>NC_135808.1:132861338-134061338 GCF_964213995.1 Mustelus asterias | reverse complement strand
ATTCTAATCAGTATTCTGTAACTTGAGTTTGTGTCTCTATATGCCTTGTTTATGAGCAGATATCCATTCCATCTGACGAAGGAGCAGCGCTCCGAAAGCTAATGGCATTTGCTACCAAATAAACCTGTTGGACTTTAACCTGGTGTTGTTAAAACTCTTACTGTGTACACTCATTAATTGCAGCTTGCCAACCTGAACATAACCCAGTTCTTCGACTTTAGCTACTCCCTTCCTTTTTATATATTTGTAGAAACTGGTCTGTTTCGATATTTCTTGCTGGTTTGTTCTCATATCTTTCTTTTTTATTTTTCACCATCATTTACTGGTTTCTAAACTTTTCTGAAATTTCGGGTCTACCAGGAATCATTGCAACATTGCACACCTTTTCTTTCAATTTGATACCATCCTGAACTTCCTTAGCTAGCCACAGTTGGTTCATCCTTTTGTTAGAGGCTTTATTTCTTAATGAATAGCTCGTTGTTGAGATCTATGGAATACCTCTTTAAATGTTTTCTATTCAACCTTTTTATCCAGTCTACGTTAATCAACACAGTCTTCATACCTTTGTAATTACCTTTGTTTCAGTTTAAAACATTAGTTTCTGAGCCAGGTTTCTCATGTGCTTTTCTCCTTTTAGTGATATTGTTGGATTCACCATGTTGTCCAGTGCTAGCACCCCTTACCAGGTGGTGGATTTTCTCAACAGACTGTACACCTGCTTCGATGCTATCATTGATAACCATGATGTCTACAAGGTTGAGACAATTGGAGATGCATGTAAGTATATTTCAAAGTTGGGAACTTAATTGTAGTCATTTGATTTTAATTGATAATTCAATTCAATTTCAGATGCTAGGGCATGTTATTTTGTGAAGATCCAGGGTTTAAGGTGCAGTGAGGCCTTAATTAAACTTATCTTCTTTCGATGGCAACCTCTTGCTGAGCCAAGACAGCCGAAGAGGTTTAAGCCCTAAAGTATATGCAAAGAACCTCATGCCAATTTTAGGGGTGCCTTGGATGTCTGTTTTGGTAGCAAATGTTTCTCATGCATGAAATTGGATCTTACTTTCCTCCAATACACAGTTAATGTGTATTTGCAACAAGGATACAATCACAAATGGTGGCTCCCATTGATAAAGCATTCAATGAAACTGGAGTGAAAGCCAGCAGATTGCTGGGAGGAGGGTCACTGTAAAGTGGGAAATGCAGCAAACAGTTTGCAGAGAACAAGATGTGACAATGACCGAATAATCTGTTTTCAAGGTTGACGGTCAAATATTGATAGGATCTTGTGGAGAGCTTTCTTTCTCTGTACAAGAGTACTGTGGGATCTTTCATTCACCTGCGAGGGCAGGCAGGGGTTAACTTCTCAGCTGTAAAACAGCCTCACCAACAGTGCAGAAACTCCCGTGGCGATGTATCAGAGATTACTCAAAATCTCCACATTTGATTGCAGCCACACAACCTTCTGAGCTGAAGGTGTTTTCCACTGGGCATGGGTGGCATAATGAAGCAGAACAATAGTTAACTGTACACCGTGCGTCCAGCCAGCACAAGATGGCCGTGAAAGATGGCCGCCAATACCCATCAGAGCATGTGCAGAATCTAATGACAGGAAGCACAAATCCACCCTCCTAAATGGTGAGAGCTTCATTTCGGAACTTTGCAAACTTTTAATAATAAATTCTAATTTCATTTGCCTGTGTGTCCCCAAAATAATTTGTACCACATCAAAAAAAAGAACACAACAAGACAGACCATTCCTCTGAGCAAATTAAAGGACTGGTCTGAAATTTCAAACCATTCCACACTTCCGGCCCCATGGTGTGGGGTTTGGCGGGTGGGTGGGGGGGGGGGATGGGGTTGGGGGCATGGTTGGGGGAGTGGGTGGGGTCAGGGGAGAGTTACTTGGGGGCATAGCCATTTCCCAGTCTCTGTCTCCTGCTTCCTACCTCACTCTCCAGCTATTTTTTTCAATATTTCACCTTTTTAATCGATTTCTAAAAGGATACCACAGTGCTGTCCATAAAGACCAGCTCGGCATCGAGCTGGAGGGTACAAACTGGTCTGCCCAGCAGAGTGGTGATCAGTGCAACAGGATCAGTGCAACACTATGGCGGGTAAGCTATGTATGTTGCACTCACCTTGTGTTAGCTGGGTCTTCCAACGAGGTGGCAGATATACTCAGGAAACCAATGTCACAGTATAAAGGTAAAACTTTATTAAAAAACCAGTGATCAGTGGGAGAAGTCATATTGATGGTCTCAAATGCAGAATACCCAGACCGCTTGAATAACTTCTCATGCTATCAGTAACAAACAGGTCAACTATACATTTTCATAATCTGATTCTCCGCCGTACATTAGTTTAAAAGTAATTTCATTTAATGCCTATAGATCAATATAAATCTTTGTCAGTTATTTCACCTATTTGCTGAGTATTTTCCAGCATAATGGTTTCTTATTCATCCATTACTAAGCGGATGTTATTCCTATTCTAGCTATGACTACTTCCCTGTTTCATTGGCCCTTATAGGGCCAATGGAAGTGGCCCACTGACTCACTGCCAAGTTTGAGTAGACATTTGCCCCCGTGTTCAGGGAGATGCTGAATCTATGTCTGGGCTGCGAACCAACTATTCAAAAGGTTGCAAAACATGTATCCTTATAATGATCTCCCAGATACGGGTTCGCTAATTAAGATTCCCATAGCTTCGGCTCTAAACTATTGAACTTGCTCATGATGCCTTTGAGTACCTAGCATTGTCTGAAATGTTTAACCACAGTAAAATATTTTGAAATGCACTTAAAATATCAACTTATATGTCCTAAAATCATAGTTACTTGTTTTAAATCTCTTAGTGCAATAATATGTGGGTAAGTTATTATCCCTCTCCCTACTAGGATCATAGAATCCCTGCAGTGCAGAAGGAGGCCATTCAGCCCATCGAGCCTGCACCGCCAACAATCCCACCCAGGCCCTATCCCCGTAACCCCACGTATTTACCCTGTGAATCCCCCTGACACGAAGGGGCAATTTAGCATGGCCAATTAACGTAACCCGCACATCTTTGGGGTGTAGGAGGGAACCGGAGCACTCGGTGGAAACCTTCGCAGACACGGGGAGAACGAGAACTGTTAGCTTTGTCAGTGTCTGTATTCTGTCTAAAATAAAAGAAATCTAAAATAATCACCTTCACCTTGAAGTCGCGAACAAACTGAGGTTCCCCTTGCGCATGTCACTTTTTTCCAAAAGGGTTAGACGCCAACGTGATTTTTCCACTAGCATGAAGCAAGTTTGGAAATTCTGATGATATTTTTGGAAACCAGCTGTTTTAATACCTGGAACTTCCCCTTCACATCACCCACCACCTTGACTTGGAAATATATCGGCTGTTCCTTCACTGTCGATGGTCAAGATCCTCGAACACCCTCCCTAACAGCACTGTGGGTGTACCTCAGAGACTGCAGCGGTTCAAAAAGGCAGCTCTACACACCTTCTCCAGGGCAATTAGGGATGGGTAGTAAATGCTGGCCTATCCAGCGACACCCACATCCCATGAATTAAAATGTGGTTCACCATCACCTTCACAAGGTGAATAAATATTGGTCTTACCCACATCCTATGCATGAGTAAGAAGAAAAGTGAAATAAAATGGAAGGGGAGCTGAGTAAGGAGCCCATGTTTTGTTCTAGAAACCATAGAAACCCTACAGTGCAGAAGGAGGCCATTCGGCCCATCGAGTCTGCACCGACCACAATCCCATCCAGGCCCTACACCCGCATATTTACCCGCTAATCCCTCTAACCTACGCATCTCAGAACTCTAAGGGGCAATTTTTAACCTGGCCAATCAACCTAACCCGCACACCTTTGGACTGTGGGAGGAAACCGGAGCACCCGGAGGAAACCCACGCAGACACGAGGAGAATGTGCAAACTCCACACAGACAGTGACCTGAGCATCGAACCCAGGACCCTGGAGCTGTGAAGCAGCAGTGTTAACCACTGTGCTACCGTGCCGCCCTGTTGGAATCTGGCAGATGTTTGGGATCGTGGGTAATAGGTGTTCGCTCGGAGGAGATTTCACCTTGTGATCATTTTGGTAAACTGAGACCAGTGAAACATTAATAAGTTATTTCTGAAATCTGCAACTTCCTAACGACAGTCGTTGCCCAAAAGGGTTAATCTGCACCATTTTCCTTTCAGTGAATTGTCCTTGTGGCAAAACACTTTCTCTTGTAATCACAGTTCACTGTGATTATGAAACATTCTGCACCAATACAGCTTTCACAAGAATGTGAGCTGTTTGCCAAGCCAAATATTAATTCCTTTTCACTACATAGCACTGGATGTGTGGAGCAGATTCCCTGGAAAAGCTGTGTATGTTAATGAGCTGCACTTTGAAACAGCTAAATTGCTAAGTTTTGAGGGATTTGGATAAAGTAGATGAAAAGCAATTGTTTCCACAGACAGTTGGCTCAGTAACCAGGAGATACAATCAAGGGGAGGCAATGGCCTAGTGGTATTATCACTAGGCTATTAATCCAGAAACTCAGCTAATGTTCTAGGAACCTGGGTTCAAATCCCACCACAACAGATGGTGGAATTTGAATTCAATAAAAAAAAATCTTGAATTAAGAATCTACTGGTGACCATTGCTGATTGTCAGGAAAAACTCATCTGGTTCACTAATGTCCTTTGGGGAAGGAAATCTGCTGTCCTTACCTGGTCTGGCCTACATTTGGCTCCTGAGCCACAGCAATGTGGTTGAGTCTCAACTGTCCTCTGAACAAGGGCAACTAGGGATGGGCAATAAATGCTGGTGCGTGATGCCCATGTCCCATGAATGAAATAAAAAAACACAGATTCAATGTAATTGGCAAAAGACAGTAAGAAGTTTAACAACACCAGGTTAAAGTCCAACAGGTTTATTTGGTAGCAAAAGCCACACAAGCTTTCAGAGCTCCAAGCCCCTTCTTCAGGTGAGTGGGAATTCTGTTCACAAACAGAGCATATTTGATTGTGTTTGTGAACAGAATTCCCACTCACCTGAAGAAGGGGCTTGGAGGTCCGAAAGCTTGTGTGGCTTTTGCTACCAAATAAACCTGTTGGACTTTAACCTGGTGTTGTTAAACTTCTTACTGTGTTTACCCCAGTCCAACGCCGGCATCTCCACATTGGCAAAAGAACCAGAGGTGACATGGGAAAAAAATGTCTTGCCATGTTTATTGCATCTTTCACAATCTCAGGATGCTTCATTTTGTATCCAATGAAGTACATTTGTACTTAGTGTTATAACAAGGAAGCATTTTCTTTTAACCATTGGACATGGGCGTCACAGTGGATTCTTAATTCCAGATAATTTTAAAAATTGAATTCCAATTCCACCATGGCAGGATTTGAATCCAGGTCCCCAGAATATCAGCTGAGTTTCTGGATTAATAGTCTAGCAACGATACCACTAGGCCATCACTTCCCCCTGGAGCAGTCAGTTTGCCGATGGGAAGTTCCTACACATCCACAATCCAATGATAATTAGTTTATCTATTTTATAGTGATGTTGATTGAGGTGTAAATATTGGCCAGGACATTGGGGAGAATTCCCTCTGTCATTTTTAAAATAACACCATAGGATTTTTTATCCATGTTACGATTCCCCCTGGAATCTGTAAACCAAAAGAACCACATTTACTGAACTACCCCATGTGAAGAAATTTATTGACATGACTTCATTTTTTGTACCTTTTAACACGAATCAGGATCAACATCACATAAACATACTCAACTGCTTCCTGGGATGAAGGACTTAGCTTATGAATGAAGATAGGTTAAATTAACAGGCAAATCATGGTTGATATTCAAACATAGAAACATAGAAGATAGGACCAGGAGGAGGCCATTTGGCCCTTCGAGCCTGCTCTGCCATTTATTACGACCATGGCTGATCATCCAATTCAATAGCCTAATCTGGCTTTTTCCCATAACCTTTGATCCCATTCACCCCAAGTGCTATATCCAGCGGCCTCTTGAATACATTCAATGTTTTGGCATCAACTACTTCCTGTGTAATGAATTCCACAGGCTCACCACTCTTTGGGTGAAGAAATGTCTCCTGACCTCGGTCCTAAAAGACCAACCCTGCATCCTCAGACTGTGACCCCTGGTTCTGGACTCCCCCACCATCGGGAATATCCTCTCTGCATCTACCCTGTCTACTCCTGTTAGAATTTTATAAGTCTCTATGAGATCCCCCCGTCATTCGTCTGAACTCCAGCAAAAACAATCCTAACCTAATCAATCTCTCTTCATACATCAGTCCTGCCATCCCCGGAATCAGCCTGGTAAACCTTCACTGCACTCCCTCGAGAGCAAGAACATCCTTCCTCAGAAAAGGAGACCAAAACTGCACACAATACTCTAGGTGTGACCTCACCTGTATAATTACAACGACACATCCCTGCTCCTGTACTCAAACCTCTCGCAATGAAGACCAACATGCCATTTGCCTTCTTTACCGCCTGCTGCACCTGCATGCTTACCTTCAGCGACTGGTGCACAAGGACACCCAGGTCCCGCTGCACACTCGCCTCTCCCAATTTACAGCTATTCAGGTAGTAATCTGCCTTCTTGTTTATGCTCCTAAAGTGAATAACCTCACATTTATGCAAATTATAGTGCACCTGCCATTGATTTGCCCACTCACCCAACCTGTCCAGATCTTTCTGAAGGATCTTTGCAACCGCGTCACAGTTCACCCTCCCACCCAACTTGATACCATCTGCAAACTTTGAGATGTTACATTTTGTTCCCTCATCCAAATCATTAATATATATTGTGAATAGCTGGGGTCCCAGCACCGATCCCTGTGGCACTCCACTAGCTACTGCCTGCCAATTTGAAAAGCATCCATTAATTCCTACTCTTTGTTTCCTCTCTGCCAACCAGTTTTCTATCCATCTCAATACACTTCCCCCAATCCCATGCGCTTTAATCATGCACGATAATCTCTTGTGTGGGACTTTGTCAAACACTTTCTGAAAGTCCAAATGTACCACATTCATTGGTTCCCCCTTGTCAACTCTACTAGTTACATCTTAAAAGAATTCCAACAGATTTATCAAGCATGATTTCCTCTTCATAAATCCATGCTAACTCTGTCTGATCCTGCCACTGCTTTCTAATGCTCTGCTATAAAGTCCTTAATAATGGATTATATATATGAATGGATTATATGTATGAACTATAAATTACACATGGAAGCGTAGACAATACAAAGACTGTCTCATGAATCTGATAAGCAATGTGAATGTCCATATGGTCCCAGTTCCTGCTGCACAGTTCCTCCAAGCTGAATTCCAGTCCCTTTCCTTCAAGGACTTAACCAATTGTCCACAGGCAGCAGGGTCCATGTAAACAGAGTTCTGCCCATGCAATCTTCCCTCTGTGTCACTTCTTCTTTCCAAAATCTTCGGAATTTACAGATTCGCTAGACATTTTTCTTACTGTTACTTCCCGGTCAAAGGCTGTCACACACCTGAAATGATGTGGAGATGCCGGCGTTGGACTGGGGTAAACACAGTAAGAAGTCTCACAACACCAGGTTAAAGTCCTTTGTGTCTGTGCACTGTTTGAGAGCACATTTCCACTTCATCTGACGAAGGAGCAGTGCTCCGAAAGCTTATGGTATTTGCTACCAAATAAACCTGTTGGACTTTAACCTGGTGTTGTGAGACTTCTTACTGTGTACACACCTGAAAGCCATGATGTGGAGTTGCCGGCGTTGGACTGGGGCGGGCACTGTAAGAAGTCTCACAACACCAGGTTAAAGTCCAACAGGTTTATTTGGTAGCATGAGCTTTCGGAGCGTTGCCCCTTCATCAGGTGAGTGAAGAGTTCAGTTCACAAACAGGGCATATATAGACACAAACTCAATTGCAAGATAATGGTTGGAATGCGAGTCTTAACAGGTAATCAAGTCTTAAAGGTACAGACAATGTAAGTGGAGAGACGGTTAAGCACAGGTTAAAGAGGTGTGAATTGTCTCAAGCCAGGACAGTTAGTGAGATTTTGCAAAGTCAGGCAAGTCGTGGGGGTTACCGATAGTGTGACATGAACCCAAGATCCCGGTTGCGGCCGTCCTCATGTGTGCGGAACTTGTCTATCAGTTTCTGCTCAGCGATTCTGCATTGTGTGTCGTGAAGGCCGCCTTGGAGAATGCTTACCCGAAGATCAGAGGCTGAATGCCTTTGACTGTTGAAGTGTTCCCCAATTGGAAGGGAACACTCCTGCCTGGTGATTTTTGAGCGGCGTCCATTCATCCATTGTCGTAGCGTCTGCATGGTCTCCCCAATGTACCATGCCTCGGGACATCCTTTCCTACAGCGTATCAGGTAGACAACGTTGGCCGAGTCACAAGAGTATATGCCATGTACCTGGTGGATGGTGTTCTCACGTGAGATGATGGCATCCGTGTTGATGATCTGGCACGTCTTGCAGAGGTTGCTGTGGCAGGGTTGTGTGGTGTCGTGGTCACTGTTCTCCTGAAGGCTGGGTAGTTTGCTGCAGACAATGGTCTGTTTGAGGTTGCGTGGTTGTTTGAAGGCAAGTAGTGGAGGTGTGGGGATGGCCTTGGCGAGATGTTCGTCTTCATCGATGACATGTTGAAGGCTCCGGAGAAGATTCTCCGCTCCAGGGAAGTATTGGACGATGAAGGGTACTCTGTCCGGGATCTTGGGTTCATGTCACACTATCTGTAACCCCCACGACTTGCCTGACTTTGCAAAATCTCACTAACTGTCCTGGCTGGAGACAATTCACACCTCTTTAACCTGTGCTTAACCCTCTCTCCGCTCGCATTGTCTGCACCTGTAAAGACTTGATTACCTGTTAAGACTCACGTTCCAACCATTATCTTGTAATTGAGTTTGTGTCTATGTATGCCCTGTTTGTGAACACAACTCTTCACTCACCTGAAGAAGGGGCAACGCTCTGAAAACTCGTGCTACCAAATAAACCTGTTCGACTTTAACCTGGTGTTGTGAGGCTACTTACTATATGGACTTAAGTAAGGCGTTTGACAAGGTCGCAAGTACCAGACTGGTACAAAAACTAAAATCACATGGGATTTGGGGTAGGCTGGCTAGATGGATACAGAACTTGCTCTCTGCAGCCCCCAGTCCTCAATGCCAGCTTTCTCAATCAGGCAGTGTGTCTGATAATGGGAGACACCCACCCAGCCATCTGAAACAAAAACTCTAGGGCTTCCCTTTCAGCTCCCTGCATGGCGAGCCCTCACTCACCACTGAGCTTCGAGCATCAGCGCTAGGATAATGCCCTTAACTGGGCTTGAGGGTGTTGACTATGAGGAGAGATTGAATAAACTAGGATTGTTTTCACTAGAAAGACAGAGACTGAGGGGAGCTAAAGTTTAAAGTTTATTTATTAGTGTCACAAGTAGGCTAACACTAACACTTGTTATGGTTCAGGTCAGAAACTCCAAAGTGTTTGATGGAGCCCACCTAGATCATAAGTTTTGCATCTTGAATTTGGCTAGAATGAACTTGATAGATTTCACTTCAGACATGATTCAAATGATCCACTGGGGAGCTTTTATCAAACAAAATTTATTTAAGAATATAGTTAACATGTATAGTAAGAATATTAGCAATAACTTCTATCAATTACAAACAACCCCAAAACAACCATGATAATGTATAACTCTCAACAAATATAGGAGCTGCCCCAATCAAACCAATCCCATAAGCAAGACCCTTCAAATAGATTTAATACAGCTTGGACTAATACTCTCGTGATACTGGAATTGAGTCCTTTGGATGAAGTCTGCAGCTCTCTGGATAAACTCAGAACAGTTTGAAGTCAGAACAGATTCCCAAACACCAGGGATTCTAGACAAGCCCCCAACAGCAGATTCCCCCCTTCAGAAAGGCAAGACCTTGCTTTCACATAACCAGCAGAATTTCCAAAACCAGGGAGAGAGAAAGTTCTTTTCAACTTGATGCCCCTTCTAAAACTAAAACTCAAATTAAACAGCAGCTCAAACTGAAAACAAAAGAACTCCTGACACCTGACCTGCCAATCAGATTTTCTCCTAACAATGCAGAGTCATAAACGTCTCAATAAAAATAAACACCCCCCGTTTAAGCAGCAATAAAAAGACTCATGTAGACAGCCAGGCAACAACAGGAAAAACAGATTGAAAAGGTTTGCTTTCAACTGCAGACTACATGATTTTAAAAAAACACTTCTTAAAGGTACTTCTTAATGTCACAATTGCAATGAAGTTACTATGAAAACCCCCTAGTTGCCACACTCTGGCACCTGTTCGGGTAAACTGAGGGAGAATTTAGCATGGCCAATACACCTAACCAGCACGTCTTTGGACTGTGGGAAGAAACCGGAGCACCCGGAGGAAACCAATGCAGACATGGAGAGAATGTGAAGACTCTACACAGACAGTGGCCCAAGCCAGGAATCGAACCCGGCTCCCTGGTGCTGTGAGACACATCATAGAAACCCTACAGTGCAGAAGGAGGCCATTCGGCCCATCGAGTCTTCACCGACCACAATCCCACCCAGGCCCTACCCCCACATATTTTACCCACTAATCCCTCTAACGTATGCATCCCAGGACTCTAAGGGGCAATTTTTTAACCTGGCCAATCCACCTAACCCGCACATCTTTGGACTGTGGGAGGAAACCGGAGCACCCGGAGGAAACCCACGCAGACACGAGGAGAATGTGCAAACTCCACACAGACAGTGACCCGAGCCGGGAATCGAACCCGGGACCCTGGAGCTGTGAAGCAGCAGTGCTAACCACTGTGCCACCATGCTGCCCCGATAAACCTGATAGAGATCTACAAACTTATGAGAGTCATAAACAGGGTGGATAATCAGAGGCTTTTTCCAAGGGTAGAAGTGTCAATTACAAGGGACACAGGGAGGGAAAGTTTAAGGGAGATGTGCAGGGGAAGTTTTTCACGCAGAGAGTGGTAGGTGCCTGGAATGCGCTGCCAGAGGAGGTGGTGGAAGCAGGCACTTAGAAACATTTAAGAGGTTTCTGGATGCATACATGAATAGAGAGTGAATAGAGGGATATGGACCGAGTCAGGGCAGAAGGTTTTGTTTTAGTATAGTTAGGGCATCATGATTGGCACAGGCTTGGAGGGCCGAAGGGCCTGTTTCTGTGCTGTACTTTTTTTGTTCTTTGTTCTTAAGGGCCTTAAGTGGTGGCAGGGCTGGACGGCCATCCATGGATCTCCTTGCCATGGATTGAATTGGGGCAGAGGCAATGGGGTCCTCGCTCAACATCCTCTTGCTCAATTAACCCCTCCCCATCACCAAGCAGACCACAGCGAAGGGTATTTAAATCCAGCTGATGATACCAGAACTGTGGGACGCAGTTAGCAGGAAATGCTATTCTTAGAATCTTAGAATCCCTACAGCACAGAAAGAGGCCATTCGGCCCATCGAGTCTGCACTGACCACAATCCCACCCAGGCCCTACCCCCATATCCCTACATATTTACCCACTAATCCCTCTAACCTACGCATCCCAGGACACTAAGGGCAATTTTAGATTGGACAATCAACCTAACCCACACATCTTTGGACTGTGGGAGGAAACCGGAGCACCCGGAGGAAACCCACGCAGACACGAGGAGAATGTGCAAACTCCACACAGACAGCGACCCAAGCCGAGAATCGAACCCAGGTCCTTGGAGCTGTGAAGCAGCAGTGCTAACCACTGTGCTACTGTGCTGCCCTGTTAATGATAACATGGAGTTATTTCTTGAAAAGAGGCTCAGGGGAGGCCAGATAAAGGCCTATCAGATAATGTAAGTGTTTAATGGGTAGATGCGAAGAAAGTGTTTCCAGTTGTTAAGGACAAATTTAGAATCTGTCTAAAAACAAAGTCACCACTAAATCCAATGTGGGCATTCGAGGGAATTTTCTTCACCCAGGGAGAGGTAAGAATGTGGAACTCACTACCACAGGAGAATGATGTTGATATATTTAAGAGAAAGTTGGATAAAAACAAGAGACAGGGAAATGCTGATCAGGTGACGTGAATTGAAATGGGAGGAGGCTCATGCGGAGGTTGGGCACTAGCATGGGCTGAATGGCCTGTTTCTGTGCAGTAGACTCAATGTAATTTGTGCTTTTTGGAACACCATGTGTGTTATATATGACTGGAGGACGCTAAGGACAATGCACAGATTCTTGTGACAGTGACTAGATTATGCTGGCCTAAGACTCAATTTACTGTTATTTTTGGCCTTTGACTGCTTGGCTTTGAGCCGGGAAGAATGTTTTTTAAATAAGTCTTCATTCTTTGCATGGTGGCTTTGCATTATAAATCCCTGTTGGAAAACACAAAGACAGCCCTTCAATAGAATGGTTAGCCTATGTGACACCACTTATTATTATTGGACTGACTATATTATATGAACCCAATTTCATGCATATTACATTTTTGGTTCACAAAGAACTCAGTGATGGATGTAAGAATTCTAGCTATTTAGGGCTAACAATATCGCAAGTGTTTATCGGAGTGTCCACAACAAAAATGATTCTTGTCAAAGATCTATGGCTATTTGCGCTGCTCCATGTTAATGATAACATTTAATGATGCTGTATGGGGCTCTGTGTTGCCTGCCAGATGTGAAGGAGACAATCAAAGTGCCAGGACAACATTCTCTGCTGCAAATCGACAAACCTCCTTTCTGTATCCGAACCAAGAAAACATTTGGTCACCATGAATACACACAAAAAATTTAAAGTCACGAATATTTGTTAATGGAAATGAGAACTGGCCTTTGGTTCTCTGAAGAAGGACAAATTTGAGGACTGCATTGTGAAAGGATAAATATGTCAAAGGGCATCTTTCCTGGTCTCATCAATCATTTTGAATATATATTTGAATGTTTTAAATATACTGAGTAATTTCCCAGCTTTCCCTCTATGGTTTAGCTTCAGTTAGCTGAAAAGACTAAAGGAAATATAAATCTACTGCTGTTACAACTGGGGTGGGAAGAGTGCATGGATTATGTAGTTCCGCTTCTCTGCAGGTCATAAGTTTAAGTTTAACTTTAAGTTTATTTATTATTGTCACAAGTAGGCTTACATTCACACTGCAATGAAGTTACTGTGAAAATCCCCTAGTCGCCACACTCCGGCATCTGTTTGGGTCAATGCACCTAACCAGCATATCGTTTGGACTGTGGGAGGAAACTGGAGCACCCGGACGAAACCCATTCAGACATGGGAAGAATGTGCAAACGCCACACAGACAGTGACCCAAGCCAGAAACCGAACCCAGGTCCCTGCTGCTGTGAGGCAGCAGTGCTAACCACTGTGCCACCGTGCCGCCCCAGGTCATAATGGTCATACCGTTAGTTTCTATTACTTACCAAAATGACCAATTTTTAAAACTTCTCTGGTACTCAGAATAAAAGAAACTAAATAATAAATAACTGGAAGAGAAAATGCTGGAAAATCGCAGCAGGTCTGGCAGCATCTGTAAGGAGAGAAAAGATCTGATGTTTCGAGTCCAGATGACCCTTTGACAAAGCTTTGACAGACAGATTTTCAAACAAGGCAGAGAGTCCAGTAGGACTGCCCTCCCATCGCAGCTTATTCCCCAACAAGACTGACTTCAGAATAAGCAAGTTCAAAACTTAAAGCTTGGCTCTGCCATGCGAGTTCCAGTATGTCGCCAGCCTTTGCTTTTTTTGCCCCCATCAATTAGTGATTGCAGTTTGAAACAAATAAACCTTCCTCAAGTACCATGTGAGTCAGGCGATTTCTTGGAAGAAGACAGGCTTGATCCCAGTCCAGTGTGGAACTTACGACCTTCTTTATAAAAAGTTCCAGCTCAGCATCCAAGTCAGGGACCCAGGTTCGATTCCCGGCTTGGGTCACTGTCTGCACATTCTCCCCGTGTCCGTGTGGGTTTCCTCCGGGTGCTCTGGTTTCCTCCCACAGTCCAAAGATGTGCAGGTTAGGTGCATCGGCCATGCTAAATTCTCCCTCGGTGTACCCGAACAGGCACTGGAGTGTGGCAACTAGTGGATTTTCACTGTAACTTCATTATAGTGTTCGTGCAAGCCAACATTATTAATAAAGTTTTTAAGTTTAAAGTTAAAGTGTCTGGATAATGCAGCATCTTTCCATATTTAAAAAAGGTAGTTTGGAAAGAAACAGTTTTCCCAACACCTCTCTGTTTTATAGAACTTCTGACATCATATCAATCTATCACTTCTAGTGGGCGGAGGGGAGGGGAACACAAGAAGCTCAACCCCATCCAAGACAAAGCAGCTCACTTTATTGGCACCCCATCCACCACTTTAAACATTCGCTCCCTCCAACATTGACACACAGTGAAATCTTTGTGTAGCATCTACAAAGTGCACCGCAGCATTTCACAAAGATTCCTTCGACAACACCTTCCAAACCCACAACCTCTACCATTAACGGCAAGGGCAGCATGGGAATACCACCCTGGAAGTTCCCCTCCAAGCCACTCAGCATCCTGACTTGGAAATATATCGCCGTTCCTTCACTGTCGCTGAGTCAAAATCCTGGAACTCCTTTCCTAACAGCACTGTAGATGTACCTACATCACATTGACTGCATCAGTGCAAGATGGCAGCTCACCACCACCTTCTCAAGGGCAATTAGCGATGGGTGACAAACGTTGGCCTTGACGGCAGTGCTCACATTAAATGAAGGAATTAATTTTGGCCGAGATTGCACAACTGTCTGCCCATGTACTCATCGCCTGATTTAATTTTCTGTTGAAGCTGATTCAAGGAATTATGGGGCATGATGTATGATCAGCAGTCAATTTGACATCTCACATCATTGCCAAAGTTAAAAGTATCTCCACAGGGATTGCACGCAACTGGATTAATGCATCTTCCTCATCTAATCTATTGAAGGAAACACATTCATTCTTCCCACTGAAATGTTAGTGTCTCATTGATACACAAGGAAAGGCGTGCATTCATATAGAACCTTATCACATCTTTAGGAAATGTTCTAAGGTGCTTTATATGCAAAAGAATAGTAGTAAATGCAGCAGTTACGTTGTTGCACAGCAAGATCCCACAAACAGCACAGAGTTGACTGATCGATTTGTTCTAAATGTGCTCATTGAGGAAGAAATATCAGCCGGAGCACCAGGAGAGAACTCTCTTCTCCTTCAGATCTTTAACATCCACCAAACTGCTGCGGCAGACACAAGTTGTCTCAATTTACCATTTCTTGTGAAGGGTTGACACCTCTGACAGTGCAGCACTCCCTCAGCATTGCACTAGAGTGTCATTAGATCATAGAATCCCTACAGTGCAGAAGAGGCTATTTGGCCCATCAAGTCTGAACCGACACCGACAACGGCAGAGTATCTTACCCAAACCCTCGCCCCTGCCCTATCCTCATAACCTGACACATTTCCCATGGCTCACCTACACATCCTGAGACAGTAAGGGGCACTTTATCATGGTCATTCCACCTAACCTGCACATCTTTGGACTGTGGGAGGAAACTGGAGCACCCGGAGAAAACCCACGCAGACACAGGGAGAACATACAAACTCCACACAGACTGTCACCTGAGGCCGGAATTGAACCAGGTCCCTGGAGCTGTGAGGCAGCAGTGCTAACCACTCTGCCACTGTGTCAGACTGGAATATGTTTTAATTTCTTGGCATAGGACTCAAACCCACAGCTTGTTGAATGAACATCAGAGAGCTACCAACTGAGAAAGGTTGTGAAGTCTATCCAGTGTCAAATCAATTTAATGTGCGCAGCATGTGTAAATATCTGGCATGTGCCACTTCACCCTTAAGGCACCTCTGACTAAGATGCCAATTGAATGGAATCGCACTGTATTAGGGGCAGAATAGGACTGGGTGCCCATGTTCTCCAGGAATGAATGACACACGGGACTATTGCAGTGCTGCCATTGCACTGCCATAGCCATATTCCCCTCTGAGATAGGAGTCTTCAGCAGGATAGTAAGCCAATGAAGACCATAAATTGACTGTGATGACATTTCCCCAATAACCGGCCCCTTTTACAGTGAGAGATTGGGATTAGCTTAGGGGTCTAAAAAAAGTGGCGGCATGGACAAGTTGGGCCGAAGGGCCTGTTTCCATGCTGTAAACCTCTATCAGATCATTATGGACAGAAAGTGTGTCAGATTTCTATTAAAACTAGAGAGATTTTTATTAACATTCTGATCTTAATGTACATTTTGATTGAATGCTGCTTACAGGATGCATCCACATTCCCTGGTATCACTAATCTGGTGTTCACAGCATTGTGGGCTCTCCGTGTGTCTTGGATTTCCTCCGGATGCTCCAGTTTCATCCCACAGATAGATAGCCCAAAACTGGAACAAAACTGGAACAAAATAACATGAAATGACGTGGCAACTTATTAATCTGTGGGACTCCTCCACGTATTTTAAGTCCAGTTTGTTTTGGAAGGGCAGTCATTGTTACAATGCGGGTACATCCAGCCACCAGTCTGTGCATGCAAGATACCACAAATTATATTAACTCGTCTGTCAATCCCTCTGTAATTGAGGCCATGAGTTCTCTAACCTAGGATTTGTCCTCCAACCCTCTTGAGATCTCTTGAGTTGCAACAATTCTGATCTCTCATGCAGCTATATAAGACCCTTGTCAGACCCCACTTGGAGTACTGTGCTCAGTTCTGGTCGCCTCACTATAGGAAGGATGTGGAAAAGATTGAAAGGGTGCAGAAGAGATTTACAAGGATGTTGCCTGGATTGAGTGGCATGCCTTATGAGGATAGGCTGAGGGAGCTCGGTCTTTTCTCCTTGGAGAGACGAAGGATGAGAGGAGACCTAATAGAGGTGTATAAGATGTTGAAAGGCATAGATCGGGTGGACTCTCAGAGGCTTTTTCCCAGGGTGGAAATGTCTGCTACGAGAGGACACAGGTTTAGGGTGCAGGGGGGGTAGGTACAGGGGAGATGTTAGGGGTAAGTTTTTCACACAGAGGGTGGTGGGCGAGTGGAATCGGCTGCCATCAGTGGTGGTGGAGGCGAACTCAATAGGGTCTTTTAAGAGACTCCTGGATGAGTACATGGAGCGTAATAGGATGGAGGGTTATAGGTAGGTCTAGAAGGTAGGGATGTGTTCGGCACAACTTGTGGGGCCGAAGGGCCTGTTTGTGCTGTAGTTTTTCTATGTTTCTATGTTTAACTCCCCCTTCCTTCTCTCATTGGCTGCATTCTCAGGCCTTCAGTTGACTGGGCCATAACTTTTGGAATTTCCTCCCGAAACCACTTCACCTCTTTCCTCCTTTAACACTCTTTAAAATATTCCTCTTGGATTAAGTGTTTGTCCTGTTATTTCCCTATGTGGCTTTGTTTTGTCTGGTAATCTTTCTTATAAAGTGCCGTGGGAAGTTTCGCTACAATAAAGGTGCTTTATAAACGTGAGTCGCTCTTATCTCATTATAAAATGTGCTGGTGTCTGCTCAGCTGGTGGTGTTCCAGGTAGCATTAAACAACCTGCAAAACTGCAGAATAAAGACAATTAAACTGTGAGAGAGTGACCCATTCCGCTGATGCTCTCTCCCATTTCTCACCCCCCACAGATATGGTGGTTTCTGGAGTGCCCAAAGAGAATGGCATAAACCATGTGGGCGAGATTGCAAGCATGGCACTGGATTTAGTTGCAGTCTGCTCCTCATTCATAATCCCACACAAGCCAGACGTCAAACTGAAAATCAGAGCAGGTGTTCACTCAGGTAAATCGTCTTTGATTTTTGGATACCATTGATTTCCTTCCCAGATATCTCTGCCTCTCAATCTCCCTTCAAAGCCACACTTCTTCAATCACACTTTCAGGTCCCCAAATTATCATCTTTGGCTTGATGTCAAATGAAGCAGTTTGGATGTTTTATTATGTGAAAGACGCAATTTTTTCATTTATTCTTTCGTGGCCATGGGCGTCGCTGGCAATGCCAGCATTTGCTGCCCATCCCTAATTGCCCTTGAATTTGCTCGGCCATTAGGGCAGTTAAGGGTCAACCACGTTGCTGTGAGTCTGGTGCCACATGTAGGCCTGAATGGGTAAGGACAGCAGATTTCCTGCCCTAATGGACATTAGCAAACTAGATGGGGGATGGGGTTTTACGACAATTGATGATAGTTTCATAGTCATCATTAGTGAGACGCGGTTTTAATTCCAGACTTTGTTCATTGAATTTAAATTCCACTAGCTGTGTACCTGGTCCTTGGATTCACAGAATCCCTGCAGTCCAGGAGGAGGCCATTCAGGCCATTGAGTCTGTACCAACTCTCTGACAGAACATCCCATTCAGGTGTTATCCCGTAACCCCGTGTATTTGGCCCGCTAATCCACCTAACCGATACACCTTGGGACACTAAGGGAGAATGTAACATGGCCAATCCACCTAATTTGCACATCTGGTAGAAAACCGGAGCACCCGGAGGAACCCCACACAGACACGGGAAAACTCCACACAATCAATCAAGGCCGGAATTGAACTGGGTCCCTGGGCTGTGAGGCAGCAGTGCTAACTACTCTGCCACCGTGCTGCCCTCTATCTGTGACAATACCACTACATCTTCCCATCTGCTTCCACCCTCACCCATCACCCCCCCCCCCAACCCCCCCCCCCCCCCCCACCACCACCGCCCCCCCCCCCACCCCCACCCGATCTAAACACAACTTCTCCTCACCAGCATCCATGTGCACTTTCCAGCAGTGTACCAGTGAGTGGTCAGGCGTGGAAACCTCTAATGAATTTGTTCCTTTTTCGATCCCATTTGGTTGAAGGGAGTTGTGACGTTCCTTGTTGGGTCCATCTGGCTGAAGTCCGCTAAATCTGTCTATCTCAAACGGCTAAGTTGCTAGCTTCTGCTCTCCTCCTCTGCATTACTCATTGCCTTCCACAAATATGGGATCCAGGGGCGAGATTTTCCAGTTCATCCATGCCGTTGGCGGGGCTGTAAAATTCCAGTCCAGCTGTCTGAAGATATAATTGTATTTCGTTTTGTCTTACCTTAACTTTGAAAGGTCCAGTAGTGGCTGGCGTAGTTGGAACCAAAATGCCTCGCTACTGTTTATTTGGGGATACAGTAAACACAGCTTCAAGGATGGAATCAACAAGTGAAGGTCGGTAAATCATTGAATCACCGACACATTAACTGTGATATCTGGTGTGACTGTGAATGTGATAAATAGAGTCATAGAGGTTTACAGCATGGAAACAGGCCCTTCGGCCCAACCTGTCCATGCCGCCCTTTTTTTTAACCACTATTGCCTGCATTTGGCCCATATCCCTCTATCCTCATCTTACTCATGTAACTGTCTTAACGCTTTTTAAAAGACAAAATTGTATCCGCCTCTACTACTGTCTCTGGCAGCTTGTTCCAGACACTCACCACCCTCTGGATGAAACAATTGCCCCTCTGGACCCTTTTTCTCTCTCCCCTCTCACCTTAAGCCTATGCCCTCTAGTTTTAGACTCCTCTACTTTTGGGAAAAGATGTTGACTATCGAGTTGATCTATGCCCCTCATTATTTTATGGACCTCGATAAGATCACCCTTAAACCTCCTACGCTCCAGAGGAAAAGGTCCCAGTCTATCCAACCTCTCTTTATAACTCAAACCATCAAGTTCTGGTAGCATCCTAGTAAATCTCTTCTGCACTCTTTCTAGTTTAATAATATCCTTTCTATAATAGGGTGACCAGAACTGTACACAGTATCCCAAGTGTGGCCTTACCAATGTCTTGTACAACTTCAACAAGACGTCCCAACTCCTGTATTCAATGTTCTGACCAATGAAACCAAGCAGGCTGAATGCCTTCTTCACCACTCTGTCCTCCTGTGACTCCACTTTCAAGGAGCTATGAACATGTACCCCTAGATCTCTTTGTTCTATAACTCTCCCCAACATCCTACCATTAACTGAATAAGTCCTGCCCTGGTTCGATCTACCAAAATGCATCACCTTGCATTTATCTAAATTAATCTAAATTAATCTAATTATCTAAATTAAACTTGAGGCCTTCACTCTTTCTGATTTGTCACATTGCCAATCCAATTTGGATGAAGAGAATTTTCCCTCACTGAATAATTGTGAAGAGTGAAGCCAGACCCAGACCCTTTGCCAGTATTGACTTATTAGCAGCACATCGAATTAACTGGTGTACGTTGTAGAATGTTACTGTGATTAATTTAGCTGTGCGCTTAGGTACAAAACTGCATTGACTTTAAAAAAGATTCCGTGACTGCAGGTTTAAGATGGAATCTGAATTTGTATTGCCTGTCCTCAGGACATCCCAAAGGGTTTCTGTATAGGCAATGAATTATCTTAGAAACATAGATACTATTGCTATGTCAGCAAATGTGACAGTCAGTTAAGGGCTTGTTATATAATTGTCTCTTAGCTCTATATTTATCCCTGCAGCCCTCAATGCCATTTTTAAAGATTAGTTCTCAGTATGTGGGTCTCACTGCAATGCCAGTAATCATTGGTCATTCCGAGTTGCCCTAAAACAAGTAAGAAGTCTCACAACACCAGGTTAAAGTCCAACAGGTTTATTTGGAATCATGAGCCTTCAGAGTGCTGCTCCTTTATCAGGTGATTGGATTCCTCACCTGAAACTCACCTGATGAAGGAGCGGCGCTCCAAAAGCTTGTGATTCCCAATAAACCTGTTGACTTTAACCCAGTGTTGTGAGACTTTGTACTGTGCCCACCCCAGTCCAAGGCCGGCAGCTCCACATCATGGCTTTAAAACAAGTGAGTGGGTTTTTATGCCTCTTTGAAATGCTGTCAATCAAACAGAAACTGTAGATGTTGAATAATTCCTTCCTTATCCTTTCAATAGGGAAATTTCACAGTAACTTCATTGCAGTGTTAATGTAAACCTTACTCATGATTAATAAATAAATAAACAATCAATTTACACATTTAGAGGCATTGACAGAGAATCTTTTTCTCGCACACAGAGTCATTAATTCTCAGATAGCAGTGGAGGTGAGGTGAATATATTCAAGGCAGCCTTAAACAGATATGTGGAAGATCAGGGAGCTGAGGGTCATGGGGGGTATCAGACAGGAAAATGAAGTTGAAGCCATAATCCAGTCAGCCATGATTTTCTGGAATAGCGGAGTGGGCTCGAAGGGCTGAATGGCCTACTCCTGCTTCTATGTCTTATGGCCAGAAACCCCCAAGCTTACCTGCAGCTGGGATTCTCCAGTCCCACTGCAGTGAACGGAGTTTTGAGCACCAAATTCTCCATTCTCACTGGCGGGGGATGGGGGGACAGGGGAAACGAGATTGGTGACTCCCACCCTAGCTTTCCATAATTAATCTTATTTAGAACAAATAAGAGAACATTGAACAGAACAGCACAGGATCAGGTCCTTTGGCCCACTAAGCCTGGGCTGATACATGACGCCTTTCTAAACTAAAGACCTTTCGCCTATTCATGTATCTGTCTTAAGCATTGCTATTGTATCTGCTTCCACCACCTCCTCTGGCAGCGTACTCCAGGCACTTACCACCCTCTGTGTATAAAAACCTACCTCTCACATCTCCTTTAAACTTTTCCCCTTTTACCTCAATCCCATGTCCCCTAGTCATTGACATTTCTACCCTGGGAAAAAGCCTCTGACTATCCATTCTATCCATCCACCTCATAATTTTGTAAACTGTTATCAGGGCACTCCTCAGCCTCCGACGTTCAAGTGAAAACAAACCAAGTTTGTCCAATCTTTCAAAACCTTAAAACTTCATAAAAAGCAGTAGACATGAGCCCCACATCACAAACCTCCATCGATAGGATTTATAGCAGGAAATAGTGAGTATGCCTCATTTAAACCAGTTCACACTACCTGGTTTTGAAAGAATATTCTAACGTTCCTACAGAGTGAAAATTTAAGTCTCCATTTCAACTATTTTTCTTCAATGTCTACTTCTTGCTAGACTTAACACTACTAGCTATTTTATGAGCCATTGGCCATTGACTAGGTTGCTGGACAATGATGGGGTGTAGGGACTTGTATCCTGCCTCGATGTACTGTTGCTTCATTCTTTGCTATCATGAAGCCAGAGCTTTGTTGTAAACCCCTTTGATGTTTTATCCTTTGTAATCTCTGTAGTAAAAGGAACCTATTGCCTTATTTATGCTGCAGCAATTTCCTTCTTTTACCCTCTCCACTGCTGAGATCACAAACCCCGATCTAATGAGCCTTTTATCTCTGTATCATATCATTAAAGCCAACTGGCTTATTTATTTAAGGATCAATCTGTGCCTATCCCTGCAGAGTACAATGCCATGAAACTGAAATTCACCTTCCCCACTGTTGTCAGTGTCCTTGTAATCAACAGATAGAACTCGCAAGTAAACAGTTTAACCGGATTCTGCCTACATTAGCCATTCTGTCTTTGTTCTGTATTTAACTAATGTACAAACCTAGCTCTGCTCTTGCACTGAAATAAAAGTGGAGAACACTGGAAACAAGGTCAAGGACTGCCTGTGGGTAAAGAATCAAAGGTCACTGAGCTGTAGCCAGCCATGTTGGTGTGATGTAGTACTGGAATCATATACACATTAGCCTGTTTATGGAGAGATGATGGCCTAGTGGTATTATTGCTAGATTATTAATCCAGAAACTCAACTAATTTTCTAGGGGACCTGGGTTCAAATCCTGCCATGGCAGAATTTGAATTCAATTAAGAAAAATCTGGAATTAAGAATCTACTGATGACCATGAAACCATTGTTGATTGTCAGAAAAACCCATCTAGGTTCACTAGTGTCCTTTAGGAAAGGAAATCTGCTGTCCTTACCTGGTCTGGCCTACATGTGACTCCAGAGCCACAGCAATGTGGTTGACTCTCAACTGCCCTCTGAAATGGCCTAGCAAACCAATCAGTTGTATCAGCGGTTCAGGAAGGCAGCTCACCACCACCTTCTCAAGGGCAACTAGGGATGGGCAATAAATGCTGGGCAGACAGCAACACACATGTCCCATGAATTAATAAAAAAAGAGGTTTATTTATTTTATTGAACTAGTTGGGTTTTTAAGGACAATCCAACAGCTGGATTGTTGAGGTCTCATGGCGTAGTGGGTAGCGTCTCTGCCTCTGAGCCAGAAGTTCCAGGTTCGAGTCCCATCCCAGGACTTGATGACCAGGAAGGTGCATTCACAATGTGGCCAACACATTGAATATCAACGTGCAAATCCTTCCAACATGGCGATGGCAGGTGGTAAGAGTGGGAGAGACTCCTGGTCAGCAGGCTTGTTGTGAGGTGGCACCCCTCAATAAAGAAGCCTCTGGTGACAGACCAGTGACCAGAGAACCTCACTATGGAAACAGGTGAAAGTCTTGTGTGCCACTGGATGCAAGAAGATAAACTACAGCTTCCCTGTCATAAATAAAAGCAGAAAATGCTGGAAACACTCACCAGGTCAGGCAGCATCTGTGGGGAGAAACAATTAGCCTTTCAGGCCAATGACCCCTTCTTTGTCATTCTCGTTGCCAAATTTTAAAATTTAGATTCACAAATTGCCATTGTGACATTGAACTCACAAGACGGGAGTTTATGGCCTCACTCGTGCCAAAACCGTAAAACCCTGCCCAAGGTCAAAGGGCCTTTCCATGGTCCGCCCCTTGCCTGCCCCGATTCCTGTGGCAGGTGGGACGGTAAAATTCTGTCCATAATCTATTGGAGTACAATTAGTCCAATAAATGAATCACTGCAATACTATACCGATGATGTTAATTATTGTTTTTCTATTCTTAATTGAAGAATAACATTTGAGAATGCTTATATATCACAGAGTTTTTACGGTGCAGAAGGAGGCCACTTGACCCATTGTGTTTGCACTGACTCTCTGAAAGAGCAATTCACTTAGTTCCATTCTCCCGCTTTTTCCCGGTAAGCCTGCGCATTCTTCCTTTACAGATAAGAGTCTAATTCCCTCTTAGATGCCTCAGTTGAACCTGCCTCCACCACACTCTCAGGCAGCGGAGTCCAAACCCTAACCACTTGCTGAACCCGTGAATTTTTTTTATTGTATCGCTTTGGCTTCTTTTGCCAAGTACTTTAAATCTGTGCCCTCTCATTCTTGATCATTTCACAAGTGGGAACATCGACTCTGTCCCGATCCTTCATGACGCTTCTATCAAATCTCCTCCTGGCCTTCTTTATTCCAAGAAAAACAGTCCCATTTCTCCAATATATCTTCATAACTGAAGTTCCTCATTCCTGGAAGCATTTTCGTGATTCCTCTCTGCACTCTCTCAATGTCCTCACATCCTTCCTAAAGCGTGGTGCTCAGAACTGGACACAGTACTCCAACTGAGGCTGAACCAGTGTCCTATACTTCAACATAGCCACCTTGCTACTCTATGTCCCTATTAATAAAGCCCATGATACTATATTCTTTATTAACTGCTCCTTCAACCTATTCTGGCACCTCTAATTGTATATGCACTTATACAACCAAATCCCTCTGTTCCTGCACCTCCTTTAGAGTTGTATCCTTTATTTTATATTGTCTCTCCATGTCTGACAGGGCTGCACAGACTGGATGCAGGGATGATTTTTCCCCTATTGGGGGGAGTCTTGAACAAGGGGTCACATGAATACTGGATGAACCATTTAGGACTGAGATGAAACATCTTCATTCAGAGGGGGTGAACCTGTGGAATTCTCTAGCACAGAAGGCTGGGGAGGCCAAATGACTGAATGTATTTAAGAAGGAAATAGGTAGATTGCTAGATTCTAAAGGTGTCAAGGGGTATGGGGTGTATAGTTTTGAGATGGAGGATCAACTATGATCATGATGAATGACGGAGCAGTCTTAAAGGGCCAAATGACCTACTCCTATTTTCTATATTTCTATTAATTTTAATATTAATTATTGTTTCTAGATGTTTTGCCTCCATTAAACTCACTGGCCTATAGTTGCGAGGCTTTACACCTTCCTAACACCCAAAGAACAAAGAACAAAGAACAGTACAGCACAGGAAACAGGCCCTTCGGCCCTCCAAGCCTGTGCCGCTCATTGGTCCAACGAGACCATTCGTTTGTATCCCTCCATTCCCAGACTGCTCATGTGACTATCCAGGTAAGTTT
The DNA here is from genome assembly GCF_964213995.1 of Mustelus asterias. Classification (NCBI taxonomy): domain Eukaryota; kingdom Metazoa; phylum Chordata; class Chondrichthyes; order Carcharhiniformes; family Triakidae; genus Mustelus; species Mustelus asterias. The sequence goes on along the minus strand of NC_135808.1, from coordinate 134,036,153 downwards.
TAAATGATGCCAGCGTGTCTGCCTCCACCACCCTACTTGGCAGCGCATTTTTCAACAAGGGTTTGAATAGGGCAAAGAGGGAGAAAGAGTTTCCTCTGGTGGTCAGTAATCAGAGAATACAAATGTTCAAATAGCAGTGAATAAGGCCAGAGGCAGATGAGAATCGATCGGTTTACTTAAGGAATGGTTATGAGCTGGAATACATTGTCTGAAAGAACCAGATTTAAGAGTAAACTTTAAAAGAGAATTGGATAAATACCTGAAAATGGAAAATATAAAATTGTGGGGCTATCAGGGTATGGGACAATTGCATAGCTCTTTGAAAGAGCCAGCACAGACATGGTGGGTCGAATGACCTCTTCCGTTGCTAAATAATATATTTGGATCTTTGTTCTAGGGACATCCAGAAGATAAATTGATTGTAAACCAAAAACAGAAAATGCTGGAATATCTCAGCTGGGCTGACAGCATCTAGAGGGAGAGTTAATAGGGGCGATTGTCCCAGCTCGCTGCGCTGCTCTAGCAGTGCAACAGGCTGGGAGACATAAGCGGAGGCTGTGTAGCGGAAAAGATATTGACTATCTAGCTGATCTGTGCCCCTCATTATTTTATAGACCTCTATAAGATCATCCCTCAGCCTTCTACGCTCCAGAGAAAAAAGTCCCAGTCTATTCAGCCACTCCTTATAACTCAATCCATCAAGTCCCGGTAACATCCTAGTAAATCTTTTCTGCACTCTTTCTAGTTTTATAATATCCTTTCCATAATAGGGTGACCAGAACTGTACACAGTATTCCAAGTGTGGCCTTACCAATGTCTTGTACAACTTCAACAAGACCTCCCAACTCCTGTATTCAATGTTCTGACCGATGAAACCAAGCATGCCGAATGCCTTCTTCACCACTCTGTCCACCTGTGACTCCACTTTCAAGGAGCTATTAACATGTAACCCAAGATCTCTTTGTTCTGTAACTCTCCCCAACGCCCTACCATTAACTGAGTAAGTCCTGCCCTGGTTCAATCTACCAAAATGCATCACCTCACATTTGTCTAAATTAAACTCCATCTGCCATTTGTCGACATGCTGGGGAGGCTGGGACTGTGGGACGGGTGTGGTTGGGGCTGCCATTGTTGGGGGATCGGAAATCAGGAGTGGTGGTGGGTGGTGTGGTGGGGCAATCGAATCGGGCTGGGGGGGATGGGATTTGGGGCTGCCTGAAGATGCACGGGAGCCCAGCGATCAGGGGTTGGGGATGGGAGGGGCCGTGTTACGGGGTCGCGGGGCTGGCCAGCCATCGAGCTGGCAGTGTGGGGCTACTGCGCATGTGCCGATCTCTGCTGTGACAGATCGGTGCAGTGGCCCGCTCAGCGCTATGCTGCTGGCATCGTAGGCGGAAATAGGCAGCGCCCCTGATTTATAATGAGATTCACGTTGGGCTCTCTGTGATGCACAGAGTGGGAGATTCAGTTTTGAAAATCACGCTGAAAAAAGCAGCGGTATTTACTCCAGCTTTTATGCGAATTCGGCACTTCAAATTTTTTTGGGAGAATCCCACCCAATGTTTTGAGTCTCGATGACCCTTTGTCAGAGCCAATTTCCCCTGTTTGAACTCAGTAGGAATCTCCACAGGCAGGGTAAGGCCTTGGTCTGCTTAGCATTTAATTGCAATCATGATTCGTGCTAGCCTACCTTCACTGACTGACTGAGCCTCTGGGATTCAGACTGTTTATAACTCAGGCCATCTCGAACTCAGAGGGTGAAAACCTTTTAATCATTTCCAAGCAGTGCTACTGGATAAAGGACACAGAATTTACATTGATCTTCTGTAACATTCACCGACTGAGTCCAGTGTTATTGCAGTTGTGTGTGTTACTGACAGGGTGATGCCTTGGCCAATGCAGTGCATGCTGGATTTACAAAGAAGCATGCAATGTCTTCCTTGAAATTGTGATTAACAAGGATTTGATGCAGCATCGGATTAACAAAGGACAGCTGCACAGATCAATTCACTCATTACTTATGAAAGGAGAAGATTTGCTCAGTTTCAATTTCATCGTTACTGGAAAGGCAATACATTGTATTCATCAAACATTGTGTTTCGTTCTTCAAAAATAGATAAATACTTGGTTATTAAGAGATTTAAAGTTCCAATAAGGATTTGTATAGTTAAGAGAGAATATATATCTTGGTTCACGATTAGTAAGCAGCAAGACCGTAAACGTGAGTCTGAAATCCATTTGTGACTTTCTTGATGGTTTTTGTATTGATGAGAATTGTATTGATCACAGGCTCGAGTTTCCATTTGTTTCCACCAGTAATATTAGCAAATCCGCGCAGAATCAATCGCTACAAAGAGAAACAAGCCGGAATGAAATGGGACGGACCACCGGGCATTGACCTTGGCACCAACAACAAACCCAGATCTGTCGACACTGCAAAGTCCTCCTTACTAACATCTCAGGACTAGTGCCAAAATTCAGAGAGCTGTCTCACTGGCTGGTCACACCTCCTTAGGCAGCACCTTCCAAACCCACCATCACTACCATCTCGAAGGACAAGGGCAGCAGAGACCTGGGAACACCACCGCCTGGAAGTTCCCCTCCAAGTCACTCACCCATCCTGACTTGGAAATAGATCACCGTTCTTTCACTGTCATTGGGTCAAAATCTTGGAATTCCCTCCCTAAGAGCACTGTGATTGTACCTACACATCAGGGATTGCAGCGGTTCAAGAAGACAGCTCACCACCACCTTCTCAATTGGAGATGGACAATAAATGCGGCTCTGGGCAGCAATGCCCACATCCCATAAAATGAATTTCAAAAAGGCCACTCCCAAAGTGGGGCTAGAGTCGGCAATCTTTGTTCCAATTGGGACTGTTCACAGTGCTTGACTTGGTTCTCAATGTTAATATCAATCCCAGGCCATCAGACATAACCCCTGGCAGCACCTTCATCTTAGAGATACCCAGATGGTCACTGTATCATTCAGCTAGGAGCAGCTCTCTTCCTGATACAGGGACAACTATTCTTTCTCTCCAAAGAATGATGCCATCTTGGCAACTCAACTTTTCGCGTAAAATTTGGTTTTATCTCTTCAGAAACTGGCTCATTAGCCCAACCTATTAGTATCCTGTGCCTCACTTTTGACAGCAGTGAATCCTGACTGGCCCAATACTTGATTTGTTTCACCGAGACTGCCAATATGTCTCAGATACTCAATGCCATGACAATTTCCTGTGGTACTAGGGGAGGTGCAACATTCTCTTGCAAAGGTAGACGACTAAGTGCATCCGTATTCACTGTGTGTGTTCCAGGCGGTGCTTGAGGGTATAATCGTAGGCAGAGATGATTAACGCCCAACACTGAATTCTTCCCAATGCAATTGGCAGAATAACCTTGTCTTCTTTAAAAAGACCCAAGGGCTGTTTATAATCAGAATGAACGGTAAAGTGCTGACCATACAAATACTGTTGGAATTTCTTGACACCAAAAACTATTAATAATCCTTCTTTTTCAATTTGTGAGAAGCCTTTCTTGGACTCTGAGAAGGTTCTCAAGACATATCCTCTTAGACTTCAGATCCATTGTCCATCTCATGGGATAACACCGCACCAATGCCATATGGAAAGGCATCACAGATTAACACCAATTCCTTAGATGGGTCAAAATGCACCAAAACGTTGCTGAATGTAACAATTGTTTCCTCTGTTAAAAGCTTCTCTCTGGGACATCTTCCAAAACCAACGCTGGTGCTTCTGTTCGCAGCTTATGCAATGGGGCCAATAATGTCCACAAATCTGGTAGAAAATGCCCGAAGCAATTCACCAATCCTAAGAATGACTTGAGCTCAGATTTACTTCTGGGGGCCGCTACCTCCTTTATTACACTGACCTTGCCTTCCTCTGGGTGCAATCCTTGTGCGTCTATGCGATACTCCAGATAAACTACCTCAGTGGCTTGAAAAGTACATTTCTCCTTCTTGAGTCGAACTCCAGCCTCTTGAAATCTCTTGAGCACTTCCTCTAAGTTAGCTAGGTGCTCAGCTTCTGTCAATCCAGTTATTAAAACATCATCCAGCTATACTACAACTCGTGGCAGACTTGCAATAGACTTTCCATTGTTCACTGGAAAATAGCACATGCTGACAACACTCCAAAGGGCAGGCGAGAATACTGGAACAAACCTTTGTGTGTGTTTATGGTAAAATAACCTGGGGAAGCATTGTCTAATTCAAATTGCTGATGTGCGCGACCCATCCAGTTTTGTGTAAGATTGACCTCCAGCCAGCTTTGCTTACAGGTCTTCAATCTTCGGGATTGGATACTTATCTAATTTGGCAGACTGATTAACTGTTAATCTGTAGTCTCCACAGATATGGACTGTCTTGTCAGGCTTTATTACAGGGACTATGCATGGTGCCCACTTCGCAAATTGAACCGGTATCCAGTTCTTCCAATCTCTTCAATTCCGTGTCCAACTTTTCTCACAAGACATATGGTACTGCACTTGCGCTAAAAAAATGAGGGGTTGCCTCTGAACTGACATGGATCTTCACCTGAAGGCCCCTTGTTTTATCTAACTCAACACAAAAAAATCTCATACCTCTTCATTAACTCAGGTTTCCTGTACTTGGAAGATTTTCATCCAGTTTAACTTGATTACCCTGAGCCAATCACGGCCCAAAAAACCTGGCCCTTGGCCTGATGTTATTATTATTTGGACCTGAGCAGACTGCTGTCAATGGCTCACAGGTACTGTGGCAGTAACCTTTATCATGATGTACCCCTCAAACTCAATTGCTGGATCCCTTCTTGTAAATATTGAAATGTGTGTTCTCTTATCACTGTGGCAGTAGCTCCTGTATCAACTTCCATCTTTAAGGGCCTACCATTTACCAAAAGCATCACAGTTTTCACAGTAACTTCATTGCAGTGTTAATGTAGGCCTACTTGTGACACTGATAAATAAACTTAAACTTAAACTTATGGGGGCTAGCTTGCCCACTTTCATGTTGAACAATGAGTGAACATTTAAATCCTTAGCATTGGATTCTTCCATATTGTGCACTTGTGGTGTATTACTAACTCTCACTGGGTAGACTTGACTTGCTTTTACATTGGTGCTTTAAGTGGCCTTTCCTGTGACAGAAAAAGACATTCAGCCTCTTTATAGCTGCAGGCTTCAGGGGAGTGATTACCCCCCACACTGGTAACACTCTATTTCAATCCAAAACTGACCCTTTTAAATCTTCCTGCTCTATTTGTGGCTGCATTTGCTTCTCATTTTAAAATGACACCTTCATTTTTGGCACCACTGCTGATTGCAGCTTCCTGTCCTAACTGGTGAACCGCGCCATTCTGCGCACTCTGAAGTTCCTGTGCGCCCTTCTCAGTGTTCTCCATTGCCCGCGCCATCGCCAGTGCCTTCTTACAATTTATATCTGCCTCTGCTAATAGCTTCCTCTGGGTGGCCTCATTATTTACCCTGCAAATTAAACGATCCCGCAGCATATCAGTGAGAGTGGCTCCAAAGTCCCAGCGCTAAAATCTGTCTTAACCTGCAACAAAAGTTGCAATGGTTTCCCCGGGGGGGTCAGTTAAACTTAAGTTACTGCAACATTACCAATGGCTTTGGGTGGTAGTTTATTTTCACCAATTCAACTACCTTAGTGAATGACTTGGAGTCGAGCAAACTTCGGGTTGTGAGGCTGTGTATTAAATTGTAGGCCTGGGTCTCACACACTCCCTGAAGGATTGCTTTCCTCTTCCCCACCTCCCTTATTCCATTGGCCTGAAAATAGTCGCCCAGACATTTCATGTGAACCCCTCAAACTGGAATATAATTGTCAGAAGTAAAATGTACCAGACAAAGCTGAGATGGGAAAATGAAGGCAAGGGTAACAGGGAGAAGGCAGGAGAATGGTGATGAGGATCATATCAGCCATGATTGAATGGCAGAGCAGACTCGATGGGCCGAGTGGCCTAATTCTGCTCCTATATCTTATGGGTTTATGGAATGTGCATTCATACCTGGTTTATCAATCTATTTGTCCTAATTCCAGTACTGGCCTATACATAGTGAACTGTAAACATTAATTTGATTAATTTTGATTTTTGTTTTGCTCCCCACTTTAGCTTTAAAGATACAGTGCAGTTCCAGTGCTTCTGAACTCCTCAAAGAAATTGGTGGCTATATTCTCACCTGTCGTGGTCCGCTGCTTGTAAAGGTAAAATTCTCTACTGGATTAGTGCCAAATTATTATTAAATGTTTTGGGCAAGATTTTCCGACAGTCCCCACCAGCGGAATCTTCTAGTCCTTATTCTTTCAGGGGATGTGGGTGTCACTGGCTGGGCCAGCATTTGTTACCCATCCCTAATTGCCCTTGAACTAAGTGGCTTGCTCAGCCATTTCAGAGGGTAGTTAAGAATCAACCACATTGCTGTGGATCTGGAGTCACATGTAGAACAGACCAGGTAAGGACGACAGATTTCCTTCCCTAAAGATCATCAGTGAACTTCCCCATGGCAGGTTTCAAGGTGGCTGGGCAGATGAACCATGCAAAATGCCATAGCTGTCTTCCAGTCTCACCGATGGCCAATGGTGAGCCGCCTCCACCACTGGAAAACATGCTGTAGGAAGGAACCAGACAATCCCATCCTTTGGAACTGAAATTAGCCTTGGTGAGTAGCACAAAATAGGCTCATCTGGGATCATCAGCCCAGGCAGGCTTTAATGTAGGGAGGAACAAGGCCCAATATCCACTGCCAAAACTGGAGACACCTCCACTGTCCCGATCTCCAAGAGCCCTGAGGGAATTAACTTCCTAACCGAATCATAGAATCCCTACAGTGCAGAAGGAGGCCATTCGGCCCATTGAGTCTGCACTGATCACAATCCCACACTGGCTCTATTCCTGTAACCCCACATATTTACCCTGCTTATCCCCTGACACTAGTGTCAATTTATCATGGCCAATCAACCTAGCCCGCACATCTTTGGAGTGTGGGAGGAAACCGGAGCACCCGGAGGAAACCCATGCAGACACGGGGAGAATGTGCAAACTCCATACAGACAGTGACAGTGACTGGCAGCAGGAGAGCATGTCATGACTGAACTTTCCCCAGTACAGCTGAAATCCCGTCCCTGAGAACGGCCAGCCAATCGCTGCACTTGGGCCTCACCAGATCCCTGGAGGAAGGCCATTGAAGACAAGATGGCGGTTCCTCCGAGAGGTCAGAGGAAAGGACTGGGGTTGGCTCTCTGCAGGCCCACTTGGTGCCCGGTTCCTTGATCAGTGCCATTCAATGAATGAACACCCCTCGAAGGCAGAGCATGTTTGCATGTTTGTCCCCCCACATGCTGAGTCCCCTGTCCACTGCTGGTACTCCACCATTAGATGGAATAGATAGGTAAGTGGACAATAATTGACTAAATGACATTAAATGAAATAGTTTTTATCAAATATTCGGGACTTTCATTTTTATTACCATTTTAACTCTAGATTTTATGAAATTGAATTTTAAGCCGTGATGATACAGTACTATTTTGATATATTTTGTGTTTAAGAGGGAACTCTTTTAAGAGGTAGTGTTTTGTTATAAGTCGATTTGTCTGGGAAAATATGCAGCTCAAACGCTGAGAATGAAGGATAATGACTGATTTTAGATAGGCACGTGTTACTTTGTAGAGTTAATGAACCTTTTGTTTATTTTGCTTCTCCTGGGATTTTAGACTTGATATGCAGAGTCATGTGAGTTTTGATTCGGTTGATTGACAGGGACATGTAGTTAATGGAAGGAGTTAAGCTTGCAGGAAAAATCAGTTTCATTTTCATTTTAAACCAAGAACAGTTGCTACCTGAAGCTGGTGGAAGAAAGAAATGTCTCTCTGTGTGTCTCTCTCTCCAAAGGCTTTCTGAAAGCTCCAAGCCTGATAATCTAAGTCAGAACATGTATGCCTGTGTTTTGCTAACTAATTTCAAAGTGGGGTTTAAGTCTATAAGAGAAGTATTGCTTGATTGGAACTAATAGTGATAGGTTAGCAGTTAAGAATTATATTTTGCCATGTATTGTTTAATTGTTAAAAGTCATTTGTTATAGCTTAATTAGTAGTTTAAATTTAGTAATTATAGTTTAAAGTATTGTTTAATTGTTAAAAGTTATTTGTTATAGTTAAACTGTGTTGTTAAATAAAGTTTGTTTTGATAAAAGCTCCCTGGAATGTTAGTAGAATCACACCTGGAGTGGAATATCCTATCCTCACATTAATGCCAAAATAGAAAATTTGTTGCGGTCTAGTGTGGCTTCATAATATACCTTGGGGTTTCTGATCTGGTCCCCTATAAATCCCAGGATGGGATTTGAACTCAGGTCTCCAGAACAGGCAGACCTCGGATTATTAGTCCAGTAACATAACCACCATGATAACCTACTCACATCACTATTGTCTGTTCAGAAATCATGGGAGATTTTCACCCCATACAAGATTACTCATAACATATGTTTAATATAATGATGCAAAAAGGCCTTTGTTCAATAGCTGAAGTTTACTCAGTAATTTTGACTAAAGGTTATTTGGTCATTAGTTGAACCCTTGAACCAAGAATATTCAGTCCCTATTCTGTACTGAATTAATGAATCTCACCCATTGCAGTTAATTTTAACATTACTTATTAAAGTTATACAGCTCTAAAGGCTCTATTTGCGAACCAAATTGGATCTTGGCGAATCTGAACATGAATGTGTGTCATTCCCAATTAGGTGCCCAGTCGCTAATTATTCATTCCTAAATGAGGTTGAGCTTAAATAAAGGTCATTTAAATTATGAATGGACTTGGTAGAGTCGATGTGGAGAAGATGTTTCCAATTGTGGAGGATGTTCAAAACCTCAGGCTATAAGATGGTCGGTAATAAATCCAATAAACGTATTCAGGAGAAGCTTCTTTATGCAGCGACTGTTTAGAATGTGTTACCAAATTATAACATTGAGAGGAATAGCACTGATCAATTCAACGGGAAATTAGATAATTTCAAGAGGGAGAAAGGAATATGCTGATGAGATGAGATGTACATGAGTGAGAGAAGGCTGGTGTGGAACACCGGCATGAACCAATTGGGCTGAATGTGTACATGAGTGAGAGAAGGCTGGTGTGGAACACCGGCATGAACCAGTTGGGCTGAATGGTCTGTTCCTGTGTTGTAATTTCAATATAAATAGAGTGGCAGTGTCTGTGTTAAACTTAAGTCAGGCAGTGGTGTAGTGGTATTGTCGCTGGACTAGTAATCCAGAGACCCAGGGTACTCCTCTGAGGACCAGGGTTCAAATCCCATCACAGCAGATGGTGAAATTTGAATTCAATAAAAGTCTGGAGTTAAAAGTCTCATGATGACCATGAAACCATAGTTGATTGTCATAAAAACCCATATGGTTCACTAACATCCTTTAGGGAAAGAAATCTGTTGTCCTTAGCTGGTCATAGAAATCATAGAAATCATAGAAAGAAATCATAGAAACCCTACAGTGCAGAAAGAGGCCATTCGGCCCATCGAGTCTGCACCAACCACAATCCCACCCAGGCCCTAACCCCACATCCCTACATATTTTACCCACTAATCCCTCTAACCTACGCATCTCAGGACACTAAGGGGCAACTTTAGCATGGCCAATCAACCTAACCTGCACATCTTTGGACTGTGGGAGGAAACCGGAGCACCCGGAGGAAACCCACGCAGACACGAGGAGAACGTGCAAACTCCACACAGACAGTGACCCAAGCCGGGAATCGAACCCAGGTCCCTGGAGCTGTGAAGCAGCAGTGCTAACCACTGTGCTACTGTGCCGCCCTAAAATTGACAATTGTTTCATGGCCATCAGTAAATTCTTAATTCCAGATATTTTTTATTGAATTCAAATTCCAGCATCTGCCACGGCACGATTTGAACCCAGGTCCCCAGAACATTAGCTGAGTTTCTGGATTAATAGACTAGCGATAATACCACTAGGCCATCGCCTCCCCCTACATGTGACTCCAGACCCACAGCAATGTGGTTGACTCTTAAATGCCCTCAGAGATGGACAATAATTGCCGACCCAGCCAGTGAAAGCCACATCCCATGAATGAATAAAAAAATGGCACTCACAAATGTGAAGAGAGAATTGGCATGATTTCCACTTCTGATTGCTTTCTAATGACCTCAACTGGAAATGTGCAAATATGGACATTAGATAAGGCAATCAAAAAAAACCATACATTTTATTTTGTCACAAACTCAAACACACTTCCATGGAGTCACGTTTTAGAAGATTACACTTTGGAAGTCAAATGAGTACCTTAAAAAATGGTCTCATTGACTTATATAGGAAAAATGGTAGGCCATTCAGCCCTGGAACCTATTCTGCCATTCGATTCAATAATGACTGTATCTTACTTCGATTTACCAGGCTTGGTTTTAGAACTCTTAATACCCTTACCTAAACAAAAATCTATCCTTTTTAGTTGTGAAATTTGCAACTGAAGCCAGGGCTTTATAACGGTACAATTACCCTCTCAGTGATCTCACAGATTTACAATTACTTTCACTTGCATTTTTGGACCACTTTCCCACAGAAAATAAGCAATGACCTTAAAACAACTGGTCAGGTAAATATCTCAGCATCTAAATGTCACATCTGGGCTCTGGAATATCTGTGAGGAATGCCATGAGAGATCCATTCATTTATAGAGATTTTACATGTCCAAGTATTTTTTGTTCCCAAGAGGAGTAAAATAAATGCTTTAGCTCTTGTAGATTTGATAAAGGTCAGGAAAGAGCTTTAGAACACTTATTATAACCATAAAATTTCCATTTGGAAAAGAAAATCTTGCTTTTATACAGTGACTTTCAGAGTGTCCCAAAGTACGTCACAACTAATGACATATTTTGAAATCTTGTAATATGGGATGCACAGCGGGCTGCCTGTGCACAGCAGGAATCTTCAAACAACAGAGTGAAAATAAGATCATTAGTTCATAAGATATAGGAGCAGTAGGCCATTCAGCCCTTCAAGCCTGCTCAGCCATTCAATAAGATCAGATTGTGGCTGTAGTAAATGAGCCAAATGTCAGTTTCCCATCAGCAGCACCCTATATTGTGCACCAAGGACGGTGGCACACAGTCAGGTACAATCCGGGTAGAGTAACAGGATTAAATATCCACGCTGACCGCTTCCCATTGGGCGAACCTGCGCTCGTTCAATAAGACAGCTCGTACTCCATGAAGCCCCTGGGGAGATCTATTGATGATCCCCTTAATGGCCTGAACTCCACTTTCCAGCCTGTCCTCCATAACCCTTAATGCCTGTCAATCAAAAATCTGTCTAACACAGCCTGAATATATTCAATTACCCAGTCTCCACTGCTCTCTACGGAAGAGAATTCCAAACACTAACAACCCTTCAAGAAGAAATTCACTCTCACGTGTGTGTGAGACCAAAAAGGATGTTGCATTATCTTATGGAGACTTATAAGATAATGCGGGGGCTGGATAGGGTGGAGGCGGAGAGATTCTTTCCACTTAGTAAGGAAGTTAAAACTAGAGGACACAGCCTCAAAATAAAGGGGGGTCGGTTTAAGACAGAGTTGAGGAGGAACTTCTTCTCCCAGAGGGTGGTGAATCTCTGGAATTCTCTGCCCACTGAGGTGGTGGAGGCTACCTCGCTGAATATGTTTAAAGCGCGGATGGATGGATTCCTGATCGGTAAGGGAATTAAGGGTTATGGGGATCAGGCGGGTAAGTGGTACTGATCCACGTCAGATCAGCCATGATCTTATTGAACGGCGGGGCAGGCTCGAGGGGCTAGATGGCCTACTCCTGCTCCTATTTCTTATGTTCTTATGAAAGTCAGGACGTAGAATAGTGCAGCACTCCCTCAGTACTGCACTGGGAATCAACCCAGATTCAGGTAAACAACATGGAAAACACATTCCCTTTGAGTTCGTGCTGAAATGCCGAACTAGCGGTAGATATCAACCAGTCTCTCCCACCCGGGAATAATCACGTCATCCACTAAATATCCATTTATCTGGCTGTAATTCCTTTGGGCAACGAAGATGCCATTGAAACTTATTTTTGGCCAAATGTAGATGCAAGTCTCAAACGAGGCTTCAGTGGTTTGGCACGATGCTTTGTGCGGCTCAGTCCCAGAGGGAGAAAGCTAAAGATTGCACTTAAGAGTGCTCACAGCTGGTTATCACTTTCAAATCCCTGGAAGGTTCAGCTGTTCCAAAACTGGATATGTAGCGGCTAATTGTACCATTTGCCACTCAAAAGAACACACACATGCTACCCAATTACTGCTTTCTGCAAAGATCATCTTCAGAAATGCTGCCTCCGTTTCAGATGCCTTTAATTTGCCAGGATTTTGTACACTTTGATCAAGAACAAAATATCTCGATGGAGACCCTGCATGTAAATTAATGCCACATAACCAGAGTATTATAGTCAGAATTTAACCGCTTGCAGGGAATGGCTTAAATAGACAGTCTGAAATACACTGTGAAAAAAATCTCAGTGACTGAATTTCAAAAAGAAATAGGGACAGGAGCAGGCCATTCAGTTCCTTGAGCCTGCTCCACCATTCAATAAGATCATGACTGATCTGATTGTGGCCTCAACTCCACTTTCCTGCCTGCCCCTCCCTGTCACGACCCTTGACTTACTTATCAATCATAGATCTGCCCAACTCAGCCTTCAATAGACTCAATGACCCAATTTCCACTGCTCTCTGGGGAAGAGAATTCCACAGACCAACAGGATCACTCAAGGGGAGATATGGGAGATTAAAGGGAAAGGCAAAGGCAAGGTAGCAATAAAGGGATAGATAACAGAGTATGGCAGGTGGGGACCGGGCATCCAAATTTAAGAACGGGACAGCAGATAAGGGCAGAATTGGCCAAAATAGTAAAAAAGAGAGAACTAAAGGCTTTGTATCTGAATGCTTTCATAATAAAGTGGGTGAATTGACAGATTAAGTAGAAATAGATCTATGACCTGATATCCATTACAGAAATATGGCTATGAGGTGACTGGAATTCTACACTTTCAGAGCCATCATTCGTGGACAAAAAAGGATTTATTTAGTGATCTTCAAGAGCAACAGCACATTTGTAACTAATTCTGCTGCAGAGAGCTCCTCCCCCTGGGGTGATTCCCCACTCTGAGTCCCAATTGGTAACCTAGACCAGGTGACCCTTCCTCTGCTGTGTTGTCCTTAAAGGGACAATTACCACAGTGACCAAGGCTGGGATCTGAATATTCAAGGGTACTCAATGTTTCAGAAGGACAGGTAGCTAGAAAATATTGGTGGGGTGTCTCTGTTAATTTAGGAGGGCATGAGGATAGTGGTGAGTGATTACCTTTGTTCTGGAGGTCAACATGTAGAATCAGTTTGGATAAACTCAAGAAATAATAGAAGGTAAGAAGTCGCTTGTGTTTATGGATCCTGAACAGTAATGACATGGTGGGATGGAGTTTACATGAAGAAATGGGAGCTTGTGAGAAACTTCAATAGCCACGAGTGATTTTAATCCAGATATGGATTGGATTAATCAGATTAGCAAAGGTGGTCTGGAAGTTGAATTCATAGGGTGTGTTGGGGACAATTTCTGAGAGCTGCAACTTCTACAGCCAACCAGAGAGCCTGGAAATGTGCAATGAGACAGATTTGTTAATGACCTCATAGTGAAGGAACCTCTAGGTAGCAGTGATCATAACATGATCAATTGGGCCAGTGGGCTGATGAATGGCAGATGGAGTTTAATTTAGACAAATGTGAGGTGATGCATTTTGGTAGATTGAACCAGGGCAGGACTTACTCAGTTAATGGTAGGGCGTTGGGGAGAGTTACAGAACAAAGAGATCGAGGGGTACATGTTCATAGCTCCTTGAAAGTGGAGTCACAGGTGGACAGAGTGGTGAAGAAGGCATTCGGCATGCTTGGTTTCATCGGTCAGAACATTGAATACTGGAGTTGGGGCGTCTTGTTAAAGTTGTACAAGACATTGGTAAGGCCACACTTGGAATACTGTGTACAGTTCTGGTCACCCTATTATAGAAAGGATATTATTAAACTAGAAAGAGTGCAGAAAAGATATACTAGGATGCTACCGGGACTTGATGGATTGAGTTATAAGGAGAGGCTGAATAGACTGGGACTTTTTTCTCTGGAGCATAGGAGACTGAAGGGTGACCTTATAGAGGTCTATAAAATAATGAGGGGCATAGACAAGGTAGATAGTCAATATCTTTTCCCAAAGGTAGGGGAGTCTAAAACTAGAGGGAATAGGTTTAAGGTGAGAGGGGGGAGATACAAAAGTGTCCAGAGGGGCAATTTTTTCACATAGAGGGTGGTGAGTGTCTGGAACAAGCTGCCAGAGGTAGTAGTAGAGGCGGGTACAATTTTATCTTTTAAAAAGCATTTAGATAGTTACATAGGTACGATGGGTATAGAGGGATATGGGCCAAAGGCGGGCAATTGGGATTAGCTTAGAGGTTTAAAAAAAAAGGCGGCATGGACAAGTTGGGCCGAAGGGCCTGTTTCCATGCTGTAAACCTCTATGACTCTATGATAGAATTTGACATTGAGCTTTCAGGATGAGAAGGGTGGGTCCAAGACAAGTGTTTGAAATTTAACTGAAGACAATTACAAGGATATGAAGACAGAGCTGGCTAAAGTGAACTGGGGAACTGGGATAAATGGTAAGACAGTGGAGATGCAGTTGCAGACATTTAAGGAGATATTTTGTAACACTGAACAAAGATACACTCCAGTGAGAAAGAAAGAATCTAGGGCAAGGATACACTCTCTGTGGCTTAGTAAGGAAGATAAAGATAGTGGCCAGGATTCTGGCAAAACAAAACTAAGTACCCAATGGGTGTGAAAATGGGAAAATTTCCCACCCGTTTTTTGGGTGTACTTACCTGAATGAATCTCCGACACTTTGTGCATCACAGAGTGCCTCGGAGATATTCACAATGAAAATAAGGGGTGACCTATTCCCGTCCGAGAGGCCGGCAGCTTTTGCCAAGTGGTCCACTGCGCATGCCTTGATCTGTCAGTGGGGATATCGGCATAAGCACACTGTAGCCCCCACCCCTCCACCATCGCTGGCCTTCCCGAATGCCCCCACCAATCACTCTCCTACCGGCCGCCCTCCCCCAACCCCCTTACCAGCCCCAATCTCCCCCTTCCGTCCCCTGGGACCTGCCCTGGTCTCTCCCTGGCCACCCTAATCCATCCCCACAATGGCCAGCTCCAACAACCCCTCCCAGGACCAGTCCTGACCCCCCCCCCCCCCACCCTCCACCCAGCCCCAATCACCCCCTCAGTGCCTCCCCAACCAATCCCACTCACAGAGTGGCAGCAAGTCACCCCCACCACCAATTGTCCCCCCAATAGACCCCACCCCCAGTATGCCCTACCCTCTCTGGCCTCGCCCCCTTGGCACTGCCTGATGCCCAGTGGACAATGCCAGGGTGCCCAGTGGGCAATGTCAGTGTGCTTGTTGGAAGGTGCCAGGGTGACAGGCTGGTGCTGCCAGGCTGGCACTGCCCAAAGGGCAACCCCCCTCTTGTCCCTGACCTCCCAGGGGGGCCTAATGTTCTCTGTCCTCACCAGTGGGGTGAGGATGTCTGTTTGCCATTAGTGCGGAGCAGTTGTAGACCCCCCTGATGGGAATCACTCCGGCGGGGGGAGGACGCTCGCTCAAGCAGCGCAGCGGGCTGGGAGAATCCTGGGCAGCATCAAATTAAAAGAAAAAGCGTCGGACTCTGTGAAAATCAGTGGCAGATCAGAAAATTGTGAGACTTAAAAAGCCCAGCAAATAATGACTAAGCAAAATGAGAAATTAGAGTATTAGTGAAAGTTAGCTTGACATATAAGAATAGATATTAAAAGTTTCCAGAAGCATCTTAGAAAAGAGTAATTAAAGATAGAATTGATCTTCTAGAGAGTGAAAATAGGGATTTAATAACAGGAAATAAAGAAATGTCAGATATGTTATAGAGTCATTGAATTTTACAGCACAGGAAAAGGTCCTTCGGCCCATCCCGTCTGTTCTGGCCATCATGCACCTATCTACTCTAGTCCTGTTTGCAAGCTTTTGGACTGTAATCTTGTATGTTATGGCATTTCAAGTCTCATCCAAATGCTTTGTAAATGTTGTGAGGGTTGTCGCCTTTGTCACCCTTTCAGAAAGTGGCCTCAATTTAGCGGTGTTTTGGTGTTTTGGTCTCAATCAGTGTTTGGACCAAACTATTTATAATCTTTATTAATGACTTGGATGAAGGGACAGAATGTATGGTCTCTAAATTTGCTGATGACACACAGGTGGTTAGAAGATGGGATTGTGAAGAGGACAGAGGGAATTTATAAAGGGATATAAATAGGTTAAGTGAGTGGGCAAACATTTGGCAGAAGGTGTATAATGTGGGAAAATGTGAACTTGTCCACAATGGCAGGAAGAATAGAAGAGGGAGACCTTGACTCAGCACTTTCTCAACTTGGCTGGCATGTCCTGCCTTCCGTCTGCGTCCATGCACACCATCTCCGTCCCAAACATCTTGTACATAACCAGGCCAGGAGCCCAATCTAGCATCACAGCCTTAGTAATAAAGCTTGATGCCCCCACCACCTCTCACCAGACATTGATGAGGCAAACATTGATCGAATATACAGGACATTCATGGCTCGTGAACAAGCAGTAATTTATCGTGACAACATTAACATGAAACAAAGCAAAGACATCCAATCAAATCATCTCTCAACACAAGCAAAATGAAAAGAAAACGTAAGCCTCCAGTACAAACACTAGCCTGTTGTGGGTGCGATGTCTGGGTGTTCCCCCTCGCTAACAGCAGCATCAAGAGGCAGAGTGCTGACTGTGGTGCCCTGTTGGCGTAGATGACCTTGGTGGTTGTCCTCTGTCAAGTGGGGTCTGAGCAGTTCTGAAGGTGTACTCAGCGACATAGCAGGGTACCCTTCCTCAGTCGCCCACTCTGGACATTGCCCATCCATAACTCACCCTTGCCGAAAGCAGAAGATCATTGAATCTTTTCCGGCATTGTATTCACGTGAAGTGGACCAGTTCCTGCCTGCCGACCTCAGCTGCCACCTCTGCCCAGGCCTTCTTGGTGAGTTGGGGTGGCCTCCTCCTTCCATCCCGCGGCATGAGGATGTCTCTCATGGCTGTCACCGCCTCCATATGGACTCGCAGACACTCATTGGCAATCTTCTCTCCTGCCTGGCATGCCTTCTTGCTGCCAACGTTTGCTCTCTCGCTGCTTCCTGCATTGTCTTCAGTGACCTCTGGGAGACGTCTTTAACCTTGACGCAGGGAACCATTGGACCCAGTGCCCACCCCGCTGACACACTTAAGTTACCAGCCAACATAATATTGTGATCTTTAATTAATCTTTAATTAACCTCGGGTGGGACCACAAAACATGGCAGTTTCATGCATAGAGCCATGCATAGAATTCAGGTTCAGGAGTTGGGAGAATATAGGGGACATTTTGGATGAACTTTAGGCGAATGTTGGATTTCAGTAAGGCATTTGACAAAGTCCCACATGGCAGGTTGGTTAAGAAGGTTAAGGCTCATGGGATACAAGGAGAAGTGGCTCGATGGGTGGAGAACTGGCTTGGCCATAGGAGACAGAGGGTAGTGGTCGAAGGGTCTTTTTCCGGCTGGAGGTCTGTGACCAGTGGTGTTCCGCAGGGCTCTGTACTGGAACCTCTGCTATTTGTGATATATATAAATGATTTGGAAGAAGGTGTAACTGGTGTAATCAGCAAGTTTGCGGATGACACAAAGATGGCTGGAATTGCGGATAGCGAAGAGCATTGTCGGGCAATACAGCAGGATATAGATAGGCTGGAAAATTGGGCGGAGAGGTGGCAGATGGAATTTAATCCGGATAAATGCGAAGTGATGCATTTTGGAAGAAATAATGTAGGGAGGAGTTATACAATAAATGGCAGAGTCATCAGGAGTATAGAAACACAGAGGGACCTAGGTGTGCAAGTCCACAAATCCTTGAAGGTGGCAACACAGGTGGAGAAGGTGGTGAAGAAGGCATATGGTATGCTTGCCTTTATAGGATGGGGTATAGAGTATAAAAGCTGGAGTCTGATGATGCAGCTGTAGAGAACGCTGGTTAGGCCGCATTTGGAGTACTGCGTCCAGTTCTGGTCGCCGCACTACCAGAAGGACGTGGAGGCATTGGAGAGAGTGCAGAGAAGGTTTACCAGGATGTTGCCTGGTATGGAGGGTCTTAGCTATGAGGAGAGATTGGGTAGACTGGGGTTGTTCTCCTTGGAAAGACGGAGAATGAGGGGAGATCTAATAGAGGTATACAAGATTATGAAGGGTATAGATAGGGTGAACAATGGGAAGCTTTTTCCCAGGTCGGAGGTGACGATCACGAGGGGTCACGGGCTCAAGCTGAGAGGGGCGAAGTATAACTCAGACATCAGAGGGACGTTTTTTACACAGAGGGTGGTGGGGGCCTGGAATGCGCTGCCAAGTAGGGTGGTGGAGGCAGGCACGCTGACATCGTTTAAGACTTACCTGGATAGTCACATGAGCAGCCTGGGAATGGAGGGATACAAACGATTGGTCTAGTTGGACCAAGGAGCGGCACAGGCTTGGAGGGCCGAAGGGCCTGTTTCCTGTGCTGTACTGTTCTTTGTTCTTTGTTCTTTGAGTTTAAAGAAGGTGCAAGTTGGGTGGCCGGCTCAGAGTGCGTGGGAATTGTTGAAGTTAGAATTACAAAAAGGCATGGAGGAGGGTTTGAACAGAAGATGAGTTGAGGCAGTGGCAGGAATGGATGGTTGGATGTGACCCATCCCGGACCTGGAATCCACAGCCTGTTCGACATTTTACCATTTCCTACAAGAGCCATCGAAAAGTGTGGATTTTGGGACAATTGTGAATATGGCCTCACACCCATTAGGACCGAGTGTGATACTTCAACTCCTCAATTCAATTCACATCCAACTCGTACTCTCAACACACAGAGACATCCTCCTCCCCACAGTTTAGAGCACTTCCCATTTGCTTTATACACGCAAAATGGTGCTGATGCTGGGGGTTAAAGGAAAATATCAAAACTGAGGTCGATAAACTTTTGTTAAGTTAGGGTATTAAGAATTATGGAACCAAGACTGGGAGATGGAGTTAAGATATTGATCGCCCATGACCTAACAGAATAGCAGAACAGGCTCGATCAGCTCCTATTCCCGGATAGGATTCATTGCTTTATTTCAGAAATATTTCACTTTGTGAAAGCCATTTTCTGATTATCTTTGGTTATCCCAATACCCAATGTGCTTTTCTGAACAAGACAACAATTGATTTATTAGTGTCACAAGTCGGCTTACATTAACACTACAATGAAGTTACTGTGAAAATCCCCTAGTCACCACACCCCGGCGCCTATTCGGGTACACTGCGGGAGAATCTAACCAGCAGGTCTTTCAGACTGTAGGAGGAAACCAAAGCACCCGGAGGAACCCCACGCAGACATGGGGAGAACATGCAGACTCCGCACAGACAGTGATCCAAGATGGGAATCGAACTCAGGTCCCTGGAGCTGTGAGGCAGCAGTGCTAACCACTGTGCCACCGTGTTGCCCAGTGTATTGTATCCATTTTACTGTTAGCCAACCAAGACCCCATTTTGATTCCATTACAACCCCTCCACAACACCATGAGCGAGGAACATATTTGTCTAAAGTTTCTTAAAAGAATCTTTTTCAATTGTCTGCTGCTAAACCAACTATTTGGACTCTTGTCAAGCAAAACACTGGAAAAGGTTTATTTCATTATCTGTTAATTCATTTTAAATTGAATTTGAACATCAAAGTTACAGTGCTGTACTTTCCTCCTTAGGGTAAAGGAGAAATGATTACCTGGTGGCTGGAAGGGAAAGAATGTGATGGGTCACACTGAATCAGAGACAGAGGAAGTTCTAAATGAGTCATTCCAGCTGAAGACCCCCGTTTCTGCACTGTACCAAACTTCCCCAACCATCAATATCCCGTCAACTGTCCAAAGCAGGCTATTATGATAATCATTGTTTTGTATGGTGTATAAATAGGAGTATATCATATTAACATTGTTGAGGATTGCTCATAGATTTGGTTTTGGATTAGCAGTGTAATTTTGTGTGAGTCCACCATTGTTGTAATTTTAATACTTCCAATTTATTGATAGTTTAATTTAAGCACAATTTGTTGTTGGTATCAATTATGTAATCAATCAGGATCACTTGCAACCAAGATGGTGGCTATGTAGAGGTTAATCTACTTTAAGATGTATTGTAACACATTAATTACCCGCAAAAACATTTGGCCGTGACAAGTAGCGAGTACGGCTTGCAGGAATAACTCTTTCTTTCTTTGCTTTCTTTTCTTCTCAGTGTCTCTTGTCTTCAGGACTTGTCAATTTACCCAAGCGGAATAGCAAGGATCTATCCTTGGGAGTTGCCTTCTGCACTGAAGCCTCCCAAAGGCCCTTTTCAGGGATGGACCTGGATGGATTATTGACAGATTTATATTGCCCTAGAAAGATTTCCATCCATATAAAATATCCAATAATTTAATGAGTTGTTGTCTAAAACATAGAATAAACATCTGCCCTAATGTTAGCCATCTGCCATTGGCTTCCTAGGCTTTTGCACATATCTTCCATCCTTGATCAATCAAATCTTTACATCTATTTTCCTAATCTCACCTGGCCTATTCCCTGTGACTCATTTTCTCTCACTCTTCTAATCTCTGGAATAACTTCTGGGGGCTCCATTGCTTGGATTATCAAAATGAGCAGTTTGCAATAGTCCAGTCTAAGTGGTTTAATTCCTTATCAGACTATTGAGCCATCTGGCTGTTCCCCAAAGTTATTTATATTCTGCTCCCACACAATAATTAACTTTCACATTTCAGCAAGCATGTTCATTAAGCAAGGTTAAATGAAAATCTTACGCACTCTTGCTGTATGGTAATTTGTTTCAAGTATCTGGATCAGTTGCACTTCCGCTCTGATCATGGCGTCTTATCGAGCTTGCTGCAGGTGTCATCACTGAACAGCAGTAACCCCTCTGATTTGTTCCCGGAGAAACAAATCATTAAACAATTTACAATAAGACAAAACTTACAACTCGATCATTATCGGATCATTATCACCGTGCCAGGCAGCACGGTGGCACAGTGGTTAGCGGTACTGCCTCACAGCACCAGAGACCCAGGTTCGATTCCCAGCTTGGGTCTGTGTGGAGTCTGCATGTTCTCCCCATGTCTGCGTGGGTTTCCTCCGGGTGCTCCCGTTTCCTCCCACAGTCCAAAGATGTGCGGGTTAGGTGGTTTGGCCATGCTAAAAAAATTGCCCCTTAGTGTCAGGGGGACTAGCTAGGGTAAATGCATGGGGTCATGGGGATAGGGCTTGGGTGGGATTGTGGTCGGTGCAGACTCGATGGGCAAAATGGCCTCCTTCTGCACTGTAGGATTCTATCTCATGCTGACTAATGAATGTATGTTTATTCTAAGCGTAGCTCTAATTTCTAATACTATGGTAAAGGTAAAGTTGCCATAGCCCCAGATGACCAGAGGCTGCTCTCTCCTGTGAGTAGGGAGGGCTGATTGGTGGTGATTTAACCTGAGGATCAACACTGCTCAGGCGGAGGGAGAGATTGAGAAGGCGGGGCCTTCATGAACAACCTCAGCCAGCATGGGAATTGAACCCATGCCTTGCTCACCATCACGAACCAGTCATCCAGAAAGGGGCAGGAACAATAACTCATGATATTCTGAACCGGACAATCTCTGGCACAGTGAAGATGCCACATCAAAGGATTCTTTTTAATGATACATTGTTAAAGTTATTACTAATGTTATAGGGAAGCTGCCTTCATGTCCTGTGTCTTCAGTTGCACCAAATATTTATCAATTACCCTATCAATGATAAAATGATCCTTGTTGCAAAGCTGCCCATGCTTTTACAGATTGTCTGCCTCAAGGAATTTCTCCTAACTTAAGTTAAGTTTATTTATTTGTCACAAGTAGGCTTACATTGACACTGCAATGAAGTTACTGTGAAAATCCCCTAGTCGCCACATTCCGGCTCCTGTTCGGGTACACTGAGGGAGAATTTAGCATGGCAAATGCATCTAACCAGCATGTCTTTCAGACTGTGGAAGGAAACTGGAGCACCCGGAGGAAAGCCACACAGACGCGGGGAGAACGTGCAGACTCCACACAGACAGTGACCCAAGCCAGGAATTGAACCTGGGTCCCTAGCACTGTGAGGCAGCAGTGCTAACCATTGTGCCACCGTGCAGCCCTATTATGGGTGGGATTTTCTGGTCCCACATAAGTTGACTCCATGCAGCGGGTTCCCCGCCTGCAGGACGGGCGGTCCACTCAAAGCCCAAAGATGTGCAAGGAAGGCAGATTAGCCGTACAAAATTACCACTTAATGTCCAAAAATGTGTTGGTAAGGTAGTTTAACCATAGTAAATGTACTGGCTTACAGTGATAGCAAAACGTGTTGGGCCTGGGTAAGCTGCTCTTTTGGAGAGTCGGTGCAGACTTGATGGACCGAATGGCCTCATTCTGGACTGTTGGAATCCTAAAATGCCAGAGACTTTGGAGGGACCAGAAGATCCCACCAGCGGCCAATGGCGAACTGCCTCCGCCACCGGTAAATACATCACACGGGAGCAGGGGGGCAGAAAATACCATTAAATATTCAGGGCCCCTAATTCTGGGTTCACCTACAAGTGGAAACACCTTCTCAGGCTAAAGTGCCCCTCAGTGTCCAAAGATGTGCAGGTTGTTAAGTGGATTGGTAAATGTGTGGGGTTACGAGGTTAGAAATCAATCATAGAAACCCAACAGTGCAAGGCCCATCGAGTCTGCACCGACCACAATCCCACCCAGGCCCTACCCCCACATATTTACCCGCTAATCCCTCTAACCTACGCATCTCAGGACTCTAAGGGGCAATTTTTAACCTGGCCAATCAACCTAACCCGCACATCTTTGGACTGTGGGAGGAAACCGGAGCACCCGGAGAAAACCCACGCAGACACGAGGAGAATGTGCAAACTCCACACAGACAGTGACCCGAGCCGGGAATCGAACCCAGGACCCTAGAGCTGTGAAGCAGCAGTGCTAACCACTGTGCTACCGTGCCGCCCACAAAGGGTGAGAGTGTGGACCTGGATGGGTTGCTCTTTCGGAGAGTCGGTACAGACTCGATGAGCCGAATGGCCTCCTTCTGCGCTGTAGGGATCCTGAGGTTCTATGGTACTCCATATTAAGTGCCTATATTATGTCACCTCTCAGCCTTCCTCTAGATTTTATATTGTTTCCCTGCCAGAGGCAGCTGCCTCAGTTGCAGGATCACGTTGTGAAGAGTGAATTTTCTTATTCAGCATCAAATATCTCTTCCGAAAATAAAAACTTCCTTTTTCTGCTGGAAACAAATTCAGTTTTATTTTGCCCCACTGGATAATAATGAAATGATTGTGCAGTAAAGGATGCAGATGTTTGTGTTTTGTTGTCATTGTAATTCGCAGTCTAAGGAGTAAGTTAACTGAAAAGATATTTAGGGGCTTGACACTGGACTGGTGCTGATAATGGGAAATATTAGAGTTCCCATTAAT
Organism: Mustelus asterias; assembly: GCF_964213995.1. Lineage (NCBI taxonomy): Eukaryota > Metazoa > Chordata > Chondrichthyes > Carcharhiniformes > Triakidae > Mustelus > Mustelus asterias. Next base: position 134,012,450 of record NC_135808.1, on the reverse strand, counting down.
CATCTTGGCATCAAATGTCAGGTCCCATAGATTAATATTTAATCATGCGATACATTCGTCAGTGTTAGTGATTAGACTTGAGAGCATATTATAAATATCAATATCCATGTGTGTTTTTGTTGTATCGTCACTCACTTGTTTTTAAATGTTAACTATTCATTCTGAAGGTGATGCGTTGTTGCAACCATTAAAATTCATTGTCATAACAAGCAGAAAGAACATAATAAACATAGGTTCTCAGTTACGCGTCTCTTTGTTATTCGTCTCACTGTAATTTATAGCTGGGTTTAACATATCAAACTATGCTTAAGTGTGATTTATTACAAATGTCTTTCTTGCTTTAAAAGGGTGTAGTCAGCTATTGAACACAATGTGCCGTGGAACAGCTGACATTCTCTTCACATCCTGTCCCCCTGCCCACTCACTGCCCCTGCGTCCTCCCTCATCCAGTTCACTGATTGGTGGAGGTCGGTTCCCAAGGGAACATTTTAGTCTTCAGTGCTTCACCTTGTTATTTATATGTGGGAGTTCGCAGTGAGCGTGGCAGGTTTTCTGATTACAAAGAACGTCATGGACATCTTGCTCTGTTTTGGCATCCGCATGCATACTCTTTCCACAGGGCTGGGGGACGGCATTTTATGAGGTGGTGTCTGGCCAGTTGGTGGGCGCCCCTGCCTCAGTTGGTCATTGAAGACCTGACCGGAATTTATGATTCTCAGGCAATTAATTTCACCTGCAGTTGGGGCTTTCATCCCTTTAAGAGATGAGGTCCCACCCCCAGAGCTGCCCTCGAATCAGAAGCCATGGTGGACGCCATGGAATTCAAGTGAGTTTGTGGGGCTCGCTGTGTCCAGTCATACAGGGCTCGATGAGGGGTGAGCATTGAGGTGGTTGATGATGAGAGCGGGGCATTTGATTTGATTTATTATTTGATTTATTATTGTCACATGTATTGGGATACAGTGAAAAGTATTGTTTCTTGCGCGCTATACAGACAAAGTTTTTTCATAGAATACATTGGGGAGAAGTGTTGCAGTTACAGATAGGGTGCAGAGAAAGATTAGCTTAACATATCACAGGTCCATTCAAAAGTCTGATGGCAGCAGGGAAGAAGCTGTTCTTGAGTTGGTTGGGATGTGTATCAAGAAGAAGGAAGAAGGTGAAAGAGAATATATCCGGTGCGTGGGGTCTTTGATTATGCTGGCTGGAGGTGGCATTTGTGGCCCACAGCGTGGCCCGATCAGGAGTTTTTAAGTTTAAGTTTATTTATTAGTGTCACAAGTAGGCTTATATTAACACTGCAATGAAGTTACTGTGAAAATCCCCTAGTCGCCACACTCCGGCGCCTGTTTGGGTACACTGAGGGAGAATTTAGCATGGCCAATGCACGTAACCAGCACGTCTTTCAGACTGCGAGAGGAAACCGGAGCACCCGGAGGAAACCCATGCAGACACGGGGAGAACGTGCAGACTCTGCACGGACAGTGACCCAAGCCGGGAATCGAACCCGGGTCCCTGACGCTGTGAGGCAGCAGGTGCTAAATCAGGAGGAGCCCTTGAGAAGGCTGCCAATTAAGAGACCCAATTGGCCTAAGGGTTGGTGGGACGTGCACTCGCTTCTCTGCTGCTGGTAAATGCAGGAAGGTGGAAAGAATCTCTCCGCCTCCACCCTATCCAGCCCCCGCATTATCTTATAAGTCTCCATAAGATCCCCCCTCATCCTTCTAAACTCCAACGAGTACAAACCCAATCTCCTCAGCCTCTCCTCATAATCCAAACCCCTCATCTCCGGTATCAACCTGGTGAACCTTCTCTGCACTCCCTCCAATGCCAATATATCCTTCCTCATATAAGGGGACCAATACTGCACACAGTATTCCAGCTGCGGCCTCACCAATGCCCTGTACAGGTGCATCAAGACGTCCCTGCTTTTATATTCTATCCCCCTCGCAATATAGGCCAACATCCCATTTGCCTTCTTGATCACCTGTTGTACCTGCAGACTGGGCTTTTGCGTCTCATGCACAAGGACCCCCAGGTCCCTTTGCACGGTAGCATGTTTTAATTTGTTTCCATTGAGATAGTAATCCCATTTGTTATTATTTCCTCCAAAGTGTATAACCTCGCATTTCTCAACGTTATACTCCATTTGCCATATCCTCGCCCACTCACTCAGCCTGTCCAAATCTCTCTGCAGATCTTCTCCGTCCTCCACACGATTCACTTTTCCACTTATCTTTGTGTCGTCTGCAAACTTCGTTACCCTACACTCCGTCCCCTCCTCCAGATCATCTATATAAATGGTAAATAGTTGCAGCCCGAGTACCGATCCCTGCGGCACGCCACTAGTTACCTTCCTCCAACCGGAAAAACACCCATTTATTCCGACTCTTTGCTTCCTGTCGGATAGCCAGTCCCCAATCCACTTTAACACACTACCCCCAACTCCGTGTGCCCTAATCTTCTTCAGCAGCCTTTTATGGGGCACCTTATCAAACGCCTTTTGGAAATCCCAAAACACCGCATCCACCGGTTCTCCTCCATCAACCGCCCTCGTCACATCTTCATAAAAATCCAACATGTTCGTCAAGCACGACTTTCCCCTCATGAATCCATGCTGCGTCTGATTGATCGAACCATTTCTATCCAGATGCCGTGCTATCTCCTCTTTAATAATGGATTCCAGCATTTTCCCTTCTACAGACGTTAAGCTGACCGGCCTCTTGTTACCCGCCTTTTGTCTCCTTCCTTTTTTTAACAGCGGCGTAACATTAGCCGTTTTCCAATCAACCGGCACTACCCCAGAATGCAACAAGTTTTGATAAATAATCATAAATATTCCTCCCAGCACGTTTCCTCGGAGCCATTTGGGAATCCTGTCGGCTACGTTATTGCCTGATGAAAATGCACCGTGGGTGATGATAGCAAACCTATTGCTAGCCCTGGATTGGATAAATAATTTAGTGCCAAACCAGCATCAAACCTAATACAGGAATCTGAGCCTCTACTAGCCCAGGCACGATGGGCCAAACGGCCTCTTGCAGTCCATAAATATTCTGTATTTCTATGTGTCAACTGGCTCACTCTCAATATGCAGAGAGTGCTGCTGACCTTCGATAGGTCAACAGAAAGCAGAGGCAAGCAGATGTACCAAGGCTTCAAACGAAGATAAGAAATAGGATCGGGGTAGACCACATGGTCCCTTGAGTCTGCTCCACCATTCAATGCGACCATGGCTGATCCTCGTTTCAATGTCATTTTATTGTTGATCACCATATCCCTTCATCCCCTAAGAGACCAAAGCCCTGATTTTAGCAGCATGCCCACCCCGATTACAGAGCAGGCGAGGCTGGCAGAACGGCATTCTCTGTTGGCCTCGGGCACAATCTTTCAAGCTACTGGCGGGCGTGCCGGTAAAATCCAGGCACAAAAGTCTGTCTATCCCAGTCTTAAATGTATTCAACGATGGAGCATCCACAACCCTCGGGGGAAGAGCATTCCACAGATTCACAACCCTTTGAGTGAAGTAGTTTTTCCTCATCTCTGTCTGAAATGATAGTCCCCTTATCCTGCGGCTCCCATGTTTAAGATTCCCTGAACAGCGGGAACAGATTCTCAGCGTCCACTTTATTTAAGGCGCTTCAGAATCATGTATCAGAATTGCTCATACCCGTGCAGTCTGTTGGAATGGGAACAGTATTGATGGTATCCACAAATGCACATCAGGTGACGCAGGGCAAGAGGAAGCAGCTGATTGGCTGAGGAAGGTCAGGTCACTTGGACTTGGCTGGTACCATTATGTTTGCAAGGCTCTGGGGGAAAGTGCAGGTGGAGTGGGGCTAACTGTGAAAGAGCTCTTTCAAAGAACAAACATAGGCAAGATTACTTTTATTTATCTGTGGGACATGGGCGTCGCTGGCTGGCACACATTTATTGCCCATCCCTAGTTGTCCTTGGAGGGCAGTTGAGAGTCAACAACATTGCTGTGGCTCTGGAGTCACATGTAGGGATCAGGGAAGGATGGCAGATTTCCATACCTAAATAACATTGGTGAACCAGATGGGTTTTTCCGACAATCGACAATGGTTTCATGGTCATCAGTAAATTCTTAATTCCCGATAATTTTTTATTGAATTCAATTTCCACCATCTGCTGTGGTGGGATTCGAACCCGGGTCCCCAGAATGTTAGCTGAGCTTCTGGATTAATAGTCTAGTGATAATACCATCGCCTCTCCAATGTCTTGCTGCTATGCTGATTCATTCTGTGATTCTGTAATACATCACTTGACTGGCACATGTACTTGAAACAAAATAATAAAACATGTTTAGAATCATAGAGTCCCTACAGTACAGAAGGAGGCCATTCGGCCCATCGAGTCTGTACTGACCACAATCCCACCAAGCCCTGTTTTGGTAACTCCACACATTTACCCTGCTAAGCCCCCGGACAAGAGGATCAATTTTAGCATGGCCAATCAACCTAACCTGCACATCTTTGGAGTGTTGGAGGAAACCGGAGCACCCGGAGGAAACCCACGCAGACACGGAGAGAATGTGCAAACTCCACACAGAGAGTGACCAAGGCCGGAATTGAACCTGGGACCCTGATGCTGTGAGGCAGCAGTGCTAACAATTGTGCCACCATGCTTAAATTCTTAGGTTTTAAAAATTATTTTTGATTTTTGTGCCATTTATTGAGGATCAATTTTGATTTGATTTATTATTGTCACATTTATTAGCATATAGTGAAAAGTATTGTTTCTTGCGCACTATACAGACAAAGCATACCGTACACAGACAAGGAGAGAGTGCAGAATGTAGTGTTACAGTCATAGCTAGGGTGTTGAGAAAGATCAACTTAATGCAAGGTAGGTCCATTCAAAAGTCTGATAGAAGCAAGGAAGAAGTTGTTCTTGAGTTGGTTGGTACGTGACCTCAGACTTTCGTATCTTTTTCCTGACGGAAGAAGGTGGAAGAGAGAATGTCTGGGGTGCGTGGGGTCCTTAATTATGCTGGCTGCTTTGCTGAGGCAGCGGGAAGTGTAGACAGAGTCAATGGATTGGAGGCTGGTTTGCGTGATGGATTGGGCTACACTCACAACCTTTTGTAGTTCCTTGCGTTATTTTATTTTGCAGGAAGTTCTGAATGTGTGCATAATCCTTACAATGCATTCTTTACCAAAATATACTTTGCTTATTACTTAGCAGATCATTCATGATCGTGAACACCTGGTGTGACAGCTCAGCTTCCTTTGTGGCTCAGTAAAGAAAGAGTTCCATATAAGCCCAGTTAACTTAAGAGCGACTTTACATTATATAATTTTAATTGTTGAATTATATAATGGTGTGATAGAGTCTGGATGGGGCATCCACCATAGTAGCTACTTCATGGATGGAGCTGATATGAAAGATCGAAAGCCTGCAGTAGACCTGGCATTCAAATTTGCTTTTGATCCAATCATTTCCAAGTAGCAAACAGCAGAACAAATAAATACATGTTCTCGCCTCTATCAGTGGTTAGCACTGCTGCCTCACAGCGCCAGGGACCCGGGTTCAATTCCGGCCTTGGGTCACTCTGTGTGGAGTTTGCACGTTCTCCCCGCACGTTCTGCGTGGGTTTCCTCTGGGTGCTCCGGTTTCCTCCCACAGTCCAAAGATGTGCGGGTTAGTTTGACTGGCCATGCTAAATTGCCCCTTAGTGTCAGGGGGATTAGCAGGGTAAACATGGAGTTGCGGGAATAGGGCCTGGGTGGGGTTGTGGTCGGTGCAGACCTGGTGGGCTGAATGACCTCCTTCTGCACTGTAGGGATTCTAATCATTCTAATCCTTTCAGGCAGTAAGTTCCAGATTCCCACCACCCTCTGGCTGAAAACGTTTTTCCTCAAATCCCCTCTCAATCTCTTGCTCCTGACCTTATATTTATGTCCCCTGGTTACTGACCCCTTTACTGAGGAGAAAAGTTTCTTCCTATCTACCTAAAATATGTCCCTCATAATTTTATATACGTCACTCAAGGCCCCCTTCAGCCTTCTCTCCTTTAAGGAAATCAACCTCAGCCTAAACACATCAGTGAATTTCTGAACAAGTATGAAATTGCTGGAAAATGGGACTAGAATGGATAGATGGTTATGGGGAGAAAGCAGAATTAGGCTATTGAATTGGACAATCAGCCATGATCGTGATGAATGGTGGAGCAGCTCGAAGGGCCAAATGGCCTCCTCCTGCTCCTATCTTCTGTTTCTTCTATATTGATGCTTGATGGCTGGCTGACACGATGGGCTGAAGGGCCTCTTTCTGTGCTGTAAGACTCTGGGACTTGATAACAACTTGTATGCATTTACCTAGCACCTTTAATGTAGCAACACAGCCCAAATGTTTCTTAACCAAAGATCATCTTGAAGGAGAGTGAGGGGGAGAGGGTGAGAGGTTTCAGGAAGGAATTGCAGAGCTGAAGGTAGGACCTTCAAAGGTGGAGCAATTAAAATCAGGAATGCAGACAAAAACAGGATTAAAGGGGCATATATATCTCAGAGATGTGTGGGGCTAGAGGAGGTTACAGAGACAGGGAGGAGTGAGACAGTATGAGGTATTTGGAAACAAAGATAAGAAATTTAAAACTGAGACTTTGCCAGACTTGGGACAAACATAGAACACAAGGGTAATTGGTGACTATCACTTGCTGTAAATTAGGATATGAACACTTTTAGATATGTTTAGAGGTTATGAAGGGTGTAAATTGTGTTAAATTTGTCCTTGGAATATGGGCGTCGCTGGCTAGGCCAGCATTTATTGCCAATCCCTAATTGCCTCTGAGAAAGCAGTGATGAGCCATCGCTTTGAACCTGCGGGCTATGTTTGAAGGTACATTCACTGTGCTGTTTGGAAAGGAGATCCACAATTTTGCGGAGAGCAGGAGAATAATGAAGTCCAGAGATGACAAAGCGGAATGATGGAGAGAACGCCATATAGATTGCAGCGGCTCACCACCACTTTCTCAAGAATATATAGGGATGGGCAATAAATGTTGGCCTGGCCACCAATGCCCACATCTCTTGAAAGAATAAAGAAAAGTTTGGAGGTGGCTATGTTTAAACATTATGATACTTTGATCGGATGCTTCTGGAGCACTACACACAGCTCTGGTCAGAGCGATATGGAAAATGTTTACATTCAGGAGAGAATGGAGTGAAGATTTACAGGAATGGGTTAGTTTAGCTCCTTTGTTTCAGTTCTCAATGACACTGACTGTTTCACTAAGCTGAAGAAGTCTGCTTTAGCAGAGGGGAAACAGCAGTTTTACGTTGCTATAGCAACGTTTGGTCACATAGTAATTTAACAGAAACAGAATTCAGGCAACCCTCTGGCAGCAATCAGCAAGTGCCTTGTTGATAGTTTTGGTGGCAATAGGGTCAGCAGCCAGAAGGCAGATTAAAGAATCACCAGTGAGGATCTTTCATGCTTGTTATGATCTGAAACACACTCCCTGTAAGGGCAATGTTCCAGTCAATATTTATCCAGCAGTCAACACCACCAAACAGATGATCTGGTCATTGTCACATTGCTGTTTGTGGGAGCTTGCTGTTTTCAAATCAGCTGTCGTGTTTCCTGCATAATGGGTGGCACAGTGGCACAGTGGTTAGCACTGCTGCCTCACAGTGCCAGGGACCGGGTGTCTGTGCGGAGTCTGCATGTTCTCCCCGTGTCTGTGTGGATTTCCTCCAGGTGTTCCAGTTTCCACCCACACTCCAAAGATGTGAGGGTTAGCTGTATTGACCATGCTAAATTGATATTAGTGTCAGGGGGACTAGCAGGGTAAATATGTGGGGAGACAGCGGATAGGGCCTGGCTGGGATTGCTGTTGGTGCAGGCTCAATGGGCTGAATGGCCTCCTTCTGCACTGCAGGGATCTATGATTACAACAGTGACGACACTTAATTTGCTACAAAGTCATGAGTTCTTGTGTTGCAATAACAGTATTTTTATTATGGAGAAGGAGGCCATTCATCCCATCAATGTCTGCACCAGCTCTGCGAATTAGCAATTCACTTAGTGCCATTCTCCTGTAATACTGCATATTTTTCCTCTTCAAATAAGAGTATAATACCCCCAATAATGCCTTGATTGAACCTGCCTCTCCCACACTATTAGGCAATGTATTCCAGACCTTAACCACTCACTGCATGAAAAAAAGATTTTCAAGTGCTTTGGTGCTTGTGAAATGCTCTATATAAATGCAAGTCTTTCTTTGAGACAAACATGACCAAGCCTGATTGTCCTTTCATAAAAGGTATAAATTCATATTTCTGGTTCGTTAATAAAGTATTTTCAGTCTATTCGCAGTCCCTGCATGGCAATCAGAACATAGTAAGAAGTCTCAGAACACCAGGTTAAAGTCCAACAGGTTTATTTGGTAGCACAAGCAACAAGCTTTCGGAGTGCTGCTCCTTCATCAGGTGAGTGGGAGTTCTGTTCACAAACAGGGCATATAAAGACACAAACTCAATTTACAAAATAATGGTTGGAATGTGAGTCTTTACAGGTAATCAAGTCGTAAACGTACAGACAATGTGAATGGAGAGAGAGTTAAGCACAGGTTAAAGAGATGTGTATTAGAACATAGAACATTACAGCGCAGTACAGGCCCTTCGGCCCTCGATGTTGCGCCGACCAGTGGAACCAATCGAAAGCCCATCTAACCTACACTATTCCAATATCATCCATATGTTTATCCAATAACCATTTGAACGCTCTCAACGTTGACGAGTCCACTACTGCTGCAGGCAGGGCATTCCACGCCCTTACTACTCTCTGAGTAAAGAACCTACCTCTAACATCTGTCCTATATCTCTCACCCCTCAATTTAAAGCTATGTCCCCTCATGTTAGCCATCACCATCCGAGGAAAAAGGCTCTCACTATCCACCCTATCTAATCCTCTGATCATCATGTAAGCCTCTATTAAGTCACCTCTTAACCTTCTTCTCTCTAACGAAAACAATCTCAAGCCCCTCAGCCTTTCCTCATACGATTTTCCCACCATACCAGGCAACATCCTGGTAAATCTCCTCTGCACCCTTTCCAACACTTCCACATCCTTCCTATAATGCGGCGACCAGAACTGTGCGCAATACTCCAAGTGCGGCCGCACCAGAGTTTTGTACAGTTGCAGCATGACCTCCTGGCTCCGAAACTCAATCCCCCTACCAATAAAAGCTAACACACCGTACGCCTTCTTAACAACCCTATCAACCTGGGTGCCAACTTTCAGGGATCTATGCACATGGACACCCAGATCCCTCTGTTCATCCACACTACCAAGTATCTTACCATTAGCCCAGTACTCTGTATTCCTGTTACTCCTTCCAAAGTGAATCACTTCGCACTTTTCGGCATTAAACTCCATTTGCCACCTCTCAGCCCAGCTCTGCAGCTTATCTATGTCCCTCTGTAACCTGCCACTTCCCTCCGCACTGTCTACAACTCCACCGACTTTAGTGTCATCCGCAAGTTTACTAACCCATCCTTCTATGCCCTCATCCAGGTCATTAATAAAAATGACAAACAGCAGTGGCCCCAAAACAGATCCTTGCGGTACACCACTAGTAACTGAACTCCAGGATGAATACTTCCCATCAACCACCACCCTCTGCTTTCTTCCAGCCGGCCAATTCCTGATCCAAACCACTAAATCACCCTCAATCCCATGTGTCCGCATTTTCTGCAAAAGTTTACCATGGGGAACCTTATCAAACACTTTGCTGAAATCCATATACACCACATCAAACGCTTTACCCTCATCTACCTCTTTGGTCACCTTCTCAAAGAACTCAATAAGGTTTGTGAGGCACAACCTACCCTTCACAAAACCGTGCTGACTATCCCTAATCAAATTATTCCTTTCCAGGTGATTATAAATCCTATCTCTTATAATCCTTTCCAATACTTTGCCCACAACAGAAGTAAGGCTCACCGGTCTATAATTATCAGGGTTATCCCTACTCCCCTTTTTCAACAAGGGGACAACATTTGCTATCCTCCAGTCTTCTGGCACTGTTCCAGTAGATAATGACGACCCAAAGATCAAAGCCAAAGGCTCTGCAATCTCCTCTCTAGCCTCCCAGAGAATCCTAGGATAAATCCTGTCTCCAGACAAGACAGTTAGTGAGATTTTGCAAGCCCAGGCAAGTCGTGGGGGTTACAGATAGTGTGACATGAACCCAAGATCCCGGTTGAGGCCGTCCTCATGTGTGCGGAACTTGGCTATCAGTCTCTGCTCAGCAACTCTGCGTTGGCGTGTGTCGTGAAGGCCGCCTTGGAGAACGCTTACCCGAAGATCAGAGGCCGAATGCCCGTGACCGCTGAAGTGCTCCCCAACAGGAAGAGAACACTTTTGCCTGGTGATGGTCGGGCGGTGTTCATTCATCCGTTGTCGTAGCATCTGCATAGTTTCCCCAATGTACCATGCCTCGGGACATCCTTTACTGCAGCGTATCAGGTAGACAACGTTGGCCGAGTTGCAAGTTACCATGTGCCTGGTGGATGGTGTTCTCACGTGAGATGGTGGCATCCGTGTCGATGATCCGCCACATCTTGCAGAGATTGTGTGGTGTTGTGGTCACTGTTCTCCTGAAGGCTAGGTAGTTTGCTGCGGACAATGATCTGTTTGAGGTTGTGCGGTTGTTTTAAGGCAAGATGTGGAGGTTTGGGGATGGCCTTGGCGAGATGTTCGTCTTCATCAATGACATGTTGAAGGCTCTGGAGAAGATGTCGTAGCTTCTCCCCTCTGGGGAAGTACTGGACGACGAAGGGTACTCTGTCCACCATGTCCCGTGTTTGTCTTCTGAGAAGGTCGGTGCGGTTTTCCGCTGTGGCGCGTCGGAACTGTCGATCAATAAGTCTAGCACCATATCCTGTTCTTATGAGGGCATCTTTCAGCGTCTGGAGGTGTCTGTTGCGGTTCTCCTCATCTGAGCAGATCCTGTATATACGGAGGGCTTGTCCGTAGGGGATGGCTTCTTTAACATGTTTAGGGTGGAAGCTGGAGAAGTGGAGCATCGTGAGGTTATCCGTGGGCTTGTGGTACAGTGAAGTGCTGAGGTGACCGTCCTTGATGCAGATGCGTGTGTCCAAGAATGCAACCGATTCCGGAGGGTAGTCCATAGTGGGTCTGATGGTGGGATGGAACTTGTTGATGTCAGCATATAGTTGTTTCAGTGATTGTTCACCATGAGTCCAAAGGAAGAAAATGTCATCGATGTATCTAGTGTATAGCATTGATTGAAGGTCCTGTGCGGTGAATAGGTCTTGCTCGAACCTGTGCATGAAGATGTTGGCATACTGAGGTGCGAATTTTGTCCCCATGGCTGTTCCATGTGTCTGGATGAAGAACTGGTTGTTGAAGGTAAAGACATTGTGGTCCAGGATGAAGCGGAGGAGATGTAAAATTGCACCTGGAGATTGGCAGTTGTGGGCATTGAGTACTGAGGCAGATGCAGCAATGCCATCGTCATGGGGGATGCTGGTGTAAAGTGCCAAGACATCCACTGTGACAAGGAGTACTTCTGGTTTAACTGCTCCATGTGTGCTGAGTTTCTGTGGGAAGTCAAGAAGAAAAGAAAAGCCTACAAAAGGTTCAGGGAGCTAGGTAATGTTAGAAATCTAGAAGAGTATACGACTAGTAGGAAGGAACTTAAGAGGGAAATTAGAAGAGCAAGAAGGGCTCATGAGAAGGCCTTGGCAGACAGGATAAAGGAAAACCCCAAGTCATTCTACAACTATGTTCAGAGCAAGAGGATAAGATGTGAAGGAGTAGGACCTATCAAATGTGACGATGGGAAAGTCTGTATAGAACCGGTAGAAATGGCAGAGGTATTCAATGAATACTTTGCTTCAGTATTCACAGTGGAAAAGGATCTTGGTAGTTGCAGTGCAGACTTGCAGTGGACTGAGAAGATTGAGCATGTGGACATTAGGAAAGAGGATGTGTTGGAGCTTTTGAAAAGCATCAAGTTAGATAAATCACCGGGACTGGATGGGATGTACCCCAGGTTACTGTGGGAGGCGAGGGAAGAGATGGCTGAGCCTCTGGCGATGATCTTTGCGTCATCAATGGAGACGGGAGAGGTTCCGGAGGATTGGAGGATTGCGGATGTGGTTCCGTTATTCAAGAAAGGGAGAAGAGATAGCCCAGGAAATTATAGACCAGTGAGTCTAACCTCAGTGGTTGGTAAGTTGATGGAGAAGATCCTGAGAGGCAGGATTTATGAACATCTGGAGAGGAATAGTATGATCAGAAATAGCCAGCACGGCTTTGTCCAAGGCAGATCATGCCTTACGAGCCTAATTGAATTTTTTGAAGATGTAACGAGACACATAGACGAGGGAAGAGCGGTAGATGTAGTTTATATGGATTTCAGCAAGGCGTTTGATAAGGTGCCCCATGCAAGGATCATTGAGAAAGTGAAGGGGCATGGGATACAAGGGGACATTGCCTTGTGGATTCAGAACTGGCTTGCCCACTGAAGGCAAAGAGTGGTTGTGGATGGGTCTTTTTCAGCATGGAGGTCGGTCTCCAGTGGAGTGCCCCAGGGATCTGTTCTGGGACCCTTGCTCTTTGTGATTTTTATAAATGACCTGGATGAGGAAGTGGAAGGATGGGTTGGCAAGTTTGCTGATGACACAAAGGTTGGTGGGGTTGTGGATAGTATAGAGGGATGTCAGCAGTTGCAACGAGACATAGATAAGATGCAAGACTGGGCGGAGAAGTGGCAGATGGACTTCAACCCAAATAAGTGTGTGGTGGTTCATTTTGGCAGGTCGAATAGGATGAAAGAATATAATATTAAGGTTTAGACGCTTGGCAGTGTGGAAGATCAGAAGGATCTTGTGGTCCGGGTTCATAGGACACTCAAAGCAGCGTCGCAGGTGGAGGTTGTGGTTAAGAAGGCGTATGGAATACTGCCTTCATCAATAGAGGAATTGAGTTTAGAAATCGGGAGATAATGCTGCAGTTGTATCGGACCCTGGTATGACCCCACCTGGAGTACTGTGCCCAGTTCTGGTCGCCTCATTACAGAAAGGATGTGGAAGCCATGGAAAGGGTGCAGAGGAGATTTACAAGGATGTTGCCTGGATTAGGTGGCATGCCTTATGAGGATAGATTAAAGGGAATGTAAATGGTCGGAAAGTGAGGACATGGAGAGGCCTTTGTTTGTTTTTTTATGTAAAGCAAAGAAAGCATTGGATTTATTTTTACTATAGAATTGAAAGTTCAAGATGTTATGTTTAAAGTTTATTTATTAGCGCCATAAGTAGGCTTAACATTAACACTGCAATGAAGTTACTGTGAAAATCCCCTAGTCGCCACACTCCGGCACCTGTTTGGAGAGGCGAAGGATGAGAGGTGACCTGATAGAGGTGTATAAGATGTTGAGGGGTATTGATAGAGTGGATTCTCAGAGGCTTTTACCCAGGGCTGAAATGGTTGCCACAAGAGGTCACAGGCTTAGGGTGCTGGGGAGTAGGTACAGAGGAGATGTTAGGGGTAAGTTTTTCACTCAGAGGGTGGTGGGTGCGTGGAATCGGCTGCCGGTAGTGGTTATGGAGGCGGATTCGATAGGGTCTTTTAAGAGACTTTTGGATAAGTTCATAGAAGTTAGTAAGATAGAGGGTTATAGGTAAGCCTAGTAGGTAGGGACATGTTCGGCGCAACTTGTGGGCTGAAGGGCCTGTTTGTGCTGTAGCTTTTCTATGTTCTAAGTCCGTAGTGTCGCGACAAAAGCTGGGGGTTCTTTGTATAATGGGTTTCAGGATGCCCTCGACGTAGCCGGAGAGGTTCTCGCACAGGGTCCCATTGCCCAATACGATGGGATGGCCGGGTGTGTTGGCCTTGTGTATCTTCGGGAGGCAGTAGAGATCTCCAATGTGGGGAGTATGTGGGAATCAGAACATACACAGTACTCCAAGGGTGGACTAACCAAGACTTTTCAATTAGAGGTCTAAGCAAGGTTGTATGCAAATTCACCATGGGGGGCATTGTGGCACAGTGGTTAGCACTGCAACCTCACAGCGCCAGGCACCCATGTTCGATTCCCGGCTTGGGTCACTGTCAATATGGAGTCTGCACATTCTCCCTGTTTCTATGTGGGTTTCCTCCGGGTGCTCCAGTTTCCTCCCACAGTCCAAAAGACATGCTGGTTAGGTGAATTGGCCGTGCTAAATTCTCCCTCAGTGTACCCAAACAGGTGCCGGAGTGTGGCGACTAGGGGATTTTCACAGTAACTTCATTGCAGTGTTAATGTTAAGCCTACTTATGGCACTAATAAATAAACTTTAAACATAACATCTTGAACTTTCAATTCTATAGTAAAAATAAATCCAATGCTTTCTTTGCTTTACATAAAAAAACAAAGGCCTCTCCATGTCCTCACTTTCCGACCATTTACATTCCCTTTAGTTTTTTGTCAATTACAGCCCCCCCCACCCCCACCCATGATATATAAATATCATCCTATATTCTGTTGTCTTTAGTTCTGATAAAGGGTCATCTGAACTCAAAACGTTGGCTCGATTCTCTCTCGATGTGGAGATGCTGGCGTTGGACTGGGGTAAACACAGTCAGAGTTTTAACAACGCCAGGTTAAAGTTCAACAGGTTTATTTGGTAGCAAATGCCATTAGCTAAACTAAACTAAAAATGCCAAAGCAAATGACATTTGCTACCAAATAAACCTGTTGGACTTTAACCTGGTGTTGTTAAAACTCTTACTCGATTCTCTCTCCACAGATGTCAGTCCTGTTGAGATTTTCCACCATTTTTTGGTTTTGTTTCAGATTCCAGCATCCAGCATTTTCCTTTTATTTTCCTTACTTTCTGTCGTCTCCTCGACCCCAACTAGATTTTTATTTTCCAAATAATATGTAGCTTTATTTCTCCTACCAGAACGTAATCCCTCACATCTACAAGGAAATTTTCAGCAGTCCCAGTCCCAGGCCCTTTCTGTGCTTCACTAATTGCATTTTACTAAGCATGCAGAATCACAGCATTGTCACTGTGTTGAACGAGGCCATTCGGCCCCAGAGTGATGGACTGTCCCTTTTTGAATGGCAGGGTCCTGGATTGGGGACTCTCCTGTGTCAAATGCTGCTGGAGGGGCGGGGCCATCAGGGAGGGGCGGGGCCATTGCGAACAGGTGGATTCAGGGCGGTGCCATCGGGAGGAGGGGCGGCGCCATTTGGAATAGGGCGGGGCCGTGGGGTGAGGAGGCGGGGCTGTCCCGTGAAGGAGGTGATGCCCATGGAGAGGAGGCGGAGTTCTCAGGAGATGGGGCGGGGCTATTGGTTAAGGGGGCGGGGCCTGGGGAGAGGGGGCGTTGGCTATTACCTGGCATCCCAACCAACCAATCCGATCCAGGTTCACTGGTTTGTTAAACCAATCGGCTGGAAGAAGGCGTCGGCATCGCCAGCTTCAAAAATAAAAAAGTCCTTCAGCAGCCGGAGGGCAGCGGGTTTCTGCAGTGCGGAGTCTGATCAGAGCAAGGGTATCTGTTAGTGGGTGAATTCCATGTGGAGGGCCCGTGGCGCGATATGTCGGTTCGACGTAAGGGCGATAATTGACAAACTGTCTCAGTCAGTCAGTCGGTTAGGCAGGCGGCTATGGCAGGCTGAAGCGGGCTGGCTAGGCCCAGTTGCCATGGTTTCCGATTGAGCGGCGCGCGCAGCCGGCAGCGTCCTCACCTTGGTGCCCGAGCGCATGCGTGTTGCCGGGCCCGGAGCGCAGCCTCAGATGTTACTTTCAGCAAGTTACAGACTCCACACTCACTGAGTGACTGAGCGGCACTTTATTGAATCTGGCACTCCGATATTCCCCCTGCCCTTTTGATTTGTTGCTTTAACCGGCTGGCAATTTACAAGTTTTTAAAGCCTGGCTCCTCAACCTGTTGCCCTCTTGTGATTTGAAGCCGTCTGATTTCTCTTCCCCATCTTCCACTGGACATTCTTTCTAAACCACTGCTCTCTGCAATAAAGGTAAGGAACTTTTCGTTTTATGGTGTGTTTATTTCGATATTTCCCTGTCTCTGATTCTGTAGGCGTCAGGTGGAGGCGTGGTTCCCCATACAACAAGTGCAGCTTTCCCACCTAGAGAATATGTTTCCACTTATGGGGTGAGACCAAAAACACGAGGAGGTGGTGAATGTGAATGAGATCGGCACTGATACATGCAGAGGGAATTCAGGAGAAATCTCTTTACCCAGAGTGTGGTGTGAATCTGGCACTCGCGACCATATGCTGCAATTTAGTTGAATGGCAGATTCATCCAAGGGCAAGCTTGTTACCTGCGTGGAGGAAAATAATAGCATTCAGCTCTGACGAAGGGTCATCCAGACTCGAAACGTGGGTTCTATTCTCTCCCCACGGGTGATAAAGTAGAACAGGAGCAGGTTTGAGTGGTGCATAAACCAAGTTGGGGTGGCACAGTAGTTAGCACTGCTGCCACAGCATCAGGGACCTGGGTTTGATTCCTGCTTTGAGTCATTGTCTGTGTGGAGTCTGCACGTTCTCCCTGTGTCTACGTGGGTTTCCTGTGGGTGCTCCGGTTTCCTCCCACAGTCCGAAAGACATGCTGGTTAGGTACGTTGACCTGAACAGGTGCTGGAGCGTGACGACTCGGGGAATTTCACAGTAACTTCATTGCAGTATTAATGTAAGTCTTACTTGTGACTAATAAACTTATTACTTATAAAAAGGCTATACTGATAGGGTGATGAAATAGTTAAAAGCAAAACACTACGGATGCTGGAACCTGAAACAAAAACAGAAAATGCTGGAAAATCTCAGGAGGTCTGACAGCATCTGTGGAGAGAGAATGGAGCCAACGTTTTGAGTCCAGACTCAACGTTCGTTCTATTCTCTCCCATGGGTGATAAAAATGACAGGAGCAGGTTTGAGTGGTGCATAAGCCTATATGTGCACAGTGGTTAGCACTGCTGCCTCTCAGTGCCAGGGACCTGGGTTCGATTCCTGGCTTGGGTCACTGTCTGTGTGGAGTCTGCATATTCTCTCCTTGTCTGCGTGGGTTTCTTCCCAGAGTCCAAAGATGTGTGGGTTGGATTAATTGGTCATGCTAAATTGACCCTAGTTTTCAGGAGATTAACAGGGTAAATATGTGAGGTGATAGGGATAGGGTAGAATTGTTGTTGGTGCAGGCTTGATGGGCTGAATGGCCTCCTGGCTGAAAAACCCAACAACTGTATGGTAGACTTGTGCATCTTTAAGTAATGAATTCCTGATGTTTGTGTCACTGCATATTCGATACAGATCTAGCTGCTGACTATTTCACTGATTTGATTTATTATTGTCACATGTATTAGTATGCAGTGAAAAGTATTGTTTCTTGCGCGCTATACAGACAAAGCATGTTGTTCATAGAGAAGGAAACGAGAGAGTGCAGAATGTCGTGTTACAGTCATAGCTAGCATGTAGAGAAAGATCAACTTAATGCAAGGTAGGTCCATTCAAAAGTCTGGCAGCAGCAGGGAAGAAGCTGTTCTTGAGTCGGTTGATGCGTATTCTCTATCTTTTTCCTGACGGCAGAAGGTGGAAGAGAGTACGTCTGGGGTGCATGGGGCCCTTAATTATGCTGGCTGCTTTTTTTGAGATAGCGGGAAATGTAGACGGAGTCAATGGATGGGAGGCTGGTTTGTGTGATGAACTGGGCTACGTTCACGACCCTTTGTAGTTTCTTGCAGTCTTGGACAGAGCAGGAATCATACCAAGCTGTGATACAACCAGAAATAATGTTTTCCATGGTGCATCTGTAAAGTTGGTGAGAGTCATAGCTGACATGCCAAATTTCCTTAGTCTTCTGAAAAAGTAGAGGTGTGGTGGGCTTTCTTAACTATAGTGTCGGCATGGGGGGACCAGGACAGGTTGTTGGTGATCTGGACACCTAAAAACTTGACGCTCTCACCCATTTCTGCTTCGTCCCCATTGATGTAGACAGGGGCATGTTCTCCTCCTATATGCTTCTTGAGTCAGTAAGGTAGTGAATTTATAATTAAATGCACTCTGGGTTTAAGTTTTTATGATCAAAACTGCTTCGTGAGTGGCATTTATAAACTTCAGCAAAGAAATTCCATGAGCTAACATAGTATGTTGCAGTTCACCTTGTTTGTATGTTCAGCTTTCCAATTTACCCAGTTTTGAATATGCTTTTGGGTGGTAAAGAAAATTTCTAAAATGTAAATTTGATTCCAGATTTTGTTGCCAGCATTCTAACTCTCACCAAGTCCTGTTCGCTCATCACCTCTGCGCTCATGTCTGGTAACTTGTCAATTTGAATACATACATACTCTTTCAAATCCCTCCATGGCTCTGCCCTTTTTCTGTAAACTCGTTGAGTTTGCTGCACTCCTCCCAATTTTGGCCTCTTGTCTTTTTATTTCCTTTAATGCATCTTTCAGCTGCCTACACGGATTGTGAGGCGATGGCCTAGTGGTATTATCACTAAACTATTTATCCAGAAACTCAGCTAATGTTCTGGGGACCCGGGTTTGAATCCCGCCACGGCAAATGGTGGAATTTGAATTCAATAAAATAAAAGAAATCTGGAATTAAGAATCTACTGATGGCCATGAAACCATTGTCGATTGTCGGAAAACCCATCTGGTTCACTAATGTCCTTTAGAGAAGGAAATCTGCCGTCTTTATCTGGTCTGGCCTACATGCGAGTCCAGAGCCACAGTAATGTAGTTGACTCTCAAATGGCCCACCAAGCCACTCAATTCAAGGGCAATTAGGGATGGGCAATAAATGCTGGCCTTGCCAGCGCCACCCATATCCCATGATCAAATTAAAAAAGAAACAGAAGTTAGAACAAAGGCTCTCTGGTCATGTTAATATTTGCAGTGAACTTATCAAAGGGAAAAAATTAAACATTTTGAATATTAAATATCATGTTTAACTATTTCAGCAATTTGTATTTAATGGATCAGCTGCAGCAACTGACCCGAGACCTGATGACTGTGTGTTTTGGAGCTGTCAAAGCAGTGGGATTTGTTGTTGAGTCAGTTAAAGAATAAATCAGAGTGAAAACTTTGCCAGCTTTTATCATTACTGCAATGCACATTAGAAGGCACTTACTGGATTATAACATTAGAGATGCTGTCACTGTCAAATGTAAAAATGGCATTGAAATTAAAAATTAGTCATTGGCATTTCTGAAGTTACTAATTTGACAGCAATTTTGTCTCAAGCAGTTGTTTGGTATGGCATATTGTGCAAAGCTGCTGTTGACAAAGAAACCCACTGTTTTTCTATGCACAGATAAGTAACATAGCCAAGTATCTTTTAATTTTTTTTTAAGTTTTAATTTCTCTTTCTGGGTTGTTTCTTTTGTGATTGGTGTCACTGATGAGGTATTTTTCTTACAAGGCAGAAAGAAGCACTTGGCATTTTTTTCTTCAAGAATTCTGGTTATTCCTTTAACTGAGTGACCTTGGGTATTTTGTTCACTTCTTCACCTGGGTAACATTACTGGTAACTCGAGCCCTTTTCTATCTTCCCAACCCCCATCAGACCGAGTGTGCTACTTTCTTGAATCTGGCCAATGAGAATAACAGTAAGAAGTCTCACAACACCAGGTTAAAGTCCAACAGGTTTATTTGGTAGCAATAGCCACTGGCTTTCGGAGCGCTGCTCCTTCGTCAGGTAAGTGGGAGTTCTGTTCACAAACAGGGCATATAAAGACACAAACTCAATTTACAAAATAATAGTTGGAATGTGAGTCTTTACAGGTAATCAAGTCTTAAAGGTACAGACAACGAGAGTGGAGAGAGCATTAAGCACAGGTTAAGGAGATGTGTATTGTCTCCAGACAGGACAGTTAGTGAGATTTTGCAAGCCCAGGCAAGTTGTGGGGGTTACAGATAGAGTGACATGAACCCAAGATCCCGGTTGAGGCTGTCCTCATGTGTGCGGAACTTGGCTATCAGTCTCTGCTCAGCGACTCTGCGTTGTGAAGGCCGCCTTGGAGAACGCTTACTCGAAGATCAGAGGCCGAATGCCCGTGACCGCTGAAGTGTTCCCGAACAGGAAGAGAACAGTCTTGCCTGGTGATTGGCACGTCGGAACTGTCGATCGATGAGTCGAGCGCCATATCCTTTTCTTATGAGGGCATCTTTCAGCATCTGGAGATGTCTGTTGCGATCCTCCTCATCCGAGCAGATCCTGTGTATACGGAGCGCTTGTCCGTAGGGGATGGCTTCTTTAACGTGTTTAGGGTGGAAGCTGGAGAAGTGGAGCATCGTGAGGTTATCCGTGGGCTTGCGGTACAGTGAAGTGCTGAGGTGACCATCCTTGATGAGAATAACACCATGCATGGACTGATGCAGCCTTCCTTATCTCTGCAATAGGAGTGTTTCTCAGTACTGTGGGGCAGTGATCTAACGCTGCAGCAGCTGTGTAAGATGGAAACAGATGTAGGCTATTCAGCCCTTTGAAACTGCTTCATATTCAATTGGATATTGCCTCAACTCCTTTTGCCTCATAATGCCCTCACCTTTCCAAATACTGCTGAATATTTCAATTGACCGAGCATGTACCATCTTTTGCAGGAGGAAGTTCCAGATTTTAGTGCTCATTGATTGCTAATTTTAATGTTTGTACTCTTAATGCCTTCAGAGAATTCTAGATTTTCCCCCATTCATGGAAATGGTTTCTCCTTATCTTATAAAAATCTATTATTTTAACTTTGATTTTTAAATTATTCTTCAGTCTCTTCTATGCAAGTGAATATAAACAAAGATTATTCACTTTAATCCTTTAAAGCCTATTGCCTTTCTGGTTAATCTGCACTGTACTCATTTCCAAGACTAGTGTATGGTTCCTTAGTTTTTCTTTATTGTTTCACAAGCTGTGGGTGTCGTTCGCAAGGCCATCCTTAATTGCCCTTGAATTGTGCTAGTCCAATTCCGAGGGCAGTTAAGAGTCAACCACATTACTGTGCATATAGAATCATATATATGGGCCAGACCAGGTAAGGATGGCAGATTTCCTTCGTTAAAAGACATTCATGACCCAGATGTATTTTCACAACAATTGATTGTTTCATGGTCACCATTACTGGGACTAACTTTCAATTCCATGTTTTATTAATTGAATTTAAATTCCACCAGCTGCTGCAGTGAAACTTGAACCCATGGGCCTCTGAATTACTACTCCAGTGATGTTGCCATTACATCCCCATCTCTCTATAGAATCCCTATGGTGCAGAACGTGGCCATTTGGCCCTTCAAGTCTGCACTGACTCTCTGAAAGAGCCTCTCACCCAGCTTCCATCTGCACAATTTATTGTGCCTACTAACTTAGTGCTATCTGCACACTTCACAATCAACCCAAGGTGAAAAGCTGAAGCTAACCCTGATAACATAACTTGTAACTTCCTGTCTGTTAAAGACTATGGTATATGTCCCTGATGAATTAAGTTTCTGAATAGTTTCCACCTGTAGTCTTGACCTCCACATTTGTTCCACTTATTATTGTAGCTTGTTTTTGAAGCCGCATGAAAGCTCAAACACCTGTTAGACATCTTTCTATGCAGGTACATGAAGCACTGATCAAAACTTGTCTATAGACATTGCTGTTGAGGTTTTCTGGATCGCTGTGCAATTTCATGTTTTTACTGCACTTGCTTCTATACATACATATACAGAATTATGCCATGTCTTTCTAGTCCATAGAGATGATCGTATTGCTGTGTGTATTTAATCATGTAATGAATATTTATTATGGTTTGAATAATTAAACTTGTAAAATTAAAATACAGTCTGGGCTCTATGTAGGCCATTGAAGATTGAATGATGAGCAGGATTTAAGGCAAGATGGGGTGTGTGCAACATGTTTGAGTTAAGGGAGGTTGGAACGAGGTCAGCAAGGGGATGTTTGGAGGTGACTGAAGATTGCAGCTGTGACAGAATGAAAGGAATGTCCTTTTTAGTGGTGGAAAGGAAGTAGGGTCTGAAACTAAACTTAATTGAATAGTATAGCAAGACAATGAACCATTTTGGTTTAGCCTCAGAGGGAGGGGAAAGGATAGAATCCATGACAATGGAACAAAGTTTGTGATGGGGAGCTGCAGACAATGATTTCCATCTTCCCAGTATAGAGCTGAGGCTTCTAAAATCTACAGTGCAGAAGGAGGCCATTTGGCCCATCGAGCCTGCACCAACAACAATCCCACTCAAGTCCTATCCCCCATAACCCCATATATTTACCCTCCTAATCCCCCTGACACTGAGGGGGCAATTTAGCATAGCCAATCAACCCTAACGCGCATATCTTTGGACTGTGGGAGGAAACTGGAGCACCCGGAGGAAACCCATGCAGGCACGGGGAGAATGTGCAAGCTTCACACAAACAATGACCCGAGGCCGGAATTGAGGCCCGGTCCCTGGCGACGTGAGGCAGCAGTGCTAACCACTGTGCTGCTCCAAGATAAAATGTCTGCAGAGCAAACTGACAGAACAGAGACAGTTGAAAGGAGGGGTTGATTTAAAAGTTATTGCTGAAAATTGTTCTTTTTCAACTTTGGAATGTAACAGCGTGACAATGTGATTTGTTACTTAGAACATAGAACAGTACAGCACAGAACAGGCCCTTCGGCCCACGATGTTGTGCCGAGCTTTATCTGAAACCAAGATCAAGCTATCCCACTCCCTATCATCCTGGTGTGCTCCATGTGCCTATCCAATAACCGCTTAAATGTTTCTAAAGTGTCTGACTCCACTATCACTGCAGGCAGTCCATTCCACACCCCAACCACTCTCTGCGTAAAGAACCTACCTCTGATATCCGTCCTGTATCTCCCACCACGAACCCTATAGTTATGCCCCCTTGTAATAGCTCCATCCACCCGAGGAAATAGTCTTTGAACGTTCACTCTATCTATCCCCTTCATCATTTTATACACCTCTATTAAGTCTCCCCTCAGCCTCCTCCGCTCCAGAGAGAACAGCCCTAGCTCCCTCAACCTTTCCTCATATGACCTACCCTCCAAACCAGGCAGCATCCTGGTAAATCTCCTCTGCACTCCTTCCAGCGCTTCCACATCCTTCCTATAGTGAGGTGACCAGAACTGCACACAATATTCCAAATGTGGTCTCACCAAGGTCCTGTACAGTTGCAGCATAACCCCACGGCTCTTAAACTCCAACCCCCTGTTAATAAAAGCTAACACACTATAGGCCTTCTTCACAGCTCTATCCACTTGACTGGCAACCTTTAGAGATCTGTGGATATGGACCCCAAGATCTCTCTGTTCCTCCACAGTCTTCAGAACCCTACCTTTGACCCTGTAATCCACATTTAAATTAGTCCTACCAAAATGAATCACCTCACATTTATCAGGGTTAAACTCCATTTGCCATTTTTCAGCCCAGCTTTGCATCCTATCTATGTCTCTTTGCAGCCTACAACAGCCCTCCACCTCATCCACTACTCCACCAATCTTGGTGTCATCAGCAAATTTACTGATCCACCCTTCAGCCCCCTCCTCTAAGTCATTAATAAAAATCACAAAGAGCAGAGGACCAAGCACTGATCCCTGCGGCACACCGCTAGCAACCTGCCTCCAATCCGAAAATTTTCCATCGACCACCACCCTCTGTCTTCGGTCAGACAGCCAGTTGCCTATCCAATCGGCCAACTTTCCCTCTATCCCACACCTCCTCACTTTCATCATAAGCCGACCATGGGGGACCTTATCAAACGCCTTACTAAAATCCATGTATATGACATCAACTGCCCTACCTTCATCAACACACTTAGTTACCTCCTCAAAAAATTCTATCAAATTTGTGAGGCACAACTTGCCCTTCACGAATCCGTGCTGACTATCTCGGATTAATCCGCATCTTTCTAAATGGTCGTAAATCCCATCCCTAAGGACCCTTTCCATCAATTTACCAACCACCGAAGTAAGACTAACCGGTCTATAATTACCAGGGTCATTTCTATTCCCTTTCTTAAACAGAGGAACAACATTCGCCATTCTCCAGTCCTCTGGCACCATCCCCGTGGACAGCGAGGACCCAAAGATCAACGCCAAAGGCTCTGCAATCTCATCCCTTGTCTCCCAAAGATTCCTAGGATACATTTCATCAGGCCCAGGGGACTTATCGATCTTCAGTTTATTCAAAACTGCCAAGACATCCTCCCTCCGAACATCTATTTCCTCCAGCCTATTAGCCTGTAACACCTTCTCTTCCTCAAAAACATGGCCCCTCTCCTTGGTGAACACTGAAGAAAAGTATTCATTCATCACCTCGCTTATCTATACTGACTCCATACACAAGTTCCCACTACTGTCCTTGACCGGCCCTAACCTCACCCTGGTCATTCTTTTATTCCTCACATAAGAGTAAAAAGCCTTGGGGTTTTCCTTGATCCGACCCGCCAAGGACTTCTCATGTCCCCTCCTAGCTCTCCTAAGCCCCTTTTTCAGCTCATTCCTTGCTAACTTGTAACCCTCAATCGAGCCATCTGAACCTTGTTTCCTCATCCCTACATAAGCTTCCCTCTTCCTTTTCACAAGACATTCCACCTCTTTTGTGAACCATGGTTCCCTCACTCGGCCATTTCCTCCCTGCCTGACAGGAACATACCTATCAAGGACATCCAGTATTTGTTCCTTGAAAAAATTCCACTTTTCATTAGTTCCTTTCTCTGACAGTTTCTGTTCCCAACTTATGCCCCCTAATTCTTGCCTAATCGCATCATAATTACCCCTCCCCCAATTGTAAACCTTGCCCTGCCGTACGGCCCTATCCCTCTCCATTGCAATAACAAAAGACACCGAATTGTGGTCACTATCTCCAAATTGCTCTCCCACAACCAAATCTAACACTTGGCCCGGTTCATTTCCCAGTACCAAATCCAATTACTCTGGCTATCATCTTTTTAGTGCTCCAAGTGAAAGAACCTGTCCTACATGAATTTGTGTGGTGAGTTGGAGAGAAGTTGGCAGAGGTCATGACACATTTGAGGATTTTGTGGAAGAAAGGAGATTAGAGTTGATGCAGTAATTGGTGATACTGGAAGAATGAAAGGTTGTATGTTGATGGATCATAAGGAAAGGGTGCCATTGACATTGCCATGGGGGAGGAAATGGGTCGGTAGGAGTTGAATTCAATAAGGATTTGGGGAGGAGTGGTGTGAGTAGGAGGTGGAAGCTGTGTAATAGAAGTTTTGGGGGTCACTTGGGTATGGCTGGGTCCTGGGAGCCCAGGGATGGGGAGGATACAGTGAGACACTTGCATTCAGGCATTCTCAAGCTCCTCCTTCAGACTCCTGAGCAACCGGTGATGGCTAATTGTTTTCATTTGAAATAAAAGGTCATTTTCTTTAATTTTTTTTTAAAGGTTGTAGAGCAGTCCAAATGTTGTTTTGGGAGAGGTGGTGGTGTAGTGGTATTGTCTCTGGACTATTAATCCAGCGACCCAGGGTAATGTTCTGGGGCTCTGGGTTCAAATCCCATCATGGCAGATGGTGAAATTTGAATTCAATAAATATCTCGAATTAAAAGTCTACTGATGACCATGAAACCATTGTTGATTGTCGTAAAAACGCATCTGGTTCACTAATGTCCTTTTAGGGAAGGAAATCTGCTGTCCTTGCCTGGTCTGGCCTACCTGTGACTCCAGACCCACAGCAATGTGGTTGACTCTTAAATGCCCTCAGGGATAGGCAAGAAATGTTGGCCCAGCCAGTGACGCCCACATCCCATGAACAAATAAAAAAGCAATGTATGCACCAAGCAGCCTGCCTCGATTCATAGCACCAAATATCTGTGTTGTGTGAGTATTGTGGCTCTGTATTGCAGTACACAGCAGCTTTTAAGTCTTGGTAATACTCTAGAATAAAGCCATTAGGTCATGTTTTTAAACTTTTCTTTTAAAGTAGTCAACAGGGCGTAATGGGAATTGGTGGCTCAGGATAATCAGCAGCTAGTTGGACAAGCACAGCTTGCTTTCCCTTCAGGCTAGTGAATCATGCACTTGATGTCACTTGGTAATTTATACCTGATAAACAAGTTCTGTTTATCTTTCAAAATCCTAACTCCCTCGATTGGGTTACTGTTTTTTAACTGACACTAAATCTTCATTTTGTATATGAGCTAGCTCTTGTCATTTTTCTTGGGAAGCAGGGAAGATTTGAGTTTCATCCCCTTTTTTTGGGGGGTGGGGTTAAACCTTTTATTTACATTTAGCAAATGATCAAAAATCCCTCATCTATTTGCAGTTGTTTTCCTTGCCTTGATTTTGTATGTGCATTGCCTTCTTTGGCTCCACAAATAGAAAGAAGAAAAGAATAATGTCCAAAGATGTGCTGGGTTAGGAGGATTGGCCATGCTAAATTGCCCCTTAGTGTTAGGGGGGATTAGCAGGTAAACACGTGGGGGTAGGGCCTGGGTGGGATTGTTGTCGGTGCAGGCTTGATGGGCTGAATGGCTTTCTTTTGCACTGTAGGGATTCTATGATGTATGTTGCAAGTTAATACTGTACTTGCTATTTGCAGTTGGCATAAAGCTCAAGGATTTTCTGCAGCCTTGTCTGTTGTATTGAACTTTATTACCTTGTACTGAGTATGAATGTTTCGTGTATCATGTGAGTGGCAAGAATCATAAATTTCTGTACCGGTAATGATTGTTTTAGCTTGCTTTGTAAGTAAGAGGGAGGATTTGTTATAGCTTTTCTTGGGAACCTTTTGACGGGTTTTGGAATAATTTTCTTAGAATAAGTAAAGTACTTTAGGTCTTAAGGTAATAAATGTTTGAGAAACAGCTTTTAAATTTGTGAGCTTTCACTGAACATGGGCGTGTTTGCAATGCAAGTAGCTCATGATTTAGAATCATCTTAATCTCTGTAAAGAGGGGGCGCTGATTGCTGTTGGACAGACTCCAAGGGAAAGCAGTAATGACAAATGAATTGAGATGCAGGGGATATTGGACACTGGAGCAGAAAAGGTTAAGGGGGGGGGGGATTTAATAGTTGTTAATAAAATTGTCATGAGTCTGAATGATGAATAGGGAAAGACTATTTCTTTTGATCACAGACATGCGGGTCATCAATTTTACAATTAGTGAGGAAAGAAATCAAGATAAATTTTAGTATTGCAGAAATGTTTGATCTCAAATGCTTTGCCATAGAAAATGTTTGAGCAGAGGCCACTGCATTCTTTTTAAAGGGAAAATTGGAAAAATATTAAGCAGAAAAATGTGGGTTGGTTCAGAACACTCGAACAAGAGTGTTAAATGGACTAAATAGCCTCCTTCTGTGTTGTTGCACCTCAGAATTGCTGTTGCCTTTAGCAATTCGTATTTGTTTGATTTTGGGGTCAGGTGGATTTCCCTGAATTTTTTCTCCCTAGATTTATCAAACCTCCTTCAACGGCATCATCCAAACCCGAGAAGGAGCATCACCAACTGCAAGTTCCCCTTCAAGCTACACACCATCCAGTGTGTAGCTTGAAAATTACAAAATTACAGAATTGTTACGATGCAGAAGGAGGCCATTCGGCCCATCAGGTGACTCATGGTGTGCCTCAGGGTCAATGCTGGGATCACAACTTTTCACAATATACATTAACGATTTGGAAGAAGGAACTGAAGGCACTGTTAAGTTTGCAGATGATACAAAGAGATGTAGAGGGACAGGTAGTATTGAGGAAGCTGCAGAAGGACTTGGGCAGGCTAGGAGAGTGGGCAAAGAAGTGGCAAATGGAATACAATGTGGAAAGATGTGAGGTTTGGAAGTATGCACTTTGGTAGGAGGAATGGAGGCAGAGACTATCTTCTAAATGGGGAAATACTTAGGAAATCAGAAACACGAAGGGACTTGGGAGTCCTTGTTCAAGATTCTCTTAAGGTTAACGTGCAGGTTCAGTCGGCAGTTAGGAAAGCAAATGCAATGTTAGCATTCATGTCGAGAGGGCTAGAATACAAGGGCAGGGATGTACTTCTGAGGCTGTATAAGGCTCCGGCCAGACTCCATTTGGAGTATTGTGAGTAGTTTTGGGCCCTGTATCTAAGGAAGGATGTCGGGCCTTGGAAAGTGTCCAGAGGTGGTACACAAATGGTCCCTGGAATGAAGAGCTTCTCGTATGAGGAATGGTTGAGGACTCTGGGCTGTACTCATTGGCATTTAGAAGGATGAGGGGGAATCTTATTGAAACTTGCAGGATACTACGAGGCCTGGATAGAGTGGACAACACTTAGAGTAAGGCCACACTTGGAATACTGTGTGCAATTCTGGTCACCGTATTATAGAAAGGATATTATTAAACTAGAAAGAGTGCAGAAAAGATTTACTAGGGTGCTACCAGGACTTGATGGATTGAGTTATAAGGAGAGGCTGAATAGACTGGGACTTTTTTCTCTGGAGCATTGGAGGCTGAGGGGTGACCTTATAGAGGTCTATAAAATAATGAGGGGCATAGATAAGGTAGATAGTCAATACCTCTTCCCAAAGGTAGGGGAGTCTAAAACTAGAGGGCATAGGTTTAAGGTGAGAGTGTCCAGAGGGGCAATTTTTTCACAGAGGGTGGTGAGTGTCTGGAACAAGCTGCCAGAGGTAGTAGTAGAGGTGGGTACAATTTTATCTTTTAAAAAGCATTTAGATAGTTACATGGTACAATGGGTATAGAGGGATATGGCCAAATGCGGGCAATTGGGATTAGCGAGGGGTTTTTAGAAAAAAATAGGGGCGGCATGGACAAGTTGGGCCGAAGGGCCTGTTTCCATGCTGTAAACCTCTGACTCAATGGATGTGGAAAGGATGTTTCTACTAGTAGGAAAAACTAGTACCAGAGGGCACAACCTCAGACTAAAGGGACGATCCTTGAAAACAGAGATGAGGAGGAATTTCTTCAGTCAGAGTGTGGTGAATCTGTGGAACTCTTTGGCGCAGAAGGCTGTGGAGGCCAGGTCATTGAGTGTCTTTAAGACGGAGATAGGTTCTTGATAAGGGGATCAGGGGTTGTGGAGGAAAAGGCAGGAGAATGGAGATGAGAAAAATATCAGCCATGATTGAATGGCGGAGCAGACTCGATGGGCCGAGTGGCCTAATTCTGCTCCTATTTCTTATGGTCTTATGTCCTCACTGGTTCTCCAAATAAGCATTATGACTTGGTGCCATTTCCCTGCTCATTGTTTCTATTCAAATAATCATAATGCCCTTTTGAACTTGCCTCCACCACACTTCCAGGCAGTGCATTCCAGACCAGAACCACGCACTGTGTGAAGAAGTTTTTTTCTCACATTGCATTTGCTTTTTTTGAAAAGCACTTTAAATATGTGCCCTCTCATTATTGATCCTTTTTTGAGCAGGAACAGTTACTCCCTATCTACCTTGTCCAGCTATCTCATGATTATGAACACTTCATCAAATCTCCTTGTAGCCGCCTTCTCTCCAAGGGGAACAGTCCCAACCTCTCCAAACGATCCTCATAACTGAAGTTTCTCATCCCTGGAGCCGTTCTTGTAAACCTCTACTGCACTGTCTGCAATGCATTAACATCCTTCCTAAAGTATGGTGCTCAGATCTGTACACAGTCCTCTAGCTAATGTATTTTACAAGGTCAGTGTAACCTCCTTAATCTTGTACTCTATGACCTCATTAATAAAGCCTCGGATACTATCTGCTTTAACTACTCTCTCTCGCCTGTCCAGTCACTTTTAATGACTTGTGCACATATACACCCAGCTTGATTCTCAATTGTGTTTTCTACTTAACACCTGTCATAAGCATTCTTTTTTTCCTTAAATTCTATCTTTTCCTGTGGATTTGTTTGTCCTACCTTTCCTTTTTTGAGGTAATATTCCTTGACTGTGCCTAAACCATTTATTTCTTAAAGGTAGCCCATTGTTCAGCTTTAGTTTTTCCCACCAACCATGGGTTCCAGACTATCTGGCCCAGCTTCGATTTGCCCCATTGAAGTCTACTGTTCCCCCAGTTCATTATTCTTACTCTGGATTATCCATTATCCTAAACCTTATGATACAATTTCCTAAGATACAATTACCTAGGAGCATATGCCCATCTCTGCCCTTTACACTACCACTATTCCAGTCTATATTTGGGTAGTTAATGTCCCTATTATAACCAGTGTCTCAGGAATCTAAAGCCTTCCTTCCTGAACCATCTTTCCAGCCACACGTTCACCTCTGCCTTATCCTCCTATTTCTGTACTCACTTGCATGTGACCCTGGAGCAATCCGGCGATTACTATGTTTTAGGTCTTGCTAATTTTCTAGCTCCCTAAATTCTGACTACGGGACCATATTCTCCTTCCTACCTAAGCCATTGGTACCAACAGAAACCACAATCTCACGTTGTTCACCCTCCCACAGAAGAATATTGTGCAACTGCTCTGTGACATCCTTGAACTTGGCACTAGTGAGGCAACATGCCACCCTGGAGTCATGTCTGCAGCAGTAGAAATGTCTGTCTATTCCCCTACATAATTAATCTCCTAACTTTATTGCTGCTACGGTATGCTTTGTCTATATAGCACAGAACAAACTATTTTTCACTGTATACTCATACATGTGACCAATAATAAAGCAAATCAAAATCCTCCCTCCTTCCTGTAAAGCTGAGCCACTTATGGTGCTGCAAACCCGACTCTGGCATTCCTCTGAGGAACTAGTACCTAAAACAGAAAGCTGCTTAATGAGTGAACTGGAACTCTTATCACCATTCCTTCATTGTTCGCCATTCCTTCATTGTTGCTGGGTCAAAATTTGGAATTTCCTCCCCACATGAAGTGCTGTGGTTCAAGAAAGTGGCTCACTATCATCATCTGGGACAATTTTGGATGGGGTATAAATGCTTTCCAGCAAGTTACGCCCACATTCTGTGAAAGAAGAATAAAAGAAAATTAGTCTAAAATTTTAATCTCTTTTTAAGCCTCAAGATTATACGGCTGCTGCTTCAAATGGATAGTACTGAGGGCGTAATATTTAAATGTGCAGTGAATGATTGAGACAGGCTCGATGGTCTTTTCTGTCTGTCCTTTGTATTTAGTAAGATTTCAGCACCATTGCTAAAATGGCTGCAGTGGTCCAGGCTCCATTTCTAGGTGTATAACTGGCAGTAATTCTGCTTTTCAATGATGCTATCTTTCAGCATTGACCTAGCACAGGAAATAGTCTAGTATTCGGCAGGCTACATGTTAACTAGACATGAACCAAAAATGTGGTACTGCTAGCAGAATCAAAATCCTGCAGATGCTGGAGGTCTGAAGTAACAATATGCCAGGTCAACTCAACTGGCCTGGCAGTATCTGTGGAGAGATTTCAAGTCAAATATGACTGTTTTGGAACTGGATTAATGTTAGCTGGGTTCCAAAGAGTCACATTGAACTCAATGTTAACTCTTGTTGCTCTCTCCACAGATGCTGTCAGACCTGCTGAGTTTGTGCAGAATCTTCTGTTTTTATATTAAATTTATGTTTTGGATTGGCTGGGAGAAACTGCAGGATTTGTAGCCAAGACTGCTCGTCTGATTATATGAGATACTAAATAGAAATTGAGATTTGTTGCTGACTCAGAATATTGGGATGGGGGTGGGGTGGTTGTGCTAAAGGTGCCTGGGCAGTGGGGCAGATTACCAACGCTATTGTAGATTCAGTACAGCTTTGGTTCGATTGAAATCTATTCTATTTGAT
The DNA here is from genome assembly GCF_964213995.1 of Mustelus asterias. Taxonomy (NCBI): domain Eukaryota; kingdom Metazoa; phylum Chordata; class Chondrichthyes; order Carcharhiniformes; family Triakidae; genus Mustelus; species Mustelus asterias. Next base: position 133,980,730 of record NC_135808.1, on the reverse strand, counting down.
GAGTGCCTAAAGTTTAGCATTCATCCACAGTGTGCTCTGCACTGCTTACCTAGTGACAGTGATGCTGTTTGTTGAATTTGGATGAGGTGGGGGTGGAGGTGATGTCATCTTGTGGTCAGCATGTTGCGTGATATAATATCTAGCATCAGGTAATTTAGGTTTATAATAGAACTCCAGAACTAAACTCTTTTTTTTATTCCCCATTTCTGTTAAGGAGAATTTAACTGTGGTAATTCAAAAATAGCTGGATAACTTGTATTACATTGACGTTTTGGTGCTGCTGAACTGATGGGATTCTAAATTATAATTTTAAAGCATCATTTTGAAATGACTTCTGACATTTTGCCAGTTGTCGCCCTGCCCTCTCTTTTTTTACTGTTGTTTTTACTAATCTAGATATAAGGTGGGTAAACTCGCGTCGCAACACATTGGAAAGGCATAAGTGACTTGAAGCAGACATTCTAAACTGATGGATTATATCAGTATTGAACTGGTATTGCCCTCTATTTTGTTAATGCGTTTTCAAGAAAGCAGCTGAGCTAATCAGTTCAAAGGCATACACCCTGCTCAGAAGTTGTAATTTTCTCTGGAAAAGAGAAGGCTGAGGGGGTGATCTGAGAAAGGACTTCTAAAGTTATGAACGGGTCTGATAGCGCAGACATAGAAAAGGTTTCTGTTTAGGGGAGTCCAAAACTAGGGGCCATGAATACAAGATGATCATTAAGAAATTCAGGAGAATTTTTTTTTTACCCAGAGAGTTGTAAGAATGTGGAATTTACTAACATGTGCAATGGTTGAGGTAAGTGGCATAGATGCATTTAAGGGGAAACTAGATAAACACAGGAGAAAGGGCTAGAAGGTTATGCTGAAAGGGATAGATAAGGTGGGAGGAGGCTACTGGTTTAGGCCAGTTGGGCTGTGGTCTGTTTCTGTGCTGCCATTTCAGTATAAACACTGAAAGGATGCAGTCTCATGTAGACAATGACTATTAACTAATGGGTACTTATATTGACAGACAATTTAATGTCTAGATTTATTTACTTGTATGATCCTCACTGTTCTGTATTTAAAATATTTTTCATCTAATCTTCACAGTAAAATTGATAACTTGTCTCAATTTTTTTGAGGCTTAGCACTGTGCAACTGAGTGATATAATTATAATTGGATTTATATTTTGTTCCCTGTTAAACAGGAGTCTGCTGAAGAATCTTCATCCCACTGCCCATTCTCCCAGTTCATCCAATTTTGACTAAATCTTTTAAACAAGTAGTTGATGATAAATAAACGCAGATTATGTAGATTTTATACGGAAATAAAACATATAACCAGCAGACTGCTGAAGACAACTCAAAGTAGGATAAAAGCAAATTACTGCGGATGCTGGAATCTGAAACCGAAAGAGAAACAACTTCTCCTTTAACTCATCCCACTTTCTCCAAATCAAAAGAGTAGCAATGGATACCTGCATGGGTCCTAGCTACGCTTGTCTTTTTATGGGGTATGTGGAACATTCCTTGTTCCAGGACTACCCAGGTCCCCTCCCAAAACTCCTTTGCCGGTACATCGATGACTATTTTGGTGCCACTTCATGCTCTTGTCCAGACCCCGCAAAATTCATCAACTTCGCTTCCAGTTTCCACCCCTCCGTCGCCTTCACCTGGTCCATCTCAGACACTTCCATTCCCTTCCTTGACCTTTCTGTCTTCATTTCTGGCAATAGACTATTTACCAATATCCATTACAAGCCCACTGACTCCCACAGCTATCTGGACTACAGTTTTTCACACCCCACATCCTGTAAGGATTCCATCCCTTTCTCTCTCACTTTCTCCTTTGCCTCCAATGCATATGTTCCGATGATGCCACTTTTCTAATGGTGCTTCTAATATGTGCTCTTTTGTTCCTCAACCATGGATTCCCATCTACGGTTGTCGACAGGGCCCTCAACAGTGTGCAATCCATCTCCTGCACCATGGTCCTCACCCCCTCCCCTCCCAGAACAAAGATAAAGTCCCCCTTGTTCTCTCATTTCACCTCGCCAGCCTCTGCATGCAAAGCATAATACTCCGCCATTTTCGCCAACTCCAGCATGATGCCACCACCAAACACATCTTCCCTTCACTTCCTCTGTCAGCATTCCGCAGAGACCGTTCCCTCTGGAATAACCTAGTCCCCCCCTCCACCATACCCAACACCTCTCCTGTCACTCATGGCACCTTCCCATGCAATCGCAGAAGGTGTAACACCTGTCCCCTTACCTCTTCTATGCTCACCATCCAAGATCCAAAACATTCATTCCAGGTTCAGCAGTGTTTCACTTGCACCTCTTTCAATTTGGTCTATTGCATTCACTGCTCCAAATGTGATCTCCTTTATATCGGAGAGATCAAACATAGACTGGGCAATCACTTTGCTGAGCACCTTCGGTCTGTGCACAATCAGGACCCTGACCTTCCGTTTGCTTGCCATTTTAACACACGATCCTGCTCCCATGCCCACATGTCTGTCCTTGGCCTGCTGCAATGTTCCAGTGAATCTCAACACAAACTGGAGAAACAGCATCACATCTTCCGGCTCGGCACTTTACAGCCTTCCGGTCTCAACATCGAATTCAATAACTTCAGATGATTTGCTCTACCCCACCTTGGCCCCCCTTGTTTTCATTCTATTTTGTTTAATTTTTTACTGTTCTCTACCTTTTATTTCTTTATTGTCTTTTTTCATTTTCCTTCACCCCCCACTCCCCCCCCCCCCCCCCCCCCCCCCCCAACACTCTTTCCCCCTACTGAAGTTGGGTCGAAGGGCCTGTTTCCATGCTGTAAACCTCTACTTCATCTCCCTTCCCTTCCCTTCCCTTTTCTCCTCTTCCCACCCCCCCCCCCCCCCTTCCCCTTTTCTACATTCTACCTCTGTCCCATTTCCCGCCCCCCCACCCCAACATCTTTTTAGCTTTGCTGCCGTTTGGCCATTCACACCCTTTATTCTCTCTGTGGACAGCTATTAGCAGTCTTTTCCCCTGGTTTCTATGGCTATGACTCATCTTTCATTCCCTCCCTCTTCAGTATAAATATCTCCTACTTTCTATGCCTTTTAGCTTTGACAAAGGGTCATCTGGACTCTTTTCTCTCCTTACAGATGCTGCCAGACCTGCTGAAATTTTCCAGCATTTTCTCTTTGAACTCTGAAAGTAGAGTTGCTTGTCGTTTGTGCTGGAATAGCTTCTAGTTAATATCCATGTTGTTACAATCCCAGGTGATATTACTACTGGACAAGCCAGATCCCAGGGTGGAACCTGGCTTAATGGATCCAAACTTGTAGTTTCTTGTGTGGAAACTTGGGTGGCTATTGAACAGAATCAGAGACTACTGACTGATGTTTTGTTGTTTTGGTAAAAGTACATTTATTAAATAAGAAAAGATGGACTATAATACACTACTCCTTCACCCACAACTGTACCTTTACAGATATGCACAGGTTCGTAAGGACAGCAAAGTTACAAAGTCTATCTTGTAGTCTAATGTTCACAGTAAGAATATAGACCATGTAAACCAATAGGCAAACTGTGGTCAGACACATCACACTCTGAAACCAAGTTACAGTTGCCACCCAAAGTAGATGCTATGGATTTTTCATCATTAACTCTCCTAGATGCTTTTCACACTAATCCAACTGGTCTCACTGGAACTCTTACTTTCACACAAGGGTTTCCAATCTCTGCTCTTGAAGAACATGCTTTGGAATCTTCTCCCAAATTATGTTTTCTTTTGGATGTCTTCATCAAGTATTCACCTCCAGGATTTCAACCTCTGCTTCCAGTGTTCCTCTGCATTGGAACACCATGTGCTTTCAAGCTTTGCTTTCCACACAATATCTGTGGATATCTGACAGATACTTAACTGTGACAACAGAGCGCCACTGCTTCACAGGCCTGTAGTAAGAAATCACCAAACTTTAGTGATCTCCATGCTTTTCACAACCCCATCTTATTCCAGGTAAGCAACCTGCAGTCTTGTCTTTTAACTTGGAGCCCTGTTTCTAGCTCCTAACTTTATCGAGCAGGATCTGTTTACGATTACTGGCCTTGTTCCTTGACTTCCCGGAACATTCTTTTGTCCCGTTGCTGGATTCTTCTTCTTTAGTTTGGGGACTTGCTTATTGTCCTGCCTGCTCTGGCAGTTTCTGTGGAATGTTGCTGGTTTCTGAATTGAAACTGCTTTTGCTGTCTCTGTGAGGCTCTGTGTTGCTAGGCAACACTTAAATCTCATTAAAGTATAAGCTTAAAGTTTAAACTTGAAGCCAAAGCTTATGCCCAACGCTCACTCGCACTCGTACTCACACACTTAGCATAATTTAGGATGTACCAGTAAGGACACGAGAGGGCAAATTTTGACTTAAAATAGCGGCTAGGCTTGGTAGTGTACCTGTACTGAATTTTAGAATAGCATAGTATCTATGTAACCACAGAAACCAACCAGTGTTGCTTTTGAAAAACCATAGTGACTAGCATTTATACTCCAGCAATAGTGGATATTGTTGACCCCTGACTATCCAAGGATACTCTCTCTGTTCAGATTCAGTTTACGACCACACTCTTGTGTTCAGAGTAACACAATAAAGACCAGGATTTGAAGCAGGAGTTTTCTAATATTTCTGCCTCAGTGCTGGATTACAGAATGTAATTTCCCCACTGAGATATTGGGGAACTTCAGTAAAAGCTTTTAATTTCTCGTTGCAGAGTCAGTGCACGCAGTGTGAGTTGGAGCTGCGCTTGTATTAAATTTTCCAGAAATGTAATTTAGCTCACTGAACTGTCATAAACCATCTTATGGCCCCTTGGAAAAGCAAAAGGGATTAAAAACCTTAACCTTTTTGACTTGCTTTGTTTCTATCCGTTCCTTGCAAGCAGAGAGTGTCTAAAACTTGAAAACCGATCACGGTTCTCTGGCTGTGTAAGCTGTGAGCTTGGGTAGTTGAAAGTAAGCCCCTCAACCATTACCCATGTGAATGTCAATCCCTTAACTTTTTGCCTTTTCAAAAAAAAAGGTTTTGGATATTTGAATTCGACATGAGTATATACAATATTTCAATTGGCAGCAACCTGATGAATATGCAGTTCTGATTTTGGTATCCCAATTATGATCAGTTATAACCTTGGTGCAGGTTAACCATTCGAAGAGCCTAATTTGTAGAACAGAGAGGAAGATAGTGCCATGATTGTTAGGATCTATAACAAGCAAGTACATTTTTGTCACCAATAAAATATATTAAGATGTCCATGTTGAAAGGTGGTGAATGAATGTTGAAAGAATTGAGAGAGGGAGCTGTTACAAACCAGTGTCCCTTGACTGTTGCCCGTATATAGCCCATGCTGAACTGTGTTGGTTATATCTTCCTGCGAAAACCAATAAATGATTAGAGAAGGCAAACTGTAAAACTGGTTTAGCAGAATTCCCACAGCACCTTACTGAATCTGGTTTGATAAATTGAGGCAAAAGTTATGAAGGTGAACAGGGAATTTATAAACTCAACCAGTACACAAATGTTGCAGCATAGCCAAATCATTATGTAGAATTTTCATTACATTTAATGAGGAATATGCCTTCCACATTTTTTTGCAAAAATGGATTTGAAATGTTGCTGTTAAACTCCTGTTCTTTGATTACTAATCCAATAACTTGACCACTTCACTCCCATAGATGGTTGTGAATTCGTTTGTATCCCACCTGCTGGTTTTAATATGTTTCCTTGGCATCCAGCTCCAAGCATTTGGACTTTGCAAATGTAGGTCAATAGGGAGTATTTAGATGTTGAGAGATGATTTGCAGTGACTTGTATAAATGCAGATGTCATTAGGAAGGCACTGAATTCTTTTCTGGGCAATACAATTTTGAATCTTGATGCATCACAGTTTGCACAACAGAGAAAACTGAAGTTGTGAATTTTGCTTCATTGTATGACGAATGTGAATATTGTTTTCTCAGAAGACAGTCTTCTTTGCTTATATTTGACACATCTTTCTATCCAGGTTGAGTTATAGTGATGACAGATGCCTACCAGTTTCATTCTGGTGGATGGTGAGAGCACAGACTGATTTGACGGTTCATATTAAGCTTTCTATCTGGACATTCTTTGCAAATACACGGCTATTAACGTGAACTATGTAAAGGCTTTGAGTTTAAAAAATATATATAATTTACATTAGGAAACAAATTGCCATTTAAAAAAAAATTTGAATCTTGCATTTGGGCAGATCCATTTATGAACAACCCCATTTGCACAAGAGACTTGAATGAATAGCAGATATTTGGCTTAATTTCCATCTTGTTGTTTTGCTTATATTTTCTGTCTTTGGGGAAAGTCCAATGGTTTTTTTATAAGCCGTTCTCCTTGGATTAAAGGCGTGGCCATTATTTTGTAGTTGCAATTCCCTGAGAGAGGAGCTATCTCCATCCATAGTCTAATTTTGATTATGCAGGGGTTAGCGTCATGGCAACTCCTTCTGCTTAAACTGTTAGTTAACACCTTCTGTTTTGATTTATTATTGTCACATGTATTAGCATACAGTGAAAAGTATTGTTTCTTGTGCACAATACAGACAAAGCATACCGTTCACGGAGAAGGAAAGGGGAGAGTGCAGAATGTAGTGTGACAGTCATAACTAGGGTGTAGAGAAAGATCAACTTAATGTGAGGTAGGTCCATTCAAAAGTCTGACGGCAGCAGGGAAGAAGCTGTTTTTGAATCGGTTGCTACGTGATCTCAGATTTTTATATCTTTTTCCCGACGGAAGAAGGTGGAAGAGTGCATGTCCGGGATGCATGGGGTCCTTAAAATGTTGGCTGCTTTTCTGAGGTAGCAAGAAGTGTAGACAGTGTCAATGGATGGGAGGTTGGTTTGTGTGATGGACTGGGCTTCATTCACAACCCTTTGTAGTTTCTTTGTCAAAAGACTCATTGTTAAAATATTCCTTTAAAAATGACTCCACTTTCATAAGAGAATTGTGCATATATAGCAAGGCTGTGGAGAAAGAGCTGGGAAGTGGGACTAATTAGATAGGTGTTTCAAAGCTGACACAGACAAAGTAGGCCAGGAGTCTTGCAGGATTCTGTGATGTTAGAGTTTCTGTGTTTCCAAACCCCTCTAATGTTTTCACAGAATCCTACAGTGCAGAAGAGGCCCTTTGGCCCATTGAGTCTGCACCGACGCATGAAAGGCCCTGATCTACAACCCTCCAAGATGGCCACACTGTTGTCTGGGTATCTCTGATTTTAATCACTTGGTTGCCATACCTTCAACTCCTGGGCCCGAAGTTCTGGAATTCTCTCACTTTACCTCTTTACCTTGCTTTTCTCTCGAATGAAACCCCTTAAAAACTATATATTTGACCAGGCTTTTGGTTATTTGCCCTAACGTTACCTCATGGCTTGGTGTCATATTTTGTTTTATAACATCTCTGAATTTCTATGGGCTGTTTTTATTATGTTAAAGGCCCTATACAAATGCAAGTTATCCTGCTTTGGTACCTGAAATAAAATTTTAGCTTTCAATAACAGTCTTCTCCTACTAGGGCAATCCTTCTGGATTGAATATGACTTTTTCTTCCACTCTTGTTTGTTGGGTTTTGAGATGGCTGAGAAATGTGAGATCTGCAGACATTGCCATATGTGGGACAGATAGTGCCTGAAGGGTTGGTTTGGTGGGTTCTTTGGAAGCTTGTGCACCCCCTGCTCACCTTGAATTTCGTCTGCATATTCCAGACCAAGTCTCTGTTCGGTGCCTTTCTGAATGAATGAGCTTTCTCCACTTAGTCAGCCATAAGCCAGGGGCTTCGATGAGTCACCGAGGATGTTTAACCTCTTCAGAAATGTTTTGGGTTAAACCCTTGATGTGTTTCTGCTGTCCACCTGGGAGTCTCCAGTGCGACCGTGTTCAGAGTAGAGCAATTGCTTCAGTTGTCTGGTGTCAAGCGTGCAAAGAGTCGAGCTGGGCAAGTTGACTTAGGAGTGGACTCCGCTCTTGGAATGCCTTTTTGGGCACTGGGTTTGGGAGGATTTTGTGAAGGTGTTGCTGGTGGTATTTCTCTGGTGCTTTTAAAGCCAGAAGTCAGCGGGCGGTTATAGAGGGTTGTTTTTCAAACTGGAGGCCTGTGACCAGCGGTGTGCCTCGGAGATCAGTGCTGGGTCCACTGTTATTTGTCATTTATATTAATGATTTGGATGAGATTTTAGGAGGCATGGTTAGTAAGTTTGCAGATGACACCAAGATTGGTGGCACAGTGGACAGTGAAGAAAGTTATCTCCGATTGCAACGGGATCTTGATCAATTGGGCCAGTGGGCTGACGAATGGCAGATGGAGTTTAATTTAGATAAATGTGTGGTGATGCATTTTGGTAGATTGAACCAGGGCAGGACTTCCTCAGTCAATGGTAGGGCGTTGGGGAGAGTTACGGAACAAAGAGATCTAGGGGTACATGTTCATAGCTGCATGAAAGTGGAATCACAGGTGGACAGAATGGTGAAGAAGGCATTCAGCAGGCTTGGTTTCATTGGTCAGAACATTGAATACAGGAGTTGGGACGTCTTGTTAAAGTTGTACAAGACATTGGTAAGGCCACACTTGGAATACTGTGTACAGTTCTGGTCATCCTATTATAGAAAGGATATTTATTAAACTAGAAAGAATGCAGAAAAGATTTACGAAGGTACTACCGGGACTTGATGGGTTGAGTTATAAGGAGAGGCTGGATAGACTGGGGACTTTTTCTCTGGGGCGTAGGAGGCTGAGGGGTGATCTTATGAAGGCCTATAAGATAATGAGGGGCATAGACAAGGTAGATAGTCAATATCTTTCCCCAAAGGTAGGGGAGTCTAAAACTAGAGGGCATAGGTTTAAGGGGAGAGATACAAAAGTATCCAGAGGGTGGTGAGTGTCTGGAACAAGTTGCCAGAGGTGGTAGTAGAGGTGGGTACAGTTTTGTCTTTTAAAAAACATTTAGACAGTTACATGGGTACGATGGGTATAGAGGGATATGGGCCAAATGTGGGCAATTGGGACTAGCTTCAGGGTTTTAAAAAAAAAAGGCGGCATGGACAAGTTGGGCCCAAAGGCCTGTTTTCATGCTGTAAACCTCTGTCTCTAAGTGTCTTTAAACATATTGGGAGGGTGGGGATCACTGCTGTCCAGAAAACCATGACTTTAGTCTCGTTTGAGATCCTGGTTCTCAAATATTCTTTTCCTCAGATGGCCAAAGGCTGAGTTGGCACATATGAGACTCTCCTTGTCCTGTACTCTTCTGCAATGCGAGTTCATTTTCAAATAGAATAAAGTAATTTAGCTTGTGTAACATTATTAAAATTTAAACCTATGGAAAAGTAAAGTATACAGAAGCCAAATGAAATACTGTAATATGTTCATCTATTCTGGGCAGCTTCAGTTAGATTGTGAAATTAGGAAATGGGATGAGCAGAATATGATGTTGAGTGGGGCACGAGGTGAAGACTTCTCAATTTTCCATGTCTAAATTGTTTTTATGTCCTAATCTGCAGAATTAGGTTTTGTAACTTTAATATTCTTTCTTTCTCAGTCAAACAAAATGTGCTTGCACACTACTTCTCATTTACCCAGTTTTGATAAATAAAACAAAAACATTGAATAAACTTTAAAAAATCACCTCCCTCTTTTGCCGTCAAAAAGGCTGATTAATTTCTTTGAATGTTATCAGTGTAGTTCACAGGTCATTGATTAAAATATAGTTCACCGTCTCGCAACAAAACTAAAAACGATACACAACTTGATGTATACAGCTAATGCTGGGATTAATGTAAGTAAATAGCTTTGGGAAAGTCTAGAATACCATTTGTATGCTTGTCATAATTCTGTTTGAAATGGGTGAAAGAGAAGTGCGATTGTGTCTTTGTGCTTTGACCTGTGAATTTGAAGCCACTCCTACTGGTTTGTTCCAGCCATCTGCGCAGATTACTAAACCAAAGACGTACTTAGATGCTGTAAGCAGATTTTAAGTATTTGTATCAGAGCTTCGTTATTCAAATAGAAAATTTAGCCACAGCGTACAGTTTCAGCAATGAAGCAATAGAGAAACCAGTACCAGGAGAGGAATTTTGCAGTATGTATTTTTTTCTTTTGCAAATATATCTCGTGTAGAATAGTTTGAGCATGGGTTGGAAATATTGTTGAGGCTAGATTATTGCAATACAAGTACTGTCTTTTCTGAGAAACTGCTCTGATTAAACTGTATCGCTTTCTGCTTCTGGATACCTGAGTGGTGTTGCTGAATTTGAAATTCTTTGGACAATTCTTACCAATGAGTTAGAAAGTACTGCAGTGTGGAATGTTCTTATTGATCCTGATTGCTTTCAGAAACTTCTATAGTGTAGTGTGTGTTTTCACCTGTGTGGTTAAGAGTCTATCTAAAATGCTAGCACAAGTGCAAGGACAAAGGTTAATCCAATAGACTTGGAGAGCTATAAAAAGCAACAGTGGTACAAGAAAAATATTTGTGAAAAAAAAATCTTTCAATGGACATGAAAGCTTATAGGAAAAGTTTTTATAAATATTGGTGAATATAATAAGCGGGGGGTGGTGGAAGTGAACCATAGGAACAGGAGTAGGCCATTCAGCCCTTCGAGCCTGGACTACCATTCAATGAGACCATGGCTGATCTATGGCTTAACTCCATCCCCCATCCCTTAATACCTTTGCTTAAAAAGCTTTATCTATCTCAGATTTAAAATTAGCAACTGATCTGACATCAACTGTTCTGTTCTTTGTGGAAGTGTGTTCCAAACCCCTCCCATCCTTAATGTGTAGGTGCCTACTAACATCTCTGCTGAACAGTTTGACTCTCTTTTTTTTAGACTATGGGGGCGCCTAGTTCTCGAATCTCCAACCAGTGGAAATAGTTTATCTTTATTCTGTTTAATTTTTTTTAGAATCCGTACACTGCAGAAAGAGGTCATCCGGCCCATCGAGTCTGCACCGACTCTCTGAAAGAGCATCCCACCCCTCCACCCTATCCCGTAACCCCATGCATTTACCATGGCTAATCCACCTAACTACACATCTTTGGACACTAAGGGACAATTTAACATGGCCAATCCACCTAACCCGCACATAAGAACATAAGAAATAGGAACAGGAGTAGGCCATCTAACCCCTCAAGCCTGCTCCACCATTCAATAAGATCATGGCTGATCTGATGGTGGGTTCAGTTCCACTTACCTGTCCACTCCCCATAACCCTTAATTCCCTTAATGGTTAAAAATCTGTGATTTAAACACATTTAACGAGGTAGCCTCTACTGCTTCATTGGGCAGAGAATTCCAAAGATTCACTACCCTCTGGGAGAAGAAGTTCCTCCTCAACTCTGTTCTAAATTGACTCCCCCCGTATTTTGAAGCTATGCCCCCTAGTTCTTGTTTCCATTGTAAGTGGAAATAACCTCGCTGCTTCTACCCATCTTTGGACTGTGGGAGGAAACAAACTGTGGAGCACCCGAAGGAAACCCACGTAAGCACGGGGAGAACGTGTAAACTCCACACAGCCACCCAAGGCCAAAATCAAACCTGGGTCCCTGGCACTGAGGCAACAGTGCTAATCATTGTGCCCCCCAAATCTTGAAGACTTTTATCAGATTACCCCTTAACCTTCTAAATTCTAGAGAAATCAGGCCCAGTTTATATGATTTCTCCTCAAAATGTAACCCAGATATCATTCTTGTAAACCTACGCTGTACTCCTTCCAAGGCTAGTATGTCCTTGGGTGGGTGGCACAGTGGTTAGCACTGCTGCTTCGCGCCAGGGACCTTGGTTTGATTCTTGGCTCAGGTCACTGTCTGTGTGGAGTCTGCACGTTCTCCCCGTGTCTGCATGGGTTTCCTCCGGGTGCTCCTGTTTCCTCCCACAGTCCAGAAGACATGCTGGTTAGGTGCATTGGTCATGCTAAATTTTCCCTCAGCGTACCCGAACAGGCGTCGGAGTGTGGCGACTAGGGGATTTTCACAGTAATTACATTGCAGTGTTGATGTAAACCTACTTGTGACTAATAAATAAACACTTTTTTCCTTCCTAAGATGTGGTGCTCAGATCTGCTGTCAGTGACTCCAAATGGGGTTTAACCAGGGTTTTGTAAAGCTGCAGCATAACGTCTTATACTCCAATCCTCTAGATTTTGCACTGTCTACAATGCCTCCTAATTTTCTATCATCAGCAAATTTAGATATGATTTTCTATGTCACTATCCAAGTCTTTTTAATAAATAATGTGAATAATTGAGGCATAACACAGTTCCTTCTAGGACACCACTAGTTACATCTACCAATTTGAGTGCTTTACCATTATCCCCGTTTTCTGTCACCTGCCACTCAACCAATCTCAGTCAGAAGTCTCACAACACCAGGTTAAAGTCCAACAGGTTTATTTGGCAGCACTAGCTTTCGGAGCCCCAAGCCCCTTCTTCAGGTGAGTGAGGACTCGTGTTCACAAACAGGGCATATAAAGACACACACTCAATTTACAAGATAATGGGTGGAATGCGAGGCTTTACAGGTAATCAAGACTTAAAGATACAGACAATGTGAGTGGAGAGAGAGTTAAGCACAGGTTAAAGAGATGTGTATTGTCTCCAGCCAGGACAGTTAGTGAGATTTTGCAAGCCCAGTGTGACGTGAACCCAAGATCCCGGTTGAGACCGTCCTCGTGTGTGGAACTTGGCTATCAGTCTCTGCTCAGCGATTCTGCGTTGTCGTGTGCCGTGAAGGCCACCTTGGAGAACGCTTACCCGAAGATCAGAGGCTGAATGCCTGTGACTGCTGAAGTGTTCCCCGATTGGAAGGGAACACTCCTGCCTGGTGATTGTTGAACAGTGTTCATTCATTTGTTGTCGTAGCGTCTGCATGGTCTCACCAATGTACCATGCCTCGGGACATCCTTTCCCGCAGCGTATCAGGTAGACAACGTTGGCCAAGTTGCAAGAGTAGGTACCGTGTACCTGGTGGATGGTGTTCTCACGTGAGATGATGGCATCCGTGTCGATGATTCAGCACACCTTGCAGAGGTTGCTGTGGCAGGGTTGTGCGGTGTCGTGGTCACTGTTCTCCTGAAGACTGGGTAGTTTGCTGCAGACATTGGTCTGTTTGAGGTTGTGCGGTTGTTTGAAGGCAAGAAGTGGGGGTGTGGGGATGGTCTTGGTATCACACAACCCTGCCACAGCAACCTCTGCAAAACTACTGGAGGAGGCAGAGATGGATCATCCACTTGGCACTTCTGGCTGAAGATTGCTGCGAATACTTCAGCCATATCTTTTGCACTGATGTGCTGGGCTTCTCCATCATTGAGGATGGGGATATTTGTTGAGCCGCCTCCTCCAGTGAGTTGTTTAATTGTCCACCACCATTCATAACTGGTTGTGGAAGGACTGCAGAGCTTAGATCTGATCCGTTGGTTGTGGGATCGCTTAACTCTGTCTATCACTTGCTGTGTTTTAGCATGCAAGTAGTCCTGTTTGGTAGGTATGTCTGGTGCTGCTCCTGGCATGCCCTCCTGCACTCTCCATTGAACCAGGGTTGATGGTAATGTTTGAGTAGGGGATATGCCGAGCCATGAGTTTGTCGTACAATTCCATTGCTGTTGATGGCCCACAGCGCCTCATGGATGCCCAGTTTTGAGTTGCTAGATTGGTTCGAAATCTGTCCCATTTAGCACGGTGATAGTGCCACACAACACAATGGAGCTTATCCTCGATGTGAGGCCAGGACCTCATCTCCACAAGGACTGTGCAGTGGTCGCTCTTACCGATACTGTCTTGGACAGATGCATCTGCAGCCGGCAGATTGGTAAGGATGAGGTCAAGTATGTTATTTCCTCTTGTTGGTTCCTTCACCACCTGCTGCAGACCCAATCTAGCAGTTATATCCTTCAGGACCCGACCAACTTGATCAGTAGTGCTGCTGCCGAGCCACTCTTGGTGGTGGCCATTAAAATTCCCTATCCAGAGTACATTTTGTGCCCTTGCCATCCTTAGCGTTTCCTCTAAGTCTTGCTCAAAATAGAGGAGCACTGATTCATTAGCCGAAGGAGGACGGTACGTGGTAACCAGTAAGAAGTTTCCTTGCCCATGTTTAACCTGAAGCCATGAGACTTCATGGGGTCCGGAGCCAATGTTAAGGACTCCCAGGGTAACTCCCTCCCGACTGTATACCACTGTGCTGCCACCTCCTGCTGGGTCTGTCCTGCCGGTGGGACAGGACATGTCCAGGGATGGTCATGGTGGTGTCTGGGGTGTTATCTGTAAGGTATGATTCCGTGAGAATGACTGTCAGGCTGTTGCTTGACTAGTCTGTGAGACAGCTCTCCCAATTTTGGCACTAGCCCCCAGATGTTAGTAAGGAGGACTTTGCAGGGTGGACAGGGCTGTTTGTTTTGCCGTTGTCTTTTCCGGTGTCCTGGTCAATGCCAGGTGGTCCGTCCGGTTTCATTTCTTTGAGACTTTGTAGCGATTGTTACAACTGAGTGGCTTGCTCGGCCATTTCAGAAGGCAGCTAAGAGTCAACCACATTGCTGTGGCTCTGGAGTCACAAGTAGGCCAGACCAGGTAAGGACAGCAGATTTCCTTCCCTAAAGAACATTAGTGAACCAGAGGGGTTTTTCTGACAATCGACAATGGTTTCATGGCCATCAGTAGACTCTTAATTCCTGATTTTTAAAAAAAATTGAATTAAAATGCCACCAGCTGCCGTGGCGGGATTCGAACCCGGGTTCCCAGAACATTATTTGGGTTTCTGGGTTAATAGTCGAGTGATAATACCACTAGGCATCGGCTCCGCAAATTGCCCGAACTCTTATCATTTTCAGTATTAAGATAAATGGGAAAGGCAACTGTAGGTGTTTCAAGTAATCTTTCAAGGTCTCGATTTTCTCCACAATTAATTTAAGTATTTGGCATATCTAACTAATCCAATTGAATTTTTTGAGAAGGTCACAAGCATGGTGGTTACCGTAGTGCTTTGTGTATTTTGTCTCGATGGATTCCATAATTAATTGGTTAAGGTTCTGAACAAGAGATTAATTGCAAAAAAAAAGCTTTGTGATATTAGTCAATAATTGACTGTAGCAAACAGTAAGTCAGGATAGAGTTAATTTTCTGTTTTGTGGGATAAGACAACAAATGTTCGAAAGCCTCAGCTTTTCACCTGTATTAATGACTTGGAATAAAGCGTTTTAATCGAAGTTTAAGGTGAGGTGATATAAATTAATGCAGTGGCCTCTAATCTTCTTAAGCACAAGATCACTTTTAGCGTTAAAATGCAGCATGAGATCTACTTTTTTTAAAGAATTCAACTTTACTAAAACGCCCAAAATGAACATGTGCATAATACTCACCTATTCTAAGTGTGACACCCTGTGCTTGTATACCATCGGAGTGCTGTGAAGTTTGGGTCGTAGTTTGAGATGGCCAGTCTCATACAGTCCATTGAGAGACGAGTGTGATACTCGGAGTTTCTTGGACTTGGAGTATACTTGTAAGTACTAAAGTACTGTTGCAACTATACAAGGCATTGGTGAGGCCGCATCTGGAGTATTGCACACAGTTTTGGTCCTCTTATTTGAGGAAAGATGTAGTGGCATTGGAGGCAGTTCAGAGGAGGTTCACTAGATTGATTCCAGAGATGAGAGGTTTGGTGTATGAAGAGAGATTGAACAGTTTAGGCCGATACTCTCTGGAATTTAGAAGAATGAGGGGAGATCAAATTGAGGTATACAAGATGAGAAAAGGTATGGATGAAGTAGACGTGGAGTGGATGCTTCCTCTTGTGGGGCATTCTAGGACGAGAGGTCATAGTCTTAGGATAAGGGGCAGCAAATTTGAAACAGAGTTGAAGAGAAACTATTTATCACAAAGGGTTGTGAATCTGTGGAATTCACTACCCCAAAGTGCAGTGGATGCTGGGACAGTGAATAAATTTAAGGAGGAGTTAGACAGATTTTTAATTGGTAATGGATTGAAGGGTTATGGGGAGAAGGCAGGAAAATGGGGATGAGGAACATATCAGCCATGACCAAATGGCGGAGTAGACTCACTGGGCCAAATGGCCTAATTCTGCTGCTCTATTTTATGAACTTCATCTGGGAGAAAAAGCCATCTGAGGTATGTTGTACCAAAGTAAGTTTAATTATTAGTCACAAGTAAGGGTTACATTAACACTGCAATGAAGTTACTGTGAAATTCCCCTAGTCTCCTGTTCGGGTCAATGCACCTAACCAGCATGTCTTCCAGAAGTAGCCTTCACCTTGATTGCACACGATGTTAGAAGAGGGTACTTCTCTCCATTTGCAAGTCCCAAAAATTTTTGTTCATTGATCTAGCTTCAGCTCTGTCATCTTGCTTGCCGGTGATTTCCATGTCAAGTCCAGCGCTTGGTTCAAATACCTGCTAACATTTTGTTGTCTGTACTCCAATGTCCACTTGAAAAAAAGGATGAGACAAACATAATGACTTGTTCCATCTTATCTGTTGAATTCCTTTTCCAATTTATTCAGGTGGTCACAGAATTTGTTTGGACAGAACCCTTTCTGTTTGACCTTTTGGATTTTCTCCAGGTTGGAAAAGTGCTCAGTAATTTTATTCTTTAACTGGGACAATCACGGGTCCAGTTTCAACTTGAACACGTTCACTGCACTGATGGTGTGACAAGTTTCTGCCCCTCCCCTGTAATTTACAGTTCAACCCATTCAAGTTTACACTTATGTCGATAATAAACACCAGTCTAGCAACCATGTATTATCTGACAGCTCGCTATGCACCTTATTTCTTGATTTAAGGTGACTTTCAGGGAGATCTGAAAAAAATTCTGAGGGACTTTTCCTCAACTTAACCACGTCACATCTTCATGAAGAATTAGCTCACATTGGTGGCATCAAGCTCTTCAAGTGATGATTTGAACCAGCAATGTTGCAGAGCTGTCATGAATTGAGTTGAGTCATTGCATGAAAAAAGTAAATAACCTTGCTCACCAGCACTTGTTGGTGGATAACAGTGGTAATTAACAAAGGAGGGGAATTCCAGATCATTTCTGCAAAGTGCAGCAAAGTCTGGATTGATGCCCAGCATTGACGGTGCACCATAGGTTGTGATTGGAACCGATTTCTTGACTGGAACGTTTTTCTCAGTCACATAGCTTTTTAAATTCGTTGAAGACATCCTCTTGTCAAAAAATAAGATTTTCCAGCACTTTCTCTCTTGCATTACTGCCTTTTGGTCTCAACGTCAAATTGAACAACTTCAGATGATTAACTCTACCCCATCTCGGCCCCCTTTGTTTTCATTTTGTTTTAATTTTTAACTGTTCTCTACCTTTTTATTTCTTTATTGTCTGTCTTTTTTTTTGCTTCCCCCATCTTATCTTCCTTTCCTTGCCTTTTCTCCTCCATTGCTTCCCCTTTCCCCCTTGTTCTCAATTTTATCTCTCTCCCACCCATTTTCTCTCCCCCCCCCCCCGTCAAAACATCTTCATCTGTCACAGCTAATCCTCTGATTTGATCTTCTCTGTCGCTTGGCCATTCATACCTTCTATTCTCTATGGACTGCCATTAGCAGCCTTTTCCCTTGTTTTTCATCTTTCATTCCCTCACCCCACAGTATAAATATCTCCCACTTTCTATGCCTTTTAGACATAAGGTCATCTGGACTTGAAACATCGGCTCTTTTCTCTCCTTACAGACGCTGCCAAACCTGCTGAGATTTTCCAGCATTTTCTCTTTTGGTTTCCGCCTCTTGTCCTCTTTTTGAGTGGCAAAAGAGTGAGTAAGTCCTTCTTTGTTGTTGCAGCTGGGCCGTATCCATCATGTCTACTGACTCATCAAACTACAGTGAGAAACATTCACAGTCTGATAAGTCTTGGTGTATTTGCTGAGATACATTCTCAGACACCAAATTCCACCCTTCTGGTGACTGTTAAAGCACCAAGCGGCATACTCTTGAGGGCTGTCATAATTTCATTTTTGATTTTAAAGTCTTTGAACATGGTGTTGGCAGCAACCATCATAGTCTCCTAGATAACTTTGCCATTGGTGAGCGGTTTCTTATGTTTCGCCAGCAGATGTCTAATGTGAAAAGATGCCTCTTTGCGAGCCTTGATTTTAGCCACAGGTTTTGAAAAGTGACTATTGTGCTTACAACATTCTTTTAACTCCCCAACTTTCTTTGTCTGAATAACCTTGTATCAAGGGACATTTCCTTGAAATTTTGCATGTATTGTCTTGTGATGCTGTTCCAAATTACCTGTTTAACTCAAGGCTACACTTTGTTGACATATGGTCCTAGTTTTGGCAGTCGTTTTAAAACAAAATTAATAATTGAATTCCTTACCACCAACATCTTGGAGGTCACTATTGATAAATGCTTAACTGGGTCAGTCAAAAGAGACATAACTATTTAAAAGAATTTGAGCTTCTGGTTAATTGCTGGATGAATGACAGATCAAGATTTCATATATTAAGACACTTGCTGTAATAAACGGGACCGTTTCTCTCCCTACAGATGCTGCCAGATCTGCTGAGTGTTTCCACCATTTCCTGTTTTTATTTCCGATTTCCCAGCAACTGCAGTATTTTGTTTTTATTATACTTAGCAGAACAAAAGAAACCAGCTCCAACAAAAAGAGAAAATGCTGGAAAATTTACACCGCAATTAGTTACGACCTGGAGTGCAGTACTGGAGAGGATGGTAGAAGCAGAATCATTTCTGGCTTTCAAGTGGGAATGGGATAAACGCCCAAAAATGAATCGTGCAGGGTTGTGGGGGTCTGGCAAGGAGTGGGACGAGCTAAATTGCTCTTGCAAAGAGCTGGCACAGATGTGATGAGCCAAATAGCCTGCTTCTGTATTCTGACCTCTGTGCAGAGGTTAGCACTGTGCCAGGGACCCAGGTTCGATTCCCGGCTTAGGTCACTCTGTGTGGAGTTTGCACATTCTCCCTGTGTCGGTGTGGGTTTCCTCTGGGTGCTCCAGTTTCCTCCCATGCTCTATAGATGTGCGAGTTAGGTTGATTGGCCATGCTAAATTGCTCCTTATTGTCGGGGGATTAGTAGTGTAAATATGTGAAGGGGATAAGTGCCAGTGTGTGATTGTTGCTGGTGCAGGCTCGATGGGCCGAATGGCCTCCTTCTACACTGTAGGCATTCTATGATTCTATTCTATGCTGACACTAGATGGGAAGGAACAGTAAATTGTGAATGGGAGGAGAAATTTGCAAAGGGAGATGGACCAACAAAGTGAATTGGTAAAGCTGTTGATGGAGTGCAATGTGGGGAAGATTGAGGATATAATTCACTTTGTATTGGAAAGAGATGGTAATATTTTCTTTGCTGGTGTGAGACCAGGAACTGTGGAGGAGCCAAAGAATTTAGGTTTCCATATACACAAATCACTAAAGCCTAGTGTGATCTGAAGGAGAGAATTGGAGAAAAGTGCAAACATTAATTAAGGGGGAGGATTGAGAATGGGAAGTGCCAGTGTGGGCCAGGGAATTGCAAAAGAATCTGAAAACTGTGCCAATATAAACAGTGGGATGAGGAAGAGAAAGGATACTTTTATTTTGCAGACATATAATCCTGAATATAAACACAATCCTGTTTTACAATGCATGGCCACAAATGCCTATAATTTCTCCAAGATAAAATTGAAAATCCCGGTAGTGTCAGCTTTTTTTGTTTAAAAATGCTCAGTTAACTTTTTCTAATTTTAAAGGTTGGTATGTGAAAGATTATCCTTCAATCTCTCCTATGGTTGAAGATAACTTGAGGTTTTCAGTGCACTGTATGTATTGCTATTCCAGTCCTGGCTGTTACAAGAGGAGGGTAGCACAGTGATTAGCACTGCTGCTTCACAGCGCCAGGGACCCGGGTTCAATTCCCGGCTTGGGTCACTGTTTGTGTGGAGTTTGCACGTTCTCCCCGTGTCTGCGTGGGTTTTCCCCGGGTGCTCCGATTTCCTCCCACAGTCCAAAGATGTACGGGTTAGGTTGATGGGCCAGGCTAAATTGACTCTGGTATCAGGGGATTAGCAGGGTTGGGGGGGGTAGGGCCTGGGTGGGATTGTTGTCAGGTGGGAATGGCCTCTTTCTGCACTATAGGGATTATTCCATGAGTCTTGCTTTTTATTATTCATGCAATGTTAGTGTTGCTGGCAAGGCCAGCATTTCTTACCAATTCCTAATTGCCCTTGTGAAGGTGGTCCTGAGTTGGCTTCTCTGAATTGCTGCAGTCTGTGTGGTGTAGGTATGCATGATGTGGAGATGCCGGCGTTGGACTGGGGTAAACGCAGTAAGAAGTTTAACAACACCAGGTTAAAGTCCAACAGGTTTATTTGGAAGCAAAAGCCACACTGTGTAGGTGTAAGTATGTCCATGTGCTGTTCAGGAAAGCGCTGCTGCCTCACAGCGCCAGGGACTTGGGTGTGGAGTTTGCACATTCTGCCTGTGTCTGTGTGGATTTCTCCAGGTGCTCCAGTTTCCTCCCACAGTCCAAAGATGTGCGGGTTAGGTGGATTAGCCTTCGTGTCAGGGGGAGTCGCTAGGGTAAATATGTGGGGATAGGGCCTGGGTGGGATTGTGGTTGGTGTAGACTCGATGGGCCTAATGGCCGCCTTCTGCACTGTAGGATTCTATGATTTTAACCCAGCAACAATGAAGGGACGGTATTCCAGTTTCATGTCAGGATTGAATGATGCAATTGGGAACTTGCAGGTGGTGATGTTCCTGTGGGTCTACTGCTGTTTTTCTATATGATGCTGTCAAAGGAGACTTGGTGAGTGATAGCAACAAAACTTGTGTTTGTACGATGCCTTACAGATGCGTTGTAAAGCCAAAATTTAACACCAAGCTATATTAGGGCACACGGCCAAAAGCTTGTCGAACAGGTAGATTTTAAGTGGCATTTAAAAGAGAAACAAAATTAGTAGAGAGTCAGAAGTTTAGGGAGGGAATTAGCGAGCTTGGGACCTTAGTAGCTGAAGGTACAGCAGCAAAGGTTAAAACCAGCAATGTTCAAGAGGCCCTGAATTAGTGTAGATATCTTGGGGTTGTGGGGCTAGAGGATGTTTAAGATAGCAAGGGGTGAGCTCATGATGGGATTGGGATCCTATGTGCATCGGGGGTAAGGGGCTGATGGTGATGGCTAGGCAAGAGTAAAGACATGGGCAATAGAGTTCTATTTGACCTGAAGGTAACATTATATTCATAGTCTCTTAAGCACTGATAGGAATCTGTCCCCTGGATTAAAGTTCTGTCCTTGCGAACTATCGCCTCCATTTCCATTGTTCTTTTGTTTTCCTAAACATTGAATGTCAGATTAACCAAAGTAACACATGACATACTATGTGAATGTGTTATTGCTGTTTGTCCTCCTTGATCTTTGCCACAGAGGTCTGCAACATCCTCACCTCTGAGCCTACTGGGATTGAGGTCACTTGGTTCCACAATGAACTATTACAGTCATAGCCAGAACATCTCGAGCAGTGTTGATCCTGTGCTGTTACTTCTGGAGCCACCTAGTCTCCTTCTCTCCCTTATCTATATGTTGAATTATCTGTGAGCATTTCAACAGCCTTAAAATATCATTTGCAATGTTTACCGCTAATGCATCTCCAATGTCATTTGCAATACCTAACTTTAACCCATCTCCTGTACTGTCAGATTGCTTGTCCAGACTGGGTGAACTGCACTTTCTCCAGTTAACCATTGACTTTAACCCCTGCTACAGAATATTTGGAGGCAAGCTTTTCCTCTTGTAAGAAAGTGGTTTGCACCACAATGGTCAATTCTGTGTTGAGCATTGTCTTGTGTGGCTCGGGAGCCTTGACGGTCTCTGTCACATTTTCTGTGGGATGCAATGGTATACAGTTCACTGACCTCTGTTTTCTTTAAGCCCTCTTCTCAGCCAGCTAAACTTCTTGTTTCTGCTCACCTCTTCCAAATGGTCAACTACCAGAGGCCACAGCTGCCAGTGATATCTTCTGGTTGTCTGCCAATGTCTGGTGATCTGCATTTGTGCAGGTAAACTTGTAGTGGAGTAATGGATGACCAGAAGGTCATGAGCCAATAGCCAATTCACCATATAGAAGGTCTTTGGGTGTATGGTCGTCATCCCTTCACTGAACATGGCTGAGGTAGTGCAGACAACGTTGGCTTAGCAGTATTTGTGTATGCTGATGGAAATAGCATGCTCCAGGATGATAACCTTGTCCTGCTAAGGATGTGTCTGAGACAACAAAGGTGGAAACTGTTCAGCCTTTCTTCCTGCCAACGTTTACCATATCCATTACAAAGAACAAAGATCAATACAGCACAGGAACAGGCCCTTCGGCCCTCCAAACCCGCGCAACTCCCCGGTCCAGGATTGAATCCTGAATCCAGGATCCCCGCCCAATTTTCCAGCCTATCTACATACCAATATCCTATCCACCGAGCTGTCCCTCACAGCTACGATGTTCCCTATCACGGGATCATTTCTGCTATGTCTCTGAACTTGAGAAGTTGTGACAGGCAAATGATCTACTAGTGAAAAAATAAAGAATATGGTTGTAACTGCTCAATAGTAAACATGATGATGCATTAGCATGACACTTCAATTGATCCTTTATATTGTAGGAGTGTGCAGTTAAGATTAGTGACCATCTTTATAATTGACTAGCATCAAATGTATGCCTTTTAGGCACTATTTTTGGGCTGTATAAGAGTTGATGATCAGTCAGTTGTGTGAAATGACAACCGTATATAAATAATGATAAAACCTTTGTACTCCAAATCCATACTCGATGTTTCTTTTTCTAGCTGAACATAGTTAGATTCTGCACTGGTCAGAGTACGCAAATCAAAAGCTATTGGTCGTTCTTCCCCTGAAAACATAATATATGAAACTACTGCCCCTACTCCATAAGATGAAGCGTTGCAAGCAAGCCACAATGGCAGCTTCGGATTTAAATTAACCAATACTTCAGATTTCTGCAAAGCATCCTTGGCATCCTTTTATGTTTTCTCTCATTCTGTTGTCCAATCCCATGACTGTTTCATACGTAGCTACACTATTGAAGCCATTGCATAATTTACTAAGTTGGGAATAAATTTGCCATAATTTACCAATCCTAGAAAGGACCTCAATTGTCACATTCATCAGATGTAGTGCTTCTAAAATAGCATCCCATCTTTTTAGGTGCTTTCATGTAGGCCTTTACAATCATTAATGTGACCCAATTACTGGACTGACATCTGGAAAAAATCAAACTTTTCTTTCTTGATACGTAGACCATGTGCTTGAAGATGTTGCTTCTAAATTATTCAAGTGCTCTTATTCACTGGATCCTATAATTAGAATATCATTCAGGTAACATTGTACACCAGAGAGACCACTTAAAATCTGATCTACTGATTTTTATTTTGAATAGGGCTGAATACTCTTCTCTGGGAAGCTGGTCTAGTCCAATAAGCTTTTTCAATGTGAACCGTTTTGCTGTAATTCTTGCATTGACTGTCCTTGTCCAGTATTCACTCATTGAAAGGCCCATTTTGGCACATATGTAACATGCTTGCTGCTGTTTTGACTTGCAGGAAATTTCCGAACTTGTGAATCTTCATTCCTGTACCAAATTGTGAAGCCTCTTTAGCAGCCAGTTCCATTGACACTGCTATTTGCTGTCTTTAAATTCAAAGCATGTTCATTAAGCAGATTTCTTTGGACGTCCAAATTAGACTAGCTCGCAGAGTATCCTCCAATGACTCGCCAAATTTTCAATGTTGTATCACCCTTTTTAAGATTACCCCAAACAGAGCAATAATTTTGCCTTGCACTTGATTCCTTCAGTGGAACCTGAACCATTCCACGATGATCAATGACTTTGGAGAGTGATCCTGTTCAAGGATCTTTGTCAAGCCATTGTAAGTTTTGTATCCTGGCTTTGCGAGATGAATCAAGTTCCACAGTAAATTGAAGATTTTACTAATTGTACTGAGAAAAGATGGTACGAGCAACACATCTGCTGTTTTATTTTCTTGTACAAAGTGCTGAAAACACTCTGCATAGGAACTCCCATGATTCATTTTCTTCTTAAGGACCTATGGCATCTAATTGACTGGCCATTTCATTTGCAGGCACTAGTGACTCGTGACTGTTCAGTATATTTTTTACTGTCTTCTCAGTACTTCCCTTTTTATCCTGGAGACCGTTGATTTGACATGCTTTTTTTTTCAGACTACCCCAGCCGTACAGCAAAGCATCCCTATTTTCATAATATAATAAATCCTGGCTGGAATCTCCCCCTTCTTTAATCGGAGAAAACAAAACCCTCTCTTAACACTGTCACGCAGAGCTTTTTCTTATTTGTCTGCTTGCACTGGCACTTCAATCTTTAAACCTGTTGTTGCTTCTCTTCAGCCTTCTAATATTCAAAGTGTGCGAACCCACAATGTTATTTCTTCTACTTAGGATCCTTTCTGAATGAAACAAAATCCCAACTCATTGTCAATTTTCTTTTTGCAATATCCATGTTGGGAGTTGTGGGTTTTGAACAAAAAGAAAAAATGTGGTTTGCACGTTCAGGTTCAAAGTAGTACACACTTTATTCTAGGAGCTCTGGCCTGTACCGGGTACTAAATGCAAGAGCCTCAAACACCCCAATGACATCACCATCAAATAATGTGACCAGCTCTTAAAGCAATCCTGCAACTACTTAAATACATAACAAAGACTGAGCAGCTTTCTGTTCTGATATGTAAGGAGACGTGTTCTGTCGACCTGAAGACATATGACAGCAGGAAACAGAAAAACATGCCAGAGAATGTTGGTGCCAGAACATAACACTGTATGATCCCGCTGTGAACCTTGCTGCTCATGATGTCATAGAGGAGATCAGACTGAGCAGCTTGGGTGGGCAGCCAATTTTCACCAATAGCTTAGCTGTGTGTCCAACAAGTCAAAGTCATGTGTCTAATATATGGGTGAAGAAAATGAGCATGCTTTTGTGCACTCGTTTGCTTCTCACTTAAGTCCACAACCCTGGCTAGCAGCAATATATCAAAGGAAAACTGTGCAAGTCTGTCGCTTGTCAGGATATTCTGACAATCCAGAGTCTGGACTAAAAGGCAAATGCCGGAACAGTATGTGTTTTCAGTACTTTAAACACATGGTACAACAAAGAACAAAGAAAATTACAGCACAGGAACAGGCCCTTCGGCCCTCCAAGCCTGACCACTGACCATGCTGCCCGACTGAACTAAAACCCCCTACGCTATCCCTCTATTCCCATCTCATTCATGTACTTGTCAAGACGCCCCTTAAAAGTCACTACTGTATCCGCTTCCACTACCTCCCCCGGCAACGTGTTCCAGGCACCCACCACTCTGTGTAAAAAATCTGCCTCGTACATCTCTTTTAAAACTTGCCCCTCGCACCTTAAACCTATGCCGCCTAGTAATTGACTCTTCCACCCTGGGAAAAAGCTTCTGACTATCCACTCTGTCCATGCCTCTCATAATCTTGTAGACTTCTATCAGGTCTCCCCTCAACCTCCATCGCTCCAGTGAGAACAAACCAAGTTTCTCCAACTTCTCCTCATAGCTAATGCCCTCCATACCAGGCAACATCCTGGTAAATCTTTTCTGTACCCTCTCCAAAGCCTCCACATCCTTCTGGTAGTGTGGCGACCAGAATTGAACACTACATTCCAAGTGCGGCCTAACTAAGGTTCTATAAAGCGTCAACATGACTTGCCAATTTTTAAACTCAATGCCCTGGCCGATGAAGGCAAGCATGCTGTATGCCTTCTTGACTACATTCTCCACCTGCATTGCCACTTTCAGTGACCTGTGTACCTGTACACCCAGATCCCTTTGACTGTCAATACGCCGAAGGGTTCTGCTATTTACTGTATATTTCCTATCTGTATTAGACCTTCCAAAATGCATTACCTCACATTTGTCCGGATTAAACTCCATCTGCCACCTGTCCGCCCAAGTCTCCAACTGATCTATATCCTGCTGTATCCTCTGATGGTCCTCATCGCTATCCGCAAATCCACCAACCTTTGTGTCGTCCGCAAACTTACGAATCAATCCAGTTACATTTTCCTCCAAATTTACAAACAGCAAAGGTCCCAGCAGTAATCTCTGAGGAACACTACTTACCATTAAGACTTGATTATCTGTAAGTATTCGCATTCCAACTATTATTCTGTAAATTGAGTTTGTCTTTATATGCCCTGTTTGTGAACAGAATTCCCACTCGCCTGAAGAAGGAGCTTAAGGCTCCGAAAGCTTGTGGCTTTTGCTACCAAATAAACCTGTTGGACTTTAACCTGGTGTTGTTAAACTTCTTACTGTGAACACCACTTGTCACAGCCCTCCATTCAGAAACGTATGTGCTATGTCCTGTTTTTACTTTTGAATAATATTTGTTCAAATTTCCTTGATTTGAAACTCAAATGAATTGCAATAAGATGGAACACTGAATTATTCAGAAGCTTATTCAACATTTCTTGGCAAAATTAAACTTTATCCTCATTTAGCTTGTTTGTTTTATTAATTGACATGCTAAAATATAATGCTTCAGAAAATGTTTTTATGCTTTACTTGACAATTATTTACAGTAGCAAATTCCTTAATTCTCCCTGCACCCCTGTGGCCAATGCCAAGCAAATCCCAATAAGTGTTATAAAACAGACTAATTATCTGATAAAAATATACATGCTAAAATGGCATTGAATCAGACATATCTTTATAGAAACAGTCTTGCCCATTAACATTGCAGCTAGTTAGCTGGCTTCTGAGTATCCAGGCTGCAAGCATTTAGCAATTTGAGATGTTAAGATTTCTGAAGCTGAATATTCATGAGCTAGATGGGCTTGCTGGCTGTACAATACCATATTATGTCATTGTTCCATAAGCATGTGCAATAAAAATCATGACTCCTTGTCACAGTATGCTCTTTTTCAGCAGATTCCCTTCTATTTTTATTAAATTTGACGTGATAACACCATAACTTCTGCCGCCAAGAAGGATCAGGTGGCAGGTGTATGGGAACGCCATCACCTGGAAGGTCCCCTCCAAATCACCTCCCATCCTGACTTGGGAATATATTGCTATTATTTCATTGTTGCTGGGTCAAAATCCCGGAACGCCCTTCCCAGCAGCATTGTGGGAGCCTCTTCACATGCTTGAGGGCAACTGGGTATGGTCAATATATTCTGGCCTTGACAGTGATGCCTATATATTGTGAATGAATATATTAAAAATTATAGCAAAGCAGAAAGGGTGTGTGTGGACTAATTGGAGAATAAATTAAATTTATATAAAGGCATCACTGCAATTATATTTTAATTAATCCAGAAGTCTTTACAAATGTAAATTCTACTTGCATTTGACATTGAGACACGGGACTGCTTTGTATTTCTTTTTCAGTTCAGATGAAAGCTGTCTGTCCACCTTAGATGTTGTGCAATGCCTTGAAACAAGGGTGGGGTGGAATCTTTTCCTCATGTTCAATCCCTTCGAGGCCTTCTCCCTCCTTGTAACTGTAGCTTCTCTCAACTTTCTGAACATTCGGTTCTCCTCAAATTCTGGCTTATTCATCCATATTTCTGTTTGCTCTGTTATCCTGTTTTTTTAATAATACCTCCCAATGTGCCTTGTGACATTTTATTACATTGAAGGTGTTCTATCAGTACAAGTTGTTCAAAAGATGTTGCGTTTCCATGTAGGACACCTTGTAGTTTTCCAATTTTTTGGCTCATTGCGATTTTGAGTGGGATTTTACAGGATGCTAGAGTCCTCCCACAATCTTGACGGCTGCTCCATAGCAACTTTGCTTCAAGACAAGACCTCTGCCCCTTTCTTGAGAGGAAATCCTGCCTTAAAGAGTTGACAGTCAATCTGGATGGCGACTCTGAAGTTCCAGCAGCATCAGTTGGACGAAGTGGTCACTACTAGGACTACAGGCAGTCCAGTCAGGGGTGTGCGCGTGTGCCGTTGCAGGCCTTTACATGCTCTCCTGCTGGCGTCAGACCTGTCGGCGGGAGGGTGTAAACTCCAGCCCTCGTTATTCCAGACAGCAGTTGGTTCCAAACATGGGTAGTTTTCGTTGAGTAGTCTGAAGTTCAAGGACTAAAGATGTGAACTGGAAGAAGGTCCTGTACAACACCATCCGACAAGACGTTCACAATCCCTGAGGGTTTAGCTCAGCAACAAACCTGCTCATTTCCATCCCCATCCCAGATCAGTGAGACTGGTGAAAATTACAAGCCTCTGACTAAAGAATGAAGACAACACCCACCTTCTTGCTCGGGTATTCCCAAAAGGAAAAAAAGTGTCTATGATGTTTGTTACTTTATGCCTGACCCCCTCAAACTATAGTGCAGCGCCTACTGTATTTGACAATCATTTTTAACCCCCTTCAAGAAAAATCAATAAATGTGTTCCAAAGTCGATAAGTTTAATCTCGGTAATGACACTGCATTGCTGATGTAGTTTGATTTAAGAAAACACATTAATTTTTACACGCTGCTTTCTATTTTTAGCTGTTGCCTGCATTGTGATATTTAAATCAGTGAGTTGTATGTGTTACAGCTGAAGTGGTTGTGCAGTTAATCAGGCTGCTTGCTTGCTATGGGAGATTGGAGAGCTGTAATCATGCCAGAACAAGAGCCATCACCCGGTATGTATACATTACTTTTAACAGTGTTTAAATTGGTTACCAAAATAGCACAAAGCAATAGTGTCGTGTGGTTGACTATTTTCAAAGCCAGTGCCACTCAAGTGGGCGGCTTTGTCCTGGATGGTGTTGTTGGAGCTGCACTCATCTACGCAAGTGGAAGTATTGCTTCACTCCTGGCCTGTGCCTTGTAGATGGTGGATAGGCTCTGAGGAGTCAGGAGCTGAGTTAGTCGCCACAGGACTCCTTGCCTCTGACCTTGCCACAGTAATTATATGGCTAGTCCAGTTCTAGTCAATGGTAAGATGTTGATAGTGAGCATTTCAGCTATAGTGGAGACAGTGGCATAGTAGTATTGTAACTGGATTAGTAATCCAGAGACCCAGGGTAATGCTGTGGGGACCCGAGTTCTAATTTCACCACGACAGAAGATAGAATTTGAATTCTGTCTGCCATGGTGGGATTTGAACCCAGGTCCCCAGAGCAGTATTCTGGGTCTCTAGATTACTAATCCAGTGACCATACTACTATGCCACAAATATTACTTGCCACTTGTCAGCCCAAATCTGGATATTATCCAGATCTTGCTGCATTTGGACGTGGGCTGCTTCAGTATCTGAGGAGTTGTGAATGACGCTGAAGACCCTCTGGAGTTCAGCACTTTTGTCCATGTTGGAATCAAAACTGTTAAGAGGTCAGGTGCTGAGTGACCCTGGAGGAACCCAAATTGAATGTTAAGTGAGCAGGTTATCGCTGAGCAAGTGCCACTTGATAGCTCTGTTATTAACCCCTTCCATCACTTTACTAATGATTGAGAGTAAATTGATGGACAGTAATTTGCTGGGTTGGATTTTTTCTTGTGTACAAGACATGCCTCGATAATTTTCCACATTGCCGGGTAGATACCCATATTGTAGCTGTATTGGAACAGCTTGGCTAGGGACATGACAGGTTCTGGAGCACAAGTCTTCAGTGCTATTGCTGGAATATTGTTGGGGCCCGTAGCCTTTGCAGTATCCAGTGCCTTCAGCTGTTCCTTGATATCATGTGGAATTGATTTTGTTGAAGACTGTCACTGGGGGACCTTGGGAGGAGACCGAGATAGATCATTCACTGGACATGTTGCAAATGCTTTTAGTCTTATCTTTTGCATATTCCTCGTGAGTCTTTCCCATAGTTTATTAATATGCAAGTAATCACCATTTGCTTTTTTGAATACTCAACCATATAGTTTGGTTCAGAATATTTAAACTTTGGATGACCGAATTTTGGAAGTGATTATAAATATTCAAGCTGCCATTTTCCATTCACAGCATCTTTGATAGTTCCTGAAAGGATTCTGATGTTCAAAACTTAAAACGGAGGATATTTTTAGATGGCATTAATTAGTTTCAAAATTAGTCGCTTTATAAAGTGTGTCTATTAGCTGCAATGTAGGATTGGCTCACTTAATTTTATGTTTTCTCTGACAGACAGCAAAGAATTTATTTATCGCTACACATCCAGATCACGAATGTCTCCCCACAACAGCTTCATTGAAACACTGCCTTTATTTACCAGTCATAACTTAAGTTTGTTTTGCACAAAGGAGAATGTAGATCAATGCATAGCATACCTCAATCAGGCAAGTTTTTAAAAATATGATCACATTTGATTATTTGATATGTTTCTGTGAAAGAATTCCTTGAGTCAAATGCTTTTTTTTCTTGGGCACAATCACTTTCGATCCTATAGCAGTTTTGCACCTTTGTATAATGTGAAAAGATTGGAACACTTGCTTTGCCTATTTCTCTTTCCTCAGTGGGAATTGTTTTTAAATCGACTGTGATTCATTTTACCAGGGACCGTAGCAAATAATTTTGTCTTCAATCGCAGTGTAATACTGCCAGTCTGCATCCTACCAAAAATTGTAATGCAACTGGGTTGGCTTACAAAATAAAGGATGTGTTGTTGCCAACACCATGAAAAGGCTTCATTAATAGGACAGCATATGAAAATTACTTAATTGGCGATTACTGCTTGTATTGTGCGGTCTCACATTGAGGAACACTCAGAGTAAAGAGACAAAACTAACTGTAAAGGGTTTTCTATTTTCAAAAATTAATTCAAAGGATGTAAGCATTGCTGGACAAGCCAGCATTTATTGCCCTTGAGGCGACCTGCCTTCTTTAATATAACTGTTATGGCCGGCTGGCTGCTTGGGTGGTGGCTTGGTGGCAGCCTGTGTGCAGTCTGTTACACCATGAGCATGCAGAAAGCCAGCAATGGCTGTGAATCCCATTGTCCCCTTCACCTTACGAATTCTTGTACAGTGCATTTACTTCCTTGATGCAGCAGTGAATGACTGCTTGGGGTCACCAGTAGAATTTTGGCAAGGGCCAGCTGCATATGAGATGAGAGCTGCAGTACCCTTCAATACCACTGGGATCGGGTGCCACAGTGTCCACTTGGATGCAGGTTGCCCTCCATTATGGTGCATTATTTTGTGATAGTCTCCTTGGAGAGGTGTAGCCTCTTTAGACACTGTCTCTCCTATACATCATCCTGGACCTATAAATTCTTGGGTGAACCAGGGACCTGCATCTGCCTTGCTGCTTGGCCTGGTGACACTGCTCCCTCCTGTTCCTGTGTGGCATGGCGTTCCTGTGCAGCACTGGTATGTCTTCAGTGCTCGAGGATGCAGGAATACAGGATGAATGATTCCTATTGTGTAACACCTGCTCCCTTTCTTTCAAGGCAGCCTCTGAGGTGTCCTCCCCTCGAGGACTCCCAATATGCAATGCCACTTCATAGAATCATAGAAACCCTACAGTGCAGAAGGAGGCCATTCGGCCCATCGAGTCTGCACCGACCACAATCCCACCCAGGCCCTACCCCCACATATTTTACCATCCCTCTAACCTACGCATCCCAGGACTCTAAGGGGCAATTTTTTTAACCTGGCCAATCAACCTAACCCGCACATCTTTGGACTGTGGGAGGAAACCGGAGCACCTGGAGGAAACCCACGCAGACATGGGGAGAACGTGCAAACTCCACACAGGCAGGAACCGAACCCGGGTCCCTGGCACTGTGAAGCAGCTGTGCCTCTGCGCCACACCCTTTTTTTCCAAAAGCAGAAATAAGTAGTTTTTTTTATTTGAGCTGCCTTTTTTCATAAATGTTTATTATTTCATTTTAGCCTGCAACTTGCTTGTATTTTTGAAGTTGAGAATTTTGTAGAGGTGCCAACCTGCCTTACTC
Source organism: Mustelus asterias (assembly GCF_964213995.1). NCBI lineage: Eukaryota > Metazoa > Chordata > Chondrichthyes > Carcharhiniformes > Triakidae > Mustelus > Mustelus asterias. Next base: position 133,948,778 of record NC_135808.1, on the reverse strand, counting down.
TGATCTGACTGAAAGTTACAGGGAGGTTTTGGACTACCCACCGCCTGTCCTTGAGCCTGTTAAAATCCTTAAGTGGAAACTTAATGGCCACTGAAGAACCCCATCTGTTCCCATCGTTTACCTGTGGCCGGGGAGACACATGCCACTTAGGAAGGCTGGTGGCTTTATCTACATGGGATGATGGGGCCTCCTTTTAATGGGTCCCTTCAACCCCTTGGAAGCACCTGTCCTTTCAAGATCATCTTCTCACATTAAAGCGATTAATGCTTCCAGCAATAAATTGCTGTGGGGTTGGAGATGGGCTCACCCCTCTTTCTCGCACACTCTTTTAATCCAGGAAGCTGGGGACCGTGGCAGCCTTTTAAAAATCCAATCCATAATTTTAAAATGTACTCTCTTCCTAAATTTACTGGACACATTTTTAATATCTCTTCAATATTTTAGGAACTCACTACGCTGGGTTTTCCATCTTTTTACACTGAAGAAGGATTGAAAGAACTGAACCTGGAGACCATTCTAAATTGCATGTACGATCTGCTACAGCTTCATCGCAAAGGTCTTCGTGCGTTAGAAGATATGGAAACACAAAATCTGAAATCCAGTAGTGATATGAATCATTTGTACCACAGCCAAGTTAAACTAAAGGTAAAGAGCAAAACACAAGTAACCCCCTCCTTGACCTTTGCTTTGATACTGCTACAGCCATCTTATAGCAGGTGACAGGAACATAGAACATAGAAAAGCTACAGCACAAACAGGCCCTTCGGCCCACAAGTTGTGCCAAACATGTCTCTACCTACTAGGCTTACCTATAACCCTCTATCTTACTAACTTCCATGAACTTATCCAAAAGTCTCTTAAAAGACCCGATCGAATCCGCCTCCACCACCACTACCGGCAGCTGATTCCACGAATAAATTCCAAAAATAAATGAGTTAAACTGAAATGCTTGCTTGAGAATGCTCGTTGCTGAACATTAGAGCAACCGTCCATATGTTGGTCCCATTCTGTGTCGTTTTAACTTGGGCACTCTCATCTATGATGGCTGACACTCCCCACCCAGCTTTGTCAGTGACAGAGCCCTCACTCCATGCTTTTTCACACTCTTCCTGAGCCCCTGCACCTATTTTTTAAAAATCATTTCATAGGATGTGGATGCCGCTGGCTAGGGCAGCATTTATTACCCTTGGACACACGTTTTCATAACTTTCTTTTCTCATCTCGGGCTCCTTTTCTCTTGCAGAACCTTGGGCCAGTGTTTTCTTCAGCTGGCTTCCAAGACCTAGATGACCTCTCCTTGACTTGATTTTCACTTTCCACCTTCTGCCTCTTTAGGGAGGAGTTACTTGCCATCTGAGTGGTTTAACCTTGGAAGTACAAAATGGGAGTTTACAGCTGTCGGAACCATGAACTATCAATTTTTGATGTGCACATGGTTAGAGCATCAACATGTAACTCTCAGTATGACTTTTTAAATGGTGGGAGTTAATGGATATTGAGTAATCTGATTGAATCCTTTCAGGATCAACTAGAGTTATCTCGTAGAGAAGTTGTAACCCTTCAAGAGAAGGACAGACAGCTACAATTGAAGAACAGAACTTTACACAATTTACTGAAAAATGAAAAGGAAGAGGTAAGGACTCTGCAGTATCTGTACTAAGTACTCTTGTTCCCTGATCATTCTGTCCCTGCGTTATGTTTCTACTTTGTTTATCTTGCCAAGAATAAGATTAACACAAGATCGGTTAAGCCACAAAAGGTAAAGAAAATCCTCCATTCAGGTAAAGAAAAATCAATCCATGTCTCATAGATCTGAGCACTGCTGTGACACTGACGTGATAAGCTGGTATTTGAGCTGCTCCAATTTTACTTTTGTTTAAATTCTTGTCTGTTTTAATAGTTTAGACTTCCTTGATCTAACAATCCTTGATTTACTAGGCACTGAAGTACTGAGTAAGCGCTGCAGGTTAGGGGTGAGATGATAAATCTGCCTACTCAAATGGCTGTCGACGATCTCGTGTCACTATTTGAAGAACTGGGAACTGTCCCAGTTTCATTTATCAAATAGATTGTCTGTCTGGCCTTTTTATTAATTGTTTGTGGAATCTTCCTGGGCACAAGTTGGTTGCTGTGTTCTTGTCTATACAACAGTAATTGCACTGTAAGATAAATAATCCATTGGAACATCCTGAAGATGTATGGCTTGTAACCTCGTGGCTCCCCAGTGTCGGGTTTGTGGGGTACTCTAAAGACATGCTAGGGAATCTTTCTCGGATGTTCCCAGGTAAAGCTTTACCTGGCAATTGTCCAGAAGTGCTAACATCTCCTGGACAATTGTGCTGTGTTTGAAACCATCTGGCAAAGAAATTTAAATCACTGACTTTGGATATTCAGCCAGTTTTACACTGAAGCTAAAGAGTTAGAAATAAAAGCACTTCAGCACAACTATTTTAAACACCAGACCTCCTCGCAACCCCCCTCCCCCCACCCCTCTCCATATGCTACTAAATCCAAAGGTGTTAAAATCCTCCCACCGACAGCATTTCTTGTTTTTGATGTCTAACTTTAGCCTATACAATAAATGTTAATATTGAAAAATGTAACCTAAAACTGCAGTACATTTCAAATTGTGAGCGGGTTTTGGTAACCATTCTTTTTGTGGTCCTTCCCATACCATACGCTGTGCAATTCTTTTAAGTCTCAATTTATTAATAGGAGCATTGAATACAAGAGGAAGGAATACCGCATCCAGTTCTGGGTGCCAGACTTGGCAAGGGATGTTGTTAGAGAAATTCGTAATAGGTTAGAGAAATTTCAAACAATTAACGATTTAAGACAGTAATAAATTACAAGAACTGAATGAAATGACCTCCGATCAGACTCTGCCTAACAGGGGAACTGTCTGCATGAAGACAGTATAAACACAGTAAGAGATTTGAACAAATATTTCTGATTTAAACATGTATTTTGGATTTTAAAATGTATTTTTAAAGTAATTGTACACTTCAGCCAAAGGTAGGCTGCTGCAGGGCATGATGGGGTGAAGACTTGGGTTTCCTCCCACAGTCCGAGAAGACGTGCTGGTTAGATGCATTGGCCATGCTAAATTCTCCTTCCGTGTACCCAAACAGGCACCGCAGGGTGGCGACTAGAGGATTTTCACACTAACCTCATTGCAGTGTTAATGTAAGCCTACTTGTGACACTAATAAATCAACTTTAAAAGACTTAGCATGATGAACCACATTCTTTGGGACAATGAAACCACAGAATGTGTATGGTTTCATCAGCAAAAGTTACAAACGGTATGGTTCCCAAAACCACTTTATAAATAGGGCTGTTCAGGTTATCCTGATAAGACCATTCTTCTCAGACGTGAGAATTGCAGCTGTCTTGTTCGGCCATTGAGGTAAATGAGAATTGGTGGGAACAGTAACTTTGACTTTTGTAGCTAAGGGTCTGGGGTTGCTAAGCTACAAGGGGAAGAAGCATCCGGATTCTACAGACCAATGAAATCCTATGATGTCAGACGGTGGACTAGGCTAAGGTATATGACAACTGTTAACAATGATTTGTACTAATGGTTCATAACTCGTGGGAAGACAGGAACAGCAAACTTGAGGAATGTATAATTATTTTGATGAATGTATTGTAACCTCGGAGTGGTATTGGAATGCTCAGGACCTTCTCTCCTAGAGAGGTGTTGGACTGTCCAATGCTAATCTCTCCCATCGATCATTGGTCAAATAAAGATACGTCTTTAACCGAGACACAGACTTCATGAGTCTTTGTGTTATCTAAAGTTTTTAGTCTCTGAAAAGACCCCCCAACAACTTTGAAGGCATTGGAGAGGGTACAGAGGAAATTCACAAGAATGATTCCAGGGTTAAACACCTGTAGCTATGAGGATAGATTGGAGAGGTTAGGACTGTTTTCCATGCATAAGGAGGCCATTCGACCATGGGGTCTGCACCGAATATGACGAGTTCTTACCCAGGCCCTGTCCCCATAACTCCACACGTCTACTATGGCTAATCCATCTAACCTACACACCTTGGGACACTAAGGAACATTTTTTTACCACGGCTAATCCACCTAAACTGCATATCTTTGGACTATGGGAGGAAACCGGAGCACTTGGAGGAAACACACGCAGACACTAGGAGCGCATGCAAACTCCACAGAGACAGTGATCCAAGGCCAGAATTGAACTCCGGTCTTTGGTGCTGTGAGGCAGCAGTGCTAACCACTGTGTCACCGTGCCGCCCACGTGATAGAGGTTTTCAAGATCTTGAAGGGACGGACAGGGTAAATAGTGAGAAATTGTCCTCACTTGAGAGAATGTCAAGAACGAGAAGGCAGCGATTCAAAATAATGGGTGAAATAGTTAAAATGGAGGGAGGAAACATGTTTTTACCCGACGGGTGATTGGAGTCTGGAACAAACTTCCTGTGAGGGTGGTGGAGGCATGTTTGGATTGTTATCTGAAAAGAAAAAGTGTGCAAGGTTACGGGGATAAGGCAGGGGAGTGAGATTAGCTAGAATGTTCTTTCGGAGAGACCGTTCAGACTCAGTGGGCCAAAGGGTCTGAACTATAAAGATTCTGTAATTTTACTGGATGTTGTGTTGTGCTAATTATTTTTGACAAGATATTTTGAAACTTTGTATAACAGCTACTTATTTTGTGATCAGTGTTTTAAATTGCTTTGAATTTATTGCCCTGTTTTTAGATACAGAAGTTACAGAATATAATAGCGAGTCGCGCTACTCAGTATAACCACGACCTGAAGAGAAAGGAGCGGGAGTACAATAAACTGAAAGAACGCTTGCACCAACTTGTAATGGATAAGAAAGATAAAAAGCTGTGTAAGTATTCCTCAGATCACAGAGGCTTTAAGGAGTTGGGGGGTGGGGGTGGGGGGGTGATGCTGGTGTTTGTAGTTAACTTCAGTTGGGGCAATTGCAAGGAAGCTTTGCAAGAAAGTTTTGGCCAGTGGACTGCTTCCACAGATTTGAGTGTGCAATGGCTCGAGGGCATGGTATCGCTTGAGGTCATGATGTGGAGGTGCCGGCGTTGGACTGGGGTAAATACAGTAAGAGTTTTAACAACACCAGGTTAAAGTCCAACAGAGATCAAATAAACCAGTTGGACTTTAACCTGGTGTTGTTAAAACTCTTACTGTATCCCTTGAGGTGCCAAGTTACTTTATATTACGACACTTTTTAAAAATCAAGTATATTCTTCAACTCGTGTGCTAAGATAGAGTGCCATGGTTGGCATTCTGTAGTCTGGTTTGAATGCAACTGATTTAAGCACAAATGAGAGAGATTTCATACAATTTTTACTGTTACAAATACAAGCAATGTTTTATTGGATAGCAAATGGTTGGTCTTGCTTGCCTGCTGTAGGAAGAGCAAGTCTGAAGACTTTAAGTCTCCTTTTGTAGCCTCTTATGCCATTTGATAGGTGATGAAGGGGCAACGCTCTGAAAGCTCGTGCTACCAAATAAACCTGTTGGGCTTTAACCTGCTGTTGTGAGACTTACTGTTCAGTAGGTGATCACACAGCTCCTTGTCTTGTAACATAGCGCCAATAGGGACTGTCAAAGATTTTAAACCACAATTGGAAGGATGGATATGTGAGGAATATTAGATTTGTCAGAGGTGTAAATAAAAACAATTGAAGCCGCCTTCAGTCCTCTATTTGGAATGATTCTTTCAACCAGCCGGCATGTTCCTGCTCTCCTTTCACTGTTGAAATTCAAGTATTTCCAATCAAACTTTTATATTGTAACTTACTGACATCTAGTGGCCAGTTCTAATTAATGCAAGCAGAATTTACACGTGAATCCCACAGAAGGAGTAATTTTAATTTAAAACTATAATGTAAATCTTTCAAGGATGCTGATAGTATGCCTGCGCCCTTGAAAGAGAACCCGCATCAAAGCCATGGTCATCTGAAAGCAACGTGGCTGGGCCGGCCACATGCTTAGGATGCCAGAGCCCCAACTGCCAAAGCAAATCTTCCTTCCCCAGTTCACGGAAGGTTCCCAAGCAAGAGGATGGCGAAGAAAGTGCTTCAGAAACACCCTGAAGGCATATCTCAGCAAATGGAACATAGGCATCAATGTCTGGGAAACCCTTGCTCAGAAGAGACCTACTTGGAGGAGCCTCCTGATTGAAGGGACACAATTCTTCCAGGGCACCCAATGGCAAGAGGAGGCCTGGAAAAAAGAGCCTGAGAAAGGAATCCCAGTGATCTCGAGTTCAAGGAGCAAATCCACCTCCCGGGAACACTTGCCAAGTGTGCAGCTGAAGGTGCGGCTCCAGGATCAGGCTCATCAACCATGAAAGGACCCACAGAACCCATGACCATAACATGGTGGACAGTCATGATGCTCATTAGCGTGTGATTGCTGAAGAAGATGGTGTAAATCAGGCCATATCAGATTAGTCACCCATCATACTGTCCCAATGGCTTGCTGCTGTTACCAAGTGAGGAAGATGCTGTCCCAAACTACAGCAAGCCATGGTCAGAGTACCAGCCCTCCAGAGGCTGGTTATTGATTGGTGTAAATGGGTATTTCATTGGATAAAAGCAAATTACTGTGGATGCTGGAATCTGAAACCAAAGAAATGCTGGAAAATCTCAGCAGGTCTGGCAGCATCTGTAAGGAGAGAAAAGAGCTGACGTTTCGAGTCCGGTCAAAGCTTTGACAAAGTCGTCTGGACTCGAAACGTCAGCTCTTTTCTCTCCTTACAGATGCTGCCAGATTCGAAACGTCAGCTCTTTTCTCTCCTTACAGATGCTGCCAGACCTGATGGGTATTTCATTGGTTAAAACCACTCATTCCTGAGGAGAAAGTCAGCAGTATTTGCAAATTATTCTTTGCATTTAAGCCACTTCTCATTTTTGTTTTATTTCAAAAAAGGTATTGACATTCTGAATTATGTGGGCCGGTCTGATGGGCGGCGGAGTGCGTGGAGGACTGGCAAAACAGAAGCCAGGTATTGTAAAGTTACATCACAAAAATCTTCCACATCTCTTCGCATCTGTTGCATCACAGCCAGCAAATATACCTCATGACTTCTCTCTGCAAAGTTATAGGACAATAATTTTCCTTGTTCTCTCGCACTCTGCAGGAATGAAGGGGAAATGTACAAATCTCTTATGAACAACTATGAAAGGCATCATAAAGAATTAATGGTGGAAAATATTGAACTGAAACAAGTTCTGCAGCAGATGAAGAAAGAAATGATGTCTATACTTAGTCGTAGAAAGCAGAGACCAAAAGAGCACGTAGAAGATAGCAGTGGTATAGTGAGTTTCACAATATTCTTTCTGTTGGTGTGGTTAAGGTTTTATTATGAAACCATAACCTTTCATTACATTGTGCAATGGTCCTTGCAGAATAGTGTGGTATGAAAAATTATACCTGGATGTTTTGCTGCATTCTAATAGATTTAGCTCCCATCCTCCATGTGAAAGTCTTCATGGATCTTTGATCATAAAATGCAAGATTTGGTAATGGATCAATAATTTTTTGTTTGAATTGTGTAAGTCTGTTATGCTTGTACTGTTAAGAAGTACTTCCTCTGTGATCAGGCATCTCTTGATGAGGGGCAGCAGTTCAACTTGTCAATTTACCATGGCAACAAATTACATACCATTGTTGATGTCTCCGCTCCTTCTTCTGTGAGCCAAATCAATACAAGCACTGGCAATTTCCTCGTAATAAGAAAAATTTAATATGTAACTTTTGGCCTAAGCAGCATCACAACACATCATTATTTCTTACTCTATCGCTTAAATTCACACTCACTTTCACGATTGCAGAGGACAGATTTCTATCAACCAACGCAGCAAAGCAATTTTGAAGTTGTTCTGATTTGATAACTTTTTTAAAGATGCCTTGATATTTGGTGCAGAAAAATTGAGAATATTTAATTGTCCAGCAGGCAGCTAGATCTTTATTGCAATTTTAAAATATTACAGCAGTTAAGTTTCGTAGCTAGCCTAACAATGAGATGTTCCAGTTAGTCTCAAGATGCACAAGAGATGAGATTTTGGTGCAGGAGGTGAACTCACTTTGGTCAGAGTCTGTTATTTGAACAGTTATCAAAAGAAATGTGATTTAACCCCTCAAGTGAACAGGATGGAGTAATCACAAAGATCTTGTAGCAGTGGAGGCAATCACATATGAATGTGTCCAGAAAGAAGACACAACAAAATGGGTAGTTTGGAATCAGCAGAACCAAGTGTTGCAGATAATACAAACCATAACTTCAGAAACTTGTGTGATCTGAGCTCCTTACTGTCCCAGGCAATGCATCTTTTCCCATGCTGGAAAATTAAGCCCCATTGTCATAGGAACAGGTGGTCATTCTGGCATTTAGCTCAGGTCACCCAATATTGATTTCCCAGTTAAATAGGACAGATTGTATTCTTCATAGCTGATTAGACTAATCACTAGAGTATGCCACCGTTGCTCGATTCATAAAGTTTATAATCTCACATCAGGAATATTTTTAGTCTGCTATGATGTATATTTTGATCCTTTTTTTTATTCTGTGAAATAACTGAAATCCCAAATGTACCCCCTCTCCCCACCCCCCTCCGTGCTGCATCCAAAAAACTGCTGGATAAGATTAAATCCAGCTTCCACAAATGTGAGGGGCAAGGTTTAAAGGAGATGTACGAGGCAAGTTTTTTTTTATCCAGAGGGTGGTGGGTGCCTGGAACTTGCTGCCGGGGGAGGTAGTGGAAGCAGATACGACAGTGAGTTTTAAGGGGCATCTGGACAAATATGAATAGGATGGGAATAGAGGGATATGGTTCCCGGAAGGGTAGGGGGTTTTAGTTCAGTCGGGCAGCATGGTCGGTGCAGGCTTGGAGGGCCAAAGGGCCTGTTCCTGTGCTGTAATTTTCTTTGTTCTTATGTATAAACAATTGATTCCTTCTCATCTTTTGGTGAAATTGACCCTGAATCCATCTCAGTGATTGACCATAAGAGGACATTGGAAGGGCTTATCACACTTGTGACAGTTTAATAAAACATCTCTAGGGTTATGAGTACCGGACTATTTAGTGTCTTTTTTTTCCCCCTCAGAGTCTTTTTGCAAAGTGTCAAATGTTTTCTGCTTTTGTTGGGAAAGGTGATTTGATGTTGAGGGATGTAATTTTATTTTCAATGAAGTAGGCTTGGGTTTCTCCTCAGCACTTTCTTCTCTCTCTCCCAAGAAGGTTTCAATTTGTTTTTGATTTCACAGGCAGGGTCGGACTGTGAAGAGGATTCTCGTGAATCAAACAAAGAAAATAGCTTGGAGCTTTCTTGTGACGCAGTCAGGGAGCAGCTCACCAACAGTATTCGACAACAGTGGCGAATACTAAAAAACCACGTGGAGAAACTAGATTCTCAAGGTATGATCGACTTGTTTCTGATTGGATAGTCCAGGGCAGCAGTGTCTAATCTTTGTCTTTTGAGGGTCACTTGGGGTGAATACCATGGAATTTTGTGGTCTGCAAAGAAAGTATTAATAACAGCTAGTCCTAAACCAGGAACATTCAAACTGAGCAAATAAAGAGCCAGGAATACAAGTGCAAATAGAACCATGTGCCTGATTGCCTTGGCTTGCAGTCACTCATTGAAGTTTATTTAAAGTTTATTTATTAGTCACAAGTAAGGCTTACATTAACACTGCAAAGTTACTGTGAAATTCCCCTAGTCGCCACACTCTGGCGCCTGTTCCAGTCAATGCATCTAACCTGGCTTAAGTAATTGCACTGAATTAATTGCTGTTCTCATTTCTTTAGTTTGCGTATAGCAGAACAGGTTTTAATAATTGGGAAATATTTAAAGACAAACATTGGCAAAGTTGTTTACTAATCACTCCAAAGTTTGTCGAATCAAAAACCATTGATTATTATTGCCAAGTGACCTCCTTTGACAGCCAAAGGTTAAAGGAAAGGTTGCTCTATGTTGCAATTATTAAATCTTTATTTTTTTCAAAGGAAATTTATCCCCTTGTAATTAGAGTTCAAAAATCTAAGTTTTTGGTTTAATTTATAAATGAAAATTTATGGGGTTCACTTGTTTGCAATAACTACCCCCCCCCCCCCCCCACCCTCCCCCACCTACCCCCATCCCCATCGTAAACCGCACCAGGTTCTAGAGACTTAAACTATATGACAAGAAAGAGCACTTTAAATTATGAATTTAGAAAGCTGATTATCCATTCTAAAGGTATTAAGTCAGAAAGATAAAATGCAAAGTGTCAATTAACAGCAATTAGCCGTAATTAACAGTAAGGAGGGGAAAGCATAACTTTAACAATTGAACAGAATTCTCACCAGCCTTGACAAGATTAAAAGTTGCTCTCAGCCTCTCCATAAAGATCACACTTCTCACTCCTCTGTCTTCCATTAACACCTCTCTCTCCCCCTCACTACATACATCTTTCTCGTTACATCTCTCTCTGCCTTTCTATGTCCCGTCCTTGCCCAAATGACTTCTCAGTACGAGGGGACATAGGTTTAAGGTGGGTGGGGAAAAGTTTAGAGGAGATGTGCGAGGCAGGTTTTTTACAAAGAGGGTGGTGAATGTCTGGAAGGCGCTGCCCGGGGAGGTGGTGGGAGCAAGTACAATAGCGTAATTTAAGGATCAACTAGACAAATACATGAATAGGACGGGAATGGAAAAATAAGGACTCCGTAAGTGTATACGTTTTAGTTTAGGCAAGCAGCATGATCAGCGCAGGCTTGGAGGGCAGAAGAGCCTGTTACTGTGCTGTATTGTTCTTTTTATTTTATACCTTTAAAATATTGAAAGCCCACCTGAGCCAATTGTTGGAGAAATAGCCAATTGGTCCATAACTTGTCAATAATGAAATGAGAATTAGCTATTGATTGTCAGCTAGTGAAGCTGACATTGTCTCAACTTTAAGATGATGCTTCTTCACAATCTATAACTCGGGTCACTGTGTGGAATTTGCACGCTCTCCCCGTGTCTGCGTGGGTTTCTTCCGGGTGCCCCGGTTTCCTCCCTCACTCCAAAAATGTGCGGGTTAGGTTGACTGGCCATGCTAAATCGACCCTAGTGTCAGGGGATTAGCAAGGTAAATATGTGGGGTTACAGGAATAGGGCCTGGGTGGGATTGTGGTAGGTGCAAACCCGATGGGCCAAATGGCCTCCTTCTGCTCTGTAGGGATTCTATGATATTCGTCTTGAAGTAGGCTGGGTCTCGACCAATAATTGGTCAACATAGCTGTGTCATTTGGAGTTGAGGCTGCTTAGACAGGGGCCTATTCCATCTTCCAAGTCAAGGTTGACATTAATGTTATTTCTTTATTTTGTGGCCTGAGAAAGAATAATCTTATTCCCAGAACACTGAGTCTGTGTAAATAATCAAGTATGTTTTATAATTATAAAAGTTATAAGCATTTGTGTTCCAAATTACATTTTCAGCCTTTTTAATATATCTGTTAATGAATTACTTGCATCTACTTAACTAATCTGGCTGGCTTCCAATAATACTGGTTTAGTTTTTATTAAAATGGCTTCCATCAACTTTAGCAGAAAATGTTTCAGAGCATATTAATTAAAACTACATTATGATAGTCACACTAAAACTAGTGATTTTGAAACTACCAATTTAAAAAAATTCCTGTGAACTTGTGTATTTTGGGTCTTACAAATAAGGATGGAGTTTCTCAAACTCCCTTGGTTAGTTTAAACCTGTGGTTTTCTGAGACTGGAAGGTGAGCTAGAACCATAGAAAATTACAGCTCAGAAACAGGCCTTTTGGCCCCCCTTGTCTGTGCCGAACCATTTTTTTGCCTAGTCCCACTGACCTGCACTTGGACCATATCCCTCCACACCCCTCTCATCCATGAACCCGTCCAAGTTTTTCTTAAATGTTATCCGGCAGCTCATTCCACACTCTCACCACTCTCTGCGTGAAGAAGCCCCCCCCTAATATTCCCTTTAAACTTTTCACCTTTCACCCTTAACCCATGCCCTCTGGTTTTTTTCTCCCCTAGCCTCAGCTGTGTTTTTTTTTGAGATGTTGCTTCCTACAGTAAGTGATCTGGTCAGGATTTTCACTCAGGACATTTAGATGCTTATACTTTATGTAGACATTTGGGTCACATTGTTTACTGGGCCCTGTGTTTTGTATGGAGAAAGGTTTGCTGAGGTTTTGCTGGGCTGAAAAATGGCAAATGGAGTTTAACCCTGATAAATGTGAGGTGATTCATTTTGGTAGGACAAATTTAAATGTGGATTACAGGGTCAAAGGTAGGGTTCTGAAGACTGTGGAGGAACAGAGAGATCTTGGGGTCCATATCCACAGATCTCTAAAGGTTGCCACTCAAGTGGATAGAGCTGTGAAGAAGGCCTATAGTGTGTTAGCTTTTATTGTAAGAAGTCTCTCAACACCAGGTTAAAGTCCAGCAGGTTTATTTGGTAGCAAATACCATATGCTTTCGGAGCTTGCTGCTCCTTCGTCAGATGGAGTGGTCTCTGTTCTCCAACAGTGCACAGACACAGAAATCAAGTTACAGAATACTAATTAGAATGCAAATCTCTACAGCCAGCCAGGTCTTAAAAGGTACAGATAATGTGGTTGGAGGGAACATTAAACACAGGTTAAAGAGATGTGTATTGTCTCCAGACAGAACAGCTGGTGAGATTATGCAAGACCAGGGGCAAGCTGTGGGGGTTACTGATAGTGTGACATAAATCCAACATCCCGGTTTAGGCCGTCCTCATGTGTGCGGAACTTGGCAATCAGTTTCTGCTCAGCGACTCTGCGCTGTCGTGAAGGCTGCCTTGGAGAACGCTTACCTGAAGATCCAAGGCTGAATGCCCGTGACTGCTGAAGTGCTCCCCCACAGGTTATGCTGCAACTGTACAGGACCTTGGTGAGACCACATTTGGAATATTGTGTGCAGTTCTGGTCACCTCACTATAAGAAGGATGTGGAAGCACAGAGGAGATTTACCAGGATGCTGCCTGGTTTGGAGGGTAGGTCTTATGAGGAAAGGTTGAGGGAGCTAGGGCTGTTCTCTCTGGAGTGGAGGAGGCTGAGGGGAGACTTAATAGAGGTTTATAAAATGATGAAGGGGATAGATAGAGTGAACGTTCAAAGACTATTTCCTCGGGTGGATGGAGCTATTACAAGGGGGCATAACTATAGGGTTCATGGTGGGAGATATAGGAAGGATATCTGAGGTAGGTTCTTTACGCAGAGAGTGGTTGGGGTGTGGAATGGACTGCCTGCAGTGATAGTGGATTCAGACCCTTTAGGAACATTTAAGCGGTTGTTGGATAGGCACATGGAGCACACCAGGATGATAGGGAGTGGGATAGCTTGATCTTGGTTTCAGATAAAGCTCGGCACAATATCGTGGGCTGAAGGGCCTGTTCTGTGCTGTACTGTTCTATGCTCTATTAGGTGTTAAATATAAAGTAAGAGTCTTTCTAAAATTTAAAAGCACTGATCATTTTTTTAAATGTAGATGAAAAATGCAAAATCTTACTGCTTAAAAATACATGCAGGTGTATAGTTTATTGAACATGCCTCCAATTCATGCAGTGCTAATGGACTGAGTTTCATTTATTTGCAGCATCCTTGGTGAACTCTGGTTTTCAGGAAGATGATGAAATTATCAGCAGAGATGATCATGAGCAGGAAATTGAGAAGCTAAAGATAGAAATTCAGCAATGCAGGGATGTGATCAAAGGGCAGCAACAGCTGTTACAGGTATGGTTTAGATTTAAAAATAAATGCTTCAAATGTGTCGAGTCCATTCTGTGAGAGCAACATTACTTTTAGTATCTGGAAACCCAGCTGCTGAGCAGCGGTAACCAATTAGTGCAGTGGGGATAGAATATGAGAAAGGAAACCTTGCATTTATATAGCATCTTCCATTACCGCAAAGTCCCAGAACCCTTTTACAGCCAATGAAGTGCACTTGAAATGTAGTCACTGTTTGGTTATTTGAATGGAGTGAAACTACAGACCTCACTGCAGAGGGATCTGGATGTCCTGGTGCATAACAAATAAAGTTGGTGTGTAGGGTTGCCAAGTGGTCAGCACTGCTATCTCAACGCCAGGGACCCAGGTGTGTCTTGGGTGACTGTGTGGAGTTTGCATGCCTTCGGCGTGTCTGTGTGGGTTTCCACCGGGTGCTCCAGTTTCCTCCCACACACCAATGATGTGTTCGTTACGTAGATTGGCCGTGCTAAATTGCCCCTTAATGTCCCAAGATGTTTAGGTTAGGGGAATTAGCAGGGTAAAAATGTGGTGTTACAGGAAAAGGACCTGGATGAGATGCTCTGCCAGAGAATTGATGCATGCTTGATGGGCTGAATGGCCCCCTCTGCGCTATAGTGATACTATAGGTTCCAAAGGGGTGTGGGAGGAAGGGGCAAGTGTTGCTGCAGCTGTACAGGGCTTGAGTTACACTCTCTCTGGAGTACTGTGTACAGTTTTTAAATTAAATATATAACTACATTAGAAATAGTTCAGAGAAAGTTCACTAGGCTGATTAGTGGGATGAAAAGATTGCCTTAGGAAAGGTTGAGCAGCTTGGGCCTATATTCATTGGCGTTTAGTAGAATGAAGGCTAATCTTATTCAAACATACAAGATCTGAGAGGACTTGACTGGGAGAATGCTTCCCCTTGTGGGGGGTGGGGGGATGTCTAGAACAGAGGACACAGTTTAAAAATAAGACTGGAATGAGCATGTGTTTTTTCCTGGAGGGTTGTTAGTCTGTGGAATTCTCTTCTGCGAAAAGCAGTGGAGGCTGGCTGAGTGAATATGTTCAAGGCTGAGGTAGGTTTTTGATCGATATGGAAGGCAGACAGGAAAGTGGAATAGAGGCTAAAATCAGATCAACTATGATCTTGCCAAGTGGTGGAGCAGGCTTGAGGGGCTGAATAGCCTACTTGCGCTGTTAATTCTTGTGTTCTAATAGATAAGAAGCGAGATTATGTGTTACATAAGTTGCTGACTTTATTTGGAACCTGAAAGGAATTCTACTTATTTGCTTCCCTTCCCCCAGCACCTTTCACACTTCTTCGGGGTAAAATGTTTTGTACATTTCAGAGGGAGTAATTCAGCAGTTTACTTTGTACTTATGATGTTGCCAGGGTGCCCAGTGTGGATGCAAGTTCTTTCCTTCTGGTTGGAAGGTATGATGTGTCACACAGACCTGCAACTGGGCCATATGGTCAACTTTTAAAATTTACCTTCTTATTTAGAAGTCTGAATGTTTTAAAAGTCTAATCTAACAAGGGGTGTCAAGGGTTATGGTTAACAGACATGAAAGTGAAGTTAAGGCCACGATCAGATTGGCAACGACATTGAACCTGCTCCATCGTTCAATGTGTCAAATGACCCACTCTTTCCTTCGATCTTGTAAGTTCAGTGGAATGGGGCTGATGGGCTGCCACCTGATTTTACATTCAGATCGGCAGTAGTTTTGGTGGTACCTCAGTCATCAGTGAAAGAAGGAAAATTTTGTACACTGGGGCATATGAAAGATTTCTTCACTCTTCTGACTGAACACTGAACTGTTGCAATGGAACTGTAACAGCAATTTTTTTTATTTTCTTGCCATTGATAAATTTGACACTCTGACTCATTAGCATTTATACTTACACTATGTAAACATAAGTTGCTGCATTTAATATAGTAAAACATCCTCAGGGCACTTCATGGGAGCATTATAGAATACAACTCGACACTGCGCCACATGAAGAGGTATTAGCTGACTAAAAGCTTGGTTACCAAATGTACATCACAGAAATGGGCCAAATTCACTCTGTTGCTGCCCCAAGTAGCTGGAATTCAGCTACTCCAGCAATTCAGTTATAGATCGTTTGCATACAGCCATGTATTGCTTCATTATGTGAGGGACTGCAAATATAGCTAATCAGTTTTTAAAAGGTATTGACTTTTTAAGAAATTTAAAGAAAAGTCTACTTGAACCAGTCACCCTTTTTCAAATGTGAAGGTTATTCATGCACCTTCTTTCCAAAGCAACAGCTTAATGTCCAGTGTGATGATGAAACAGCTGTATTAGTGCGAGACTGCTACTTGCTCGAGGAGAAGGAGCGATTGAAAGAAGAATGGAGACTATTTAATGATCAGAAGAAAAACTTTGAAAGAGAGAGAAGGAACTTTACAGAAGCAGCTATTCGACTGGGACATGAGGTAGCCCTTCTTGGTGATTTTATTTTTGTCCGTCTCCATGTAGAATGATGTTACTCCAGCCAATTTATAGACCACTTGAAACAGATTCTGCCCCTTAACGTAGTTTGGCATTGCTGTGAAAACTGCATTTTTGTTGTGAAACACATGCTTTTTGTAAGTTGGGTGAAAACCCTGAGCATTTACCTTGATCATTTTTGTTCCAAAATCATTTTGCATAGATCATTTGATACGATAGCACAATAAAATTAGCTGCCTTGCGACATGCAGAAAGGTTTTGTAGATTCCTGAAATCGGCAGTCACATCCAATGATATAATCTCCAGCCGTCTTGAAATGGCAGAAATGAAATTATAAATTGCAACTGCGCGTGCTTCTGCCAATCCTGTGTTACAAACCGGACCGGCACGGATATTGTAAAATTCTTTTTTCTTGAAACCAGTGCATGATATATAATTGGCAGGATAATTTTCTTTTCTAGTTCTGGAATAAGAAAAGCTTCATCATTTTCTATCTTGTTTATGAAGGGAATACATTTCACATTTATGAAGCTAATACACAAATGTAGTATTTACAAGAATATTTAGTCAGGCTGTTGCACGTTGATTTTGCAGCTGTGGGAGGAATGCAGTGATGCATTCAGAAGGGGCATATTGTAAGCTGTTTCTATTTGTGTCTGCAGAGGAAGGGCTTTGAGGAAGAACGAGCCACCTGGTTGAAGCAGCAGTTTTTGAACATGGCTCCTTTTGTGGAGAGTAAAAGGCCAAAAATAATGAAGCCACAAAGTGCCTTGTCTATCAGTAAGTTTTTTTAAACCATGATAGAAAGTGATGCCTTGCCCCACTGAGCTGCTTCCTCTAATACCTCTGAATTAGCTAATGCTTAGATTCTGTTTTATTCCTCAAGTGCTTTCTCGTTGGATTATTTTTTTCCCTATAGTGTGCTGACTGGGATGATATTTTTTTTTGTCTCCCTCGGCAGTTTGCTTGACCAACCTTGAGTTAATTCTCCAAAACTTACAAATACCAAGGAGCATACCTGCCCACTTATTTTCGTGAGAACAAAGCAAATCATCACATCTGTACACTTACTCAACCCATCCCAGCTGGACACAATCCAATCATGACAGTTATTGATTACATACAATACATATCGATCCAATGAAATTAGTAACTAGGCATAAAAGCATATTACTGCGGATGCTGGAATCTGAAACAGAAAATGCTGGAAAATCTCAGGTCTGACTGCATCTGTAGAGAGAGAATAGAGCCAACGTTTCTGTTGTAGTAACTAGGCACGATGATCTGCTCGGACAGCCCTAGACCATCCCAAGACATTTACCAGTGACCTTATCAACTGTCCCTGAGCCTTCACTGAATCCCTTTTCTCAACACATCCTTATCTCTGATATGTCTGTACTGCGAGCAGTCTCTCAGAGCAGCTGCCTGTGTGCTGATAGGAGAGGCCTTCCTCAGCAATTTGAATGGTCCATGACTGTGTCCTTAGTAACTGAATAGCCATAGGAAAGTGGTCAAGTTGCCTAAACCCCATGATGCTTTATATAATGCTTAGTGACACTCCATTAACATAATGTCTATATGTAGGTAGTGTGTGTATATATACGCAGGTGCCTCAGCCTTGGCCCACTCTAACAATGCCCACAGCTGAACTTCCTGCCAACATTCAAACATTTGTAAAAGAGCATGGCAGCTTCTAATCCAGTTCCTTCCAAATGTAAACATTGCGCATATCTGTATTTTCTCCACACTGGGTACTTTTAACTTTCAAGAGTTTCATACATCCTCTTAAACCATGAGTTTTGGTCTAAATGAAAAGTAATATTTCATTTGGTATATCTCATGTAACAATCGAACTAGGTTTTCACGGATCAATACCCAAACGTTTGAGAAACACAGTATAATCTAGGCATTGTTAATGATTCACTTTCACTGTAAACTATAAATGCTCAATGGAAATGAATACTGCTAAATAAATGCTTAAAACATTACACTTAAGATTTGTTTTTATTCAAATTAGCACAGTGGTTAGCACTGCTGCTTCACAGTGCCAGGGACCCAGGTTTGACTCCCGGCTTGGGTCACTGTCTGTGCAGAGTCTGCATGTTCTCCCAGTCTCTGCGTGAGTTTCCTCCGGGTGTTCCGGTTTCAAAGAACAAAGAAAATTACAGCACAGGAACAGGCCCTCCAAACCTACATCAACCATGCCGCCCGACTTAACTAAAACCCCTTACCCTTCCGGGGACCATATCCCTCTATTCCCATCTTATTCATGTATTTGTCAAGACGCCCCTTAAATGTCACTCTCGTATCTGCTTTCACTGCCTCCCCTGGCAACGAGTTCCAGGCACCCACTATCCTCTGTGTAAAAACATCTGTCTTGTACATCTCCTTTAAACCTTGCCCCTCGCATCTTAAACCTAGTAATTGACTCTTCCACCCTGGGGCAAAAACATCTGACTAGCCACTCTGTCCATGCCCCTCATAATCTTGTAGACTTCTTTCAGGTCACCCCTCAACTTCCGTCATTCCAGTGAGAACAAACTAGTTTCTCCAAACTCTCCTCATAGCTGATGCCTTCCATACTGGGCAACATCCTGGTAAATCTTTTTGGTACCCTCTCCAAAGCCTCTACATCCTTCTGGTAGTGTGGCAACAGAATTGAACACTATATTCCAAGTGCGGCCTCACTAAGTTTCTAGAAAACTGCAACGTGACTTACTAACTTTTAAACTCAATGCCCCGGCCGATGAAAGCAAGCATGCCATATGCCTTCTTGACTATCTTCTCCACCTGCACTGCCACTTTCAGTGACCTGTGTACCTGTACACCCAGATCCCTTTGCCTATCAATACTCTTAAAGGTTCTGCCATTTACTGTATATTTCCTATCTGTATTAGACCTTCCAAAATGCATTACCTCACATTTATCGGGATTAAACTCCTGTCCGCCCAAGTCTCCAACCGATCTATATCCTGCTGTATCCTCCTGAGGGTCCTCATCGCTATCTGCAAATCCACCAACCTTTGTAATCAATCCAGTTACATTTTCCTCTAAATCATCAAACAACAAAGGTTCCAGCACTGATCCCTGAGGCATGCCACTTGTCACAGCCCTCCATTCAGAAATGCACCCTTCCACTGCTTCTTTGACCGAGCCAGTTTTGTATCCATCTTGCCAGCTCATCTCTGATTCCATGCGACTTCACCTTCTGCACCAGTCTGCCATGAGGGACCTTGTCAAAGGCCTTACTGAAGTCATGTAGACAACATCCACTGCCCTACCCTCATCGATCATCTTTGTCACTTCCTCGCAAAGCTCGATCAAGTTAGTGAGACATGACCTCCCCTTCACAAAACCATGTTCCCTCTCACTAATACATCCACTTATTTCCAAGTGGGAATAAATCCTGTTTCGAAGAATCCTCTCCAATAATTTCCCTATCACTGACGTAAGGCTCACTGGCCTGTAATTATCTGGATTATTCTTGCTACCCTTCTTAAACAAAGGAACAACATTGGCTATTCTCCAATCCTCTGGGACCTCTCCTGTAGTGGAGATGCCGGCGTTGGACTGGGGTAAACACAGTAAGAAGTTTAACAACACCAGGTTAAAGTCCAACAGGTTTATTTGGTAGCAAAAGCCACAAGCTTTCGGAGCTCCAAGCCCCTTCTTCAGGTGAGTGGGAATTCTGTTCACAAACAGGGCATATAAAGACACAGACTCAATTTACATGAATAATGGTTGGAATGCGAATACTTACAACTAATCAAGTCTTTAAGATACAAACAACGTGAATGGAGAGAGCATCAGGACAGGCTAAAAAGATGTGTATTGTCTCCAGACAAGACAGCCAGTGAAACTCTGCAGATCCAGGCAAGCTGTGGGGGGTTACAAATAGTGTGACATGAACCCAATATCCCGGTTGAGGCCGTCCTCATGTGTGCGGAACTTGGCTATCAGTTTCTGCTCAGCGACTCTGCGCCGTCGTGTCGTGAAGGCCGCCTTGGAGAACGCTTACCCGAATATCAGAGGCCGAATGCCCGTGACCGCTGAAGTGCTCCCCAACAGGAAGAGAACAGTCTTGCCTGGTGATTGTCGAGCGGTGTTCATTCATCCGTTGTCGCAGCGTCGTCATAGTTTCCCCAATGTACCATGCCTCGGGACATCCTTTCCTGCAGCGTATCAGGTAGACAACGTTGGCCGAGTTGCAAGAGTATGTACCGTGTACCTGGTGGATGGTGTTCTCATGTGAGATGATGGCATCCGTGTCGATGGTCCGGCATGTCTTGCAGAGGTTGCTGTGGCAGGGTTGTGTGGTGTCGTGGTCACTGTTCCCCTGAAGGCTGGGTAGTTTGCTGCGGACAATGGTCTGTTTGAGGTTGTGCGGTTATTTGAAGGCAAGAAGTGAGGGTGTGGGGATGGCCTTGGCGAACTGTTCGTCTTCTTCAATGACATGTTGAAGGCTCCGGAGGAGATGCCGTAGCTTCTCCGCTCCAGGGAAGTACTGGACGATGGCGAGATGTTAGTCTTCATCAATGATATGTTGAAGGCTCCGGAGGAGATGCCGTAGCTCCGCTCCGCTCCTCAACCGGGATATTGGGTTCATGTCACACTATGTGTAACCCCCACAGCTTGCCTGGACCTGCAGAGTTTCACTGGCTGTCTTGTCTGGAGACAATACACATCTTTTTAGCCTGTCTTGATGCTCTCTCCATTCACGTTGTTTCTATCTTAAAGACTTGATTAGCTGTAAGTATTCTCATTCCAACCATTATTCATGTAAATTGAGTCTGTGTCTTTATATGCCCTGTTTGTGAACAGAATTCCCACTCGCCTGAAGAAGGGGCTTGGAGCTCCGAAAGCTTGTGCGGCTTTTGCTACCAAATAAACCTGTTGGACTTTAACCTGGTGTTGTTAAACTTCTTACTGTGTTTACCTCTCCTGTAGCCAGTGAGGATACAAAGATTTCTCTCAAGGCCCCAGCAATTTCCTCCCTTGCCTCTCTCAGTATTCTGGGGTATATCCCATCAGGCCCTGGGGACTTGTCCTCCCACAGTCTGAAAGATGTGCTGGTTAGGTGTATTGGCCATGCTAAATTCTCCCTCAGTGTACCCGAACAGGCGCCGGACTGTGGCGACAACGGGAATTTCACAGTAACTTCATTGCAGTGTTAATGCAAGCCTTGCTTCTAAGTAAATTAATTTTACTTTTTTTTTAAGCGATCAGGTTATGAATGAATATTGTGATTATTAATGATGCCTGTAATTACTATGGCTGATATTTGATTACTGTGGCTCGTTACAGCACTCTTGGGATTTCACTGGCTCAAATCAAGCTTGAACGTCAGTCCCTCAACATTTCCTGTATAAAAGTCAACCCCATGATTTTTGGCCTAAAACATTGGTCTCAAAATTCAGCTTTTATGAGTATGTATGGTGTATTAACTACACCTTCATTTATTTGATTAATTACAGTTGTAAAAATTGAGTTATCTTCTAGGTGCTGAGCAAGAGAAGCACAAGATACAATCACAGCCAAATATGTCTGCTTACCTCCGACCTAATACAGCTCCAGTAACTACACCTGAACCTTCAAGTACCAAATTTCCTCCAATAAATAGTGCCACATCCACAGAAACGGGTCGAACAGTACACCTCACTCCAGAAACTAGGTGTGTAACAAGCCTCTGTGCTTCATTTTTGTGTGTCTTGTCTTTTAATGGACCCGTTGATGGTAGGAACATGAGTTTAGCAATAGGAATTGAGGAGAGAAAGTACTCAGTTACATTAAATTGCAAAACAGCAGCAAGAATCTCGAAGCTTCAATCCTTCAGTCAGCCCAATATCCTGTTAGAACTTTTCTATTTCCGCACCTGTGACTTCTTGGGTGGGAGAACTGGTTTTGTGAAGGGAGGTGGGGTCCAGAGACTAAGAACTCTCTAGGTCAGGATCGAAATATAAAATGCTGTCTCTTGCCTGCTGCCTGATTGAAAAGAATACAGTAAGAAGTCTCACAACACCAGGTTAAAGTCCAACAGGTTTATTTGGTAGCAAATACCATAAGCTTTCGGAGCACTGCTCCTTCGTCAGATGGAGTGGAAATGCCCACATTTCCACTCCATCTGACGAAGGAGCAGCGCTCCAAAAGCTTATGGTATTTTCTACCAAATAAACCTGTTGGACTTTAACCTGGTGTTGTGAGACTTCTTACTGTGTTCACCCCAGTCCAACGCCGGCATCTCCACATCATGGCTACGATTGAAAAGAACACAGCAGCGGTTCAAGAAGGCCATCACCACCTTCTCAAAAGCAGCTAGGGCGAGGCAACAAATGCATTTTTAAAAATCCATTAGATTAGATTGATCTGATTTCAGTTGTTTGTTTTTTCAAATTAGGTCACAGATCTTTGGTCGAAATGTAGGTGAATGCAATCTGGATTGGTGTGTAATGTTTTTGTTAATTTTCATTGCAGCTCAAAACTTGTACCAAAAAGAGGAAGTGTGGGCAGTTACGATGTAAAGAGAAGCAGTGGTGGGGCGGCTCATGAGAAGTGCAGGAGCATTTCAACGCCCAACTCGGATCACCGCTATTATAACGGGTGTTCTACGCTTTGGAACCATTCACAGGAGGATAGCGATTTGGATGAAAATTCTCCACATTCTGCAAATGAGTCTAATCTGAAATGACTCGTGCAGGAACTGACTCCAGATTCTGGACGTGTATCTCGGGTTCTCGGAATGTAGTATTCTATTTAAATAATGCACTTGCATTTAGACATGTCATGGTGACATTTGAACTGGAGATCGCTTTAAGCAGCACTTTGTATGTTGAGTGGAAACTATTGAGAGTTGGGTAGGAAACCTGTTTGACTTTTAGTTTTCCGTAGGGGCACTGTTTACGTCTAAGTGGGTTGAAAGAATCTCATTATTAAATAAATGGGTTTTTGGTGTTCTCTCTTTCACTACTGATTTTATTTAAGGACTAGGTGCAAACTTATTTTTTAAAGATTTTTAATTTTTAAATGTTTTGATGATTTTTGAATCTGTTTATGTAGGATATATGAACCACTGGAGCAGCTGAAAAAATGTTTTTGTTTAAAACTTTGGCAATGCTCAAATGTCTTGCACGTGTCAAATTATTACTACCAGCAACAGTTGCTCGACTTAAATTAAGTCCTTGTGAAGTGTTCTGATTTTAATTTGATTTTTTTTTTAAAAGCTAGGTGCTGCTTTAAATGTAACACATGTTTGTTTTGTCTCTGAAAGAAGGGATGTTAATAAAATGTGTGTTCACATGAGATCTGCCATAGAACTTTTTATTCAAGGATTTGAAACTGTGAAGTTCTTGTTTGAATTCAACCATTGCTTGAAAAGTTTACTGGCTCAGTACGTAGAATCATAGAATCCTATAATGCAGAAGGAGGCCATTCGGCCCATAAAGTCTGCACCGACCACAATCCCACCCAGGCCCTATCCCCACAACCCCATGCATGTACCCTAACTAGTCCCCCGGACACTAAGGGGCAATTTAACCTGGCCAATCCACCTAACCCGCACGTCTTGGACTGTGGGAGGAAACAGGAGCACCCGGAGGAAACCCACGCAGACACGGAGAACGTGCAAACTCCACACAGACCAAAGCCAGGAATCGAACCCGGGTCCCTGGTCCTGTGAGGCAGCAGTGCTAGCCACCATGCCGCCCCAATTTGTGAGGATAAGTGGAAAAGTGAATCGTGTGGAGGACGGAGAAGATCTGCAGAGAGATTTGGACAGGTTGAGTGAGTGGGCGAGGATATGGCAAATGGAGTATAACGTTGATAAATGCGAGGTTATACACTTTGGAGGAAATAATAACAAATGGGATTACTATCTCAATGGAAACAAATTAAAACATGCTACCGTGCAAAGGGACCTGGGGGTCCTTGTGCATGAGACACAAAAGCCCAGTCTGCAGGTACAACAGGTGATCAAGAAGGCAAATGGGATGTTGGCCTATATCGCGAGGGGGATAGAATATAAAAGCAGGGATGTCTTGATGCACCTGTACAGGGCATTGGTGAGGCCGCAGCTGGAATACTGTGTGCAGTATTGGTCCCCTTATATGAGGAAGGATATATTGGCATTGGAGGGAGTGCAGAGAAGGTTCACCAGGTTGATACCGGAGATGAGGGGTTTGGATTATGAGGAGAGGCTGAGGAGATTGGGTTTGTACTCGTTGGAGTTTAGAAGGATGAGGGGGGATCTTATGGAGACTTATAAGATAATGCGGGGGCTGGATAGGGTGGAGGCGGAGAGATTCTTTCCACTTAGTAAGGAAGTTAAAACTAGAGGACACAGCCTCAAAATAAAGGGGGGTCGGTTTAAGACAGAGTTGAGGAGGAACTTCTTCTCCCAGAGGGTGGTGAATCTCTGGAATTCTCTGCCCACTGAGGTGGTGGAGGCTACCTCGCTGAATATGTTTAAAGCGCGGATGGATGGATTCCTGATCGGTAAGGGAATTAAGGGTTATGGGGATCAGGCGGGTAAGTGGTACTGATCCACGTCAGATCAGCCATGATCTTATTGAATGGCGGGGCAGGCTCGAGGGGCTAGATGGCCTACTCCTGCTCCTATTTCTTATGTTCTTATAAGTACGCATTTGTGCTTGGAACTTTATGCCAAATCAGAATTATTGCAGCACATGTTTGCACTTCATGTTTGCGCTTCACCTAGTGCCATTTTGCTGCCTTCTCATAACCCTGTCCATTGTTTGCTTTCAAACAATAATATTCCCTCTTGAAAGCCTCGTTTCAACTTGCCTCCACCACAGGCAGTGCATTCCATACCCTAACCACTCGCTGAGTCAAAATGTTTTATCTCATAGCTTTTGCTTCTTTTGCTAATATTACGTTCAGGATAGTTTTTTTTTCTTATTCTTTTGCTGTCTGTAAGCAGATTAAGACCATAAGACACAGGAGCAGAGTTAGGCCACTCGGCCCATCGAGTCTGCTCTGCCATTCAATCATGGCTGATATTTTTCTCATCCCCATTCTCCTGCCTTTTCCCCATAACCCCTGATCCCCTTACTAATCAAGAACCTATCTATCTCTGTCTTAAAGACACTCAATGACCCGGCCTCCACAGCTTCCTGCGGCAAAGAGTTTCACAGATTCACCACTCTGGCTGAAGAAATTCCTCCTCATTTCTGTTCTAAAGGATTGTTTAACCTTTTTAAAGATGCTTTGTTTTAAAAATAATCTGCAGCTTTTATTCCAAAAACCTTTGTTTGAATGGTTAATTTTTAGTGACTTATAGCAAACACTCTCAGCAATAAATTGGAAGTTTAGTTTCTTCTTGCATGGGGATGCTGGGTGCTCTCGCTTACCCAAATCCTGTCAGGAAAAGGGTGGGGGTGTGGTTTCCCTGACACAGATTTTCCAGAAGTGCAGAATTCCTTTAAAGATGATAGTGATAGAATGAGATGACATCGATGTTCAAGGACTTTGCTAGGCAAGTAATGGCCAGTGGCTTCCAGTTAAACAGGCTGGGAGGGCGGTGGGTGTCTGGAATTTGCTGTTCGGTTTGGTGGTGGAGACAGAAATCCTCACTTATTTAAAAAAAGTATCTATCTGACTCTCTACACCTGAAGTGCTGTAACCTGAAAGGCTATGGACCAGTTCTAGAAGGTGGGATTAGAATGGATGGCTTCTTTTTTTCAGCCGACGCAGACACAAGGGGCTGATTGGGGCGGCATGGTGGCACAGTGGTTAGCACTGCTGCCTCACAGCACCTGGGACCCGGGTTCGATCCTCGGCTTGGGTCACTGTCTGTGGAGTTTGCACATTTTCCCCGTGTCTGCGTGGATTTCCTCCGGGTGCTCCGGTTTCCTCCCACAGTCCAAAGATGTGCAGGTTAGGTTAATTGGCCATGCTAAATTGGCCCTTATTGTCAGGGGGATTAGGAGGGTAAATATATGGAGCTATGGGAATAGAACCTGGGTGGGATTGTTGTTGGTGCAGGCTTGATAAGCCAAATGGCCTCTTTCTGCACTGGAGATTCTCTGAATGGCCTCTCTCTGTGCTGTAGCTTTTCTATGGTTTATCTCTCTCCACTTTTTTGAACATGATTGTCACATTTGCAGTTCCCTGGCAGCACTCCCACACCCAAGCTGGATTGAAAGTGTTTCTATTTCTATCTTGGCTTCTCTCAGTAACTGAGGGTGCATCCCATCTGGACTGGATAACTTGTTAACTGAGCAAAATAGATCTATTTAGCACTTCTTTTTCCTATCTATTTTTACCCTATCTAATATCTTTATTTCCCTGCCAACCTACAATATTAACGGGGTCCTCGTTTTTTGTGAAGACCGATTGCAAAGCCAATACCTCAGTCAAACCTTCTGCCTCCATTAGGGACGAGAGCAGGAATCTTCTAATCACCCACACCATTTCTTTAGAAACATAGAAAGTAGGAGTCGGCCATTTGACCCTTCGAGCTCGCTCCACCATTCATTTTGATCATGGCTGAAAAATGTCCTGATGTTGTGGGGAAATTTTAAAGGTGGCCAATTGTGTCTTAAGCTAAGACAATTCAAAACTCGCAAGGCAAATACCTCAGCAAAGATGTAACAACGTTTATTTAACAAATAAGACATAGAACAAACAACAAACGTACAGCCGACCGGAGACTTTCAAAGGGTTAAATGGCTCTGGGAATAGAGCGACAGAACCTCTCCGAAAGATCTGAAGTACAGAGTCAAATACAGATCAATTATAGCTTTTTCTAATCAATAATTCCATCTTTCATTAGCTTAAAATCAATTTCATTTAAGTGATTTAACAATACAAATCTCTCGAGTACCTCAGCCAACCATATGATACTTAACAACATGGTGGTATCTTATTCGTCCAACTTAGTCCGGACGCATCTATTTGGCTCTGACTATTTTCCCATTGTCTGGTAACAGCAAACGCTACCATCAGGTCAAAGTGGATGTTCCCACTGGCTCACTGCCAAGTTAAATAGACATGTTTTCCTGCATCCAGGGGCATATCTCTCCTTGTGTCTGGGCAGTGAAAGCACCTATTCATTATTGTTGCAATATATGTTTCCTGAAAGGAATCCTCCCGATAAGACTGCTGACTAACTGGTTCCCAGACCTCTGGCTTTAAACTCATGACATTTACCACCATGCCTTTCGGTAACTTTGCTTGGCTAAAGTGAACATTTAAACTACATTTAAAATATCATCAGCATATATGTTTTGAAATCATAACTACTTGTTTTGATTGTCTTACTGCATTCACTTGTGTAAAGGGTTTGTGTTGGCTTGTCCTAAGAATCATTTAACTCCTTACTGATTTCGTGTGATCCGAAAGACTGCATTCTGCCTAAATTTTATTAGCTGATTAGAAATCCCCTTCCACACCTGCTTTTCCCCCATATCCCTTGATCCCTTAGCCCCAAGAGCTAAATCCAGTTTCTTCCTGAAATCCGACAATGTTTTGGCCTCAACAACTTTCTGTGGTAGTGAATTCCACACATTCACCACCCTCTAGGCGAAGAAATTTCTCTTCCCCTCAGTTCTAAAAGGTTTACCCCCAATCCTCAAACTATGATCCCTCATTCTGGACTCCCCCACCATTTGGAAATTCTTTCTGAATCTACCCTGTCTAATCCTGTTAGAATTTTGTGAGTTTCTATGAAATCCCCTCTCTCACTCCTAAACTCCAGTGAATATATTCCTAACTGACTTAGTCTCTACTCATGTGACAGACCTGCCGTCCCAGGAATCAGCCTAGTAAACCTTTGCTGTGCTGCCTCTATAGCAAGGACATCCTTCCTCATCAACACCCTATACAATTGCAGCAAAACGTCCCTCTCCCTATACTCAAGGCCAAAATACCATCCACCCCTCTCAACTTACACCCATTCAAGTAATTTGTCTTCCTATTATTATCAAAATGCATACCCTCACATTTATCCACATTATACTGCATCTGCCATGCAGATGGCCACACAGTCGGCCTGTCCAAATCATGCTGAAGCATCTCTGCATCCTCTTCACAGCTCACCCTCCCACCCAACTTTGTATCATCTGCAAATTTGGAGAAAATACATTCAGTTCCCTCTTCCAAATCATTAATATATGTGAACAGTTGGGGTTCTAGCACAGAATCCTGTGGAACCTCACTAGTCACTACCAATCAGAAAAAGACCCATTTATGCCAGCTCTTTGCTTCCTATCTGCTAACCTGCTTTCTATCCATCTCAAGGCATTACCTGCAATCCCATGTTCTTTAACTTTACATAGTAGTCTGTTATGTGAGACCTTGTTGAAAGCCTCAATAAACCACATCCACTAGTTCTCCTCAGTCAACTCTACTAGTTACATCCTAAAGAATTCCAATAGATTCGTCAAGCGTGATTTCCCTTTTGTAAATCCATGCTGACTTTGTCTGATTATACCACTGCCTTCCAAATGCTGAAATCGTTGGTAATGGACTCCAGCAACTTCCCCAGTACCGGCGTTAGGCTCACAGGTCTATAGTTCCCTTTTTTTCTCCCTACCTCCCTTTTTGAATAGCGGGCTTACATGAGCTACCCTCCAATCTGTGGGAACTATTCCAGAGTCCAAAGAATTTTGGACAATAACCATCAATGGATCTACTATTTCCAGGGCCACCTCCTTAAGTACTCTGGGATGAAGATTATCAGGACCTGGAGATTTATCCACATTCAATCCGAACAACTTCCCCCAAACCATTTCTCTATTAATGCTGAGTTCCTTCAGCTCCCCACTAAAACTTGTTTCTCTCAGCACTTCTGGTAGGTTATTGAAAAAATAGAGTTACTGTTAATGCTTATAAAAGACTTTTGGGTTCCTGTTGAATTAGTTTTTGTAGCTGCCTTGTCCTTTTTTAAAAAATCTACTTTCAATCTCCCCTGTACTTGCCTAATGCTGCCTGGTTTTCCACACCAATATTTGTCACAGTCTTCCTTTTCCCTGTTTTATTTTGACACCTCTTTCCATGGTCAGCCAGGAACTCGAGTTTTGCGTCCTCTCTCTTTTCTATGAATGGCAATATGCTGGGTTTACAATCCGATGGCTGCCATAAATATTTCCCATTGCTTGTTTACTATATTCCTGGCCAATCTTTCTTACCAGTCCAGCTGTGCCAAATGCTTGCTGAAATCACTGCATTATATTTAGTGCTAATTATTTACTCGTGAGCGGGGGCAGCTTCCTGCTTGGAAGCTGGAACCAAATACAGGCTGTTATAATAATCAATATTAAATTGCATTTGTGTAGCCTAGCCAATGATGCTCACATCCTGTAAATGAATTTAACAATACCCACCACAGCCAACAAATCCAGTCATTATGGGGATTAGAATTCCCCCTTGGTATTCCAAGCGAGACCTGATCTAGATCTTGGAAAAGAGGGAAAATCTTACCTTAGATTCATTTATCATACGGATGCACCCCAACACCCTATTTGCTGTAACTTTCACTTTGCAGAGAATGACAGCACAGTAAGAATGTTATTGAACCATAATCCAGGGGACAGGGATAATACTCCAGCATTGTCAATTGAAATCACACCACGACAGCTACTGGAATTTAAATTCAATTCATAAATGCATCTTGAATTAAAAGTGATACCAGTGATAATAATCATGAAATTACTGGTTAATCATAATAATCTATTGGGTTCACTCATATTCTTCAGGGAAGGAAATCTGCCGGCCTTACCTGATCTGGCCTATCCAGATGCACAGCAATGTGGTTGACTCTTAATTACCCCTCTGAAATGGCCTAGCAAGCTACTTCGTTGTATTCTGTACCTGTCCAGATTGCTGCAGAAGAATGTCCAAATCTCTTCCTTTCTCCACTATCTTCCATTCTTTTCCCGAAGAGTTTATGAATGTTGAGCATTTGCCACATGCGCAACACTGCACTTACCCAATTAAACAGCACTTGCCAGTCCATGAGCCCAAGCTCCCAACACAATCAGATCTGCCTTCCATACTGAGATCTGATGGGGTGGCACAGTGGTTAGCATTGCTGCCTCAGGGACCCGGGTTTGAGTCTCGGCTTAGGTCACTGTGTGAAGTCTGCACGTTCTCCCGTGCCTGCATGGGTTTCCTCCGAGTGCTCCAGTTTTCTCCCACAGTCCGAAAAATGTGCTGGTTAGGTGCATTGCTAAATTCTGTACCCGAACAGGCGCCGGAGTGTGGCGATTAGGGGATTTTCACAGTAACTTCATTGCAGTGTTAATGTAAACCTACTTGTGACGTTAATAAATAAATTTTAAAGCTGAAGCAATCCAGCACTGTCTGCAGTCCTCTCACATTTTATCATCTACAAATATACAGATCGTGGCCGAACACCAACATCCAGATCAATAATAAAATTGCAAAGAGCAACAATCTGGACATCAGCCCCTGTTGGAACATGACTGATGACTTGTCCAGACAGATACAAATCCATTTACAACTTGTATTTTGCCTGTTCCTTTCCTCATTATATGTTGGTAAAAGACTTTTAGGAATGCATATTTACTCTGTGAAATACTTGATTCATTTTGTGGACATATACTGAGGATTTTATTAATTGTCAGACATTGTGGGCAGAATTTTCCTGTCCCGCTGACCACGGGAATTGTAGCGGGCGGGAGCAGACCGTGCAAAGCTCTGTTGACCTCGGATGGGAATTTCCAGCCTTGAGGCGAGCATAGCCAGAAAATCCCGCCCATAATGTGTAACATCATGATATATATTTTGTCCTTACGTGCTGGTGTTTAAAATTCTCATCCTTATTTTCATCTCTATGGCCCAACCACTCAGGATCTTGGCAGTTCTGAAATTTTGGCATCGAGCATCCAAACTTTAGTTCCTCCACCATTGGTGGACATGTCTTCGACTACTTAAGCCCTATTTCTCTGGAATTCCCTTCCCTAAACCTCTCTGTCTCTGCATCTGTCTGTCTCTGTGTCTGTCTATCTCTGTCTCTTTCCCTGTCTCTCTCTCACTCCTTAAAACGCTCATATCTCTTTACGTGGCTCAGTGTCAAATTTTATTTGGTAATGACTTCTATGAAGCAGCTTGGGCTGTTTTATGATGTTAAATGTGCCATTTAATGCAAATTGTTATTGTTATTAATTTCAATGAGGACATTAATACAAAAGAAATTGAAAGAACTAGGAATGGCCACAGAGCAATATTCCTGATATTGATATTATTCCTGATATTAAGAGTAATCAGTCAGTTTTCTTATAGATAAAAGCAGATTACTGTGGATGCTGGAATCTGAAACCAAAAGAGGAAACGCTGGAAAATCTCAGCGGGTCTGGCAGCATCTGTAAGGAGAGGAAAGAGCTGATGTTTCGAGTCCAGATGACCCTTTGTCATCTTTTAATGTTCTTATACAATCAGTTACTGTCACTATCAAAGCAAAAAATAAAGACCTGCATCTTTCACAATCACTCTGTCTCTCAAAGCACTTTACAACCAATAAAGTACTTTAGAAATGTAGTCACTGTTGTTTAAAAATGGCAGCCAATTTCTGCACAGCTCGCTCCCACAAACAGCAATATGAAACGACCAGAACACCTGCTTTTCTTTTGTGATTGTTGAGAGTAAAATATTGATTGGGATATCAGGGATAGCTCCCCTGCTCCTCCTCAAAATAGTGCTGAGGCATCTTTTATATCCGCCTGATAGAATGCAGGAGGCCTTGGTTAGCTGCTCTGACAGTATCAGTGTAGATTTTTGTGCTGAAGTCCTTGAGTGGATGAAAACGCATACAAGTAAATAACTGAAATACATTGTTAATTCCACTTCTCAAGAATTAAAGATTTAATTAGACTATATTAATATATCCTGAATAACAAACTGTTCAATTACTTTCAAATATTAATATTACAAGAATCTGTAATGAGTTCCACCTTGACAACTGTTACAGTAGAGGGATTGCTATCATTGATGAACGGTGACCAATATCATTCTCCATGTGGAAAGGGTTTATACTTCAGCACAGCGACACAAACAGTCCGTGTGGGAATCCACAGGATGACTCATATCCACAGATTTCTTGCGGGAACTGAACATAACAGCTGCATCCACAGCGCGATCTGTTAATAGATTAAAACATGCTTGAGTTCTAGTGGAACTAGTTGAAAGGAAACTACTTGCTTCCATGTGTGTATGTAACCTATAGTATATTAAAAGTCTGTAGCTCTTGACTTCTCATTGCTTCCATGGAGGCCGTTCGACCCATCATAACCATGCTGACTCTTTCAAGAGCTGTCCAATAATCACTCTGGAAAGAGGGCAGCGAAGATTCACTAGAACATTGGCAGGGATGAATACCTCGATTGAACTTGCCTCCACCACACTTCCAGGCAGAGCATTGCAGACCCAAACCACTTGTTGCGTGAGAAAGTTTTTCCTCACATCACATTTGCTGTCAGGGCAATGACATTAAAGTTGTGACGGATGGATGGACAGACAGACAGATAGAGGGAAAATGTTGATCTGTGCACTTGGTCAAATCCTAATCATGGTTGAAACAATAGAATTTCACTGTATACATTATTGAGTAGAACAAAGAACAGTATAGCACAGGAACGGGCCCTTCAGCCCACCAAGCCTGTGTCAATCATGTTGTCCTACCTAGACCAACCGCCTGTATCCCGAATGACTTAATGGGTGGAATTTTATGAGATTTTAAAAAAGTGTCTGGCTAGCGTGAAAACGTGAGAGTTCCTGATCCATTTTTGGGATGAGTTTTCACACCCAATCAAATGCACTCAGTCTTTGAACCTATGGGCCAGACTGTCTCTAGCCGTGAGAGGCAGTGGATGTGGCCTAATTCGCCAGACAGCCGGTAGCTCAGATCAGAGCCATAAACTGCGCATGCACAGGAAAAGCGGGAAAAAAAAACAGCTCTATTGACAGAACCCGCACGGGCCAGATACAGCCTCCCTCTCCCCCCCCCGCCCCCCCACGGACATCAGAGACCCTCCCAATATTGCTGACCCCCTTCGCCCCCACTCCCCCACCTCCCTCCACCTGCCTGAACCCCTATGCAAAAGGCCCCCTCATCCCCGCCCTTTGCCCCGATGACTGCCTGACATGACCCACTCTCTCCCCTGCCCCCGATCATCACAGAGGCACAAATTCCAGCACACCAGCTCCCCCCCATCCCCTCCCCCCTCCACCTGCAAGTGCTGACTTGGCTTCCTGTGGTGAACCATTGTTGGTTCCCACCAGGTAGTACTGAGCCAGGGTCTGGCCAGTACTACGAGTCTGTATATATGTTGCTGTTGGGGTTAGGGTTGGGTTGTTCTACTTGTTACTGTTGGGGTTAGGGTTGGGCTGTTCTACCTGTATTATAGTTATTATGGTACATCCCAGTCGGGCTCCGCCTCCTGGGAGAGGTATAAAGGTCACTGCTCTGTCTGGGACCCCTCAGTCTGGGATCGTGTACTATACATGGTAGCTTCATTGTAATAGTAAATAAAAGCCTTTATTTCCTTGAGCATCACAAGCCTCGTGAGTAATATCGCGCATCAATTTTATTGACTGTTAATTAAACTCTCGTCGTTAAAAAAAAGGAAAATGATACAGAGAGTATGGAGCAAATGTTAAAACCCAAACGTCTTACGCTGGATCCACGTGCGGCGGGCGCCTCCAACACATTCGACCACTGGTTGAAATGTTTTCAGGACTACCTTGCAGCCTCCGCAGCGGTCACCACAGACGACGACAGACTCCGGGTCCTCCACACGAGGGTAAGCGACGCCGTATATCTAGCGATCCGTGCGGCCACCGACTACAAAGGGGTCCTCGAGCTTCTTAAGAAGCGTTACATTAAACCGCCAAACGAGATGCATGCTCGATATCTTTTAGCCACTCGACAACGGCAGCCCGGCGAAACAACGGAACAGTACGCGTGCGAGCTCCTACAGCTAGCCAGGGGCTGTAACTGCAAAGCAGTGTCGGCAGACCAGAACATGAAGGACCTCGCTCGAGATGCATTTGTGGCGGGAATCGGATCATCTTATATCCGACTCAGACTGTTGGAGCAAGGTAATCTTGATCTCACTAAGTCGATAGAACTAGCGGATACGTTGGAGACGGCCTCCAAAAGCCTAGCGTTGTATCCCGAAGACCACGTGGAGACAGCGTGGCAGGAGCAGTCGCAGATCCCACCTCGTCCCTCGGGTCCGAAAAGCTGTGTGATGGCATGCCCACACTCGGGCCTGACGACGGCAGCAGCTCCAGGCGGCCCACGGTGTTACTTCTGTGGGGGAGTGAAGCACACTCGGCAGCGATGCCCCGCTAAAGCGGTGCTGTGCTCCGCATGCGGCAAGAAGGGGCATTATTCGAAGGTATGTCGATCCAAACTTACTTCCAGGAACAGCAGTGCGGCCTGCGACTCCCCGGAGCCGGGTTCCTCGTCGTCGGCATCGTCGAGGGTTTCGTCCACGTGCGAGGCCAGGATGTCGCCATTACAGGCGACGGAGTCGCAAGAGACGCGCGACCACCGAGTCGCTGATTTTGGCGCCATCACCCACATGCGACCTATGGGAGCAGCCATTTTGGTCGGCACCGACCGCGAACGACCAGCAGGGGTCATCTTCATCCATCTCAGCTGCCTGCAGTGGCGCTCACGAACCAACGGTGGCGTCGATCATCCTGAACCAGGCCAAGCCTCACAGACTCGACAAGTCTATGATGGACATACAGGTAAACAAACGCTTGATTTATTGTCTGTTTGACAGCGGGAGCACGGAGAGTTTTATTCACCCAGACGCTGTGAAGCGGTGTGGCCTCCAGATCCAACCTGTCAAGCAGACGATTTCGATGGCATCAAGGTCCCGGTCTGTCACCGTGCTAGGGAGTTGCGTGGTAAATTTAACGGTGCAGGGCACGGTTTACGAGAGCTTCAAGCTCCTGGTGTTACCGCACCTTTGCGCGCCAATACTCCTCGGACTAAATTTCGTGGTCCACTTGAAGAGTGTAACCCTACAGTACGGTGGGCCACTCCCTCCGCTTTCAGTGGGAGAACAGCAGCCTCCAAATTGCCCAACGCGCCCCGCCTGTAGCCTCTCGACGCTGAAGATTACCACACCCTCCCTGTTCCAGAATCTTGTGCCAGGCTGCAAGCCCATCGCGACTAAGAGTAGGTGTTACAGCGCTGAGGATCGGATCTTCATTCGATCTGAGGTTCAGCAGCTCCTCAAGGAAGGGATCATACAATCTAGCACTAGTCCATGGAGAGCGCAGGTCGTGGTGGTCAAGAGTGGGAACAAACCCCGGATGGTCATTGACTATAGTCAGACCATTAATAGATACACGCAGCTGGATGCGTATCCCCTCCCGTGCATATCTGACATGGTCAACCAGATTGCGCAGTACCAGGTGTTCTCCACCATCGACCTAAAGTCTGCCTACCACCAGCTCCCCATTCGCCCAGAGGACCGACAATACACGGCTTTTGAGGCGGATGGGCGCTTGTATCATTTTCTAAGGGTCCCTTTTGGTGTCACCAATGGGGTCTCGGTCTTCCAGCGTGCTATGGCCCGAATGGTGGACCATAATGGACTGCGGGCTACCTTCCCATACCTGGATAACGTCACCATCTGCGGCCATGACCAGCAGGACCACAATACCAATCTCCTTAAGTTCCTACGCACTGCATCTCGCCTGAATCTGACCTACAACAGGGAGAAGTGTGTATTTCGCACGCGCCGCTTAGCCATCCTCGGATACGTGGTGGAAAACGGGGTCATTGGCCCTGATCCAGACCGTATGCATCCCCTCCTCGAACTTCCCCTGCCCACTAGCGCGAAAGCACTGAGAAGATGCTTAGGCTTCTTCTCTTACTACGCACAGTGGGTTCCCAATTACGCGGACAAAGCCCGTCCGCTCATCAATTCTACCTCTTTTCCCCTAGCACCAGAGGCTCGATTGGCCTTTGATAAACTAAAAGCCGACATCGCGAAAGCCACGATGCATGCTGTTGATTAGTCCATCCCCTTTCAGGTGGAGAGCGATGCATCTGATTTCGCCCTGGCCGCCACTCTTAACCAGGCAGGCAGGCCCGTCGCCTTTTTTTCTCGCACCCTCCAAGGCCCCGAAATTTGACATTCAGCGGTGGAAAAGGAGGCCCAGGCCATTGTGGAGGCCGTCAGGCATTGGCACCATTACTTGGCGGGAAAACGGTTCACCCTGACCACGGACCAGTGGTCCGTGGCGTTCATGTTCAATAACACGTTACGGGGCAAGATCAAGAACGACAAGATCTTGAGGTGGAGAATCGAACTCTCCACCTATAATTACGACTTCATGTATCGTCCAGGGAAACTCAATGAGCCCTCGGATGCCCTGTCGCGTGGAACATGCGCCAGTATACAGGACGACCGTTTGCAGGCTTTCCACAATGACCTCTGCCATCCAGGGGTCACTCGGCTCTACCACTTCGTAAAAGCCCGCAATCTACCCTACTCGGTGGAGGATGTCAGGTCCATAACGAGAAGCTGCCGGGTATGCGCGGAATGCAAACCGCACTTTTACCGACCTGACAGGGCACAACTCGTCAAGGCCACTCGTCCCTTCGAAAGACTGAGTGTGGACTTTAAGGGCCCCCTTCCCTCGACAGATCGGAATGTGTACTTCCTCAACATCATTGATGAGTACTCGAGGTTCCCTTTTGTCATTCCCTGCTCTGATACATCCGCTGCCACGGTTATCAAGGCATTTCGTGATCTTTTCACCCTGTTCGGATACCCCTGCTACATCCACATCGATAGGGGCTCGTCGTTCATGAGCGATGACTTGAGGCAATTCATGCTCTCATACGGGATTGCCTCTAGTAGATCCACGAGCTACAACCCTAGGGGTAACGGACAGGTGGAACGTGAGAATGCTACAGTCTGGAAGGCTGTCTTACTGGCGTTGAAGTCAAAAAGCCTTCCAGTCTCCCGTTGGCAAGAGGTGCTCCCTGATGCGCTCCACTCCATACGCTCACTCCTGTGTACGGCAACCAACGCTACTCCCCATGAGAGGCTGTTTTCATTCCCTCGGAAGTCTTCCTCTGGGACCTCATTACCGTCTTGGTTGACGTACTCAGGACCTGTCCTCCTGCGGCGACATGTTAGGGCCCGCAAGTCCGATCCTTTGGTTGAACAGGTCCATCTCCTCCACGCCAACCCTCAGTATGCCTATGTGGCATACCCTGACGGGCGAGAGGACACGGTCTCGATCCGAGACCTGGCGCCAGCAGGGGACTTGGAAACCCCTGTCGCTCCCAAACCTCCTGTTAGAGATCCCCCAACTATTGTTTCCCCTCCTGACACGGCGCGGGCAGCATCGGGACCATCACTTAACCCTTTTACTCCCGTGTACAGCTTGCCTGAGTCCAGGAGATGGTCGCCACTTCAAGGCGTGTCGGAACTCAACGGATTGTCATCACCTCGGGGTCAACCGGCCCGTGAGACTGTGGAGGAACCGTTGGATATCGCCTTGGGGAGAACGCCACCACGAGTGCCTACTCCGGTGTCATCACCGGTGTTGAGGAGGTCACAACGACGGTGCGGTCCCCCTGACCGTCTGAACTTATAGACTGATGACAAATTATTCTGTGTTTTTTTTGTACCCCGCCGGCCTTTGTCTTCAAAGGAGGGGTGAATGTGGTGAACCATCGTTGGTTCCCACCAGGTAGTACTGAGCCAGGGTCTGGCCAGTACTACGAGTCTGTATATATGTTGCTGTTGGGGTTAGGGTTGGGTTGTTCTACTTGTTACTGTTGGGGTTAGGGTTGGGCTGTTCTACCTGTATTATAGTTATTATGGTACATCCCAGTCGGGCTCCGCCTCCTGGGAGAGGTATAAAGGTCACTGCTCTGTCTGGGACCCCTCAGTCTGGGATCGTGTACTATACATGGTAGCTTCATTGTAATAGTAAATAAAAGCCTTTATTTCCTTGAGCATCACAAGCCTCGTGAGTAATATCGCGCATCACTTCCCCTCCATGGTAACAAGGCAAACTGCAGTAAACCTGCTGGAATGCTCTAACGAATGCTTGACTCACCCAAACTGCCTGCAGCTGATCTGCCCTAACAAGGGACAGCTCCTTAAAAACCCCAAGGACCAGGAAGACAGCTCCTGTTTTTCAGACCTGGCCAGATTACTAGAGGCGGTGGAGGAGACGGGTGACCGTCTCCCTCTCCTCCTGTGAGTGGTAAGGCCCGGTCCCCCTGTGCCCACAATTCTTCCTTCAGTTCCTCCTCCTCAGCTCCAGCAACAACTAAAAGAACAGCTAGATCGATGGGTTGCATCGCAAAAACCATCTCGCCAATCTGAAGGGGGGGTAATGTGGGGAAGGGGAGAGACAGATGGAGTGGTTAAAGAACTCTGCTCACCCCAGCCCAGCGACACACATTTCCCATACCCCCCCACACACCCCTGCAACACACATTCCCCATACCCCCTCCCACAGACCCCCAGCAACACACACTCCCCATACACCCTCCACACACCCCCGCAACACACATTCCCCATACCCCCTCCCACAGACCCCCAGCAACACACACTCCCCATACACCCTCCGCAAACCTCCAGCAACACACACTCCCCATACCCCCTCCCACAGACCCCCAGCAACACACACTCCCCATACACCCTCCACACACCCCCGCAACACACATTCCCCATACACCCTCCACAAACCTCCAGCAACACACACTCCCCATACACCCTCCGCAAACCTCCAGCAACACACATTCCCCATACCCCCTCCCACAGACCCCCAGCAACACACACTCCCCATACCCCCTCCACACAACCCCGCAACACACATTCCCCATACCCCCTCCCACAGACCCCCAGCAACACACACTCCCCATACACCCCCCACACACCCCCGCAACACACATTCCCCATACCCCCTCCCACAGACCCCCAGCAACACACACTCCCCATACACCCTCCACACACCCCCGCAACACACATTCCCCATACCCCCTCCCACAGACCCCCAGCAACACACACTCCCCATACACCCTCCACACACCCCCGCAACACACATTCCCCATACCCCCTCCCACAGACCCCCAGCAACACACACTCCCCATACACCCCCCACACACCCCCGCAACACACATTCCCCATACCCCTCCACAGACCCCCAGCAACACACATTCCCCATACCCCCTCCCACAGACCCCCAGCAACACACACACCCCATACACCCCCCACACACCCCCAGCAACACAGACTCCTCATACCCTTCCCACAGATCCCAGAATGGCATTTCTCACCCCCCACCCCCCCACTACAAACACACACCTAGAACTTATGCAGTAGTGGCCACATTCGTGCTGCTTAACAAGTCAGCACTGCCACTTCAGAGAGTTTCCAGCCCATCCCCCACCAGCAACAGTGCTTGCTGCTGCCTGCACCAGGACCCAGAGTCTGCGCTCTGAGCCAGATCCGTGCTGAGAGTCCGAAGTCAGAACCCGTGACCAACAGCCCCCACCCCACCCCCCCCGCCCCCCCCCCCCACACACACACTCACAGGCCCACCCGACCTGAAATGCAACATGGCCGCCATGAAACAACCCCCTTTGAGCAGCACAAAGCAGTTTGAAATCAGAGATTTACCTCCTCGCTCACCTCACTGCTCAAGCGCCTGAATGCAACTTTAATACATGAGGTGTTTTCCTGACTGATCCGTCTGCAGCGAACGAGGTCGTTAAGATAGGTGAGCTGGGACGATTGGGAGTGAAGCTCACTAATTACATTGTGATGAATGCAAAAACATGCAAGTTGATGTTTCGCCCGTTTTGGACGGGCTCCCGATCGTGCCACATTTTATTGGTAAAATGGGAATGGCTGCGAAATCGGGCACCATTCCCGCTAGTCACATCACACCCGATTTTACGACATATTCTCGCCGCAAAACAGGTGTGATGAAGTCGTAATATTCCGCCCAATGTCTCTTGTTCCTGTCACAATAAATTTGCTTTTACTGTTTTTCTCTTGGTTAAAGTACAAACATTACGCCGACAGACTTACTGGCTGGTACACAGTGGAAATCGACAATACGTGAGAGTGTTTCAATTGGTGAACATCCTTCCAGACAATGTTGAACTGGTTCGACTGAGTAACATTTGGATTCCAGTCCTTCAAAGTTGACAGTTTTTCCGAGTTCCACGAAATTTCGTCTAACTTTGCAATCTGAAATTCAGCAAAGTACAGTTTGTTATTGTAGGAGCAAATGCAGATAAGGTAAAATGTAACAGCTGGTTTTTAAATAACCCCTTTAACATGCTAAAGCATCCTGAGTCACTTCACAAGAGCATTCAAATCAAAATGTGACACACCTGAGCCATTTAAAAAGATATTAGGGCAGATGACTAAAATCTTAGCTAAAGAGGTAACATTTGAGGAATGCCTTGAAAGAGGAGGGCACAGTAAGAAGTCTCACAACACCAGGTTAAAGTTTAACAGATTTATTTGGAATCATGAGCTTTCGGAATGCTGCTCCTTCATCAGGTGAGTGGACATGATGAAGGAGCAGTGCTCTGAAAGCTCGTGATACCAAATAAACCTGTTGGACTTTAACCTGTTGTTATGAGACTTCTTACAATGGTTGGAATAGAAGGCATTCCAACCATTCTTCACATTCCAATCTGTAATTATCTTGCAATTGTGTCTTTGCCTATATAAGCCATGTTTGTGAACTATCCTCCACTAACCTGATGAAGGAGCAGCGCTCCAAAAGCTCGTGATTCCAAATAAAC
The DNA here is from genome assembly GCF_964213995.1 of Mustelus asterias. Taxonomy (NCBI): domain Eukaryota; kingdom Metazoa; phylum Chordata; class Chondrichthyes; order Carcharhiniformes; family Triakidae; genus Mustelus; species Mustelus asterias. The sequence goes on along the minus strand of NC_135808.1, from coordinate 133,907,750 downwards.
CTATTGGATTTTAACCTGGTGTTGTGAGACTTCTTCCTGTGCCCATCCCAGTCCAACGCCGGCATCTCCACATCATCAAAGCGGAGAATGAGGGAAAGTGTTTAAGGAAGGAATTCTGGAATTTAGGGCCCAGGCAGCTGATGTCATAGCGGCCAAGATAATCGAAACTGGAGGTACTTCTGTGTAACTCTGTATCCAGTGCTCTGTACTGCGCCTCCAGTGGAGGAGCCCCTTCCATAGCTGGTGAAAAAAGGCAATTTTAAAACTCCAAAATTCTTCACCTTGCCACTTGAAGGGAACAAAGTCTGCAAGCAGCTGACCACTAGCAGCACCACAACAGAGGGTTGTAGAGCTGGAAGAGATTAGGATGATTTAAAATGAGTGGAGATTCTCTTACCATCTGTACAGGATTGCCCTGGAGATGTCCACGATTCAAAAAGATCTTCAACATCTCTGGCTTCCTCTTGATTGGGCTTCATCATTTTTTGCTCACCATTATTTAGTCCACAAATACCACATGTCTTACTCATCATCTGATTGAGTACAATCTACGCGCAAAGGGTTAAAAAAAACAATCTACAAACAACAGTCCAAGTTAATATTTGAAGCAATAATTTGTTAATAAGCTTGAGGTACCTGCACTCTGTCTCCATCAAAGAACAGTTGGTCAATATTGATTGAGGGTGCTTCTAATATAATTCCAGTTGCATTCTGTTGAATAGTTACAAGATCTAGGGGACAATGGACATCCATTTGTTCAACTAGACATTTTGAACTTCTGACAATTTCTACAGACCATTTGTTGCTCCTAAATTAATGTTGTAAAAAGAAAATAACTTTTAAGTCCTCTGCTGGCAACTGGTTGTAACTTGGATAGTGTGTGGACTGAACTGTACACTGAGTAACATGTGGAGAGAAAAGTTCTTAGGCTGAAACTGTGTCAATAAAACATGGCTGCATATTCAGACTAAGATTATTTCCATATCAACAACTCCATCATGCTATAGCAGGAGTACAGCAAAGGTTTACCAGGCTGATTCCTGGGATGGCAGGTCTGTCATATGAGGAGAGAGTAAGTCACTTAGGATTATATTCACTGGAGTTTAGAAGAGTGAGGGGGATCTCATAGAAACTTATAAAATTCTAACAGGGTTAGACAGGGTAGATTCAGAAAGAATGTTCCTGCTGAGGTGAGGAGAAACTTCTTCACCCAGAGAATGGTGAATGTATCGAATTCAGTGCCACAAAATGTAGTTGAGGCCAAAACATTATGTGATTTCAACAAGAAGAAATTAGATATAGCTCTTGGGGTGAAAGGGATGAAGGGATATGGGGGGGAAGGGGAATCAGGATATTGAATTCGATGATCAACCATGATCATAATGATGGGGGAGGAGGCTCGAAGGGCCAAATGGCCTATTCCTGCTTCTGTTCCTAAACAAAAGGAATACGTTCAAGTGTTATGTCTTTTTTGAATAACCCAGAGGCTCAAGGAGTCTAAGTTCCTGGTTACTTTCTCCATGGCAGCACGTTGATCAATTAGAGTCAACTTGCCGATCAACCTGCATTATTTTCTCCTTTGGTATAAATTGTTACGATTGTTTGAAATTTGGTATTCTTGTGTTTGTCCTGATGAGTGCAAGCTTCAGCAACATGTTTCCCTCTTCAGTATTATTTAAATTGATGCCATTGTTTTACTAAGCGAAACGAGCTACATACTCGTCATGGGCCAACGCTGCATCATTTCCTTTAGGAAGTCTATGATTTAATCCGTTTGCAAAAGAGTTACTCACTTTGAATAATCTTTCCTTGATTACTTAGCTTGGTTTCAACATCGTTCACCAAGAGTTTTATTCCATCTGGTGTGGGATATGCTTCAATTACGCTGTTAAAGATAACATAGAAATTCTATTAGATATTACAACATGTTGAGCAAGGATAGAGCGATAGAGAAGTGAATGTCGGTTATGTTATTTGATGAGTAAACTAAAGGCCTGGATGAACAATGGCTGTCACATCAAATTGCATGCTGGAAGTTGGAGAATTCAGTTTTGAAAATTGAAAGCTGGTATCAGTGAAAGCCAGCATGAAGCTGGTGGATTGCTGTAGCATTCAAAGTGATTCACTAAAGCCCTTTATGGAGAGAATCCTGACTTCTTATCTGATCTGGGTCTATATGTGACTCGAGTCCCACAACAATGTGGCTGAGCCTTTAACTGGCCGCTGTGATGGTTGTGTAAGCCACTCAGTTGTTTTACTTTCACCAGTCAGGTGAAACGTTAAAGATGATCCAACTAGTGATGAGAAATACATGCTGGTCATTGGGTATACAATCCATATCCCAACAAGGGATTCAAAAAGCAAGGGCCATTCAGCACACCCAGGCTAATCCATGTATGATCTGTACAGAAGGGCCAGGAATAGGTCCATAGCCCATTGAAGCTATCTGCCATTCAATGATATCACAATTAGACCATAAGACATAGGAGCAGAATTAAGGCCATTCGGCCCATCGAGTCTGCTGCGCCATTCAATCATGGTTGATATGATTCTCATCCTCATTCTCTTGCCTTCTCCCCGTGATCCTTGATCCCCTTATTGATCAAGAATCTATGTATCTCTGTCTCAAAGACACTCAATGACCTGGCCTCCACAACCCTCTGTGGCAATGAGTTCCACAGATTCACTACCCTCTGGCTGAAGAAATTCTCCTCATCTCAGTTTTAAAGGAGTGTCTCTTCACTCTCAGGTTATGCCCTCAAAGTCTAGTCTCTCCCCCTAATGGAAACATCCTCTCCATGTCCACTCTATCTAGGCCTCTCAGTATTCTGTCAGTTGCAATTAGATCCCCCCTCATCCTTCTAAACTCCATTGAGTACAGACCCAGACTCCTCAACTACTCTTCATCTGACAAACCCTTCATTCCTGTGATCATTCTTGTGAATTTCCTCTGGACCCCCTCCAAGGCCTGCACATCCTTCCTTAGGTATGGGGCTTCCATCATTTACCAGTCTTTGCACATATTCCTTCATACCTTTGGTTAATAAAAATCTATTGACCTCAGATTTAAAATCAACAATTGATCAATTGCTGTTTGTTGAAGAGAATTCTAATCTTCAATCACTCTTTACGGTGTCGGAATCTTTCTTTATTTCATTCCTGAACTATCTGCCGTAGATTTCTCAACGAGCAGGAATTGTTCCTTTATCTATCTTATTGCTTTCTCTTAATATTTTGAATACTTCTATAAAATTACCCCTCAGGGAATATAACTCTAGGATTTGTGTAATCTCTCCTTGTAATGTAATCCTTGGAATCCACGAATAATTCTAGCAAAATCTATGCCACACACCCTCCAAGGTCAATATATCGTACCTAAGATGTGGTGCCCAGAACGGCTCCAAGTACTCCAGGTGTGATCGAATCAAAGCCTTTGTATTCAATTCCTCTAGATTTAAAAACCAGCCTCTCAGTACTTTTTTACTATTTGCCATTTTAATGATCTGCATACAGAGACTTTAAGGACCAGAACAGAGTCATGAGGACTCCATGGACGATCAAAATCACAAACAATACCTGGGTCTAGAGGTCCCATATCCGTTTAAGACCATAAGACCATAAGACATAGGAGCAGAATTAGGCCACTCGGCCCATCGAGTCTGCTCCGCCATTCAATCATGGCTGATTTTTTTTCTCATTCCCATTCTCCTGCCTTTTCCTCATAACCCCTGACCCCCTTATTAATCAAGAACCTACCTACCTCTGTCTTAAAGACACTCAATGACCTGGCCTCCACAGCCCTTTGCGGCAAAGAGTTCCACAGATTCACCACTATCTATCTGGCTGAAGAAATTAATCCTAATCTCTATTTTAAACCTAGAACATAGAACATAGAACAGTACAGCACAGAACAGGCCCTTCGGCCCACGATGTTGTGCCGAGCTTTATCTGAAACCAAGATCAAGCTATCCCACTCCCTATCATCCTGGTGTGCCCCATGTGCCTATTCAATAACCGCTTAAATGTTCCTAAAGTGTCTGACTCCACTATCACTGCAGGCAGTCCATTCCACACCCCAACCACTCTCTGCGTAAAGAACCTACCTCTGATATCCTTCCTATATCTCCCACCACGAACCCTATAGTTATGCCCCCTTGTAATAGCTCCATCCACCCGAGGAAATAGTCTTTGAACGTTCACTCTATCTATCCCCTTCATCATTTTATAAACCTCTATTAAGTCTCCCCTCCGCTCCAGAGAGAACAGCCCTAGCTCCCTCAACCTTTCCTCATAAGAACTACCCTCCAAACCAGGCAGCATCCTGGTAAATCTCCTCTGCACTCTTTCCAGCACTTCCACATCCTTCTTATAGTGAGGTGACCAGAACTGCACACAATATTCCAAATGTGGTCTCACCAAGGTCCTGTACAGTTGCAGCATAACCCCACGGCTCTTAAACTCCAACCCCGTGTTAATAAAAGCTAACACACTATAGGCCTTCTTCACAGCTCTATCCACTTGAGTGGCAACCTTTAGAGATCTGTGGATATGGACCCCAAGATTTCTCTGTTCCTCCACAGTCTTCAGAACCCTACCTTTGACCCTGTAATCCACATTTAAATTGGTCCTACCAAAATGAATCACCTCACATTTATCAGGGTTAAACTCCATTTGCCATTTTTCAGCCCAGCTTTGCATCCTATCTATGTCTCTTTGCAGCCTACAACAGCCCTCCACCTCATCCACTACTCCACCAATCTTGGTGTCATCAGCAAATTTACTGATCCACCCTTCAGCCCCCTCCTCTAAGTCATTCATAAAAATCACAAAGAGCAGAGGACCAAGCATTGATCCCTGTGGCACTCCGCTAGCAATCGGCCTCCAGTCCGAAAATTTTCCATCCACCACCACCCTCTGTCTTCGATCAGACAGCCAGTTACCTATCCAATCAGCCAACTTTCCCTCTATCCCACACCTCCTCACTTTCATCATAAGCCGACCATGGGGGACCTTATCAAACGCCTTACTAAAATCCATGTCTATGACATCAACTGCCCTACCTTCATCAACACACTTAGTTACCTCCTCAAAAAATTCTATCAAATTTCTGAGGCACGACTTGCCCTTCACGAATCCGTGCTGACTATCCAGGATTAATCCGCATCTTTCTAAATGGTCGTAAATCACATTCCTAAGGAGCTTTTCCATCAATTTACCAACCACCGAAGTAAGACTAACCAGTCTATAATTACCAGGGTCATTTCTATTCCCTTTCTTAAACAGAGGAACAACATTCGCCATTCTCCAGTCCTCTGGCACTATCCCCGTGGACAGCGAGGACCCAAAGATCAAAGCCAAAGGCTCTGCAATCTCATCCCTTGCCTCCCAAAGAATCCTTGATCCGACCCGCCAAGGACTTCACATGTCCCCTCCTAGCTCTCCTAAGCCCCTTTTTCAGCTCATTCCTTGCTAACTTGTAACCCTCAATCGAGCCATCTGAACCTTGTTTCCTCATCCCTACATAAGCTTCCCTCTTCCTTTTCACAAGACATTCCACCTCTTTTGTGAACCATGGTTCCCTCACTCAGCCATTTCCTCCCTGCCTGACAGGGACATACCTATCAAGGGCACCCAGTATTTGTTCCTTGAAAAAGTTCCACTTTTCATTAGTTCCTTTCCCTGACAGTTTCTGTTGCCAATTTATGCCCCCTAATTCTTGCCTAATCGCATCATAATTACCTCTCCCCCAATTGTAAACCTTGCCCTGCCGTACAGCCCTATCCCTCTCCATTGCAATAACAAAATACACCGAATTGTGGTCACTATCTCCAAAGTGCTCTCCCACAACCAAATCTAACACTTGGCCCGGTTCATTTCCCAGTACCAAATTCAATGTGGCCTCACCTCTTGTCGGCCTATCCACATATTGTGTCAGGAAACCCTCCTGCACACACTGCACAAAAACTGCCCCATCCGAACTATTTGACCTACAAAGGTTCCAATCAATATTTGGAAAGTTAAAGTCGCCCATGACAACTACCCTGCGACACCCACACATATCCATAATCTGCTTAGCAATTTCTTCCTCCACATCTCTATTACTATTTGGGGGCCTATAGTAAACTCCTAACAACGTGACCGCTCCTTTCCTATTTCTAACCTCAGCCCATATTACCTCAGTGTGCAGATCCCCCTCGAAGTGCCTTTCCGCAGCCGTTAAACTATCCTTGATTAACAATGCCACTCCTCCACCTCTTTTACCAGCTTCCCTACACTTACTGAAACATCTATACCCAGGAACGTCCAACAACCATTCCTGTCCTTGTTCTACCCACGTCTCCGTAATGGCCACAACATCGTAGTCCCAAGTATCAATCCACGCCCCAAGTTCATCTACCTTGTTCCGGATGCTCCTTGCATTGAAGTAGACACACTTCAACCCACCTTCCTGTCTACCGGTACCCACCCTTGACCCTGATACCTTCCCCAATACCTCACCACCCTCACTGACTTCTGGACTACAACTCCTTTTCCCACTCCCCTGACAAATTAGTTTAAACCCCCTGAAGAGCCGTATCAAATTTCCCTCCCAGGATATTGGTGCCCCTCTGGTTCAGGTGCACCCCGTCCTGTTTGTACAGGTCTCACCTTCCCCAGAATGTGTTCCAATTATCCACGTATCTGAAACCCTCACTCCTACACCATCCCTGCAACCACATGTTTAACTGCACTCTCTCCCTGTTCCTCAACTCGCTGTCACGTGGCACCGGTAACGTACCAGAGATGACCACATGTTTTGTCTTGGATCTCAGCTTCCAGCCCAGCTCCAGAAATTCCTGTTTTAAATCCCCGTCCCTTCTCTTACCTATGTCGTTGGTACCAATGTGTACCACGACTTGTGACTGTTTCCCCTCCCCCTTCAGAATCCGGAAAACACGGTCAGAGACGTCACGGACCTTGGCATCCGGTAGGCAACATACCATCCGTGAGTCTCTTTTGCTGCCACAGAACCTCCTAACTATCCCTCTAACTAACGAGTCCCCAATAACTATTGCCCTCCCGCTCTGCCCCTTACCCTCCCGAGCCACAGAGACGGACACAGTGCTGGAGATCCTCTCACTGTGGCTCACCACTGGTATGTCATCCCCCTCAACCGTATCCAAAGCGGAATACTTGTTGCTAAGGGGAACGACCACAGGGGATCCCTGCACGGACTGCTTCCTCCCAGCCCCTCTCACTGTCACCCATCTGTTTTCATTCCTCGGAGTAACTGTATCCCTAAAGCTTCTGTCTATGGCCACCTCTGCGTCCCTAATGATCCTAAGTTCATCCAGCTCCAGCTCCAGTTCCCTCACACGGTTTTGGAGGAGCTGCAGATGGGTGCACTTCCCACAGATGTAATCAGCAGGGACACTGATTAAAGGGTCATCCCTTTAGCCTGAGGTTGTGCCCTCTGGTTCTAGTTTTTCCTATGCGTGGAAACATCCTCTCCATACCCACTCTATTTCATTGCAGCAAGGATCTTATTTAATTTTACATATTAATCTCATATGTGGGTCCTTGTCAAAAGCCTTCTGAAATCATCTATACAGTAAAGACATTGCCATTTAATTCCTGCTGAAGGAGTTGGTGGATTGTGATGGCTACTTACACACTGGGCACTGATATCAGCAGCTTGATTGCTTTCTTTCTCTGCTGACTCTTGGCACGGCGCATCAACAGAACAAACTTTGGGGCAGGTGAACAGTCTTTGGTCAGAATGTAGTGGCAATCATTAAGTATTTTATATGTTAGTTCATTACTATCGAATGTAACAACTCGCTCTTTCTCAGCAATACATTCCCCTGTAGAAAAATAATTTACACAAATGTTGGTCTCTATCCAGAATATCTTTTACTCTTCCTGTCCTGACATGTTCTGATTAACAATTCCATGAACCTCTTTCTCAGTGAACTCACAAAATCCCCAATCGCTGTCAATATTTAGAATTGTTACAGGTTTGGGATTGAGTTAACTTTTTTGAAGTTTGTGGGGCATTGCTGCGAAGGCCAGCATTTGTTGCCCATTTCTAATGGCCTTTGTCATGGTGGCGATGTACACTGCACTTGACTCCTAAACAACAGCAGTCGGTGAAGTGTAGGCACCCTCAGGTTGCTGTTAAGGAGGCAGTTCCAGAGTGCTGATCCAACAATAGTGAAGCAACGGAATATATTTCCCAATCTGAAGAAGAGTCATACAGACCTGAAACATGAAATAACCATAATTTGTCAGAGTGCCAGGCTCTGACCGAAAACCGATGCGTATCTCTCCAGATGAACCATCGAGGTTTAAGACCACATCTTGAGCAACTCTGACAAAAACAACTGTGAGGGCGTGGTCTGGCTGGGTGGGGCCTGATAGAGTTGGTAAGGCTGTCTCCATGGAAACACAGAAATCGAGTGCTATCTTTAAACTCCCCCCTTCCCCCAGCAACCAGCTCCCATCCCCACAGCACAATTATCACGGGTTCTCCCCCACCCCCACCTCCCACCCCCCCCTCAACCTCCACCTGCCAGAACCAACTGCAGCAGTATCGCTGGCATTTCCTACTCCCAGCCAGGTCACCCCCCCGCCCCCGCCCCCCCCACCCCTCCCCGCCCCCCCCCATCCCCCCACACACATCCTCACTACCCGTTCCCCCCATCTCTGCCAGGTTTCTCCCTTCAAAGTTCTCGGCGCTGCCCCCTCCACCAATTTGGGCTACCAATTGTGCAATTGTGTCCGCAGGAGTGATGCTAGGAGGCACAGAGGCTGGCAAACTAAAGGAGTTTTATTAATGAGGGGTGTTCAGAACCGGCTGCTTCTTTACCCTGCACTGTTACCCACACTGGCGATGAATGCCACCACTTCTGGTGACGTCATGCATATATTATCATACGGTACTCAGTGTAACTTCAGTGTTGCTTTGCCAAAATCAATATAAATATATAACACTCCCCAAAGACCCCACCCTGGCACTAACACCTGGCACAGGTTGGCAGTGCCAACCTGACATTGCCAACCTGGCACTGGCAGTGGCAGCATGACACTGCCCGGATAGGTCCCTCTCCCCTCGGAGGCTATACTTACCTTGGTGCCCCTGGCGAGCTCCTTTTGACTGTTGTGCATCTCCATAAAGCTGTTATGAACATCATTGACATGATGTCAAGTGGGCAAGGTTGGAATATTCAGTGAGCGGGATCATGGGACGTGTTGGTCTTTTAAGGATATGCAGATCCATTAAAATGTATTTAAATGAGGTTCCCACCCCATTAGTCATGGATGAGGGACATTGAAAATCAGGAAACGAGATCTTGCCAGAGAGAATCTACTTTCCCGACTCTTGTGTATTTTTTGGGGCCATGTTGCTGTTTGTGCTGATGGCGAACACGGAATCAAAATCATCCCGGTGAACTCTGTTTCTTTCTTGTTGTGGATATGCCGGCGTTGGACTGGGGTAAACACAGTAAGAAGTTTAACAACACCAGGTTAAAGTCCAACAGGTTTATTTGGTAGCAAAAGCCACACAAGCTTTCGAGGCTCTGAGCCCCTTCTTCAGGTGAGTGGGAATTCTGTTCACAAACAGAACTTATAAGACACAGACTCAATTTACATGAATAATGGTTGGAATGCGAATACTTACAACTAATCCAGTCTTTAAGAAACAAAACAATGGGAGTGGAGAGAGCATCAAGACAGGCTAAAAAGATGTGTATTGTCTCCAGACAAGACAGCCAGTGAAACTCTGCAGGTCCACGCAACTGTGGGAGTTACAAATAGTGTGACATAAATTCTGATTCTAGGATCGCATGATAAAGACTCAGGAGGAAAAAAGCAGAAATATTTATGTGAAATAGTGTGACATAAACCCAATATCCCGGTTGAGGCCGTCCTTGTGTGTGCGGAACCTGGCTATCAGTTTCTGCTCCGCGACTCTGCGCTGTCGTGTGTCGCGAAGGCCGCCTTGGAGAACGCTTACCCGAATATCAGAGGCCGAATGCCCGTGACCGCTGAAGTGCTCCCCAACAGGAAGAGAACAGTCTTGCCTGGTGATTGTCGAGCGGTGTTCATTCATCCGTTGTCGCAGCGTCTGCATAGTTTCCCCAATGTACCATGCCTCGGGACATCCTTTCTTGCAGCGTATCAGGTAGACAACGTTGGCCGAGTTGCAAGAGTATGTACCGTGTACCTGGTGGATGGTGTTCTCACGTGAGATGATGGCATCTGTGTCGATGATCCGGCACGTCTTGCAGAGGTTGCTGTGGCAGGGTTGTGTGGTGTCTTGGTCACTGTTCTCCTGAAGGCTGGGTAGTTTGCTGCGGACAATGGTCTGTTTGAGGTTGTGCGGTTGTTTGAAGGCAAGAAGTGGGGGTGTGGGGATGGCCTTGGCGAGATGTTCGTCTTCATCAATGACATGTTGAAGGCTCCGGAGGAGATGCCGTAGCTTCTCCGCTCCGGGGAAGTACTGGACAACGAAGGGTACTCTGTCCACTGTGTCCCGTGTTTGTCTTCTGAGGAGGTCGGTGCGGTTTTTCGCTGTGGCGCGTTGGAACTGTTGATCAATGAGTCTAGCGCCATATCCTGTTCTTATGAGGGCATCTTTCAGCGTCTGGAGGTGTCTGTTGCGATCCTCCTCATCCGAGCAGATCCTGTGTATACGGAGGGCTTGTCCGTAGGGGATGGCTTCTTTAACGTGTTTAGGGTGGAAGCTGGAGAAGTGGAGCATCGTGAGGTTATCCGTGGGCTTGCGGTACAGTGAGGTGCTGAGGTGACCGTCCTTAATGGAGATGCGCGTGTCCAAGAATGCAACCGATTCCGGAGAGTAGTCTATGGTGAGCCTGATGGTGGGATGGAACTTGTTGATGTCATCATAGAGTTGTTTCAGTGATTGTTCACCATGAGTCCAAAGGAAGAAAATGTCATCGATGTATCTAGTGTATAGCACCGGTTGAAGGTCCCGTGCGGTGAAGAAGTCTTGTTCGAACCTGTGCATGAAGATGTTGGCATATTGAGGTGCAAATTTGGTCCCCATGGCTGTTCCGTGTGTCTGGATGAAGAACTGGTTGTTGAAGGTGAAGATATTGTGGTCCAGGATGAAGCGGATGAGATGTAAAATTGCATCTGGAAACTGGCAGTTGTTGGCGCTGAGCACTGAGGCCGTTGCAGCAATGCCATCGTCATGGGGGATGCTGGTGTAGAGTGCTGAGACATCCATTGTGACGAGGAGCGCTCCTGGTTCAACTGCTCCATGTGTGCCGAGTTTCTGTAGGAAGTCCGTCGTGTCGCGACAAAAGCTGGGGGTTCTTTGTACAATGGGTTTCAGGATGCCCTCGACATAGCCGGAGAGGTTCTCGCACCGACCTCCTCAGAAGACAAACACGGGACACAGTGGACAGAGTACCCTTCGTTGTCCAGTACTTCCCCGGAGCGGAGAAGCTACGGCATCTCCTCCGGAGCCTTCAACATGTCATTGATGAAGACGAACATCTCGCCAAGGCCATCCCCACACCCCCACTTCTTGCCTTCAAACAACCGCACAACCTCAAACAGACCATTGTCCGCAGCAAACTACCCAGCCTTCAGGAGAACAGTGACCAAGACACCACACAACCCTGCCACAGCAACCTCTGCAAGACGTGCCGGATCATCGACACAGATGCCATCATCTCACGTGAGAACACCATCCACCAGGTACACGGTACATACTCTTGCAACTCGGCCAACGTTGTCTACCTGATACGCTGCAAGAAAGGATGTCCCGAGGCATGGTACATTGGGGAAACTATGCAGACGCTGCGACAACGGATGAATGAACACCGCTCGACAATCACCAGGCAAGACTGTTCTCTTCCTGTTGGGGAGCACTTCAGCGGTCACGGGCATTCGGCCTCTGATATTCGGGTAAGCGTTCTCCAAGGCGGCCTTCGCGACACACGACAGCGCAGAGTCGCGGAGCAGAAACTGATAGCCAGGTTCCGCACACACAAGGACGGCCTCAACCGGGATATTGGGTTTATGTCACACTATTTCACATAAATATTTCTGCTTTTTTCCTCCTGAGTCTTTATCATGCGATCCTAGAATCAGAATTTATGTCACACTATTTGTAACTCCCACAGTTGCGTGGACCTGCAGAGTTTCACTGGCTGTCTTGTCTGGAGACAATACACATCTTTTTAGCCTGTCTTGATGCTCTCTCCACTCCCATTGTTTTGTTTCTTAAAGACTGGATTAGTTGTAAGTATTCGCATTCCAACCATTATTCATGTAAATTGAGTCTGTGTCTTATAAGTTCTGTTTGTGAACAGAATTCCCACTCACCTGAAGAAGGGGCTCAGAGCCTCGAAAGCTTGTGTGGCTTTTGCTACCAAATAAACCTGTTGGACTTTAACCTGGTGTTGTTAAACTTCTTACTGTCTTTCTTGTTGCCAGACCTGCTGAGATTCTCCAGCATTTTCTGGTTTTATTGATTTACGTGTATCTGCTATCATCGTCCTTCCAGGTGGTAGAACTCGCGGGTTTGGAAGGTGCTGTCGGACGATCCTTGGCGAGTTGCTGCAGTGCATCTTGTAGATGGTATTCACTGCTGCTACTGTACACTAATGTGGAGAAGGATAATATTTAAGGTGGTGGATAGAGTTCCCATGGTAATTTTAAAGACCTCAATCTGGTCACCCCTCAGCCTTTTATTTTGTCGCCTGTTCAATTTTTCCTGATAGTTTTAATCTCTCACTTGTGGTATGATTGTTGTTAATTTTTTTTGCAGCATTGTTTCTATATCATTTATGTAATCCATAGAATCCAAAGAATCCCTACAGTGCAGATGTAGGCCATTCGGCCCATTGGGTCTGCACTGACTTCTGAAACAGCACTCCAGTCAGGCCCACCCCCAGTAACCCTGTTCACTGATTATGGCCAATCCAGCTAACCTGCACATGTTTGGACACTAAGGGGCAATTTAGCATGGCCAATCCCCCTAATCTGCATATATTTGGACACCAAGGGCAATTTAGCATGGTCAATCCCCCTAATCTGCACATCTTTGGACACCAAGGGACAATTTAGCATGGCCAATCCCCCTAATTTGCATATATTTGGACACCAAGGGGCAATTTAGCATGGTCAATCCCCCTAACCTGCACATCTTTGGACACTAAGGGACATTTTAACATGGTCAATCCATCTAACCTGCTCATCTTTGGACTGTGGGAGGAAACCGGAGCAGCCGGAGGAAACCCACACAGACACGGGGAGAATGTGCAGACTCTACCCAAGGCCAGACTCGAACCCAAGTCCCTGGGGCTGTGAGGCAGCAGTGCTAACCAATATGCCACCATGTTACCTACTAGAACTGAGTACAATGCTCCAAGTGTGGTGTAACCCAGGTCATCTGTATAAACCTTATTTTGTATCTTCTCCAGTGCTTCTATCTCCTTTTTGTAAGATGAAGGTAAAATCTGGACTAAATGTGGTTTACGCATTTATAATTTGTGCTTTTCAGTTTAATCAAGTGTCTTGAGATGTTTATATCTGCTAAATAGTTGTTGTTAGAATGAGAAAATCTAGCCTTATGTTTCTTCAAGCTACCTGTCACATTTCATACCTGGGAGAAATATAAAGTATTCTAAAGAGGAAAGGAGCTCCTTTAGTTCAATAACCATTCTCCCCCAGTGAAGAACACAACCTCACATTACAACACAGGTCAGAGATGGAGCTACAGCATGGTACTCAAGACCTGCGCTCCAGAAGGGAGAATTCCCTTCACTTGGGCTGTTGGTACCACTGAGTTTAAGCTTTGATGTATCAATTCACCAAGTGCCTTTTCCTTGTTTAACATATCACAGCATGAACTGATTTCAGGCTTGCAATGCTTCCCTACATGTTGAACGAGTTATCAGGTGAAATCACATGCAGAACATTTCTCCGAGGACAAGTAGAAACAATAATTACGTTGGTTTGTCGTCAGAAGCAGTCGAGTGATTTCAGTGATGCCTTGGAATCCTCGCGTTCGTACGACTGGGGCCATTGTTTGGATGTGCACTGGCATAGGGAGCTCGAAGCCTTGGTAATACATTGTAAACTGGCATCGAAACAAGATTAACCATTATACAGGTAAGAAAATCACAGCTCTCCAATCAAGACAATGTGAACTGGAAACCAGTGCAGTGAAATAAAGATAGCCATACCCTGGGTAGTTTAACAATTGTATCAATGGTCCGCGGTGATGTGAGGGCTATCAGTTGTGTGATCTGGTGAGAAGGATTAACTTCAAATTTATTGCAAAATCCTAATAAGTAAGCAGCTCCAGACTCGACCCTGGTTAAAAAGAGCATCATGTTAGTGTTGTAGGTGGTGTACATGGAAAAGCGCAGAGTAAGAGAATTATATAACACAAATGCTTACATCCTTCCGCCATCTATCATCATATGAGGGATTTCCGACCACTGAGTCTTAATTTTCAAGGCTGGATGATTTGCAAGATATCCCATCGATGCTTTAGAAGACATCTTATACGTCTGACAGTTTTCACCCCATCTGTACATCACCTGGAACATTTAAAAAAGACAGTTTGTCGCACTCAATGGCACGTAAGACCATAAGACCATGAGACATAGGAGCAGAATTAGGCCACTCGGCCCATCAAGTCTGCTCCACCATTCAATCATGGCTGATATTTTTCTCATCCCCATTCCCCAGCCTTTTCCCCATGACTCCTGATCCCCTTATTAATCAAGAACCTATCTATCTCTGTCTTAAAGACACTCAATGACCTGGCCTCCACAGCCTTCTGCAGCAAAGAGTTCCACAGATTCACCACTCTCTGGCTGAAGAAATTCCTCCTCATCTCTGTTTTAAAGAATTGTCCCTTTAACCTGAGGTTGTGCCCCCTGTTTCTAGTTTTTCCTACAAGTGGAAACATCCTCTCCATGTCCACTCTATCCAGGCCTCGCAGTATCCTGAAAGTTTCAATAAGATCCCCCCTCATCCTTCTAAACTCCAACGAGTACAGACCCAGAGTCCTCAACCGTTCCTCATACGACAAGCTCTTCATTCCAGGGATCATTCTTGTGAACCTCCTCTGGACCCTTTCCAAGGCCAGCACATCCTTCCTTAGATACAGGGCCCAAAACTGCCCAGAATACTCCAAATGGGATCTGACCATCTGTTTCTATAAATAACTCAGTGCTTTTGATTTACATTACAATGGGAGCGCCCAGCCATCAAAGAAGGGGTGTCTCAGCCCAGTCCAGTTGAAGGCACAAGCACCTACCCAAGTGCCTGAAGGAGCGATCCAGACAGGTTTCAGCCCTGTGCCAATAACTTCTCAATTACCTTTGATTTGGAGCATGGCAAGCCAGAAGACATTATTCCTGCTGGGGCTCACCTGTACACTCCAAAAGCCCTCCCAGGTGTGGAGATGGGAAAGCACCCATTGCCTCTGGAATTTGCCTCTGTGACAGTTTCTGGCTTCTCGGCCAAGCTTGTGTCAGAACAGCAGCCTGCAACTGTGGAGTGCTGACAGTGCACAATGACATACATGATGGATTTGTGTGGAGTTCTGGCCAAGGTGAGTAAGGGGGAACTGATTTCACTGGTGTAATAAACAGAGGATGACTCGATGAGGAATCAGAACCAAAAGGCTTTATTGCCAATGAAATGATTAACTCTATATAGGGTCGGACAGAATAACTAGGCAACTTTACATTACTCTTCCTTGTCTCCAACTGAGGATCCTCCCCTGATCCAGGATACGCACCCTCGCACTCGATTGCCTCAGCTTCCCACCACGACACTCCATAGGGTCCAGCTCGATTATGTGGCCCTCAGAGAATGCCTCCTTAAAGGGGCCATGCTACCACAACCGATAACTAGAGGACATCAACTTGAGACACATGCATCCATATGAGCCATAGTAAACTGGTACAGAGCCCACTGTCCACACAAAAGATTGGAGAGGGGGCAAACTGGAGGGAACTTTTTTTGAACAGTGAGAAATCATAGAAACCCTACAGTACAGAAAGAGGCCATTCTGCCCATCGAGTCTGCACCGACCACAATCCCACCCAGGCCCTACCCCCATATCCCTATATATTTACCCACTAATCCCTCTAACCTACACATCTCAGGACACTAAGGGCAATTTTTAGCATGACCAATCAACCTAACCCGCACATCTTTGGACTGTGGGAGGAAACCGGAGCACCCGGAGGAAACCCACGCAGACACGAGGAGAATGTGCAAACTCCACACAGACAGTGACCCAAGCCGGGAATCGAACCCAGGTCCCTGGAGCTGTGAAGCAGCAGTGCTAACCACTGTGCTACCATGCCGCCCCCTTTTGTGATCTGGAATGTGCTGCCTGAAGTAGCCATGGTAGAAAGCTCAAAGGTTTCATTCTGAAGGGAAATTGAATTGATACTTGAAAGGAAAAATCTGCAGGGGTATGGGGAAGGATGCAGAGACGATGGCATAAGCAAGATGGACCAAATGGCCACATTCTGGGCTTAATCACTTACATCATTTATAATCAGCCATACATTACCATTGCTTTGTGTGCTTTCGGGATGGCAGCATCCACACATATTTTCCACGTGCTGTCTTCCTTCAGATCGACAATACGCAGGTGCATTTTAGGTCTGCCACCTGAGCTTTGCACAGATCCAGTGAGCTGATATCCTTGCTGTTTTCCATCAGTCCTCCTAGCACGAGCAAGGATGATGAGTGACGGAGCACCAATGTCTCTGATAAGATCACGCTAGAAATGCAAAGAAATATCGACAAAAAATGAATAAGCAGGCACCAAAACAAAGTGTGGGCAGAGGCCATTCTGTCCTTTAAACTTGGTAAGAAGTCTCACAACACCAGGTTAAAGTCCAACAGGTTTATTTGGTAGCAAATACCATAAGCTTTCGGAGCACAGCTCCTTCGTCAGATGGGGTGGATATCAGATATCCACCTGTTGGACTTTAACCTGGTGTTGTGAGACTTCTTACTGTGCTTACCCCAGTCCAACGCCGGCATCTCCACATCATGACTTTAAACCTGTGCCATTGTTCCATTACTTCATGGCTGATCTGTCACTTTTCTCCATTCCGCCTGCCTTGCTCCAGTTCTGGAACCTTTAATAACCTTGGCCAACAAATATCTGCTAATTTCAGATTTAAAATTATCAATTGGCCTCCACATCCAACAACCATTTGGAGCCAGGCGGAGATGCAGAATTCCAAATCTCCCCTTTCCTGATTGTTGAGGAGGTACTTCCTGACACCAGCCCTCAACAGCCTGGCTCGAATTGTAAGGTTGGCGTGGCATGGTGGCACAGTGGTTAGAACTGCTGCCTCACAGAGCCAGGGACCCGGGTTCGATTCCCGGCTTGGGTCACTGTCTGTGTGGAGTCTGCATGTTCTCTCCGTGTCTGTGTGGGTTTCCTCCGGGTGCTCCGGTTTCCTCCCACAGTCTGAAAGATGTGCTGGTTAGGTGCATTGACCCGATTAGGCACCGTAGTGTAGTGAGAAGGGAATTTCACAGTGTTAATGTAAGCTTTACATTAATAAATAAACTTTAACTTTAAGGCGATGTCTGCTTGTTCTGGAATCCACCAATCAGAACCAATCATGTCTCACTCTCTAACATAAGAACATCAGAACTGGGAGCAGGAGTAGGCCATCTGGCCCCTCGAGCCTGCTCCGTCATTCAACAAGATCATGGCTGATCTTTTCATGGACTCAGCTCCACTTACCCGCCCACTCACCATAACCCTTAATTCCTTTACTATTCAAAAATGTATCTATTCTTGCCTTAAAAACATTCAGCAAGGTAGCTTCACTGGGCAGGGAATTCCACAGATTCACAACCCTTTGTGTGAAGAAGTTCCTCCTCAGCTCAGTCCTAAATCTGCTTCCCCTTATTTTGAGGTCATGCCCACTCATTCTAGTCTCACCTGCCAGTGAAAACAACCTCCCTGCTTCTATCTTACCTATTCCCTTCATAAGCTTATATATTTCTATAGGATCTCCTCTCATTCTCCTCTACTCTATTTAATTTAGTTATTTTCTAATTAATTGTCTGAATAGTTGAATTAGATCATCCGTCAATCTGTTAACACAAGGGAATACAGGCCTACCGTCTGCAAACTTTCCTTGTCATTTAAGTCTTTTAACACCAATGCTTTCTGACAAATTTACACAGCACCCATCCCAAGGGCAAAACAGCTAAAACTATAGAAACGGACAGCTACTTAAATGTACCTGATTAGTGCATGTGGTAACTATACAACAGCACTCTGTAACGTGGACACTGGCAAATTGTGAACCATGAACAGTCTTCAATGCATCAAATCCTTTCATTGAGTCAGGGTGACTGGTGCTTACCAGTGAAGCTTGTTTCCTTCCTGCCCCTGACCCGCCTGAGGTCAGTGTTTTCTGCTCAGTGAGAGTCAGCAGCATGTTTTCTGCAGGAAATGGTATCTGTGGAATGGAGAACTCTTTACCCAACATGCACAGTGGCAGAGAAAGCACCTTATCTGTGGGACTGAGTGCCTGGAGTGCCAGCTTCCCAGCAACAGTGATTATCCTGTCACTGGGCAAAGAGTTTCCAATTCCACTGAATATGCTTGCATTACACTCAATGCTATTTTGAAGGTAAACAGCCCCGACAGCAGGGCCTATGTTATCAGTAATTTACAGGTTTTGCTACTTAAACTTTGGAAGTGCAGTGCCTGAACACAGCAGTCCAGATAGTGATCTAACTAGAGTTTGAAATAACTATAGATAACTTCCACCCCTTTGTATTCTGACCTACCAGAGATAAAGGCTGTTGAGTGAGTGACTAACCTGCTCAGAAGATTGTCTGCTGCTCGAGCTACTCTGTCTGTGTCTAATTCTGGAGCTTGGCTTGTTACTGGACAATAGCCGTCTTCTGGTCTGCTGGATTTACAAAGTGAAAAATGTCAGATTTATGCTTTGAGCAACAGATCATGAAGCAGAGAATAGCACTTTGAAAGAAAGATATATTAATTATCTCACATTTCTCTTTCTGGTAGATGGTTTGATAATAACTATAAACACCCTGGGGGTTACCATTGATCAGAAAGTGAACTGGACCAGCCAAATAAATAGCCAAGTGGCTACCAGAGCAAGTCAGATGCTGGGAATTCTGTGGCGAGTAACTCACCTGACTTCCCAAAGCCTGTCCACCATCTACAAGGCACATGTCAGGAGTGTGATGGAATACTGCCCATCTGCCTGAATGGGTGCAGCTCCCAACAGCAGCAAAGAAGTTTGACTCTATAAAGCAGCCACTTGATTGGCACCCCAACCACCCACCATCTTAAACATTTACTCTCTTTATCACCAGCGCACAGTGGCAGCAATGTGTATACCATCCACAAAATGCACTGCAGCAACTCACCAAGGTGGCCTGGTCAACAGCTTCCACACCTGTGAATTCTTCCACCCAGAGGGAGATGGGCAGCAGACACAGAAACATGGAAGGACGAATATTGTCCTAGATACAAGGGTCAGGATTCCTGGAGTCTTTTTTGAAATAGAGGCCATGGATCCTTGTCTATTATCCTGAGAGGGCAAATGGGTCTCGCTTTAACATCACACCCAGGGGAAAATAATGAGTGTCCGCTTGGATTTTGTGTTTGGAATGGGGACACACAAGGAAGAAATGAATTTGAAATATCACAGCAGACTTTCATCTTACCTCACTGCTTCTGACTGATTTGAACTCAATATCCATGAGCTGTTGGTTTATTCCCTGGAAGAATATAATTTTTCAAAAATCAGTCATTTTCTGCAGAATCCACCCACTGATGCTCATCCGGTATTCATCCATACTTTGCCACACACAAACTGATGGTAAAAGTGAGGCCTTTCTTAGAGACCAAAGCTGAGATTTCACCATCCTGTTCTCACTGATGTACCTCCTGCTCTCTGTGCTATTAGCTAATTAAGGGACAGAATTTCAATGTTGTGTCCAACCCTGAATAAACCTGGGTCAAGAAGCTTGTAACAAGGGTGAAGATTCATTTACAAATCACAGCCAACAACTCTTTACCAAAGAGAACAAAGAACAGTACAGCACAGGAACAGGCCCTTTGGCCCTCCAAGCCTGCGCCGATCACGATGCCTGCCTAAATTAAAACCATATGCACTTATGGAGTCTGTATCCTTCCATTCCGATCCTATTCATGTAGTCGTCTAGTTGCCCCTTAAATGCCGCTATCGTACCTGCTCCCTTCCCTGGCAGCGCGTTCCAGACATTGATCACCCTCTGTGTAAAAAACTTGCCTCGCACATCTCCTCTAAACTTTTCCCCACGCGCCTTAAACCTATGTCCCCGAGTACTTGATTTTTCTACCCTAGGAAAGAGCATCTGACTATCCACTCTGTCCATGCCACTCATAATCTTGTAGACCTCTATTAGGTCACCCCTCAACTTCCATTGTTCCAGTGAGAACAAATTGAGTTTATCCAACCTCTCTTTGTAGCTAAAACCCTCCAGACCAGGCAACATCCTGGTAAACCTCTTCTGTACCCTCTCCAAAGCATCCACATCCAGTGTGGCAACCAGAATTGTACACAATATTCTAAATGAGGCCCAACTAAGTTTCTGTACAGCTGC
The DNA here is from genome assembly GCF_964213995.1 of Mustelus asterias. Lineage (NCBI taxonomy): Eukaryota > Metazoa > Chordata > Chondrichthyes > Carcharhiniformes > Triakidae > Mustelus > Mustelus asterias. The sequence goes on along the minus strand of NC_135808.1, from coordinate 133,887,101 downwards.
AGCATGACCTGCCAATTTTTAAACTCAATGCCCCGACTGATGAAGGTAAGCATGCCGTGTGCTTTCTTGACTTCCTTATTCACCTGCGCTGCCACTTTCAGTGATTGGGGAACATGTATGCCCAGATCTCTCTGCCTGTCAATACACCTAATGGTTCTACCATTTACTGTATAATTCCTACAAGCATTGGACCTTCCAAAATGCATTACCTCACACTTGTCCTGATTAAACTCCATCTGTCATTTCTCCACCCAAATCTCCAACCGTCTGTTTCTTGCTGTATCCTCTGACAATCCTTTTCACTATCCGCAGCTCCAACAATTTTTGTGTCATCTGCAAACTTACTAATCAGACCAGCTATATTTTCCTCCAAATCATTTATATGTACTATGAACAACAAAGGTCCCAGAACTGATCCCTGTGGAACATCACTAGTAAGAAGTCTCACAACACCAGGTTAAAGTCCAACAGGTTTATTTGGTAGCAAATACCATAAGCTTTCGGAGCGCTGCCCCTTCGTCAGATGGAGTGGATATCTGTTCACAACCTTCCATACAGAAAAGCACCTTCTACTGCTACCCTCTGTCTTCTATGGCCAAGCCAGTTCTGTATCCATCTTGTCAGCTCTCCTCTGATCCCGTGTGACTTCACCTTTCATACCAGTCTACCATGAGGTACCTTGTCAAAGGCTTCACTGAAGTTCATGTATACAACATCCACTGCCTTTCCCTCATCTACTATTTTCGTCACTTCCGACACTATAGCTAAGAAAACCCACCAAGGCCTCTACTTTCTCAGAAGACTAAGGAAATTTGGCATGTCAGCTACAACTCTCACCAGCTTTTACAGATGCACCATAGAAAGCATTCTTTCTGGTTGTATCACAGCTTGGTATGGCTCCTGCTTTGCTCAAGACCACAAGAAACTACAAAAGGTCGTGAATGTAGCCCAATCCATTACGCAAACCAGCCTCCCATCCATTGACTCTGTCTATACTTCCCGCTGCCTCAGCAAAGCAGCCAGCATAATTAAGGACCCCACACACCCAGGACATTCTCTCTTCCACCTTCTTCTGTCAGGAAAAAGATACAAAAGTCTGAGGTCATATACTAACCGACTCAAGAACAGCTTCTTCCCTGCTGCCGTCAGACTTTTGAATGGACCTACCTTGCATTAAGTTGATCTTTCTCTACACCGTAGCTATGACTGTAACACTACATTCTGCACTATCTCATTTTCTTCTCTATGAACAGTATGCTCTGTCTGTATATCTTGCAAGAAACAATACTTTTCATTGTATGCTAAAACATGTGACAATAATAAATCAAATCAAATTGAATCCTCAAAAAACTCGATCAAGTTAGTGAGGCACAACCTCCCCTTCACAAATCCATGCTGCCTATCACTAATAAGTCCATTTGTTTCCAAATGTGAGTAGATCTTGTCCCTCAGAATCTTTTCCAATAATTTCCCACCACCGATGTAAGGCTTAATGGCCTATAATTTCCTGAATTATCCCTCCTGCCCTTCTTAAACAATGGAACAACATTGGCTATTCTCCAGTCCTCTGGAACTTCACCTGTAGCCAATGAGGGCACAAAGATTTCTGCCAAGGCCTCAGCAATTTCCGCCCTTGTCTCCCTCAGTATTCTGGGGTAGATCCCATCAGGCTCTGGGGACTTAGCTACTTTAATGCTTTTTAAGACGCCCAACACCACCTCCTTTTTGATATCAACATGACCCAGAATGTCTACACACCCTACCCTAGGCACCTCATCCACCAAGTCCTTCGCTTTGGTGAACACTGCGGCAAAGTATTCATTCTGTCATCTCGCCCATTTGCTCTGGTTCCTTGCATAGATTCCCTCCACTCTCCTTGAGTGGATCAACCCTTTCCCTGGCTACCCTCTTGCTCTTTACACACTCATAAAGTGCCTTAGGATTTTTCCTAATCCTATTTGCCAAAGAATTTTCATGACCCATTTTAGCTCTCCTAACTCCTTCCCTAAGTTCCTTCTTATGTTCTTTATATTCTTCAAGGGCTTCATCTGTCTTAAGCCTTTTAGACATTGTGAATGCTTCCTTTTTCTTTTTGACAAGACGCATAATATCCTTCCTTATCCAGGATTCCCGATACTTGCCACACTTATCCTTCATCCTCACCAGTACATGCCAGTCCTAAATTCCAACCAACTGACATTTGAAAGACTCACACATGTCGGATGTTGATCTACCCTCAAACAGCCTCTCCCAATCTACCCTCTCCAGATCCTGCCTAATTTGTTGTAGTTAGTCTTCCCCCAATTTAACATCTTTGCCTGAGGACCACTCTTGTCTTTATCCACAAGCATCTTAAAACTTATCAAATTATGATCACTGTTCCCGAAATGCTCTCCTACTGAAACTTCGATCACCTGGACGGGCTCATTCCCCAATACCAGGTCTATTCTGCTTTTACGCAGGTTAGGTGGATTGGCCGTGTTAGATGCGCAGGGTTACAGGGATGGGACCTTGCTGGGGGTCCTGGGTAAGATGCTCTGTTGGAGAGTTGGTGCAGCATTGTTGGACTGAATGGCCTCCTTCTGCTCTTAACGGAGTCTATGGATCCGTTCTTTACAAAACAATATTATTTAAATGTCCCCTTTAACTTAAGATGAAAAAATCTGTCCCGAAAAGGGGATGAAGATTGGAGATGTGCCCTTGTGTTCCGGTTGCCATGGGGAAAGAGGCACTCAAATAAAAAATAATTGAAGTGTCAGACACCAGTTTTAACACCTTAACATGGAATCTCACAGGGAAAGGACAGTTACTGTTTGGAGACAAGATCACAGAAGTTACTGTTACAGAATCATAGAAATCATAGAATCCCTACAGTGCAGAAGGAGGCCATTCAGCCCATCGAGTCTGCACCGACAACTAATCCCACCCAGGCCCTATCCCCACAACCCTACATATTTACCCTACATACATACATACCTACATACAACCCTACATACTAATCCCTCGAACCTACACATCCCAGGACACTAAGGGGCAATTTTAGCATGGCCAATGCACCTAACCTGTACATCTTTGGACTGTGGGAGGCAACCGGAGCACCCGGAGGAAACCCACGCAGACACGGGGAGAATGTGCAGAATCCACACTGACAGTGACCCAGGCTGGAACCAAACCCAGATCCCTGGAGCTGTGAGGCAACAGTGCTAACCACTGTGCCACTGTGCCGCCCATAAGTTGTGGCGAAACAGTGAACCCGCACATCTTTGTTTCATGTTAGTAACCAAACAGGATGCTTTTGAGATTTTGCTTTCTGTTCAGAAGGAAGGGAAGAGAAGATGGAATTCTTAAAATTTTAATGGATGGGGAGTCGCTGAGGTGTGCCTTGCTGGTGATAATCAGATCCAGAAAATTTGAACAGGGAGCAGAATGATTGTCAAAGGAAACTGAAAGCTTCAACCTGGTTTAGCAAGAGAACTGGAGCTGCTGGAGAGCTGGGAGTGACCATATGGAAGTTCCTGTAATGCTACATACATACCAAAAGCACAGTGCTTAGTGAAATGGTTTGGTAAGACAGATTGTTTGACTTAGTTAGTTAACGCAAAAAGTACCTATTCCTTATCTAGATGTATTAGTTGCCTGTTAAGTAATGTTTGGTCTGTATTGATTTTAGTTTGTTTATTACAGTTAAAGCCTTAAGTGTGAAATCTTGTCCTTCAATTCTTTCCATCAGTCACTGGGAAATTCACTCCTTTTTAAAAGTTATCAATATCTTTCAGGGATTGTAATGATGTCGATGGAAAAATGTATATTTCAGACTTCAGCTGCAAATAAACCTCTTTGTTTTGGCTTTTTTCCTATTGGGACAACCTTGCATGTTCCATGAGCCACTCATCCCCCAGAAAAAAATCAAACCAGATCCCAGTAGAAGGATACTAAAAGTTAAGACAGTTGCAACTCAATAGCTGCAGGGAGACAAGGGGAGCTTGCTGGCGTCCCCAGCCCGTTACACAATCAAATCCTCCAGATAAAGATGGAATGAGCTGCTTCAAACATTAAATGTTCTTCCCAATGCAAACACAAATAAATTGCTAATTCAATTCTCCCTGACAATTGTTCAACCACTTCAAAACAAGGGTTAAAAACTGAAACTTCTGAAAATTGGTAAATAAAAGAATCTGTACCCATGTGTTGTCGGAGAACATGTATCTGCTGGAGCTGGAACTGGAATCAGGACTTGCGCTGTTGCTTCGATTTCTGGATAGCCGAAATGGTTGATCTTGCTTCTGGTCAGCGATGTGGTGTCCCTTGAGTACTCGGTCACTCGACAGTGAAGATCTTCGAGAGGTAGCCCTGCTTCTTGAGGAGCTTTTGGAAAGTGAACTGGATGAGGAGCTGCTGGTCCTAGTCTGGTTTTTCATTCTAGTCTGGAAAGAAGGCATTGTGGTTAGGACACGGGACAGGCTTTTCTGTGCCCCATTGCGGAGGTAAAAGCAGTAAAGATGAAGAATGGCTGAAGCACTTTGAATTCCTTCAAGAGATATACAGGCCTGGCAAGGGTGAGGTTATGAAGCGTAACATGAGTACTTTGCTTCAGTCTTCACAAAGGAAGACATTAATAATGTACCAGAAGTGCAGAGAAAAACATGTTTTAGTGAGGAGCTGAAGAAATAAGCATTAGTAGAGAAATGGTTTTGGGGAATTAATGGGATTGAAGGTGGATAAATCTCCAGGTCCTGATAATCTTCATCCCAGAGCACTTAAGGAAGAGGCTCTGGAAATAGTGGATTCATTGGTGGTTATTTTCCAAAATTCTTTGGACTCTGGACTAGATCCTACAGTTTGGAGAGTAGCTAATGTAAGCCCGCTATTCAAAATGGGAGGTAGAGAAAAAACAGGGAATTATAGCCCAGTGAGCCTAACGTCAGTACTGGGGAAGTTGCTAGAGTCCATTATCAAGGATTTCATAACTCAGCATTTGGAAGGCAGTGGTATAATCAGACAAAGTCAGCATGGATTTACAGGAGGGAAATCACGCTTGACGAATCTATTGGAATTCTTTGAGAATGTAACTAGTAGAGTTGACCAAGGAGAACCAGCGGATGTTATTGAGACTCTCAGAAGGCTTTCAACAAGGTCTCACATAACGTACTACTAGGTAAAGTTAAAGCACTTGGGATTACAGGTAATGTCTTGAGATGGATAGAAAGCTGGTTAGCAGATAGGAAGCAAAACGTTGGCCCAAATGGGTCTTTTTTTGATGATGTGGAGATGCCGGCATTGGACTGGGGTAAACACAGTAAGGAGTTTAACAACACCAGGTTGAAGTCCAACAGGTTTATTTGGTAGCAAACGCCACTAGCTTTCGGAGCGCTGCTCCTTCATCAGGTGAGTGGGAGATCTGCAAACAGGGCATATAAACACGGCATATCTTTTTTTGATTGGCAGTTAGTGACTAGTGCAGTGCAGCAGGGGTCTGTGCTAGGACCCCAACTGTTCACATTATATATTAATGATTTGGAAGAGGAAACTTAATGTATTGTCTTCAAATTTGCAGATGATACAAAGTTGACTGGGAGGGTGAGCTGTGAGGAGGATGCATAGATTCTTCAGTGTGATTTGGACAGGCTGAGTGTGTGGGCATGTGCATTGCAGATGCAGTATAATGTGGATAAATGTGAGGTTATTCACTTCAGTAGCAATAACAGAAGACAGATTATTACTTGAATGGGTGTAAATTGAAAGAGATGGATACTCAACAAGACTTTGGAGTATTCCTGCATCAGTCACTGAAAGTGCGCGTGCAGATACAGCAGGCAGTAAAGAAGGCAAACGGTACGTTGGCCTTCATAGCAAGGATTTGAGTATAGGGATAGGGATGTTTGCTGCAATTGTATAGGATGTTGGTGAGGCCACACCTGGAGTATTTTGGTGTCCTTATCTGAGGAAGGATATCCTTGCTATAGAGGGAGTACAGTGAAGGTTTACCAGGCTGATTCCTGGGATGGCGGGTCTGTCATATGAGGAGAGTTCGGATTATATTCATTGGAATTTAGAAGAGTGAGAGGGGATCTCATAGAAACTTACAAAATTCTAAAGGGTTAGACGGGGTAGATTCAGAAAGAATGGCCGCAATTCTCCCAAAAGTGCTGAATTGGCGAGAAAACTGTTCTAAATCCCAACTGTTCTGTCAGTTCAGCTTCTCACCTGAATCTCCGCACTCTGTGCACTGCAGAGGTCCCAGTCAGGAATCTCATTAAAAACCCAGGGGGGGCGGGGCCTATTTACGTCAGAGTTTGACAGTTCTGGAACTCTGCGCATGAGCAGTGGCCCCAAACTGTCAACCTCCCTTTTGCTGGCCAGCCTGATTGCAGTGCTCCCTCTGCAGCACCACCCCCCCCCCCCGGCCCAATCGTGGCCCTCACAACAATTCCCAGGCCAGCCCTCAAGCCCCACCCCCAGCAATGGTGATCCCCCACCCCCCTCACCCTGGCAGACCACCCCCCCCTTCTGACCTCCCCACCGGTGTCAGGCCCCCCAGAGGCAGGCCCCCCCTGGCAGATCACCCTGCCCCCGCAGGCCCGCCCCAATCACTGCCCTCCCACCATCCAGACCGATCCTGTCTGCAGAGTGGCAGCAGGACTCCCCACCCCCATCGATCGCCCCTAGACCCCGCCCATGGTAGGCTCCACTCCCTTGGCACTGCCCAATGCCCAATAGGCAGTGCCAATGTGGCATGGGCACTTTGCCCCTTGGGCAGTGCCAGGGGCACAGGCTTGCACTGCCAGGGTGCCCATGCCCAAGGGGCACCAACCCTGCCGCCCGACCCCCTGGGGGGCCCCGATTGCCCCCCTTCATTCCAGCAGGGTCTCCCGCTAGTTCCCTGAATGTGGGGAGCTAGTCTGACCCCCCCCAGAATGAAGTACTCCTGGCAGGGTGGGAGATTCAATCGGGACCTGAAAGGTCCTGATAATTAACTCATATACATATTTAAAACAGATTAAAAACAGGTTTAAATGACTTACCTGCCTTCCTGCCGGTTTCCAGCATGGTCTGACTGGCGACTGTTTGCTGGCTCTGGGAGATGTGCATGCGTTCCTGGCACAAATGCAAACCCCTGTTCAAGGCTGGAGATGCGCATCTCCCACCGCAACCCGACAGAAAAGTTGTAGGTCGCAATGGGAGAATCGCAGCCAATGTTCCCAATGGTGGGGAGTCCAGAACTAGAGGTCATAGTTTAAGGATAAGGGGTAAACCTTTTAGAACTGAGATGAGGAGACATTCCTTCACCCAGAGGGTGGTGAATGTATGGAACTCACCACAGAATATAGTTGAGGCCAAAACATTGTGTGATTTCAAGAAGAAATTAGATATAGCTCTTGGGGCTAAAGGGATCGAGGGATATGGAGGGAAGGGGGGACCAGGATATTGAATTCGATGATCAACCTTGATCAAAATGAATGGCGAAGGAGGCTCGACGGGCCAAATGGCCTCCTCCTGCTTCTAGTTTCTATGTTTCTATGAGCTTCATTTCCTAATGTGAAATTGATCTAGATTGAAATTGCTGTCATTTCATCATCGTACAGGAGGGCTACATTGGTGAGGTGGAATTGCATCACTTGTCCACTACCCCACCCTAACCTCTCCTTCTTAATTTCGTTGTAACAGTATGATTCAGAAAGAGAAGAACAGTCCATGTTCCTGAACCTGCACAAAGGGCATCTTAACAAGGATTCATTTCCTCTCCTTCCTCACCCTCACCTCGGGTACCTGCACCACAAAAAGCTGTTTCATTGTCTGTAAAGCACTTTGGCTCATTCTGAGGTTGTGAAGGGTGCTATAGAAATGTAAGGTTTTTTTTAGTTAAATTGGAAGGGTTGTTTGAAGCTTCACTCAAAGTGTTAACGATGATGGGGTACCAGGGGAACTGGTTAGCTCAGTTGGACGGCTGGGTTGTGATGCAGAGCGATGCCAAGAGCGTGGGTTCAATTCTCGTACCGGCTGAGGTTATTCATGAAGGCCCCGCCTTCTCAATCTTGCCCCTAGTCTGAGATGTGGTGACCCTCAGGAAAAATTACCACCAGTCTGCTCTCCCCCTTTGAGGGTGCGAATGCCGATAGTCATCTGGGACTATGGTGACTTGAGCTTTACCTGTGAGCGAAACTCCTTGAACAGGACTGTACGTCTCTGAATTCTTTCAGGTAATAGTTCCTCTTTCCCCAGTGGTTGGATCATTTTGGAATCCGCTTTGGGGCCTGTCTGTACTTCGAACAACAACCTTTCAATTTTTGTCTCTGACTGGACTGGAAAACAAAAGAAGGGTTTCATTACCATTTGTGAGCTGTGATGATCACAAAGCGGGAGGTTGTTTGTTACGTCATTACCTGGCCTGATTGAAACTTTGGCAGTGTGCAGTCCCATCAATCTGTGCAGTGGCCCGTGGCGAATGTAAACAGCACTGGCTGTCTTTGCATCAAGACACAGGTCAAAGCCAAATGTAGTCATCCCCATACAAACATTCATCACAGAGGGTCTCGGGGCAAGTCGCTGTTCTTCATCATAACATTCAGCTTCATCTGTTATTACTCCTGAACAAAGCTCCAGCTGTCGGCAAGGAATCAGAAATCAGTTCACTGGTCAGAGCGGCATGGGGTTTGCTTTGCTGTCTTGTGCTTTTATTTCACAATTTGATTTGATTTGATTTATTGTCACATGTATTAACATACAGTGAAAAGTATTGTTTCTTGTGCGCCTTACAGACAAAGCATACCGTTCATAGAGAAGGAAACGAGAGAGTGCAGAATGTAGTGACTAGTGGTGTTCCGCAGGGCTCTGTATTGGGACCTCTGCTGTTTGTGATTTATATAAATGATCTGGAAGAAGGAGTAACTGGGGTGATCAGTAAGTTTGCGGACGACACAAAACTGGCAGGACTTGCAGATAGTGAGGAACATTGTCAGAGGCTACAGAAGGATGTAGATAGGCTGGAAATTTGGGCAAGGAAATGGCAGATGGAGTTCAATCCTGATAAATGCGAAGTGATGCATTTTGGTGGGAATAATGTAGGGAGGAGCTACACGATAAATGGAAGAACCATAAAGGGTGTAGAGACGCAGAGGGACCTGGGTGTGCAAGTCCACAGATCTTTGAAGGTGACGTCACAGGTGGAGAAGGTGGTGAAGAAGGCATATGGCATGCTTGCCTTTATAGGACGGGGCATAGAGTATAAAAGTTGGGGTCTGATGTTGCAGATGTATAGAACGTTGGTTCGGCCGCATTTGGAATACTGCGTCCAGTTCTGGTCGCCACACTACCAGAAGGACGTGGAGGCTTTGGAGAGAGTACAGAGGAGGTTTACCAGGATGTTGCCTGGTATGGAGGGGCTTGGTTATGAGGAGAGATTGGGGAAACTGGGGTTGTTCTCCTTGGAAAGACGGAGGATGAGGGGAGACTTAATAGAGGTGTATAAAATTATGAAAGGCATAGATAGGGTGAACGGTGGGAAGCTTTTCCCCGGGTCGGTGGTGACGTTCACGAGGGGTCATAGGTTCAAGGTGAAGGGGGGGAGGTTTAACACAGATATCAGAAGGACATATTTCACACACAGGGTCGTGGGGGCCTGGAATGTGTTGCCGGGCAAGGTGGTGGAGGCGGACACACTGGGAACGTTTAAGACTTATCTAGACAGCTATATGAACGGAGTGGGAATGGAGGGATACAAAAGAGTGGTCTAGTTTGGACCAGGGAGCGGCGCGGGCTAATTGTTCCTGGTTTCTCGTTTCAAGGCTTCATTCTACGATCATCTTGCTGGTGCCAGTACAGAGTGAGACTGCGGATAGTTGGGAACCTGTCTCGGGGGCAGGGAATTCATATGGTGTTCGTGGAAGTGGAAATGACTAGGGTTGGGAAGCATTTTCCGATCGGGGCCATTGTGATCTCCTGGACTCGTTTCGATCGCCTCAGGGGGTCGGAGAGGAATTTCCCAGATTTTTTTTTCCCCATATTGGCCCTGGGGTTTTTCACTCTGGGTTTTCGCCTCTCCCTGGAGATCACATGGTCTGGAATGGGGGGGTGGGGGTAAGTTAATAGGTTGTAATGAACAAAGCATCGTAGCTGTGAGGGACAGCTCGGTGGATAGGATATTGGTATGTAGATAGGCTGGAAAATTGGGCGGGGATCCTGGATTCAGGATTCAATCCTGGACCGGGGAGCGGCGCGGGCTTGGAGGGCCGAAGGGCCTGTTCCTGTGCTGTATTGTTCTTTGTTCTCTTTGTTCTTTGTTCTTTGTAGTGTTACAGTCATAGCTAGGGTGTAGAGAAAGATCAACTTAATGCAAGGTAGACCCATTCAAAGGTCTGACAGCAGCAGGAAAGAAGCTGCTCTTGAGTCGGTTGGTACGTGACCTCAGACTTTTGTACCTTTTTCCCGACGGAAGAAGGTGGAAGAAAGAATGTCCGGGGTGCGTAGGGTCCTTAATTATGCTGGCTGCTTTGCCGAGGCAGCGGGGAGTGTAGACAGAGTCAATGGATGGGAGGCTGGTTTGAGTGATGGATTGGGCTACATTCACAACCTTTTGTAGTTCCTTGCGGTCCAGACATTGTCCAGACATTTACAAGTAAAGGCTTATAACTATAATAATTCCAAAGGATTTCATTGGCTGTAAAATCCACTTGCAATGAAATGTGTTGTGGAAATGCAGTTTCTTCTTCCTTTTTATATATCAACTAATTTATAAGAACAGGAAATGGCCATTCAGCCCCTCTAACCCGCTTCATCACTCAGTTTGTAGTTAGTTAAACCAGCGTGAGCTGCTGAGCTGGTAGCCTTGATAATTGAAATAATCTAAAGATGGTTCATGAAGATTTCCAGTGATGGGACTAGAATCATAGAATCTCTACCGTGCAGAAGGAGGCCATTCAGCCCATCGAGCCTGCACCGACAACAATCCCACCCAGGCCCTATCCCCATGTATTTATCCTGCTGGTCCTCCTGACACTAAGGGGCAATTGGGCATGGCTACTCCTGTACATCTTTCGGACTGTAGGAGGAAACCGGAGCTCCCGGAGGAAACCCACACAGACACGGGGAGAATGTGCAGACTCCGCACAGACAGTGATCCGAGGCTGGAATTGAAACTGGGTCCCTGGCACTGTGAGGCAGCATTGCTAACCACTGTGCCACCATGCCACCCTTATTCCTGCTGTTGGTCCTGCCATTTTTGCAATTGCAGAAGATTATCTTCCACTGAATTGATCTGATTTTGAGTTTTTCCCGATACACAAACCACACAGTAATCTACAAATAGCTCACTCTGTTTTTTAACTCCATATCCTTTAGTGCCAAAGAGATACTCTAATCATGTACATGTGTATGTGGGATTAGGATTTGGTTTAATCTCACATCGTTATAAATGCCTTGTGGATTGGTACTGGAGGTAGGAATAAAGAGAGTATTTGAAGCTGTTCATTCTCTGCTTTAAAGTTTGCAGAATCAGGGTACAATCTAGCTGGATGTTCACAGTTTAGCTTCTGCTGCGGTTTCATGATGTTTGATTCATGCTGTTCGCTAGGGGATTTTCACAGTAACTTCATTGCAGTATTAATGTAAGTCCACTGCGACACTAATAAATAAACCAAACTAAACTATTGCTGTGGCCACATTGTGGAACAAGTAGCTGGATTTTATGGCCCTCTGGCAGTGTGTTTGAAGGCCTTTATAAGTAAAGTTTTAAAGTTTATTTATTAGTGTCACAAGTAAGGCTTACATTAACACTGCAATGAAGTTACTGTGAAATAGCCACACTGTCTGTGTGGAGTTTGCGCATTCTCCTCGTGTCTGCGTGGGTTTCCTCCGGGTGCTCCGGTTTCCTCCCACACTCCAAAGATGTGCGGGTTAGGTTGATTGGCCAGGTTAAAAATTGCCCCTTAGAGTCCTGGGATGCGTAGGTTAGAGGGATTAGCGGGTAAATTAGCGGGTAAAAAAAAAAGGGATTAGCGGGTAAGGCCTGGGTGGAATTGTGGTCGGTGCAGACTCGATGGGCCGAATGGCCTACTTCTGCACTGTAGGGTTTCTAAGTTACTGCAAAAATCTCCTAGTCGCCACACTCCGGCGTCTGTTCGCATACACTGAGGAAGAATTTGGCATGGCCAATGCACATCTTTCGGACTGTGGGAGGAAACCGGAGCACCCGGAGGAAGCCCACGCAGACACGGGGAGAGTGTGCAGACTCCACTCAGACAGTGCCCCAAGCTGGGAATCGAACCCGGGTCCCTGGTGCTGTGAGGCAGCAGTGCTAACCCACTGTGCCACCGTGCCGCCCACAATTCACAAGGAACTGAGCGATCCATCCCATTGGGCTGAATGAGCACTGCGGTGGCCAATTAACTCTGCCCCCCTTGCCCCCACTTCTGCTATTTTGCCAAGGCAGGTGATGCCTACACCAGGTGGGTAGCCTGCAATTTCTACTGCAGAGACCACATAGCTTTAAATTGAGGGGTGATAGATATAGGACAGATGTCAGAGGTAGGTTCTTTACTCAGAGAGTAATAAGGGCGTGGAATGCCCTGCCTGCAACAGTAGTGGACTCGGCAACATTAAGGGCATTTAAATGGTCATTGGATAAACATATGGATCTTATTGGAATAGTGTAGGTTAGATGGGCTTTAGATTGGTTTCACTGGTCAGCGCAACATCGAGGGCCGAAGGGCCTGTACTGCGCTGTAGTGTTCTATGTTCTATGGTGTCAGGCTCCTATGGGAGTCCCCTGTCTGCATCGGAGGCAGTTCCCCAAGATCATTTCCCCCTTTAACCTTTCTCCCCTGGCTTCTCAAACCTGGTTTCACCCCTCACCCCCATTCTCCTTACTGGAGTCGGCCACCCGGCCCTGTCAATACCCCAGACTCCACAACCTCCTACTCTTTGGGTACTACTTGCAGTCCCAACAATGGCCACCGCTCTACTATGGCACTGCTGGGACTACAGAGCTGCCAGCTAATCAGATTGGCTGACAGATCCCTAAGGTGGGACTTACTTCCCAGATGGGGTGAAAATTTTGACCAAGTAATTGGTTTTTTGTTGGGCCCTCACAACTTTTCCGTGAGGGAGGAGGGAGAAATGCAGCATCCCAGAAAAACCAGCCCAAGAAAACAAAACAGTCTTGGAATAGTAACTGGGTCAAAAGGCCACAATGGCAAACAGGTTTGCATCTGGTGTCTTGGAGGGAATTAGGAGAGTATGGTTTATAATAATGTTTGTCATGCCATGAGTCTGCAAGGGCAATATGCATGATTCGGAATCTTTATCGATCTTCAGAATTTCTTAACAATTTGCGGAGCTGGGGTTGAATTGAAAGGATCAATGAAATTTACCACTAAAAAGATAGGATAATTCTATTCATATCTTTATGTCTGGAATTATATCAAAGGTTTGCCTGAGTGGGTAGGGAAGTGGCGAATGCAATTCAATCTGGAAAAGTGTGAGGTAATGCATTGCAGGGGGCAAACAAAGCAAGAGAATTCTCAATAAACGGGAGGATATCGAGAAAGATTGAGGAAATGAGAGACCTTGGAGTGCATGTCCACAGGTCCTTGAAGATGGGCAAGGTGGTCAAGAAATCATATGGAATGCTTTTCTTTACTGGGCAAGGCACTGAACACAAAATCAGGGATGTAATGATGGAACTGTATAAAACGTTGGTTAGGCCACAGCTGGAGCTTTGAATACAGCTCTGGCCACCACAGGACAGGAATGGCATAATTACTCTGGAGAGGGTGCAGAGGAGATTTCCAATGTTGCCAGGACTTGAAAATTGCAGCTATGAGGAGAGATTGGATAGGTTGGGGTTGTTTTCCTTGGAACAGAGGAGGCTGAGGGGGTGACCTAATTGAGGTTTACAAAATTATGAAGGGCCTAGATGGGTAGACAGCAAAGATTTGTTTCCCCTAGCTGGGGGGGGGGCAATTATCAGGGGGCAGATGATTGATACAAGGATTACAGAGGACATGAGGAAAACCTTTTTCACCCAGAGGGTGGTGGATGTCTGGAATTCACTGCCGAAGCTGATGGTTGAGGCTGAAATGCTCAACTCATTTAAAAAGATACCTGGATCTGCATTTAAAGTGCTGGAAGCTGCAAGGCTACAGACCCAGTGCTGGAAAGTGGGATTAAATGAGTTTCTTTTTTCTTGTTTTTGGCTGGCATTAATATAATGGGCTGAATGGCTCTTTTCTAAGCTGTAACTTTTCTATGGTTAATGGTCTACTGCTAGAAGACGTTGTATGTTTCTGAACTTGGTCGAACACAAGAAATGGATTAAGTTCAAGGAGAGGCGATGGCCTCGTGGTATTATTGCTGGACAATTAATCCAGAAACTCAGCTAATGTTCTGGGGACCCGGGTTCGAATCTCGCCACGGCAGCAGGTGGAATTTGAATTCAATTTTTAAAATCTGGAATTAAGAATCTATTGAAAACCATGAAACCATTGTTGATTGTCGGAAAAACCCATCTAGTTCACTAATTTCCCTTGGGGAAGGAAATCTGACGTCCTTACCCGGTCTGGCCTACATTGACTCCAAGCCACAGCAATGTGGTTGACACTCATCTGCCCTCCAAGGGCAACTAGGGAAGGGCAATAAATGCCAGCAAGCCCGCGACACCCCTGTCCCACGAATGAATTTTTAAAAACGTTGCCACCATTGATTTTGTCAGATTCAAGGTTCCTGCTAATCCTTTCACTTAACAAAAATGTAATATTCTCAAGCTAGAAAACTCCAAATGTTCCTCAGCACCCATAGTCTTTTGGCAGGAGAGAGGTCCAGATATCTGTTATCCTTTGTGTGATAATGCACAGCAGAAGACCATAAGACGTAAGAGCAGAAGTATACCATTTAGCCCATCAAGTTTGCTCCACCATTCATAGAATCCCTACAGTGCAGAAGGAGGCTATTTGGCCCATCGAGTCTGCACCGACCACAATCCCACCCAGGCCCTATTCCCGTAACCCGGCTAATCCCCCTGACACTAGGGTTAATTTATCATGGCCAATCAACCTAGCCCGCACATCTTTGGACTGCGGGAGGAAACTGGAGCACCCAGAGGAAACCCACACAGACATGGGGAGAACGTGCAAACTCCACACAGACAGTGACCCAAGGCCTTAATTGTATCCGGGTCCCTGGCACTGTGAGGCAGAAGTGCTAACCACTGTGCCACCGTGCCGCCCCGATCAATGAGATCATGACGGATCTGATTTGATAGCAATAATCAGATAGCCCTAGACTCTATGGTTAAGGATTAGTCCATGTTATTTAATGTAAAACAAACTTACATTTGATTGACTACGTCCAGATGACTTGAATTTTTGCTTTGTAATGCTTGGTTCTTTAGCCTCAGGTACAATTGGAGTTAATTTTGCTGCAGATAGATTCTCTATATTTCTTGAAACAGCGAATGTCTCTGACCTGTTGGTCAAATATTGCATTGATCATCAACAATAGAATCATAGAATGATAAAGACCAGAAGGAGGCTTTTCGTCCCATCATTCCAGTTCTGCCTTTTCGAAAGAGCTATTTAATTAATTTCACCACCCTCCGCTGTCCTCAGGATTCTTGCATTTATCAATTCAATTTTGAAAGTTAACATAGAATCATAGAATCCCTACAGTGCAGAAGGAGACCATTTGGCCCATCGAGCCTGCCCATACACCAATCCCACCCAGGCCCTATCACTATAACCCCGTGTATTAATCCTGCTAATCCCCCGACACTAGTTTATAAGTTTATTTATTATTAGCCACAAGTAAGGCTTACATTAACACTGCAATAAAGTTACTGTGAAATTCCCCGAGTCGCCACACTCTGGCGCCTGTTCAGGTCAATGAAAAAGAGGGCACATAACCAGCACATCTTTCAGACTGTCGGCATTTTAGATCGCCAATCCACCTAACCTGCACATAGAAACATAGAAACATAGGAAAACTACAGCACAATACAGGCCCTTCAGCCCACAAAGTTGTGCCGAACATGTCCCTACCTTAGCGATTACTAGGCTTACCTATAACCCTCTATCTTACTAAGTTCCATGTACTTATCTAAAAGTCTCTTAAAAGACCCTATCGAATCCACCTCCACCATCGTTGCTGGCAGCCCATTCCACGCACCCACCACCCTCTGAGTGAAAAACTTACCCCTGACATCTCCTCTGTACCTACTCCCCAGCACCTTAAACCTGTGTCCTCTTGTGGCAACCATTTCAGCTCTAGGAAAAAGCCTCTGACTGTCCACTCGATCAATACCTCTCAACAGCTTATACGCCTCTATCAGGTCACCCCTCATCCTTTGTCTCTCCAAGGAGAAAAGGCCGAGCTCACTCAACCTATCCTCATAAGGCATGCTCCCCAACCCAGGCAACATCCTTGTAAATCTCCTCTGCACCCTTTCTATGGCTTCCACATCCTTCCTATAATGAGGTGACCAGAACTGAGCACAGTACTCCAAGTGGGGTCTGACCAGGGTCCTATATAGCTGCAACATTATCTCACGACTCCTAAACTCAATTCCTCTATTGATGAAGGCCAGTACACCATACGCCTTCTTAACCACAGCCTCAACCTGCACAGCTGCTTTGAGCGTCTATGAACTCGGACCCCAAGCTCCTTCTGATCTTCCACAACTGCCAAGAGCCCTACCATTAGTATTTGACCTGCCAAAATGAACCACCTCACACTTATCTGGGTTAAACTCCACCTGCCATTTCTCCGCCCAGTCTTGCATCCTATCAATGTCTCGCTGCAACTTCTGACATCCCTCCACACTATCCATAAGACCTCCAACCTTTGTGTCATCAGCAAACTTACCAACCCATCCCTCCACTTCCTCATTCAGGTCATTTACAAAAATCACAAAGAGTCAGGGTCCCAGAACAGATCCCTGGGGCACTCCACTGGTGACCGGCCTCCATTCTGAATATGACCCATCTATAACCACTCTTTGCCTTCTGTGGGCAAGCCAGTTCTGGATCCACAAAGCAATGTCCCCTTGGATCCCATGCCCCCTCACTTTCTCAATACACCTTGCATGGGGCACCTTATCAAATGCCTTGCTGAAGTCCATATATACTATATCTACTGCTCTTCCTTCATCAATGTGTTTAGTCACATCCTCAAAAAATTCAACCAGGCTCGTAAGGCATGATCTGCCTTTGACAAAGCCATGCTGACTATTCTTAATCATATTATACCTCTCCAAATGTTCATAAATCCTGCCTCTCAGGATCTTCATCAACTTACCAACCACTGAGATTAGACTCACTGGTCTATAATATCCAGGGCTATCTCTACTCCCTTCCTTGAATAAAGGAACAACATCCGCAATCCTCCAATCCTTCGGAACCTCTCCCGTCTCCATTGATGATGCAAAGATCATCGCCAGAGGCTCAGCAATCTCCTCCCTCGCCTCCCACAGTAGCCTGGGGTACATCTCATCCAGTCCCGGCGACTTATCCAACTTGATGCTTTTCAAAAGCTCCAACACATCCTCTTTCTTAATATCTACATGCTCAAACTTTTCAGTCCGCTGTAACTCTGCACTACAACCACCAAGATCCTTTCCATAGTGAATACTGAAGTAAAGTATTCATTAAATACCTCTGCTATTTCTTCCGGTTCCATACAAACTTTCCCACCGTCTCACACTTCCCACCAGCACACCTTTGGACTGTGGGAGGAAACTGGAGCACCCGGAGGAAACCCACGCAGACACGGGGAGAATGTCGAAACTCCACACCTGAGGCCAGAATTGAACCTGGGTTCCTGGCGCTGTGAGGCAGCAGTGCTAACAACTGTGCCACCGTGCCACCCTAGTTATGATTGAATCTGCTTCCACCGTCCTTTCAGGCAGTGTGTTCCAGATCACAACAACTGACTTTGTTAAAAAATAGTTTCCTCATGTAATCTCTTAAATCTGTGTTCTCTGGAGATGCAGAAACCCTGCCATTCGAAACAGTTTCTTCTTAGCCATTCGATTAAACCATTCATGATTTCAACATGCCTGTCAAATCATCTCTTAACTTATCTGTTCTCAGGAGGCAATTGCAATTTCTCTAACCTCTCCACATGACTAAAGTCTTTCATCCCTGGCACCATTCCAGTAAATCTCATCTATACTCTCCCTAAGGCATTGACACACTTCCCTATCTGTGGTGCCCAGAACTGGCAACATGCTTCAGCTGGGTCATATCCAGTCATTTGTAAATGTTTAACATAACTTCCTTACTTTTGGACTCATGCTGCTGTTATGAAGCCAAGGAGACTTCTAACCTCTTAACAGCCTTCTCAACTTGTCCTTCACAGATTTGTATACCTTCCATCAGTGGACACTGTTTTTCCTTATTTACTCTCTCAGAACCTCTGTTAAGTCACCGCTTAATCTTCTCTGCTCTGAGCCGAACATAGAATCATAGAATCCTTACAGTGCAGGAGAAGTCATTTGGCCCATCAAGCCTGCACATACACCAATCCCACTCAGGTCCTTTCCCCATAACTGCACGTATTTATCCTGCTAATCCCCCTGCCACTAAGGAGCAATTTAGCAAGGCCAATCAACCTAACCTGCACATCTTTCAAACCGTGGGAGGAAACTAGAGCACCGGGAGGAAACCCACGCAGACACAGGGAGAATGTGCAAACTCCACACGGACAGTGACCCGAGGCTGGAATTGAACCCGGGTCCTTGACACTGTGAGACAGCAGTGCTAACCACTGCCCCACTGTGCAGCCCCTTCACAATTTCTCTGATAAGTGCCATGTTTCTTTTCTTATTGGGTAAATACAAAGTTTCCTCAAAAACTTGGAGGTTAAATGCGGTTGGCAGTTTGGAACAGTGTTGTCTTCCTCTGAGGCAGTCCCTGGGGATTGAGGGTGATTTGCTTCCACTCCAGTTTAATGCACTCTGAGATGGCTGATAAATCCAATGCACAATCTGCAGACTCTACCACATGTGGGACAGCTGGTGTTTGAAGAGTTTGGAATTTTGTTTGCTCCTTCTAACTCCTTGACTTCACCCCTGCACATTCCTGAAAAAGTCTCTCAAAGTGATAAATAAACAAATAAACCTTCTCCATTTTGGTCGGTCACAAGCCAAGGTCCTCCATGAGTTAATGGGGATGTTTGATCTCTTAGGGATGCCCTCAAAACATTGTTCCGCTGTCCTCCTGTGAACCTCTTGCTATGACCCAGTTCTGAGTAGGGCAGCTGCTTCAGGAGTCTGGCGTACAAACAGCATCCACTACCCAGCAGTTTTGAGTGATTAGCACCTCGATACTGGGCATGTTGGCGTGTGAGAGAATCCTGCAGTTAGATCACCTTCCTTGCCATTGGATGTGGAGGATCTTGTGAAGACATCACTGGTGCTAATTCTCCAGAGCTTTAAGGTGCCTGCTGTCGGCAGTCTAATTATCTGAAGCATATCAGAGAGTCCAATAAACCATTACCCTAGTTTCTGGTTTGAGACACTGGTTCCCAAATACTCTTTTCCTCGGTTTGCTGAAGTATAAGCTGGAAGGTAGAATCATTGAATCATAGAAACCCTACAGTGCAGAAGGAGGCCATTTGGCCCATCGAGTCTGCACCGACAACAATCTCATCCAGGCCCTATCCCTGCTTAGTTACCCTGCTAATCCCTCTAGCCTATCACATCCCAGGACAGTAAGAGGCAATTTTAGCTTGTCCAATCAATCTAACCCACACATCTTTGCATTGTGGGAGGAAACCGGAGCACCCGGAGGAAACCCACACAGACACGGGAAGAACGTGCAAACTCCACACAGACAGTGACCCAAGTTGGGAATCGAACCCAGGTCCCTGGCACTGTGAGGCAACAGTGCTGACTACTGTGACACCATGCTGCCCCATCAACTACCTAAAAAGGCAAATGGGTGTTGGCCTTCATAGTGAGAGGATTGGCATACAGGAACAGGGATGTCTTGCTACAATTGTACAGGGTCTTGGTGAGGCCACACCTGGAATATTGTGTACAGTTTGGGTCTCCTCATCTGAGGAAGGATTCTTGCTCTCGAAGAAGTGCAGCGAATGTTTACCAGACTGATTCCTAGGATGGTGGGACTGATGTATGAGGACAGATTATATTTGCTGACGTTCAGAAGAATGAGGGGCGATCTTAAAGAAACCTGGAAAATTCTGACAGGACTAGATAGGGTAGATGCAAGAAGGATGTTCCTGATGGTGGGGGAGTCCAGAACCAAGGATCATAGTCTGAGGATACAGGGTAGACCATTTAGGACAGAGATGAGGAGAAATTTCTTCATCCAGAGAGCAGTCAGCCTGTGGAATTCGCTACCACAGAAAGTAGTTGGGGCCAAAACATTGAATGTTTTCAAGGAAGAGTTAGAAATAGCACTTGGGACGAAGGGAATCAAAGAATATGGAGGCATGGCCTGATCAGGCTATTGAGTTGGATGGCCAACCATAATTATAATGAATGGCGGAGCATGCTCGCAGGGCCGAATGGCCTCCTTGTTCTTCTATTTTCTATGTTTCTTTGTTACAATGCATGGCTTTTTTCAACTTTACTAAAGCCTTCAACTCCATCTTCCACCAGAAGGCTAACGATGCTATTCCTCAAACGTGGCTGCCCTCCATTGTCTGTCTACTCCACAATGGCCTACCAACCATCCTCACCAAAGGAACAAGCACAGATCCTGTCTCAGTGAAGACTACGGTTTAACAAGACTGTGTCATCACATCAACCCTCTTCTCCATCTTTCTGACTGGAGCTCATCTCCAGTAAACTAGCACAGGTTTGGAGATAATCAGCACACAGACAGAATACTGTCCAACCTGTCACCTCCAACACAAAACCAGAACCACTCTAACCTCAGTCATAGAGCTTCAGTATGGAGACGATGTGTGTGTGTGTGTGTGTGTGCTCCCGTTCAGAAACTAGAACAGGTCACTAGTCTGTCACCAGGGGCTTATAGTTTGAGGGGCATTACAGCACATCAAGCATAATCACACTCACATAGACAAACTAAGAAGCAATTTAGCATGGCCAATCCATCTAACCTGCACATCTTTGGACTGTGGGAGGAAACCAGAGCACCCGGAGGAAACCCATGCAAACACAGGGAGAATGTGCAGACTCCACACAGACAGTGATCTGAAGCCTGAATTGAATCTGGGTCCCTGGCGCTGTGAGGTAGCAGTGCTAACCACTGTGCCACCGTGCCACCTCACACAGGAAGGGGATTAGAGAAAAATAAGTGCATTATTCATTACGTGAACGATATGATTCGGTTTTCCTCTTGAGGTGCTGCACTCTCAATCTTCAGATTCCTTTCTTGAACATTTATATTTGCAGATATGTCCACAGGGAAAGCCGAATGGATTTTTACCTCGAATTCCAAACCGGATTGAATGATGCTGGTCGTTATTCCCATGAAGGCTTTGCTGTATACAGCCACACTGGAAAAGAAATAACGGGGGAACCTTAAACTCGACGAGGCCCAGGAAATTTAGTGATCACACCGGGAAACAATCAATCTGAGGGTAATTTAAATTATGTTGTATCCAGTCCATAGAACATAAGATAACTTTAAAGAAAACATCAGGAATGCATACCTTGGGTTTATCTGAGCCTTCAGCTGAATGTTGGCCTTGAGCAATTGAGAAAAGGAAGAGATGGAGGAAGGGATCTTTGCTTCAACTATTTGAGAAAGAGATTGAGAAATAAATGTCAGTCACAATTCCATTAATTATCCGCATATAGAAAATATGCTTCTCAAAAGCACCTGCGTTTTAAGAGCATTTTTCAGAACAACAGAAGCTACAAGAGGCCATTTGGCCCTTCGAGCCTGATCTCCCATTCAACGGGATCATTAAATGGAAAGTAGCCCATCACACTCCCAACATGCAGCTTGTAGATAGTGGACAAGCTCTGGGGAGTCAGGATTTGAGTTCTTCTCCACAAAATTCTCAACCTCTGACCTGCTCTGGTAGCCACAGTGTTTATATGGCTGTCCAGTTCAGTTTCTGGTCAATGGTAACACCCAGGATGTTGATAGTGGGGGATTCAGTGATGGTTATTTGAATTCAATGGGTAAACATTAGGTTCTCTCTTGTTGGAGATGGTCAATGCCTGGCACTTGTGCAGCGCGAATAACTTGCCAAGTCTCGATATACCCTAGGTTTTGCATAATATAGGCACATATTGCTTCAGTATCTGAGGAGTTATGAATGGTACTGGACATTCTGAGAGGCTGAAAGGTGGCAAATAGAGTTTAATGTGGAAAAGTGTGAGGTGATTCACTTTGGAAGGAGTAACAGGAATACAGAGTACTGGGCTAATGGTAAGATACTTGGTAGTGTGGATGAACAGAGAGATCTCGGCGTCCATGTGCATAGATCCCTGAAAGTTGGCACCCAGGTTGATAGGGTTGTTAAGAAGGCGTATGGTGTGTTAGCTTTTATTGGTAGAGGGATTGAGTTTCGGAGCCAGGAGGTCATGCTGCAACTGTACAAAACTCTGGTGCGGCCGCATTTGGAGTATTGCGTACAGTTCTGGTCGCCGTATTATAGGAAAAATGTGGAAGTGTTGGAAAGGGTGCAGAGGAGATTTACCAGGATGTTGCCTGGTATGGTGGGAAAATTGTATGAGGAAAGGCTGAGAGGCTTGAGGTTGTTTTCGTTAGAGAGAAGAAGGTTAAGAGGTGACTTAATAGAGGCATACAAGATGATCAGAGGATTAGATAGGGTGGATAGTGAGAGCCTTTTTCCTCGGATGGTGTTGGCTAGCATGAGGGGACATAGCTTTAAATTGAGGGGTGAGAGATATAGGACAGATGTTAGAGGTAGGTTCTTTACTCAGAGAGTAGTAAGGGCGTGGAATGCCCTGCCTGCGGCAGTAGTGGACTCGTCAACGTTGAGAGCCTTCAAATGGTTATTGGATAAACATATGGATGATATTGGAATAGTGTAGATTAGAGGGGCTTTAGATTGGTACCACTGGTCGGCGCAACATCGAGGGCCGAAGGGCCTGTACTGCGCTGTAATATTCTATGTTCTATGATGCCATTATCAGCGAACCTTCTGACCTTATGATGGAGGGAAGGTTATTGATGAAGCAGCTGAAGAAGGTTGGGCCTAGGACACTAACCCTGAGGAACGTCTGCAGTGATGTCCTGTGACTGAGATGATGACTTTCAACTGCCACAACCATCTTCTTTTGTGCCAGGAATGACTCCAACAGCAGAGAATTTTCCCTTGTTTCCCATTCATGGCTACATGCAAGTGTAGCCATTCTGGAGCCACTTGCCCAGAGTTAGAATTTTCCAGTACAGTTGCCGGAATATGATCAGGGCACGTAGCCTTTGCAGCATCCAGAAACCTTCAGCTGTTTCTAGATACCATGTGGAGTGAATCAAACTGGCTGAAGACTGACAGCTGCTGGGTCCCTCTGGGGGAGAGGTAATTATGATGCGATTAGGCAAGAATTAGGGGGCATAAGTTGGGAACAGAAACTGTCAGGGAAAGGAACGAATGAAAAGTGGAACTTTTTCAAGGAACAAATCTGGGTGTCCTTGATAGGTATGTCCCTGTCAGGCAGGGAGGAAATGGCCGAGTGAGGGAACCATGGTTCACGAAAGAGGTGGAATGTCTTGTGAAAAGGAAGAGGGAAGCTTATGTAGGGATGAGGAAACAAGGTTGAGATGGCTCGATTGAGGGTTACAAGTTAGCAAGGAATGAACTGAAAAAGGGGCTTAGGAGAGCTAGGAGGGGACACGAGAAGTCCTTGGCGGGTCGGATCAAGGAAAACCCCAAGGCTTTTTACTCTTATGTGAGGAATAAAAGAATGACCAGGGTGAGGTTAGGGCCGGTCAAGGACAGTAGTGGGAACTTGTGTATGGAGTCAGTAGAGATAGGCGAGGTGATGAATGAATACTTTTCTTCAGTGTTCACCAAGGAGAGGGGCCATGTTTTTGAGGAAGAGAAGGTGTTACAGGCTAATAGGCTGGAGGAAATAGATGTTCGGAGGGAGGATGTCCTGGCAGTTTTGAATAAACTGAAGGTCGATAAGTCCCCTGGGCCTGATGAAATGTATCCTAGGATTCTTTGGGAGGCAAGGGATGAGATTGCAGAGCCTTTGGCTTTGATCTTTGGGTCCTCGCTGTCCACGGGGATGGTGCCAGAGGACTGGAGAATGGCGAATGTTGTTCCTCTGTTTAAGAAAGGGAATAGAAATGACCCTGGTAATTATAGACTGGTTAGTCTTACTTCGGTGGTTGGTAAATTGATGGAAAAGGTCCTTAGAGATGGGATTTACGACCATTTAGAAAGATGCGGATTAATCCGGGATAGTCAGCACGGATTCGTGAAGGGCAAGTCGTGCCTCAGAAATTTGATTGAATTTTTTGGGAGGTAACTAAGTGTGTTGATGAAGGTAGGGCAGTTGATGTGATATACATGGATTTTAGTAAGGCGTTTGATAAGGTCCCCCATGGTCGGCTTATGATGAAACTGAGGAGGTGTGGGATAGAGGGAAAGTTGGCCAATTGGATAGGTAACTGGCTGTCTGATCGAAGACAGAGGGTGGTGGTAGATGGAAAATTTTCGGATTGGAGGCAGGTTGCTAGCGGAGTGCCGCAGGGATCAGTGCTTGGTCCTCTGCTCTTTGTGATTTTTATGAATGACTTAGAGGAGGGGGCTGAAGGGTGGATCAGTAAATTTGCTGATGACACCAAGATTGGTGGAGTAGTGGATGAGGTGGAGGGCTGTTGTAGGCTGCAAAGAGACATAGATAGGATGCAAAGCTGGGCTGAAAAATGGCAAATGGAGTTTAACCCTGATAAATGTGAGGTGATTCATTTTGGTAGGACTAATTTAAATGTGGATTACAGGGTCAAAGGTAGGGTTCTGAAGACTGTGGAGGAACAGAGAGATCTTGGGGTTCATATCCACAGATCTCTAAAGGTTGCCACTCAAGTGGATAGAGCTGTGAAGAAGGCCTATAGTGTGTTAGCTTTTATTAACAGGGGGTTGGAGTTTAAGAGCCGTGGGGTTATGCTGCAACTGTACAGGACCTTGGTGAGACCACATTTGGAGTATTGCGTGCAGTTCTGGTCACCTCACTATAGGAAGGATGTGGAAGCGCTGGAAAGAGTGCAGAGGAGATTTACCAGGATGCTGCCTGGTTTGGAGGGTAGGTCTTATGAGGAAAGGTTGCGGGAGCTCGGGCTGTTCTCTCTGGAGTGGAGGAGGCTGAGGGGAAACTTAATAGAGGGTTATAAAATGATGAAGGGGATAGATAGAGTGAATGTTCAAAGACTATTTCCTCGGGTGGATGGAGCTATTACAAGGGGGCATAACTATAGGGTTCGTGGTGGGAGATACAGGAAGGATATCAGAGGTAGGTTCTTTACGCAGAGAGTGGTTGGGGTGTGGAATGGACTTCCTGCAGTGATAGTGGAGTCAAACACTTTAGGAACATTTAAGCGGTTATTGGATAGGCACATGGAGCACACCAGGATGATAGGGAGTGGGATAGCTTGATCTTGGTTTCAGATAAAGCTCGGCACAACATCGTGGGCCGAAGGGCCTGTTCTTTGCTGTACTGTTCTATGTTCTATGAGACCAATATGGATAATTTACTCAGCATTTCTGGCTGGATTGCGGTGAATGCTTCAGCCTTATCTTTTGCACTGATGTGCTGGGCTCCTCCATCATTGAGGATGGGGATATTTGTGGAGCCTCCTCCTCCAGTGAGCTGTTTAATTGTCCACCACCATGCACCACTGGATGTGGCAGGACTGCAGAGCCTAGATCTGATCTGTTGGTTATGGGATGGTTTAATTCTGTCTATCACTTGCTGCTCCCACTGTTTGCCATGCATGTCATCCTGCAGTGTAGCTTTAGCATGTTGGCACCTCATCTTCAGGGATGTCTGGTGCTGCTCCTGGCATGCCCTCCTGCACTGTTCATTGAACCAGGGTTGGTGGTAATGGTAGAGTGGGGAAAATGCTGGGCCATAAGGTTATAGATTGCGGTTAAATTCAGATGCAGCTGATGACCAACTGCGTCAGATGGAGGCCCAGTTTTAAGCTGAGAGTTCTGTTTGAAATCCATCCCCTTTAGCAGGATTGCAGGACCACACGGCAGGATGGAGAGTATCCTCAACATGAAGATGGGACATGGTCTGTACATTGACTGTGCAGTGATCACTCCTACCAACACTGTCATGGACAAATGCTACTGATAGATTGGTGAGGATGAAATCAAGTAGGTTTTTCCCTCTTCATGGCTCTCTCGCTACCTGCCGCAGGCCCAGACTGATGCAGGTGCCCTTAAGAACTTGGCCAGCTCGACCAGTAGTGGTGCTGCTGAGTTACTTTTGATGATGGACATTGAAGTCCCCAACCCAGACTACATTCTGTGCCCTTGCCACCCTCAGTCCTTCCTCTAAGTGGTGTTCAACTTGGAGGAGTACTGATTCACCAGCTGAGGTAGGGCAGTAGATGGTAAATAGCAGGAGGTTTCCTTGCATGTGACTTGATGCCATGAGTCAGTATTGGAGACTCTAAAGGCTGCTTGGTCTGTCTGTACATTGCTGTGCTGCCAATGCTACTGGGTCTATCCTGCCAGTAAGGTATGTCATGCTGCTTGGTGTGAGTCCCCAAGTGTTAACGAGGGGAGGCGATTGCCTAATGGTATTATCACTAGACTATT
This sequence comes from Mustelus asterias, assembly GCF_964213995.1. NCBI lineage: Eukaryota > Metazoa > Chordata > Chondrichthyes > Carcharhiniformes > Triakidae > Mustelus > Mustelus asterias. The sequence goes on along the minus strand of NC_135808.1, from coordinate 133,860,371 downwards.
AATCCAGAAACTCAGCTAATGTCCTGGGGACTTGGGTTCGAATCCCGCCCATGGCAGATGATGGAATTTGAATTCAATAAAAAACTTCTGGAATTAAGAATCTACTGATGGCCATGAAACCATTGTCGATTGTCGTAAAAATCCGTCATGTTCACTAATGTCCTTTAGAGAAGGAAATCTGCTGTCCTTACCTGGTCTGGCCTACATGTGACTGCAGAGCCACAGCAATGTGGTTGACTCTCAACTGCCCTCAGGAAACTAGGCTTGGGCAATAAATGCTGGGGGGCCAGCGACGCTCATGTCCCACAAATGAATAAAAAAAAATTTCAAAGTGAAAGCAAGTTCAATTGATTTATTGTCTGGCACCAGAGAGAGAGAACATCAAAGGTGATGGATCGCTGTGAAAAACCAGCTGGTTCACCATAACCGTGCAGTGCCATCTGGACTGGCCACACATAACTCTGAACCATAGCACTAACATAGTTACTAACATTTTCTGAAATGGTCTAGCAAAACCTTTTAGGTGGCAGGACGCAATGGGGAATTGTAAATGAGGCCACACCCCGAGGATTGGACTGCAATTGGAAAATGTTTGGCATTTGGTTCAAAAACTGAATTCCATCCCAATGGCAGAGTGGTGGGAAATAAGGGCAGTGCACAGACTTTATTGCGAGGTTGCGTTACAGGTTAAGAAAAATGTAACAAAAACCCTTACCGTTGAGATTGGCTTTTGCCACAGTGGCAGAAAGGAAGGTCAGCTCCATGGGCAGACCTACACATGTGGGTACAAAGCGTCGGAGCTCAGCTGTCAGTAAGGCTGCTGCAGGATGCAGTTCAACCGGTTTCTGGAGCCGGTTTACGAGGTTTCTCAATACACTGTGTTTTCCTTGTGCGTCCATGACTGACTATGAAGGAAAAGTACAGCTTTTGATCTAACCCACTGCTCAGATCAGCTCAGCCAGATACATTCTTTTTAGCGAGTCGTGTATTTGTCACCGTTGACACTTACCTGAATGGCTTTGTGAATATCATCCTTTCGGAACTCCACGAAAGCTATCTCCTGGTCAAATAGTTTCATGTACGCTGAAGCTAGCGGCACTTTCTCTGGCAAGGATTTCCAATCTGGAAACTGAAGAAGAAAACAATATTAACAATTCAGAAGACATTAGGATAATATGAACCAGTAAATGCTTGTCAGTGCTTGCCAGTGCTAGTGCCATTGACACTTTGCTGGATCCATTTTTATTTCCCCATTGTCCAATTCCCACCCATTATTTTCCTGCTGTAATTATTTACTTTGGTCACTGTTCCCTCCACTCTGTGGAGATGCCGGCGTTGGACTGGGGTAAGCACAGTAAGAAGTCTCACAACACCAGGTTAAAGTCCAACAGGTTTATTTGGTAGCAAATACCATAAGCTTTCGGAGCAATGCTCCTTCGTCAGATGGAGTGGATATCTGTTCTCAAACAGGGCACAGACACAGAAATCAAATTACAGAATACTGATTAGAATGCAAATCTCTACAGCCAGCCAGGTCTTAAATGTACAGACAATGTGGGTGGAGGGAGCATTCAACACAGGTTAAAGAGATGTGTATTGTCTCCAGACAGTACAGCTTGTGAAATTGTGCAAGTCCAGGAGGCAAGCTGTGGGGGTTACTGATAATGTGACATAAATCCAACATCCATGCAGACGCTACGACAACGGATGAATGAACACCGCTCGACAATCACCAGGCAAGACTGTTCTCTTCCTGTGGGGGAAGCACTTCAGCAGTCACGGGCATTCAGCCTTGGATCTTCAGGTAAGCGTTCTCCAAGGCGGCCTTCACGACACACGACAGCGCAGAGTCGTTGAGCAGAAACTGATAGCCAAGTTCCGCACACATGAGGACGGTCTAAACCGGTGTTGGATTTATGTCACATTATCAGTAACCCCCACAGCTTGCCTCCTGGACTTGCACAATTTCACAAGCTGTACTGTCTGGAGACAATACACATCTCTTTAACCTGTGTTGAATGCTCCCTCCACCCACATTGTCTGTACATTTAAGACCTGGCTGGCTGTAGAGATTTGCATTCTAATCAGTATTCTGTAATTTGATTTCTGTGTCTGTGCCCTGTTTGAGAACAGATATCCACTCCATCTGACGAAGGAGCATTGCTCCGAAAGCTTATGGTATTTGCTACCAAATAAACCTGTTGGACTTTAACCTGGTGTTGTGAGACTTCTTACTGTGCCCTCCACTCTGTGACAGACCTTCCCATTTGTTCTCCATCATGTTCGATACCATTTTATTCCCTGGCTTGGCCAGACCCTCGACCTCAACCACCTAGGAGGATATCGGCAACAGACACATGGGAACCCCACCACCTGCAAGTTCCCCTCCAAGCCACTCACCATCCCAACTTGAAACTCTATCACCTATTCCTTCACCGTCGCTGAGTACTGGAACTCCCTTTCTAACAGCACTGTAGCTGGAGCCACTCCACATTGACCACCGCGGTTCAAGAAATTGGATCATCTCCACCTTCCCAATGGGCAACTGAGTAGGGGTAATAAAATTGTCGACCTAGCCATTGATGTTCATCGATGTCCAAATCACATTAATTTTTTTTAAAAATCCCTTGCATCTCGCAATTTTCACGAAAGGTTACCTATCTGAAATATTGGTCTGTAACATCCTGGCTATTGATTGAGATTTTTGAAGGGGTAACCAAGAAGGTAGATGAGGACAGTGCAATTGATGTTGTCTATATGGACTTCAGCAAGGCCTTTGACAAGGTACCGCATGGTAGGTTGTTGCATAAGGTTAAATCTCACAGGATCCAGGGTGAGGTATCTAAATGGATACAAAATTGGCTTCTGTCAATCTGGCTTCAAAAATCTCAACCACGGAGGGTGGTTATAGAGGGTTGTTTTTCAAACTGGAGGCCTGTGACCAGGGATCAGTGCTGGGTTCACTGTTATTTGGCATTTATATCAATGATTTGGATGAGAATAGAGGAGGCATGGTTAGTAAGTTTGCAGATGACACCAAGATTGGTGGCATAGTGGACAGTGAAGGAAGTTAACTCCGATTGCAATGGGATCTTGATCAATTGGGCCAGTGGGCTGGCGAATGGCAGATGGAGTTTAATTTAGATAAATGAGAGATGATGCATTTTGGTAGATTGAATCAGGGCAGGATTTACTCAGTTAATGGTAGGGCATTGGGGAGAGTTACAGAACAAAGAGATCTAGGGGCACATGTTCATAGCTCCTTGAAAGTGGAGTCACAGGTGGACAGAGTGGTGAAGAAGGCATTCAGCATGCTTGGTTTCATTGGTCAGAACATTGAATACAGGAGTTGGGCTGTCTTGTTGAAGTTGTACAAGACATTGGTAAGGCCACACTTGGAATGCTGTGTGCAGTTCTGGTCACTCTGTTATAGAAAGGATATTATTAAACTAGAAAGAGTGCAGAAAAGATTTACTAGGATGCTACCGGGACTTGATGGATGAGTTATAAGGAGAGGCTTGATAGACTGGGACTTTTTTCTCTGGAGCATTGAAGGCTGAGGAGTGATCATATGGAGCTCTATAAAATAATGAGGCACAAATCAGCTAGATAGTCAATATCTTTTCCCAAAGGTAGGGGAGTCTAAAACTAGAGGACATAGGTTTAAGGTGAGAGGGGAGAGATACAAAAGTGTCCAGAGGGGCAATGTTTTCACTCAGAGGGTGGTGAGTGTCTGGAACAAGCTGCCAGAAGTAGTAGTAGAGGTGGGTACAATTTTGTCTTTTAAAAAGCATTTAGACAGTTACATGGGTAAGATGGGTATAGAGGGATATGGGAGAAATGCGGGCAATTGGGATTAGCTTAGGGGTTTAAAAAAAAGGGTGGCATGGACAAGTTGGGCCGAAGGGCCTGTTTCCATGTTGTAAACCTCTATGACTGTATGACTCTATGGCTACCTCGTGTTGCACTTGTGGTAGGTGGGGGAGCAGGGGGGGAGGGAGGGGGGGAGGCGGTTGTGTTAGGGAATCCCTCTGAGAAGTTCCCTGGTAAGGGTTTGCGTGTCAATTTTCCAGAAACACTAACTTCCCCTGGATACTCACGCTGGGCTGGGAACTATCCACAAAGTGATTTAAATCACTAACAAAGAACAAGGAACAGCACAGCACAGGAACAGGCTCTCTGGTCCCCAAGCCTGCGCCGATCACATTGTCCTGTCTAGACCAACCGCCTGTATCTCTCTATTCCCCACCTGTCCATGTGTGGGTTAGGTTGATTGGCCAGGTTAAAAATTGCCCCTTAGAGTCCTGAGATGCGTAGGTTAGAGGGATTAGCAAGTAAATATGTGGGGATAGGGCCTGGGTGGGATTGTGGTCGGTGCAGACTCGATGGGCCGAATGGCCTCCTTCCGCACTGTAGGGTTTCTATGATTTCTATTCAGATAAGTCTTAAATGTCGCTGATGTATCTGCCTCAACCACCTCACTTGGCAGCACATTCCAAGCATCCACCACAGGGTGTAAGGCTCTGTGTAAAAAACTTCCCCTGCACATCTCCACTGAACCTTTCCCCCCTTCCCTTGAACTTGTGCCCCCTTGTAATTGTCATTTCTGCCCTGGGAAAAAGCTTCCAACTGTTCACCCTATCTATGCCCCTCTTAATTTTATAAACTTCTATCAGGTCACCCCTCTACCTCCGTCTTTCCAGGGAGAACAATCCCAGTTTATTCAATCTCTCCTCATAGCTAATACCCTCCATAGCGGGCAACATCCTGGCAAACCTTCTCTGTACTCCCTCCAAAGCTTCCATGTCCTTCTGGTAGTGTGGTGACCAGAACTGGACACAGTATTCCAGATGTGGCCGAACCAACGTTTTATATACCTGTAACATAATTTGCCAACTTTTATACTCGAACTTGAGATGGTTTTGCTAGTTTTGCCCCAATAGTTACACTGAAAGAATCAAAAGAAATAAAAGCACTTCTAACTTCAGCACAATTATTTTAAAGACTCAGACTACCCCCAACATGGGACCCCCAGACCCTCAGGGGACCCCCCACTGCCCCTCTCCACTGCAAGAGATTCACCACTGCCAACTCCTTGCACCTGACACAAGCCAGCGGGACACTCACACTTCACCCCAGCCCAATTGCACCACAACCCTTGACCTTACTTGACCCTACCTGACCTGACCCAACGCCTAACACGACCTGACTTGACCCCCATCCGACCCGACTTGATCCCCATCCGACCCGACCTGCCCTCCCATCAACCCGACCTGACCCCCATCTGACCTGACCCCCATCTGACCTGACCCCCATCCGACCTGACCTGACCCCCATCCAACCCGACCTGACCCCCCATCGACCCGACCTGAACCCCATCGACCTGACCTGACCCCCATCCGATGATTTTTTTTCCCCATATTGGCCCTGGGGTTTTCACTCTGGGTTTTCGCCTCTCCCTGGAGATCACATGGTCTGGAATGGGGGGGTGGGGGTGAGTTAATAGGTTGTAATGAACAAAGCATCGTAGCTGTGAGGGACAGCTCGGTGGATAGGATATTGGTATGTAGATAGGCTGGAAAATTGGGCGGGGATCCTGGATTCAGGATTCAATCCTGGACCGGGGAGCGGCGCGGGCTTGGAGGGCCGAAGGGCCTGTTCCTGTGCTGTATTGTTCTTTGTTCTTTGTTCTTTGACCCGACCTGACCCCCCATCGACCCGACCTGAACCCCATCGACCTGACCTGACCCCCATCCGACCCGACTTGATCCCCATCTGTCCCGACCAGCCCCCCATCGACCCGACCTGCCCCCCATCGACCCGACCTGCCCCCCATCGACCTGACCTGACGCCCATCCGACCTGACCTGACCCCCATCCGACCCAACCTGCCCCCCCCATCGACCCGACCTGACCCGCATCAACCTGACCCCCATCCGACCTGACCTGACCCCCATCCGACCCGACCTGACCCTCATCTGACCCAGCCTGCCCCCCCATCGACCCGACCTGACCCCCATCCGACCTGACCTGGCCCCCATCCGACCCGACCTGACCCCCTTCCCCCAACTTGACTCATCCCTCCATCCCCGTCCCAACCTGACTCCCACCCCACCTATCTTGACCTGACTCCCATGCCCGACCCATCCCAGCTCTCTGACCCACCCAACCCTCATCCTCGATCTGAACTCCAGTGTCCAACAACTCACCCCCCACAATGGTTCCGCCCAAGCTCCGATGTCTGATCCCCCATATCTGCTACCCTCCCAATCCTCAACTCTCACCTACCATAGACACCTCCTCCCTGGCCTGTTGCTTTTAATGGGACATTTAAACTCACCTACCTTACAGCAGCTAAGGCCATAAAATCATCGTCGAATTCTTACAGTGCAGAAAGAGGCCATTCGGCCCATTGAGTCTGCACTGACCACAATCCCATCCAGGCCCTATCCCCGTAACCCCATTTATTTACCCTGCTCGTCTCCCTGACACTATGGGGCAATTTAGCATGGCCAATCCGCCTAACCTGCACATCTGAGAGAGGAAACCGGAGCACCTGAAGGAAACCCATGCAGACACGGGGAGAATGTGCAAACTCCACACAGAGAGTGACCCGAATTAAACCTGGGTCCTTGACGCTGTGAGGCAGCAGTGCTAACCACTGTGTCACTGTGCTACCTTAAGGGAGCATGTCCTTGACACTGGAGGCAGGGCGGGTTGTGGTCTCTGGATCTCACCCAGTCTGATTCAGGAAGGTGGGTGGGACAGGAGCTTTAGAATGTTAGTGCAGGTAGGTGGGTATGAATTGGCATTCTGACACTGCTTGGCATTCTGAGGAAGTTATGGCCCTTTAACCCTGTTTCTCCTTTCACACACACTGCCTAACCGGCCGAGAGCTTGCAGCATTCCGCTGCATTAATATCACTGTCAGTGCTAGCCTAGTCTTACCCCATTTAAAATCCGTTGAATTTGTTTCATATCAGGAACCGCTCTGACTGATGCACGGCTTTTCGTTATGACCTCCTGGAGACCTTCCATTCGAAATCCAACCTTTGTCGATTAAAACAAAAATGTGCTTAAAAAAAATATTGAAAGAAGTCACATGTGCAGAATGAAAGCATGAAGAAGGTAAAGTATTCACACCAAGTGGAATTGCTCCAGCTGGGTGGTGCGTTACCTCTGCAAGATTGGCGGAAGATCCCAAAGCGTGACCTGTGACTCTGCCCGCTGCTAATGTTGGGATGAGGCTCCCAGCATTGTTCATTAAGAGGGTTTTAGCAGATACTCCTGACATCAGCTCGTCTACATTATGAACATAAACAGCAGGCCAACTGGTCAATCGAATGCATGATCAAGAAAATGAAAGCTAATTACAACAACATATATTTATGCAGCACCTATCATAGAGTAAGCCTGGTCATCATCTAAACCTTTAAAAAGTACCTGGATGAGCAATTGGTACATCATAACATTCAAGGCCATGGGCCAAGTGCTGACAGATGGGATTAGGCGGGAGTTTAGGTGTTTCTGATGTGTCGGTGCAGACTCGATGGGCCAAAGGGCCTCTTCTGCGCTGTATGATTCTATGAGTCTATCATTAACCAATGAAAGTGTCTGTGCACTTAAACAATTCGCCAGCACGCTCCTCAGGAAAAAACAAGATTATCTTCTTTTTATGCATTCATGGGATTAATTATTTATTGCCATAAATAAATACCCCTAATTACCCTCAAACTGAGTGTTTGGTAATAAATTTCAGATGGCAGTTGAGAGTCTTTGCTGTGGGTGTGGAGTCACATGTAGGCCAGAGTGGGTAAGGATGGCAGATGTCCTTCCTTCAAGGACATTGGTGACCCAGCAATCGATCAGCAATTGCTTCATCATTAGAAGTTTCACAACACCAGGTTAAAGTCCGACAGGTTTATTTGGAATCACGAGCTTTCAGAGCGCTGCTCCTTCATCAGGTGAGTGGTCACCATTAGATGTTTAAATCCCGATTTTTATTGAATTCAAATTTCACTATCTTCCGTGGTGGGATGTGAACCTGGGTCCCCAGAGCAGTATCCTGGGTCTGTGGATTACTAGTCCAGTGACAATACCACTACATCATTGCTTCCCCCAATAATTAGACAGCATCAGTCACCACAGTCTTAAGTCTTAAGCATTGAGTTAAAGGAGAGAGAGGTTCAGTGAGGGAATTCTAGAGCTTAGAGTCTCACAGGGAGGACAGCAGATATCTCAGAGGGTTGTGGGACTAAAGAAGAAAAATAGGGAGGGACAAGACCATGGATGGATTCTAAAACAAGAGTGAGATTATTAACATTTGTGACATTATAATATATTGGGCAGAGAAAGGCTATTAATCCAATTTACCCACCATTCCATAAGACCATAAGATATAGGAGCAGAATTAGGCCATTCAGCCTATCGAGTCTGCTCCACCATTCAATCGTGGCTGATATGATTCACATCCCCATTCTCCCACCTTCTCCCTGTAACTCTTGATCCCCTTATTGATCAAGAACCTGTCTATCTCTGTCTTAAAGACACTCAATGACCTGGTCTCCACAGCCCTCTGTGGCAATGAGCTCCACAGATTCACCACCCTCTGACTGAAGAAATTCCTCCTCATCTCAGTTTCAAAAGAGCGTCCCCTCACTCTGAGGTTGTGCCCTCGAGTTCTAGTCTCTCCCACTACTGGAAACATCATCTCCATGTCCACTCTATCTAGGCCTCTCTCTGTCCCCTACAAATTCCAAAACATAAACCTCCTTCGCTGACTCTGAAACTCCTTACCCTGTATTGTCTCTCTCCTGATTGGAATCCAGTCAGTTTCCTTGTTCATAGCTGCCATGATTTTGTAATTCAGGGCCTCGATTGGTAATCTATTTCACATCTCTATTGAGACCGGATAGACCGTCAACCACCATCTAACTCACATTCCTAGTCATATAATCATAGAATCCCCACAGTACAGAAGGAGACCATTCGGCCCATCGAGTCTGTACTGACCACAATCCCACCCAGGCCCTATTCCCGCAAACCCACACATTTACCCCGCTAATCCCCCTAACACTAGGGTCAATTTAGCATAGCCAATAAACCTAACATGCACATCTTTGGTGTGTGGGAGGAAATCGGAGCATCCGGAGGAAACCCACGCAGACACGGGGAGAATGTGCAAACTCCACACAGACGATGACCCGAGGCCAGAATTAAACCTGGGACCCTGGTGCTGTGAGGCAGCAGTGCTAACCACTGTGCCACCCCAACAGTTCATTTCCATTCTTCACCGCAAACAATCAATTGTTTCAATGATCTATCCACCAAAACCAGGTCTCTCATTACTTTAAATGATAGCTTCATTACTATGACAAGGGTTATCCAGATTTGAAACACTGGGTGAAATTCCCTGGCCCCCCTATGGCATGTGGTCTGTGCCGACCACAATCTCACCCAGGCTCTTTTCCCGTAACCCCACATTTAGCATGGCCTAACCTAACCTGCACATCTTTGGACTGTGGGAGGAAACCAGAGCACCTGAAGGAAACCCATGCAGACATGGGGAGGAAGTGCAACTCCACACAGACAGTCACCTGAGGCCAGAATTGAACCCGGGTCCCTGGCGCTGTGAAGCAGCAGTGCTAACCACTGTGCCGCCCTTAAAAATGATACAGTGATCAAATCGCTACCTGGCTATGATCATAATTGCTTGATGGAGGAGCTTAGCTATGCTGTTTAATCTGTGATTGATCGAGATATCGGGCTGTATGCACAACTCTTTTTGAATTTCAGAGTCTGTCCTTGAGTAGCCAATGAGCGGCAAATATGTGTTCGTTGGGTCTGAGTGATTCTGAAATTTTGAGTTTTATCTGGAAGATACACAGAAGAATTTTTTGTAGCGAGAAAGTTAGCCGGATTCTTCCATAGTTGGTGAGACAGTAAAACAAAATAATGAGAAAATTAGTCTTTTTGATTCTTAGATGGGCCAGCATGTATTGCCCATCCTTAATTGTCCTTAAGTGCTTGAGTCATTAGCGTGTGAAAGTAATATACCTTCACAGTAGCCCCTCTGTTCTGATGTGAATAACCTGTTACTTCAGGCTGTTTCTGCCATCAGGACTTTGCTGCTGTGTGGACATGTTTATCAAAATCTTATCTGATTTAAATCTTGCAATGAAATGTGTCTTGCTGGACCATTTCAGAGGGCAGTTAAGAATCAACCATGTTGCTGTGGATCTGGTTACATGTAGGCCAGACCGAGTAAAGACAGCAGATTTCCCTCCTTAAAGGACATTAGTGAATCAGATGGATTTAGCCACAATTGTTTCAAGATTACAATTAGAAAATCAGATTTTTATTAAATTCAAATTTCACCATCTACCATGGTGGGATTTGAATCTGGGTCCTTGGATTACGAGGCCAGTGACGATACCACCACCTCCTTCCCTTTTTCTACGTCTATAACATTATTGTCATTATTCACTTGTTAATTTAATGCACTAAAACATTTATCATAGTGTCTTAAAACACCTTTCTAAACATCAAAGTGCCAGTGTTGAAGATAAAGAGAAATCACGTGAGACGTGGGACAAGCCTTCCAACAAAATAAAGGAGTTCATTCTCCAGGGCACTCGCTTAAAACCAGAAAATGCCTACAATGCAGAAAGAGGCCATTCAGCCCATCAAGTGAGCACCAACGCTCTGATGGAGCATCTAGCCCCTCGCTTCCTATCCCTGTAACCCAGCATATATTTACCACGGCTAATCCACCTAGCCTGTGGGAGGAAACCCACGCAGATGCAGGGAGAATATGCAAACGCCACACAGTCCCCTAAGATTGGAATCGAACCACTGTGCCACCGTGTCGCCTATACATCCAGCCTCCCTGTATACTTAGGTTAATGCAAGTGCTGTTGAAGTGAAGGAAACTTTAATCTGATCTTGGGAAGTAATTAAGACTCACCTATGATAGTAATCTGATTATGAGTCATTAAATGACACAGCCAAGAAAGAGGCCAATTGGCTCATTACGTCTGAGCCAGTCTTTGAAAGAGCTAGTTTTCTAGCTGGTTTCCTGCAGATTTTCCTCCATTAATTACTTATCACTTCCCTTTTGAGTTATTGGATCAGCTTCCACCACCCTTTCAGGCAGCGCATTCCAGACCACAACAACCCTCTGCAGAAAGAAAGAAGTCTTAAAAATAATGGAAGGATGGAATAGAGCAGAGAGAGGCTGAGTAAGTATCCATTAGTCAAAGAGTTAGGAGTTAGGAGGAAATCCAGGCAGACACGGGGAGAAAGTGCAGACTCTGCACAGGCAGTGACCCAAGATGGGAATCGAGCCATGGTCCCAGGTGCTGTGAGGCAGCAATGCCAACCACTATGCCACTGTGGGGGAATTAGCATGGTAAATGGGCGGGGTTATGGAGATTGGTGGGGGAGGGAAGTAAGATTGCCTTTTCAAGGCTCAGTGCATATCAATGGGTCAAATGGCCTCCTTCTGCACTGTCGGGATTTGATGATAAAATACAGAAGATAAAATGTCTGGAATAACAAGACCCTTGATTTTGGACCCCTGCATTCTCTCTGCTATTAGCACCATAGAAATGATGCAGCGTACGATGGGGCCATTCGGACTATCTCATCCACGCCGACCCAAAGACACCCAGGTGCCTTTCTAATCCCTTCTTGCTGCACATCCATAGCCCTATTAAAGAACAATGAACAAAAAAAATTACAGCACAGGAACAGGCCCTTCGGCCCTCCAAGCCTGCACCGAACATGCTGCCCGACTGAACTAAAACCCCCTATCCTTCCGGGAACCATATCCCTCTATTTCTATCCTATTCATGTATTTGTCCAGATGCCCCTTAAAACTCACTATTGTATCTGCTCCACTCTCCATCAGTAGTGAGTTCCAGGCACCCACCACCCTCTGTGTAAAAAACCTGCCTCGTACATCTCCTTTAAACCTTGCCCCTCGCACATTAAACCTGTGCCCCCCAGTAATTGACTCTTCCACCTGGGAAAAAGCTTCTGACTATCCACTCTGTCCATGCCCTTCACAATCTTTTAGACTTTCTATTAGGTCTTCTATTCTTTGAATTATTTCCCTTTAGGGCTTTATTTTAACAAGGATTGTCTCCTGATTGTTTCACTGGGAGAGACAAACCTTTCTTTTGGCCGTTTGGTAGCATACTTACAGCAGAATAGATCAGGGTGAAATACTTGGCTGAATCGGAAGCCAAGTCGGTCAAATCTGGGACTTAAGAGTTTTGCAGCCATACTGCAGCCAGCTGCCCTGTTGAAATGAATAGTAGATGCATTTTAGTCATAAAGATATTGCATTTACTCATCTGTGAATGACATAAAATTCCTGCACTGGAGGGAAGTCTGTGCACTTACAGGGAACTGAGAGAAGGGAGTGAACTCCTCGCGAGAGATCTGAATTGCGAATAAGCAAAACTTGCCACCTGCAAACTGGGCTCCTTTAACAGGGAATTTGAGAGGACTAACAGTGAGTTCAAAGATGGCTTGGTGCACAGGAAAATTGCACAGGCAGACATCCGGAGCTCAGGGTGATTCCCTCGATTCATGAATAGCTGAATAGTGATGGCTTGTACCTGGGTGAAAAGAAAGAAATAGTCATTTAACTACCAGTGTTGCCATGGCAGACTGTGGATGGTGCGATCATTTTATGTCCCATTTTGATTGATGTCCTAATGATGTTTATATCTTAGCCTTTCCAGTCCGGGATACTTGGGATCAAGTTGTTCTGGATTTCGGAGTTTTCTGAATGAGAAAATGACATTAGGCAGCCTATTTCCTCGGGTGGATGGAGCTATTACAAGGGGGTATAACTATAGGGTTCGTGGTGGGAGATACAGGACGGATATCAGAGGTAGGTTCTTTACGCAGAGAGTGATTGGGGTGTGGAATGGACTGCCTGCAGTGATAGTGGAGTCAGACACTTTAGGAACATTTAAGCGGTTATTGGATAGGCACATGGAGCACACCAGGATGATAGGGAGTGGGATAGCTTGATCTTGGTTTCAGATAAAGCTCGGCACAACATCGTGGGCCGAAGGGCCTGTTCTGTGCTGTACTGTTCTATGTGCTAACCACAAATGTGTGAACCAGAAAACATCATCGATATAAATACTTACCTGTACCATTAAAAAGCAATAAACCGTTGTAAAGTAGTAATAAAAATTGTTTTACCTATCCAACTACTATCTATTTTACCGATCCAAATCTCCAACCTAGCCCGCGGCTGGGATTCTCCCATTTGGGGCAGCACGGTGGCACAGTGCTGCCTCACAGCTTCAGGGACCTGGGTTCAATTCCTGGCTTGGGTCACTGTCTGTGCGGAGTCTGCACATTCTTCCCATGTCTGCATGGGTTTCCTCCGGATGCTCCGGTTTCCTCCCACAGTCTGAAAGACGTGCTGGTTTGGTGGATTGGTCATGCTAAATTGCCCCTTAGTGTCAGGATGTTAGTCGGGTTAATAGGTGGGGTTACAGGGATAGGAGCTGGGTGGGGTTGTGGCTGGTGCAGACTCGATGGGCCAAGTGGCCTCCTTCTGCAACGTAGGGGTTCGATGATTCCACCACTGCTGTGAATGGAGTTTTGGCCGAATGCCAAATTTTCCATTCTCACTGGCAGCAGTAGCAGGACTTACGAGACTGGAGAATTCCGACATTTATATTTCAATAAGATCACCCCTCAATTCTTTCTAAACTCCAGTGAATAACTTTTCCAATTAACAATAAGCAAAATATATATCAAGAATAAAATACATACAAAAAGCACTGACAATACTGGAAACCTGGAATAAATGTTGGAAAATACAGAACAAGTCAGATGGTAAAGAGGAAAAACAGCTCAAGACTTGTTGAGTAAATATTCAACATCAGAACTGAAAAGTCAAAGACAAAAAAGCATCTTTAAAACAGGTTGTAAAATACAGAGAGCAAGAGGTGAAAGCTCCAATCACAGAGGGAGTTAATGGGTTGATGTTCTTCATACTGCCCCATAGGGAACAGTTAGAACATATAAAATATCATTAGTGAGAGGCTCAAGGAGGCTTAAAGATCTAAACTACAGATGTATCCAATTGATTGATATCATCTTGAATTAAAAAGGTTGAGGTGTAATCTAATTAAAGTGTTTCAAATGATTGAGGATGGAAATAAGGAGTCAGTTCTTTGCCACACAAAGGCTACTACCACAACAACTTATATTTATAAAACACTTTTATTGTAATGAAATGCCCCAAGGCACTTCATAGGAGCAATTATGAAACAGATTCCAACACCAAGCCACATGAGGAGACATCAAGGCAGGTGACCAAAAGCTTGGTCAAAAAGATAGGTCATAGATCATAGATCTACAGTGTAGGAGGAGGCCATTCGGCCCATTGAGTCAATACCGACCACAATCCCACCCAGGTCTTATCTCCATAACCCCATGCATTTACCCTAGCTAGTCCCTCTGGGGCAATTTAGCATGGCCAATCCACCTAACCCGCACATCTTTGGACTGTGGGAGGAAACCGGAGCACCCGGAGGAGACCCACACAGACACGGGGAGAACTTGCAGACTCCACACAGACAGTGACCCAAGCTGGTGTTCAGGATCATCTTGAAACAGGAAAGTGAGGTAGTGAGGACCATGAGACCATTAGAAATAGGAACAGGAGTAGGCTGTTCGGCCCCTCGAGCCTGCTGCACCATTCAATAGGATCATGGCTGATCCTACATTCAAAGAACAAAGAAAATTACAGCACGGAAACAGGTCCTTCGGCCCACCAAGCCTGCACCGACCATGCTGCCCGACTTAACTAAAACACCTTACTCTTCCGGAGACCATATCCCTCCATTCCCATCCTATTCATGAATTTGTCAAGACGCCCCTTAAAAGTCACTATCATATCTGCTTCCAGTACCTCCCGCAGCAAGTTCCAGGCACCCATCACCCTCTGTGTAAAATATTCCTCAGAGGTATGGGAGGGAATATGGCAGGAAATATGGAATTATCTCCCCAAAAAAGCAGGGGACATTGAGTCAAGTGTATTAAGCATTGTCGCTGATGGATACTGGTTCAGTAAAGGATAAAGGAGGATTCATGAAATTGAGGTATAGGTCAAAATCTAATGAAATGACAGAACAGGTTGTAAGGCGGAATGGCCAGTTGTATTTGATTCAGCATGGCAAGACAAAGGCTGATTTCTGAGTGACAAGGGTTGGCATGGCTCATGATTCCAGGTGGGAACCCATGCACCTGTGCCACACTCGATAAAATAGCAAACAAAATAGGTTAGTAAATTGAGAAACACAGAACAAAAACAAATTTCTAACTTATACAGGTCTGACATGGAGAGGTTGTTAAATCACAGTGAAGTCTTCAGTGTTTAGAAGATTTTAATAAATGGTGAACACCTCCATCCCCAACGCCATTATCATTAAATTCTTAATTTGTGTAGAACACCTTGACATTTTACTTTACCTTTCCTGGGTCTTTCTTTGCAATATTCCTCAGAGCCATGAGAGCATCGACCCGGAGTTTCAGTGGGATACTGGCAGCTGCGGTGCCGAATCCAGGTAATAGTTTCATGATATTCTTGACGCTGGCTGGCTGCCCTGCATTGCCGATCGCTTTGAGGCCCAGAACAATGTCTTCCTCATTGGCCTGGGCAGTAGCTGCAGTGAGCAAGTCGTGGAGCGGCTGGAAGAGAGAGCCCCCGTGAGACATGTGCAGAAGTTATATCAACACCGTTCAGTCATGGATGGTCAGTAAATTGCACCAACTAATGGGGAGGCAATGGCCTCATGGTATTATCGCTAGACTATTAATCCAGAAACTCAGCTAATGTTCTGGGGACCCGGGTTTAAATCCCACCACGGAAAATGGTGAAATTTGAATTCAATAAAAATCTGGAATTAAGAATCATGATGACCATGAAACCATTGTCGATTGTTGGAAAAGCCCATCTGGTTCACTAATGTCCTTTAGGGAAGGAAATCTGCCATCCCTACCTGGTCTGGCCTACATGTTACTCCAGACCCACAGCAATGTGATTGACTCTCAACTGCCTTTCAAGGGCAACTTGCGATGGGCAATAAATGCTGGCCAGCCAGCGTTGCCCATGTCCCACAAGTGAATAAAAAAAAACTCACCTTCAGGAGAGTATCAGGGCATATGGCCTGCTTTGCACAATATCTGAAAACCATCGAGCCATATCCAAGGTGAACAATCCGGCGAAGAATGGCAAACTGCTGCACATGAGGCGTTCGAAATAGTTCCTGCAGAGAAAGCAATCTGTTTAGCTATTGGAGCAGCACTGAGCATCAGAACCACCTTTCTGCCCTGCCTGTTTTCTGAAAGATGCAAGAATGGAACCAGGGATGAGGGACATCAACTATCTATAGAGAAATTGGGATTCTTCTCCTTAGAATAGAGAACATTAAGCAATGATATTCAAATTCCAATTCTCTTCCTGCACCCAGTGGTGCACGAAGGCAGACTTTTGTCGGCTTCCATAGCTAGTAATTCCTGGAATAGGTTGGTAGTTGGTTGCCAGAGGCCTATAGCTTGAGGAGCCCCACTCCACATCAGGAGTCTCTCCCGCTTTCCAACTGGAGGGATTTGCAGGTGACACACTCAAACTGTTCCACCGCATTATGGACGCTTCTTCAGCAATGGTCTAGTGGTATTGCTGTTAGACTATTAATCCAGAAACTCAGCTAATGTTCTGGGGACCTGGATTCAAATTCCACCACGGCAGATAGTGGAATTTGAACTCAATTAAAACAATCTGGAATTAAGAATCTACTGATGACCATGAAACCATTGTCGATTGTGAGAAAAACCCATCTGCTTCACTAATGTCCTTTAGGGAAGGAAATCTGCCGTCCTTATCTGGTCTGGCCTACATATGACTCCAGAGCCACAGCAATGTGGCTGACTTTGAACTGCCCTCCAAGGGCAACTAGGGATGGGCAATAAATGGTGGCCAGCGATGCCCATGTGCCATGAATGAATAAAAAAATCAGGTTCTAGGGTGGGACTCCATCCCAGAGCTTCTGGCTCAGAGGTTGGGACACTATATGCTATGCCAAAAGACTGCCTAAGGGGTGATATAGAGATGTTCAAAATCAAAGCATGGGCAATAAATGCTGGTCTAGCCGGCAACACCCACATCCTGTAACTGAATTTTTTAAAAATGAAGACGTTAGATCAAATAAATAAGGAGAAACTATCCCCAGCGGCAGAAGGGTTGCTGAACAGAGGGCACAGGTATAAGGCAGCTGCAAATGAACTCATGGAGAAATAAGGAGATTTTTTTAAATGCAGAGTGTTGTGATCGGCAATATATTTTCCTGAAAGGGTGGCAGGAGCAGATTCAATAATAACTTTGCAAAGGGAATTAGACAAAATGTGAAGTGGAAATTTGGAGTGTGAGGAGTGTGACTGATTGGATTGCTCCTTCAAAGGGCTGCTATAGGCACAATGGCCGAATGGCCTCATTCAGTGCTGTATCTTTGTATCTGTGAGTAAAATGTGTTCATACTCACTCTGACCATGGCTAGGCTTTGAAGGTTGGCTGTGATTTGATGCATTGCAACACCCAGAGCCTGAGCTGCATCAACCATAGTGACGTCCAAATTCTGAAGTTTGATTTTGAGAAATCTCAGTGCACTGGTTGTTCCGACAGCAGGAAGTGCAAACAGAATCCAACGCCTAGTGACACAAGGAGAACATTTTGTTGCTTTTATAGATTTATTTAGTCTCCTGTTGGCCCATTCGTATACAGAGCAGCCATGATCTTAATCCAAAAATGGAAGAGGTTTTTCTTTATTCCTTCACGGGATGTGGGCATCATTGACTAGACCAGCATTTATTGCCCTTCAGAAGGTGGTGGTGAGCCGCCTTCTTGAACCACTGCAGTCCCTAAGGTGTAGGTACACCCACAGTGCTGTTAGGGAGGGAGTGCCAGGATTTTGACCCAGCAACAGTGGCGGAATGGCGATATATTTCCAAGTCAGGATGGTGAGTGGCTTGGAGAGAACTTGCAAGTGGTGATTTTCCCATGCACCTCTTACCCTTGTCCTTCTAGGTAGTAAAGATTGTGGGTTTGGAAAGTGTGCTGAAGGATCCTTGGTGAGTGGCTGCAGTGCATCTTGTAGATGATGGACACTGTGGCAAGTGGGCATCAGTGGTGGAGGGAGTGGTTTTAGAAGGTGGTGGATGGAGTGTCAATCAAACGGGCTGCTTTGTCCTGAATGGAGTTGAAATTCTTGAGTGCTGTCGAAGCGACACTCATCCAGGCAAGTGGGGAGGATTCCATCACACTCCTGACTTATGACTTTTAGATGGTGGACAGGTTTCGGGAGTGAGGAGGTGTGTTACCCACCACAGGATTCCCAGCCTCTGATCTGGCTGGTCCAGTTCAGTTTCTGGTCAATGGTAACCCCCCCTCCGGGGATTGAGTGATGGTAATGCCATTGAATGTCAAGGGGATTAGATTCTCTATTTTTAGTGATGGTTATTGTCTGACGCTTGTGTGGCGCAAATGTTATTTGCCACTTATCAACCCAAGCCTGATTGTTGTCCAGGTCCAACTGCATGAATCAAGGATATAGTGAGGTCAGGAGCTGAGTGACCCTGGTGGAACCCAAATTGTGATGTGGAGATGCCGGCGTTGGACTGGGGTAAACCAAACTGGGCGTCACTGAGCAGGTTATTGCTGAGCAGGTGCTGCTTGATGGCGCTGTCGATGGTCCCTTCCATCACTTTACTGATGATCGAGAGTAGACTGATTGGGCGGTAATTGGCCAGTTTGGATTTGTCTGTTTCTTGTGTACTGGAATCATAGAAGTATAGAAAATAGGTGAAGGCGTAGGCCATTCGACCCTTCAAGCCTGCTCCGCCATCCAATATGATCATGGCTGATCATGAACTTTCAGTACCCCACTCCTGCTTTCTCTCCATAACCCTCGATCCCTTTAGCCACAAGGGCCACGTCCAGCTCCCTTTGGAACATATCTAACAAACTGGCCCCAACAGCTTTCTGTGGTAGAGAATTCCACAGGCTCACAATTCTCTGAGTGAAGAAGTTCTTCCTCACCTCAGTCCTGAATGACTTACCCCTTATTTTTAAACTGTGACATTGGGAACATTCTTTCCACATCTAGCCTGTCCAGTCCCATCAGGATTTTGTATGTTTCTATGAGATGCATTGTGATGCATTTTGGTGGGAATAATGTAGGGAGGAGCTACACGATAAATGGAAGAACCATAAAGGGTGTAGAGACGCAGAGGGACCTGGGTGTGCAAGTCCACAGATCTTTGAAGGTGACGTCACAGGTGGAGAAGGTGGTGAAGAAGGCATATGGCATGCTTGCCTTTATAGGACGGGGCATAGAGTATAAAAGTTGGGGTCTGATGTTGCAGATGTATAGAACGTTGGTTCAAAGAACAAAGAACAAAGAACAATACAGCACAGGAACAGGCCCTTCGGCCCTCCAAGCCCGCGCCGCTCCCCGGTCCAGGATTGAATCCTGAATCCAGGATCCCCGCCCAATTATCCAGCCTATCTACATACCAATATCCTATCCACCGAGCTGTCCCTCACAGCTACGATGCTTTGTTCATTACAACCTATTAACTTACCCCCACCCCCCCATTCCAGACCATGTGATCTCCAGGGAGAGGCGAAAACCCAGAGTGAAAAACCCCAGGGCCAATATGGGGGAAAAAAATCTGGGAAATTCCTCTCCGACCCCCTGAGGCGATCGAAACGAGTCCAGGAGATCACAATGGCCCCGATCGGAAAATGCTTCCCAACCCTAGTCATTTCCACTTCCACGAACACCATATGAATTCCCTGCCCCCGAGACAGGTTCCCAACTATCCGCAGTCTCACTCTGTACTGGCACCAGCAAGATGATCATAGAATGAAGCCTTGAAACGAGAAACCAGGAACAATTAGCCCGCGCCGCTCGCTGGTCCAAACTAGACCACTCTTTTGTATCCCTCCATTCCCACTCCGTTCATATAGCTGTCTAGATAAGTCTTAAATGTTCCCAGTGTGTCCGCCTCCACCACCTTGCCCGGCAACACATTCCAGGCCCCCACGACCCTCTGTGTGAAATATGTCCTTCTGATATCTGTGTTAAACCTCCCCCCCTTCACCTTGAACCTATGACCCCTCGTGAACGTCACCACCGACCCGGGGAAAAGCTTCCCACCGTTCACCCTATCTATGCCTTTCATAATTTTATACACCTCTATTAAGTCTCCCCTCATCCTCCGTCTTTCCAAGGAGAACAACCCCAGTTTCCCCAATCTCTCCTCATAACCAAGCCCCTCCATACCAGGCAACATCCTGGTAAACCTCCTCTGTACTCTCTCCAAAGCCTCCACGTCCTTCTGGTAGTGTGGCGACCAGAACTGGACGCAGTATTCCAAATGCGGCCGAACCAACGTTCTATACATCTGCAACATCAGACCCCAACTTTTATACTCTATGCCCCGTCCTATAAAGGCAAGCATGCCATATGCCTTCTTCACCACCTTCTCCACCTGTGACGTCACCTTCAAAGATCTGTGGACTTGCACACCCAGGTCCCTCTGCGTCTCTACACCCTTTATGGTTCTTCCATTTATCGTGTAGCTCCTCCCTACATTATTCCCACCAAAATGCATCACTTCGCATTTATCAGGATTGAACTCCATCTGCCATTTCCTTGCCCAAATTTCCAGCCTATCTATATCCTTCTGTAGCCTCTGCCAATGTTCCTCACTATCTGCAAGTCCTGCCAGTTTTGTGTCGTCCGCAAACTTACTGATCACCCCAGTTACTCCTTCTTCCAGATCATTTATATAAATCACAAACAGGTTCGGCCGCATTTGGAATACTGCGTCCAGTTCTGGTCGCCACACTACCAGAAGGACGTGGAGGCTTTGGAGAGAGTACAGAGGAGGTTTACCAGGATGTTGCCTGGTATGGAGGGGCTTGGTTATGAGGAGAGATTGGGGAAACTGGGGTTGTTCTCCTTGGAAAGACGGAGGATGAGGGGAGACTTAATAGAGGTGTATAAAATTATGAAAGGCATAGATAGGGTGAACGGTGGGAAGCTTTTCCCCGGGTCGGTGGTGACGTTCACGAGGGGTCATAGGTTCAAGGTGAAGGGGGGGAGGTTTAACACAGATATCAGAAGGACATATTTCACACAGAGGGTCGTGGGGGCCTGGAATGTGTTGCCGGGCAAGGTGGTGGAGGCGGACACACTGGGAACATTTAAGACTTATCTAGACAGCTATATGAACGGAGTGGGAATGGAGGGATACAAAAGAGTGGTCTAGTTTGGACCAGCGAGCGGCGCGGGCTAATTGTTCCTGGTTTCTCGTTTCAAGGCTTCATTCTATGATCATCTTGCTGGTGCCAGTACAGAGTGAGACTGCGGATAGTTGGGAACCTGTCTCGGGGGCAGGGAATTCATATGGTGTTCGTGGAAGTGGAAATGACTAGGGTTGGGAAGCATTTTCCGATCGGGGCCATTGTGATCTCCTGGACTCGTTTCGATCGCCTCAGGGGGTCGGAGAGGAATTTCCCAGATTTTTTTCCCCCATATTGGCCCTGGGGTTTTTCACTCTGGGTTTTCGCCTCTCCCTGGAGATCACATGGTCTGGAATGGGGGGGTGGGGGTAAGTTAATAGGTTGTAATGAACAAAGCATCGTAGCTGTGAGGGACAGCTCGGTGGATAGGATATTGGTATGTAGATAGGCTGGATAATTGGGCGGGGATCCTGGATTCAGGATTCAATCCTGGACCGGGGAGCGGCGCGGGCTTGGAGGGCCGAAGGGCCTGTTCCTGTGCTGTATTGTTCTTTGTTCTTTGTTCTTTGAACCAACGTTCTATACATCTGCAACATCAGACCCCAACTTTTATACTCTATGCCCCGTCCTATAAAGGCAAGCATGCCATATGCCTTCTTCACCACCTTCTCCACCTGTGACGTCACCTTCAAAGATCTGTGGACTTGCACACCCAGGTCCCTCTGCGTCTCTACACCCTTTATGGTTCTTCCATTTATCGTGTAGCTCCTCCCTACATTATTCCCACCAAAATGCATCACTTCGCATTTATCAGGATTGAACTCCATCTGCCATTTCCTTGCCCAAATTTCCAGCCTATCTATATCCTTCTGTAGCCTCTGCCAATGTTCCTCACTATCTGCAAGTCCTGCCAGTTTTGTGTCGTCCGCAAACTTACTGATCACCCCAGTTACTCCTTCTTCCAGATCATTTATATAAATCACAAACAGGTTCGGCCGCATTTGGAATACTGCGTCCAGTTCTGGTCGCCACACTACCAGAAGGACGTGGAGGCTTTGGAGAGAGTACAGAGGAGGTTTACCAGGATGTTGCCTGGTATGGAGGGGCTTGGTTATGAGGAGAGATTGGGGAAACTGGGGTTGTTCTCCTTGGAAAGACGGAGGATGAGGGGAGACTTAATAGAGGTGTATAAAATTATGAAAGGCATAGATAGGGTGAACGGTGGGAAGCTTTTCCCCGGGTCGGTGGTGACGTTCACGAGGGGTCATAGGTTCAAGGTGAAGGGGGGGAGGTTTAACACAGATATCAGAAGGACATATTTTACACAGAGGGTCGTGGGGGCCTGGAATGTGTTGCCGGGCAAGGTGGTGGAGGCGGACACACTGGGAACATTTAAGACTTATCTAGACAGCTATATGAATGGAGTGGGAATGGAGGGATACAAAAGAGTGGTCTAGTTTGGACCAGGGAGCGGCGCGGGCTAATTGTTCTTTGTTTCTCGTTTCAAGGCTTCATTCTATGATCATCTTGCTGGTGCCAGTACAGAGCAAGACTGCGGATAGTTGGGAACCTGTCTCGGGGGCAGGGAATTCATAAGGTGTTCGTGGAAGTGGAAATGAATAGGGTTGGGAAGCATTTTCCGATCAGGGCCAGTGTGATCTCCTGGACTCGTTTCGATCGCCTCAGGGGGTCGGAGAGGAATTTTGCAGATTTTTTTCCCCCATATTGGCCCTGGGGTTTTCACTCTGGGTTTTCGCCTCTCCCTGGAGATCACATGGTCTGGAATGGGGGGGTGGGGGTGAGTCAATAGGTTGTAATGAACAAAGCATCGTAGCTGTGAGGGACAGCTCGGTGGATAGGATATTAGTATGAGATAGGCTGGATAATTGGGCGGGGATCCTGGATTCAGGATTCAATCCTGGACTGGGGAGCGGCGCGGGCTTGGAGGGCCGAAGGGCCTGTTCCTGTGCTGTATTGTTCTTTGTTCTTGTTCTATCTCCCCCCCCCACCACCCCCCCCCCCCGCCCAACCCCCCCACCCCACCCCACTCATTCTTCTAAATTATATTCCAGTGAGTACAAACCCAGTCGATCCAATTTCTCTTCATATGTCAGTCCTGCCATTCCAGGAATGTGTCTAGTGAACCTTCACTGGACTCCCTCAATAGCAAGCATGTCCTTCCTCAGATTAGGAAACCAAAACTGCACACAATACTCAAGGTGTGGCCTCACCAAGGCCCTGTATAACTACAGCAAGATATCCTTACTCCTATACTCAAATCCTCTTGCTATGAAGGCCAGCATGCCATTAGCTTTCCTCACCGCCTGCTGTACCTGCATGCCATCCTTCAGCGATTGTTCCACCATGACACCCAGGTCACTTCCCCTTTTCCTAAACTGCCACCATTCAGATAATAATCTTCCTTCCTGTTTTTGCCACCAAAGTGGATAACCTCACATTTATCCACATTATGTTGCATTTGCCAAGTATTTGCCCACTCAGCCAACCTGTCCAAGTCACCCTGCAGCCTCTTAGCATCCTCCTCACAGCACACACTGCCACCCAGCTTAGTGTTGTCTGCAAGGTACTAGCATGGATAGAAGATTGGCTGACTAGCAGAAGGCAGAGGGTGGGGATAAAGGGGTCCTTTTCAAGATGGCAGCA
The DNA here is from genome assembly GCF_964213995.1 of Mustelus asterias. NCBI lineage: Eukaryota > Metazoa > Chordata > Chondrichthyes > Carcharhiniformes > Triakidae > Mustelus > Mustelus asterias. The sequence continues at coordinate 133,836,362 of NC_135808.1, read as the reverse complement.
GTGATTAGCGGAGTTCCGCAGGGGTCAGTGTTGGGACCACAACTTTTCACTTCATACATCAATGATGTAGCTGAAGGAACTGAGGGCATTGTGGCTAAATTCACAGATGATACCAAGATAGGTGGAAGGACAAGCAGTATTGACGAGGTGGAAGATTGCAGAAGGACTTGGACAGGTTAGGAAAATGGGCAAGAAGTGGCAGATGGAATACATTGTGGGCAAGTGTGAAGTTATACACTTTGGTAGGAAGAATAGAGGTGTGGACTATTTTCTAAAGGGGGAGAGGATTCAGAAATCTGAAACACAAAGGGACTTGGGATTCCTAGTCCAGGATTCTCCTAAGGTTAACATGTAGGTTGAGTTGGTAGTTTGGAAGGCAAATGCAATTTTAGCATTCAAAGAACAAAGACCAAAGAACAGTACAGCATAGGAAACAGGCCCTTTGGCCCTTCAAGCCTGTGCCGCTCCTTAGTCCAACTAGACCAATCGTTTGTATCCCTCCATTCCCAGGCTGCTCATGTGACTATCCAGGTAAGTCTTAAACGATGTCAGCGTGCCTGCCTCCACCACCCTACTTGGCAGCGCATTCCAGGCCCCCACCACCCTCTGTGTAAAAAATGTCCCTCTGATATCTGAGTTATACTTCGCCCCTCTCAGCTTGAGCCCGTGACCCCTCGTGATCGTCACCTCCGACCTGGGAAAAAGCTTCCCACTGTTCACCCTATCTATACCCTTCATAACCTTGTACACCTCTATTAGATCTCCCCTCATTCTCCGTCTTTCCAAGGAGAACAACCCCAGTCTACCCAATCTCTCCTCATAGCTAAGACCCTCCATACCAGGCAACATCCTGGTAAACCTTCTCTGCACTCTCTCTAACGCCTCCACGTCCTTCTGGTAGTGCGGCGACCAGAACTGGATGCAGTACTCCAAATGTGGCCTAACCAGCGTTCTATACAGCTGCATCATCAGACTCCAGCTTTTATACTCTATACCCCGTCCTATAAAGGCAAGCATACCATATGCCTTCTTCACCACCTTCTCCACCTGTGTTGCCACCTTCAAGGATTTGTGGACTTGCACACCTAGGTCCCTCTGTGTTTCTATACTCCTGATGACTCTGCCATTTATTGTATAACTCCTCCCTACATTATTTCTTCCAAAATGCATCACTTCGCATTTATCCGGATTAAACTCCATCTGCCACCTCTCCGCCCAATTTTCCAGCCTATCTATATCCTGCTGTATTGCCCGACAATGCTCTTCGCTATCTGCAAGTCCAGCCATCTTCGTGTCATCCGCAAACTTGCTGATTACACCAGTTACACCTTCTTCCAAATCATTTATATATATCACAAATAGCAGAGGTCCCAGTACAGAGCCCTGCGGAACACCACTGGTAGTCATGATGTGGAGATGCCGGCGTTGGACTGGGGTAAACACAGTAAGAAGTTTAACAACACCAGGTTGTTCCAAGGCCAAGGCCAAGGTCTCGCCAAGGCCATCCCCACACCCCCACTTCTTGCCTTCAAACAACCGCACAACCTCAAACAGACCATTGTCCGCAGCAAACTACCCAGCCTTCAGGAGAACAGTGACCAAGACACCACACAACCCTGCCACAGCAACCTCTGCAAGACGTGCCGGATCATCGACACAGATGCCATCATCTCACGTGAGAACACCATCCACCAGGTACACGGTACATACTCTTGCAACTCGGCCAACGTTGTCTACCTGATACGCTGCAAGAAAGGATGTCCCGAGGCATGGTACATTGGGGAAACTATGCAGACGCTGCGACAACGGATGAATGAACACCGCTCGACAATCACCAGGCAAGACTGTTCTCTTCCTGTTGGGGAGCACTTCAGCGGTCACGGGCATTCGGCCTCTGATATTCGGGTAAGCGTTCTCCAAGGCGGCCTTCGCGACACACGACAGCGCAGAGTCGCTGAGCAGAAACTGATAGCCAAGTTCCGCACACACAAGGACGGCCTCAACCGGGATATTGGGTTTATGTCACACTATTTCACATAAATATTTCTGCTTTTTTCCTCCTGAGTCTTTATCATGCGATCCTAGAATCAGAATTTATGTCACACTATTTGTAACTCCCACAGTTGCGTGGACCTGCAGAGTTTCACTGGCTGTCTTGTCTGGAGACAATACACATCTTTTTAGCCTGTCTTGATGCTCTCTCCACTCCCATTGTTTTGTTTCTTAAAGACTGGATTAGTTGTAAGTATTCGCATTCCAACCATTATTCATGTAAATTGAGTCTGTGTCTTATAAGTTCTGTTTGTGAACAGAATTCCCACTCACCTGAAGAAGGGGCTCAGAGCCTCGAAAGCTTGTGTGGCTTTTGCTACCAAATAAACCTGTTGGACTTTAACCTGGTGTTGTTAAACTTCTTACTGTGAACACCACTGGTCACAGACTTACAGCCGGAAAAAGACCCTTCGACCACTACCCTCTGTCTCCTATGGCCAAGCCAGTTCTCCACCCATCTAGCCACTTCTCCTTGTATCCCATGAGCCTTAACCTTCTTAACCAACCTGCCATGTGGGACTTTCATTTCGAGAGGGCTAGAATGCAAAAGCAGGAATGTATTGCTGAGGTTTTATAAGGTGCTGGTCAGACCACATTTGGAATATCGTGAACAATTTTCATAGAAATCATAGAAACCCTACAGCACAGAAAGAGGCCATTCAGCCCATCAGGTCTGCACCGACCACAATCCCACCCAGGGCCTACCCCCATATATTTTACCCACTAATCCCTCTAACCTACACATTTCAAGACACTAAGGGCAATTTTAGCATGGCCAATCAACCTAACCCGCACATCTTTGGACTGTGGGAGGAAACCGGAGCACCCTGAGGAAACCCACCCAGACACGAGGAGAATGTGCAAACTCCACACAGACAGTGACCCAAGCCGGGAATCGAACCCAGGTCTCTGGAGCTGTGAAGCAGCAGTGCTAACCACTGTGCTACCGTGCCGCCCTAATTTTGGGCCCGATATCTAAGGAAGGATGTACTAGCCCCGGAGAGGGTCCAGAGGAGGTTCACAAGATGATCCCAGGAATGAAAGGCTTGATATATGAGGAGTGTTTGAGGACTCTGCGTCTGTACTCAATGGAGTTTGGAAGGATGAGGGGTGATGTCATTGAAACTTACAGAATACTGAAAGGCCTGGATAGAGTGGATGTGGGGAAGATGTTTCCATTGGTAGGAGAGACTAGGATCAGAGGGAACAGCTTCAGAATAATGGGACGACCCTCTAGAACCAAGGTGAAGAGGAATTTCTTCAGCCAGAGGGTGGTGAATCTATGGAATTCATTGCCACAGTAGATGGCATGGTAGCACAGTGGCTAGTGGGTCAATGTCTGTGATGAGTCTGCATGTTCTCCCCTTATCTGCGTGGGTTTTCTCCGGTTTCCTCCCAGAGTACAAAAGACATGTTCGTTAGATGCATTGGCTATGCTAAATTCTCCCTCAGTGTACATTAACAGGCACTGGAATGTGGCCACAAGGGGATTTTCACAATAACTTCATTGCAGTGTTAATGTACACCTACGTGTGACACTAATAAATAAAAAAAAGAAGGCTGTGGAGGCCAAGTTATTGAGTGTATTTAAGACAGAGATGATAGGTTCATGATTGGTAAGGGGATCAAAGGTTACGGGGAAAGGCGGGAGAATGGGGTTGAGAAACTTATCAGCCATGATTGAATGGCAGAGCAGACTCGATGGGCCAAATGGTCTAATTCTGCTCCTATATCTTATGATCTTATGGTGCCAACAGCGTGGGTTCAATTCCTGTACCGGCTGAGGTTATTCATGAAGGCCCCGCCTTCTCAACCTTGCCTCTTGCCTGAGGTGTGGTGACCCTCAGGTTAAATCACCGCCAGTCAGCTCTCCCCCTCAAAGGGAGACTCATCAGGGACTATGGAAACTTTTCCTTTTGTGTTTATGTGTTCATTTTCTTTGGCAGAGTAGATACTGCTGGGGTGTTAGGAACAAGGTCTAGCCAATGAGAGTGGTTAGGGAGCATTTCTTCAGAGAACGGATAATGGAAATCTGTAATTCTCTCCCCAGAATGAAATGTGTTGAATTGAAAAATTAATTCACAGATTGATGCAGTTTTGTTTTTTGGTATTCATTGATGGGATGTGGCATCATTGGCAAAGCCAGCATTTATTGCCTATTCCTAATTACCCTTGAACCGAGTGGTTTGGTAGGCTTTTTCAGAGGGCACATTGATGCAGTTTTGTTAGACCAAGATTATTGGGAATCAAAGTGGGTAAATGAAATTCCAATACAGATCAGCCAGGAATTTATTGAGTGAAAGAACTGCACCTGTTCAATAAATGTTTCCATATTCAGTACGAAGCAGTCAGTTAGCAAAATGAGAGTGAATGATTTACCGGAACTGGTTGCTGTAGGAATTTCTCCACACGGAAGCAATGGTCTCATCTGTTGTGGAACGAAGGAGTTGTACAAGCTGTAGAAATTTAGCGGGCATGTCAGAATGCACCTTCTCCTGATTGTGCAATTCCAAGTTTTTCAAGGTTTCTAGGATCTACAAGGATAGGAAATTTACATAGAATTATTTAGAATTCTGCAACACTGAAACAGGTCGTTCAGCCCCTCTGGTACATGAGCATCCTTCAGCTCTCCTCTATCTCATCTAATTACATTCTTCTATTTCTTCCTTTCCCACATATCTATCAGGCTTCACTCTGAAAACAGCTCTGCTATTCACCTCAACTACACCATGGAGTAATGAATTCCGCATTCTCTTCAAGGCTGGCACTAAATTCCCCGTTGGAATTGCGGGGACTATCTCACAATAATGATGCCAAATTTTGGTCTCCCCACATGTGGAAACATCACCGTGTCTACCAAATCAGGGCACACTCCAGCGTCGTTCACATGTCACATGACAAAAGTCATGTGATATTAAGTTAACTTGAGGAAAGTGAGTTGTCAGGCTGCAAATAGACTGGCTAAGTGATTGGACAAGAAGGCGGCAATGGAGCACAATGTGGGGAAGTGTGAAATTATTCATTTCCTTGGGAAGAATGGAAAGTTGGAATTGTTATAATAGTAAATGTTGCTATTTAGAGGGATTGGGTGACCCTGTAGATGGATCACAGAAAGTTGATATTCCAGAATTGTAGACAATTTAGAAGGTAAATGGTATGTTAGTCCTTGTTACTAGGCAGGGGGATTGGGGGGTGGGGCGGGGGGGGGGGGGGGGGGGATATTAAAGTAAGGCAGTCTTGCTGCAATCATGTTGGGCTCTATATGATCAGATCATACCTGGAATACAATCTCTAATCTCCCAAACCCAAGAAAGGTTAGACTTAGCACAGGCAGAGTGCAATGAGATTCATGAGATTGTTTTGTGGTTTAAGAAGGTTGACCTGTGAGATGTCGGCTGAAACATTCTGGCCATTCATGCCAGCAGGATGTTCTGGTTTCCTGGTGATGTAGGGTGGATTCAATAGGAAATCATTGGCAGTGGAGGGATCAGAAGATCCCGCCCGCAGCGAATTACGTACCACCTCCCACTGTGAGAAACATTCAGAGGGGAGGCCAGAAAATCTCACCCGTAGAGTTGAAGAGGCCTATTTTCCCTGAAGTTTGGAAGAATGAGAGGTGCAATCCTTTGGCAAGTTCGATGGTAAGATGTTTCTCTTGACTAGAAAGCCTATGGCTAGCAATCATAGGCTGGGATTTTTCTGGTCCCATTAGTGATGGGCATCATCACAGGCAGGACAGGAAAATGTGGAGAGTGGCTAAAAGTCAATTCTCCAAGTTTTCCCTTAGTGCCTGAGACAATACCCACCACTGGAAAACCCCGCCCATAGTCTCAGAACAGTGGAGCAGCTATCAAGAGCTGAACTGAGAAGCAATGCCTTCCCTCAGCGGGTTGTGAAGCTTTGGAATGATCTACGCCAGAGACCTGTGGGATGCTCTGTCAGTCAGTGAAATCAAGACTTAGACCAACAGGTGCCTGAGTGCAAAAGGAATCAAGTTAAATGGGAACAATGCAGGAAATTGATGGTGAAACCCAACTCTAATTTGTTGGAATAGCCCAAGTAGAGTGAGATGAAGGAGCTCTATGAGCCACTCCTGCTTCTATTTCACATGTTCTCATGGTCTTTCTCATTTCCCCAGATGGAGTAAGACATAAATGAGTATTTTTTGGTGACATTTACCAGTTTTTCCAAATTCTGGGGTTTCATTAATTTTATTGGTTTGGAAAGTATATTTTCATCAAAGCGATATTTCAATGTTCCTCGCTCAACAAACTCAAGTTGCAGCTGACGTATGACTGCCGCCTTGATAGTAACCAGCCTGAGATGTTGCCTGTGAATCAAACAAAGAGAGGTTTATAGGCAATGCGACAAGAAGAGAAATTCAAACAATGTTCGACAGAAGAAAATCAGGATTAGAAGTTGGAAATAGTAAGAAGCTTTTCAGCAGAAGCCATTCAGAATTTTGAGAATAACTTGCATTCAGGTTCAATCTCAAAATGGAAGTGAACTCAATTCTTTCACGGGATATGGCTATCATTGACAAGGCCAGCAAGTGCTGCCCAACCTTGAATTGAGTGGTTGCAGGGCCATTCAGAGGGCAGTTAGGATTCAACCACATTGCTGTGGGTCTGGAGTCACACACAGAGACCAGACGTACATGAATCAGATGGGCATTTACAACAATCGATGATAATTGTCATGGTCACAATCACCTTTCAGTTCCAGATTTTATGAATTGAATTTAAATTCCACCAGCTGCCAGGGTGGGATTTGAATCTATGTCTTCCCCAGAGCCCAGGCCTCTGAATTACTGGCCCAGTGATGTTATCACTACTTCACAATCACCCCACATACGTAATTACAGAGATCATGAGAATTTAAAATGTTATTTGAAGGAGTGAAAATTAATGGGTCAATGGGGCCCTGTCAAAGACTAACCTTGCTTCCAATACAGCGACTCCCTCACGTTCATGGAATGGTGTAAACTGATGCACTTCTCGAACCCTGGCTTCCTGTAGGGTTGCACCAGATGCTGTGAGTTTCAGGACATGGGTGGAAGTAGCAGATGCACGGATATTCCTACTTCTCTGAAGGTAGGAAATAATATCGTATTACCATTCTATGTATTGGTAGGTTCAACAGCAATTTGTATTCATGCAGCAACTTTAATGCAATAAAATGATCCACGGTGTTTCATAGGAGCCAAATGAAGAGGCGTTAGGAAAGCCCACCAACGCCTCTACTTTCTTAGAAGAGTAAGGAAATTTGGCATGTCAGCTACAACTGTCACCAACTTCTGCAGATGCACCATAGAAAGCATTCTTTCTGTTTGTATCACAGTTTGGTATGGCTCCTGCTCTGCCCAAGATCGCAAGAAACTACAAATGGTCATGGATGAAGCCCAATCCATCACTCAAACCAGCCTCCCATCCATGGACTCTGTCTAAACTTCCTGCTGCCTCAGAAAAGCAGTCAGCATAGTCAAGGACCCCACGCAGCCCAGGTATACTCTCTTCCACCTTCTTCCGTCAGGAAAAAGATACAAAAGTCTGAGATTACATACTAAGAGACTCAAAAACAGCTTCTTCCCTGCCTTCAGCAGGCTTTTGAATGGACCTACCCTGTACTAAGCTGATCTTTCTCTACACCCTAACTATGACTGTAACACCACATTCTCTACTCTCTCCTTTCCTTCTCTATGAACGGTATGCTTTGTCTGTATAGTGCACAAGAAACAGTACTTTTCACTGTATACTAATACATGTGACAATAATAAATCAAATCAAATCAAAAAGACACAAAAAGCTTGATCAAGGAGTTAGGTTTTAAGAGAGTCTTAAAGGGGCAAGCAAGCTAGAGAGGTAGAGAGGTTTAGTGAGGGAATTCCAGAGTCTAGGTCCTGGCCAGTTGATGCACATCCAGCATTGGTGGAGTGATTAAAATCCACGATTCTTAAGATGCCTCGGGCGATTGGGGAGAGTGGGAGGTTTGTGGATAACTGGCTTTATCAAGACAAAAGGAATCTTAATGGATGAAGTTTACCTGCTGGCAGACAGGGCATAGATCTGCATACACGGAACCAGTGTACATCATAACCTTCTCCTGACAATTGTTCAAGTCTTTTGATTTGGTGATAGTAATTCGTTGAGCTTTCTTGTTTTCCTGAACGATGTAATTTGTGAGGCAAACTCCTTCAATTCCAGCCTGTTGTTAGGAAAAGAAATTCCGTTATTTCAAGGAGATCAAAGCACAAGAGCAAGGGAATTTTGCTACAATTGTATAGGGCTTTGGTGAGACAACAAGTGGAACATTGTGCGCAGTTTGGGCTCCAGATTTAAGTAAGGATGTACTTGCATTTGAGGCAGTGCAGCCAAGCTTCACTAGATTGGTCCCTGGGGACATCCCACGAAAGAGGTAGAGTAAATTGGGCTTATAGTTTCCAGAATTTAGGAAATAGAAAGGTAACGTCACTGATGCCTACAAGATTCAATAGGGGGCTTGACAGGAGGAACACTGAGTGGTTGCTTCCCCAGGCTAGGGAGAATAGGACACCAAGGTGTCTATCAGCTGGGATTGAGATGAGGAGAAACTTCTTCATTCTGAGGGTTGTGGATCTTTGGAATTTTCCACCACAGACGATTATGGACACTCCATCATTGAACATATTTAAGGCTGAGATAGGCATCTTTTTGGCCTCTCAGGGAATCAAGGTTGGGAGAATGGAGCTGAGAGAGAAGATTGTATTGAATACTGGTTTGAGGGGCTGAATAGTCTACTCCTGTTCCTGTTTCTTCTGCTCTTGCGCCATTTTTATGTAACAAGGCAGGTGACTGCCAACATACCTCCTGCAACCCATAGAAATTTTGTGACTTCTTCATGGTGATTTGGAAAATGTTGAGGATTCCTCTGTGGATGTTCAGGACTTCTTCCTGCAAGTGTGCAGGGGCGTGGATCTTTCCCACACGGCCTTTGCTGTACTCAAACTTCACCGGTTTCATCAGCTCTGGAGCCAGTTTCTGCGAAAGTCTCCGTGCTGAGATGAAGGAATCAATTGGCCAAATGCCGTTGTACTCCTGAATCTGAGGGTGTGCGATCTGAGAAAATAAATGGAAGGAGTTGTGAGTTTATTCCAGGCGCTGAAAGCTGTGCACTGCAGAGAGGTTCAAAGGTTGCTTCAATGTTAATAAAGGACAGAATTTTTCAATGCTGTGAAACCTCCCAAGGCATGTTGCAAATGACTGGGTGAAGAGAAATGAACCCCAAGCAGAAATCAAGGGATCTAATCAAAGGTGTGTTCAGAGATGAGATTTAAGAGGGCACGGATTTAAAATAATTGGCAAGAGAATCAAAAGCAATATGAGAAACGACTTTTTCATTCAGCGAGTAGCTAAGCTGGAATGCCCTGCCTGAGAATGTGGTGGTGGCAAGTTTGATCAAAGATTTCGCCAGGGAATGGAATTAAACAGTTATATCAACAGGAAGAATGTGCAGGGTTACGGGGAGGAAGTGGGAGAAATGCACTAATGAATTGTTCGATGAGCTGAGATGGGCCGAATGGCCTCCATTTGCATTCTAACAATTCTGTGATTCCGTGAATTTAGAAACATAGAAACTAGAAGCAGGAGTGGGCCATTCGGCCCTTCGAGCCTGCTCCACCACTCCCCTTGATCATGGTAGATTATCGAATTCAATATCCTGATCCTCCCTTCCTCCCATATCCCTTGGTCCCTTTAACCCCAAGAATTATATCTAATTTCTTCTTGAAATCACGCAATGTTTTGGCCTCAACTACTTTCTGTGGTAGTAAGTTCCACACATTCACCACCCTCTGGGTGAAGAAATTTCTCCTCACCTCAGTTCTAAAATGTTTACCCCTTATCCTCAAACTATGACTCCTAGATCTGGACTTCCGCACCATTGGGAACGTTCTTTCTGAATCTACCCTGTCTAACCCTGTTAGAATTTTATAAGTTTATATGAAATCCCCTCTCAATCTTCTAAACTCCAGTGAATATAATCCTAACCGATTTAGTCCCAGCTCATATGACAGACCTGCCATCCCAAGATTCACACTGGTAAATCTTCGCTGTACTCCCTCTTTCGCAAGGACATCCTTCCTCAGATAAAGACACCAAAACTGCACACAATACTCCAGGTGTGGCCTCACCAAAGCCCTATACAATTGCAGCAAAACATCCCTATCCCTATACTCAAATCCTTTCGCTACTGCCTTCTGTACCTGTGCACTTGCTTTCAGCAACTGATGCACGAGGACTCCAAGGTGCGGGTGAGTATCCACCTCTTTCAATTTACACCCATTCAAGTAATAACCTGTCTTCCTATTATTGCTATCAAAGTGGAAAACCTCACATTTATCCACATTATACTGCATCTGCTAAGCAGATGCCCACACAGTCAACCTGTCCAAATCACACTGAAGCATCTCTGCATCCTCCTCACAGCTCACCCTCCCACCCAACTTTGTATCATCTGCAAATTTGGAGATAATACATTCAGTTCCCTCTTCCAAATCATTAATATATAATGTGAACAGTTGGGGTCCAAGCACAGATCCCTTGCGGAACACCACTAATCACTGACTGCCAATCAGAAAAAGACCCATTTATGCCAACACTTTGCTTCCTATCTGCTAACCAGCTTTCCATCCATCTCAGTTTTATCAGACATGGCTAGATTTTAGAAGATTTCAAATGGAGTGGCGTGCTGGGCCAGATTTTTCATGTCATCCCCTGTGGCGTGTTTCGCGGCAGGGGAGTTGGCCTACCATTGACTGGTGGTGGGATTTCTGGTCCCAACGCTGTCAATGGAGTCGCTCATTGTTTGCAACTCTGCCGTCAGGGTACACATGGTGAGAGCCCACTGTCAGCGGGACTGGAAGATCCAGAACAGCCAGAAACTTCCAGCCTTTGGCTGAAAACACAATAATTTGGCCATGATTTCCATGCTCTCCACTGCCAATGACACGCTGGGGAATCTCCTTCATAATTTGCCAGGTCAGGTTCACATGAAAATTGCCAAGAAGTGCGATCTTGTCCTGAGCAGATGCTTTGATCTGGGCATCATCCGAAAATTCAATTTAAGTCTCAAACTTTGGATATTTCTGACTGGATCACATCAATATTTTTCCAGAAAAGGTGAGAAGGACTAAAACCATTTCTAACTTCTGGCTAATTGTTGTACACATCCAGGGGATCTGTCCCCTGACCACTACTCTTCTTCTGATCCACTTCGACCTCTGATCAACCCTGACCTCCAACCCCTGACTTTCGACCAAACTTTTCACCTTTGGCCCTGACCTCAACCTCCAACCTCCCCTGACCTCTGACAGCCCCCTGACCTCCCACCAACCACCACCTCCGAACTCCTGCAACCTCCAAATCCTTTCCACTAACCTTAGACACGTTTTCTTTTACAATTGGGCCACTTCCCAATAATTTTAAATTTTGTTAGAATCATAGAATGGAATCATAGTATCCCCACAGTACAGAAAGAGGCCATTTGACCGATCAAGTCTATACTGACCACAATCTTATCCAGGCCCTATTCCTGTAACTCCATGCATTTATCCTGCTAATCCCCCTGACATTAAGGTCAATTTAGCATGGCCAATCAATCTAACCCACACATCTTTGGACTCTGGGAGGAAACCGGAGCAGCCGGAGGAAGCCCACGCAGACACATGGAGAACGTGCAAACTCCACACAGACAGTGACCCAAGGCCGGAATTGAACCTGGGTCCCTGGTGCTGTGAAGCAGCAGTGCTAACCACTGTGCCACCGTGCCGCCCTGTTCTCAGCTAAAGTTAACTTCGATATACAAATTTGCATTTCTAATTAATTTAATCTTGATCGTAATCACAAAATATATGGGATAGGGCACTACAGGATACGTGGTAAACAATAACCATTACGTTGGCAGTTAACAATGAATGTTCTGGGATAAATCCTGTTGTGATTTTTGGCCAAGCAATGGCTTTCTGTCAGTATGTATGTAAATATTGAGGCAATGCACGCGTATAGAACTCTAGAATTGTCTCGCATTCTGCTGTTGTGAATTCCTTCGTACGGTTACCTCCAAAATCATTATCCTTCCCCAAAATAACCAATTCCATGGCACAGCATGTGGGGGTGACTGAAGTACACAAGTGAGAAGATCAGCCTTGTAACTTCACAGATAGCCAAACAGGGAGACTCTGTGTCATGGTCACAGCTATGGGCGGCACGGTGGCGCAGTGGTTAGCACTGCAACCTCACAGTAAGAAGTCTCACAACACCAGGTTAAAGTCCAACATGTTTATTTGGTAGCAAAAGCCACAAGCATTCGGAGCGCTGCTCCTTCATTAGGTGAGTGGGATTTCAGTTCACAAACAGGGCATATAAAGACACAAACTCAATTTACAAAATAATGGTTGGAATGCGAGTCTTTACAGGTAATCAAGTCTTAAAGGTACAGACAATGTGAGTGGAGAGAGGGTTAAGCACAGGTTAAAGAGATGTGTATTGTCTCCAGCCAGGACAGTTAGTGGGATTTTGCAAGCCCAGGCAAGCCGTGGGGGTTACAGATAGTGTGACATGAACCCAAGATCCCAGTTGAAGCCGTCTTCATGTGTGCGGAACTTGGCTATCAGTCTCTGGTGGCTTTTGCTACCAAATAAACATGTTGAACTTTAACTGTGAGACTTCTTACTGTGTTTACTCCAGTCCAACGCCGGCATCTCCACCTCACAGTGCCAGGGACCCGAGTTCAATTCCGGCCTCGGGTCACTGTCTGTGTGGAGTCTGCATGTTCTCCCTGTGTCTGCGTGTGTTTCCTCCCACAGTCCAAAGAAATGCAGGTTAGGTTGATTGACCATGCTAAATTGTCTTTTAGTGTTAGGGGGATTAGCAGGGTTAATATGTGGGGTTATGAGGATCAGGGCTGGGTAGGATTGTTGTTGATGCAGGCTTGATGGGCTGAATGGTCTCCTTCTGCACTGCAGGATTCTATTCTATTCCACCAACTCCATTGTCATTAACTTATTGGGAGCACAAAGGTCATAGAGTCATAGAGGTTTACAGCATGGAAACAGGCCCTTCGGCCCAACTTGTCCATGCCGCCTTTTTTTTTAAAACCCCGAAGCTAGTCCCAATTTGATCCATATCCCTCTATGCTCATCTTACCCATATAACTGTCTGAACACTTTTTAAAAGACAAAATTGTACCCGCCTCAACTACTACCTCTGGCAGCTTGTTCCAGACACTCACCGCCCTCTGTGTGAAAAAATTGCACCTCTGGACACTTTTGTATCTCTCCCTCTCGCCTTAAACCTATGCCCTATAGTTTTAGACTCCCCTACCTTTGGGAAAAGATATTGACTATCTAGCTGATCGATGCCTCGCATCGTTTTCTAGACCTCTATAAGATCACCCTTCAGCCTCCTACGCTCCAGAGAAAAAAGTCCCAGTCTATCCAGCCTCTTTTTATAACTCAAACCATCAAGTCCCGGTAGCATCCTAGTAAAACTTTTCTGCATTCTTTCTAGTTTAATAATATTCTTTCTATAATAGGGTGACCAGAACTGTACACAGTATTCGAAGTGTGGCCTTACCAATGTCTTGTACAACTTCAACAAGACGTCCCAACTCCTGTATTCAATGTTCTGACCGATGGAATCAAGCATGCCGAATGCCTTCTTCATCACTCTGTCCACCTGTGGCTCCACTTTCAAGGAGCTATGAACCTGTACCCCTAGATCTCTTTGTTCTGTAATTATCCCCAACGCCCTATCATTAACTGAGTGAGTCCTGCCCTGGTTCGATCGGCCAAAATGCATCACCTCGCATTATCAAATTGAATTCCATCTGCCATTCGTCAGCCCACTGGCCCAATTGATCAAGATCCCATTGCAATCTGAGATAACCTTCTTCACTGTCCACTATGCCACCAATCTTGGTGTCATCTGCAAACTTACTAACTATGCCTCCTATATTCTCATCCAAATCATTAATATAAATGACAAATAACAGTGGACCCAGCACTGATACCTGAGGCTGGTTACAGGTCTCCAGTTTGAAAAACAACCCTCTACAACCACCCTCAGGCTTCTGTCATCAAGAAGTTTAACAACACCAGGTTAAAGTCCAACAGGTTTATTTGGTAGCAAAAGCCACACAAGCTTTCGGAGCTCCAAGCCCCTTCTTCAGGTGAGTGGGAATTCTGTTCACAAACAGGGCATATGAAGACACAGACTCAATTTACATGAATAATGGTTGGAATGCGAATACTTACAACTAATCAAGTCTTTAAGATACAAACAACGTGAGTGGAGAGAGCATCAAGACAGGCTAAAAAGATATGTATTGTCTCCAGCAAGACAGCCAGTGAAACTCTGCAGGTCCAGGCAGGCTGTGGGGGTTACATATAGTGTGACATGAACCCAATATCCTGGTTGAGGCCGTCCTCGTGTGTGCGGAACTTGGCTATCAGTTTCTGCTCAGCGACTCTGCGCCATCGTGTGTCGTGAAGGCTGCCTTGGAGAACGCTTACCCTGTCTTGATGCTCTCTCCACTCACGTTGTTTGTATCTTAAAGACTTGATTAGCTGTAAGTATTTGCATTCCAACCATTATTCATGTAAATTGAGTCTGTGTCTTTATATGCCCTGTTTGTGAACAGAATTCCCACTCACCTGAAGAAGGGGCTTGGAGCTCCGAAAGCTTGTATGGCTTTTGCTACCAAATAAACCTGTTGGACTTTAACCTGGTGTTGTTAAACTTCTTACTGTGTTTACCCCAGTCCAACGCCGGCATCTCCACATTCTGTCATCAAGCCAATTTGGTATCCATTTGGATACCTCACCCTGGATCCGATGAGATTCAATCTTATGCAACAACCTACCATGCGGTACCTTGTCAAAGGCCTTGCTAAAGTCCATGGAGACAACATCAACTGCACTGCCCTCATCTACCTTCTTGGTTACCCCTTCAATAAACTCAATCAAATTTGTGAGACATGATTTTCCACTCACAAAGCCATGCTGACTGTCCCTCATGAGTCCTTACATCTCTAAATGCCTGTAGATCCTGTCTCTCAAAATACCTTCCAACAACGTACCCATCACAAATGTGAGGCTCAAACAAAGGCACAACATTTGCCACCCTTCAATCTTCAGGCACCTCACTTGTGACTATCGATGATTCAAGTATCTCTAGCCTCCCACAAAGTTTGTGTACTCTTTATCAGGTCCCAGGGATTTATCTACCTTGACACGCTTTAAGATTTCCAGCACCACCTCCTCTGTAATATGTACACTCCTCAAGATATCACTATTTATTTCCTCAAGTTCCCTAAGATCCATACTTTTCTCAACAGTAATTACTGATGATAAATATTCATTTAAGAACTCACCCATCTCTTGTAGATCCACACATAGATGACCTTGTTGATCCTTAAGAGGCCCTACTCTCTCTCTAGTTACTCTTTTGGCCTTTATGTATTTGTAGAAGCTCTTTGGATTCTCCTTTGCCTTATCTGCCAAAACAATCGCGTGTCCCCTTTTTGCCCTCCTGATTTCTCCCTTAACTCTACTCCTACACCCCCTATACTCTTCAAGGGATTCACTTGATCCCAGCTGCCTATGCACGTCATGTGCCTCCTTCTTCGTCTTGACCAGGGCCTCAATATCCCGAGTCATCCAGGGTTCCCTATTTCTGCCAGCCTTGCCCTTCACTCTAAGAGGAATGTGCTTACCCTGAACCTTGGTTAACACACTTTTGAAAGGCTCCCTCTTACCACCGTCCCTTTGCCTTTCCACAGACTCCCCTTATTAACTTTTGAAAGTTCCTGCCTGATACCATCAAAATTGGCCTTGCCCCAATTTAGAATTTTAACTTTTGGGCCAGACCTATCATTCTCCATAGCTATCTTAAAACTAATAGAATTATGGTCACAGGTGCCAAAGTGATCCCTCACTAACATTCCTGTCACCTGCCCTTCCTTATTTCCCAAGAGGAGGTCAAGTTTTGCCCCCTCTCTAGTCGGGCCATCCACATACTGAATGAGAAATTCCTCCTGAATACACTCAACAAATTTCTCTCCATCCAACCCTCTAATACTATGGCTGTCCCAGTCAATGTTGGGAAAGTTAAAATCCCCCACTATTACCACTCTATTTTTCTTGGAGCTATCTGTAATCTTCTTACATATTTGTTCCTCAAGTTCCCTCTGACTGTTTGGGGGCCTAAAGTACAACCCTATCAAAGTGATTTCCCCCTTTGTATTTCTCAGTTCTATCCATATAGACTCAGTGGCCGAACCCTCGGATGTATCCCCTCTCAGTACGGCCGTGATGTTTTCCCAAATCAAAAGTGCAACTCCCCCTCCTCTCTTACCTCCTGTTCTGTCTTTCCTATAACATCTGTACCCTGGAACATTGAGCTGCCAGTCCTGTCCCTCCCTTAGCCACGTTTCAGTAATTGCTATAGTATCCCAGTCCGACGTCCCCATTCATGCCCTGAGTTCATCTGCCTTGCCCATCAGGCCTCTTGCATTGAAATAAATGCAGTTTAATCTGGACTTCCCTTGGCTTTCTGCTCTGCTTTTGCCTGATCTGTCTGATACTAGGGTTACTGACACTGCCTTTACTACTTAGGGGCCCATTTTACCAAATCGGGACTAAGTGCCGGGTGCGGCCGTAAATCAGACCCGCGCCCGGCAGCTGCGCTCCAGCGCCCCCATTGGCCTTTTTTTGGCGTGGGTCTAGTGGGCGGGGCCTAGCGCATTTGCATCTGTCGGAGCGCCGAACTGCGCATGCGTAGTTCAGAAAGAATCTGACAGAACGCAGAACTAAAAGCAGAGAGCAGAGAGAGCCTCTCTACCGTTCATCCTCTGGTCAGGGTTGGGGGGAGGGAGGGTGGGGCGGGAGGAGGGGAGGGAGTGTGACTCATCATCCTCTGGGGGGGTGGGTGGGAGGGGAGGGGGTGTGACGTCTTATCCCCTGGGGGGGGTGGGAGGGGAGGGGGTGTGACGTCTCATTCCTGGAGGGGGGAAGAGGGAGTCTGACTTATCATTCCCTGGGGTGGGGGGGGCGGGGAGAGGGGCTGTGACGGATTATTCCCTGGGAAGGGGGAAGGAGAGGGGGTGTGACGTCTCATTCCCTTAGGGGGAGGGGGGGGCGTGGAGAGGGGGTGTGACGTCTCATCCTCTGGTCGGGGGGGTTCCGCTGCCTGTCTGTGGCCGATCCCTCCTGGCACCATCACTGGTTCACTACCAGCCACAGATTACTCTTCCCTGCAGGTGCGAGAGAGCGGGAGAGATGGCTGTGGCTGGTAGTGTGCCAGTGAATGATCCGTCACAGCCCCCCTCCTCCCCCCAGGGGTGAACCGTCACACCCTCTCCCCTCCCACCCCCCAGGGGATGATCCATCACACCCCCTCCCCCCACCAGGGGATGATCCATCACACTCCCTCCACTCCCACCCCCCCAGGCGATGATCTGTCACAGCCCCTCCTCCCCCAGGGGATGATAAGTCACACCCCCCCCCCAAAGAGGGCGATGTGGGCCCGCCCCCTCTCCTCATCCCCCCCCCCCACCACTAGAGTTCCAACTGGGCCCGCCCCCGCTCCTCCGGCAGACGCCAGCGGACCTGTGTGAAGCCCGGTCACTTCAGCCGTGGCTCGAAGTCAGTGTCCAGGAACTGCAGGCTGTCAAAGGACTGAAGGTGAGCGGGAAGGATGGCGGTGGGAGACCACGATCGAGGTAGGTTAGGGATGTGCTCTGCCGTGGGGGCCTGCCTCCCAGAGAGGTCCGATCCTGGGGGGGTGTGTGCCTGCTTCCCAGAGGGGTCCGATCCTGGGGGGCGGGGGGGGGGGGGGGGTGCAGGGGGGGTGAGGGGGGGGGTCTGCCTGGACGGTTATTGGGGGTGTCCGCGAAGGGTGGGCCTCGGCGATTCCCCTGCCGAATAAAAGTACAAGTTGGACTTTTATTTATCAAGTCGGTAAAGGCGCGGACGCGGACGCGAATTGGGCCGAACGATGGTAAAGGGGGAACTGATGGTAAAGTTGGGCGCACGCTTCATTAAGTCGAATTAAATGCATGCAAGAACATAGAACATAGAACAGTACAGCGCAGAACAGGCCCTTCGGCCCACGATGTTGTGCCGAGCTTTATCTGAAACCAAGATCAAGCTATCCCACTCCCTATCATCCTGGTGTGCTCCATGTGCCTATCCAATAACCGCTTAAATGTTCCTAAAGTGTCTGACTCCACTATCACTGCAGGCAGTCCATTCCACACCCCAACCACTCTCTGCGTAAAGAACCTACCTCTGATATCCTTCCTATATCTCCCACCATGAACCCTATAGTTATGCCCCCTTGCAATAGCTCCATCCACCCGAGGAAATAGTCTTTGAACGTTCACTCTATCTATCCCCTTCATCATTTTATAAACCTCTATTAAGTCTCCCCTCAGCCTCCTCCACTCCAGAGAGAACAGCCCTAGCTCCCTCAACCTTTCCTCATAAGACCTACCCTCCAAACCAGGCAGCACCCTGGTAAATCTCCTCTGCACCCTTTCCAGCGCTTCCACATCCTTCTTATAGTGAGGTGACCAGAACTGCACACAATATTCCAAATGTGGTCTCACCAAGGTCCTGTACAGTTGCAGCATAACCCCACGGCTCTTAAACTCCAACCCCCTGTTAATAAAAGCTAACACACTATAGGCCTTCTTCACAGCTCTATCCACTTGAGTGGCAACCTTTAGAGATCTGTGGATATGGACCCCAAATGCATTTAAATCATCGCGCCGGCCGATTTGGGCACGCACCGGAACGGCGCCCGAATTGGCCGTTGGTAAAGGCGCGATCCGCTAGGAATCGGGTACGGATCACGGCATAGGCCCGACGCCCAACTTTACCGCGGGGCGCGAAGTTTTGGTAAAATCGGGCCCTTAATGTGCTCTCTTTAACTTCTGTGCTATCCTCAACCTTCTCTTCTGTCTCCCTTCTGCTTTGGATCCCACCCCCCTGCCAAACTAGTTTAAACCCTCCTGAGTGACTCTAACAAATATCCTTGCTAGGATATTAGTTCCTCTCCAGTTCAGGTGTAACCCGTCCCTCTTGAACAAGTCACCCCTTCCGCAGAAGAGATCCCAATGATCCGAAAATCTAAATCCCTGCCCCCTGCACCAGCTCTCAAGCCACGCATTCATCTGCCTAATCCTCCTATTCCTACTCTCACAAGCACTAGATGTTTCATAAAACAAAATGTAAATATTTCATATTACATTGGTTTCATTTCACTCCTGTGCATCAAGACAATTGTTGAGGTTAGTTCAGTCATTGAGTCATAGAGGTCTACAGAACAGAAAATGGCCTTTCAGTCCATTGAATCTGACCATCTAACTATTCTAATCCCTTTTTCTCGCACTTGGTCGTTAGCCTATATAGTCAGAAAGCTAAATGTACTGGTTGGCACACATTAATGGTTACAGAGCAGTTAGGGACATTTCCTTTATTGTGGAATAAACAATGTTACATTTTTTTGTTCACTCTTTATTGAATGTTCATGTGAGGGTCCGTAGCTGTACTCGCCACTCTGTGGCATATGGCTGCTCTTGCAGACCCAGCTGGCAATCCCTTCTATACATTATAAAGAACGTTGTCTGAGATCATTTCCAGCAGGGATAATTGACATGTTATAAGCGAACTCAATGTAAAGACTCTGTGAGTGAACACCCTGAGATGGAGCCACACATGGACAGGACTGGCAACGGCCTTCAGGCCCCTCGTATTCTGATCTTGGCTGATTCTTCCCACCACACCCAGGATGCCAGGCCCTTTCCATTTCAATCTTCCATGCCCCTGACCCCACCCTCTGTCCTGCCCCAGATCCCTCTTCTACCCCTGCATGACCCCAACCCAACTCTATATTGCCACTTTCCCTGACTCGCCAACCCCGAGCCTCCATGCAAGGTGCCATTCCCCTGCTCTCTGCCCTGGTGCTGAAGACTTCAACAAGGAAAACAGCTGACCTCAGACACCACTGTACAAAGCTGACTGCTGAGTTTCTTCTGCGCCCCTTACTTTAGCTAGGAGGGATGATGGAATTTTAAAGAGTGCCATGCTGATGCATATTCATGGTATGCAAATGTATTACCAGTGGGACCTTGCCACCAGCCAGCATTACTGTGGCCATGAATTATTATGTGTCAAGCTCCTTCCAGGCCGGAGATGACGATATTAGCAAAATCTCCCAGTTTGTCTTGCACTGTTGTATAAGGGAAGTCACCGATGTTCTCTGCTCAAGTCGGCAGTCTTTGTGGAGTGGGCATTGGAACTTCCCCACGTAGCATCATGTCAGTGGCTGCAAGCACTTCACTTTGCGGGCACCACCTGTCAATTCTGAGGTTTACCATAACTGAAAAGAAATCCCCACTGATTCAAGCTCCTATGTGTGGACATAGGCTCATGGGTATCCATCAGTGTCAGAGGATGGCAGGGCTTCTGTATCTCACTCCAGCTGCCCCTCCATTCCATGGAGGAATACAGGGGCTGAAGGGCACCTGAAGGCAAGAGAATGGGAAGAGAGGGCAGGTTTGCAGCCCGGGCCTTCCAGCCAGGAGACCCCGGGGATGTTCGCACCATCTGACACCCCATTCCTGTGAGCGGGACATCTTCAGGCCAGCACACCGAGGAGGGCAGCACTGCAAAACCCTGCTGCCCAAAAGTAGGTCCAGACCCTCAAGGTCTCGGCCCCCCGAGGGGACGTGCGCCAAGGTCACCTCAGCCAACACGGCGTGGAAAACAGCACTTCAGCTGCTGGGATCTAGCGCTTGGGGCGATTGGGATCAAAGGTTATGGGGAGAAAGCAGGATTAGGCTATTGAGTTGGATGATCAGGCATGATCTTAATGAATGGTGGAGCAGGCTTGAAGGGCCAAATGGCCTCCTCCTGCTCCTACCTTCTATGTTTCTATGTTTCAGCTGTGAATCCTGGGGAGGTCCATAGACATAGCGGGAGGGTAGGGAAGAGTAAGAAACTGGAGGCATTAGTGGGCACAGGGGTTAAGAGTCACATGTAGCTTGGTCACCATTGTCATGTATTTGTAGAAATAAAAATAACTTTGTGTACGCACCGAGGCTCCAGCCTGTCTTTTCTTGCTATCACAGTCTGTGAACTCCAGCAGACACTTGCCGCTTCGTCCATGCGATGCGCCATACTGGCCAAAACTGCTGCCTCGTTAGGGACACAATTCCGCTGTCAGCCCCCGACCCACCACCCCCGTAACCGACTCCTCTCTTAGGCATAACCTCCACATCTATGGAGGCCTCTCTGGTCCCCGACAGATCAGCGCACATGCCTCCCAGGTCAGCAACTCTTCTCCACTGAGTTGGAAGTCAAGGACTGATGCGAAGCTCAGATCCATCTCGGGTGTGAGATTAATGTCAGCACCAGGAGTCCTGAGCTCAGAGGGCAATGCATCAGCTGAGGCTGGGAAGCCTGCGTTAATTAACCCCACCCCCAACTCCAGTTATACTGATCTGCATCCGGTGCCCCCATTGAGCACCATGTAGGGGATGTCCTTGTGAGCCCTTACCTCTGAAATAGCCCTTGGTGGTCAGGGCATCACATTCACACGTTTGCAGGACTGTTGTAAATCATGCTGGAATGATATCAATCCAACGCCCTGTGACTATTCCGTGAAGGGTGAAAATCCCATGAGGGTGCCCGATAATGAGATGCAAATGTGTTCCAATCAACTTCTCGACTGTAATCACCTCACCATAACAGACATAACAGGCTACAAGATGAAGGCATGTAAACTCGTCGGCTCCAATGCACCCCTCCTTGATGAGCTCAATGCATCCTACGCCCGTTTTGAGCAAGAGGTCAGTGAGAGCATGCCCTCCACCCTGGAAGCCCTGGATGAACCTGTATCCGAGGTCACCACTGCAGATGTCAGAGCAGCCTTCTCGAAGGTCAACCCACGGAAAGCGACTGGACCGGATGGGATACCCGGACGTGCACTCAGATCCTGCGCGGATCAGCTGGTGGGGTATTCGCAGACATCTTCAACCTCTCTTTACAACAATCTGAGGTCCCTATCTGCTTCAAGAAGACGACCATCATCCTGGTACCAAAGAAAAACCAAGCAGCGTGCCTTAATGACTATCGTCTGACATCCATCATCATGAAAGGCTTCGAAAGGTAAGTCATGGCACAAATCAATTCCAGCCTACCAGATTGTCTGGATCCACTACAATTCACCTCCCGTCGCAACAGCTGATGCCATTCCCTGGCCCTGCACTCAACCCTGGAACACCTAGATAACAAGGACACCTATATCAGACTCCTATTCATAGATTACAGTTCAGCCTTCAACACCAATATTCCTACGAAACTCATCTCCAAACTCTGTGGCCTGGGCCTCGGCACCTCCCTCTGCAACTGGATCAGCAGTTTTTCAAGTTTAAAGTGAAAACTAGAAGTGGGCAGCAAAGGAGTCTGGGAAGGGTTTTTATTTTAACTTTAAAAGTCAGTTACCTGGGAGGTTCCCCCTCAGTAGTAGTTTTTTTTTTCTCTCGGGCCCCTAGCCCTATAAATTGGTGCAGAGGAGATACCCGATCCTCTACACTGGTAGAGGATCCCACCCTTCCATCCTCCTCTAACCTAATTATAAGTGTGGGGAAGTTTTTTGTTTTCTTTTTTTCTTGCTGGTAATGGCTTCAGGGATGGCAGTTCAGGCAGTATGCTGCATCTCCTGTGGGATGTATGTGGTGAGGAAATCCAGTAGTGTTTCAGGAGATTTTAGTTGTAAGAAGTGCATTAGATTGCAGCTTCTGGAGGAGCGTGTAAAGGAGCTGGAGGGGGAGGTAGAGGAACTCCGCATAATTCGGGAGGCGGAGGTGGAAGTTGATAGGAGTTATAGAGAAATAGTAACTCCTAGAAATGAGGCTTGGGTCAATGCCAGGAGGAGGGGTAAGAAGCAATCGGGAAGACAATCCCCTGGGGCGGTTCCCCTCCATAATAGGTTTTCGGTGCTGGAGGCTACAGTTGAGGAGGAATCAACTGAGCATAGAGAGCAGATCTCTGGGGGTGAGCCGAGTGAGAAAGCTCAGGTGGTTAGGGGCTGTAAAAGACTGGGCCTTGTGATTGGGGACTCCACAATTAAGGGGACAGATAGGAGGGTCGGAACTAAAGGTAGGGACTCAGGGTTGGTGTGTTGCCTACCAGGGGCTGGGGTCCGGGATGTGTCTGACAGGGTATTCAGGACTCTTAGGGGGGAGGGAGATAAACCACAAGTTATTGTACATGTGGGGACACACGACATAGGGAGGATAGGGGAAGGGGATATTAGGCAGGGATTTATGGAGTTGGGGTGGAAACTAAAGGCCAAGACTGACAGAGTGGTTATCTCTGGACTCTTGCCTGTACCACGGGATAGTTTAGAGAGGAATAGGGAGAGGGAAGGTTTGAATTCATGGCTGAGGGGATGGTGCAGGAGGGAGGGGTTCAGGTACTTAAGCAATTGGGGCTCGTACTGGGGAAGGTGTGACCTCTATGAGAAGGATGGTCTACACCTTAATCAGAAGGGGACCAATATCCTGGGGGGTAAATTTGCTAAGGCCATGCAGGGAGGTTTAAACTGATTCGGGGGGGGGGGAGGGATCCTGAGTAGTGGGGCTGAAAGTGAGGGATGCATGGATGGGGACTGCAATGCACGGCATTGCAGAGGTGGGGTGGAGCAGGGTTTGAAATGTGTATACTTCAATGCCAGGAGTATTCGCAATAAAGTGGGTGAACTTGCAGCGTGGATCAGTACCTGGGACTTCGATGTTGTGGCTATTTCAGAGACATGGATAGAGCAGGGGCAGGAATGGATGCTGCAGGTCCCGGGGTTCAAATGTTTTAGTCGAAGTAGGGAAGGAGGTAGAAGAGGGGGAGGGGTAGCATTATTGGTCAGAGATTGTATCACAGTGTCAGAGAGGAGGTTTGATGAGGACTTATCTGTTGAGGTAGTATGGGCGGAGATTAGAAATAGGAGAGGAGAGGTCACCCTGTTGGGAGTCTTTTATAGACCTCCTAAAAGTTCTAGAGAGGTTGAGGAAAGGATTGCGGAGTCAATCCTGCTTAGGAGTGAAAGTAATAGGGCAATTGTTATGGGGGATTTTAACTTGACTAATATTGACTGGAATTGTTATAGCTCTAGCTCGTTAGAGGGGTCAGTTTTTGTTCAAAGCGTGCAGGAAGGTTTTTTGACTCAGTATGTAGACAGGCCAACTAGAGGTGAGGCTATATTGGATCTGGTGCTGGGAAATGAGCCAGACCAGGTGCTAGACTTGGAAGTTGGTGTGCATTTTGGTGATAGTGACCACAATTCGGTTACGTTCACCTTAGTGATGGAAAGGGATAGGCATGAACCTCGGGCCAGTGGTTTTAGCTGGGGGAAGGGTAATTATGAGGCTATTAGGAGAGAATTAGGAAACATAGGTTGGACTAGGAGATTACAGGGACTGGGAACGTCCGACATGTGGAGTTTTTTCAAGGAGCAGCTACTGCGAGTCTGTGATAGGTATGTCCCTGTCAGGCAAGGAGGAATTGGTAGGGCTAGGGAACCGTGGTGCACCAAAAAAGTTTCTTTGTTGGTTAAAAAGAAAAAGGAGGCTTATGTTCGGATGAGACGTGAGCACTCGGGTAGTGCACTAGAAAGCTTTAGATTGGCTAAGAGGGAGTTGAAGAGCGAGCTTAGAAGGGCTAAAAGGGGACATGAGAAGACTTTGGCGGATAGGGTTAAAGAGAATCCTAAGGCGTTCTATAGGTATGTCAAGAACAGAAGGTTGGTTAGGGCAAGTTTAGGGCCAGTTATAGATGGCAGAGGGAAGTTATGTGTGGAACCGGAGGAGATTGGTGAAGCATTGAACCAATATTTCTCTTCGGTGTTCACGCAAGGGGACATGAATATAGCTGAGGAGGACACTGGGTTGCAAGGGAGTAGAATAGACAGTATTACAGTTGATAAGGAGGATGTGCAGGATATTCTGGAGGGTCTGAAAATAGATAAATCCCCTGGTCCGGATGGGATTTATCCAAGGATTCTCTGGGAGGCAAGAGAAGTGATTGCAGAGCCTCTGGCTCTGATCTTCAGGTCGTCGTTGGCCTCTGGTATAGTACCAGAAGATTGGAGGTTAGCGAATGTTGTCCCATTGTTTAAGAAGGGGAACAGAGACTTCCCCGGGAATTATAGACCGGTGAGTCTCACTTCTGTTGTCGGCAAGATGTTGGAAAAAATTATAAGGGATAGGATTTATAGTTATTTGGAGAGTAATGAATTGATAGGTGATAGTCAGCATGGTTTTGTGGCAGGTAGGTCGTGCCTTACTAACCTTATTGAGTTTTTTGAGAAAGTGACCAAGGAGGTGGATGGGGGCAAGGCAGTGGACGTGGTATATATGGATTTTAGTAAGGCGTTTGATAAGGTTCACCATGGTAGGCTTCTGCAGAAAATGCAGATGTATGGGATTGGGGGTGATCTAGGAAATTGGATCAGGAATTGGCTAGCGGATAGGAAACAGAGGGTGGTGGTTGATAGTAAATATTCATCATGGAGTGCGGTTACAAGTGGTGTACCTCAAGGATCTGTTTTGGGGCCACTGCTGTTTGTAATATTTATTAATGATCTGGATGAGGGTATAGTTGGGTGGATTAGCAAATTTGCTGATGACAACAAAGTCGGTGGTGTGGTAGACAGTGAGGAAGGGTGTCGTAGTTTGCAGGAAGACTTAGACAGGTTGCAAAGTTGGGCCGAGAGGTGGCGGATGGAGTTTAATGCGGAGAAGTGTGAGGTAATTCACTTTGGTAGGAATAACAGATGTGTTGAGTATAGGGCTAACGGGAGGACTTTGAATAGTGTGGAGGAGCAGAGGGATCTAGGTGTATGTGTGCATAGATCCCTGAAAGTTGGGAATCAAGTAGATAAGGTTGTTAAGAAGGCATATGGTGTCTTGGCGTTTATTGGTAGGGGGATTGAATTTAGGAGTCGTAGCGTTATGTTGCAACTGTACACAACTCTGGTGCGGCCGCACTTGGAGTACTGTGTGCAGTTCTGGTCCCCACATTACAGGAAGGATGTGGAGGCTTTGGAGAGGGTGCAGAGGAGGTTTACCAGGATGTTGCCTGGTATGGAGGGGAGATCCTATGAGGAGAGGCTGAGGGATTTGGGATTGTTTTCGCTGGAAAGGCGGCGGCTAAGAGGGGATCTTATTGAAACATATAAGATGATTAGAGGTTTAGATAGGGTGGATAGTGATAGCCTTTTTCCTCTGATGGAGAAATCCAGCACGAGGGGGCATGGCTTTAAATTGAGGGGGGGTAGTTATAGAACCGATGTCAGGGGTAGGTTCTTTACCCAGAGGGTGGTGAGGGATTGGAATGCCCTGCCAGCATCAGTAGTAAATGCGCCTAGTTTGGGGGCGTTTAAGAGATCCGTAGATAGGTTCATGGACGAAAAGAAATTGGTTTAGGTTGGAGGGTCACAGTTTTTTTTTTTAACTGGTCGGTGCAACATCGTGGGCCGAAGGGCCTGTTCTGCGCTGTAATGTTCTATGTTCTATGTTCTATGAACTCCCTAACTCACAGACCACAATCAGTAAGAATGAGCAACACCTCCTCCACGATCACCCTCAACATCGGTGTCCCTCAAGGCTGTGTTCTCAGCCCCCTACTATACTCCTTATACACCTATGACTGTGTGGCCAAATTCCCCTCCAATTCCATTTTCAAGTTTGCTGCTGACACCACCGTAGTGGGCCGGATCTCAAACAATGACGAGACAGAGTACAGGAATGAGATAGAGAATCTGGTGACCTGGTGCGGCAACAATAATCTCTCCCTCAATGTCAATAAAATGAAAGAGATAGTCATCGACCTCAGGAAGCGTAGTGGAGAACATGCCACTGTCTACATCAATGGGGATGAAGTAGAAAGGGTCGAGAGCTTCAAGTTTTTAGGTGTCCAGATCACCAACAACCTGTCCTGGTCCCCCCCATGCCGACACTATAGTTAAGAAAGCCCACCAACGCCTCTACTTTCCCAGAAAGCTAAGGAGATTTGGCATGTCCGCTGTGACTCTCACCAACTTCTACAGATGCACCATAGAAAGCATTCTTTCTGGTTGTATCACAGCTTGGTATGGCTCCTGCTCTACCCAAGACCTCAAGAAACCACAACGGGTCGTGAACGAAGCTCACTCCATCACTCGAAACTGCCTCCCATCCATTGACTCTGTCTACACTTCCCGCTGCCCTGGAAAAGCAGCCAGCATAATTAAGGACCCCACGCACCCCAGACATTCTCTCTTCCACCTTCTTCCATCGGGAAAATGATACAAAAGTCTAAGGACATGTACCAACCAACTCAAGAACAACTTCTTCCCTGCTGCCATCAGACTTTTGAATGGACCAACCTCGCATTAAGTTGATCTTTCTCTACACCCTAGCTATGACTGTAACACTACATTCTGCACCCTCTCCTTTCCTTCTCTATTACATCATCCACATCATTCTTTCCTCTATTTGTCTGTATAGCACGCAAGAAACAATACTTTTCACTGTGTACTAATATGTGACAATAATAAATCAAAACAAACACAGTCAAATACCGAAGGCCAGTCCTCCGGTACAGCACTGCTTTATTAGAGCATGTCCCGGCTTACAACAAGGCCTTTGCTCTGGACGTCTATAACCTGCGGTCCAGGCTGTGAGTGCGGGGTTTAAACTCCCGCCACTCCGCTCTCACTGGGTGAACTCCAGCTCTCTCAATTGGGAAACAAAGCGCATGGGGAGATGTATTAACGACACCCAGTGTCCTTTGTGACACTGTAACATCGACCTTCCTCGGTGTGATCTGCACTACTCCACTGGCTTTGAAAATCCCAGTGCTCGATTCGCATTTTTCTACTCTCACGGAATTTTGACACCACTCCAGAAAACACGTGCACAGAGAGTGCAGGGTCAAAATCCACCTTCCCCACCGACTCCCCCGCCCCCCCCTCACCCACCATCCCCCCCACCCCACCAGAGAGGAACTCTGCCTCCTTATATCTAACCGGGGTGAACAGCAGAGAAGTTCTGAGAGAAAATTCTAAATTCCTAACTTGTATTTTCAGAAAGGAAACCAGAACCGTCATTTAAAAAGCTGTCTCAGCGACAAACAACTAAGGACTCAGAAACAGTAAAATCTACCTTTTTGCCTTTTAATCATTAAATCTTAATTTAGCCAAAAGTTAACATGTGCATGTGTGTGCATGCGTGTGTTGTGTATGTGCATGTGTGTGCGTGTGTGTTTGTACACGTGTGGGCATGTGTGTATGCCTGCATGTGTGTGCATATGTGTACGTGCGTGAGTGTGAGTTTGTGTGTGTGCATATGTGTGCGCATTTGTGTGTGCATATGCGTGTGTGTGTGCATGCATGTATATGTATATATGTGTGTCCATGTATGTGCACATGCGTGTGCATGTTGGCATGTGTGTATCTGTGTGTCTCACATTTGGAACATGTGTTTATTATTATATCCTTGCCTGGGTAGGTTTCTTTTGCACAATAAAACTAACCCATTTTGTATTTAAACATAGGAATGCCTGTTGGACTGAGATCTTTGCAATCAGCAGGTAAATAGTTAAGCATTTACATTGAATGAGCAAAGTCATCCTTATAAATTTCTAAAAAACCTGTTGCGATCAAATAAGAAGTGAGAAAGAAAGGCTAAGTCTCAAATTCTCAAACAGCCAGAACACTATAAACCCATATACCTTGCCTGCTTCCAACTGAGAAATGTTCGTACAAATTTATTTTAATGATATAAATATTTTAAAATAAATTTTAAACAAATATGTTGCTTCATTAATTTACCTTAAGGAGGTAGGTGTCTTGCCCCAGAGGAATAACGTTCACTGCACAGTTAATTCTCACACCAGCTCTGTTTAAGCCTCTTTCTGGCAGCCCAGTTAGAATAATACCTTCATACGCGTAAACATCCATCATGCCTTCGGTGAAACTGGGTTCTACAGGCAAGTCAGAACAACAATAAGATGTTGGCAGCAAAACCTACTCAGTGAAGCAGATGTTCAAGGTAATGTTAAGTGGCACTTACCATACTTTAACTTTTGACTGCCAGGAAGAGTAACTGAAAAAGAATGAGTATAATTTGGTATTAAATATCAAGAGTTAAAATGAGGATAAAATACATTTGCTAAGTGTACTCAAACATTCTTTTGAACTTACCCACAAGGGACACAGTCAACATGAAAATGATAGCCCTCATATTGACTGTCAAATGAGAGCAAGTGAAACCTGGTCAGGGATATATAGTAGTTAATTCAGTACCACATGACTATGTTCTTTGGTTAAATAATTGAACTTCTTATGAATCACAAAGTCTTTTTTTTGGAAGAGTTGGATTTGGTATAAAAGACCCCTTTGACCTGACAAAGATTAAATATAAATGCGCAGGTTATAATGACCTGTCTGGAGTCGTTGTTGGGACAATAAATACATGACGCATGTTTTGTTTAATCTGGCCTCTTTGTTGACTGAAGACTTGGACAAGTTGGCACTGACCAAATAAAACCAGCATGCCTGACTAATGTTATTTTTTGAGTAGGACATTACGGTGCAGAGGATCTATGAATATTGGTCATCTGTAGGCATTTACTGAGGTTCCACACAAAAACAATATTAGGAAAAATAGAAACTCACGGAATTGGAGGTGACCTTGTGTCATGGACTGGTAATTGGTTGGGTGGTAAGAGTAGGGAGAGAGAAAGAGAATATTCTCTGATTGATAAGAAGTGAATCTACAAACGTTAGTTTATTCATAGAATCCTTACAGTGCAGAAGGAGGCCATTTGACCCATCGGGTCTGCACCAACCACTATTCCACCCAGGCTCTATCCCCATAATCTCACATATTTACCCTGCTTGTCCACCTGACATTAAGGGGCAGTTTACCATGGCCAATCAACCTAATCCGCACATCTTTAACATAGAAACACAGAAGGTAGGAGCAGGAGGAGACCATTTGGTCCTTCAAACCTGCTCCGCCATTCATTATGATCATGGCTGATCGAACAACTCAGTAGCTTAATCCTACTTTCTCCCCATAACCTTTGGTCCCATTCACCCCATGTGCGATATCTAGCCACCTCTTGAATACATTCAATGTTTTGGCATCAACTACTTCCTGTGGTAATGAATTCCACAGGCTCACCACCCCTTGGGTGAAGAAATGTCTCCTCACCTCCGTCCTAAATGGTCTACCCTGAATCCTCAGAGTGTGACCCCTGGTTCTGGACTCCCCCACCATGGGGAACATCCTCCCTGTCTAGACCTGTTAGAATTTTATCAGTCTCTATGAGATTCCCCCCCCTTCCATTTACGAATGGAAGGTCTCCAGGAGGTCATGATGAGTAGTTTTGCATCAGTCTAGGGGAGTTTCTGATATGAAATATATTCAATTTTAAATGGGGTAAGACCAAGTTAGCACCAACAGTGATATTAAATCAGCAAAATGCAGCAAGTACCCAGCAGGTCACACAGTGTCAGTGGACAGAAAGAGAGTTATAGGCAGGATTTTCATGTCAAAGGTGGGTAGCAGGAGTTTGGAAAGTTCCCGTCTTACATCATAAGATCAAGAGGCATGGGAGCTTAAGTAGGCCATTTGGCCCATTGAGTCTGCTCTGCCATTCAATGAGATCATGACTGATCTGATATGATGATCCTCACTTCCACTTTCCCCCCTTATCCTCATACACCTCGATTCCCTTACTGATTAAACATCTGTCTATCTCAGCCTTGAACATACTTAATTACCCAACCTCTGTAGCCCTCGAAGGGAAGAATTCCACTACCTTCTGATAAAAGAAGTTTCTCCTCATCTCTATCTTAAGTGGACCACTTTGAACTCTGAGATGGTGCCCTCTGGTCCTAGACTCTGCCACAAGGGGAAACAATCTCTCAGCATCTACCCTGTCAAACCCCCTGAGAATCCGATATGTCTAAATAAGGTCGCCTCTCATTCTTCTAAACTCCAATGAAAGGCGCTTTTAATGGGAAACTGTTGATAACGGTGGGACCAGAAGATCTTGTCACAACCAATGGCAGGCCGGCGACATTGCTGCAAAACACATTGCAGGTTGCGTAGAAAATTCCATTTTGGTACCAGGGACAATGTCCAGGGGCTGGGGCCTGAGGGGATGAAGCATGAAAGGGTCATGAAGGGAGGGGTCATAAAGGGGGACATGAGATTGGAAACATGAAGGGGGACCCATTGCGAGTTCCCAAATGCCCGAAGCCAACAATCTTTGTTGGAGAAGAGGATGAGGAAATATTCCTTTAATTTGGGGAGGGGGTCTTCAATGTCCGTGGAGAGAGGGAGGGGGTCTTTAATTTCACTTTGAGATTGGGGCACCCTTTGAGAAGTCGTGCTTGCTGGAATGTTTAGGACCCACCTCTCAGAATCAGTGGAAAATTCACCCCTCCCAAAAAATGACAAAGTTTGGGAAAATTGCGATCTGATTTGTGCCGGCATGTCCAAGCAATCACATCGGATTTCTATCCAAAATGACTCTTAGGCCGGAATTTGCCGGCCATTTATGCCCCGCCCCCGCAGTCAGCAAGAATGGAGAACTTGGTGCTCAGCTAAATCTCCAATCACAGCAGCAGAACAGGAGAATCCCAGCTGAGGACAAGGACAGAGAATCCAGGCCTTTCTCATCTTTTGGGAAAATTCTGCCTGTCGCCTCATCAATTCCCTGTAAAACTGAAACATAACGGCCAGAATTCTCGGGCCATTCACGCCAGCGAGATTTTCCAGTCTCACCGACCATGTACCCCCGTCCGTGTGTTTCCCGTTGGCATGGGGTGACATCAATGGGAATCCCCATTGACAGCGGCGGGACCAGAGAATCCCGCCTCTAGCCAATAATGCGCCACTTCTCACCGGTGGGAATCACACGGCTGGGAATCTCACCATTATCTTTACTTTTACGTTCAATTTCTCACAAAAGAAAGGATAATATTCCATAAGCCTTCTTAATTACTGGCTTTTCTTGCATACTAACATTTTGTGACTCATGCATGAGAATGCCCAGATCCCTCTGCACTTCAGAATTCGACAGTCATAGAGGTTTACAGCATGGAAACAGGCCCTTTGGCCCAACTTGTCCATGCCACCCTTTTTTTTAAACCCCTAAGCTAATCCCAATTGCCCGCATTTGGCCCATATCCCTCTGTACACATCTTACCCATGTAACTATCTAAATGCTTTTTAAAAGACAAAATTGTACCCACCTCGACTCCTGCCTCTGGCAGCTTGTTCCAGACACTCACCACCCTCTGTGTGAAGAAATTGCACCTCTGGACACTTTTGTATCTCTCCCCTCTCACCTTAAACCTATGGCCTCTAGTTTTAGACTCCCCTACCTTTGGGAAAAGATATTGACTATCTAGCTGATCTGTGCCCTTCATTATTTTATAGACCTCTATAAGATCACCCCTCAGCCTCCTACGCTCCAGAGAAAACAGTCCCAGTCTATCCAGCCTCTCCTTATAACTCAAACGATCAAGTCCTGGGAGCATCCTAGTAAATCTTTTCTGCACCCTTTCTAGTTTAACAATGTCCTTTCTATAATAGGGTGACCAGAACTCTACACAGTATTCTAAGTGTGGCCTTACCAATGTTTTAGACAACTTCAACAAGACGTCCCAACTCCTGTATTCAATGTTCTGACCGATGAAACCAAGCATGTCGAATGCGTTCTTCACCACTCTGTCCACCTGTGACTCCACTTTCGAGGAGCTATGAACATGTATCCCTAGATCTCTTTGTTCTGTAACTTTCCCCAACATCCTACCATTAACTGAGTAAGTCCTGCCCTGGTTCAATCCACCAAAGTGCATCACCTCGCATTTATCTAAATTAAATTCCATCTGCCATTCGTCAGCCCAGTGGCCCAATTGATCAAGATCCCATTGCAATTAGAGATAACGTTCTTCACTGTACACTATACCACCAATCTTGGTGTCATCTGCAAACTTACTAACCATGCCTTCTATATTCTCATCCAAATCATTAATATAAATGATAAATAACAGTGGACCTAGCATTGATCCCTGAGGCACACCACTGGTCACAGGCCTCCAGTTTGAAAAACAAACCTGTACAACCACCCTCTGGCTTCTGTCATCAAGCCAATTTTGTATCCATTTAGCTACCTCACCCGGGATCCAATGAGATTTAACCTTATGCAACAATGTACCATGCAGTACCTTGTCAAAGGCCTTGCTAAAGTCCATGTAGACAACATCAACGGCACTGCCCTCATCTACCTTCTTGGTTACCCCTTCAAAAAAACTCAATCAAATTTGTGAGACATGATTTTCCACTCACAAAGCCATGCTGACTGTTCCAAATCAGGCTTTGCGTCTCTAAATGCCTGTAGATCCTGTCTCTCAAAATACCTTCCAACAACTTAACAACCACAGATGTGAGGCTCACTGGCCTGTAGTTCCCAGGCTTTTCCCTGCAGCCCTTTTTAAACAAAGGCACAACATTTGCCACTCTCCAATCCTCAGGAACCGCACCCGTGACAATCGATGATTCAAATATCTCTGCTGGGGGACCCACAATTTCATAGAACATAGAACATAGAACATTACAGCGCAGTACAGGCCCTTCGGCCCTCGATGTTGCGCCGACCAGTGGAACCAATCTAAAGCCCCTCTAGTTTGCAGGAAGACTTAGACAGGTTGCAAAGTTGGGCCGAGAGGTGGCGGATGGAGTTTAATGCGGAGAAGTGTGAGGTAATTCACTTTGGTAGGAATAACAGATGTGTTGAGTATAGGGCTAACGGGAGGACTTTGAATAGTGTGGAGGAGCAGAGGGATCTAGGTGTATGTGTGCATAGATCCCTGAAAGTTGGGAATCAAGTAGATAAGGTTGTTAAGAAGGCATATGGTGTCTTGGCGTTTATTGGTAGGGGGATTGAATTTAGGAGTCGTAGCGTTATGTTGCAACTGTACACAACTCTGGTGCGGCCGCACTTGGAGTACTGTGTGCAGTTCTGGTCCCCACATTACAGGAAGGATGTGGAGGCTTTGGAGAGGGTGCAGAGGAGGTTTACCAGGATGTTGCCTGGTATGGAGGGGAGATCCTATGAGGAGAGGCTGAGGGATTTGGGATTGTTTTCGCTGGAAAGGCGGCGGCTAAGAGGGGATCTTATTGAAACATATAAGATGATTAGAGGTTTAGATAGGGTGGATAGTGATAGCCTTTTTCCTCTGATGGAGAAATCCAGCACGAGGGGGCATGGCTTTAAATTGAGGGGGGGTAGTTATAGAACCGATGTCAGGGGTAGGTTCTTTACCCAGAGGGTGGTGAGGGATTGGAATGCCCTGCCAGCATCAGTAGTAAATGCGCCTAGTTTGGGGGCGTTTAAGAGATCCGTAGATAGGTTCATGGACGAAAAGAAATTGGTTTAGGTTGGAGGGTCACAGTTTTTTTTTAACTGGTCGGTGCAACATCGTGGGCCGAAGGGCCTGTTCTGCGCTGTAATGTTCTATGTTCTATGTAATCTACACTATTCCAATATTATCTATATGTTTATCCAATAACCATTTGAATGCTCTTAATGTTGACAAGTCCACTACTGCTGCAGGCAGGCCATTCCACGCCCTTACTACTCTCTGAGTAAAGAACCTACCTCTAACATCTGTCCTATATCTCTCACCCCTCGATTTAAAGCTATGTACCCTTGTGCTAGCCATCACCATCCGAGGAAAAAGGCTCTCACTATTCACTCTATCAAATCCTCTGATCATCTTGTATGCCTCTATTAAGTCACCTCTTAACCTTCTTCTCTCTAACGAAAACAACCTCAAGCCCCGCAGCCTTTCCTCATACGATTTTCCCACCATACCAGGCAACATCCTGGTCAATCGCCTCTGCACCCTTTCCAACACTTCCACATCTATCCTATAATACGGCGACCAGAACTGTACGCAATACTCCAAATGCGGCCGCACCAGAGTTTTGTACAGTTGCAGCATGACCTCCTGGCTCCGAAACTCAATCCCTCTACCAATAAAAGCTAACACACCATACGCCTTCTTAACAACCCTATCAACCTGGGTGCCAACTTTCAGGGATCTATGCACATGGACACCCAGATCCCTCTGTTCATCCATACTACCAAGTATCTTACCATTAGCCCAGTACTCTGTATTCCTGTTACTCCTTCCAAAGTGAATCACCTCACACTTTTCCGCATTGAACTCCATTTGCCATCTCTCAGCCCAGCTCTGCAGCTTATCTATGTCCCTCTGTAACCTGCCACTTCCCTCCCCACTGTCTACAACTCCACCAACTTTAGTGTCATCCGCAAATTTACTAATCCATCCTTCCACGCCCTCATCCAGGTCATTAATAAAAATGACAAACAGCAGTGGCCCCAAAACAGATCCTTGCGGTACACCACTAGTAACTGAACGCCAGGATGAATATTTCCCATCAACCACCACCCTCTGTTTTCTTACAGCTAGCCACTTCCTGATCCAAACCACTAAATCGCCTTCAATCCCATGTGTCCATATTTTCTGAAAAAGCTTACCATGGGGAACCTTATCAAACGCTTTGCTGAAATCCATATACACCACATCAACCGCTTTACCCTCATCCACCTCTTTGGTCACCTTCTCAAAGAACTCAATAAGGTTTGTGAGGCACGACCTACCATTCACAAAACCGTGCTGACTATCCCTAATCAAATTATTCCTTTCTAGGTGATTATAAATCCTATCTCTTATAATCCTTTCCAATACTTTGCCCCCAACAGAAGTAAGGCTCACCGGTCTATAATTACCAGGGTTGTCCCTACTCCCCTTCTTGAACAAGGGGACAACATTTGCTATCCTCCAGTCTTCTGGCACTGTTCCTGTAGACAATGACGACACAAAGATCAAAGCCAAAGGCTCTGCAATCTCCTCTCTAGCCCCCCAGAGAATCCTAGGATAAATCCCATCTGGGCCAGGGGACTTATCTATTTTTACCCTTTCCAGAATTGCTAACACCTCCCTAGCCTCCCATAATGTCCTCCCTAGCCTCCCATTTCCTCCCTAGCCTCCCATAATGTCCTGGGATACACTTCATCAGGTCCTGGGCATTTATCTACCTTGATGCGCTTTAAGACTTCCAGCACCTCCTTCTCTGTAATATGTAGACACCTCAAGACATCACTATTTATTTCCCCAAGCTCCCTAACATCCATGCTTTTCTCAATAGTAAATACTGATGAGAAATATTCATTTAGGATCTCACCATCTCTTGTGGATCCGCACATAGATGACCTTGTTGATCCTTAAGAGGCCCTACTCTCTCCCCTGTTACCGTTTTGCCCTTTATGTATTTGTAGAAGCTCTTTGGATTCTCCTTTGCCTTATCTGCCAAAACAATTTTGTGTCTCCTTTTTGCCCTCCTGATTTCTCCCTTAACTCTACTCCTACACCCCCTATACTCTTCAAGGGATTCACTTGATCCCAGCTGCCTATGCACGTCATGAGCCTCCTTCTTCTTGACCAGGGCCTCAATATCCCAAATCATCCAGGGTTCCCTATTTCTGCCAGCCTTGCCCTTCACTCTAAGAGGAATGTGTTTACCCTGAACCCTGCTTAACACACTTTTGAAAGAAAGCCTCCCACTTACCCGACATCCCATTGCCTCCCCACAGGCTCCCCCAATTAATTTTTGAAAGTTCCTGCCTGATACCATCAAAATTGGCCTTGCCCCAATTTAGAATTTTAATTTTTGGGCCAGTCATTCCCTGTTTAAGTAAATATTCTGCTTTTTGAATTTTTCCTGCCTTCCAATATGGCCACATTTTACTTCATTTGCCAGATTTTTGTCCACTCACTCAACCTATCTCTAAACCCCTTGGGCGGAATTTTACCGGTTCGTACGATCCCGCCCAAGGCCAATGGAGAATGCCTTTCTCCAAGCCTCACCTGCCCTGGAATCGGAGTGGGCATGCCCTGGAATTGGAGTGGGCATGCCCTGGAATCGGAGTGGGCATGCCCTGGAATCGGAGTGGTCATGCCCTGGAATCGGAGTGGGCATGCCCTGGAATTGGAGTGGTCATGCCCTGGAATCGGAGTGGTCATGCCCTGGAATCGGAGTGGTCATGCCCTGGAATCGGAGTGGGCATGCCCTGGAATCGGAGTGGTCATGCCCTGGAATCGGAGTGGGCATGCCCTGGAATCGGAGTGGTCATGCCCTGGAATCGGAGTGGTCATGCCCTGGAATCGGAGTGGTCATGCCCTGGAATCGGAGTGGGCATGCGGGTAAAACTCCGGCCCTTATGTCGTCTTCACAACATACTTTCCTACCTATCTTTTATCGTCTGCAAATTTAGCTATCATGCCTTCACTCTCCTCATCTCAGTCATTAGTGTAAATTGAGGGTCCAGTACAGATCCCTGTGGGGCTCCACTCATCACACCCTGACAATCAAAGACCCATTTATGCATATTCTGTTTTCTGTCAACCTGCCAATTATTTGTTCATGATAATGTGTTGGCCCTTGCACCATGAACTTGTATTTTCCTGCAATAACCTTTGATGTGACACCTTATCAAATCTAATGTATATCATTGATATGGATTTTACAGTACAAGTGCATTTTATCAGTACAAGTTTTTAAAGTTTAAAGTTCATTTATTGTCACAAGTAGGCTTACATTAACACATTACATTGCCAATGCACCTAACCAGCACGTCTTTCGGACTGTTGGGGGAAACTGGAGCACCTGGAGGAAATGCACACAGGTACTCGGAGAACGTGCAGACTCTGTGCAGACAGTGACCCAAGCCGGGAATTGAACCTGAGTCCCTGGCGCTGTGAGGCAGCAGTGCTAACCACTGTGCCACTCTGTTGCTATGTGTGGGACCTTGCTCTGCACAAATTAGCTGTCATTTTTAAACAATAGTGACTACATTTCTAAAATACTTTATTGGCTGTAAAGTGCTTTGAGAGGTAGCGTGGTTGTGAAAGATGCTATAAAGATGCAAGTCTTTCTTTTTTGCTTTGATGGTGACAATAACCGATTTTAAGTACTCAGCAAAAATATATTCCGGTGATAAAGAAGGACTGTAAGAAAAAGGATAACCAGACGTGGATAACGAAGGAAATAAAGCAGAGTATTAAAATAAAAACAGATGCGTACAGAGTGGCCAAAAATAGCGGAGAATTAGTGGATTGGGAAAGCTTTAAAAAACAACAAAGAACGACTAAGAAAGCGATTAAGAAAGGAAAGATAGATTATGAAACTAAACTAGCTCAAAATATAAAAAATGATAGTAAAAGTTTTTACAAATATATAAAAAGGAATAGAGTGGCTAGAGTGAATGTTGGACCCTTGGAGGACGAGAGGGGAGATTTAATAGTGGAAAATGAGGAAATGGCTGAGACTTTAAATAAGTTCTTTGTGTCGGTCTTCACGGTGGAAGACACAAATAGTTTACTGAATATTAGAGATCGAGAGTTGGTGGGAGGTGCGGTCCTTAATACAATTACTGTTACTAAGGAGGTAGTGCTTGGTAGACTAATGGGACTGAAGGTAGACAAGTCCCCGGGCCCGGATGGAATGCATCCCAGGGTACTGAAAGAAATGGCTGAGGTAATAGCAGATGCGTTAGTAGTTATTTATCAAAATTCGATGGACTCTGGGGGAGTGCCGGCTGATTGGAAAACAGCTACTGTTACGCTGCTGTTTAAAAAAGGAAGTAAAAAAAGGCGGGTAACTGCAGGCCGGTTAGCTTAACGTCCGTAGTTGGGAAGATGCTGGAGTCCATCATTAAAGAGGAAATAGCAGAGCACCTGGATAAGAATGGTTCGACCAAGCAGACGCAGCATGGATTCATGAAGGGAAAGTCGTGTTTGACGAATTTACTGGATATTTATGAAGATGTGACTAGTGCGGTTGACAGAGGGGAACCGGTGGATGTGGTGTTTTTAGATTTCCAGAAGGCATTCGATAAGGTGCCTCACAAAAGGTTGCTGCAGAAGATTGGGGTACACGGAGTTGGGGGTAAGGTGTTGGCATGGATTGGGGATTGGCTATCTAACAGGAAGCAGAGAGTTGGAATAAATGGGTGCTTTTCTGGTCGGCAGTTGGTGACCAGTGGCGTGCCGCAGGGATCGGTGCTGGGGCCTCAACTGTTTACCATTTACATAGATGATCTGGAGGGACTGAGTGTAGGGTATCAAAGTTTGCTGATGACACGAAGATGAGTGGGAAAGCAGAAAGTCTGCACAGAG
Organism: Mustelus asterias; assembly: GCF_964213995.1. Classification (NCBI taxonomy): domain Eukaryota; kingdom Metazoa; phylum Chordata; class Chondrichthyes; order Carcharhiniformes; family Triakidae; genus Mustelus; species Mustelus asterias. The sequence continues at coordinate 133,796,946 of NC_135808.1, read as the reverse complement.
ATTTGGATAGGCTGAGCGAGTAGGCGAGGATCTGGCAGATGGAATATAACGTTGGCAAATGTGAGGTTATCCACTTTGGAAGAAATAATAGTAAATTGGAATATTATTTAAATGGAGAAAAATTACATGCTACTGTGCAGAGGGACCTGGGGGTCCTTGTGCACGAATCGCAAAAACTCAGTCTGCAGGTGCAGCAGGTGATCAAGAAGGCGAATGGAATGTTGGCCTTTATCGCGAGGGGGATAGAATATAAAAGTAGGGAGGTCTTGCTGCAACTATACAAGGCACTGGTGGGGCCGCAACTGGAGTACTGTGTGCAGTTTTGGTCCCCTTATTTGCAAAAGGATATATTGGCCTTGGAGGGAGTGCAGAGAAGGTTCACCAGGTTGATACTGGAGATGAGGAGTGTAGCTTATGAGGAGACATTGAACAGATTGAGTCTGTACTCGTTGGAGTTTAGAAGGATGAGGGGTGATCTTATAGAGACATATAAGATAATGAAGGGGCTGGATAGGGTAGAGGTAGAGAGATTCTTTCCACTTAGAAGGGAAACCAGAACTAGAGGGCACAACATCAAAATAAGTGGGGGCCGGTTCAGAACAGTGTTGAGGGGTAACTTCTTTTCTCAGAGGGTAGTGAATCTCTGGAATTCTCTGCCCATTGAAGTGGTGGAGGCTACCTCGTTGAATATGTTTAAATCACGGGTAGATAGGTTTCTGATCGATAAGGGAATTAAGGGATATGGGGAGCAGGCGGGTAAGTGGAACTGATTCACTTCAGATTAGCCATGATCTTGTTGAATGGTGGGGCAGGCTCGAGGGGCTAGATGGCCTACTCCTGCTCCTATTTCTTATGTTCTTATGATTCTATAAAAACACTGGAAGGTGAAAACATTGCTCAGTTTGTGGCAACCTTAAAAATGCTGGAACAACATTGTGAGTTTGGTGAGTCATTAGAAGATTCCCTTTGAGATCGTCTAATTTGTGGTCTCCAAAATGAGGCTATCCAAAGAAGATGGTTGTCTGAACATGCTTTGACTTTGAAGACAACAGAAAAAAATCTCAGTGTCGATGGAACTGGCTGCTAAAGAGGCTTCACAATTTGGTGCAGGAATGAAGAACCACAAGTTGGAAACTGCCCATAAGAAGTCAAAACAGCAAAATGTATGTCACAGATGTGCCAAAATGGGTTATTCAGTGAGCGAATGCTAGAGCAAGAATAGTAAATGTGAGAATTGGGGCAAAATGGGTCACATTGCAAAAGCTTGTTCGGCTAGACCAGCGCCTCCGAGAAGAATATTCAGAAGAAGAATCCAGCAACCTTCAAGAAGAAGAATAAGTTCCATTCTACAAAAATAATTTACGACAAGAAAGAAAATAATTATGACTTTGAAGAACAGAATGTCCAGAAATCTGATGAAGAGTTCCAACTGAACGACTTATCCAAATAGACTGAATCACACAGATTTTGGATGATTCTCAAGTTAAATGGCAAATCTATTAAGATAAAGGTTGATGCTGGGCTGCTGCATCTTTAATTCCTGAGACTACATACCAGCAAAAGCTGAAATATCTTCCTTCAAAACCAGCTATATGATTTTAAGGACTTTGCTGGTCTATTTGAGGGTTACATGCACTTGATGTACACTCAAAGTGGCCAGAAGTTGTTATCATGAGATTTACTACAACTAAACAAACCACTGAAAAGCTTGACAAAAATTATGAAAGATTTGGTAAACTGGAACAGATTGTTCGTAATAAAGACTCACAGTTTACTTCACAAGAGTTTGAGGATTATCTCAAATTAAATGGTATTCAGCATATAACATCATTTCCTTATCATTCATGAACCAATGCATTAGTGTAATTATATTCATCAGCCAGTTGCATTACTGGTTAAGGAGAATATCACAGCTGTACTGCCGGAGGACACCACGGTGCGCTCATACAGTGAGGCAATATGGGTAGAGCTCAGGAATAGGAAGGGTGTAGTCACAATACTATAAGCCGCCCAACTGCCAGTGGGAGATAGAGGAACAGATATGTAGGCAGATTTTGGCAAGGTTTAAAAGTAACAGGGTTGTTGTGGTGGGAGATTTTAACATCCCCTATACTGACTGGGACTCATTTAGTGCTCGGGGGATGGATGGGACAGAGGTTGTAAGGAGCATCCAGGAGGGCTTCTTGAAACAGTATGTAGATAATCCAACTAGGGAAGGAGCTGTACTGGACCTGGTATTGGGGAATGAACCCACATATAGCAACAGAGGTAGTCGACGTTTCAGTAGGGGAGCAGTTCGGGAACAGTGACCACAATTCAGTAAGCTTCAAGATACTGATGGGTAAAGAAAAGTGTAGTCCTCAAGTTAAGGTGCTAAACTGGGGGAAGGCTAATTACAACTGAAGAATGTACACTGGGGGCAAATGTTTGAGAGCAAATCAACATCTGGCATGTGGGAGGCTTTCAAATGTAAGTTGATAGGGATTCAGGTTCGGCACATTCCTGTAAGATGAAAGATAAGTATGGCAAGTTTTGGGAACCTTGGATAACTAGAGATATTGTGAGCCTAGTCAAAGAGAAAAAGGAAGCATTTGTCAAGGCTAGGAGGCTGGGAATACACGAAGCAAGTGTGGAATATAAATAAAGTAGAAAGAAACTTAAGCAAGGAGTAAGGAGGGCTAAAAGGGCTCACAAAAAATCATTGGCCAGCAGGATTAAGGGAAATCCCAAGGCTTTTTATACATATTTAAAGAGCAAGAGAGTAGCCAGGGAGAGGGCTGGCCCACTCAAGGGCAGGGGTGGGAATCTATGCATGGAGCTAGAGGAAATGGGCGAGGTATTAAATGAATACTTTGCATCAGTATTCACCAAAGAGAAGGACTTTGCGGATGATGAGTCTGGGAAAGGGTGTGTAGATAGTTGGAGTCATGTTGTGATCAAAAAGGAGGAGGTATTGGGGTTCTTGAGAAACATTAAGGTAGACAAGTCCCCAGGGCCTGATGGGATATACCCCAAAATACTGAGAGAGGCAAGGGAGGAAATTGCTGGGGCCTTGAGAGAAATCTTTGTATCCTCACTGGCTACAGGGGAGGGCACAGTAAGAAGTCTCACAACACCAGGTTAAAGTCCAACAGGTTTCATAGAAATCATAGAAACCCTACAGTACAGAAAGAGGCCATTCGGCACATCGAGTCTGCACCGACCACAATCCCACCCAGGCCCTACCCCCATATCCCTACATATTTACCCACTAATCCCTCTAACCTATGCATCTCAGGAGACTAAGGGCAATTTTTAGCATGGCCAATCAACCTAACCCGCATATCTTTGGACTGTGGGAGGAAACCGGAGCACCCGGAGGAAACCCACGCAGACACGAGGAGAATGTGCAAACTCCACACAGACAGTGACCCAAGCCGGGAATCGAACCCAGGTCCCTGGAGCTGTGAAGCAGCAGTGCTAGCCACTGTGCTACCGTGCTGCCCGTTAATTATTATTAAATTATTAAAAAATTATTTAGTAAATTGAGTTTGTGTCTTTATATGCCCTGTTTGTGAACAGATCTCCCACTCACCTGACGAAGGGGCAGCACTCCAAAAGCTAGTGGCTTGTGCTACCAAATAAACCTATTGGACTTTAACCTGGTGTTGTGAGACTTCTTACTGTGTTTACCCCAGTCCAACGCCGGCATCTCCACAACATGACTACACGGGATGATCCAGAGGATTGGAGAATAGCCAATGTTGTTCCTTTGTTTAAGAAGGGTAGCACGAATAATCCAGGTAATTACAGGCCGGTGAGCCTTACATCAGTGATAGGGAAATTATTGGAGAGGATTCTTCGAGACGGGATTTACTCCCACTTGGAAATAAGTGGATGTATTAGTGAGAGGCAACATGGTTTTGTAAAGGGGAGGACATGTCCCACTAACATGATTTTGAGTTTTTTGAGGAAGTGGCGAAGGTGATTGATGAGGGTCGGGCAGTGGATGTCGTCTACATGGACTTCAGTAAAGCCTTTGACAAGGTCCCTCATGGCAGACTGGTGCAAAAGGTGAAGTTGCATGGGATCAGAGGTGAGCTGGTTAGGTGGATACAGAATTGGCTTGGTCATAGAACATTATCATAGGTACTCACCTGATGAAGGAGCAGCGCTCCGACAGCTCGTGCTACCAAATAAACCTGTTGGACTTTAACCTGGTGTTCTTACTCGGTCATAGAAGACAGAGGGTAGCAGTGGAAGGGTATGTTTCTGAATGGAGGACTGTGACAAGTGGCATTCCTCAGGGATCAGTGCTGGGACTTTTGCTGTTTGTAATATATATAAATGGTTTGGAGGAAAATGTAACCGGTTTGATTCGTAAGTTTGTGGACGATACAAAAGCTGGTGGATTTGCAGATAGCGATGAGGACCACCAGAGGATACAGCAGGATATAGATTAGTTGGAGGCTTGGGCAGGTAGATCTGGACAAATGTGAGATAATGCATTTTGGAAGGTCTAATACAGATAGGAAATATACGGTAAATCGCAGAACTCTTAAGAGTATTGATAGACAGAGGGATCTGAGTGTACAGGTATATAGGTCACTGAAAGTGGCAACACAGGTGGAGAAGGTAGTCAAGAAGGCATACGGCATGCTTGCCTTCATCGGTCGGGGCATTGAGTTTAAAAATTGGCAAGTCATGTTGCAGCTTTAGTTAGGCCGCACTTGGAATATAGTGTTCAATTCTGGTCTCCACACTAGAGGCTGTAGAGGCTTTGGAGAGGGTACAGAAAAGATTAACCAGGATGTTACCTGGTATGGAGGGCATTAGCTATGAGGAGAGGTTGGAGAAACTTGGTTTGTTCTCACTGGAATGATGGAGGTTGAGGGGCGACCTGATAGAAGTCTACAACATTATGAGGGGTATGGACAGAGTGGACAGTCAGAAGCTTTTTCCCAGGCCGGAAGAGTCAATTACTAGAGAGCATAGATTTAAAGTGTGAGGGGCAAGGTTTAAAGGAGATGTACGAGGCAAGTTTTTTACACAGAGGGTGGTAGGTGCCTGGAACTCGCTGCCAGAGGAGGTAGTGAAAGCAGATACGATAGTGAGTTTTAAGGGGCGTCTGGACAAATACATGAATAGGATGGGAATTGAGGGATATGGTCCCCGGAAGGATAGGGGGTTTTGTTCAGTCGGGCAGCATTGTCAGTGCAGGCTTGGAGGGCCGAAGGGCCTGTTCCTGTGCTGTAATTTTCTTTGTTCTTTGTTCTTTGTTCTAACCAATACATTAGTGTAGCTATGCCATGAGTGAGAAATGAGTACCAGCCATAATTTTAGTAATAACAGGTCCAAGAATTCATAATGGGCAACAAAGAGATGGCAGACCAGCTGAACAAATATTTTGGATCTGTCTTCACTAAGAAAGACACAAATAACCTTCCAGAAATACTAGGGACAGAGGGTCTAGCATGAAGGAAATCCTTATTAGTCAGGAAATTGTACTGGGGAAACTGTTGGGATTAAAACCCAATAAAAGTCCCCAGGGCCTGATGTTTTGCATCCCAAAGTACTGAAGGAAAAGTGGACACACTGGTGATCATTTTCCAGCATTCTATAGACCCTTAAAGACTTCCAGTGGATTGGAGGGTAACTAATGTAACCCCACTTTTTAAAAAAGGAGGGAGAGAGAAAATGGGGCATTATAGACTGGTTAGCCTGACATCGGTGGTAGGGAAAATGCTGGAGTCAATTATTAAGGATGTAGTACGTCATTACAAATGAGTTAACAGACCTTCCAATTAAGCCGTAATTTGATGTCAATTATTCAATAGACGTCATTGATATATAAAGGGGTCAGAGGTGGCACTATTTGGTTGGTGGAGAATTGTGTGTGAAGTTGGACCAAAGAAATAAAGGTATCATGTGAAGAAGCGGAATGCATGTCTCCTTTACAGCAACTGTGAGGCTCAAACAGTAGCTGCACATCGACTTGTGTGGAATTGGCTGGACTGTGAAATGTTACCTGGACTCTTTAAATGCTGAAAATCAGAACAAGGTTAAAGAACTTGTAAGTTCCACAAGTTTCAGGTTTGGGTATGATAACATCCTGAAGTCACTAAAAAGGGTGGTGACCCCTTGCAATATTCCCCGAGTGAATCATTTCATTAACACAGATGTTGTGTCAAGTGAGATACCATTGCTTCTGAGTAGATGAAGAAAGCACACACGAAACTGGATATGGAAAATGATGAGGCAACAGTTTTTGGAAAAACTGTGGACTTACAATTTACACAGTCGGGACATGATTATATTCCATTAATTACCAATAATTTTTTGGGTAAAGTGGTTAAGGAAGTGTTATTAGCAGCTGGAAATTAGACTTTAGCTGATAAAAAGCTAATTGTATTGTAAACTGCATAGGCAATTTGTGCATCCATCTCCTTGGAGGCTGCAAAATTTATTAAAGGATGCAGGGGTAAGAGATGAGGACTATACTAAGTGGATAGAACAGGGCAGTGATCACTGAGGTTTGTAGGAAGTATGGAAGGGCACCATAATGACCGATAGTAACTCTACCTTTGGCCAGAGATTTTAATGACATTGTGGTCATGGACCCTAAGATCTGGATAAAGCAAACAATATATGCACTTTGGAGATTTGGCCACCAGATTTAATCAACCATTGTATGTGGTAAAGAAGATAAGGAGAGTGGTTAAAAGCACATTGGCTGCTGAGATACTAAGCCCTGTAGAGGCAGTGGATATGACCTTTTAGATATCCTAGATATTAACAGAAATTTTGGATGGAGGGGATCTGGGTAAAAGACCCATTGAGTGTCACATTGACAATAAATGCCTGTGGGAAAATGTGCACTCCACAAAAAGTGTAAACGAGAAGATTGAGGAACAATATAGCCAGCTTAAAGCAGACAAAGGGGAAATATCAAGAATTTAATGGGTCAATAGTAGGTATCAGTTATAGAACATAGAACAGTACAGCACAGAACAGGCCCTTTGGCCCACGATGTTGTGCCAAGCTTTATCTGAAACCAAGATCAAGCTATCCCACTCCCTATCATCCTGGTGTGCTCCATGTGCCTATCCAATAACCGCTTAAATGTTCCTAAAGTGTCTGACTCCACTATCACTGCAGGCAGTCCATTCCACACCCCAACCACTCTCTGAGTAAAGAACCTACCTCTGATATCTCCCACCATGATCCCTATAGTTATGCCCCCTTGTAATAGCTCCATCCACCCGAGGAAATAGTCTTTGAACGTTCACTCTATCTATCCCCTTCATCATTTTATAAACCTCTATTAAGTCTCCCCTCAGCCTCCCCCGCTCCAGAGAGAACAGCCCTAGCTCCCTCAACCTTTCCTCATAAGACCTACCCTCCAAACCAGGCAGCATCCTCGTAAATCTTCTCTGCACTCTTTCCAGCGCTTCCACATCCTTCTTATAGTGAGGTGACCAGAATTGCACACAATATTCCAAATGTGGTCTCACCAAGGTCCTGTACAGTTGTAGCATAACCCCACGGCTCTTAAACTCCAACCCCCTGTTAATAAAAGCTAACACAGTTATCCGATTGTTTTACTAATCAAGGGGTTAGTTCAAAGAAACTTTTGGACATTATTAAGGAAGGGCGTATCTTTATGTGAATGTGTTTTTATGAAATATATTTTTAAAAGAAAGAGGAAATTGTGTGTTTTGTGTTTTTTGTGGAAAACCAATATTCATCAAAATATCTTTTCTCCAATGTTAGGAATGGGTTAACAGTTACCTTCCACTTAAGTTCTAAATTGATGTCCATTATTCCACAGAAATCACTGATATATAAACGGGCCACAAGTGGCACTATTTTGTTGGTGGGGAATTGTGTGTGAAGTTGGATCAAAGAAATAAAGGTATCATGTGAAGATGCAGAACTCACATCTCCTTTACTCTACAGCAACTGAGAGGCTCAAACATAACTGAGCATGTGGAAAACAGTGACAGGATTGGCCAAGTCAGCATGGATTCACTAAAGGGAAATTGTGTTTGACAAATCTTCTTGGATTTTTTGAGGATATGACCAGTAGAGTGGGTAAGGGTAAACCAATGGATACAGTGTATCTGGACTCTCAAAAGGCTTTTGACAAGGACCCACCTGAGTTTAGTGAGCAAAATTAAAGCTCATTGTATTGGGGGGTAATGTATTGATGTGGATAGAGAACAGGTTGGCAGACAGGAAACAGTGGGAATAAACAGGTCCTTTTCAGTGGCAGCCAGTGACTAGTGGGGTACCATAGGGTTCAGTGCTGGGATCCCAGCTATTTACAATATATGTTAATGATGATCTCCAGATTTGCAGACGACACTAAGCTGGGTGGCAGTGTGTGCTGTGAGGAGGATGCTAAGATGCTGCAGGGTGACTTGGACAGGCTGGCTGAGTGGGCAAATATTTGGCAAATGCAATATAATGTGGATAAATGTGAGGTTATCCACTTTGCTGGCAAAAACAGGAAGGAAAATTATCAGAATGGTGGCAGTTTAGGAAAAGGGGAAGTGCAACGTGACGTGGGTGTCACGGTGGAACAGTTGCTGAAGGTTGGCATGCAGGTACAGCAGGTGGTGAGGAAAGGCAATGGCATGCTGCCCTTCATAGCAAGAGGATTTGAGTATAGGAGTAAGGGTGTCTTGCTGCAGTTATACAGGGCTTTGGTGAGGCCACACCTTGAATATTGTGTGCAGTTTTGGTTGTCTAGTCCAAGGAAGGACATTCTTGCTATTGAGGCAGTCCAGTGAAAGTTCACCAGACTCATTCCTGGAATGGCAGGACTGACATATGAAGAGAGATTGGATCGACTGGGCTTGTACTCACTGGCATTTAGAAGAATGAGAGGGGATCTAGATAGAAGTTACACAGAAAACTACAGCACAAAACAGGCCCTTCGGCCCCACAAGTTGTGCCGAACATATCCCTACCTTTTAGGCCTTCCTGTAACCCTCCATCCTATTAAGTCCCATGTACTCATCCAGGAGTCTCTTAAAAGACCCTATTGAGTTTGCCTCCACCACCACTAACGACAGCCGATTCCACTTGCCCACCACCCTCTGTGTGAAAAACTTCCCCCTAACATTTCCCCTGTACCTACCCCCCAGCACCTTAAACCTGTGTCCTCTCGTAGCAGCCATTTCCACCCTGGGAAAAAGCCTCTGAGAGTCCACCCGATCTCATAGAAACATATAAAATCCTGATGGGACTGGGCAGGCTAGATTCGGGAAGAATGTTCCCAGTGTTGGGGTAGTGCAGAACTAGGGGTCACAGTCTAAGAATAAGAGGTAAGCCATTCAGGACTGAGATGAGGAACTTCTTCACTCAGCTGTGAACCTGTGGAATTCTCTATCACAAAACTGTAGGAGACAGTTTGTTAGATAGCCACATTCAGCTCCCTCTTGAACCTAAGGGGATTAAGGGGTATGGAGAGAAAGTGGGAGTGGGATACTGAAAGTAAATCCACCATGATCATGTTGAATAGTGGTACAGACTCGAAGGGCTGAATGGCCTACTCCTTCACCTATCTTTTTAATATTGCTTACATGATTGTAGCAGTGGAAGGGTGTGTTTCTGAATGGAGGGTTGTGATTAGTGGTGTTCCTCCGTGATCAGTGCTGGGACCTTTGCTGTTTGTAATATATACAAATGGTTTGGAGGAAAATGTAACTGGTTTGATTAGTAAGTTTGCAGATGATAAAAGTCGGTGGATTTGCGGATAGCGATGAGGACCATCAGAGGATACAGCAGGATATAGATCGGTTGGAGACTTGGGTGGCGAGATGGCAGATGGAGTTTAATCAGGACAAATGTGAGGTAATGAATTTTGGAAGGCCTAATACAGATAGGAAATATAGAGTAAATAGCAGAACCCTTAAGAGTATTGATAGGCAAAGGGATCTGGGTGTACAGGTACACAGGTCACTGAAAGTGGCAATGCAGGTGGAGAAGGCAGTCAAGAAGGCATACGGCATGCTTGCCTTCATTGGCCGGGGCATTGAGTTTAAAAATTGGCAAGTCATGTTGCAGCTTCATAGAACCTTAGTTAGGCCGCACTTGGAATATAATGTTCAATTCTGATCACCACACTACCAGAAGGATGTGAAGATTTTGGAGAGGGTACAGAAAAGATTTACCAGAATGTTGTCTGGTATGGAGGGCATCAGCTATGAGGAGATGTTGGAGAAACTTGGTTTGTTCTCACTGGAACGACGGAGGTTGAGGGGCGACCTGATAGACGTCTACAAGATTGCGAGGCATGGACAGAGTGGATAGTCTGAAGCTTTTTCCCACAGTGGAAGAGTCAATTACTAGGGGACACAGGTTTAAAAGAGATGTACAAGACAGGTTTTTTTTTTACACAGGGTGGTGGGTGCCTGGAACTCACTGCGGGGGAGGTAGTGGAAGTGGATACGGTAGTGACTTTTAAGGGGCGTCTTGACAAATACATGCGTAGGATGGGAATAGAGGGATATGGTCCCTGGAAGGGTAGGCTTTTTAGCTAAGTCAGACAGCATGGTCGGTGCAGGCTTGGAGGGCCGAAGGGCCTGTTCCTGTGCTGTAACTTTCTTTGTTCTTTGATTCGAACCAAAGATGGACTAGTTTGGTGATGCCTTGCTGGCCAATTGTTGTCATTTCCAAACAATTTCTCCAAGTCATCCAACTTCTTCAGTCTCTAGTGTTAGGGTCCTGGACCCGAACCCCAATTAACATTATGATGCCAGAGTAGACCCCAGCAATTTTCTATTTTGGTATAAATGTGAAGATAGGATGCTTTACTCCAGGAATAATGTCAAATTAGGGATCTTTTATCAAAACAAGCTTATTTTATAACACAGCTTAAATATAACTCTAACAAAATGAAGCAGTTTAACTTTTAACATTTGAACAAGAGTTAAAGAATGAAAGTAAACAACCGTAATTTCTAATTTATCACTATCTCAGTTCCAAATAAGCTTTCTTTTTAGACTTAAATGCTACTTTAAATAGAGTTAGCAACTCCAGGCATACTTGCTATCAACAGCCTCCAAGCTTTCAGAGGTTTTTATTTTCAGAATAACTTGCAGACTTCTGTATTTACACAAATCCAGCCAAAAACAGAACAGAAAGCTGTTTTTCTCTCTCTGCTACATGCCGAGCTCATCCCATTAATCACATTATTACGTGGCCATGTATACCTAAGCAAAAACCCCAGCTTCCATTCCATTTAACAAAAAAAACCCAGGGGACCTTTTCTTTTGTAAACAAGTCCATTAGCCCTCTCCCAAGTTAATCCTACATGGCTACAATCAGTGATTATCCTGCTTTCCCAGATCTGAGCTACATGTCCTCCCAGACGTCCTAACTACCTGTACAAAAAACTGAAATTTAAAACAGACCCTTAAATATAGAAATAGCATCATAATCGGCACAAGTTGGAGGGCCGTAGGGCCTGTTTCTGTGCTGTACTTTTCTTTCTTTTGTCTAGCACAGTATCATCACACTAGTGCTGTGAATACCACTACGGAAGACTTAGTTGTATCTGAATTGACTGATTATTGTGTCTTAGCTACTATGCTATGTGCGAGTGATGCATAATTAGTTCCAAGAGGACATTGTCCACTGGAGTTCCAAATCATATTTCTAGGGTCAAGGGCAGTCAAATTTCAGAACATCGGACACAACCAGACATCCCTCCTGATCAACTTCTGTATTGACTGTACATAATGATGAATGGTACATAGCACTGAGGAAATTGTGGAGGTATTGGTGGTGATCTTTCAGGAATCACTGGAGGCAGGGAGGGTACCAGAGGACTGGAAAGTAGCTAATGTAACACTGCTGTTTAAGAAGGGAGGGAGGCAGCAGACAGGAAATTATAGGCCCGTCATCAGGTGAAGGAGCAGTGCTCCGAAAGCTCGTGCTACCAAGTAAACCTGTTGGACATTAACCTGGTGTTGTGAGACTTCTTACTGTGCCTACACCAGTCCAACGCCGGCATCTCCACATCATTGTGTCTGGAGTATCATTGATTCAATATATAACTTCAAAGTAATTTATTTTCATGACCACAGATGTAAAGGAGGAGGGATGTTATATATTTAAATGGTTGCATGTTTGGTTTAGGAGTTGGTCGGATAATTTGATGTAATTGGAATGTTTCACAGCCTCCTGCTTTTAGTTTCAGTTTGTACTTTATACAGGCAAAAATCTCTTTCAATAAATCTGTTATTAGTTTGAACCAGCATGTGCAAACCACATCTATTCTTTATGTTAAAACCCACAACCCTAACATATTGAGCACATTACAGAGAGAGTCAGAAAAAGAGATGGAGAGACAGAGTCAGAGAGGTTTAGGGAAGGGAATTCCTGAGAAATAGGCTCAGCCACCAATGTTGGAGGAACTAAAATTGGGATGCTCAATGTCCAACAACTGTTAAGTCCCTCAGTATATGCCTGCAAAATGATTCAAGTATTTTAAAAGAGTAAATATACATTACCAGAAGTCTTTTACCAAAATATAATGCAGAAAAAACAGTCAAAGAATGCTCAGTAACTTATGTCAGACTCCTATTTATTGATCACAGCTCAGCCTTCAATACCATTTATCCCAACTAAATTCCTTTCCAAACTGGCCTGGGGCTAGATTCCTCCATCTGTGACTTGAGCCCAGACTTCCCAACCCACAGACTGTAATCCACACCGGTGCCCCACAAGGCTGTGTCCCCAGCCCCTTGCTATACTCCTTATCCACCTATGACTGTATGGCCAAATTCTCCTCCAATTCGATTTTCAGGTTTGCTGTTGACACCACCCTAGTGGGTCGGATCTTAAACAATGATGAGAAGGAGTACAGGAAAGGGACAGAGAATCTGTTAAAATGGTGCAGTGCCAATAATCTCTCCTTCAATGTCAGTAAAACAAAGCAGATAGTCATCGACTTCAGTGGAAGACATGACCCTGTCTGCGTGAATGGTGAAGACGTGGAAATGGTTGAGAGCTTCAAGTTTCTAGATTTCCAGATCATTAACAACCTGTACTGGTCCCTCCACACCGACGTTATAGTTAAGAAAGTCCACCAATGCCTCTACTTTCTCAGAAGGCTAAAGAAATTCAGCAAGTCTGTTACAACACTCTCTCCAATTTTTACAGATGTACCATAGAAAGTATCCTTTCCGGACAGTATCACAGTTTGGCATAGCTCCTGCTCTGCCCAAGGCCACAAGAAACTACAAAGTGTTGTGAACACAGCCCAGTCCATCACTCAAACCAGCCTCCCATCCATTGCCACTGTCTACACTTCCCGCTGCCTCAGAAAAGCAGCCAGCATAATTAAGGACCCCACATACCCCGGCCATACCCACTTCCAACTTCTGTTGGGAAAAAGATACAAAAGTCTGCGATCACATACTAACTGACTCAAGAACATCTTCTTCCCTGCTGCCCCGATGGCTTGTCTTTCACTACGGTTTCTGAAGTCAATAGCTATCTCTTTCATTTTACTGACATTGAGGGAGAGATTATTGTCACCAGATTCTCTGTCTCTTGTCATTGGTGGAAATCTGACCCACTACAGTGGTGTCATCAGTAAACTTGAAAATGCAATTGATGCAGAATTTGGCCACATAGTCAGAATTGAATAAGTATAGCAAGGCTCTGAGGGTGGCACGGTGGCACAGTGGATAGCACTGCTGCCTCACAGTGGGTTCAATTCCCGGCTTGGGTCACTGTGCGAAGTCTGCATGTTCTCCCCGTGTCTATGTGGGTTTCCTCCGGATGCTCCGGTTTCCTACAACTGCCCGAAAGATGCATTAGGTCCATTGGCCATGCTAAATTTTCCCTCAGTGTACCCGAACAGGTACCGGAGTGTGGCGACTAGGGGCTTTTCACAGTCAATGGGCCAGATGGCAGCCTCCTCTCTGAAGGGATTCTATGATCTCACCATGTGCTGTGGACTGGTTAATTGTTGCTCAGCACCCAGTAACGCAGCAGTGAATGTGGGTACCCAGAACACACGTGAAAACATATACCAGCCAAATCATACCGAAACAATGCAATACTCAGGGCATATGCTGATCAGCTGGCTGAGGTCTTTATTGACATCTTCAACCTGTCACTGGCCCGGGTGGTGGTCCCCACATGCTTCAAGTGTATAACCATTGTTCCTGTGCTGGAGCAATCGAATGTGACAAACCTGAATGCCCTATTGCACTCACCCCCATCCATAATGAAGTGCTTTGAGAGACAGGTCCTAACTCACCCAAAAGCAAATGTCCCTGCCAACTTTGACCAGCACTAGTTTGTCTATCGCACAAACAGGTCAAAAGAAGATGCTATTTCTACTGCTCTTCACTCTGCTCTGACCCATTTGGGAAGCAAGAACACCTTTGTTAGAATGTTGTTCATTGATTACAGCTCAGCATTTAACACCATCATCCCCATCAAGCTTGTCCATAAATTCCATACCTCAGGAGTCAACACCTCCCTCTATAACTGGACCTTGGACTTCCAATCCAACAGACCCCAGTCTGTCAGGTTAGGTAACCTCACCTCCCCCACCCTAACCCTGAGCACTGGGGCATGCTGAGCCCTGTTCTCTACTCCCTCTTCTCTACTCCCTCTTCACCTACGACTGTGTGCCTGCCTGTGACACCAATAACATCAAGTTTGTGGAGTCAGCATTCAGGGAAGAGGTCCAACATCTGGTGATGTGGAGTGCTGGAAACAACCTGGCCCTCAACACTAAGGACCAAAAAACTCATTGTGGACTTCAGGAAGTCTGGTGAATTGGTGCGGAACAATAATCTCTCCCTCAATGTCAACAAAACGAAAGAGATTGTCATTGGCTTTAGGAAGCGTAGAGGAGAACATGCCCCTGTCTCCATCAATGGGATGAAGTAGAAAGGGTCGAGAGCTTCAAGTTTTTAGGTGTCCAGATCACCAACAACGTGTCCTGACACTATAGTTAAGAAAGCCCCACCAACGCTTCTACTTTCATCAGAAGACGAAGGAAATTTGGCATGTCAGCTACGACTCTCCAACTTTTACAGATGCACCATAGAAAGCATTCTTTCTGGTTGAATCGCAACTTGGTATGGCTCCTGCTCTGCTCAAGACTGCAAGGAACTACAAAAGGTCATGAATGTAGCCCAATCCATCACGCAAACCAGCCTCCCATCCATTGGCTCTGTATACACTTCCTGCTGCCTCGGCAGAGCAGCCAGCATAATTAAGGACTCCACGCACCCCAGACATTCTCTCTTCCACCTCCTTCCGTCGGGAAAAAGATACAAAAGTCTGAGGTCACACACCAATCGACTCGAGAACAGCTTCTTCTCTGCTGCTTCAGACCTTTGAATGGACCGACCACGCATTAAGTTCATCTTTCTCTACACCCTAGCTATGACTGTAACATTACATTCTGCACTCCCTCATTTCAAGAACAAAGAAAATTACAGCACAGGAACAGGCCCTTCGGCCCTCCAAGCCTGCACCGATCATGCTACCCGACTTAACTAAAACCCCCTACCTTTCCGGGGACCATGTCACTCTATTCCCATCCTATTCATGTATTTGTCAAGACGCCCCTTAAAAGTCATTATCATATCTGCTTCCACTATCTCCCCCGGCAACGAGTTCCAGGCACCCACCACCCTCTGTGTAAAAAATCTGCCTCGTACATCTCCTTTAAACCTTGCCCTTTGCACCTTAAACCTGTGCCCCCTAGTAATCATAGAAATCATAGAAACCCTACAGTGCAGAAGGAGGCCATTCGGCCCATCGAGTCTGCACCGACCACAATCCCACCCAGGCCCTACCCCCACATATTTTACCCACTAATCCCTCTAACCTACACATCCCAGGACACTAAGGGGCAATTTTTTAACCTGGCCAATCAACCTAACCCGCACATCTTTGGACTGTGGGAGGAAACCGGAGCACCCGGAGGAAACCCACGCAGACACGAGGAGAATGTGCAAACTCCACACAGACAGTGACCCGAGCCGGGAATCGAACCCGGGACCCTGGAGCTGTGAAGCAGCAGTGCTAACCATTGTGCTACCGTGCCGCAATTGACTCTTCCACCCTGGGAAAAAAACTTCTGACTATCCACTCTGTCCATGCCTCTCATAATCTTGTAGACTTCTATCAGGTCACCCCTCACCCTCCGTCGTTCCAGTGAGAACAGTGGTAAACTGTTTACTTCTCTATGAACGGTATGCTTTGTCTGTATCGTGCGCAAGAAACAATACTTTTCGCTATGTTAATACATGTGACAATAATAAATCAAAACAAAAAGTCCAAAGGCAGCATACACACCCGCATTTACATCAATGGGGTAGAGGTGGAAAGGGTCCGCAGCTTCAAATTCCTGGGTGTCTACATCCCGGAGGAGCCCTCATGCTCCCTCAACTCCTCCTCCCTAGTGAAGAAGGCTCAGCGGTGCCTATACTTTCTGAGGAGCTAAAGTGAGCCAACCTGACCACCACCCCCCACCCCGCCCCCCGCAACCCACCCAGCTTCTCTCAAACTTCTACCGGAGCACAATAGAGAGCATCTTGTCCAACTGCATTACAGTGCGGTACGGCAGTTACTCCACTTCTGACCGGAAAGCTCTGCAGCAGGGAGTCAAAACTGCCCAATACATCATCAGCACCCAGCTAGCAGCCATCCAGGACATTTATCACAAACGCTGTCGGCGGAGATCTCTCAGTATTACGAGAGATCCCACCCATTCCAGCCACAGACTGTTTGCCCTCCTGCCCTCTGGGAGGCACTACAGATGCATTCGAGCCCGTACGACCAGGCTGAGGAACAGCTTCTTCCCTAGAGCTGTTACCCAGCTGAACTCCGTCCTTAAACATATTCCCAGGTGATGGGTAAAAAGTAAAGTTTATTTATTAGTCAAAAGTAAGGCTTACATTAACACTGCAATGACTTTACTGTGAAAGTCCCCTAGTCGCCACACCACAGTACCTGTTCAGGTCAATGCACCTAACCAGCACATCTTTCAGACTGTGGGAGGGAACCGGAGCACCCGGAGGAGACCTGCATAGACACGGAGAACATGCAAACTCCACACAGACTGTCACCCAATCCGGGAATCAAACCCGGGTCCCTGGCGCTGTGAGGCGGCAGTGCTACCCACTGTGCCACTGTATGGGGATATTGTGCACTATTGGCACTATTTCATAATGACTATTTGCATTTATTTTTTTCTTTGTATCTTGGGAGCCGGCAAGTTCACTTTTCATTGCATGTGTATTTGTGCACTATACAATGACAAAGTTGAATTGAATTGAACAGCGATAATGACCAGATTATTGATCTTTTTGTGATGTTGATTGAGGGGCTAAACCTTCCCGCTCTTCTTCAAAATTGCATCATGGAATCTTCTACTTCCACCTGAGTGAACAGGCAGCAATGCAGTTTACCATCTCATCTGGAAGACTGCAGCTGGAATTATATCGCCGTGCCATGAGCATCAGAGCGGGTGAGGGGCCGACAATGGAAAGGTCCGTTGACCTCAGGCGGGTTTTATGGTTTCGGGACTAGCGAGGCTGTAAAATCCCACCCTGCATCTCCAACAATGCGGCACTCCAATAATGCGGCACTCCCCCAGTGCGGCACTCCCCCAGTGCGGCACTCCCCCAGTGCGGCACTCCCCCAGTGCGGCACTCCCTCAGTGCCACACTGGCCGCTCAGCTTTCATTTCTGTGTTCACATCCTGGAGTGGGATTTGAGATATCGGAGGAAAGTTCTACAAAGTTAGCCATCGCTGACACAAATAGACACAGTAAGAAGTCTCACAGTACCAGGTTAAAGTCCAATAGGTTTATTTGGTATCATGAACTTTCAGAGCGTCGCTCCTTCATCAGATGAGTGTCCAATGCCGGCAACTCCACATCATGGACACAAATAGAAACAGTTTCAGTCATAACTTTCAAAAGGGAGTTGGTAAACACTTGAAAAAGGAAATAGTTGCGCAAGAAAGAGCAAGAATTTGGAATAATTAGATATTTCTTTCAGGTATCCTTAATCATAGAATCCTACAATGCAGAAGGAGACCATTTGGCCCACCGAGTCTGCACCGACCACATTCCCACCCAGCTCCTAACCTCATAACCCCATGTATTTAGCCTATCTAGTCCCCCTGACAGTAAGGGGCAACTTAGCATGACCAATCCACCGAACCAGCAAATCTTTGGACTGTGGGAGGAAATCGGAGCACCCGGAGGAAACTCGCGCAGAGACAGGGAGAATGTGCAGACTCCACACAGACAGTGACCCAAGCCGGGAATCAAACCCAGGTCCCTGGCACTGTGAGGCAGCATTGCTAACCACTGTGCCACCGTGCCACCCAGGAGTACAGGAATTGTGCCGGTGTGTGCAATATTACTGAGTCAGGCACCACAGGACTATTGCTGTTGGATCCATTGCGATTACCAATTTACATAGATGAGCTGGATTCAGAAGCTTGAGGCAAAATAGCCCAAATTTAAGCAAGACTCCAGTTAAACATCAGCTGGAATATTGTGTACAATTCTGGGCACCACGCTATGGGAAGAATGTGAATGCATTACAGAGAATGCAGAAGAGGTTTACAAGAATGGTTCCAGGGATGAGAAACTTCAGTTATGAGGATAGATTGGAGAGTGTTTTTTCATTCAATTGTGGGACTGGCTGGCCAGAATTTATTTTCCATCCCTAGTTGCCTTTGAGAAAGTTTGGGACGGTTTCCCTTGGAGAGAAGAAGGCTAAGAGGAGATTTGATAGGGATGTTCAAAATCATGAGGGGGCTGGACAGAGCAGCTAGGGAGAAACTGTTCCCAACGGGAGGACTTTGAATAGTGTGGAGGAGCAGAGGGATCTAGGTGTATGTGTGCATAGATCCCTGAAAGTTGGGAATCAAGTAGATAAGGTTGTTAAGAAGGCATATGGTGTCTTGGCGTTTATTGGTAGGGGGATTGAATTTAGGAGTCGTAGCGTTATGTTGCAACTGTACACAACTCTGGTGCGGCCGCACTTGGAGTACTGTGTGCAGTTCTGGTCCCCACATTACAGGAAGGATGTGGAGGCTTTGGAGAGGGTGCAGAGGAGGTTTACCAGGATGTTGCCTGGTATGGAGGGGAGATCCTATGAGGAGAGGCTGAGGGATTTGGGATTGTTTTCGCTGGAAAGGCGGCGGCTAAGAGGGGATCTTATTGAAACATATAAGATGATTAGAGGTTTAGATAGGGTGGATAGTGATAGCCTTTTTCCTCTGATGGAGAAATCCAGCACGAGGGGGCATGGCTTTAAATTGAGGGGGGGTAGTTATAGAACCGATGTCAGGGGTAGGTTCTTTACCCAGAGGGTGGTGAGGGATTGGAATGCCCTGCCAGCATCAGTAGTAAATGCGCCTAGTTTGGGGGCGTTTAAGAGATCCGTAGATAGGTTCATGGACGAAAAGAAATTGGTTTAGGTTGGAGGGTCACAGTTTTTTTTTTAACTGGTCGGTGCAACATCGTGGGCCGAAGGGCCTGTTCTGCGCTGTAATGTTCTATGTTCTATGTTCTAATCAAGAGTGAGAGGGCACAGAGTTGATTTGCAAAAGAAGTAAATGTGATGTGGGAAAGATCTTTTTCACACAGCGAGTGGTTGCGTTCTGGAACGCACTGTCTGGAAGTGTGGTGGAGACAGATTCAATCGAGGCATTCACAAGGGCATTAGATAATTTGAATAGAAACAATGTGCAGGCATACGGGGAAAAGGCAGGGGAATGGCACTGAGTCACAGTGCTAATTTGGAGAACCAGTGCAGACCCGATGGGGTCACCGTGACAATTCTGTGATTTGCAGATGATACCATGGGGCGAATTTTACCGTCACGATCACCACGAGAATCATTTGATTGGGGCACCCTTTAAACATGATGCCCTGACCTCAGTGCAGTGGGCTTTGCAGGCGTGTTAAAACCATCCCCCACCTCCTCCCCCCCCCCCCCCCCCAAACGTGCCGCTGTGAAAACATTGTGATAACATTAATTTAAAAGGATTCTTAACTTGAGTCACATGATAGAGGACCGAGAGGATTGGGAAATCTTTAAAGGTCAGCAAAAAGCCATGAAAAAAGCTATAAAGAAAAGTAAAATGGATTATGGGGTAACCTAGCTCAGGATATAAAAACAGATAGCAAAAGCTTCTACAAATATATATAAAATGAAAAAGAGTGGCAAAAGTGATCCTTTGGAGGATTAGAAGGGGGATGTAATAACTGGAAATGAGAAAATGGCTGAGGCATTGAACAGGGATTTTGTGTCGGTCTTCACAATGGAAGACACAAATAACATACCAAAAATTGATGACAGGAAGGCGATTGGCAGGTGAGAACCTAGAAACTATCATTATCACGAAAGAAGTTGGGCAGGTTAATGGGGCTAAAAATAGACAAGTCTCCTGGTCCTGATGGAATGCACCCCAGGGTACTAAGAGAGATGGCGGGAGAAATAGCAAATGCACTAGTGGTAATTTACCAAAATTCGCTGGACTCTGGGGTGGTTCCCGCAGATTGGAAAACCGCAAATGTGACGCCACTGTTTAAAAAAGGAGGTAGACAAAAGGCAGGTAACTATAGGTCGGTTAGCTTAACTTTTGTAGTAGGGAAAATGGTTGAATCTATCATCAAGGAAGAAATAGCCAGACATCTGGATATAAATTGTCCCATTGGTGAGACACAGCATGGGTTCATGAAGGGCAGGTCATGTTTGACTAATTTGGTGGAATTCTTTGAGAACATTACATGGACAGTGGACAATGGGGAACCTGTGGATGTGGTGTATCTGGATTTCCAGAAGGCATTTGACAAGGTGCTGCACCAAAGACTGCGACATAAGATAAAGGTGCACGGTGTTACGGGTAATGTATTAGCATGGATAGAGGATTGGTTAACTAACAGAAAGCAGAGAGTGGGGGTAAATGGGTGTTTTTCTGGTTGGCGATTAGTGACTAGTGGTGTGCCTCAGGGATCAGTGTTGGGACTGCAATTGTTTATGATTTACATAGATGATTTGGAGTTGGGGACCAAGTGTAGTGTGTCAAAATTCTCAGATGACACTAAGATGGGTGACAGAGCAAAGTGTGGAGAGGATGCTGAAAGTCTGCAAAGGGATATAGATAGGCTAAGTGAGTGGGCGAGGGTCTAGCAGATAGAGTACAGTGTTGGTAAATGTGACGTCATCCATTTTGGTGGGAATAACAGCAAAATGGACTATTATTTAAATAGTAAAAAATTGCAGCATGCAGCTGTGCAGAGGGACCTGGGTATCCTTGTGCAGGAATCGCAAAAAGTAGATTTGCAGGTGTAGCAGGTAATTAAGAAGGCAAATGGAATTTTGTCCTTCATTGCTCGAGGAATGGAGTTTTAAAACAGCGAGGTTATGTTGCAGCTGTATAAGGTGCTGGTGAGGCCACACCTGGAGTACTGTGTACAGTTTCGGTCTCCTTACTTGAGAAATGATATACTGACACTGGAGGGGGTGCAGAGGAGATTCACTCGGTTGATTCCGGAGTTGGGCAGGTTGGCTTATGAGGAGAGACTGAGTAGACTGGGGCTATACTCATTGGAATTCAGAAGAATGATGGGAGATCTTATAGAAACATATAAGATTATGAATGGCATGGATAAGATAAAAGCAGGGAAGTTGTTTCCATTGGTGGGTGAAACTAGAACTAGGGGGCATAGCCTCAAAATAAGGGGAAGCAGATTTCAGACTGAGTTGAGGAGGACCTTCTTCACACAAAGGGTTGTGAATCTGTGGAATTCCCTGCCCAGTGAAGCAGTTGAGGCTACCTCATTGAATGTTTTTAAGGCAAGGACAGATAAATTTTTGAACAGTAAAGGAATTAAGGGTTATGGTGAGCGGGCGGGTAAGTGGAGCTGAGTCCACAAAAAGATCAGCCATGATCTTATTGAATGGCGGAGCAGGCCCGAGGGGCCAGATGGCCTACTCCCGCTCCTAGTTCTTATGTTCTTATGATAGGGGAGGCAGTGGCATTGTGATATTGTCACTGGGCTAGTAATCCAGAGACCCAGGGTAAGGCTCTGTGGAGCCGTGTTCAAATCCCACCAAGGCAGATGGTGAAATTTGAATTCGATAAGAATCTTGAATTAAAAGATCAATGATAACAATGAAACCAAGGAGCAAAGCACATAATGCATCGCTGGCTAGACCAGCATTTATTGTCCATCCATAATTACACTGAATCTGAATTGACATTTCAGAGTCAACCCAATTGGTGTGGCTCTGGAGTCACATATAACCCAGGCTTAGGTCACTGTCTTGGAGTTTGCATATTCTTTCCGTGTCTGCGTGGGTTTCTTCCGGGAGCTCCGGTTTCCCCCCACAATCTGAAAGATGTGCTGGTTAGGTGCATTGGCCATGCTAAATTCTCCCTCAGTGTACCCACACAGGCGCCGGAGTGTGGCGACTAGGGGATTTTCACAGTAACTTCATTACAATGTTAATGTGAGCCTACCTGTGACAATAATAAATAAACTTTAACTTAAAGAAAAAAGAAAGACCTCCACTGGAGAGCAGCTGAAGTTAGTTAATTAAGGAAACTAGTTTGAACTGTTTTTTTCTGTACCTGGGGCTGAACTATGTCTTCCATTTCTGAGCACATAGAATAAGGCCTCTCAGTGCAACTTAACACTAAAGTGCGACTTTGAAGATTGCCGGGAGTTGGGTGAGTGAGTGAGTTAGGGATGGAGATACTTCTCTATTTCTCCTATGTTTTTCACTCTGTCAAAATTGATTCTTGCTCTTCTACAGGGGAAAAGCTAGCTATATGGTAAGCTTGGTGAGTAGTTAAGGTCTATTCTATTCCTAAGTTTTAAAATACTGCAGGGACTGGTGACAAGATTAACAAGATATATAATAATATATAAAAACGGAAAAGAATGAAGTGAATAAGATAGTTAATTAGGTAATCAAAACAAATCGCGGATGGCAAGGTAGAGTGATGAGTCAAGGCTGCAGCATGTGGGGACTCCTGGATGCCATTGAGATCCAGGGCAAACACATCTGCAGTAGCCTGAGGAGCTTCAGCCCAGAGTTATTGAACTGCTAGTCACTTGTAGGAATGGTGTAAACACCCCCAACAGTAACTATATTGAGTAGAATGGAAGGAATAATGGGCGTGTGTCAGAAAGATACTGCAATAATAATGGAGTGGGGGTGTGGGGTTTAATCTACATAGCAACTGGAAACATTAGATGCACAAATGTAGAATTGGATGAAGAGTTCGTAGAGTGTTTTTGGAATAGTTTCTTAGAGCAGCACATCCTGGAGCCAACCAGAGAACAAGGTATACTCAACCTGGTATAGTGCAAGGCAGTAGGATTAATTAAGGACCTCATAGTGAAGGTGCCTGAGGTAGCAGTAATCATAATGTGATTGAATTTTACACTCCGTTTGAGGGAGAGAAATGTGGGTCCAAGACTGGCATTTTAAATAATGGCAATTATAAGGACATGAAAGCAGAGCTGGCTGAAGTGGATTGGCAGATTAGGTTAAGGAATGGCCAATAGACATGCAGGGATTAAAGGGATATTTCAGAATATAAAGAATAGATAAACTTCAATGAAAAAGAAATATTCCATGGGGACGACCCACTGTCCATGTTAAATTAAAGAAGTTAATTCTTTCATGGGGCAGCATTGTGGCATAGTGGTTGGGGTGGCACGGTGACACAATGGTTAGCTCTGCTGCCTCACAGCACCAGGGACCTGGGTTCGATTCCCGGCTTGGGTCACTGTCTGTGTGAAGTTTTCACGTTCCCCGCACATCTGCATGGGTTTCCTTCATGTGCTCCAGTTTCCTCCCACAATCCAAAGATGTGCGGTGGATTGGCCATGCTAAATTGACCCCAGTGTCAGGGGAAGTAGCTAAAGTAAATGCATGGAATTATGGGGATAGGGCCAGGGTGGAATTATGGTCAGCGCAGACTCAATGGGCTGAATAGCCTGCTTCTGCACTATAGGATTCTATGAAACCATAGAAACCCAACAGTACAGAAAGGGGCCGTTCGGCCCATCGTGTCTGCACCGACCACAATCCCACCCAGGCCCTACCCCATATCCCTACATATTTACCCACTAATCCCTCTAACCTACACATCTCAGGACACTAAGGGCAATTTTTAGCATGGCCAATCAACCTAACCCGCACATCTTTGGACTGTGGGAGGAAACCGGAGCACCCGGAGGAAACCCACGCAGACACGAGGAGAATGTGCAAACTCCACAGAGACAGTGACCCAAGCCGGGAATCGAACCCAGGTCCCTGGAGCTGTGAAGCAGCAGTGCTAACCACTGTGCTACCAGGCCGCCCATATGATCCAATGATAAGTTAAAAATGGTATCAAACATACAGAAGAAAAGATGGGCAGTTAAGGAATGGCCAATAGAGATGCAGGGAGAGTCAAAAGTCATAAAAACAGCAAAGGACAAAAATATCAATAAGGAGGGAAAAGTTAGAGTATGAGAGAAAGTGAACTAGAAATTTGAAAACAGATAGTAAGAGTTTTGATGGATATTTAAACAGGGAAAAGATTAATAAAATGAAATAGCAAATTAGTTTTGGAAATTAATGATGGAAAATAAAGAAAATGAATTAATCAGGTATTGTGTATCAATCTTCATTATAGAGGGCATAAGCAACATTCCAGAAATAGCTGGGGTTGATTACATTCATTCGGGTTCAATTAGATTGGAAAATAACAATATAACTCCTCTATATTAGAGGGAGACGGGCCCGATTTTACTATTGCATCGCGAAAACTTGGTAAAGTCAGGCGTGAGGGGAGTAGCGCAATCCGCGACCGCGTCTGCGCAGATACCCACTTCACCAAGGTCCGAAAATGGCCGTGATCCGAACCGCACCCGAAACAGGTGGAACAGCGATTTAAATTCATTTGCATGCATTTAAATTGAATTAATGGCCTGCCCGCCCAACTTTATCAGCATTTCCCCCTTTACCACCGTGTTCGCCCGTCCAGATTCGGCGCGAAACAGCCATGCTCGGTAAAGGTCTGTTTTGGGCGCTCCAGCTTCTGAAGAGGTAAGTTCAGAGCTTCCTATGGCTCTCTGACTCAGATCGGTGGTGGGGGCGGGAGGGTGGTGGGGGTGGGGTGGGGGGGTGCGGGGTGCGAGGGAGGTGGATCAGATCATTCTCGGAGGAGGGAGGCCTAATCAGTCTCTGGTGGTGGGGGGGAGGAAGGAGGGAGGCCCGATCATTCTCTGGTGGCGGGAAGGGAGGCAGGTCAGATGTATCACTGGTGGGGGCTGGGAGGGGGAGTCCCAATCAGTCTCTGGTGGTGGGGGGGGGGCGGGAGGTCAGATCGATCTCTGGTGGGGGGGGGGGGGGGGGAGGCAGGGGGCAGAGGGGGGACAGCTGCCACTTTGCGGGCGATCGGTGGGGGGAAGGGGGGCGGAGACTCACGATCGGTCTGGGTAGCGGGAGGGATGGGTGGATAAGGGGGACAGTTATGTTGTGGGGGTGCGTCGATATCTGTGAGGGCAATCGCTCCTGGGCCACTTTATCCGCTTTTTGCGGCCCGGGAGCAATGTGACAGGAGTGCGTTTTTCAATTTTTTTTCTCACTGCACATCCACAGTTCAAAATTCCGATCGGAGCTGCAGCGTTTCAGGTGCAATGAGTCCCGCCCACAGCACGATTCAGACTCGCAATTTCCTTTCAGGCTAAGTGCGTATGGGGGCGCCTGAGAACAGGTTTCCAAGTCAGATCTGAATTGCGCCCAGATTCAGCGCTTCGAATCAAAATGGTAAAATCGGGCCCTGAGCGGGAAACAACAGGACACTTAGTTTAACATCTGTCATACGGAAAATATTAGAAGCCATTATGAAAGATGTTATCACAGGGCAATTAGACATATTGAAAGTAAACAGGCAGGGTCAGCTTGGTTTTGTGAAAGGGAAATCAAGTTTAGCCCATTTATTGGAGTTTTTTTGAAGAAGTCACATGTGCTGTGGATAAAGGAGAATTAGTGGATGTACTGTACTTAGATTTCCAGGAGGCATTTGATAGGTTGCCACATCAAAGGTTTTTACATGAAATTATGGTGCAGGAGCTAACACATTGGCATTATAGAATAAAGGCAAAATACTGTGGATGCTGGATTCTGAAACAAAATCAGAAACGGTTCTGGAAAAGTCATCCTGACTCGGAACGCTGGCTCTATTCTCTCTACACATGCTGTCAGAACTGCTGAGATTTTCTAGCATTTTCTGTTTTTGTTGACATTACAGAAGATTGGCAAGCTAACCAGAAACAGAGAGTAGACCAAATGGATCATTTTCTGGCTGGCAAAATGGAATGAGGGATCAGTGCTGGGCGCCGTAATTTTACCGCCTCACCTGCCCGAGTCTCGTAAGATCCCGCCCAAGGCCAACGGATTTTATCTGCTGGTAAAATTCCGGGAGGGATCTCAAATTGTTACATTTTATGCAAATGACTTGGATTTAGGAAACAAAGCTACAGCTACAAAGACTTGGATTTAGGAAACAAAGCTACAGCTACAAAGACGTGAGCACTCGGGTAGTGCACTAGAAAGCTTTAGATTGGCTAAGAGGGAGTTGAAGAGCGAGCTTAGAAGGGCTAAAAGGGGACATGAGAAGACTTTGGCGGATAGGGTTAAAGAGAATCCTAAGGCGTTCTATAGGTATGTCAAGAACAGAAGGTTGGTTAGGGCAAGTTTAGGGCCAGTTATAGATGGCAGAGGGAAGTTATGTGTGGAACCGGAGGAGATTGGTGAAGCATTGAACCAATATTTCTCTTCGGTGTTCACGCAAGGGGACATGAATATAGCTGAGGAGGACACTGGGTTGCAAGGGAGTAGAATAGACAGTATTACAGTTGATAAGGAGGATGTGCAGGATATTCTGGAGGGTCTGAAAATAGATAAATCCCCTGGTCCGGATGGGATTTATCCAAGGATTCTCTGGGAGGCAAGAGAAGTGATTGCAGAGCCTCTGGCTCTGATCTTCAGGTCGTCGTTGGCCTCTGGTATAGTACCAGAAGATTGGAGGTTAGCGAATGTTGTCCCATTGTTTAAGAAGGGGAACAGAGACTTCCCCGGGAATTATAGACCGGTGAGTCTCACTTCTGTTGTCGGCAAGATGTTGGAAAAAATTATAAGGGATAGGATTTATAGTTATTTGGAGAGTAATGAATTGATAGGTGATAGTCAGCATGGTTTTGTGGCAGGTAGGTCGTGCCTTACTAACCTTATTGAGTTTTTTGAGAAAGTGACCAAGGAGGTGGATGGGGGCAAGGCAGTGGACGTGGTATATATGGATTTTAGTAAGGCGTTTGATAAGGTTCACCATGGTAGGCTTCTGCAGAAAATGCAGATGTATGGGATTGGGGGTGATCTAGGAAATTGGATCAGGAATTGGCTAGCGGATAGGAAACAGAGGGTGGTGGTTGATAGTAAATATTCATCATGGAGTGCGGTTACAAGTGGTGTACCTCAGGGATCTGTTTTGGGGCCACTGCTGTTTGTAATATTTATTAATGATCTGGATGAGGGTATAGTTGGGTGGATTAGCAAATTTGCTGATGACACCAAAGTCGGTGGTGTGGTAGACAGTGAGGAAGGGTGTCGTAGTTTGCAGGAAGACTTAGACAGGTTGCAAAGTTGGGCCGAGAGGTGGCGGATGGAGTTTAATGCGGAGAAGTGTGAGGTAATTCACTTTGGTAGGAATAACAGATGTGTTGAGTATAGGGCTAACGGGAGGACTTTGAATAGTGTGGAGGAGCAGAGGGATCTAGGTGTATGTGTGCATAGATCCCTGAAAGTTGGGAATCAAGTAGATAAGGTTGTTAAGAAGGCATATGGTGTCTTGGCGTTTATTGGTAGGGGGATTGAATTTAGGAGTCGTAGCGTTATGTTGCAACTGTACACAACTCTGGTGCGGCCGCACTTGGAGTACTGTGTGCAGTTCTGGTCCCCACATTACAGGAAGGATGTGGAGGCTTTGGAGAGGGTGCAGAGGAGGTTTACCAGGATGTTGCCTGGTATGGAGGGGAGATCCTATGAGGAGAGGCTGAGGGATTTGGGATTGTTTTCGCTGGAAAGGCGGCGGCTAAGAGGGGATCTTATTGAAACATATAAGATGATTAGAGGTTTAGATAGGGTGGATAGTGTTAGCCTTTTTCCTCTGATGGAGAAATCCAGCACGAGGGGGCATGGCTTTAAATTGAGGGGGGGTAGTTATAGAACCGATGTCAGGGGTAGGTTCTTTACCCAGAGGGTGGTGAGGGATTGGAATGCCCTGCCAGCATCAGTAGTAAATGCGCCTAGTTTGGGGGCGTTTAAGAGATCCGTAGATAGGTTCATGGACGAAAAGAAATTGGTTTAGGTTGGAGGGTCACAGTTTTTTTTTTTAACTGGTCGGTGCAACATCGTGGGCCGAAGGGCCTGTTCTGCGCTGTAATGTTCTATGTTCTATGTTACTAAATTTGCTGATGACACAAAGATAGGTAGGAGAGTAAATTGTGAAGAGGAGGTAAGGAGGCTACAATGGGATTTAGCCAGCTTAAGTAACTGGGAAAAGACCTGGCAAGTGGAGTATAATATGGGAAAATGGGAAATTGTCCACCTTGGCACCTAGAATGAAAAACAAGCTTTTTACATGAAGGGCTAGAGATTGCAGAGCTCTGAGATTCAGAGAGCCCTGGGTGTCCTTGTGCATGAACCACAAAAATGCAGGTACAGTAAGTAATGAGGGAAGTTAACAGAATGTTATTTTTTATTGTGAGGGGAATCGATTGCAAAATTAGAGAGGTTATGTTTCAGTTATGTCGAGCATGAGTGAGATTATTGGTAAGTAATATGTACAATATTGGTCTTCTTATTTAAGGAAGGATGTAAGTGAGTTGGAAACAGTTCAGAGATGATTTTTTGGACCAGGACCAGGAATGGGTGGGTTGTCTTATGAGGAAAGGGTGGACAGGCGAGGCTTGTATCTGCTGGAGTTTAGAAGAGTAAGAGGCAACATGATTGAAACAGGTAAGATCCTGAGTGAGCTGGACAGGGTGGATGTGGAGAGGATGTTTCCTCTTGTGGGGAAATCTAAAACTAGGATTCACTATTGAAAAATATACAACCTCCCACTTAAATAAAGAGAATTTGTTTTCTCAGGATAGTGAGTTTTTAAAATCACTCCCTTTTTAAAGGCAGTGGAGGCAGAGGCTTTGATTATTTTTAAGGCAGAGCTAGATAGATACTTGATAAGCAAGGAGGTGAAAGGTTATTGAGGTTAAGCAGGAATGTAGGATTGAGGTTACAATCAATCAGCCATGCTCTTGAATGGTGGAGCAGCCTCGAAGGGCCGAGTGGCCTACTCCTGCTCCTAATTCATATCATTGCATAAGAACATAAGAACTAGGAGTGGGAGTAGGCCATCTGGTCCCTCGAGCCTGCTCCGCCATTCAATAAGATCATGGCTGATCTTTTCGTGGACTCAGCTCCACTTACCCGCCCGCTCACCATAACCCTTAATTCCTTTACTATTCAAAAATGTACCTATTCTTGCCTTAAAAACATTCAATGAGGTAGCCTCAACTGCTTCACTGGGCAGGGAATTCCACAGATTCACAACCCTTTGGGTGAGGAAGTTCTTTCTCAACTCAGTCTTAAATCTCCCCCCACTTATTTTGAGGTCATGTCCCCTAGTTCTAGTTTCACCCGCCAGTGGAAACAACTTCCCTGCTTCTACCTTATCTATTCCCTTCATAATCTTTTATGTTTCTATAAGATCTCCCTTCATTCTTCTGAATTCCAATGAGTATAGCCCCAGTCTACGCATGAGCTAAACCTCTGAACTCTGGAATCAACCGAGTGAATCTCCTCTGCACCCCCTCCAGTGCCAGTGTATCCTTTCTCAAGTAAGGAGACCAAAACTGTACACAGTACTCCAGGTGTGGCCTCACCAGCACCTTATACAGCTGCAACATAACCTCACTGTTTTTGAACTCCATCCCTCTCACAATGAAGG
This sequence comes from Mustelus asterias, assembly GCF_964213995.1. Lineage (NCBI taxonomy): Eukaryota > Metazoa > Chordata > Chondrichthyes > Carcharhiniformes > Triakidae > Mustelus > Mustelus asterias. The sequence continues at coordinate 133,766,882 of NC_135808.1, read as the reverse complement.
ACAAAATTCCATTTGCCTTCTTAATCACCTGCTGCACCTGCAAATCAACTTTTTGCGATTCCTGCACAAGGACACCCAGGTCCCTCTGCACAGCAGCATGCTGCAATTTTTTTACCATTTAAATAATAGTCCATTTTGTTGTTATTCCTACCATTTACCAACATTGCACTCCATCTGCCAGACCCTTGTCCACTCACTTAGACTATCTATATCACTTTGCAGACTTTGTGTCCTCTGCACACTTTGCTCTGCCACTCATCTTAGTGTCATCTGCGAACTTTCACACACTACACTTGGTCCCCAATTCCAAATCATCTATGTAAATCGTAAACAATTGCAGTCCCAATACTGATCCCTGAGGCACCCCACTAGTCACTGATCGCCAACCAGAAAACACTTATTTACCCCCACTCTTTGCTTTCTGTTATGTAATGTTATGCATATGTTGGTAAGAATTAGAAAGCAAATTATATTGTGCACTTTTTATCAATTCAAAACAAAATAGAAAAATCCCGTGTGCCATGTTAATGCTCATACGTTTTTCAATCTTATAGAGTCATAGAGGTTTACAGCATGGAAACAGGTTCTTCGGCCCAACTTGTCCATGCCGCCCTTTTTTTATAAACCTCTAAGCTAATTCCAATTGTCCACATTTGGACCATATCCCTCTATACCCATCTTACCCATGTAACTATCTAAATGCTTTTTAGAAGACAAAATTGTACCCGCCTCTACTACTACCTCTGGCAGCTTGTTCCAGATACTCCCCACCCTCTGTGTGAAGTAATAGCCCCTCTGGACACTTTTGTATCTCTCCCCTCTCACCTTAAACCTATGCCCTCTAGTTTTAGGCTCCCCTACCTTTGGGAACAGATATTGACTATCTAGCTGATCTATGCCCCTCATTATTTTATAGACCTCTATAAGGTCACCCCTCAGCCCCCTACGCTCCGGAGAAAAATGTCCCAGTCTATCCAGCCTCTCCTTATAACTCAAATCATCAAGTTCCGGTAGCATCTTATTAATCTTGCTTTTATTTTATTAATTCACAGGATGTGGGCATTGCTGGCTAGGCCAGCATTTGTTGCCCATCTTAATTGCCCATTGGAAGGTGGTGGTCAGCTGTCGTCTTCAACCACTGCAGTCCTCAGTGCTGACAGAAAGGCCGTACCAGGATTTTGACTCAATGACAGTGAAGGAATGGCTAATATAGTTCCAAGTCAGGATGATGTGTAGCTTGGAGAGGAACTAGCAGATAGTGCTATCTTCCATGCATCTCTTGCCCTGCAGTGCAGTTTGTAGATGGTATACAATGCTGTCATTGTGGGCTGATGGCGGAAGGAATGAAATTGAAAGTTGTGGATTGGGGTGCCAATCAAGTTGGATGCTTCGTCTTGTTGGTATTGAGCATCTCGAGTGTTGTTGGGATTGCTTTCATCCAGGTAAGTGAAAATTATTCCTGGCTGTGGAGAAGGAGTCCTTGGGCAGTCACTTTTCATAGAATCATAGAAACCCTACAGTGCAGAAAGAGGCCATCTGGCCCATCGAGTCTGCACCGACCACAATCCTACCCAGGCCCTCCCCCTATATCCCTACACATTTACTCACTAATCCCTCTAACCTATGTATCTCAGGACACTAAGGGGCAATTTTAGCATGGCCAATCAACCTAACCCGCACATCTTTGGACTGAGGAAGGAAACAGGAGCACCCGGAGGAAACACACGCAGGCACGGGGAGAATGTGCAAACTCCACACAGACAGTGACCCAAGCCGAGAATCGAACCCAGATCCCTGGAGCTGTGAAGCAGCAGTGCCAACCACTGTGCTACCGTGCCGCCCAATTTGATTTGATTTGATTTATTATTGTCACATGCATTAACACACAGTGAAAAGTATTGTTTCATGCGCGCTATACAGACAAAGCATACCGTTCATAAAGAAGGAAACGAGAGAATGCAGAATATAAAGAGTTAGAATGAAGTTCTGGAAGCATAGAACGAGAGCAAAAGATAGAATTAGAAGATGTACTGGGCACAGCTTGCAAGAAGTCGTCTCGCTCCGGTGCCATCTTGGAATCATGTCACGAGGTGATTTGCATTCTGCAAAATTCCCAGCCTCTGACCTGTTCTTATAGCCACAATATTTATATGACTGGTCCAGTTAAGTTTCAGTTTCCACAAGAATGTAAAAAGGAAAATAGTAACTAAAATGAGTATTGGTCTCTTAGAGAATGAGACTGGGAAAGTAATAATGGGAAACAAGGAGATGGTGGATGCATTGAACAGATATTATGTGTTTTATTTTCCCTTTAGAAGAATGAAAAGTCAAGAGGTAAAAGGGAGGGAACAACTTAAAACAATCACAATTACAAGGAAAAGGTATGAGGGAAACGATGAGAAGTAAAGGCTGACATGTTCCTGTACCTGATCCACATCCTTGGTTCTGAAGAGAAGTGGCTGCAGAGATAGTAGATACATTGATTGTGATCTTCCAAATATCTTTAGATTCTGGAAAAATTGCAACCGATTGAAAAATCACAGTTGTGATGCCTCTATTCTCCTGGATCAAGGAGATACTTTGTTGGTCCAGTTGCTCACCAAACTCCCAGATGGCCTGTACCTCACCCTAGGCTGTTATCAGCTCGCACTTTGAGCAAGTTTGTGGTCAAACATTCCTAATACTGAGAAGTGCATTTCTATGTCTAACACCTGATGCCCATTCCAGCAAAAAAACTGCCTTGATATACTTGAGAGCAATTCCATCCCTTTTCAGAAGTTTTGTTGAAAGTTCAGAGATCCAGTCTCCTCCTTAAAGGAGATATTAGGCTAGAAATGAAAGCATAATGCATTCTCAGGACAATTACAAATGAAAAATTATGGCTGGTGCATCTACAATTTCCACTCTCACTTCCCTCTATATCCTTGGAAGAATCGCATGGTGCCTTACCAACTATAAGTATATACAGCCCATCTGAAAAGGAAGAATATGCAGGGCTAAGGAAGTGGAGTAGCATTAGGTGAGTTGCTCCCTTGGACATTCAGCAGAGCAATGGCAGGCTGAATGACCCTCTGTGCTGTAATGACTATGATAAGGCTGTATGGTGTATGGGCACCACTACTCTGGTGAAGTTTGCAGTAAAATTAGCACCATGATTTCAACATTCTGGTGGGGATGGTTAGTTCAGTTGGTTAGATGATGAATGTGAGTTTCAGAATCGTACCGGTTGCATGAGTTTGCTTCCTGTTCTGGCAAAAGTGAACATAAGAACTGCCTCCTCGTCCTGCCCCAGAGAGTGGAAGACAATGGCTAACCACCATAACAAATACTGTCAAGAAGATAGCTCAGGATGAGGCAGTAGCAGACAAAGAGGCAAGGACCTGACTTTGAGCGGAGCATAGATGAATGAATGATCTTATATCAATGTTAACATCAGAAGTCTACTGCCCTGCCCGCCGCAGAATCAGAGGAGGTTAGGGGTGGACAATGGAAATGTCCATTGACCTCAGGCGAGAATTTCCAGTCTCACTCAAGCAAGGCCATAGAATCACTCCTTTACCTCAGAATAGTTACCCATTACTTTGTACTCCACTTGTAGTTAAAACTTTCCCTTCATTTACTGACATCATTTACTGTTTCCCCAGCTTTATAACTAATCAGGAGGTGCTTTTGCCTCCCTCCCATGCTGGCCCATATAGCTTTGCATTCTGCAATTCAACCTTGAACTATGAAGGCCTTTCTAACTGTGTGGGCATGATGACCAGCTCACGCATCAGTCATGTCACTTGACTCTCCCTGTGTTCCAGAATCATTTATCTACAATTATTATTGCCAAAGTGTCATTCTTGGTCACATCTTGACATCTCTAGTTTAGCTCCCAGAATCAACAATTGTTAGTTTTTCCAAATTCATGCCAGCCATGCCTTTTAGGTAACCAGAATTTTATTTCCCTACTTTCCTGGAGCCCTTATGTTTCTGCACCATTTTTCTACCCTTACAATGCTCATGTGCACTTAAAGTACAGTTCGTAAGGTATTAAAACCTATCTGAGTTACACTCATGCATTACTTATAAAACATGTTCTCCAGTCAGGAGAATCAAGGTTGTTATTGCTGCATTGGATTCTTCCTTTCTTCCATAAGAGCATAAGAAGATATCTCATGGGATCCAGGATGAGGTGACCAAATGGATACAAAATTGGCTTGATGGCAGAAGACAGAGGGTGGTTGTACAGGGTTGACTTTCAAACTGGAGGCCTACGGCCAGCAGTGTTCCTCAGGGATCGGTGCTGGATCCACTGTTATTTGTCATTTATATTAATGATTTGGATGAGATTTTAGGAGGCATGGTTAGTAAGTTTGCAGATGACACCAAGATTCGTGGCATAGTGAATAGTGAAGATGGTTATCTAAGATTGCAACGGGACCTTGATCAATTCGGCCAGTGGGCTGACAAATGGCAGATGGAGTTTAATTTAGATAAATGTAAGGTGATGTATTTTGGTAGATCAGGACTTACTCAGTTAATGGTAGGGTGTTGGGGAGAGTTGTAGAACAAAGCGGTCCAGGGGTACAGGCTCATAGCTCCTTGAAAGTGGAGTCACAGGTGGACAGAGTGGTGAAGAAGGTATTCGGAATGCTTGGTTTCATTGGTCAGAACATTGAATACAGGAGTTGAGACGTCTTGTTGAAGTTGTAGAAGACATTGGTAAGGCTACACTTGGAATACTGTGTGCAGTTCTGGTCACTCTATTATAGAAAGGATATTATTAAACTAGAAAGAGTGCAGAAAAGATTTACTAGGATGCTACTGGGACTTGATGATTTGAGTTATAAGGAGAGGCTGGATAGTCTGGAACTTTTTTCCCTGAAGCGTAGGAAACTTAAGGGTGATCTTAGAGGTCTATAAAATAATGAGGGGCACAGATCAGCTAGATAGTCAATATCTTTTCCCAAAGGTAGGGGAGTCTAAAACTAGAGAGCATAGGTTTAAGGTGAGAGGGAGAGATACAAAAGGGTCCAGAGAGGCAATTTTTTCACACAGAGGGTGGTGAGTATCTGGAACAAGCTACCAGAGGTAGTAGTAGAGGCAGGTATAATTTTCTCTTTTAAAAAGTATTTAGACAGTTACATGGGTAAGATGGGTATAAAGAGATATGGGCCAAATGCGGGCAATTGGGACTAGCTTAGGGTTTTAAAAAAGTGCGGCATGGACAAGTTGGACCAAAGGGCCTGTTTCCATGCTGTAAACCTCTTTTTAAAAAAAAGAGCAAAGTAAATTTCTCCATTTGGTTACTGAACAAATGACTGAAATGTATTTGTAAAGCACAACGGGGAGCCTTGCTAGGGCAAGGATCTTGCACGCTAACTCCTCTAAATGATGGCACGGTGGCACAGTGGTTAGCGCTGCTGCCTCTCGACTCCAGGGACCTGAGCTTGATTTCCGACTTGAATCACTGCGGAGTCTGCACGTTCTCCCCGTGTCTGCGTGGGTTTCCTCCGGGTGCTCCGGTTTCCTCCCACAGTCCAAAAGAGATGCTGGTTAGGTGCATTGGCCATGCTAAATTCTCCCTCAGTGTACCCGAACAGGCACCGGAGTGTGGCGACTAAGAATTTTTCACAGTAACTTCGTTGCAGTGTTAATGTAAGCCTACATGTGACACTAATTAAAAAAAAACCTGCACTTAAAATTTAACCTTCTTCTCTCCAAGAGCAACAGTCTCAACCTCTCAAATCTATCCTCATATAATCTTCCAAAGATCGAAGCAGCCACCCATGGATGCATATAAATAATGTGACTAGACTTCCAACTATTTTGCTATAATTTTGGTGAAAACTTCCAATTAGTCATCTGGAATGTTCCATTTCATTTCATTAAAGTAATAGCACCATAGCACCACAGAAAAGCTGCAGCACAGAAGGAGATTATTTGGCCCATCTTGTCCATGTCAGCCTGAGGACACCCTTTCTCATCAAGCGGCATGTTGGCACAATGGTTAGCACTGTGCAAAATCTCACTAGGTGTCCTGTCTGGAGATAATACACATCTCTTTAACCTGTGCTTAATGTTCCCTCCACTCACATTGTTTGTACCTTTAAGACTTGATTAGTTGTAAAGGCTCACTTTCCAATCATTATTCATGTAAATTGAGTTTGTGTCTTTGTGCCCTGTTTGTGAACAGAACACCCACCGACCTGACGAAGGGACAGCCTGTTCCGAAAGCGAGTGGCTTTTGCTACCAAATAAACCTGTTGAACTTTAACCTGGTGTTGTTAGACTTCTTACAGGGGAGGATCCAGAGGATTGGAGAATAGCCCATGTTGTTCCTTTGTTTAAGAAAGGTAGCAAGAATAATCCAGGTTATTACAGGCCGGTGAGCCTTACATCAGTGGTCGGGAAATTATTGGAGAGGATTCTTCGAGACAGGATTTATTCCCACTTGGAAATAAGTGGACGTATTAGTGAGAGGCAACATGGTTTTGTGAAGGGCAGGTAGTGTCTCACGAACTTGATCGAATTTTTCGAGGAAGTGACGAAGATGATTGATGAGGGTAGGGCGGTGGATGTTGTCGACATGGACTTCAGTAAGGCCTTTGACAAGGTCCCTCATGGCAGACTGGTGCAGAAGGTGAAGTCACATGGGATCAGAGGTGAGCTGGCAAGGTGGATACAAAACTGGCTCGATCAAAGAAAGAGTTTTAACAACACCAGGTTAAAGTCCAACAGGTTTATTTGGTAGCAAATACCATTAGCGTTCAGAGCGCTGCTCCTTCGTCAGATGGAGTGGAAATGTGCTCTTAAACAGTGCACAGAGACACAAAATCAAGTTACAGAATACTCCTTACCCCTTCTTCTGTAACTGTGTATTCTGTAACTTGATTTTGTGTCTCTGTGCGCTGTTTGAGAGCACATTTCCACTCCATCTGACAAAGGAGCAGCGCTCCGAAAGCTAATGGTTATTGCTACCAAATAACCCTGTTGGACTTTAACCTGGTGTTGTGAGACTTCTTACTGTGTTCACCCCAGTCCAACGCCGGCATCTCCACATCATGACTTCGATCAAAGAAGACAGAGGGTAGCAGCAGAAGGATGCGTTTCTGAATCGAGGGCTGTGACAAGTGACGTTCCTCAGTGATCAGCGCTGTTTGTAATATATATATAAATGATTTGGAGGAAAATGTAACTGGTTTGCGGACGACACAAAGGTTGGTGGATTTGCGGATAGCGATGAGGACCATCAGAGGATACAGCAAGATATAGATCAGTTGGAGACTTGAGCGGAGAGATGGTAAATGGAGTTTAATCCGGACAAATGAGAGATAATGCATTTTGGAAGGTCTAATACAGATAGGAAATATACAGTAAATGGTAGAACCCTTAAGAGTATTGATAGGCAAAGGGTGTACAGGTACACAGGTCACTGAAAGTGACAATGCAGGTGGAGAAGGTAGTCAAGAAGGCATACGGCATGTTTGCCTTCATCGGCCGGGGTATTGAGTTTAAAAATTGGCAAGTCATGTTGCAGCTTTATAGAACCTTAGTTAGGCTGCACTCGGAATATAGTGTACAATCCTGGTCACCTAACTACCAAAAGGATGTACAGAAAAGATTTACCAAGATGTTGCCTGGTATGAAGGGCATTAGCTATGAGGGGAGGTTGGAGAAACTTGGTTTGTTCTCACTGGAGCGATGGAGGTTGAGGGGAGACCTGATAGAAGTCTACAAGATTATGAGACGCATGGACAGAGTGGATAGTCTGAAGCTTTTTCCCAGGGTGGAAGAGTCAATTACTAGGGCGCATAGGTTTAAGGTGCGAGGGGTAAGGTTTAAAGGAGATGTACGAGGCAGATGTTTTACAGAGTGTAGTGGATGCCTGGAACTCGTTGCCAGGGGAGGTAATGGAAGCAGATACGGTCGTAACTTTTAAGGGGCATCTTGACAAGTACATGAATAGGATGGCAATAGAGGAATATGGTCCCCGGAAGGGTAGGGGGTTTAGCTAAGTCGGGCAGCATGGTTGGTGCAGGCTTGGAGGGCCGAAGGGCCTGTTCCTGTGCTGTAATTTTCTTTGTTCTTTGTTCTGAAAGACATGCTGGTTAGGTGCAATGGCCATACTAAATTCTCCTTCAGTGCACCTGAACAGATACCGAACGTTGGCAACTCGGGGATTTTTACAGTAACTTCATTGCAGTGTTAATGTAAGCCTACTTGTGACAAATAAATAAACTTCACTTATCTTTAAACCCACCTTCCTGCATCTGGCCCCTAGCCCTGAGGCTTACAGCACTCAAGGTACAAATCCAGGTACTTTTTCAAAGAGTTTAGGGTCTCTGCCTCCACCACCTACTCGGGCAGCGAATTCCACACACCCAGCACAAACAAATTTAGCGTCAGAGAACACTGTGATCTGGAGCTATTACACAGAGATCATCTGTCTGATCTTATGGAGAAATACTTAAATGTTTGAAGTATTTTTCATGAGAAATGGGGCAGGACTGTCTGGTCTCGTCCGTGGCAGAGCCCTTTACAAGTGAGAATGGAAAATTTGGCATTCCGGCCAAAACTTCATTCACTCTGGGCAGCACCGGGAAACTCCAGTCAAAAGCGAAGAGGAAAATTTTGGCCGTGAATTGAAACGTATAAAATTATGGGGGGTTTGGGAGACTACAAAGGTGGGACCTATTTTCGGTAGCAGACAGTTAATTATCAGGTGGGGTATTTATCTAAAGTAATTAATAGAAGGATAAGGGGGAAGATGAGATATTTTGTTAGCAAATGGGCAGTGGGGAAACTGGAACTCACTGCCTGAAAATGTAATAGAGAAACTCCCACAACTTCAGAAAGAATATTTGAATACGCATTTGAAGTCCAATAACCTAAAGGGATACAGAGCAGGAACTATAAATTGGGATGATGCTGGGTAGCACTTTGTTGGAAAGCATGGATATGGTGGGCTGAATAGCCACTCTCAGTACTGTACATTTCCAATATTTCTATGAGATATTCCATCAACGTTGCTACAAGTAGTCAAATGGCTGGATTCTCCAACCTCGCGCGCAGCTGGGATTCTCTGATCCTGCTACAGTAAACAGAGATTTAGCTGAGTGCCAAATTCTCCAATCTCGTTGGCAGCTGTAGTACGAGGCCAGAGAATGCCAGCCACTTTCTTCCAATTGACCAAATCTATTCTCTTAATATCTTGACTATTTTGATCAAATGGATACAGACCTGGTTCAGTCATAGAAAACAGGGTAGCAGTGGAAGGGTACATTTCTGAATGGAAGGCTGTGACAAGTGGCGTTCCTCAGGGATCAGTGCTGGGACCTTTGCTATTTGTAATATATATATATGATTTGGAGGAAAATGTAACTGGTTTGATTAGTAAGTTTGCGGACGACACAAAGGTTGGTGGAATTGCGAATAGCGATGAAGATCGTCAGAGGATACAGCAGGATATAGATCGGTTGGAGACTTGGGCGGAGAGATGGCAGATGGAGATTAATCCGGACAAATGTGAGGTAATGCATTATGGAAGATCTAATAGAGATGGGAAATATACAGTAAATGGCAGAACCCTTAAGAGTATTGATAGACAGAGGGATCTGGGTGTATAGGTACACAGGTCACTGAAAGTGGCAACGCAGGAGGAGATGGCAGACATATTTAAAATGTCAGTATTCACGGGGGAGGTGCCGGATGATTGGAGGGTGGCTCATGTTGTTCCGTTGTTTAAAAAAGGTTCCAAAAGAAATCCGGGAAATTATCGGCCAGTAAGTTTGACGTCGGTGGTGGGCAAGTTATTGGAAGGTGTGATAAGGGATAGGATCTACAAATATTTGGATAGACAGGGACTTATTAGGGAGAGTCAACATGGCTTTGTGCGTGGTAGGTCATGTTTGACCAATCTATTAGAGTTTTTCGAGGAGGTTACCAGGAAAGTGGATGAAGGGAAGGCGGTGGATGTTGTCTACCTGGATTTCAGCAAGGCCTTTGACAAGGTCCCTCATGGGAGGTTAGTTAGGAAGGTTCAGTCGCTGGGTATACATGGGGAGGTAGTAAATTGGATAAGACACTGGCTCAATGGAAGAAGCCAGAGAGTGGTTGTGGAGGATTGCTTCTCTGAGTGGAGGCCTGTGACTAGTGGTGTGCCGCAGGGATCGGTGTTGGGTCCATTGTTGTTTGTCATCTATATCAATGATCTGGATGATAATGTGGTCAATTGGATCAGCAAGTTTGCTGATGATACAAAGATTGGAGGTGTAGTGGACAGTGAGGAAGGTTTTCAAAGCTTGCAGAGGGATTTGGACCAACTAGAAAAATGGGCTGAAAAATGGCAAATGGAATTTAACGCAGACAAGTGTGAGATATTGCACTTTGGAAGGACAAACCAAAGAAGAACGTACAGGGTAAATGGTAGGACTCTGAAGAGTGCAGTTGAACAGAGGGATCTGGGAATACAGGTACAGAGTTCCCTAAAAGTGACGTCACAGGTGGATAGGGTCGTAAAGAGTGCCTTTGGTGCATTGGCCTTTATAAATCGGAGTATCGAGTATAAAAGTTGGAGTATTATGGTAAGGTTATATAAGGCATTGGTGAGGCCGAATTTGGAGTATTGTGTACAGTTTTGGTCACCTAGTTACAGGAAGGATGTAAATAAGATTGAAAGAGTGCAGAGAAGGTTCACAAGGATGTTGCCAGGACTTGAGAAGCTGAGTTACAGAGAGAGATTGAATAGGTTGGGACTTTATTCCCTGGAGCGTAGAAGATTGAGGGGAGATTTGATAGAGGTGTATAAGATTTTGATGGGTATAGATAGAGTGAATGCGAGCAGGCTTTTTCCGCTGAGGCTAGGGGAGAAAAAAACCAGAGGGCATGGGTTAAGGGTGAAAGGAGAAAAGTTTAGAGGGAATATTAGGGGGGGCTTCTTCACGCAGAGAGTGGTGGGAGTGTGGATGAGCTGCCGGATAAAGTGGTAAATGCGGGGTCACTTTTAACATTTAAGAAAAACTTGGACGGGTTCATGGATGAGAGGGGTGTGGAGGGATATGGTCCAAGTGCAGGTCAGTGGGACTAGGCATAAAATGGTTCGGCACAGACAAGAAGGGCCAAAAGGCCTGTTTCTGAGCTGTAATTTTCTATGGTTCTATGGTTCTAAAGTAGTCAAGAAGGCATACGGCATGCTTGCCTTCATCGGCCGGGGCATTGAGTTTAAAAATTGGCAAGTCATGTTGCAGCTTTATAGAAGCTTAGTTAGGCTGCACTTGGAATCTCGAGTTCAATTCTGCTTGCCAAATTACCAGAAGGATGTGAAGATTTTGGAAAGGGTACAGAAAAGATTTACCAGGATGTTGCATTAGCTATGAGGAGGGGTTGGAGAAACTTGGTTTGTTCTCACTGGAACAGAGATTGAGGGGCGACCTGATAGAAGTCTACAAGGTTATGGGAGGCATGGACAGAGTGGATAGTCAGAAGCTTTTTCCCAGGGTGGAAGAACCAATTACTAGGGGGCATAGGTTTAAGATGCGTGGAGCAAGGTTTAAAGGAGATGTACGAGGCAAGGTTTTTACACAGAGGATGGTGAGTGCCTGGAACTTGCTGCCGGGGGAGGTAGTGGAAGCACATGCAATAGTGACTTTTAAGGGCTTCTTGACAATTACATGAATAGGATGGGAATAGAGGGATATGGTCCTGGGAATGGTAGTGGGTTTTAGTTCAGATGGACAGCATGGTCGGTGCAGGCTTGGAGGGCCGAAGGGCCTGTTCCTGTGCTGTAATTTTCTTTGTTCTTCGTAAATCATCCCTTACCCTTCTAAATTCCAGAGAATGCAATACAAGTTTATGTAATGTCTCCTTGTAATTCATCCCTTGGAATCTCAATAACATTCTGATATATCTACAATACACTCCCTCCAAATCGTATTCAGAGTATGGTTTAACTAGGACTGAAGCTTGAGTTTAATCACGTTGTATTCCAATCACTGGGTGATAGACTGAATACAATGATGCAGAGGCCAATATTTCAAAGTAATGCTGTTTATAATGCCATTGCAACAAAATAAATGCCCGCACTCCCCCCCTGACAAAGGCCATGAAAGGCAATCACCCCAGTAACAGCATGCAGAGCATTCCCTGCACAGGCCAAAAAAACTGGTATGAACGAAGACTAGTCATGTTTCTTCAATGCCCAAAGAATAATGGCAGCATTTTGCAATCAAAGTGCCTCATTTGTTCACTTCAATGTATAATGGCTTCATAAAATAAATATGCAGTTGTACATTCCAATTGAGCCTGTTTTGAGAAATTATAGAACATAGAACCATACAGCACAGAACAGGCCCTTCGGCCCACGATGTTGTGCCGAGCTTTATCTGAAACCAAGATCAAGCTATTCCACTCCCTATCATCCTGGTGCGCTCCATGTGCCTATCCAATAACCGCTTAAATGTTCCTAAAGTGTCTGACTCCACTATCACTGCAGGCAGTCCATTCCACACCCCAACCACTCTCTGCATAAAGAACCTACCTTGGATATCCTTCCTATATCTCCCACCATGAACCCTATAGTTATGCCCCCTTGTAATAGCTCCATCCACCCGAGGAAATAGTCTTTGAACGTTCACTCTATCTATCCCCTTCATCATTTTATAAACCTCTATTAAGTCTCCCCTCAGCCTCCTCCACTCCAGAGAGAACAGCCCTAGCTCCCTCAACCTTTCATCATAAGACCTACCCTCCAAACCAGGCAGCATTCTGGTAAATCTCCTCTGCACTCTTTCCAGTGCTTCCACATCCTTCTTATAGTGAGGTGACCAGAACTGCACACAATATTCCAAATGTGGTCTCACCAAGGTCCTCTACAGTTGCAGCATAACCCCATTGCTCTTAAACGCCAACCCCCTGTTAATAAAAGCTAACACACTATAGGCCTTCTTCACAGCTCTATCCACTTGAGTGGCAACCTTTAGAGATCTGTGGATATGGACCCCAAGATCTCTCTGTTCCTCCACAGTCTTCAGAACCCTACCTTTGACCCTGTAATCCACATTTAAATTAGTCCTACCAAAATGAATCACCTCACATTTATCAGGGTTAAACTCCATTTGCCATTTTTCGGCCCAGCTTTGCATCCTATCTATGTCTCTTTGCAGCCTACAACAGCCCTCCACCTCATCCACTACTCCACAAATCATTTGAGAAAGAAAAAATGAAACTCACCTTTCACTGGTCAAAAGGGTGTTATGATGTGGAGATGCCGGCGTTGGACTGGGGTAAACACAGTAAGAAGTCTCACAATACCAGGTTAAAGTCCAACAGGTTTATTTGGTAGCACAAGCCACTAGCTTTCAGAGCGCTGCTCCTTCATCAGGTGAGTGGGAGTTCTGTTCACAAGCAGGGCATATAAAGACACAAACTCAATTTACAAAATAATGGTTGGAATGAGAGTTTTTACAGGTAATCAAGTCTTAAAGGTACAGACAATGTGAGTGGAGAGAGGGTTAAACACAGGTTAAAGAGATGTGTATTGTCTCCAGACAGGACAGTTAGTGAGATTTTGCAAGCTCAGGCTTGATGAAGACGAACATCTTGCCACGTCCAGTACTTCCCCGGAGCGGAGAAGCTACAACATCTCCTCCGGAGCCTTCAACATGTCATTGATGAAGACGAACATCTCGGCAAGGCCATCCCCACACCCCCAATTCTTGCCTTCACTACACCAGCATCCCCCACGACGATGGCATTGCTGCAACTGCCTCAGTACTCAACACTGACAACTGCCAATCTCCAGATGCAATTTTACAACTCATCCGCTTCATCCTGGACCACACTGTCTTCACCTTCAGCAACCAGTTCTTCATCCAGACACACGGAACAACCATGGGGACCAAATTTGCACCTCAAGATGCCAACATCTTCATGCACAGGTTCAAACAAGACCACTTCACCGCACAGGATCCTCAACCAATGCTATACACTAGATACATCGATGACATTTTCTTCCTTTGGACTCATGGTGGACAATCACTGAAACAACTATATGATGACATCAAAAAGTTCCATCCCACCATCAGACTCACCATGGACTACTCTCCGGAATCGGTTGCATTCTGAGACACACGCATCTCCATCAAGGACGGTCACCTCAGCACTTCATTGCACCACAAGCCCACAGATAACCTCACGATGCTCCACTTCTCCAGCTTCCACCCTCAACATGTTAAAGAAGCCATCCCCTACGGACAAGCCCTCCGAATACACAGGATCTGCTCGGATGAGGAGGATCGCAACAGACACCTCCAGAGGCTGAAAGATGCCCTCATTAGAACAGGATATGGCGCTCGACTCATTGATCAACAGTTCCAACGCGCCACAGCGAAAAACAGCACCGACCTCCTCAGAAGACAAACACGGGACACGGTGGACAGAGTACCCTTCGTTGTCCAGTACTTCCCCGAAGCGGAGAAACTACAACATCTTCTCCGGAGCCTTCAACATGTCATTGATGAAGACGAACATCTCGTCAAGGCCACCCCTATGCCCCCACTTCTTGCCTTCAAACAACCGCACAACCTCAAACAGACCATTGTCCGCAGCAAACTACCCAGCCTTCAGGAGAACAGTGACCACGACACCACACAACCCTGCCACAGCAACCTCTGCAAGACATGCCAGATCATCGACACGGATGCCATCATCTCACGTGAGAACACCATCCACCAGGTACACGGGACATACACCTGCAATTCGGCCAATGTTGTCTACCTGATACGCTGCAGGAAAGGATGTCCCGAGGCATGGTACATTGGGAAGACCATGCAGACGCTACAACGGATGAATGAACACCGCTCGACAATCACCAGGCAAGAGTGTTCTCTTCCTGTTGGGGAACACTTCAGCAGTCACGGGCATTCGGCCTCTGATCTTCGGGTAAGCGTTCTCCAAGGCGGCCTTCACGACACACGACAGTGCAGAGTCGCTGAGCAGAGACTGATAGCCAAGTTCCGCACACATGAGGACAGCCTCAACCAGGATCTTGGGTTCATGTCACACTATCTGAAACCCCCACGACTTGCCTGGGCTTGCAAAATCTCACTAACTGTCCTGGCTGGAGACAATATGCGTCTCTTTAACCTGTGCTTAACCCTCTCTCCACGCACATTGTCTGTACTTTAAGACTTGATTACTTGTAAAGATTCGCATTGCAACCATTATTTTGTAAATTGAGTTTGTGCCTTTATATGCCCTGTTTGTGAACAGAACTGATGTGGAGTAAACCCCCACAGCTTGCCTCCTGGACTTGCAGAATTTCACCAGCTGTTCTGTCTGGAGACAATACACATCTCTTTAACCTGTGTTGAATGCTCCCTCCACCCACATTGTCTGTACATTTAAGACCTGGCTGGCTGTAGAGATTTGCATTCTAATCAGTATTCTGTAATTTGATTTCTGTGTCTGTTTGCACTGTTTGAGAACAGATATCCACTCCATCTGACGAAGGAGCTATGCTCCGAAAGCTTATGGTATTTGCTACCAAATAAACCTGTTGGACTTTAACCTGGTGTTGTGAGACTTCTTACTGTGAACAGAACTCCCACTCACCTGATGAAGGGGCAGCGCTCCGAAAGATAGTGGCTTGTGCTACCAAATAAACCCGTTGGACTTTAACCTGGTGTTGTGAGACTTCTTACAAAAGGTTGTTGCCAGCTAGATGGTCTGAACTTGATCAGACGGATAGTGAATGTAACCAATACAAATGGAATTCAGAATAATACTTCTCTGAAAGTGAAATTCTGCGCAAGTCAATTGTGTAAAGTTTCCTCCAAGTTGTAAATATTTCATTGGAAGCCTGATTGACGTGGATGGTCTTTACTTGTTTGTGTTATGTTTTTTTAAGATTCAATGTGTCCCAAAGTAAATTCTGATAAAGTAAGCAAACAATGGGCAGATTGAACAAAATATGTGCCACATGGTCATTGCACCAACAAGGACAAAGTTTATCATGATCTTCCCAGGTCATCACAACCTGGGCAATGAAATTACAATCATGTCAAGCCACAGAATCATGTGAATTTTAATCTTTTTTTAAGAAATATATCTCAGGATTAATTAGCAAGACATGTGAATATCTGTTACATTCACAAAGAGAACAAAGAGCTCTGGTTCATACAACATTAGAAATGAGACATTTTAACTCATGAAAATTCTTCTGAACAAATAATTTTATTCCAAAATCATGAACTTTGATACTGATAAGAAGTGGATTATTCAGCAAAGTGACGCGTGCAAGTGGTCACCTGATACAGAGTTACTGGCTATATATTTGGAGGCAGAAGCAAATTGAATTCAGATTCAAGATGAAAGGCTTTATCTTCTTGTTGGCTCTCGCCTGTGCGGGTAAGACAAGATATTAAATATTTTCCCCATATTTTAAAAATCAAATTCTTGAACATTTGACGAAAAATCTTTTTTGTTCTCATTTTTATTTGTTCCTTCATTTTCAGGGAGTGAAGATGTCAGCAGATATGGTAGGTTAATTTCTTCTTGTTCAAACACTGACATTTTAGTTTTATGTTCTTCAATTTGATGTTGCTTTATTATTCCAATTTGCACAGATCCCACCTTCTCTCAAACCAAGATGCATATTTACAAGTATGATGGTGTGATTCTGACTGGGCTGCCAGAGAAAGGCTTGAATAGAGCTGGTATGAGAATAACCAGCAGAGTGAAGATCAGGGGACTAGGATCAAGCCAGTACCTTCTACAAGTAAGCAAATTTATGGATTTTTCTGCAATATTGGTTCAGTGGGAGTAATGGAAATTATAGATAATTCATATTCAAGGGATTGAGTTGGGTTCCTAAGACATGAGAATGAGTTTTACATAAAAACTGAAACATGAGTTCCTAACTTTAGATTAGACATGAACTTCTCAAACAGCAGTACAACACTCATTACTATCTACAATGGGATTGCAGCTGTAATATTACAATTCTCTTGGTGTCAGGAATGAAAGGTGTAAGTGGGGAGATAGTGAGACATGCTGCAGCCTCGATTCTCCCCACTCTGGGTTTCCAGGTGCCGGCCATGCAAAAGTGTAAAGCAAACCTGCCCCTGTCCTGCGGGAAGGAAAAGTGATAAGTGTGAGGTACTCCAAAACCTCTCCATCTATTTTATGAATAATTTGAAACAGGAACAAAGTAAGGCCACAGGAAGAAAGTAAGGATTCGCTAATTTAGTAGACTATCTCTTGTTAACTGCATGAGGGAGATAGGGATAGGATAAAGAAATATAGAAACTATAAGCAGGAGGAGGCCATTCGTCCTTTTGAGCCTGTTCTGCCATTCATCTTGATCATGGCTGATCATCAAATCCAATATGCTGATGCCCCTTTCTCCCATATCCCTTAATCCCATCAGCCCCAAGAGCTATATCTAATTTACTCTTGAAATCACGCAACGTTTTGGCCTCAACTACATTCTGTGATAGTGAAGTCCACATTCGCCACTCTCTGGATGAAGAAACCTCTCCTCACCTCAGTTCTAAAAGGTTTACCTCTTATCCTCAAACTATAACTCCCAGCTCTGGACTCCCCCACCATTGGAAAGGTTCTTTCTGAATCGAGCCCTGCCTAACCCTGTTAGAATTTTTATAAGTTACTATGAGATCCCCTCTCACTCTTCTAAACTCCAGTAAATATAATCCTAACCGACTTAGTCTCTCCTCATATGACAGACCTACCATCCCAGCAATCAGCTTGGCAAACCTTCACTGTATTCCCTCTATATGTGCCAATAAGGTTAGAAGATGGAAGAGAGGAAGATATTAGTGTGGGGAATCAACAACAGCTCAGACTGTTTTTGGCCAAATGGCCCATTCCAGTTCTGTAATTATTGTTATGAGTAGAAAAGCTGTGGTTTCTGAGGGCATTGGTATAGGCCAGTTATTGACCCATCCATACTGCTTGGCTGGATTACCAATCAGGATGGAGCTTTCACACCTTGACATTATACATGAACACACAAGCTTGAATTCAAGTTATAATTTACATCCTCAGAGAGTGCAAGTGGCAATGCCATGTGCTCTGTAAGTAAATAAATAAGGAAAGTTACATTGCAAATTGCCCAAGAGTCGCAAGGAAATGAGTCTTTGAGCATTTTCTAGACTGACCTTGTTGCCACATTGGATCTGTCCTCTGTGGTCTGTCAATGGAACAATACTGGAGATCAGACAGAATGCACAAGAATCCGAATTGAAGATTAGAGGGTGCTGGTCCATTTCTCAAACTGGAGACAGTAATGGGCATCATGATTTCAAAATAGAAAATATGCTGTTGTCTCATTAATCATTTGAGGGTAAGCAATGTAGTGGCATGAGCACAACTTTCATTTGCGGTTATGTCTTAATCTCAGCTTGAAAATCCTCAACTTCAAGAGCTGAATGGAATTTGGCCCAAGGACCCATTTTCCTCACTCCGCAAGTTGACAGAAAGATGGACCCCACACCTGACCAGACCAGTGAAATTTGGGTATCTCAATGGCCGAGTGGGAAATATCTACACCTCAGAAGACTTACCTGAAGATATTTTAAACATCCACAGAGGAATCATCAACATTTTCCAAATCACCAACAAGAAATTCCAAAACTTCTATGATTTACAAGAGGTATTTATTTCACTTTTGCACACAAACTTTATACATCATCTACATTTGACTCTGAAGTCTCGCTCACTAACCAAAATGTAATTGTCTAGGCTGGAATTGAAGGAATCTGCCATACAAGATATATAGTTCAAGAGGACAAGAGAAAGGAACGCCTGGTCATAACAAAATCTAAAGACTTGACCAATTGCCAGGAGAGGGTTTTGAAACAAACTGGTACAATCTACACGCAACTCTGCCCTTCCTGTCAGCAGGTATACTTCTCATCATCAATTCTTTCCCAAATTATTCCAACTCTCAATAAAATCAGCTCCCAATCAAAATCTGATCATTGTCCATTCAGGTCCATTGCCGCAGACAAAATAACATTCATTCCTCTCCAAGATGGAAAGGGTTGTTAGATGCCTGACCTTATTTTTTGAACCTATCAACAGAAATAGACAGAATGGTAACCATGGTGATGTTTTCCTATCATTAGAGAGGCAGGAATATCCGTGCATCTGCTGCTTCCACCATCGTCCTGAAACCTACAGCACTTGGTGCAATTGTTCAGGAAGCTAGGGTTCGAGAAGTGCATCAGTTTACACCGTTCCATGAACTTGATGGGGCTTTTCGATTGGAGGCAAGGTAAGTCAACAATTAGCTTTGTTAATGATTCTCATTCGTTTGTCTTCCATTCTGCTTCTGGACTGTGTTTGGAACTTAACATTTTCAACTCTCTGTAAACAATTGTTGATACAGTCAAGTCTGATTATGGACCAGAATGTTACCATTAGTTGTTGCAGAACAAAAACCCCACCCAATGATCCAATCTTGATCTTTTCCTCCACAGTAAAGCTGTTTGACTTTCTTTCAGTGTCACATTTGTTCTGGAAAGCCTCTGATGAACATTTTCCATTGCAGACAAAGCCTTATCTTGGAGAAGATCACATCAGCGCAGATGGAACAAATCCCAGACATGCGAAGTCAACGAAGTTTGCAATACCGCAGCGAGAGAAATGTTCTCCAGCAGCCATTCAAATTGCTGAAGGACCAAAATGTGATCACACAGGTGAATATATCGACAAATATTCTTCTCTTTTTAAAATTTGTCCAAGGAATGTGGGAGTCCAGTAAGGCTAACATTTGGTGCCCATCTATAACTTATTGACAAGGACCCAGCAACAGTGAAGGAATGGTGACTTAGTTTTAAGTTATAATGTTGGGTGATTTGGAGGGGAGTTTGCATACGGTGATGTACCCATGTGTCCGCCACTCGTGCTCTGAGCTGTACAGGTTGTGGGTTTGCAAGGCGGTGTTGAAGGAGCCTGAGTGAGTTGTGGCAATGTATCTTGTCGATGGTACACACTGCTGCCACTGTGCGACTCTGGAGGTATAATGTGCTGAATGAGTTGCCTATTAAGTGGGCTGCGTTGTCCTGGATGGTGTTGTTTCAGGAATGTTGTTGGAGCTGCACTCATGCAGCCAATTCTTCACCTCTTTCTGTTAAATTAGCCTCAGTGAAAGAGATTAATTTAATGGAGTTTTTATTTGTTTTTTTTCACTAGATTAAAGACACCTTGAATCACATGGCTAAGCACAATGTGCAGGATATCCATATGGATGCTCCATTGAGACTCCTGCAGCTTGTGCAGTTTCTCCGTTTAGCTCCACACAGAGCCTTCTCTGAAATTTGGAACTGGGCTAAAACACAACCTGAACAAAGGTACGTGGTCACAAGAGCATTAAGATTATGATTTAAGATGAAAGTTTTATCACAATATAACTGGTGCGGCACGGTGGCACAGTGGATAGCACTGCTGCTTCACAGAACCAGGGACACGGGTTCAATTCTGGCCTTGGCTCACTATCTGGATGGAGTTTGCACATTGTCCCCATGTCTGCGTGGGTTTCCTCCAGGTGCTCTGGTTTCCTCCAACAGTCCAAAGACGTGCAGGTTAGGTAGATTGGCTATGCTAAATTGGCCCTTGGTGTCAGGGGGACAAGCTAGGGTAAATGCATGGGGTTATGGGCATAGGGCCTTGCTGAGATTATGATCGGTGCAGTCTCAGTGGGCCGAATGGCCTCTTTCTGCTCTGTAGAGTTCTTTGACTCTATGATAACTGGCTCTACAGTTGGCCATGACTCGTAAACCTGAGCAGTGGATCCCTTACTTCAGCCTGGTGTGATTGCCTAAAGGACAGGGACAACCCCAACACCCCCATAAACCCCAACGCCCACAGCAACTCCCCTCACCCCCACATCACACACCTCTTCATTATCCTGCAAAGCTCAGAGGTGTCTATTTAAAGTAAACTACAACAAACCAGTTGATAAATGGCTGTGAGATTTGAGAGCTTCCACTCTCGTGTTATAATCCTATTGTCCTTGGCCTGCTGCAATGTTCCAGTGAAGCTCAATGTAAACTGGAGGAACCGCATCTCATCTTCCAGCTTGGCACATTTCAGCCTTCTGCTCTCAACATCAAATTCAACAACTTCAGATGATTACCTCTCCCACCTCGACCCCTTTGTTTTCATTTTATTTAATTTTTAACTCTTTTCTATCTTTTATTTATTTATTGTCTTTCTTTACTTTTGTTTCCCCTTGCACTCTTTCCCCCTTTTTTCCCTCCATTTCTTATTTTTCCTCCTCCTTTGCTTCCTCTTATCCCCTTTTCTCAATTTTACCTCTCTCCCATCCATCTCCCCCCTCCCCTCACTCCTCATCTGTCGCAGCTTACCCCCTGATTTCAGCTTCTCTGCCGTATGGCCATTCACACCTTCTATTACCAGGCTGATTCCTGGGATGTGAGGTCTGTCATAAGAGGAGAGATTAAGTCAGTTAGGATTGTATTCACTGGAGTTTAGAAGAGTGAGAGGGGATCTCATAGAAATTTATAAAATTCTTACAGTGTTAGACAGGGGTAGATTCAGAAGGAATGTTCCCAGTGGTGGGGGAGTCCAGAACAAAGGGACAGAGTTTGAGGATGAGGGATAAACCTTTTAGAACAGAGGTGAGGAGAAATTGCTCCACCCAAGGCGTGGTGAATGTGTGGAATTCATTACCATAGAATGTAGTTGAGGCCAAAACGTTGTGCGATTTCGAGTAGAAATTAGATATAGTTCTTGGGGCTAAAGCATCAAGGGACATGGGAGGATGGGGGGATCAGGATATTGAATTTGATGATCAGCCATGATCAAAATGAATAGCGGAGCAGGCTCGAAGGGCCGAATGGCCTACTCCTGCTTCTAGTTTCTCTGTTTCCATATTTAGGTTTCCGAGCCTTTCCGCTTGTTTTTCTGGCTATGACTCATCTTTCATACCCTCACCCTACAGCATAAATATCTTCCACTTTCTGTACATTTCTGCTTTGACAAAGTGCCATCCGGACTCAAAGCGTCACCTCTTTTCCCTCATTACAGATGCTGCCAGACCTGTTGGGATTTCCAGCAATTTCTCTTTTGGTTATAATCCATGATGCTCAGAATGTTCTTTTCTCTTAAAAATGATGCATCATGCAGCGACTCTGAATACATCACAAAACAGACAATCTCAAACCTAGCGTATGAGTGAGCTGGTGTGGGATTTGGGGATGTTTTGCCAGAGCAATGACAATTCAGCCTCTAAATCTGGAGTTAGTCTATATTGGATCTTCAACATCACAAGTCTGCGTGGGTTTCCTCCGGGTGCTTCTGTTTCCTCCCACAGTCCAAAGATGTGCGGGGTTAGGTTGATTGGCCATGCTAAAATTGCCCCTTAGTGTTCTGGGATGCATAGATTAGAGGGATTAGCGGGTAAAATATGTAGGGATATGGGGGTAGGGCCTGGGTGGGATAGTGTGCGGTGCAGACTAGATGGGCCGAATGGCCCCTTTCTCTACTGTAGGGTTTCTATGATTTCTATGACAAGTCCATCAGTTATTGAGCTCCAGGACAACAACTTCCCCGCAGTGAACAATGTTAAAATTTGCAGAGTAATTCATTACCTTATTGTCCAGTCAGGATGTCCCAGAAATTCCTCTCTGTGTGGATGAGATTTTAAACATCATTCTTGGGATGTGGGCATGATTACCAAGTTCAGCATTTGATTACACAGCCTGGAAGAGTCATGGTGAGCTTCTACTTGACCAGGTGCAGTCTCTATGGTGAAGGTGCTACAGTAAGAAGTTTAACAACACCAGGTTAAAGTCCAACAGGTTTATTTGGTAGCAAAAGCCACACAAGCTTTCGAGGCTCTAAGCCCCTTCTTCAGGTGAGTGGGAATTCTGTTCACAAACAGAACTTATAAAGACACAGACTCAATTTACATGAATAATGGTTGGAATGCGAATACTTACAACTAATCCAGTCTTTAAGAAACAAAACAATGGGAGTGGAGAGAGCATCAAGACAGGCTAAAAAGATGTGTATTGTCTCCAGACAAGACAGCCAGTGAAACTCTGCAGGTCCACGCAACTGTGGGAGTTACAAATAGTGTGACATAAACCCAATATCCCGGTTGAGGCCGTCCTTGTGTGTGCGGAACTTGGCTATCAGTTTCTGCTCAGCGACTCTGCGCTGTCGTGTGTCGCGAAGGCCGCCTTGGAGAACGCTTACCCGAATATCAGAGGCCGAATGCCCGTGACCGCTGAAGTGCTCCCCAACAGGAAGAGAACAGTCTTGCCTGGTGATTGTCGAGCGGTGTTCATTCATCCGTTGTCGCAGCGTCTGCATAGTTTCCCCAATGTACCATGCCTCGGGACATCCTTTCTTGCAGCGTATCAGGTAGACAACGTTGGCCGAGTTGCAAGAGTATGTACCGTGTACCTGGTGGATGGTGTTCTCACGTGAGATGATGGCATCTGTGTCGATGATCCGGCACGTCTTGCAGAGGTTGCTGTGGCAGGGTTGTGTGGTGTCTTGGTCACTGTTCTCCTGAAGGCTGGGTAGTTTGCTGCGGACAATGGTCTGTTTGAGGTTGTGCGGTTGTTTGAAGGCAAGAAGTGGGGGTGTGGGGATGGCCTTGGCGAGATGTTCGTCTTCATCAATGACATGTTGAAGGCTCCGGAGGAGATGCCGTAGCTTCTCCGCTCCGGGGAAGTACTGGACAACGAAGGGTACTCTGTCCACTGTGTCCCGTGTTTGTCTTCTGAGGAGGTCGGTGCGGTTTTTCGCTGTGGCGCGTTGGAACTGTTGATCAATGAGTCTAGCGCCATATCCTGTTCTTATGAGGGCATCTTTCAGCGTCTGGAGGTGTCTGTTGCGATCCTCCTCATCCGAGCAGATCCTGTGTATTCGGAGGGCTTGTCCGTAGGGGATGGCTTCTTTAACGTGTTTAGGGTGGAAGCTGGAGAAGTGGAGCATCGTGAGGTTATCCGTGGGCTTGCGGTACAGTGAGGTGCTGAGGTGACCATCCTTAATGGAGATGCGCGTGTCCAAGAATGCAACCGATTCCGGAGAGTAGTCTATGGTGAGCCTGATGGTGGGATGGAACTTGTTGATGTCATCATAGAGTTGTTTCAGTGATTGTTCACCATGAGTCCAAAGGAAGAAAATTTCATCGATGTATCTAGTGTATAGCATCGGTTGAAGGTCC
This sequence comes from Mustelus asterias, assembly GCF_964213995.1. Taxonomy (NCBI): domain Eukaryota; kingdom Metazoa; phylum Chordata; class Chondrichthyes; order Carcharhiniformes; family Triakidae; genus Mustelus; species Mustelus asterias. The sequence goes on along the minus strand of NC_135808.1, from coordinate 133,742,671 downwards.
CGTGCGGTGAAGAAGTCTTGTTCGAACCTGTGCATGAAGATGTTGGCATATTGAGGTGCAAATTTGGTCCCCCTGGCTGTTCCGTGTGTCTGGATGAAGAACTGGTTGTTGAAGGTGAAGATATTGTGGTCCAGGATGAAGCGGATGAGATGTAAAATTGCATCTGGAAACTGGCAGTTGTTGGCGCTGAGCACTGAGGCCGTTGCAGCAATGCCATCGTCATGGGGGATGCTGGTGTAGAGTGCTGAGACATCCATTGTGACGAGGAGCGCTCCTGGTTCAACTGCTCCATGTGTGCCGAGTTTCTGTAGGAAGTCCGTCGTGTCGCGACAAAAGCTGGGGGTTCTTTGTACAATGGGTTTCAGGATGCCCTCGACATAGCCGGAGAGGTTCTCGCACAGGGTCCCATTGCCCGATACGATGGGACGGCCGGGTGTGTTTGCCTTGTGTATCTTCGGGAGGCAGTAGAGATCTCCAACGCGGGGAGTACGTGGGATGAGAGCACGGAGGGTGTTCTGAAGGTCCGGATCAAAGGTCTTGATCAGAGTGTTGAGTTGACGGGTGTGTTCTTTGGTCGGATCTGCAGGTAACTGTCTGTAGTGTTCCTCGTTGTTGAGTTGTCGGTACACTTCTTTGCAGAAATCCGTTCTGTTCAGTATGACGATGGCCCCTCCTTTGTCTGCTGGTTTGATGACAATGTTGCGGTTGGTCTTGAGAGCGTGGATGGCGTTACGTTGTGCTTGGGTGATGTTCGGGGCTGTCTTGTGAGTGCGGCTGATGAATTTGGTGTTGACGCACCTCCTGACGGCTTGGGCATACATGTCAAGTCGAGGGCAGCGGCCTTCCGGAGGTTCGAACAAGACTTCTTCACCGCATGGGACCTTCAACCGATGCTATACACTAGATACATCGATGAAATTTTCTTCCTTTGGACTCATGGTGAACAATCACTGAAACAACTCTATGATGACATCAACAAGTTCCATCCCACCATCAGGCTCACCATAGACTACTCTCCGGAATCGGTTGCATTCTTGGACACGCGCATCTCCATTAAGGATGGTCACCTCAGCACCTCACTGTACCGCAAGCCCACGGATAACCTCACGATGCTCCACTTCTCCAGCTTCCACCCTAAACACGTTAAAGAAGCCATCCCCTACGGACAAGCCCTCCGAATACACAGGATCTGCTCGGATGAGGAGGATCGCAACAGACACCTCCAGACGCTGAAAGATGCCCTCATAAGAACAGGATATGGCGCTAGACTCATTGATCAACAGTTCCAACGCGCCACAGCGAAAAACCGCACCGACCTCCTCAGAAGACAAACACGGGACACAGTGGACAGAGTACCCTTCGTTGTCCAGTACTTCCCCGGAGCGGAGAAGCTACGGCATCTCCTCCGGAGCCTTCAACATGTCATTGATGAAGACGAACATCTCGCCAAGGCCATCCCCACACCCCCACTTCTTGCCTTCAAACAACCGCACAACCTCAAACAGACCATTGTCCGCAGCAAACTACCCAGCCTTCAGGAGAACAGTGACCAAGACACCACACAACCCTGCCACAGCAACCTCTGCAAGACGTGCCGGATCATCGACACAGATGCCATCATCTCACGTGAGAACACCATCCACCAGGTACACGGTACATACTCTTGCAACTCGGCCAACGTTGTCTACCTGATACGCTGCAAGAAAGGATGTCCCGAGGCATGGTACATTGGGGAAACTATGCAGACGCTGCGACAACGGATGAATGAACACCGCTCGACAATCACCAGGCAAGACTGTTCTCTTCCTGTTGGGGAGCACTTCAGCGGTCACGGGCATTCGGCCTCTGATATTCGGGTAAGCGTTCTCCAAGGCGGCCTTCGCGACACACGACAGCGCAGAGTCGCTGAGCAGAAACTGATAGCCAAGTTCCGCACACACAAGGACGGCCTCAACCGGGATATTGGGTTTATGTCACACTATTTGTAACTCCCACAGTTGCGTGGACCTGCAGAGTTTCACTGGCTGTCTTGTCTGGAGACAATACACATCTTTTTAGCCTGTCTTGATGCTCTCTCCACTCCCATTGTTTTGTTTCTTAAAGACTGGATTAGTTGTAAGTATTCGCATTCCAACCATTATTCATGTAAATTGAGTCTGTGTCTTTATAAGTTCTGTTTGTGAACAGAATTCCCACTCACCTGAAGAAGGGGCTTAGAGCCTCGAAAGCTTGTGTGGCTTTTGCTACCAAATAAACCTGTTGGACTTTAACCTGGTGTTGTTAAACTTCTTACTGTGTTTACCCCAGTCCAACGCCGGCATCTCCACATCACGAAGGTGCTACCACAGTGCTAGGAATGTCAGGACTGTGACACGAATGTCGGGAATGTGGAGCCTGGAAAGGGAAGAACTGAAAAACTTTTTTTGTTTCCTCACTCTAGGCACTGGTTACTTGAGGCAATCCCCGCTGTCGGGACAATAGAAACGATGAAATTCATCAAGAGCAGAATTCAAGAAAGTGAAAAAATCCCCTCGGAAATACTTCAGGCTTTAATTCTTGCATTGCACCAAGTCAAAACCGACCGCGATGTTCTTGCTGAGGCCAAAGTGAGTTTACATTCAATCTACACCTTGTGTCGTAGTCAAAGGAAAGTAATTCTTGTGATGCAGACATCTCTGGCTAGGGAAGCATTTACTCCCCTAGAAAACCATAGAACCACAGAAAGGTTACAGCGCAGAAAGAGGTTATTCACTGCATCCTGTCTGTGCCGATCAAAAAGAGAATGAAGAAACTAGCGTCTCATTTTAATCCAATTTTCCAGAATCTGCTCCGTCGGTTGCCGGTTCCAGCACTTCTGCTGCAGATCTCCAGCCTTTACCTTTAAATGAGTTGAGCATTTCAGCCTTAACCACCAACCCGGCAGTGAATTCCAGACACTCACCACCATCTGGATGATTCTCTCAATGACCTTGAATCTATTGCTCCCTGCTCACTGGCGCCTCAGGGTCAGCACAGTGGCACAGTCGTCAGCACTGCTGCATCACAGCGCCAGGGACCCGGGTTGCATTTCAGCCTCGGGTGACTATCTGTGTGGAGTTTGCACATTCTTCCCGTCTCTTCATGGGTTTCCTCCGGGTGTTCCGGTTTCCTCCCAAACTCCAAAGATGTGTAGGTTCAGTGAATTAGCCGTGGTAAATGTACCAGTTTAAGGGGATAGAGCAGAGGGCAGGTCCTGGGTGGAATACTCTTTCAGATTCAGTGCAGACTTTATGGGCCGAATGGCCTCTTTCAGCAATATCTAGGATTCAATGGTTAACATTTGAAGACAACCATTTTCTGGACCACTTCTCATTCAAAAACGATTATTTTATTCATTCATGGGATGTGGATGTTGCTGGATATGCCAGCATTCATTGCACATTCCTCGTTGTTTTAGAAGATGATGATGAGCTGACATCTTGAACTGTTGCAGTCCATGTGGGGTGCAGGTACAACCACAGTGCTGTTAGGGAGGGAGTTCCAGAATTTTGACCCAGTGACGGATTGGTGATATATTTCCAAGTCAGGGTGGTGAGTGACATGGAGGGAAGCTTCCAGGTAGTGGTGTTCCCAGGCATCTGCTGTTCTGTTTTTCTATATGGAAGTAGTCATGGGTTTGGAAGGTGCTGTCAAAGAAATCTTGGTGAATTCCTGCAGTGCATCTTGTAGATAGTACTTGTGGAACATGGTGTGGGTCTGAAATAAACCAGGGTGGGGAAGAACTGTAGGTTTCCTTCTCAAAAAGAAAACCATTACCAGATTTACCGTAAGTTGTTTCCACTGGCAGGTGAAACTAGAACTAGGGGGCATGGCCTCAAAATAAGGGGAAGCAGATTTAGGACTGAGTTGAGGAGGAACTTCTTCACACAAAATGTTGTGAATCTATGGAATTCCCTGCCCAGTGAAGCAGTTGAGGCTACCTCATTGAATGTTTTTCAGGCAAGGATATATAAATTTTCAAACAGTAAAGGAATTAAGGATTATGGTGAGCGGACAGGTAAGTGGAGCTGAGTCCATGAAAAGATCAGCCATGCCTTATTGAATGGTGGAGCAAACTCAAGGGGGCAGATGGCCTATATCTGCTCTTAGTTCTTATGTTCTTACACAAACCTGACAACATCATGGTCACTATTAGTGTCCAAAATTGTTCAATTGGTTTCATTGTTACAGTCTGTGGGCGTTCAAATGGACTTTGTGGATTACTTGTCCTGTACAACAAACACTCTGTAGGAATCTGATTGAGAATCACCCGGGTAACGTATGTGCTGTGAATAGAATGCTCATTCGCATTGATTTCTCATTGCAGGAAATCATAGACCTTGACCAAGTGAAACGTTGTCAGCTGACTCGCAAACTTACAATTCTTGCATATGGTTCCATGGTCTTCAGACACTGCGCAGACAAGCCAACTTGTCCCGACGACATATTGAAAGTAAGCTGATACTCCTTCATCTGTCTGACCCATGTGCCTGTGTTTGTGTGACTTCACCACAAATCCTAACTGAGCCTTTTCTTCCAGCCCATCCACGCTTTACTGATTGACGCCAGCAGTCGGCCCAATGACGAGGACATCGTCCTGGGTCTCAAAGCGATTGGCAATGCGGGACAGCCAGCCAGCATCAAGAATATCGTAAAGCTATTGCCTGGATTCGGCACAGCGGCTCCTAATCTCCCACTGAAAGTCCGGGTTGATGCTATCATGGCGCTACGGAACATTGCCAAGAAAGACCCACGGACTGTACGTGAAACTAGTGTTTGTTTTCAATGTCATTTGCTGTGAAATTGACATCTGTTTCATGTTGTTTCTGAAACTGATGACATTATTTCATTGGAGGCAGTTCAGAGAAGTTCACGAGGATGATTCCCAGTATAGAGGGATTGTTTAATGAGGAAAGATGATGCAGCTCGGGACTCTACTCTTTGGACTTTAGAAGAATGAGAGGTGATCTCAGTGAAACTTATAGGATTATGAAGGGACTTGACAGGGCAAATGCTGAGAGGATGTTTCATAGAATCATACAGCGCAGAAGAGGCCCTTTGGCCCACCGAGTCCACCGAGGACTTGGTGAATGATGAGTCTGGGAAAGGATGTGTCGATAGTTTGAGCCATGTTGAGTTCAAAAAGGAGGAGTTATTGGGGTTCTTGAGAAAAATTAAGGTGGACAAGGCCCCAGGGCCTGATGGGATATACCCCATAATACTGAGAGGCAAGGGAGGAAATTGCTGGGGCCTTGAGAGAAATCTTTGTATCCTCACTGGCTACAGGGGAGGTCCCAGAAGATTGGAGAATAGCCAGTGTTGTTCCTTTGTTTAAGAAGGGTAGCAAGAATAATCCAGGTAATTGCAGGCCGGTGAGCCTTACATCATGGTCGGGAAATTATTGGAGAGGATTCTTCGAGACAGGATTTATTCCCACTTGGAAATAAGTGGACATATTAGTGAGAGGCAACATGGAGGGGAGGTCGTGTCTCACGAACATGATCGAGTTTTTCGAGGAAGTGACGAAAATGATTGATGAAGGTAGGGCAGTGGATGTTGTCTACATGGACTTCAGTAAGGCCTTTGACAAGGTCCCTCATGGCAGACTGGTGCAGACGGTGAAGTCACATGGGATCAGAGGTGAGCTGGCAAGGTGGATACAAAACTGGTTCGGTCAAAGAAGACAGAGGGTAGCAGTGGAAAGGTGCGTTTCTGAATGGAGGGCTGTGACAAGTGACCTTCCTCAGGGATCAGTGCTGGAACCTTTGCTGATTGTAATATATATAAATGATTTGGAGGAAAATGTAACTGGTTTGATGAGTAAGTTTGCGGATGACACAAAGGTTGGTGGATTTGCGGATAGCGATGAGGACCATCAAAGGATACAGCAGGACATAGATCAGTTGGAGACTTGGGCGGAGAGATGGCAGATGGAGTTTAATCCGGACAAATGTGAGGTAATGCATTTTGGAAGCTCTAATACAGATAGGAAATATACAGTAAATGGCAGAACACTTAAGAGTATTGATAGGCAAAGGGATCTGGGTGTACAGGTACACACATCACTGAAAGTGGCAATGCAGGTGGAGAAGGTAGTCAAGAAGGCATATGGCATGCTTGCCTTAATCGACCGGGGCATTGAGTTTACAAATTGTCAAGTCATGTTGCAGCTTTATAGAACATTAGTTAGGCCGCACTTGGAATATAGTGTTCAATTCCGGTCGCAACACTACCAGAAGGATGTGGAGGCTTTGGAGAGGGTACAGAAAAGATTTACCAGGATGGTGCCTGGTATGGAGGGCATTAGCTATGAAGAGAGGTTGGAGAAACTTGGTTTGTTCTCACTGGAACGACGGGGGTTGAGGGGCAACCGGACAGAAGTCTACAAGATTATGGGAGGCATGGACAGAGTGGATAGTCAGAAGCTTTTTCCCAGGGTGGAAGAGTCAATTACTAGGGGGCACAGGTTTAAGGTGTGAGGGGCAAGGTTTAAAGGAGATGTACGAGGCAGAGAGTAGTGGGTCCCTGGAACGCGTTACCTTGGGAAGTAATGGAAGCGGATACGGTCATGACTTTTAAGGGGCGTCTTGACAAAGACATGAATAGGATGGGAATAGAGGGATTTGGTCCCCAGAAGCATAGGGGATTTTTGTTCAGTTGGGCAGCATGGTCGGTGCAGGCTTGGAGGGCTGAAGGGCCTGTTCCTGTGCTGTAATTTTCTTTGTTCTTTGTTCTTTGAGTCCTCACCGGCACATTAGGCATACCTGAACTCCCAACTAATCCCATTTACCAGCACTTGGCTCATAGCCCTGGATGCTATGATGTGCCAAGTGCTCATCCAGATACTCTATAAAGGATGTGAGGCATCCCGCCTCCACCACTCTCCCAGGCAGCGCATTCCAGATCATCACCACCTGCTCGGTAAATAAGTTTTTCCTCACATCCCTCCTAAACCTGTGCCTCCTCACGGCTGACCCTTCAACTGAGGGGAATAGCTGCTCCTTATCCACTCTGCCCATGTCTCTCATCATCTTGTACACCTCGATCAGGTGACCCCTCAGTCTTCTCAATAAAAAGAATAAATTCCTTTCAAGTGAGCTTTTGGGGGGGGGGGGGGGGGGGGGGGGGGCGCCGCGGGGGGGAGCAGAGTCCTTGTATATATTTAAGACTAGGAGAGTTAGGTTTTTGATCAGTAAGGGAACGAAGGGTTATGGGAATGGGCGGGAAAGTGGGCGTGAGGAATGTCGTTGGACCAGACATTATCCTATTGAACGGCAGAGCAGGCTTGAGGGGCTTGATGGCCTACTCCCCTGTCCCTATTTCTTTTGATTTTACAGAACATGACAAATCATTCATTAAAACTAAGACATTTCGGTAAAATTGGACACCAGGATGGAGGTGAAAAATGTGCGCTATCCTCGTGATCGCCCTCTTCAATGTAACAGAGTTGGACAGGTTGATTTTCTCTCCCAAGACTGTTTGCACCTCCACATCGCTTTGCTGTGTTTTAATTGTTCTTTTTAATCATCTGCCACAAGGTACAACGTCTCGCTGTACAGACGTTTCTCAACCGAAAGAACCATCCCGAAGAGCGAATGGTGGCCTGTGCGGTTCTGTTCGCTACCAAGCCACCTCTAACTTTAATATCTATGGTAGCGAACTCACTGCTCACCGAGACCAGTCTGCAGGTGGCCAGTTTCACCTATTCGCATATTAGAGCTCTGTCTAGAAGTTCACTCCCATCCATCAATTCGATGTAAGTAAACGGTCTTCCCTATCCAGGATTCCAGGTCATGCCCAGGTTATTCAGTATGAAATGCCAGTGTTTGATCAATTCTTGCTTTTCACAGGGCTGCTGCCTGCAATCTCGCACTGAATATCTTAAGTCCCAAACTTGAGCAACTTGGCCATCGTTTCAGCAAAGTTTACCGTGTGGACACATTTATCTGTAAGTGTGATATACCCCTGCCAGGGGAGATCTTCACAGCGATGCTTCAATAGTCACAAGTTTTAACAATAAAGGGAATAACAATTAATTAATTAATTGGAAACACAAATTGCTACAAAAACTCAGCAGGTCCTGGCAGCATGTGTGGAGAGAGGAACACAGTTAATGTTTCTTCAGAGCAAAGAGTCATGTTGGAGTCGAAATGTTAACTGTTTTTCTCTCCACACATTCTGCCAGAGCCGCTGAGTGTTTCGAGCATTTTCTGTTTTATTTCAGATTCCCAGCAGTTTTTTTGCTTTTATTCTCAAATGGAGTGATATGAATTTATTGCCTTCGAATTCCTCCCTTTAAAATAGACAGAAATGTGTTGCTATCGTACAGATATCATGATAATTGATCAAATATACAGTGTGAAGTACGGTTAGCTAATGACTACAAACTATATTCAAGTTAATTATTTACCTTCCATGCAATCAGTGTTATTTAAAGATGTCACATGTCTTCTAACCCATTTGTTATTTTGATTAGAAACTACACAAGTGTTTGCTTATTGTTTTTCTATTCCTGTGATGTAGACCGGATGATGGCAGGAGCATCTGCTAAAGCCCTTCTCTTTAAGACCTCCAGCTGCATCATTCCCACAGCGATGCTGGCCAAAGTCAGAGGTCATGCTCTGGGAGGCTCCTCAGACCTGATAGAGGTGCTGTGTCACGAGATTGAAGCAATAAATCCGACGCTGTTGTCAATCTCTTACTCCGAGTTATTCTACAAACAATCCTTTCTCATTAAGTTTCTTTCTCACCGACACAGTTTGGCCTACGGGCAGAAGGTCTCCAGGAGGTCATGATGAAGGATCGTGCAGGAGACCTTAGAAAAACTGACAGTAGATCTATTCGGCGCATCTTAAGCAAGGTGGGAGCAGTTCAGCTTGTAAAGACATGCATTATCTAATGTCATACAGACCAGTGAGAATTGTGTATTGATACCTGATTCTTCCTGGTTTCCAGTTTATAAACTGGAAGGAATTGCCAGAAGAGAGACCTTTGGCTTCTGCCTACCTCAAACTGTTTGGACAAGAATTGGCGTTCGCTCAACTGAGAAAGGAAGACCTTGATATAATTAAACAGGTAATGGACTTAAAAGAAAGAATATTTTGATGAAATGGCCCCAGAGTGAACAGTGAAATTGTTTATTTTGGCACCATTGAATTATTTATTATCTTTTCCAGAAAATCACGAGCCCAATCGACAGTTACGTGAACAAACTTAAAGATGGAGTCAGTTTCACTTCTTCCAAGGCACTGATGGCACTTGAGATGCGTCGTGTTATACCTACTGTTGTTGGTCTGCCAATGGAACTGGGCATCATTTCAACAGCTGTAGCACTCTCCAATATAAAAGGTGATGTTTGCAATGAATATTTGAACTCAAAACCGAACTTTACCTTCAGGTTGGGGAGTAACTGGCCAGGAATGTGAAATCTGTACAGGTACATCTCCATCCTGTCAGTGTGAGATGATGTTTCCTCTTCACGCTTCACCCGGCCTTGTCGCAAGTTGACGCTATTATAGCTGAAAATAGTTCAATGCCAGACAGGTGCGAACCAGTGGCATGTGAACAGGTGTTAGAACATTTAGTCTAGAATAGAATCATAGAGCGATAAAGCACAGATATAGGTCATATATGAAATATATCCCTCAATATATGAGTACTCAACAATCATGATTTTGTTTTTTTTTCATTCCAAAACAGTTGATGCCCGCTCTGACCCTCCCATTTCTAAACTTCCTCGGTTACTCACTTCCAGGCTTCAGCTGAATGCTCGCCTCAACCCAAGGTATACAGTTCAAATTATTTCATTCATAGAACCTTTCGTTTCTGCAAGTTATCTGGAGGGGATGTCAGGGAAGGCAGTGCAATGTTCCTCCTGCAGAATGTTTGAGGTGAGGGACGCCGTCAGTGTCCCTGCTGATTACACCTGTGGGAAGTGCACCCATCTACAGGTCCTCAAAAACCGCGTTAGGGAACTGGAGCGGGAGCTGGATGAACTTCGGATCATTTAGGAGGCAGAGATGGCCATCGATAGAAGCTTCGGGGATGTAGTTACTCCAAAGAATGAAGAGAGATGGGTAAGGGTGAGAGAGGCTAGGAAGAAGCAGTCAGTACAAGGATCCCCTGTGGTCGTTCCCCTCGGCAACAAGTAAACCGGTTTTGGATACTGCTGAGGGGGACGACCTATCAGTGGTGGGCTGCGGTGACTGGATCTCCAGCACTGAGTCCGTCCCTGTGGCTCAGAAGGGAAGTGGGGGGGGCAGGAGAGCAATAGTTATTGGGGACTCGATAGTTAGAGGGATAGATAGGAGGCTCTGTGGCAAGGAAAGAGACTCACGGATGGTATGTTGCCTCCCGGGTGCCAAGGTCCGTGACGTCTCGGACCGTGTTTTCAGGATCCTTAAGGGGGAGGAGGAACAGTCACAAGTCGTGGTACACATTGGTACCAATGACATAGGTAAGAGAAGGGACGGGGATTTAAAACAGGAATTTAGGGAGCTAGGGTGGAAGCTGAGAGCCAGGACAAACCATGTTGTCATCTCTGGTTTGTTGCCGGTGCCACGTGCTAGCGAGCTAGCGAGCTAGCGAGCTATCATCAGGTGGTCACACCAGGGCCACGGGAGGAGGCCAAGTGGGTGACGGCCAGGAAGGGTAAGGCTAGGGTGGTTGAGAGCACCCCGGTGGATTTGCCCCTGCACAACAAGTACTCCTGCTTGAGTACTGCTGGGGGGGACAGCCCGCCTGGGGGAAGCAGCAGTGGCCGTGTCTCCGCAGTGGAGTCCAGCCCTGTAACTCAGAGGGCTAAGGAAAAGAGGAGGAAGGCGGTATTAATCGGGGACTCGATGGTGAAGGGGACAGACAGGCGTTTCTGCGGAGGTAGGCGGGATTCTCGCATGGTGGTCTGCCTCCCTGGGGCCGGGACCCAGGATGTCGCTAGTCGCGTCCCGGAAATCCTGAGGTGGGAGGGAGAGGAGCCTGAGGTAGCGGTACATATTGGTACCGCTGATGTGGGTAGGAAGGGAGAAGGGGTCATGAAAAGGGAGTACAGGGAATTAGGGAGACAGCTGAGAAAGAGGAAAGCAAAGGTAGTAATCTCAGGATTACTGCCTGTGCCACGGGAAGGTGAGGGCAGGAATGGAGTGAGGTGGAGGATGAATGTGTGGCTGAGGGACTGGTGCAGGGGGCAGGGATTCAGGTTCCTGGACCATTGGGACCTCTTTAGGGGCAGGGGTGATCTGTATACAAAAAACGGGTGGAACTTGAATCACACGGGGACCAATATCCTGGCCGGTAGGTTGGCTAAGGCTACTGGGGAGAATTTAAACTAGATAGGTTGGGGGGAGGGGAGCTAGAAGAGTTGACTAGGATCAAGGAACTAATTGATGGGGGGGAGGATGCAGGGGTAAGGGGAATTACAAAATTAATGGTAGAGGAGAGGGTGCAAGTGAATGAAGGCAGTAATTTAGATAAGGGAGTAGAGGGAGAGGGTGTTCGCGACTCATCAAAGCGGGTCCAGATAAAAGCTGGAATAAGGACACTTTGCCTGAATGCACGAAGCATTCGGAACAAGGTGAATGAGTTGATGGTGCAAATCAGCACAAGTGGGTACGATCTAGTGGCCATTACAGAAACGTGGCTGAAAGGTGACCAGGACTGGGAGATGAATATCCAGGGGTATCAGGCGTTTAGGAAGAATAGACAGGAAGGAAAAGGTGGTGGGGTCGCGCTATTAATAAGAGATAATATCAGGGTAGTACTGAGGGATGACATAGGCTCTGAGGAACAAAACGTGGAATCATTATGGGTCGAGATGAGGAATAGTAGAGGGAGAAAGACACTAGTAGGTGTGGTATATAGGCCCCCGAATAATAATGTTGAGGTAGGGAGGGCTATAAACAAGCAGATAAGGGATGCGTGTAAAAACGGAACGGCAATAATCATGGGGGACTTCAACATGCACATTGACTGGCAGACTCAAGTCGGTAAGGGTGGAATGGAGGAAGAGTTCTTAGAATGCTGTCGGGATAGTTTCCTTGAACAGCATGTTACGGAACCGACGAGGGAACGAGCTATTTTGGATCTGGTATTGTGTAACGAGGTAGGTAGAATTAAGGATCTTATTGTGAAGGACCCTCTTGGGTCTAGTGACCACAATATGGTCGAATTTCTGATTCAGATGGAAGAGGAGAAAGTTTGGTCTCAAACCAGTGTCCTCTGTTTGAACAGAGGGAAATATGATAGGATGAGGGATGAATTGGCTAAGGTAGACTGGGAGAGCAGGCTGGCAGGTAGGATAGCTGAGGAACAGTGGAGGATTTTTAAGGAGATCCTTTTCAGTTCTCAGCAAAAATATATTCCGGCAAAAAACAAGGATTGTAAGAAAAGGGAGAACCAGCCGTGGATAACGAAGGAAATAAAGGAGAGTATTAAAATAAAAACAGCTGCATACAGAGTGGCCAAAAATAGTGGAGAAACAAGTGATTGGGAAAAGTTTAAGAAACAACAAAGAGAGACTAAGAAAGCGATAAAGAAAGGAAGGATAGACTATGAAGCTAGGCTAGCAATTAATATAAAAAATGATAGTAAAAGTTTTTATAAATATATAAAAAGGAATAGAGTGGCTAGAGTGAATGTTGGACCCTTGGAGGACGAGAGGGGGGAGTTAATAGTGGGAAATGAGGATATGGCTGAGTCTTTAAATAAGTTTTTTGTGTCGGTCTTCACGGTGGAGAACACAAATAGTTTGCCAAATATTAACGATAGAGGGTTGGCAGCAGGAGAAATACTTAATACGATTAATGTTACCAGAGAGGCAGTGCTGGGTAGACTAATGGGACTGAAGGTGGACAAGTCCCCGGGTCCGGATGGAATGCATCCCAGGGTATTGAAAGAAATGTCAGAGGTAATAGTGGATGCGTTAGTGATTATTTATCAAAACTCGTTGCATTCTGGGGTAGTGCCGGTTGATTGGAAAACGGCTAATGTTACGCCGCTGTTTAAAAAAGGAAGGAGACAAAAGGCGGGTAACTATAGGCCGGTCAGCTTAACGTCTGTAGTAGGGAAAATGCTGGAATCCATTATTAAAGAGGAGATAGCAGGGCATCTGGATAGAAATGGTTCGATCAATCAGACGCAGCATGGATTCATGAGGGGAAAGTCGTGCTTGACGAACATGTTGGATTTTTATGAAGATGTGACTAGGGCGGTTGATGGAGGAGAACCGGTGGATGCGGTGTTTTTGGATTTCCAAAAGGCGTTTGATAAGGTGCCCCATAAAAGGCTGCTGAAGAAGATTAGGGCACACGGAGTTGGGGGTAGTGTGTTAAAGTGGATTGGGGACTGGCTATCCGACAGGAAGCAAAGAGTCAGAATAAATGGGTGTTTTTCCGGATGGAGGAAGGTAACTAGTGGCGTGCCGCAGGGATCGGTACTCGGGCCGCAACTGTTTACCATTTATACAGATGATCTGGAGGAGGGGACGGAGTGTAGGGTAACGAAGTTTGCAGACGACACAAAGATAAGTGGAAAAGTGAATCGTGTGGAGGACGGAGAAGATCTGCAGAGAGATTTGGACAGGCTGAGTGAGTGGGCGAGGATATGGCAAATGGAGTATAACGTTGAGAAATGCGAGGTTATACACTTTGGAGGAAATAATAACAAATGGGATTACTATCTTAATGGAAACAAATTAAAACATGCTACCGTGCAAAGGGACCTGGGGGTCCTTGTGCATGAGACGCAAAAGCCCAGTCTGCAGGTACAACAGGTGATCAAGAAGGCAAATGGGATGTTGGCCTATATTGCGAGGGGGATAGAATATAAAAGCAGGGATGTCTTGATGCACCTGTACAGGGCATTGGTGAGGCCGCAGCTGGAATACTGTGTGCAGTATTGGTCCCCTTATATGAGGAAGGATATATTGGCATTGGAGGGAGTGCAGAGAAGGTTCACCAGGTTGATACCGGAGATGAGGGGTTTGGATTATGAGGAGAGGCTGAGGAGATTGGGTTTGTACTCGTTGGAGTTTAGAAGGATGAGGGGGGATCTTATGGAGACTTATAAGATAATGCGGGGGCTGGATAGGGTGGAGGCGGAGAGATTCTTTCCACTTAGTAAGGAAGTTAAAACTAGAGGACACAGCCTCAAAATAAAGGGGGTCGGTTTAAGACAGAGTTGAGGAGGAACTTCTTCTCCCAGAGGGTGGTGAATCTCTGGAATTCTCTGCCCACTGAGGTGGTGGAGGCTACCTCGCTGAATATGTTTAAAGCGCGGATGGATGGATTCCTGATCGGTCAGGGAATTAAGGGTTATGGGGATCAGGCGGGTAAGTGGTACTGATCCACGTCAGATCAGCCATGATCTTATTGAATGGCGGGGCAGGCTCGAGGGGCTAGATGGCCTACTCCTGCTCCTATTTCTTATGTTCTAACAGGGAGAGAGTGCAGATAAACACGTGGCTGCAGGGATGGTGCAGGAGGGAGGGTTTCAGCTACATGGATAATTGGAGCACATTCTGGAGAAGATGGGACCTGTATAAACATGACGGGTTGCACCGGAACCAGAGGGGCACCAACATCCTGGGAGGGAAATTTGCTACGGCTTTTCGGGGAGGTTTAAACTAATTTGTCAGGAGATGGGAAAACGAGCTGTTGTCCAGAAGCCAGTGTCGAGTGTAGCGAGGTACTGAGGAGGGAATCAAGATCGCAGGAGTGTGCCGGCAGACAGGAAGGTGGGTTGAAGTGTGTCCACTTCCATGCAAGGAGCATCCGCAATAAGGTAGTTGAACTTGGGGCGTGGATTGGTACTTGGGACTACGATGTTGTGGCCATTACGGAGACATGGTTAGAACAGGGACAGGAATGGTTGTTGGAAGTTCCGGGGTATAGATGTTTCAGTAAGTGTAGGGAAGGTGGTAAAAGAGGTGGAGGAGTAGCATTGTTAATCAAGGATAGTTTAACGGCTGCAGAAAGGCAGTTTGAAGGGGATCTGCCTACTGAGGTAATATGGGCTGAAGTTAGAAATAGGAAAGGAACGGTCACGTTGTTAGGAGTTTACTATAGGCCCCCAAATAGTAATAGAGATGTGGAGGAAGAAATTGCAAAGCAGATTATGGATAGGTGTGGAGGTCACAGGGTAGTTGTCATGGGTGACTTTAACTTTCCAAGTATTGATTGGAACCTTTATAGGTTGCATAGTTTGGATGGGGCAGTTTTTGTACAGTGTGTGCAGGACGGTTTCCTGACTCAATATGTGGATAGGCTGCCAAGAGGTGAGGCTACTTTGGATTTGGTACTGGGTAATGAACCGAGCCAAGTGTTAGATTTGTTTGTGGGAGAGCACTTTGGAGATAGTGACCACAATTCGGTGTCTTTCACTATTGCAATGGAGAGGGATAGGGCCATACGGCAGGGCAAGGTTTATAATTGGGGGAGGGGTAATTATGATGCGATTAGGCGGGATTTAGGGAGCATAAGATGGGAACAGAAACTGTCAGGGAAAGGCGCAAATGAAAAGTGGAGCTTGTTCAAGGAACAAATACTGCGTGTCCTTGATAGGTAAGACCCTGTCAGGCAGGGAGGGAACGGACAAGTGAGGGAACCATGGTTCACAAAAGAGGTTGAATGTCTTGTCAAGAGGAAAAGGGAAGCGTATGTAAGGATGAGAAAACAAGGTTCAATTGGGTCGCTTGAGGGTTACAAGGTAGCAAGGAATGAGCTAAAAAAAGGGCTTAGGAGAGCTAGGAGGGGGTATGAGAAGTCCTTGGCGGGTCGGATCAAGGAAAACCCCAAGGCTTTTTACTATGATGTGAGAAGTAAAAGAATGACCAGGGTGAGGTTAGGACTGGTCAAGGACAGGAGTGGGAACTTGTGCATGGAGTCAGAAGAGGTAGGAGAGGCGATGAATGAATACTTTTCTTCAGTGTTCACCAAGGAGAGGGCCATGTTTTTGAGAATGAGAGTGTAATACAGGCTGATAGGCTGGAGGAGATAGATGTTCTGAGGGAAGATGTATTAGTAATTTTGAAATGAGGGTCGATAAGTCCCCTGGGACAGATGGGATATATCCTAGGATTATGTGGGAGGCAAGGGATGAGATTGCAGAGCCTTTGGCTTTGATCTTTGGGTCCTCACTGTCCACGGGGATAGTGCCAGAGGACTGGAGAGTGGCGAATGTTGTTCCTCTGTTCAAGAAAGGAAATAGGAATGACCCTGGTAATTATAGGCCAGTTAGTCTTACTTCGATGGTTGTTAAGTTAATGGAAAAGGTCCTTAGGGATGGGATTTATGACCATTTGGAAAGAAGCAGCTTAATCCAGGGTAGTCAACATGGATTCGTGAAGGGCAAGTCTTGCCTCACAAATTTGATTGAATTCTTTGAGGAGGTAACTAGGTGTGTAGATGAAGATAGAGCAGTTGATGTCGTATACATGGATTTTAGTAAGGCGTTTGATAAGGTCCCCACGGTCGGCTCATGAAGAAAGTGAGGAGGTGTGGGATAGAGGGAGATTTGGCTGATTGGATAAGTAACTGGCTATCTCATAGAAGTCATGATGTGGAGATGCCGGCGTTGGACTGGGGTAAACACAGTAAGAAGTTTAACAACACCAGGTTAAAGTCCAACAGGTTTATTTGGTAGCAAAAGCCACACAAGCTTTCGGAGCTCTTAGCCCCTTCCTCAGGTGAGTGGGAATTCTGTTCACAAACAGAGCTTATAAAGACACAGACTCAATTTACATGAATAATGTAAATAAACCATTATTCATGTAAATTGAGTCTGTGTCTTTATAAGCTCTGTTTGTGAACAGAATTCCCACTCACCTGAGGAAGGGGCTAAGAGCTCCGAAAGCTTGTGTGGCTTTTGCTACCAAATAAACCTGTTGGACTTTAACCTGGTGTTGTTAAACTTCTTACTGTATCTCATAGAAGACAGAGGCTGGTGGTGGATGGAAAATTTTCGGACTGGAGACCAGTGACCAGCGGTGTACCACAGGGATCAGTGTTGGGTCCTCTGCTATTTGTGATTTTTATCAATGACTTGGAGGAGGGGGCTGAAGGGTGGATCAGTAAATTTGCTGATGGCACCAAGATTGGTGGAGTAGTGGATGAGGTGGCGGGCTGTTGTAGGCTGCAAAGAGACATTGATAGGATGCAGAGCTGGGCCAAAAAATGGCAGATGGAGTTTAAACTTGGTAAGTGCGAGGTGATTCATTTTGGTTGGACAAATTTGAATGCAGATTACAGGGTCAATGGCAGGGTTCTGTGGAATGTGGAGGAACAAAGAGATCTTGGGGTTCATATCCACAGATCTCTGAAGGTTGCCACTCAAGTGGATAGAGCCGTGAAGAAGGCCTATAGTGTGTTAGCTTTTATGAACAGGGGGTTGGAGTTTAAGAGCCGTGGGGTTATGCTGCAACTGTACAGGATCTTGGTGAGACCACATTTGGGATATTGTGTACAGTTCTGGTCACCTCACTATAAGAAGGTTGTGGAAAGAGTGCAGAGGAGATTTACCAGGATGCTGCCTGATTCGGAGGGTAGGTCTTATGAGGAAAGGTTGAGGGAGCAAGGGTTTTTCTCTTTGGAGCGGAGGAGGATGAGAGGCAACTTCATAGAGGTTTATAAAATGATGAGGGGGATAGATAGAGTGGACGTTCAGAGACTATTTCCTTGGGTGGATGTAGCTATTACTAGGGGGCATAACTATAAGGTTCATGGTGGGAGATACAGGAAGGATGTCCGAGGAAGGTTATTTACTCAGAGAGTGGTTGGGGTGTGGAATAGACTGCCTGCTTTGATAGTGGAGTCGGACACTTTAGGAACTTTCAAGTGGTTATTGGATAGGCACAGCAAGCACACCAGAATGATAGGGAGTGGGATAGCTTGATCTTGGTTTCGGACAAAGCTCGGCACAACATCGAGGGCTGAAGGGCCTGTACTGTGCTGTTCTATGTTCTATGTAACCAGAAATACTGTCACTGAAATCTATCTTGATATGAATTGTTATTGACTGCAGAGATTTAATCTGTTTCATATGCCTACCTGGGGCTGCTTACTGTGAATGCCTTCTATTATTTTGCAGTGTGCTCATACATATCAGGGTATTCATGGGAATCAGTATGCCTCACTTCCAGTCAGGCGTGGAACTCCAAGTGAATATCCGTTTACTTCTTCCCGTGAGCATAACTGCAAAGATTAACTTAAAAGAGGGTAACTTCAGGATTGACTCTTCCCCAGCCGATAAGGAGAGCAGGATTCTATCCATGACGTAAGTAGAGATATCTTGTGCAATTAACTGATAACAATTTGATATCTGATGTCCTAGTACTGCCTCACACAATATTTCATATGTAGTTCGCAGGTGTATGCAGTTTCAAGAAATGTTGAAGATTTGTTTGCGGAAAGAATAACCCCGATTTTACCTTCAACTCCAGAGAGACGCATTTCAACACAACGTTTTAGATCTTCAGCGAGGTCATCCCCTGGCACAAGTGCTAGAATTGCTGTAAGTCACGTTCGATAACTGTAATCGCATCAAACAGGCTATCCAGCCAGGATTGCAGTGGAGATGGGCATTGGGTTAATTTGTGTTATATTTATTTCCTTTTTTCATCACTTCATTGTGTGTTAATTTCTCCCGGCACGGTGCAGTTGAAATGAAATCTTGATGCTCTGTCTTACTGTGGATTCTGTTCCATTTGCTTGTGTCCCTGCAGTCACATCTGTCTCCAGAAACACTGTCTGACCAAGTGCCATGTTCTGAGGATGAGCAGACGCCGCGTGTTCCCAATCGCTCATCCTATCGCTCATGTGCCACAGTAACGGAATTCGGCTTCAAAGCTTGTGTGGACGCCAGAATGGAAAACGCTCTTTCCATCAAACATAGCCCATTGTACCGGCTGATTGGCGAACACACTTTGAACGTGTCAATTGCACCAGGTAAACACATCAGAAGGTCGTCTCCTTAAAGCTACTGTTCCCTGGCAACAGAATTGAAGCAAAGTTTAGTTTTACTTATATATTATGTGTGTGTGTGAGTGTGTGTGGTGTAATACACGCATTGAAGACCATGTATAAAACTGGAAGGAATCTTGCAGAATGTCATAGAGGTTTACAGCATGGAAACAGGCCCTTCGGCCCAACTTGTCCATGCCACCCTTATTTCTTTTTTAAAAACACCTAAGCTAATCGCAATTGCCCGTATTTGGATCATATCCCTCTATACCCATCGTACCCATGTAACGACCTAAATGCTTTTTAAAAGATAAAATTGTACCCGCCTCTACTACTTCCTCTGGCAGCTTGTTCCAGGCACTCACCACCCTCTGTGTGAAAAACCTGCCCCTCTGACCAGAATTGCACACAGTATTCCAAGTGTGGCCTTACCAATGTCTTGTACAACTTCAACAAGACGTCCCAACTCCTGTATTCAATGTTCTGA
Organism: Mustelus asterias; assembly: GCF_964213995.1. Taxonomy (NCBI): domain Eukaryota; kingdom Metazoa; phylum Chordata; class Chondrichthyes; order Carcharhiniformes; family Triakidae; genus Mustelus; species Mustelus asterias. The sequence continues at coordinate 133,723,216 of NC_135808.1, read as the reverse complement.
CCGATGAAACCAAGCATGCAGAATGCCTTCTTCACCACTCTGTCCACCTGTGACTCCACTTTCAAGGAGCTATGAACATGTACCCCTCGATCTCTTTGTTCTGTAACTCTCCCCAATGCCCTACCATTAAGTGAGTAAGTCCTGCCCTGGTTCAACCTACCAAAATGCATCACCTCGCATTTGTCTAAATTGAACTCCATTTTGGTGCGAGGCAATATTGCTGCATTGAGATCTCTGTGAAGAACAAATAGTCAATGTTTCTTTTATTTATTTGTGGACATGGGCATCGCTGGCTGACCAGCATTTATTGCCCATTCCCTTTTGCCCTTGAGAAGGTGGTGGTGATCTGCTTTCTTGAATCGTTGCAATCCATGTTCTGTGGGTTGACCCACAATGCCGTTAGGGAGACAATTCCAGGATTTTGACCCTGGAAGGAACGGCGATATATTTCCAAGTCAGGATGGTGAGTGACTTGGAGGGAAACCTGCAGGCGGTGGTGTTCCCATGTATCTGCTGCCCTTCTAGATGGAAGTGGTCGTGGGTTTGGAAGGCTCTGTTGAAAGATCTTTGGTGGATTGCTTCAGTGCATCTTGTAGATAGTTCACACTGCTGCTACTGAGCATCAGTGGAGGAGCGAGTGGATGTTTGTGGATATGGCTTCTTTGTCCTGGATGGTGTCAAGCTTCTTGAGTGTTGGTCGAGCTACACCCATCCAGGCAAGTGGAGAGTATTCCTTCACATTCCTGACTTGTGCCTTGTAGATGGTGGATAGGCTTTGGGGAGCCAGGAGGTGAGTTACTAGCTGCAGTATTCCTAGCCTCTGACCTGTTCTTGTAGCCATTGTGTTTATGTGGTGAGTCCAGTTGAGTTTCTGGTCATTGGTAATTCCAATCATGTTGACAGTGGGGGATTCAGTGATGGTAACACCATTGAATGTCAAGGGGCAGTGGTTAGAGTGTCTCGTATTGGTGATGGTCATTGTCTGGCATTTATGTGGCGCGAATGCTACTTACCACTTGTCAGCCCAAGCCTGGATATTGTCCAGATCTTGTTGCATTTGGACGTGGACAGCTCCAGTGTCTGAAGAGTCAAGAATGATGTTGAAATTGTGCAATCAGTGGCGAACATCCCCACGTCTGACCTTATGATGGAGGGAAGGCATTGATAAAGCAGCTGAAGATTGTTGGGCGTAGGGCCCTACCCTGAGGGACTCCTGCAGAGCTGTCCTGGAGCTGAGCTGACTGACCCTCCACAACCACAACCATCTTCCTATGTACCAGGTATGACTCCAACCAGCGGAGTGTTTGCCCCCTGATTTCCATTCATTTCAGTGTTGCTAGGGCTCCTTGATGCCATCCTCGGTCGAATGCGGCCTTGATGTCAAGGGCTGTCACTCTCACCTCATCTCTGGAATTCAGCTCTTTCATCCATGTTTGAACCAAGGCTGTAATGGGGTCAGGAGCTGAGTGACCCTGGCAAAACCCAAACTGGGCGTCACTGAGCAGGTTATTGCTAAGCAGGTGCTGCTTGATAGCACTGTTGATAACCTGTTCCATCACTTTACTGATGATCGAGAGTAGACTGATTGGGTGGTAATTGACGGGTTGGAGTTGGCCTGCTTTGTGTGTACAGGACATACTTGGGCAACTTTTCACATTGTTGGGAAGATGCCAGTGTTGTAACTGTACCGAAAGTAGCTTGGCTAGGGAAGTGGCAAGTTCTGGAGCACAAGTCTTCAGTACTATTGCCGGAATGTTATCAGGGCCCAATGCCTTTGCAGTATCCAGTGCCTCCAACTGTTTCTTGATATCACGTGGAGTGAATCGAATTGGCTGGAGACTGGCTTCTGAGATGCTGGGGACCACTGGAGGAGGCTGAGATGGATCATCCACTGGGCACTTTTGGCTGAAGATTGCTGTGAATACTTCAGCCTTATCTTTTGCACTGAAGTGCTGGGCTCCTCCATCATTGAGGATGGGGATATTTGTGGAGCCTCCTCCTCCAGTGAGTTGTTTAATTGTCCACCCCCATTCACCAATGGATGTGGAATGACTGGAGAACGTCGATCTGATCGTTGGTTGAGGGATCGCTTAGCTCTGTATATCACTTGCTGTCTCTTGTTATAAGTGCTGCTCAATTGATGAGAACCCTTTTATTTCCAGTGAGTTCAGACCCAGAAATTGAAAAGATTGTTCTGGAAATACAAGCAGGATCCAAAGCATCTTCAAAACTGATGCGACTTTCCGACAAACAGTTAGGACCAGACAGAATTCGCAGCAGTGCCGAACACCTGAGGCTGATGACAAGAGATTCAAAGGTACCTTCTGGTTAATAAATGTAGAGAATCTTCACATTGCACCTTCAATTCAACCCGGAGTCTTTCACCGGAATTCTACCGCCCCGCTCGCCACGGGAATTGGAGCGGGCGAGGGGCTGACAATGGGAAGGTCCATTGGAGCCGGACGCGATTTTCCGTTCACATAGAAACATAGAAAACTACAGCACAAAACAGGCCCTTCGGCCCCACAAGTTGTGCCGAACATATCCCTACCTTTTAGGCCTACCTATAACCCTCCATCCTATTAAGTCCCATGTACTCATCCAGGAGTCTCTTAAAAGACCCTATTGAGTTTGCCTCCACCACCAGTGACGGCAGCCGATTCCACTCGCCCACCACCCTCTGTGTGAAAAACTTCCCCCCAACATTTCCCCTATACCTACCCCCCAGCACCTTAAACCTGAGTCCTCTCATAGCAGCCATTTCCACCCTGGGAAAAAGCCTCTGAGAGTCCACCCGATCTATGCCTCTCAACATCTTATACACCTCTATTAGGTCTTCTCTCATCGTACGTCTCTCCAAGGAGAAAAGACCGAGCTCCCTCAGCCTAACTTCATAAGGCATGCCACTCAATCCAGGCAACATCCTTGTAAATCTCCTCTGCACCCTTTCAATCTTTTCCACATCCTTCCTGTAATGAGGCGACCAGAACTGAGCACAGTACTCCAAGTGGGGTCTGATGAGGGTCTTATATAGCTGCATCATTATCCCCGGACTCCTGAACTCAATCCCTCGATTGATAAAGGCCAGCACACCATACACCTTCTTAACCACCTCCTCCACCTGCGAGGCCGATTTTAGAGTCCTATGGTCCCGAACCCCAAGGTCCTTCTGATCCTCTACTGTACTAAGAGTCTTTCCCTTTATATTGTACTCCTTCATCCCATTCGACGTGCTAAAATGGACCACTACGCATTTATCTGGGTTGAAGTCCATCTGCCACTTCTCCGCCCAGTCTTGCATCCTATCTATGTTCCTCTGTAACTTCTGACATCCCTCCAGACTATCCACAACCCCACCAACCTTCGTGTCGTCGGCAAACTTACCAACCCATCCCTCCACTTCCTCATCCAGGTCATTTATGTAAATGACAAACAGCAAGGGTCCCAGAACAGATCCCTGGGGCACACCACTGGTGACCAACCTCCAATTAGAAAAAGACCCATCTGTACACACTCTCTGCCTCCTTTGGGCAAGCCAGTTCTGGATCCACAGGGCCGCAGCCCCTTGGATCCCATGCCCTCTCACTTTTTCGAGAAGCCTTGCATGGGGGACCTTATCGAACGCCTTGCTAAAATCCATATAAAACACATCTACCGCCTTCCCTTCGTCAATGTGTTTAGTCACATTTTCGAAGAACTCCACCAGGCTCGTAAGGCACGATCTGCCTTTGACAAAGCCATGCTGAGTATTCTTGAGCATACTAAACCTCGCTAAATGCTCATAACTCCTGTCCCTCAGGATCTTCTCCATCAGCTTACCAACCACTGAGGTTAGACTCACCGGTCGGTAATTTCCTGGGCTATCCCTATTCCCCTTCTTGAAAATAGGAACCACATCCGCAATCCTCCAGTCCTCCGGCACCTCTCCCGTCTCCATCGATGACGCAAAGATCATCGCCAGAGGCTCTGCAATCTCTTCCCTCGCCTCTCACAGTAACCTGGGGTACATCCCATCCAGACCCGGTGACTTCACAGGTCGAGCGAGGCCGTAACATCCGTTACAAATACTTTCAGTCAGGAAATCTGAAGCAAAGGCATCCATTGGGTGATTATCGGTCAATCTCAAAGTCGCAGAGAGAATCAGAGATATTTGTTTCGAGTCCAGCGATTTGTAAAATTAACTCTGTCTCTCTCTCTACAAATTCTGCCAGACATGCTGAGAGTTCACAGCATGTTTGTAGTTTGTATTTTCAGCATCTGCAGTGTTGTGCTTTTACCAAACTGTCCAATAGTTCAATAGGAGTGGAACAAAGTCCTTTGCTGCTGTGGAAAGGTTACTTTTCTGTGTACCATTTCCGATTCGTGGAAAATAACTAAATGAAATTCTTGCCATCATGGCCCCGAATATGTCTGACTTGCTGGAAATTGCCCGCCAAGCCCCTTTATCTGCTTTGATCTCCAGACTGAGAGATTGCGGTACAAAGAGAATTGAATTTAAAATGCGCTTTTGTTCACAGCAGAGAATGTACAACACCACTTGGTCCAGTTCCAGCTCCAGCAGCTCGGCGCGACAGTCAGGAAGACACAGCACTCGAAGCAGACCCCATTCAAGTAGCTCATCGGAATATATTCGGGGCAGAGATTCTGCAAGAGCCCTCCCCAGTGGAACAAGAGTCAGCAAGAGGAGAGGAAGCATGAGCAGCAGCAGCAGCAGCAGCAGCGGCAGCGGGAGAAGCTTCAGGCGCTCCCAAAAATACAGAAGCAGACGCATCAGTGGAACTTTGCACAGTCGCAGGGTATTGAGTAGTGGGATTCAGGTAAGTGCTGTTATGAGTCCTCCCAATAGCTTGAGATTTTTATGCCTCTGCTGGGAGAAAAGAAGACTTTCCATTGAGCTCAGATTACCCTTCTTCTGTCTCAGCAAGGCACCAACTTCAAAACTATACTCCATAGGGACTCAGGGTTGGTGTGTTGCCTACCAGGGGCTGGGGTCCGGGATGTGTCTGACAGGGTATTCAGGACTCTTAGGGGGGAGGGAGATAAACCACAAGTTATTGTACATGTGGGGACACACGACATAGGGAGGATAGGGGAAGGGGATATTAGGCAGGGATTTATGGAGTTGGGGTGGAAACTAAAGGCCAAGACTGACAGAGTGGTTATCTCTGGACTCTTGCCTGTACCACGGGATAGTTTAGAGAGGAATAGGGAGAGGGAAGGTTTGAATTCATGGCTGAGGGGATGGTGCAGGAGGGAGGGGTTCAGGTACTTAAGCAATTGGGGCTCGTACTGGGGAAGGTGTGACCTCTATGAGAAGGATGGTCTACACCTTAATCAGAAGGGGACCAATATCCTGGGGGGTAAATTTGCTAAGGCCATGCAGGGAGGTTTAAACTGATTTGGGGGGGGGGAGGGATCCTGAGTAGTGGGGCTGAAAGTGAGGGATGCATGGATGGGGACTGCAATGCACGGCATTGCAGAGGTGGGGTGGAGCAGGGTTTGAAATGTGTATACTTCAATGCCAGGAGTATTCGCAATAAAGTGGGTGAACTTGCAGCGTGGATCAGTACCTGGGACTTCGATGTTGTGGCTATTTCAGAGACATGGATAGAGCAGGGGCAGGAATGGATGCTGCAGGTCCCGGGGTTCAAATGTTTTAGTCGAAGTAGGGAAGGAGGTAGAAGAGGGGGAGGGGTAGCATTATTGGTCAGAGATTGTATCACAGTGTCAGAGAGGAGGTTTGATGAGGACTTATCTGTTGAGGTAGTATGGGCGGAGATTAGAAATAGGAGAGGAGAGGTCACCCTGTTGGGAGTCTTTTATAGACCTCCTAAAAGTTCTAGAGAGGTTGAGGAAAGGATTGCGGAGTCAATCCTGCTTAGGAGTGAAAGTAATAGGGCAATTGTTATGGGGGATTTTAACTTGACTAATATTGACTGGAATTGTTATAGCTCTAGCTCGTTAGAGGGGTCAGTTTTTGTTCAAAGCGTGCAGGAAGGTTTTTTGACTCAGTATGTAGACAGGCCAACTAGAGGTGAGGCTATATTGGATCTGGTGCTGGGAAATGAGCCAGACCAGGTGCTAGACTTGGAAGTTGGTGTGCATTTTGGTGATAGTGACCACAATTCGGTTACGTTCACCTTAGTGATGGAAAGGGATAGGCATGAACCTCGGGCCAGTGGTTTTAGCTGGGGGAAGGGTAATTATGAGGCTATTAGGAGAGAATTAGGAAACATAGGTTGGACTAGGAGATTACAGGGACTGGGAACGTCCGACATGTGGAGTTTTTTCAAGGAGCAGCTACTGCGAGTCTGTGATAGCTATGTCCCTGTCAGGCAAGGAGGAATTGGTAGGGCTAGGGAACCGTGGTGCACCAAAAAAGTTTCTTTGTTGGTTAAAAAGAAAAAGGAGGCTTATGTTCGGATGAGACGTGAGCACTCGGGTAGTGCACTAGAAAGCTTTAGATTGGCTAAGAGGGAGTTGAAGAGCGAGCTTAGAAGGGCTAAAAGGGGACATGAGAAGACTTTGGCGGATAGGGTTAAAGAGAATCCTAAGGCGTTCTATAGGTATGTCAAGAACAGAAGGTTGGTTAGGGCAAGTTTAGGGCCAGTTATAGATGGCAGAGGGAAGTTATGTGTGGAACCGGAGGAGATTGGTGAAGCATTGAACCAATATTTCTCTTCGGTGTTCACGCAAGGGGACATGAATATAGCTGAGGAGGACACTGGGTTGCAAGGGAGTAGAATAGACAGTATTACAGTTGATAAGGAGGATGTGCAGGATATTCTGGAGGGTCTGAAAATAGATAAATCCCCTGGTCCGGATGGGATTTATCCAAGGATTCTCTGGGAGGCAAGAGAAGTGATTGCAGAGCCTCTGGCTCTGATCTTCAGGTCGTCGTTGGCCTCTGGTATAGTACCAGAAGATTGGAGGTTAGCGAATGTTGTCCCATTGTTTAAGAAGGGGAACAGAGACTTCCCCGGGAATTATAGACCGGTGAGTCTCACTTCTGTTGTCGGCAAGATGTTGGAAAAAATTATAAGGGATAGGATTTATAGTTATTTGGAGAGTAATGAATTGATAGGTGATAGTCAGCATGGTTTTGTGGCAGGTAGGTCGTGCCTTACTAACCTTATTGAGTTTTTTGAGAAAGTGACCAAGGAGGTGGATGGGGGCAAGGCAGTGGACGTGGTATATATGGATTTTAGTAAGGCGTTTGATAAGGTTCACCATGGTAGGCTTCTGCAGAAAATGCAGATGTATGGGATTGGGGGTGATCTAGGAAATTGGATCAGGAATTGGCTAGCGGATAGGAAACAGAGGGTGGTGGTTGATAGTAAATATTCATCATGGAGTGCGGTTACAAGTGGTGTACCTCAGGGATCTGTTTTGGGGCCACTGCTGTTTGTAATATTTATTAATGATCTGGATGAGGGTATAGTTGGGTGGATTAGCAAATTTGCTGATGACACCAAAGTCGGTGGTGTGGTAGACAGTGAGGAAGGGTGTCGTAGTTTGCAGGAAGACTTAGACAGGTTGCAAAGTTGGGCCGAGAGGTGGCGGATGGAGTTTAATGCGGAGAAGTGTGAGGTAATTCACTTTGGTAGGAATAACAGATGTGTTGAGTATAGGGCTAACGGGAGGACTTTGAATAGTGTGGAGGAGCAGAGGGATCTAGGTGTATGTGTGCATAGATCCCTGAAAGTTGGGAATCAAGTAGATAAGGTTGTTAAGAAGGCATATGGTGTCTTGGCGTTTATTGGTAGGGGGATTGAATTTAGGAGTCGTAGCGTTATGTTGCAACTGTACACAACTCTGGTGCGGCCGCACTTGGAGTACTGTGTGCAGTTCTGGTCCCCACATTACAGGAAGGATGTGGAGGCTTTGGAGAGGGTGCAGAGGAGGTTTACCAGGATGTTGCCTGGTATGGAGGGGAGATCCTATGAGGAGAGGCTGAGGGATTTGGGATTGTTTTCGCTGGAAAGGCGGCGGCTAAGAGGGGATCTTATTGAAACATATAAGATGATTAGAGGTTTAGATAGGGTGGATAGTGATAGCCTTTTTCCTCTGATGGAGAAATCCAGCACGAGGGGGCATGGCTTTAAATTGAGGGGGGGTAGTTATAGAACCGATGTCAGGGGTAGGTTCTTTACCCAGAGGGTGGTGAGGGATTGGAATGCCCTGCCAGCATCAGTAGTAAATGCGCCTAGTTTGGGGGCGTTTAAGAGATCCGTAGATAGGTTCATGGACGAAAAGAAATTGGTTTAGGTTGGAGGGTCACAGTTTTTTTTTTTAACTGGTCGGTGCAACATCGTGGGCCGAAGGGCCTGTTCTGCGCTGTAATGTTCTATGTTCTATGTTCTATAGAATAGAATATAATCGAATTGAATCGAATTGAACAGATTCCACCCCCCGCCACACACACAGGAGGCCATTCGGCCCATCAAGTCTGCACTGACCACGATCCCACTCAGGCTCTCCTCTGTCTACCAGTTCGCAAATCCAAAATTGCCCTCGATCAATGGGGCTTTCAGGAAACCAATTTATTTCCCATAAGATCATTCCAGACCAGAGAGACAGAAATCTTCTCACCTCTCTGCCTGGGCTGGATTTAAACTACATCAATGAGAATGATAGGCCAGCTATTTATCACACTAACAAGCTCATCACCTCTCTCGCACTTAGATTGTGTTTTCACTTATTATAGCAATGCTGTGGAGATGCCTGCGTTGGACTGGGGTGGGCACAGTAAGAAGTCTCACAACACTAGGTTAAAGTCCAACAGGGGAGGTAGTAGCATCGTGGTGTTGTTACTGGATGAGTAATCCAGAAATGCAGGGTAATGTTCTGGGGTTCAGGGTTCAAATCCCACCACAGCAGTTGGTGAAACTTGAGGGCAGCACGGTAGCACAGTGGTTAGTGCTGCTGCTTCACAGCTCCAGGGTCCTGGGTTCGATTCCCGGCTTGGGTCACTGTCTGTGTGGAGTTTGCACATTCTCCTCGTGTCTGCGAGGGTTTCCTCCAGATGCTCCGGTTTCCTCCCACAGTCCAAAGATGTGCGGGTTAGGTTGATTGGCCATGCTAAAATTGCCCTTAGTGTCCTGGGATGCGTAGGTTAGAGGGATTAGTGGGTAAATATGTAGGGATATGGGGGTACGGCCTGGGTGGGATTGTGGTCATTGCAGACTCGATGGACCAAATGGCCTCTTTCTGTGCTGTAGGCTTTCTAAGTTTCTAAGTTTATTTGGTAACATGAGCTTTCGGAGAGCTGCTCCTTCATCAGGTGAATAAAGAGGTGGGTTCACAAGCAGGGCATATGCCATGATGTGGAGATGCCGGCGTTGGACTGGGTTGAGCACAGTAAGAAGTCCTGTTTGTGAATCCACCTCTTCATTCACCTGATAAAGGTGCAGCGCTTCGAAAACTCGTGCTGCCAAATAAACCTCTTGAACCTTAACCTGGTGTTATTATAGCAAAGATAAGCATCTAAACACAACACAGTAGACATTTTGTAGAAAGGAGTAAATGTTCTGATTCTTTATTTCAATATATTTTCACAGACACGAAGCCGGCGGCTCTTGGATCTTGCGTTCAGGCCATTGCAAGAAAGCCGGGTAAGATCATTCTCGGCTCAACCAGTTCTCAATTCTTACTCTGTGACATTTGGAAGGGGGATGTAATAACTGGAAATGAGAAAATGGCTGAGACATTGAACAGGTATTTTGTGTCGGCCGTCACAATGGAAGACACAAATAACATGCCAAAAATTGATGATGGAAAGATTATGGCAGGAGAGGGCGTACAAACGAAAGAGGTAGTGTTGGGCAAGTTAATGGGGCTAAAGGTAGACAAGTCTCCTGGTCCTGATGGAATGCATTCCAGGGTGCTAAAAGAGATGGTGGGAGATATCGCAAATGCCCTAGTGGTGATTTACCAAAATTCCCTGGACTCTGGGGTGGTTCCCGCAGATTGGAAAACAGCAAATGTGACGCCACTGTTTAAAAAAGGAGGTAGATAAAAAGCGGGTAACTATAAGCCGGTTAGCTTAACTTCCGTAGTAGGGAAAATGGTTGAATCTATCATCAAGGAAGAAAGAGCCAGACATCTGGATATAAATTGTCCCATTGGTAAGACGTGCATGGGTTCATGAAGGGAAGGTCATGTTTGACTAATTTGGTGGAATTCTTTGAGAACATTACATGTGCAGTGGACAATGGGGAACCTGTGGATGTGGTGTATCTGGATTTCCAGAAGGTTTTTGACAAGGTGCTGCACCAAAGACTGCTCCATAAGATAAAGGTGCACGGTGTTACGGGTAATGTATTAGCATGGATAGAGGATTGGTCAATTAATAGAACGCAAAGAGTGGGGCTAAATGGGTGTTTTTGTGGTTGGGCGATCAGTGACTAGTGGTGTGCCTCAGGGATCAGTGTTGGGACCGCAATTGTTTACGATTTACAGAGATGATTTGGAGTTGGGGACCAAGTGTAGTGTGTCAAAATTTGCAGATGACACTAAGATGAGTGGCAGAACAAAGTATGCAGAGGATGCTGAAAGTCCGCAAAAGGATATAGATAGTCTAAGTGAGTGGGTGAGGGTCTCCCAGACGGAGTACAATGTTGGGAAATGTGTGGTCATCCATTTTGATAGCAAAATGGACTATTATTTAAATGGTAACAAAATTTCAACATATTGCTGTGCAGAGGGACCTGGGTGTCCTTGTGTAAGAATCACAAGGAGTTGGTTTGTAGGTGCAGCAATTAATTAAGAAGGCAAATGGAATTTTGTCCTTCATTACAAGAATGGAATTTAAATACAGTGAGGTTATGTTGCAGCTGTATAAGGTGCTGGTGAGGCCACACCTGGAATACTGTGTACACTTTTGGTCTCCTTACCTGAGGAAGGATATACTGGCACTGGAGGGGGTGCAGAGGAGATTCATTAGGTTGATTCCGGAGTTGAGATGGTTGGCTTCTGAGGAAAGACTGAGTAGACTGGGACTATACTCATTGGAATTCAGAAAAATGAGAGGAGATCTTATAGAAACATATAAGATTATGAAGGGAATAGATAAGATAGAAGGAGGGAAGTTGTTTCCACTGGGAGGTGAAACTAAAACTAGGGGGCATGGCTTCAAAATAAGGGGAAGCAGATTTAGGACTGAGTTGAGGAGCAACTTCTTCACCCAAAGGGTTGTGAATCTGTGGAATTCCCTGCCCAGTGAAGCAGTTGAGGCTACCTCATTGAATGTTTCTCAGGCAAGGATAGATACATTTTTGAACAGTAAAAGGAATTAAGGGTTATGGTGAGCGGGTGGGTAAGTGGATCTGAGTCCACAAAAAGATCAGCCATGATCTTATTGAATGGAGGAGCAGGCTCGAGGAGCCACATGGCCTACTCCTGCTCCTAATTCTTATGGTCTAATGTTCTTCTGATATTTATGTACTGTGTGCAAACCATACTGACTGCACCCAGATTTAATCATTTGCTTTGTAAGAATACTGGTTAATATCTGTACAATTTAGGAATCATATTGTGACTTTGAAATCTTTACATTTTCACCCTGAAATTGAAATTGCAAACATAAAACTGGCAGTCAGCAGGAAGTGAGATAGCTTGTTCTCGGATTCCTGATCCACGTCTTGACATGATCAATTTGTAATTTGATTTTTCTCAGTACACAGTCCGAAGGACATCAGCAGGAATTATCCGTGCTTCAACACCGCGCTCTGGATCAAGCCGAATTACCAGGATAGGACGTGGCTCTGGCTCAAGGGCAAGTCGTGCCAGCCATGGTTCATCCATCCTTCGATCATCTGAGCAGGTTTGTCTGCGAGTCGCTGCAGGAACTATTCCAGAGGTTTGTGATGCTTGGGGATTTTTCTGGTCTGGGTGTTCATTGAGTAAAATCTGCATTTGTGTTCATCTTTGCAGCGCTATTTGATCGGCAGAGCGGGTGCACCTTCCCTGGTTGTCCTTCTTCGATCTCGGAGGACCGACGGCACACAGCGAGGCTACCAGCTGACTGGATACGGGAGGATGGATTCTCGGCTGCCCAGGGTACACTTGCGTGTGGTGGAACTGGATGAGAAGAGCAATTGGAGAATCTGTGCCGACGCAGCAATGCCTAGTTGGCACAAAGTATTGGTAATGGTCAATTCTCTAATAAATCACCTGCCTTTTGCAGACATTCTGTAGTGCCCACAGGTAAAGTGTCTCTTTGTCTCATTGGCATTTCTTTTAACCTTCTGTAGACACTGGCGAGATGGGGTGAAAACTGTGAGAGGTACAGAGTCTCCGTTAAGGTATCCAATGGACAGCTTGCAACTCACCCAGCAATTAAGGTCAAAATGCAATGGTCCAGGATAAACGAGATTCTGAAATATAATGCCAAAATGTGAGTATGCTGAACATCTCATTGTCTCAGTCTGCTCTTCACTCTTTCACCTATCCGCGATACTCACATCCCAAACAATTGTTTTCCCATCAGGATCGGGGACTATATTCCAGGATTGGCTTATGCGTTAGGATTCTCTCAAACCTACAGACGTAATCCTTCACGGCAGATTACAGCACTGGTAGCTCTAACGTCTCCAAGCACAATTGATACAATCATCAAACTGCCCAAGGTATTTCTTTATTCTTGTTTCACTGTCATTTTTGATTTGAGTTGATTTATTATTGCCACATGTATTGGTATCCAGTGAAAAGTATTGTTTCTTGCGGGCTACATACTCAAAGCATGCCGTTCATAGAGAAGGAAAGGAGGAAGTGCGGAATATAATGTTACAGTTGTAGCTAGGGTGTAGAGAAATTTCTGTGCTGTCAGAATCAGGAATCTTTGTGTTTCTCTTGCAGATGACAGCCTATTATCAGGGTTTGCAGATCCCCACATCATTGCCCATGCACTCAATAAGTGTGCGGGTGCAGCAGAAAGGATTCAGCAGCCTAGCGGAAATTCCAGACCTGTTTCTGACAATCAACCAACGTAATTAATTTTCCAAATGTCACATCTCAAGACTTTGTCGCGGCGATTTGTTGTGAAACTTGACCTTATTTTAATTTGAAACCCACAGGGAAAAGGACTGAAGTCTTGTCTGGTGGATTACCTTTGCTAACTTACTCAGTGGTTACACCGGCAATGTAGAAAATTCCTCCCTCCCCTCTATAGAAGGTGCATTAGCCCTCAAGGTTTTCCAGTCAATCACCTGCCTTGATGTGTAATTCGAAACATCAAATCCCAACCGAGCGAATATTATTGTAGTATTAATGAGAGAATAATCGACACATCATCATTCTGGTGCTGCTCTGCTCCTATTTTAACACGGTTTTAAATTGCCTATCTTATAAAGGTTAAACAATCCATCAGAATAAGGGCCAAAGGAATGTGACCATGTCGGCATGAGTCTCATCAATTATCATTTCTAATTCTATGTAACCTGCAAGTAAAAATGTTGAACCCGTGTGAAGGCTACAAAGTAATTCAACAAACAAAGAACAGTACAACACAAGAACAGGCCCCTTGGCCCACCAAGCCTGGGCCAATCATGATGTCTTTTCCAGACTAGCTGCCTGTATCCCTCAATTCCCCCCTGTTCATGTGTAATCCAGACATGTCTTAAATGTCGCTAACATATCTGCCTCAACCATCTCACATGGCAGTGCATTCCTGGCCCCCACCACCCCTCTGTGTAAAAAACCTGCCCCGCACACCTCCAATGAGCCTTTCCCCCCTTACCATGAACTGGTGCCGCGCTGTAATTGTCATTTCTGCCCCGAGAAAAAGATTCCAACTGTTCACCTTATCTATACCCCTCATAATTTTATAAACCTCCATCAGGTCGCACATCAGCTTCTGTCTTTCCAGGGAGAACAATCCCAGTTTATTCAATCTCTCTTCATAGCGAATAGCCTCCATACCAGGCAAAATCCTCATAAACCTTTCCTGTATTCCCTCCAAAGCATCCACATCCTTCTGGTAGTGTGGTGACCAGAATTGGACACAGTATTCCAATCTGGCCTTACCAACATTTTGTATAACCATAACACAATTTGCCAGCTTTGAAACCCGGTGCCCCGGCCGATGAAGGCAAGCGTGCCATATGCTTTCTTCCCCACCTTTTCCACCTGTGCTGCCACTTTTAAGGCTCTGTGGGCCTGTACTCCCAGATCTCTCTGTGTGTCTATGCTCCTGATGGTTCTGCCATTTATTTTAGAGCTCCCACCTGAATTGGATCTGCCAAAATACATCACTCGCTTTGTCCAGATCAAATTCCATCTGCCATTTCTCTGCCCAATTTTCCACCCTATCCATATCCTACTGTATTCTTTGACAATCTTAATCACTGTCCGCAAATCCAGCAATTTTAGTATTATCCTCAAACTTGCTAATTGGACCAGCTACATTTTCTTCCAAGTCATTCATATACATTACAAACAACAGAGGTCCCAGCACTGATCCCTCTGTAACACTACTACTTACAGAACCCCATTCAGAAAAACACCCTTCCACCACTACGCACTGTCATCTGCGGCCAAGCCAGTTCTGAATTCATCCAGCGAGTTCACCCTTGATCCCGTGTGATTTAACCCAAATACAAAAACACTGAAGTCTTATATGGTGGTTAAATTTGTTAATTCGGTGGCACATCGGCAATGTAGTAAATTCTTTGAAAGTATTATTTGATTGTTCTGTAGGTCAGTGCACTGTAGAAAATGAACTGGTTTGGTCCTTTGATGAGGACGAATTGAAGCATTCACTCACCAGTAGGTGCCACTATGTCCTGGCCCAAGACTGTTCAGCATCTCCAAGATTTATACTGATGATGAGACGTGCTGAAATTGATCCGAGTAAGAAGGAAATAAAACTGGTGCTGGCTTCAAATAATGTGTAAGTTTCATTCTCTTTGACCCCCAATATCTTTAACGTCTATTTCTGGATAAAGTGATTCTTCCATTGAAGAGGAAGTAAAGTTATCAGACTGGGGAATGGCAGCTTGTGTGATAATTTAATATACCTGATAATTCCATACCACCAGACACAGGAAACTGGGCTAGAGCAGGCTCGGAATTAGTGATGCAAGGTGGTTTTAAAGACACCAACATTGCTCATGAGAATCCAGATGTGCTTTTAAAGCTGTAAGAGCTGGAAAGATTACTTAAAATTATTCAGTTAACCAGGGGCTGGGTAAGGAATACTCCATGTTCACAGAGCGCTCAAGTTCCATTGCAAGAATGGCTGCATTTCTGAGACTTTCTTTTTGCATGGAATTATTTCAGACTTCTTGAGAACGCTGAGGATGCGAGATATTTGCTTGTTCTCTTTTTACTCGTGTTATTTGTTTCTGGCAGACGGGAGGTGGATATTTCAGAATGCTGAATGACAGGGATTGCACTGCTCCTTTAGAATTAACAAAATTAATGCAGGTACATCTTTCAGGAAGTTGAACAGTTGGTTGGGGAGCATGAAGGGGAATTGCAGGAAAAAATGAACTTGATTATTTGAATGTCTCTTTTGCACTACATTGTCCAATGCTTTCGCACATTTGTAACTGATTTAACAGGATTTGTGAATTTGATTTGAAACAGGATTATTGAAGCAATTCCTACACAAAGTGGAATAAAGTTTTTGGTTAATGGTGCAGAGAGAGACTTTAACCAACAGATTCCAGAGGCACCTGGTAAGTAAATCTTCTGCTCTTGTTTATTTGCCAAGAATTTATAGTTAGGCAAATATCTGCATCAGATTGCCCTGTTCACCATCATCACTTACTCTATGTAATATGATAGGCCACAAAAGCATTAACTGGAAAAGATTGACTTTGAGTTGTTTCGGAACTGAGGGATTGTTTCCCCTTGCTGGTGAATCGGGAACATCAGGACGCAGTGTCAGGATTAGTTGGCCATCATTGAGGATGGAGATGATGGGAATTTTCTTCATTCCAAGGGTTGTGAATTTTGGGATCCTCTACCACTGAACTTTTTGGGTGCTTCACCATTTCAGGCTGAGTGAGACAAATGTTTGGGAATCAAGGGTTATGACAGCAGAGGGGAAAGACCAATGGTCAGCCATAAAAATATTGTATGGTGCAGCAGACTTCAGGGGCAGCATGGCCTGCTCCTTGCAGAGTTCAAAGGGTAATGCTGACCAACTATTGAAAATAGAAGTATCTCTATGTGGGAGATGCCTGTGAACCTTTTTCCCTGTATTCAACTCAGTGTCAAAATAAATAGCACAGCACTTTACTATGGTATTTTACCAAAGAAAATAACATAATAGGCAGTCATTATCAACCTCTTCAATCTCTGAGTTTTTCTCCATTCCTTCACTCAATGTACAGTTCAGTCCACATTCCAAATAAAACTACCTCAGTCACAATCATTTTTAGTTGGGAAGTTATTTGCTTTCCATGTAATCTTAGCAGCAGTTGCTCAACATATATGGTCAGAAAATGGAAATAGCTGATTGGAAAAGTGGATATCTGTCTTATTCTAGCAGTTCTCGTTCAGAAGGAAGGTGCCGGAATTATTTTAGAAGCATCATCAATCAATATTGACCGATTGTACTTCGATGGAAAGAGAGTGGAGGTACCTCAGGAGAATGAGCAAATTACAGCTTCAAATATTAACTCTGAACTCTGGTTGGTCGACTGATTTATTTCTTTACCCTTTGCGTGTAGATTGTACTTAATCAGATGATGAGTAAGACATGTGGTATTTGTGGACAAAATAATGGTGAGCACAAAATGATGAAGCCCAATCAGGAGCAAGCCAGGGATGTTGAAGATCTTTTTGAATCGTGGACATCTCCAGGGCAATCCTGTACAGATGGTAAGAGAATTTGAAATCATTTTATATTATATGCTGTCCCTAAACCATCATCTTTCTGCATATTTCCACAGGAATAAACTCTACTTTGTTAAATTTCAGACTGCAAAGTTAGACGAGAATTTGTGCAATTTGGAAAATTAGTTGAATTTGAAGGACTGGAATCCAAATGTTTCTCGGTTGAACCAGTTCAACGGTGCCTGGAAGGATGTTCACCCATTGAAACACGCTCTCAGGTGGTCAACTTCCATTGTGTGTCATCCGGTAAGTGTGTAGCACTGATGTATATTCCTTTCACTGCCAAATAAATTCAAAATATACTTCAGTTATACTGGATAGAAAGAAATGATTCAGCCAAATATTCCAAGCAATGTTTATGTTCCACTCGAGCTCCTTCTCATATTTCCTCATTTAAATCTATCACCCTAACCCAATATTCGCTTCCTGCTCATACATTTGTCTAGTTTCCCCTGAAATGCATCTATATTATTTATTTCACTCACTCCCTGTGTTAACCATCCCACCTTCTTATCATTCTTTGCTTCAATAATTTTCGTCAGATTTTTAAAAAAGGTTTTTATTTATTAGTCACAAGTAAGGCTTACATTAACACTGGAATGAAGCTCCTGTGAAATTCCCCGAGTCGCCACACTCTGGCACCTGTTTGGGTCAATGCACCCAACCAGCACGTCTTTCAGAATGTGGGAGAAAACCGGAGCACCCGGAGGAAACCCACGCAGACACGGGGAGAACATGCAAACTCCACACGGACAGTGACCAAGCCGGGAATCAGGCCCGTGTGCTTCGCGCTGTAAGGCAGCAGTGCTAACCACTGTGCCACTGTGCTGCCCGTAGATCAGACTTGACGACTATATTATAACGATGACCTCTGGATATTGCGAAAAGAATATTAAGCAGTGAGGGAATTCTATTTATTTTTGCATTGTTAAATTCTCTTGTTTCAACGATCATTGGTATCGGACCCAGAGCTTAGAACACATATTCTCATAAACCCACCTGGGATGTTGTTCAGAAAGAAGCAAAGCTGTGATTATCAAATCACTGAGGGGTTGACATTTACTGAACACACAAAGCAGCAAAAGTTTGCTTTTTAATGAAGCGCATTTTGTATTTTTGCTTTTAAATTCCACATGCCCAATCTTTCAATGTTCATTCCACTGATTTGCGCTTCCTTCCCTGCAGCTGCAAGCCAAATGGTTCCCTTGGTTACCTGATTCCTTTTGATTGAGATGTTTAATTGAAACAGATTAAGATGATATTTACATACGGAGGGGGAAATGGTCAGTTTTATAATATATTCATACTTTACACTGATTCTCTCCCTAATGCTACACTTTCCATTGACAGATTTCACTGTGAGGGACAATACAATGTTCAGTAGGAAGTCTCCAGACGTGCGACTCTCAGTAGATTCCCATAGCGACTGCATGTGCAGGTGTGCATAAAGGCATCTGGTTACCTTGTCTTCAAAGAGGATACATGAGCTCTATATTCATTTGTGAATTTGAAATAATTTGTAAATGATGAACTAGTGTTCACAAGATGAACTAAATATTCTGTAAATTTAACATTCTGAAATGTTCTTTCAAATGCAACAATAAAGGTTTAATTTCTCAGCAAGGTAAAACAAACCGTTGAAGAATCATTTTTGTACTTAGTTCGGATTCACCACTCAAGGAAAGTGTTTTGTCACTTACAGTCTGTCACTTACAGTCAAGAAGGCATACGGCATGCTTGCCTTCATCAGCCGGCACATTGAGTTTAATCATTGGCAAGTCATGTTGCAACTTTATAGAAGCTTTGTTAGGCCGCACTTGGAATATAGTGTTCAATTCTGAATGCCACACTGCCAGAAGGATGTGGAGGCTTTGGAGAGGGTACAGAAAAGATTTACCAGGATGTTGCCTGGTCTGGAGGGCATTAGCTATGAAGAGAGGTTGGAGAAACTTGATTTGTTCTCACTGGAATGATGGAGGTTGAGGGGAGGCCCGATAGAAGCCTACAAGATTATGAGCGCCATGGACAGAGTGGATAGTCAGAAGCTTTTTCCCAGGATGGAAGAGTCAATTACTAGGGGGCACAGGCTTAAGGTGCAAGGGGAAGATTTAAAAGAGATGTGCGAAGGATGTTTTTTACACAGAGGCTGGTGGGTGCCTGGAGCTCGCTGCCGGGGGAGGTAGTGGAAGCAGATACGATAATGACTTTTCAGGGGCGTCTTGACAAATACATGAATAGGATGGAAATAGAGGGATATGGTCTCCAGAAGGGTAGGGTGTTTTATATTTAGTCGGGCAGCATGGTCAGTGCAGGCTTGGAGGACTGAATGGCCTGTTCCTGAGCTGTAATTTTCTTTATTCTTTTTTTCTTTGTTCTTGGTGTGAAAACTAGCGGCTTTCCAAAATGAAGCCACCTGTTCATATTGTTGGTTCATTTTTTTAAGGGGGAGGTGCGATGATGCAGTGCCTTTAAAAATGTATGTATATCATGTTTCTTATCGGGGATATGTTTAGAATTGAGATCTGTTTTGCAGACTGCCAATTTGTCCAAGCTAAACCTTTAAATTGGTGGCTGGGAGCATGGGATAAGTATTCATTTCGGGCATGGAATGTGTGTTTTAAGCAGAGCCAATGCATTTGTGTTTATCATAGAAATCATAGAAACCCTACAGTACAGAAAGAGGCCATTCGGCCCATCGGGTCTGCACCGACCACAATCCCACCCAGGCCCTATCCCCATATCCCTACATATTTTACCCACTAATCCCTCTAACTTATACATCTCAGGACACTAAGGGGCAATTTTTTAGCATGGCCAATCAACCTAACCCACACATCTTTGGACTGTGGGAGGAAACCGGAGCACCCGGAGGAAACTCACGCAGACACGAGGAGAATGTGCAAACTCCACACAGACAGTGACCCAAGCCGGGAATCGAACCCAGGTCCCTGGAGCTGTGAAGCAGCAGTGCTAACCACTGTGCTACCGTGCCGCCCTGTGCTACCGTTTACTTGGGGGTCTCATGGGGGTTTCATGGGGGTCTCATGGGGGTTTCAATTTAGAGTTTTGATTACGTTGGTTGTCAGAGTCATGTGCTTAATGGGAGGAGCTAAGCTTGCAGGGAAGAAACATTGTTCCAGTTTCAATTCAAAAAATTCAAGCAGTTGCTGCTTGGGCTGCCACAGGAAAGTAGTGTCTCTGTGTCTCTCTCCAGAGGTGGGCTGAAAGCTCTAGGACTGCTAACCTAGGACAAGCAATTATGCCTCTGTTTTGTTCATTCATCATATAGTGGTAGTTTAAATCTATAAGAGGAATATTGCTTGAATTGGAACTCATAGTGATAGGTTAGTAGTTAAGATTGTATGTTGCCATGTTTAGGTATTGTCCAATTGTTGAATGCTGGCAAAGCCAGTGATGCCCACATCCCATGAATGAATATATTTTTTAAAAACTGCCCCTCTGTGAAAACAGTTAAATGCTAAGCTTTCATATGTTGTTAATAACACCTAGCTCCACCAGACTTCAACATCTTCTGACTTCTCACTGTTGTTATATGAACAGACTGATTACCTGGCACACACTTCTGGAGGAGCCGACACATTGGAAAAAATGAAGCTATTGTCTCTGCACAAACTCAAGTCTCTCGTCCCTGACTCTATCCTTCAACTTGACATCTTCTTGTCAACGATGACCCTGAGATGAGTTTCTGAGTTCATGCTTGCATCATTGCTAAGAGGGCCGATTTCCAGCTCTGCAACATCACTTGGCTTCATATCTCTCGTCAGAGATGGTCATTACCTGGCTCCTGTTTGATGCTAATGATATTTGCCACTCTAGACAAAGCTGTATACTGTCCAGGTCTTGCTGCAGTTGGACATGGACTGCTGGAGTCTCGGAGGAAATGGTGCTGAGCATTGTGCAATTAGCAATGAACATCCCCACTTCTTTCCTTTATAATATTTACATGGTGAGATACTAAAGTTCAAAAGTGTAACAAGTCCATTTCCAAATATCTCTGTAGGGACAGTCATCCTTTTAGTTTAATTGTGCTAATGTAGCTTGGACAATAACTGTAGCACAGAATGTTTTATTTTTTTATTTTTCGTAACTGTTGCTGACAAGTTTTCCTAAACTGAACTAATTCCGTTTGGCATCGAGAGAGAGGGAAGTTCTGAAAAGCCAGTTTTGTTCAGGCAAACAGGGATGTAAAGTTAATGGGTGATTTTCAGTGAAATCAGTGAAACCCGGTTTAGCGAGACGGAAAGAAAGAATCGTCTGAGCTTCAAATCCATACTGTTATTTGGGAAGCAGTCACTTTAATTTAGATTTAGTTTGTAAAAGTCCACTGTTTCTAAAATGTCAATCACTTTGAACAAAGAACAATACAGCACAGGAACAGGCCCTTCGGCCCTCCAAGCCCGCGCCGCTCCCCGGTCCAGGATTGAATCCTGAATCCAGGATCCCCGCCCAATTTTCCAGCCTATCTACATACCAATATCCTATCCACCGAGCTGTCCCTCACAGCTACGATGCTTTGTTCATTACAACCTATTAACTCACCCCCACCCCCCCATTCCAGACCATGTGATCTCCAGGGAGAGGCGAAAACCCAGAGTGAAAAACCCCAGGGCCAATATGGGGAAAAAAAATCTGGGAAATTCCTCTCCGACCCCCTGAGGCGATCGAAACGAGTCCAGGAGATCACAATGGCCCTGATCGGAAAATGCTTCCCAACCCTAGTCATTTCCACTTCCACGAACACCATATGAATTCCCTGCCCCCGAGACAGGTTCCCAACTATCCGCAGTCTCGCTCTGTACTGGCACCAGCAAGATGATCATAGAATGAAGCCTTGAAACGAGAAACAAGGAACAATTAGCCCGCGCCGCTCCCTGGTCCAAACTAGACCACTCTTTTGTATCCCTCCATTCCCACTCCGTTCATATAGCTGTCTAGATAAGTCTTAAATGTTCCCAGTGTGTCCGCCTCCACCACCTTGCCCGGCAACACATTCCAGGCCCCCACGACCCTCTGTGTGAAATATGTCCTTCTGATATCTGTGTTAAACCTCCCCCCCTTCACCTTGAACCTATGACCCCTCGTGAACGTCACCACCGACCCGGGGAAAAGCTTCCCACCTTTCACCCTATCTATGCCTTTCATAATTTTATACACCTCTATTAAGTCTCCCCTCATCCTCCGTCTTTCCAAGGAGAACAACCCCAGTTTCCCCAATCTCTCCTCATAACCAAGCCCCTCCATACCAGGCAACATCCTGGTAAACCTCCTCTGTACTCTCTCCAAAGCCTCCACGTCCTTCTGGTAGTGTGGCGACCAGAACTGGACGCAGTATTCCAAATGCGGCCGAACCAACGTTCTATACATCTGTAACATCAGACCCCAACTTTTATACTCTATGCCCCGTCCTATAAAGGCAAGCATGCCATATGCCTTCTTCACCACCTTCTCCACCTGTGACGTCACCTTCAAAGATCTGTGGACTTGCACACCCAGGTCCCTCTGCGTCTCTACACATTCTTTATGGTTCTTCCATTTATCGTGTAGCTCCTCCCTACATTATTCCCACCAAAATGCATCACTTCGCATTTATCAGGATTGAACTCCATCTGCCATTTCCTTGCCCAAATTTCCAGCCTATCTATATCCTATAGATTTGGAAGGAAGACACAAACCACCGGGTCAGATACAGACAGAATTCTGATCATCAGGATATTGAGAGACCCGATGCCCCCCACCACCACAGTTCACATACTTTTTTTAAAAAAAGTGACAGTAATTTTATTTGTACACCCAAATATAAAATTTATGCCATCAATACACAGGCTCCACCAACTTCCTTTATCTTCTCTTCAGCTTTCCTGCTGAAGAACTTTGCCTTGACAATGACTGGCTGTTTTGGCAGTCTTCCTTTGCCGAGAACTTTATAGTAACCAGCGTGTACAACGTCAATAACGGGTGCTGGTCCTTCAGGTTTCTTGGCATAGTTCAATCGGGTCTGTTCACTGACCAATGTCCAAAGTTTATCCAGATTTATGGTCGGACAGAACAACTGATTCTTCTTTAGATGGCAATGTCTCATACCAACCTTTCAGACAGGGTGAAGGACTTAAGTGGTAGACAGAGATTAGATCGCTCGGGATAAAGAATAGGAGGAAAGGGGGAAGCCGTGACAAATTCCCCGAGATAAAGGAAAGTATTCCGAACACATTGCATTAGTACATACACATGCTGAGGTGACGCATAACGGGTGTGAACCCAAGATGAATTTAGTGCCAAATCCGAATTTAAACAGAATTGTTTGTAAGTCCTCCCACTCCACACTATCAAAGGTTTCTTCAGCGTCTGGGGAAAGAATCGCCTTCAACATTGATACATGACGTATTACATTCAGGAGTCTGCAGCTATTTAAGAATGAATGACGAACCTTCAATAAAGCTGGTCTACTCCTGAGATATTCCAGTTGGGAGAGTAGTTTCTGATCCTACCCAGCTCCTTTACAATGCAGATTAAGAGAGATGGACCGATATGATCCACATTGAATGCGATCTTTACCTTTCTTCATCAGCAGTGAAATATCAGCCTGGGTGAAGAGAGGGATGATGTGGAGATGCCGGCGTTGGACTGGGGTAAACACAGTAAGAAGTTTAACAACACCAGGTTAAAGTCCAACAGGTTTATTTGGGAGCAAAAGCCACACAAGTTTTCGGAGCCCCAAGCCCCTTCTTCAGGTGAGTGGGAACTCACCTGAAGAAGGGGCGTGGGGCTCCGAAAGCTTGTGTGGCTTTTGCTACCAAATAAACCTGTTGGACTTTAATCTGGTGTTGTTAAACTTACTGTGAAGAGAGGGAGGCAGGGAAACAAGTTGCCACGATTCCTCACTCATCGATAGGAGTGGGGCTGTGCTGCTCAGTGAATCTTTTAATGGGGTCGACATCCCGGACTGGAGCTTTCCCACTTTGCATCAACCCGATGGAATGGACAATGTCTTTAAACTCCAGTGACCGATCTATTGTTTCGCCAATATTGGTATCAAATGGATGCATATCGAGTTGTTTAAAAATGTTTTCATCTTTGATTGGTCAGTCGGGAATTCAAAACCAAATAGGTTAGAATGGTGAAATGACAGATTTGCGTTAGGAGTTATGAGCCTGTTCTCTGACTGAATTGGTGTGCAAATGGACTATTTGCCTTATCCTCATACTCGGAAAGAGAACCGCGGGATTGGAACAGCAAATGTTCGGCTCAGTCAGTGCGGGAGGTCAAACTGAGTTCAAAAGACTGACCGTTTCTTATGAAGCTCTAGATTGGCAACTGTAGAATATTGGTGATCAATGTCAATAATAGAATCTATTAACTCCTGCTGCCTCGTTTTGCTCTGTTCACTGGCATGAGCCGAAGATGAAATGATCTGGCCTGACAGAAAAGCTTTTAAAGTCTCTCATAATGTAAGAAAAGAAACCTAACCAGTTTTATTAATTTCAACAATGGAGTGAAGCACTCAGAAATATAATCACAGCACATTTTATCAGAGAACTGAAGCTCCAGTGTGAGCAATTTGAGGATTGCGCGGTGATCTGATTTAACTAATTTGAAATATTCCACTGAACTAACCAATGGTATCAGTTGTTTATCTAAAAAAAAATTACTTCTAGAAAAAATGATGAATATTGAGGAAAAACAGGAACCCCCTGGCCTTAGGAAAATCCCTGCAGGTGTCCACACAACTGTGTCGATGCAGAAACACGGAGAGAGCTTTCGACATTCCAGTCAGTGAGAAAAATTTTACATTAGAGCGTTCCAGCTTTCGATCATTAACACAACTAAATTCACCTCCAAATATCAAATAATGGGAACTTAATCAGGGAGAGGACAAGTATGATAGCAAAATCCACAGTGTCCCAATTAGAAATATTGATTGATTACAAGTACCCCATGTTTGTAATGGGGAATATATGATTATACCATAACGACCTTTGACATCCGAAATAATTTTGGAGGAAGTAAATGGAATTTTATTATTTGAAAAAGCAATTGCATGGATCAGCCACAGTTCTATTGAATGGTGGGGCAGGAATGAATGGTCCAACAACCTATCCCTGTTCCTATTTTTAATGATGTGGAGATGCCGGCGTTGGACTGGGGTAAACACAGTAAGAAGTTTAACAACACCAAGTTAAAGTCCAACAGGTTTATTTGGTAGCAAAAGCCACACAAGCTTTCGAGGCTCTGAGCCCCTTCTTCAGGTGAGTGGGAATTCTGTTCACAAACAGAACTTATAAGACACAGACTCAATTTACATGAATAATGGTTGGAATGCGAATACTTACAACTAATCCAGTCTTTAAGAAACAAAACAATGGGAGTGGAGAGAGCATCAAGACAGGCTAAAAAGATGTGTATTGTCTCCAGACAAGACAGCCAGTGAAACTCTGCAGGTCCACGCAACTGTGGGAGTTACAAATAGTGTGACATAAATTCTGATTCTAGGATCGCATGATAAAGACTCAGGAGGAAAAAAGCAGAAATATTTATGTGAAATAGTGTGACATAAACCCAATATCCCGGTTGAGGCCGTCCTTGTGTGTGCGGAACCTGGCTATCAGTTTCTGCTCCGCGACTCTGCGCTGTCGTGTGTCGCGAAGGCCGCCTTGGAGAACGCTTACCCGAATATCAGAGGCCGAATGCCCGTGACCGCTGAAGTGCTCCCCAACAGGAAGAGAACAGTCTTGCCTGGTGATTGTCGAGCGGTGTTCATTCATCCGTTGTCGCAGCGTCTGCATAGTTTCCCCAATGTACCATGCCTCGGGACATCCTTTCTTGCAGCGTATCAGGTAGACAACGTTGGCCGAGTTGCAAGAGTATGTACCGTGTACCTGGTGGATGGTGTTCTCACGTGAGATGATGGCATCTGTGTCGATGATCCGGCACGTCTTGCAGAGGTTGCTGTGGCAGGGTTGTGTGGTGTCTTGGTCACTGTTCTCCTGAAGGCTGGGTAGTTTGCTGCGGACAATGGTCTGTTTGAGGTTGTGCGGTTGTTTGAAGGCAAGAAGTGGGGGTGTGGGGATGGCCTTGGCGAGATGTTCGTCTTCATCAATGACATGTTGAAGGCTCCGGAGGAGATGCCGTAGCTTCTCCGCTCCGGGGAAGTACTGGACAACGAAGGGTACTCTGTCCACTGTGTCCCGTGTTTGTCTTCTGAGGAGGTCGGTGCGGTTTTTCGCTGTGGCGCGTTGGAACTGTTGATCAATGAGTCTAGCGCCATATCCTGTTCTTATGAGGGCATCTTTCAGCGTCTGGAGGTGTCTGTTGCGATCCTCCTCATCCGAGCAGATCCTGTGTATACGGAGGGCTTGTCCGTAGGGGATGGCTTCTTTAACGTGTTTAGGGTGGAAGCTGGAGAAGTGGAGCATCGTGAGGTTATCCGTGGGCTTGCGGTACAGTGAGGTGCTGAGGTGACCGTCCTTAATGGAGATGCGCGTGTCCAAGAATGCAACCGATTCCGGAGAGTAGTCTATGGTGAGCCTGATGGTGGGATGGAACTTGTTGATGTCATCATAGAATTGTTTCAGTGATTGTTCACCATGAGTCCAAAGGAAGAAAATGTCATCGATGTATCTAGTGTATAGCACCGGTTGAAGGTCCCGTGCGGTGAAGAAGTCTTGTTCGAACCTGTGCATGAAGATGTTGGCATATTGAGGTGCAAATTTGGTCCCCATGGCTGTTTTTAATGGTCTTGTACAAGTTGGGAGAGGAACTCCAGAGTGCTTCACAGGGATGTTCATTCCCTGAATATTCCAAGAAATAAACCTGGCTGGAAGGCCCCCATCCTGTTCTCAACATGCTAAGAACATGCGTTCTGTCAATCATTAGCTCAAATGTTGAAAGCAAAGCGCACTAGAAAGTAATAGCACCTACAATGCATTGCAAAATATGCGTCAAGCTAAAAAATGAAACAGATTTGACACTATAAGAGCAACAGAAGCAGAATCAGTCCCTGGATAATTGGGTAGGCGAACCATCCAAGAAACTTTGGACAAAATACTTCCCGTCTCAGACTGATAATTGGAATCAGAACCAGCTTCCTGTCTCTTCTGAAACACCCCCCCACATACCACAACAAGACCTCTTCAACCCATCCAATTGAAACCCCTTGTAGTATGGGTATCATTCTGATAAATCTACACTGCATTTCCTCCAACACCAATTGTTCACAGTATTCCAAATATGGTTTAACTTGAGCTGAAGCATGAATTTAATTGCCTTGTATCACTGGTGATATGCCGGATGCATTTATTCAGAGGTTGATGTTACAAAGTAATGCTACAGTTTATAATGACTCTGCTCCCCACCCCCTCCCCTCTCCGACAAAGGTCATGAAAGACAATCACCCCAATGTAATACATCACAAATGGAAGGGTAGAGTGTGGTGGAAATAATTTTTTGAGGTGTGTCTATTTCAATGCCAGGAGTATTGTGGGGAAGGCAGATGAGCTGAAGGCGTGGATAGACACGTGGAAATATGACATTATAGCCATTAGTGAAACTTGGCTACAAGAGGGGCAGGACTGGCAGCTCAATGTTCCAGGGTTCCAATGTTTCAGGCGGGATAGAGGCAGAGGGATAAAAGGTGGGGGGGTGGCATTGTTGGTCAGGGAAAATGTTACAGCGGTACTCAGGCAGGATAGATTAGGGCGCTTGTCTACAGAGGCCCTATGGGTGGAGCTGAGAAACAGGAAAGGTATGACCACATTAATGGGCTTGTATTATAGACCACCCAATAGTCAGCGAGAATTGGAGGAGCAAATCAGCGGAGAGATAGCTGACAACTGCAAGAAACACAAAGTTGTGATAGTAGGGGATTTTAATTTTCCACATATAGATTGGGACTCGCATACTGTTAAAGGTTTAGTGGGGTAGAGTTTGTAAAATGTGTTCAGGAGAATTTTCTACATCAGTATATAGAGGTGCCAACTAGAGAGGATGCGATATTGGATCTCCTATTGGGAAATGAGTTAGGGCAGGTGATGGATGTGAGTGTGAGGGAACACTTTGGATCCAGTGATCATAATGCCATTAGTTTCAACCTGATCGTGGATAAGGATAGATCTGGTCCTTGGGTTGAAGTTCTGAACTGGAAAAAGGCCAAATTTGATGAAATGAGAAGGGATCTGGGAAGTGTGGATTGGCACAGGCTGTTCTCTGGTAAGGATGTAAATGGAAAGTGGGAGGCCTTCAAAGGAGAAATTTTGAGAGTGCAGAGTTTGTATGTTCCTGTCAGGATTAAAGGCAAAGTAAATAGGAATAAGGAACCTTGGTTCTCGAGGGAGATTGTAACACTGATTAAGAGGAAGAGAGAGTTGTATGAAATGTACAGGCAGCAAGGAACAGATCAGATGCTCGAGGAGTATAAAAAGTGCAAGAAGCTACTTAAGAGGGAAATCAGGAGGGCTAAAAGAAGACATGAGGTTGCTTTGGCAGACAGAGTGAAGGAAAATCCAAAGAGCTTCTATAGGTATGTTAGGAGCAAAAGGATAGTGAGGGATAAAATTGGTCCTCTTGAAGACCAGAGTGGTAGACTGTGTATGGAACCAAAAGAGATGGGGGAGATACTAAATGGTTTTTTTGCATCCGTATTTACTGAGGAAACGGGCATGGAGTCTACGGAAATAGGGCAAACTGGTAGGGAGGCCATGGAACCTTTACAGATTAAAGGGGAGGAGGTGCTCGCTGTCTTGAGGCAAATCAGAGTGGATTATTCCCCAGGACCGGAAAGGGTATTCCCACGGACCTTGAGGGAAGCTAGTGTTGAACTTGCAGGGGCCCTGGCAGACATATTTAAAATGTCAGTATTCACGGGGGAGGTGCCGGATGATTGGAGGGTGGCTCATGTTGTTCCGTTGTTTAAAAAAGGTTCCAAAAGAAATCCGGGAAATTATCGGCCAGTAAGTTTGACGTCGGTGGTGGGCAAGTTATTGGAAGGTGTGATACGGGATAGGATCTACAAATATTTGGATAGACAGGGACTTATTAGGGAGAGTCAACATGGCTTTGTGCGTGGTAGGTCATGTTTGACCAATCTGTTAGAGTTTTTCGAGGAGGTTACCAGGAAAGTGGATGAAGGGAAGGCGGTGGATGTTGTCTACCTGGATTTCAGCAAGGCCTTTGACAAGGTCCCTCATGGGAGGTTAGTTAGGAAGGTTCAGTCGCTAGGTATACATGGGGAGGTAGTAAATTGGATAAGACACTGGCTCAATGGAAGAAGCCAGAGAGTGGTTGTGGAGGATTGCTTCTCTGAGTGGAGGCCTGTGACTAGTGGTATGCCGCAGGGATCGGTGTTGGGTCCATTGTTGTTTGTCATCTATATCAATGATCTGGATGATAATGTGGTAAATTGGATCAGCAAGTTTGCTGATGATACAAAGATTGGAGGTGTAGTGGACAGTGAGGAAGGTTTTCAAAGCTTGCAGAGGGATTTGGACCAACTAGAAAAATGGGCTGAAAAATGGCAAATGGAATTTAACGCAGACAAGTGTGAGATATTGCACTTTGGAAGGACAAACCAAAGAAGAACGTACAGGGTAAATGGTAGGACTCTGAAGAGTGCAGTTGAACAGAGGGATCTGGGAATACAGGTACAGAATTCCCTAAAAGTGACGTCACAGGTGGATAGGGTCGTAAAGAGTGCCTTTGGTACATTGGCCTTTATAAATCGGAGTATCGAGTATAAAAGTTGGAGTGTTATGGTAAGGTTATATAAGGCATTGGTGAGGCCGAATTTGGAGTATTGTGTACAGTTTTGGTCACCTAGTTACGGGAAGGATGTAAATAAGATTGAAAGAGTGCAGAGAAGGTTCACAAGGATGTTGCCGGGACTTGAGAAGCTGAGTTACAGAGAGAGATTGAATAGGTTGGGACTTTATTCCCTGGAGCGTAGAAGATTGAGGGGAGATTTGATAGAGGTGTATAAGATTTTGATGGGTATAGTTAGAGTGAATGCAAGCAGGCTTTTTCTGCTGAGGCTAGGGGAGAAAAAACCAGAGGGCATGGGTTAAGGGTGAAAGGAGAAAAGTTTAAAGGGAATATTAGGGGGGGCTTCTTCACGCAGAGAGTGGTGGGAGTGTGGAATGAGCTGCCGGATAAAGTGGTAAATGCTTTTAACATTTAAGAAAAACTTGGACGGGTTCATGGATGAGAGGGGTGTGGAGGGATATGGTCCAAGTGCAGATCAGTGGGACTAGGCAAAAAATGGTTCGGCACAGACAAGAAGGGCCAAAAGGCCTGTTTCTGAGCTGTAATTTTCTATGGTTCTATGGTTCTAAGCACAGTAAGAAGTCTCACAACACCAGGTTAAAGTCCAACAGGTTTATTTGGTAGCAAATACCATAAGCTTTCGGAGCAATGCTCCTTCGTCAGATGGAGTGGTCTCTGTTCTCAAACAGGGCACAGACACAGAAATCAAATTACAGAATACTGATTAGAATGCAAATCTCTACAGCCAGCCAGGTCTTAAATGTACAGACAATGTGGGTGGAGGGAGCATTCAACACAGGTCAAAGAGATGTGTATTGTCTCCAGACAGTACAGCTTGTGAAATTGTGCAAGTCCAGGCAAGCTGTGGGGGTTACTGATAATGTGACATAAATCCAATATCCCGGTTTAGACCGTCCTCATGTGTGCGGAACTTGGCTATCAGTTTCTGCTCAGTGACTCTGCGCTGTCGTGTGTCGTGAAGGCCGCCTTGGAGAACGCTTACCTGAAGATCCAAGGCGCTGAATGCCCGTGACAGAGACCACTCCATCTGACGAAGGAGCATTGCTCCGAAAGCTTCCCAGTCCAACGCCGGCATCTCCACATCTATGGTTCTAACACAGGGAGACTGTCAAGCCTGGCAAAACAGCAATTTTAAAGGCATGTTCTGAAGCTTAAACTGAGAGACAGGGTGGATGGAACTGGGTATTCAATCTTGTCATTGAGAACTCATCAGTTAGTCCAAGATTGATTCAAGGGACAAACAATGAATATTGTTAAATATTCCCGTGTACAATCAGAAAAGATAGAAAAGGAAATGAAGTAGAGGAATGGCGCTAATGGTAACGAAGGGCATTGTGGTCCTCGTGAAACAGGAACTCTCAAAGGGTCAAGGACAGAATCAATTTGGTAGGATCTAAGGAAGCAAAAGCTGATTGGTTGGTGAGTAATTGGTATTGGAGATCATTTTTACCGAACTGAAACTTAAATAACTAAATAACATAACATTTAGGGAACAAGGCCAAGATGATAAAGGGGTAAAGAAAAAGTGAATCTAGCAGTGAAACCAGGTGGTTAAAAAACTGTACAGAAGAGCAGAGTGCAAGTTTACATCTTCGAAGGAAATTTAAACAGCTGTTTGGGTGAGTACAATTGGGTGGGTAATTACTCCCTCCATTGATTATAATTGTGAAGATATCATTCTGTGATTCATTGTTCATAAGAAATATATTCAATAATAATAGAGTGGAGAAATAGAGCACCAGTTGATATTGATTGATATTAAGAGGATTAATTTAACTTAAAGCGGTAAGACACGGCAGGGGAGCTCCAAGCTACAGTTTGCTCTTATTGATCCATGCGCGAGGCCAGGCACATTTCCAGTCCCCAGCGCCAGCATGTGTGCAGGAAGTGTCTCCAGCTGCAGCTCCTGGAAGCCTGGATTTCAGAGCTGGAGCAGCATCTGGGGATGCCTGCGGAGAATATTGTGGATAGGACACATAGGGAGGTGGTCACACCGCAGGCCTAGGCTCCAGAGGCAGGAGCGGAATGGCTGATGAAAAGACAGAGCAAGAGGACAAGGCAGGCTGTGCAGGAATCTCCTGTGGCTATTCCCTTGCAGGACAGATATACCATTCTGAATACTGTTGAGGGGAACAGCCTTTCCGGAGATAACAGCAGTAACCAAATTCACAGCACCGTAGTTATCTCTACTGCACAGGGGAAGGGCAAAAGGCATAGAAATGTAATAATCATAGGGGATTCAGTTGTGAGGGGAATAAATGGATGTCTCTGTGGCTGCACCAAAACCTCAAGGATGGTATGTTACCTTCCTGGTCAAGGTACCTCAGATATTTTGCAGGATATTCTGAAGTTGGAGGGAAAACAGCCAGTTGTTGTGGTACTCATCTGTACAAACGACATAGGTTAAAAAAAGGATGAGATCCTAAAAACAGAATATAGATAGCAAGAGGCAAGTTGAAAAGTGTGACTTCAAAGGTAGTTATCTCAGGATTACTACCAATGCCATGTGCTAATCTGAGTAGAAACAGCAGGATATATAGGATGAATACTTGGCTGAAAAGATGGTGTGTGTGGGAGAAATTCAGATTCCTGGGACATTTGGTCTGATTCTGGGGAGGTGGGACCTGTACAAACTGGAAGATTTACTGCTGGGCAGGACCAGGACTAATGCCCTTGGGATATGGGGGCGGGCGGCGGGGGGCGGGGGGGGGGGGGGGGGGGGGGGGGGGGGGGGCGGTGGGGGGGTGGAATTGTTTAAACAAATATAGCAGGGGTATGAGAACCAATGTAAGGATTCAATGCAGCTGGAATCAAGAGAAAAGGGAAAAGGACAGCAAAGACAATAAGAAACGTGACATGCAGAGAAATCAAAGGATCAGAATCAGATAAAGGCACAATAAAAAATAGTAGGAACAGAACAAGGAACATCACAAGGAATAGCCTTGAAGTTTTCTAGCTAAACGCTTGGAGTGTTCAAAATAAAATGGATGAATTAGTTGTACTGGTATATGTAAAGGGGTATGATACAATTGGAATGATGGAGACATGGATCTAAGTTGACCAAGGATGGGCACAAAACATTGAGGTCTATTCAAAGTTTAGGAAGGACAGTCATAAAGGAAAATGTGGTGGAGTTGCATTGAGTCATAGAGTCATAGAGTTATAGAGGTTTACTGCATGGAAACAGGCCTTTCGACCCAACTTGTCCATGCTGCTTTTTTTTAAAAACCCCTAAGCTAATCCCAATTGCCTGCATTTGGCCCATATCCCTCTATACCCATTGTACCCATGTAACTATCTAAATGCTTTTTAAAATATAAAATTGTACCCGCCTCTACTACTACCTCTGGCAGCTTGTTCCAGACACTCACCACCCTCTTTGTGAAACAATTGCCCCTCTGGACACTTTTGTATCTCTCCCCTCTCACTTCAAACTATGCCCTCTAGATTTAGACTCCCATACTCTTGGGAAAAGATATTGACCATCTACCTTGTCTATGCCCCTCATTATTTTATAGACCTCTATACGGTCACCTCTCAGCCTCCTACGCTCCAGAGCAAAAAGTCCCAGTCTATCCAGCCTCTCCTTATAACTCAATCCATCAAGTACTGGTAGCATCCTAGTAAATCTTTTCTGCACTCTTTCTAGTTTAATAATATCCTTTCTATAATAGGGTGACCAGAATTGCACACAGTATTCCAAGTGTGGCCTTACCAATGTCTTGTACAACTCCAACAAGACGTCCCAACTTCTGTATTCAATGTTCTGACCGATGAAACCAAGCATGCCAAATGCCCTCTTCACCACTCTGTCCACCTGTGACTCCACTTTCAAGGAGCTATGAACATGTACCCCTAGATCTCTTTGTTCTGTAACTCTCCCCAACGCCCTACCGTTAACTGAGTAAGTCCTGCCCTGGTTCAATCTACCAAAATGCATCACCTCGCATTTGTCTAAATTAAACTCCATCTGCCATTCGTCAGCCCACTGGCCCAATTGATCAAGCTCCGGTTACAATTGGAGATAACTTTCTTCACTGTCCACTATGAAAGAAAATATTGATGCAATTTAGAGGAAATATATTAGCACAAACAATGTGGAATCTGTATGGGTCAAGTTAAGAAACACCAAGGGGCAAAAAATATTTGTGCAGGTGGTATACAGACCAACAAACTGTCGTGGTAATGTTGGGAATAGTATTAGACTGGAAATCAGAGATGCATGTGATAAAGGAGCATCTGATAGAGGGTGACTTTAATTTGCATATAGATTGGGTGAGTGAAATGCATCACAGTACAATAGTGAACGAATTTCTGGAGTGTATACGGCATGCTTTCTGGACCAATACTTTGCAGAACTAACAAGGGATTAGGCCATCTTGGACTGAGTATTTTACAATGAGAAAGGATTAATTGACAATCTAATTGTGGAAAAAGGCCTGATACTCTTCATCCCAGAGCACTTAAGGAAGTGGCCCTAGAAATAGTAGATCCATTGGTGGCCATTTTCCAAAATTTTTTGGACTCTGAAATGGTTCCTACTGATTAGAGGGTAGCTCATGTAACTCCACTAGTCAAAAAGGGAGATAGAGAGAAAACAGTGAATTATAGACCAGTGGGCCTAATGATCGTAGTAGGGAAGCTGCTTGAGTCCATTATCAAGGATTTAATAGCACAGCATTTGGAAAGCAGTGGTATAATCAGACAAAGTCAGCATGGATTTATGAAAGGGAAATCATGCTTGACAAATCTACTGGAAACCCTCAGAGATGTAATTAGTAGAGTTGACCAGTGAGAACCGGTGGATGTGGTTCAGTTAGGCTTTTGGAAGGCTTTCAACAAGGTCTCACATAGCAGTTTACTATGTAAAGTTAAAGCACATGGGATTGCGGGTAGTGCCTTGAGATGGATAGAAAGATAGTTAGCAGATAGGAAGCAAAGGGTTGGAATAAATGGGTCTTTTTCCTATTGTCAGGCAGTACCAAGTGGGGTACCACAAGGAGCTTTGCCAGGACCTTAGCTCTAAGCATTATATAATAATGATTTGGACAAGGGAACTAAAAGTATTATCTCCAAATTTGTAGATGATACAAAGTTGTATGAGAGAGTGAGCTGTGAGGAGGATGCAGAGATCCTTCAGCATGATTTGGACAGGCTGAGTGTATGGGCATATGCATGGCAGATACAGTTTAATGTGGATAACTGTGAGGTTATCCACTTTGGAAGCAAAACCAGGAAGATATATTATTTTTTAAATGGGTTTAAATTGAGAGAGGTGCATACTCAGCGAGACCTTGGAGTCCTTGTGCATCAGTCGCTGAAAATAAATGCGTAGGTACAGCAGGCAGTAAAGAAGGAAAATGGTATGTTGGCCTTCTTAGTGAGAGGATTTGAGGAGAGATTAAGTCAGTTCAGATTATATTCACTGGAGTTCAGATCAGTAAGAGGGAATCTCATAGAAACTTATAAAATTCTAACAGGATTAGACAGGGTAGATTCAGAAAGAATGTTTCTGATGGTGGGCGGAGTCCAGAACTAGGGGTCATAGTTTGAGGATAAGAGGCAAACCTTTTAGGACTGAAATGAGGAGAAATTTCTTCACCCAGAGAGTGGGAAACCTGTGGAGTTCACTACCACAGAAACCAATTAAGGCCAAAAGGTTATGCAATTTCAAGAAGGAATTAGATATAGCTCTGGGGCTAAAGGTGTCAAAGGATATAGGGGGAAGGCAGGATCAGAGCATTGAATTTGATGATCAACCATGATCATAATGAATGCGGAGCAGGCTCGAAGGGCCAAAAAACCTGCTCTTGCGTCTATTTTCTACGTATGTTTCTATACAATATTTCCAAGATTTTTGCTGTTTGTGAGACATTGTTGTGAGAATATTGACTGTCACAGGGTTTTCCAGCCGTACTTGCCCCAAAACCGGAAAATCCCACCCGAGGTCAACAGACCTTTCCATGGGCTGCCCCTCGCCGGATCTGATTCCAGTGGTGGGTGGAACGGGAAAATTTGCCCCTGTGTTCTGGAAAATTGCTTGTGGACATGGACTGCCTCATTATTATGATGATCAACATTCATCCCTAACCAAAAACACCAAAAGATGATAATATATCTCAGTGCTGTTTGTGAGATATTGTTGTGGGAGTATTGACTGTCACTCACTCCCGCATTACAATATTGAGTATGTTTTATAATTACTCCATTGGCTGCGAAATACCTTGTGATGTCTTGACCATGTGGAAGACACATTATGTATACAGCTTTGTTCTTTCTGACTGATGACTCTCTCAGGTGGTAAAGGCTTGGAATGGATGGCACAGAGAGACTAACCAGGCCACTAACACAGCAATTGGAGAGACTCATACTGAAGAAAGGAATGAAGAGAAACTGGGCGTTTGTGATCTAGAAATGGCCAGAGAGGCAAAATGCTTCTCTCCTGAACATTTCCATGTTGGGACAAATGGAATCTCACAAAGTTTGCATCATTGTGTTCTCCTGCTGGAACATAACTGGATACTTTATTATTGATCTGTTCTCTCATTGCCAGGAGAGCTCTGTTCTTTATTGGTTGGATGGTTGATAATGTCATTAAGGGAGTGAAGGATGGGGGTGGGAGAAGAGAGAGAAGATTGTATCCATGTGGTTCAAGGCCTGAGTAATTCCTGCTCTTATCTGTTGTCATCTCTAAAACTATTCACAAAACTTTCTTTCAGTTTGCTGGATACAAGATATGACAATAAACTTTCCATTCATTATCTAATGGTGTTTCAATCATCATGGAACACAAACAACTTTATTTCAACAAGGTCTTACATAGAATTATACCTGTAGTGTGCGCAACGCGGAAATGAGCCATTCGGCCATTGTTTCTATCCCTGAGAACCTCCACTTACTTCATTCAACCTCACTCACTTCAGCTCACCTTATCAACAATAATCCTTCTATTCTTCCTCACACACACCTTTGTCTAGCTGCTTTTAAATGAATCTATGGCACTCACCACAACTAATTCTTGTGGTAGCCATAATAGTAGGCAAATAATGGAGATATTAGACCAGCAACCTGATCTGGCAATTGTACCAAAGGGAAGTAATATCAGACACTACCGATTAACACAGCGAGTTGTCCCACACTGGCTTCATTACAATTTCCACCAGATGCAGTCACCATTGTCCTATTGACAAAATCCAACTAGAAACTGTCCACACAGCAGTTTCCACAAACAGCCAATGAGATGAATAGTTATTTATGATTGTTCTCACCAAAGTCTACTCCTCAGTCAACGCTGAAAAAAATGTTCATAGTTCATAGAAACCCTACAGTGCAGAAGGAGGCCATTCGGCCCATCGAGTCTGCACCGACCACAATCCCACCCAGGCCCTACCCCCACATATTTACCCGCTAATCCCTCTAACCTACACATCCCAGGACTCTAAGGGGCAATTTTTAACCTGGCCAATCAACCTAACCCACACATCTTTGGACTGTGGGAGGAAACCAGAGCACCCGGAGGAAACCCACGCAGACACAAGGAGAATGTGCAAACTCCACACAGACAGTGACCCGAGCCGGGAATCGAACCCAGGACCCTGGAGCTGTGAAGCAGCAGTGCTAATCACTGTGCTACCGTGCTGTTTGTGGGAGATTGCTCTGAGCAAATATCTGTCCCATTTCCGACAACATTAGTGATGACACGACCAAAATCAATCATTGGATTGTGAAGTTGGGAACAATGATAAAATATTTCCCTTTTTTAGCTCCGATGGTGGAAGTTGGGGGTGAACGGTGGGATGAGGGAGGATTAATCATTCAGGATTAAATTATAAATGGAAAATTCTGGAAATATTCAGCATGTCTGGCAGCGCCTATGGAGACAGAACCAGAGTAAATGCTGCAGGTGTGTGCCCAAGGACATGGGGAAGGATAGTGAGATACACAGGGAGAGAGAGGTTCAAGGACAAATACTGGTCAGAACAGGGGGAATCCAGGGTTTTTGCAGTTGAAGTGCTGAATGTTGCATCACATACAGAGGTTGCAGGGTTGGTGCTTGGAGAGGTACAGAGATGACTATCACGAATACTATGAGGAAGAAAAGAGGGCTTTGGAATGAATGGGGCAGCACGGTGGCACAATGGTTAGCACTGCTGCCTCACAGCGTCAGGAACCCGCATTCAATTCCTGGCGTGGGTCACTGTCTGTGCAGAATTTGGACATTCTCCCTGTGTCTGCGTGCGTTTCCTCCGGGTGCTCCAGTTTCTGCCACATTCTAAAGATGTGCAGGTTAGGTGGATTGACCATGCTAGATTCTCTCTCAGTGTCCCCGAGCAGGCGCCAGAGTGTGGCGACTAGGGGATTTAAACTTCATTGCAGTGTCAATGTAAGCCTACTTGAGACTAATAAATAAATAAATAAATTCTACACAAGACTCCGAGGAAGGAGGGCAAAAGGCTCGATGATAAACATTAAGAGACTGGGACATTGGAGGGAACAATGAAATCTGCTTTAGAAAAGAGTTGATGGAAGAGGGCATTAAACTTCATGGGTGAATCCTGTCCAAGACAGAGACAAAGAGAAGTTTAGGACTAACTGTTGCATAATGCAGGGAAATAGCTGGAATGGGTACTTTTGTGTAATAATGCGGGGGGGGGGGGGGGTGTTGGGGTTGAAATTTTGTTGAGAAAGGGAGGAAGTTGGACAGACTTTAAAGATGGATGTTGAAAAATATGTGGAGAAAGTGAGGAAAGGTGTGAGATGAAAGTCTATCAAGAAAAGTGAGAAGGGGAGAGAGACGTTCAAGGAAAAATATTGGTCAGAACAGGGGGAATCCTGGTCTTTTACAGTTTAAGTGCTGAATGTTGCACCAGTTAACAGTGGTTGGAGGGACAGTGAGCGGAGAAGTTCAGGGATGAACATTAGCCAATGCAATGAAGAAGAAAAGAGGGGTTTGGGATGAATTTGTACGGGACAGAGAGGAAGGAGGGAAAAGGATTTGATCATGAACATTAAAAGACTGAGAAATTGGAGGGAGCATTGAAATCTGCTTTGGAAAAGACTTGATCAAAGTGGGCATGGGTGAATGCTGTCTAAGCCAGAGACAAGGAGAAGTTTAGGGTTAATTGTTCCACAGGACCAGGCTGAGGAGAAGGCAGTTGGTTTGTTCACTACATTTATTTATTTATTTTAAGTTAAATTTGTGTAAAAAATCGGAGGTTTTTTTTAAAACAGGAAGTGGGCCCAGCAGGAGTCTGGGAAGGTTTTTGGAGGGTTTAAAAGTAGGCCGCACTTTTGAGCGGGCACCATCGTTAGCGGTCAGCAGAGTGAGCAGGAGGCAGAGTGAAAGCTGTAGGGCTTTGGCTCACAGGGCTTGGGCGAGCAGGGGTGAGTTAATTCATTTTTTGCTGTTTCTACCTGGTACTGGCAAGGTATCTAGAGGGGATGGGTGTGAAGGCAGTGCAATGTTCCTCTTGCACTATGTTCGAGGTGAGGGACGACGTCAGTGTCCCTGCTGATTATACCTGTGAGAAGTGCATCCATCTGCAGCTCCTCCAAAACCGTGTAAGGGAACTGGAGCTGGAGTTGGAGGAACTTAGGATCATTAGGGATGCAGAGATGGCCATAGACAGAAGCTTCAGGGATACAGTTACTCCGCGGAATGAAAATAGATGGGTGACGGTGAGAGGGGCTGGGAAGAAGCAGTCGGTGCAGGGATCCCCTGTGGTCGTTCCCCTTAGCAATAAGTATTCCGCTTTGGATACGGTTGAGGGGGACGACATACCAGTGGTGAGCCGCAGTGAGAGGATCTCCGGCACTGAGTCCGTCCCTGTGGCTCAGGAGGGTAAGGAGGAGAGCGGGAGGGCAATAGTTATTGGGGACTCGTTAGTTAGAGGGATAGTTAGGAGGTTCTGTGGCAGCAAAAGAGACTCGAGGATGGTTTGTTGCCTACCGGATGCCAGGGTCCGTGACGTCTCGGACCGTGTTTTCCGGATTCTTAAGGGGGAGGGGAAACAGTCACAAGTCGTGGTACACATTGGTACCAACGACATAGGTAAGAGAAGGGACGGGGATTTAAAACAGGAATTTCGGGAGCTCGGCTGGAAGCTGAGAGCAAAGACAAAACATGTGGTCATCTCTGGTACGCTACCGGTGCCACGTGATAGCGAGTTGAGGAACAGGGAGAGAGTGCACTTAAACATGTGGTTGCAGGGATGGTGCAGGAGGGAGGGTTTCAGATACGTGGATAATTGGAACACGTTCTGGGGAAGGTGGGACCTCTACAAACAGGACGGGGTGCACCTGAACCAGAGGGGCACCAATATCCTGGGAGGGAAATTTGCTACGGCTCTTCAGGGGGATTTAAACTAATTTGTCAGGGGAGTGGGAAAAGGAGTTGTAGTCCAGAAGTCAGTGTTGAGGGTGGTGAGGTATTGGGGAAGGTATCAAGGTCAAGGGTGGGTACCGGTAGACAGGAAGATGGGTTGAAGTGTGTCTACTTCAATGCAAGGAGCATCCGGAACAAGGTGGATGAACTTGGGGCGTGGATTGCTACTTGGGACTACGATGTTGTGGCCATTACGGAGACGTGGGTAGAACAAGGACAGGAATGGTTGTTGGACGTTCCGGGGTATAGATGTTTCAGTAAGTGTAGGGAAGCTGGTAAAAGAGGTGGAGGAGTAGCATTGTTAATCAAGGATAGTTTAACGGCTGCGGAAAAGCACTTTGAGGGGGATCTGCACACTGAGGTAATATGGGCTGCAGTTAGAAACAGGAAAGGAGCGGTCACGTTGCTAGGAGTTTACTATAGGCCCCCAAATAGTAATAGAGATGTGGAGGAAGAAATTGCTAAGCAGATTATGGATACGTGTGGGGGTCACAGGGTAGTTGTCATGGGGGACTTTAACTTTCCAAATATTGATTGGAACCTTTGTAGGTCAAATAGTTTGGATGGGGCACTTTTTGTGCAGTGTGTGCAGGAGGGTTTCCTGACACAATATGTGGATAGGCCGACAAGGGGTGAGGCCACATTGGATTTGGTACTGGGAAATGAACCGGGCCAAGTGTTAGATTTGGTTGTGGGAGAGCACTTTGGAGATAGTGACCACAATTCGGTGTCTTTTGTTATTGCAATGGAGAGGGATAGGGCCGGACGGCAGGGCAAGGCTTACAATTGGGGGAGAGGTAATTATGATGCGATTAGGCAAGAATTAGGGGGCATAAGATGGGAACAGAAACTGTCAGGGAAAGGCACTGATGAAAAGTGGAACTTTTTCAAGGAACAAATACTGGGTGTCCTTGATAGGTATGTCCCTGTCAGGCAGGGAGGAAATGGCCGAGTGAGGGAACCGTGGTTCACAAAAGAGGTGGAATGTCTTGTGAAAAGGAAGAGGGAAGCTTATGTAGGGATGAGGAAACAAGGTTCAGATGGCTCGACTGAGGGTTACAAGTTAGCAAGGAACGAGCTGAAAAAGGGGCTTAGGAGAGCTAGGAGGGGACATGAGAAGTCCTTGGCGGGTCGGATCAAGGAAAACCCCAAGGCTTTTTACTCTTATGTGAGGAATAAAAGAATGACCAGGGTGAGGTTAGGGCCGGTCAAGGACAGTGGTGGGAACTTGTGTATGGAATCAGTAGAGATAGGCGAGGTGATGAATGAATACTTTTCTTCAGTGTTCACCAAGGAGAGGGGCCATGTTTTTCAGGAAGAGAAGGTGTTACAGGCTAACAGGCTGGAGGAAATAGATGTAAGGAGGGAGGATGTATTGGCAGTTTTGAATAAACTGAAGGTCGATAAGTCCCCTGGGCCTGATGAAATGTATCCTAGGATTCTTTGGGAGGCGAGGGATGAGATTGCAGAGCCTTTGGCTTTGATCTTTGGGTCCTCGCTGTCCACGGGGATGGTGCCAGAGGACTGGAGAGTGGCAAATGTTGTTCCTCTGTTTAAGAAAGGGAATAGAAATGACCCTGGTAATTATAGACCGGTTAGTCTGACTTCGGTGGTTGGTAAATTGATGGAAAAGGTCCTTAGGGATGGGATTTACGACCATTTAGAAAGATGCGGATTAATCCGGGATAGTCAGCACGGATTTGTGAAGGGCAAATCGTGCCTCACAAATTTGATAGAATTTTTTGAGGAGGTAACTAGGTGTGTTGATGAAGGTAGGGCGGTTGATGTCATATACATGGATTTTAGTAAGGCGTTTGATAAGGTCCCCCATGGTCGGCTTATGATGAAAGTAAGGAGGTGTGGGATAGAGGGAAAGTTGGCCGATTGGATAGGTAACTGGCT
Organism: Mustelus asterias; assembly: GCF_964213995.1. Taxonomy (NCBI): domain Eukaryota; kingdom Metazoa; phylum Chordata; class Chondrichthyes; order Carcharhiniformes; family Triakidae; genus Mustelus; species Mustelus asterias. The sequence continues at coordinate 133,681,293 of NC_135808.1, read as the reverse complement.
GTCTGATCGAAGACAGAGGGTGGTGGTGGATGGAAAATTTTCGGAATGGAGGCAGGTTGCTAGCGGAGTGCCGCAGGGATCGGTGCTTGGTCCTCTGCTCTTTGTGATTTTTATTAATGACTTAGAGGAGGGGGCTGAAGGGTGGATCAGTAAATTTGCTGATGACACCAAGATTGGTGGAGTAGTGGATGAGGTGGAGGGGTGTTGTAGGCTGCAAAGAGACATAGATAGGATGCAAAGCTGGGCTGAAAAATGGCAAATGGAGTTTAACCCTGATAAATGTGAGGTGATTCATTTTGGTAGGACTAATTTAAATGTGGATTACAGGGTCAAAGGTAGGGTTCTGAAGACTGTGGAGGAATAGAGAGATCTTGGGGTCCATATCCACAGATCTCTAAAGGTTGCCACTCAAGTGGATAGAGCTGTGAAGAAGGCATATAGTGTGTTAGCTTTTATTAACAGGGGGTTGGAGTTTAAGAGCCGTGGGGTTATGCTGCAACTGTACAGGACCTTGGTGAGACCGCATTTGGAATATTGCGTGCAGTTCTGGTCACCTCACTATAAGAAGGATGTGGAAGCGCTGGAAAGAGTGCAGAGGAGATTTACCAGGATGCTGCCTGGTTTGGAGTGTCGGTCTTATGAGGAAAGGTTGAGGAAGCTGGGGCTGTTCTCTCTGGAGCGGAGGAGATTGAGGGGAGACTTAATAGAGGTTTATAAAATGATGAAGGGGATAGATCGAGTGAACGTTCAAAGACTATTTCCTCGGGTGGATGGAGCTATTACGAGGGGGCATAACTATAGGGTTCATGGTGGGAGATATAGGAAGGATATCAGAGGTAGGTTCTTCACGCAGAGAGTGGTTGGGGTGTGGAATGGACTGCCTGCAGTGATAGTGGAGTCAGACACTTTAGGAACATTTAAGCGGTTATTGGATAGGCACATGGAGCACACCAGGATGGTAGGGAGTGGGATAGCTTGATCTTGATTTCAGATGAAGGTCGGCACAACATCGTGGGCCGAAGGGCCTGTTCTGTGCTGTACTGTTCTATGTTCTATAATGCATGAAAATGGGTGGAATGGGTTTGAGGGTAAATTTTGGATAATGATGCTGGGGGAGGGGTGGGTTGGGGCTGTGTGTGGTAATTGTAAAGATGTTGGAATGAGACTGATCACAAGGCAGGGAGGAAGGAGAGAGGGAAGGTTCTCCAGAGGCGGAAGAGGTGATGGAGGAGGGTGGGGAATCAGGGACTCAGGGATGAGTGTTGACCTAGGAAGGGAGGAGTGGCAGCAGAGAAGATCACTGATGAATATTGGTCCAGAGATGGAAGAAGTGGGACAGAGGGCAGGAAATCAGAAGTTTTGGGATGAATATTGGGAAAGACAGGGAGGGAGGGGGTGGGAAGAGAGGAGCGGGGAAGAATATTAACAAAGGCTTGGGACAAAGAGAGAGACACTGGACGAGGAAAGTTGGCCATGACTGGGAGGAAATACTGCAGAGGTTAACAAATAATGTTGCTAAAGACAAGGAAAGTCAGAGAGAAGAGAACTTCCCTACAAAGTTACATTTAACAACATGAAGCTTGCGTCAACATTTCCCTATTAGCACACAAAGCAAGATAGAAATAGAGATACTCAGGAGACAGCATCATCACTCACATGAGGCTCAATACAAAGAAAGGATCTCGCTGCGACTGATAGATCTTCATCTCCGGCGGAGAGGATGCGCTGGATTTTGGCATTGGTGGAGGTTCTGAATGTGCTAGTGCAGTGGATCGCCGGAGATTCTGAGCTACCAAGCCCGCCAGGTTGGTGTCCGTGTTCAAACCTGGAACTGTGTAGGTCTGTCCCCACGGACCATCAGCACCAAGTGGAGGTGGGTGTCTCAGACCGTTCAATTCCCTCGGGAAAAGAGTTCATTGATTTGAAGTTGTCTTTTGCAGTGTATTGTGCAGCAACGCTTGGAATTGAGCATTGGGATGTGAACGGGTGTCGTTCCTCATCTGGTTCAGCTCCTCTCAGCCACACTGTTGTGGAAGTTCTGAGAGAATGTCCTCATTTCGCTATTCTTTCTCCCACTAATTTCCCCTTCTTAAATGGTCCAACTTTGCTGAATTTTAAACTTCTCCCAATCCTCCAATCTATTACTTTTTCTTGCCAATTGGTATATTTTTTCTGTGAATCTAATACTCGCCCTAATTTCCATTGTAAGCCATTGTTTGGCCACAGTTTCTCTTCCACTCTTGTGCCAAATAAGGACAAGCAACTTTTGGATTCCACCTATTCATTCCTGGAATGCTTGGCATTGCCTGTCCACTATCCTTCCTTTCAGTAATGGTTCCCCGTTAAACATAGCCATCTCATGCCTCATAGCATCATAGTTGTCTTTAATGAGATTTGGGGATCTTGGTCTCAGAGTTAACTACCTCACTATCCACCTTGGTAATGTTCACTAACCATTCCTAAGGCCCTACCCTGGGCACAATTATATAAATAGGAAATACAGATTTTTTTTAATGTTAGATTATTTCCTTCATGACTGCAGTTGACAGCTATTATTTTCTCCCAGGTCATTGTCTTTGATCATGGAGAAATGGATTATCAACATTACGATTGGTCAAAGGTCACGGCAGTTGTACTTAGTGACAGATCTGAGAAACGTATTTTGTGTGTTGCTCATGAAAATAAAGCCCGGGTTCTCCTGCAAGGTAATACGTTTTATCAAAGTTAAAAACAGACATTTCTGTTCTCTGTTGCCAGCTGTATCATTGAAGAACCACAGAAAGAAACATGAAGTTTCTAGGCTGACATGGGAAGGCTGGGCCGAATGGTCTATTCCTGTGTTACATCTTTCATGTAATTCTATGATATTTTGTATTCTTGCTATTAGAGTTTTATAATTCATCTGCAGGTCCCAATCTGCCATGGTTCAATATTCAGCATTCTATCTATGATAAAGTAATTATCTTCATCTCCACTCACCTCTTGTTGTCCAAACCTTCCTTCCTATTGGTCAGGTTTTCCACACTTTCACGACAATCTTTTCCCTTTATTAATCTCTATGTGACTCCCGTGAAGATTCTTAGGGCTTCTTTTTATTTGTTCATGGGATTTGGGTATCGCTGGCTGGGCCAGCTGTGGGCGGCACTGTGGTTAGCACTGCTGCCTCACAGCGCCAGTGACCCAGGTTCGATTCCCAGCTTGGGTCACTGTCTGTGTGGAGTTTGCACGTTCCCCCATGTCAGCGTGGGTTTCCTCTGGGTGTTCCGGTTTCCTCCCACAGTCCAAATATGTGCGGGTTAGGTGCATTGGCCATGCTAAATTCTCCCTCAGTGATCCGAGGATGATGTTTCAGGTTTTGTTGGTATATAGTCTCAGGAAATAATGACCCAGCAGCATCAGTATCAACCTCCACGCTAATCGATTGTCCATTTAATTTCAGAATCACCCAGAATCTATGCGATTCACCCTGTATGGATAAGACGTTCAGTTTATTAGGATACCAGATCAGAACCCCCAGGTATATTATGAAGTTTTTTATGAAGCCAGACTAGACACCAACAATTTTCTATTTTGACATAAATGTGAGGGTAAGATGTCTTACTCCAGGCACAATTCTACTGAAAACCAGGGAACTTTTATCAAAACAAATTTTATTTAAAAAGACAATTTAACTTTCACAAATGAATGAGCTTAACTTTTTACAATTGAATAATACTTAAACATGACAAGACACAATTCATAACTGCTAACCTGTCACTGTAAGTTCCAATCAAGCAAGATTTCCCTTAAACCTGTCTTTAGAATTAGTTAGCAAAACACAGGCATACTTGCTTGTGACTTAGGTTGACAGTTCTGGAGCTTTCAGAGAACCTCTGTAGAGTGACAGAAATAGTGAGACACCTATTTCTTCCAGCAGGTCCAGGCAGCAACTACTTGAATGTTAAAATGAATATGAAACTGGTCTTTTCTGCAAGTTAGATCCCCCCATTAATCACACAAATATGGCCCTGTCAATCAACCTAATCAAAACTCACATGAATCTACACACCTAGTCTAAAATCCCAGGAGAACTTAAATAAAAAGGTCCATTAACTCTACAAAGTAACACATCCCTCCCTAAGATCAGTTATTATCTTGCTCTCAGTATTTGAGCTGCATGTTTTCCCAGTCAGATTGACTCTTGTAATAATACACTGCCTCTTAAAGCAGCCGTACCTTAAACACAAATTATATCAAGGTAGCAGAGTATCATCACAAGTTGGTGCTGTTGATCATATTTCTGGACATTGTCTTCATCACAGTCATAATACTTCTGTGAGTTGTAAATTATTTTTGTCGAATGTAACTTGTTCTTCTTCTTGAGGACACTCAGATTCTTCTTCTCAATTTTCTTCTCAAAGGAAGCTGGTCTAGCTTAACAAGCTTTTGCAATGGGACATATTTTGCCACAATTACTGCATTGACTATCCTTGCTGCACCATTCACTCGCTGAATGGCCCAATCTGGCACATCTGTGACATTCTTGTTGCTTTATGATTTCATATTGGCAGTTCCCAGATTGTGGATCTTCAGTCCTGCATCAAATTGTGCAGCCTCTTTAGCAGCCAGTTCCATCGACATTGTGATTCCTACTGCTGTCTTTAAAGTCAGAGCATGTTCAGTTATTCATCTTCTTTGGATAGCCTCATTTTGGAGATCACAATCTAGACAATCTCAAAGAATATCTTTGGCAGGTAGGATCAAGGAAAACCCTAAAGCTTTCTATAGGCATGTCAGGAATAAAAGAATGACTAGGGTAAGATTAGGGCCAGTCAAGGACAGTAGTGGGAAGTTGTGCGTGGAGTCTGAAGAGATAGGAGAGGCACTAAATGAATATTTTTCATCAGTATTCACGCAGGAAAAAGACAATGTTGTCGAGGAGAATTCTGAGGTACAGGCTATTGGTCTAGACAGGATTGATGTTAATAAGGAGGAGGTGTTAGCAATTCTGGAAAGTGTGAAAATAGATAAGTCCCCTGGGCCGGATGGGATTTATCCCAGGATTCTCTGGGAGGCTAGGGAGGAGATTGCAGGGCCTTTGGCTTTGATCTTTAGGTCATCATTGTCCACAGGAATAGTGCCAGAAGACTGGAGGATAGCAAATGTTGTCCCCTTGTTCAAGAAGGGGAGTAGAGACAACCCTGGTAATTATAGACCAGTGAGCCTTACTTCTGTTGTGGGCAAAGTTTTGGAAAGGATTATAAGAGATAGGATTTATAATCATCTGGAAAGGAATAATTTGATTAGGGATAGTCAACACAGTTTTGTGAAGGGTAGGTCGTGCCTCACAAACCTTATTGAGTTCTTTGAGGAGGTGACCAAAGAGGTGGATGAGGGTAAAGCAGTCGATGTGGTGTATATGGATTTCAGTAAAGCGTTTGATAAGGTTCCCATGGTAAGCTACTGCAGAAGATACGGAGGCATGGGATTGAGGGTGATTTAGCGGTTTGGATCAGGAATTGGCTAGCTGTAAGAAGACAGAGGGTGGTGATTGATGGGAAATGTTCATCCTGGAGTTCAGTTACTAGTGGTGTACCGCAAGGATCTGTTTTGGGGCCACTGCTGTTTGTCATTTTTATAAATGACCTGGATGAGGGCGTAGAAGGATGGGTTAGTAAATTTGTGGATGACACTAAAGTCAGTGGAGTTGTGGACAGTGCGGAAGGTTGTTGCAGGTTACAGAGGGACATAGATAAGCTGCAGTGCTGGGCTGAGAGGTGGCAAATGGAGTTCAATGCGGAAAAGTGTGAGGTGATTCACTTTGGAAGGAGTAACAGGATTACAGAGTACTGGGCTAATGGTAAGATACTTGGTAGTGTGGATGAACAGAGAAATCTCGGTGTCCATGTGCATAGATCCCTGAAAGTTGGCACCCAGGTTGATAGGGTTGTTAAGAAGGCGTACTGAGTGTTAGCTTTTATTGGTAGAGGGATTGAGTTTCGGAGCCAGGAGGTCATGTTGCAGCTGTACAAAACTCTGGTGCGGCCGCACTTGGAGTATTGCATACAGTTCTGGTCACCACATTATAGGAAGGATGTAGATGCATTGGAAAGGGTGCAGAGGAGATTTACCAGGATGTTGCCTGGTATGGTGGGAAGGTCTTATGAGGAAAGGCTGAGGGACTTGAGGTTGTTTTCGTTCAAGAGAAGTAGGTTAAGAGGTGACTTAATAGAGGCATACAAGATGATCAGAGGATTAGATGGGGTGGATAGTGAAAGCCTTTTTCCTCGGATGGTGATAGCTAGCACGAGGGGACATAGATTTAAATTGAGGGGTGATAGATATAGGACAGATGTCAGAGGTAGGTTCTTTACTCAGAGAGTAGTAAGGGCGTGGGATGCCCTGCCTGCAGCAGTAGTGGACTCTTCAACATTAAGGGCATTTAAATGGTCATTGGATAAACATATGGATGATAATGGAATAGTGTCGGTTAGATGGGCTTTAGATTGGTTTCACTGGTCGGTGCAACATCGAGGGCCGAAGGGCCTGTACTGCGCTGTAATGTTCTATGTTCTATCTTCTATCTTCTAATGACTCACCATCTCACAATGTTGTGCCAGCCTTTTCAAGGTTGCCACAAACTGAGCAATGCTTTTGCCTTCCATTTGATTCCTTCAGTGGAACCTGAACCATTTTGTGATGATCTATAGCTTTGGAGACATATGCTCTTCAAAGATCTTTGTCCGTCATCATAAGTTTTAGTTCTTGTCTTTGTGGACAGGAATGAATTTCTGGAGCAAATTGTAGGTTTTACTTCCCATTATACTGAGCAAAACTGGTACGAGCAGCTTGTTTTCAATTTTATTTGCTTGCACAAAGTGTTAAAAATGCTTTGCATAGGAACTCCTTTGTCCATTTTCTTCATTGAAAAGTCCATGGATCATAAATAACCCATCGATTCACTTGCAGGAACTATCGACTCAAGACTTCTCAGTACATATATTTTTTCTGTCTTCCCAGTACTCCCCTTTTATCCTGGAGACCACTGACTTGATGTATTTTTTTCAAATGACTCCAGCCGTAGAGCAAAGCGTACCTTATTTCAAATATGCCAATTAGTGCCTGGGATCTCACCCTTCTCTGATCAGAAAAAAGTAGTCCTCTCTTAAAATCACACAAAGAGCTTTTTTCTTACTTGTCTACCTGCACTGGCACTTCAATCTTTAATCCTATTGTTCTCCCCAGCCTTTTGAAATTTGAATTGTGAGGACCCACAGTATTTTTTTCTTCTACTTAGGTTACTTGCTCGATGTTCTGGATGAAACAAAATTCTACCCTCGTTATCAATTTTCCTTTTGTTATGTTCCACTCAGGGGTTGTGGGTCTTAAAAAAAGAAAAGATTTAGTTTGGTCACTTGGATTCAAATCAGCAACCTCAGGTTTATTGAAAGACATGTTGCCTGTACTGTACAAACTGTAAGCAAAAGCACTCCATTGACATCACCATCAACTCATGTGATCAGCTCTTAAAGCAACCATTCAACCATTTAAATATATAGCAAACATAACCTGTCCAAACCTTCCTCATAAGCCACATACTCAATCCAGGTATTAGTTTAATACACATTTGCTACATTGCTTCTAAAACATTTACATCCTTCTTAAACAAGGAGACCAATATCGTATACAGCATGCCAGGTGTGGTCTCAAAAATAAATGAATAACTGAAGTATAACATCTCTCCTTTTATATTCAATTTCCCCTGCAGTAAATGACATATTTCTATTAGTTTTCCTAATTATTGCTCTACTTGCATACCATTAGCATTTTGTGATTAAGGCACTCGGACCCCAGATCCCTCTGCATATCAGAGCCTTGTAATCTTTCACCATGTCGATAATACACATTTTTAATTTTTCCTGCCAAATTGACAATATCATAGAAACATAGAAACCCTACAGTGCAGAAGGAGGCCATTCAGCCCATCGAGTCTGCACCGACCACAATCATATCATATTTTCCCACATATCATATCATATTTTCCCACATTATAGTGTAGGGACGGTATGGTGGCACAGTGGTTAGCACTGCTGCCTCACAGTGTCAGGAACCCAGGTTCGATTCCCGGCTTGGATCACTGTCTGTGTGGATTTTGCATCTCCCTGTGCCGCCGTGGGTTTCCTCCGGGTGCTCCGGTTTCCTCCCATATTCTGAGGGACGTGCTGGTTAGGTGCATTAACCCGAAAAGGGGCCGGAGTGTGGCAACTAGGGGAATTTCACAGTACTTTCATTGCAGTGTTAATGTAAGCCTTACTTGTGACTAATAAATAAACTTTATACTCCATTTGCCAGGCTTTTGTCACTCAAATTATCTATAGCCCTTTGTAGCCTCCTTGTATCCTCTTCACATTTAACTATCGTACCTATCTTTGTGTCATCAACAAAGTTATCTTCCATATCTTCGAGCTCTTAATACAGGTCCTTATCATAAATTGAAAAGGTTGAGGCCCCAGCACTGATCCTTGTGGCACACCACTCGTCACATCTTGTTGACCAGTATGCAAACAAGTATGGATATATTTCTGGATAAATAAATTGAAATGGTGATTTCTAACTACTATTTGTGCGTCATCTGGGGAATGTGTTGATATTGTGGTAATATCACCAGACTAGTAACGCAAAGGACCAGGCCATGCTCTGGAACAGTTCGAATCCCACCAAGACAGCTGTTGCAATTTTATTCAGTTAATAAATCTACAATTTAAAGAAAAGTTGGTCTTATTAATAGTGACCATGCATCGATTCACTGGTCCATTTGTTTCACTGAAGGAAATCTGCCATCCTTATGTAGTTGTTCCTACAAGTGTCTCCATTTTACAATCAATGCATTTATTCCTACCCTCTGTTCCCTGTTAGCTTGCCAATCGTCTATCCGTGCTTATATGTTACCCCCTGCACCATGAGCTTTTATTTTTCGCAGAAAACTTTGATGTGGCTCCTTATCAAATGTTTTCAGGAAATCTAAGTACATTACATCCAACAGTTTCACCTTTATCCACATCGTATGCTACTTCTTCAAAGAACTCCAATAAATTGATTAAACGTGATTTTCTTTTCACAAAACTCTATTGATTCTGTCTAATTACCCTGAATTTTACCAAGTGTCCTGCTATAACATCTTTATTAATAGCTTCTAACATTTTTCCTAAGCTCTTGGTTTCAGATAAAGCTCGGCACAACATCGTGGGCCGAAGGGCCTGTTTTGTGCTGTACTGTTCTATGTTCTATGTTCTAAGACAGATGTTAAGGTAACTGGATATAGATTCCTGCATTCTGTTTCCCTCCCTTGGGACCTCGGTGTGCAGGAATTAGCTGTCACATCTGTCTAGTTAACAACAGTGATAATTCATCAAAAATAATTACTACACCCGACATGCTTAATGACATCCTGAGGATGTGACAGGCACCATGTAAATGCAATTTTTACCCAAATCTTCCTCTTCCTATTGGATGTTGGCAGTTCTGTTCTCTCAGCTGTTTCAGGACATCACATGCAACTGATGCAGATGATGTAAGCTGTTGTCTCTTTACTGTTTACAAGGAAAAATAACAACTGAAGAATTGACAAATCAGAAAAGCCGAAAAGCATGGCTCAGACGCACCACGAGTTTTGTCAAAATATTGGACATGGATGGCATCTATTTGGAGATGCAGGGAATTACCAGACCTGGAAGTCTAGAATATGAGGCATTATCCCACCTGATCAATGATATCACAGTATTGTTGCACCGTGCAATACCTGGATCACAGGTAAAGTCCTTTTTATATTCAACAATGGGAGTAAGAATGTAATGTTTACTGTAATTCATTGCAAACAAAGTATGGATATATTTCTGGATAAATAAATTGAAATGGTGATTTCTAACTACTATTTGTGCGTCATCTGGGGAATGTGTTGATGTTGTGATAATATCACCAGACTAGTAAAGCTAAGGACCAGGCCATGCTCTGGAACAGTTCGGATCCCACCAAGACAGCTGTTGCAATTTTGTTCAGTTAATAAATCCGTAATTTAAAGAAAAGTTGGTCTTGTTAATAGTGACCATGCATCGATTCACTGGTCCATTTGTTTCACTGAAGGAAATCTGCCATCCTTATGTAGTTGTTCCTACAGGTGTCTCCATTTTACAATCAATCAGCTTCTGCTGGATATTCAGCAGACCTGGTGATGCAATCCTGGTAATCCTGAGTTATACAACTGAATTGAGACACATTGGCTTCTTGCCCAGGTTATCCACCTGTCCGACCTGGCCCTGGTCAGTCACTCCGACCTTTCCTGTAACTCCAGCTCTTTGTCCTTGTGAACTGGATGCAGCTCCGATTGGAGCTCCTGGCGCTGGAGAGCTGCTGGCCATTTGATTGAGCAGCAGATCTTAGAGGTGGTGCTTTTGGCCCTCATGAAGGCTGGAGTCTTGCCTTAAAGCAATTAATACCCCTCCAAGGGATAAACAACTATGGGGCAATCTGCTGGAGTGGGGGCTGGCTCACTCGCAGGAAGCAGTTGGTGGGGATCTGACATCCTGTTACGTCCAGCCCACTTTATTCCCCAAATGGATTGTGTACCGTTAGGCCTGAACACAGTTGAACTTCAAACCTGTTAAATTTACAACTTCAATAAACTATACACCTGTACTCTGCCTACCAGTTATATTCAGGATGAGGTCTGAGATTAAATTAACATTTTGTTACATTCTGGTCCTCAGGTTATAATGAACGTGCCCTGGTCTCCTACTTGTCCTGGTGGCCGATGCTATGATTTTGTGACAATTGCGAAATCCTGTGACTTTTTAATTGTGATGAGCTTTAATATACAGGATCAGATGTGGGATGAATGTTTTGCAAAAGCAAATGCTCCCTATGACCAGATTTTTGCAGGTATGTCCATTAAAACATCTTGATTAAGAGCCCGATATTACCATTGGCACAAAAATTTGGTAAAGTCAGGCGTGAGGTGAGTAGCGTGATCCGCGCCCACCTTCGCACCGTTTCCCCCTTTACCAAGGCCCAAAAATGGCCGCGATTGGGGCCGCGCCCAAAACGGGCGCGACGGCCATTTAAATGCATTTGATTGCATTTAAATTGAGTTAATGGGCTGCACACTCAACTTTACCAGCACTTCCCCCTTTACCGCCACGTTTACCAATCCGGAATCGACGCAAAACACACATGCTTCATATGAGTCCAATTCGGATACTCCATCAGTGAGGGTTAGTGAGGAGGTAAGTGCTGACCATCCGACAGCTCTCAGCCTGAGATCAATAGGGGTGGTGAAAGGGGGGTCCACTGCCATTCTGCCTGAGATCGGTGGGGGGGAAGAGGATGGGCGGGGCTTGCGATCGGTCTGGGTGGCGGGTCGTGGCGGGATAAGGGGGTCAGTAATATTGTGGGGATGGGGCAATGTCTGTGGGGGCCAGGGGGAGGCATTATCCGGCCTGGGAGGAATGTGGCAGGGGAGCAGCATTCTATCATTTTTTTTCCCACATATGCAGTTGGAGGCGCCGATCGGAGCTGCAGGATTTTGGGAGCGTTAAGACCTGCCCACAGGCTTGTGCAGCATGATTCGGAATTGCTGATATTTTTGCAGGCAGAGTGTGTATGGGGACACCAGAGAACAGGTCTAAAAGTCGGATCTGAAATACTCACAGTTTCAAGTCCGGCCAACACTTAGAATTGAAATGGTAAAATAGGGCTCTAAGTGTCTGTCTGGCCCATATCAATATCAGCCTAATAGGGTAATTTATTTTCCATTTAGGTCTTGCTGCTTACATCAGACTGGGTATTGATTCCAGAAAACTCCTAATGGGAATTCCGTGGTTTGGTTATGACTATCCTTGTATGCAACTCTTTGAGGTAAGGACAAATGATTAATTTGCAATGCACAAGAAATGGGAGTGAATTCAGTTAATCTGAAATACATCCCTCTGGCATGTGAATTGGCTGATGGTGATGTAAAGGTAATGTCACTGGGCCAGTGTTCCAGAGCCTGAGCTGAACAGAAACATGGAAATATAGCAAATAGGAGCACGAGGAGGCCATTTGGCCCTTCAAACTTTCTCTGCCATTTATTATGATCATGGCTAATCATCCAACATGGCTAATCCCGCCTTCCCCTCATACCCTTTGATTCCCTTCACTCCAAGAGCTATATCTGACATCCAGGTCTCATTGCACATTCCCCTCTCCTAATTTATGGCCATTCAGATAGTAATCTGCCCTCCTGTTTTTGCTACCAAAGTGGATAACCTCACATTTATCCAAATTATACTGCATCTGCCATTCATTTACCCACACACTCAACTTGTCTCATTCACAATGAAGGATCTGCATCCTCCTATCAGCTCACCCTCTGAGCCAGCTTTGTGTCATCTGAAAATTTGGCGATATTACATTTAGTTCCTTCATCCAAATTATCAATATATATATAGTGAATAGCTGGGGTAATAGCACTGATCCCTGTGATACTCCACTAGTCATTGCCTGCCATTTGAAAAAGACCCGTTTATTCCTACATTTTGCTTCCTATTTTCCAACCAGTTTTCTATCCATCTCAATACACTATCCCCAATTCCATGTGCTCTAGTTTTACACACTAATCTCTTATGTGGGATTTTGTCGAAAGCCTTCTGAAATTCCAGATAAACCACATCCACTGAGCGGCATGGTGGCACAGTGGACGGCACAGTGGCAGAGTGGTTAGCATTGTTGCCTCACAGCGACAGAGACCCGGGTTCAATTCCAGCCTCAGGTCACTGTCTTAATGGAGTTTGCACGTTTTCCCGGTGTCTACGTGAGTTTCTTCCAGGTGCTCTGGTTTTCTCCCACACTCCAAAGATGTGCGGGTTAGGTTGATTGGCCATGCTAAATTGCCCCTTAGTGTCAGGGAGTTTATCAGGGTAAATATGTGGGGTAAGGGGATAGGGCCTGGGTAGAATTGTGGTCAGTGCAGACTCGACGGGTTAAATGGCCTCTTTCTGCACTGTAGGGACTCTATGATTCTCTCACTGGCTCCCCTCGGCAACTCTACTAGATACATTTTCAAAGGATTCCAGTAGATTTGTCAAGCATGATTTCCCTTTCATAAATCCATGCTGACTCTGTTCAATCCTGCCATTGTTCTCCAAAGTGTTTTGCTGTAAAATCTTTGATAATGGATTCTAGAATATTCTCCATTACTGACATCAGGCTTACTGCTCTATAATTTCCTGTTTTCTCTCTGCCTCCCTTTTTAAATTGTGGGGTTACATTAGCTACCCTCCAAATGGTAGGAACTGCTCCAGAGTCTATCGAATTTTAGAAGATGACCATCAGCATATCCATTATTTCTCAGGCCACTTTCTTAAGTACTCTGGGATTTAGATTATCAGGCCCTGGGGATATATCGCCCTTCAATCCCATCAGTTTCTTCAACACAGTTCTCTTCTTCGGTTCCCCCCTCTCACTAAGCCCTGTGTTCCCCAACATTTCTGGTATGTTATTTATGTCCTCCTTTGTGAAGATAGAAACAAAGTATGTATTCAGTTGGTCAGCCATTTGTTTGTTCCCCATTATAAATTCCCCTGCTTCTGACTGTAAGGGGCCTATGTTTGTCATGACCAATCTTTTTCTCCTCACGTACGGATAGAAACCTTTACAGTCAGTTTTTATGTTCCCCGCCAGCTTAGTCTCGTACTCTATTATTCCCTTCTTAATCAGTCCCTTGGTCCTCCTAAGCTGAATTCTAAACTCTCCCACTCCTCAGGTCTGTTGTTTATCTTGGTCAATTTGTATGCCACTTCTTTGGATCTAACATTATCTCTAATTTCCCTTGTAAGGCATGGGTTGGCTATCTTTCCACTTTTACTTTTGCGTCAGACAGGAATAAACATTTCTTTATTCCTGTCTGACACAAACCCTCCCAACTGCTGCAGCAAATAGTCACCCAAGGACATCAGTCCTGGTCCTGCCCAGTTTGTATTGTAAGAAGTCTCACAACACCAGGTTAAAGTCCAACAGGTTTATTTGGTAGCACAAGCCACAAGCTTTCAGAGCGCTGCTCCTTCATCAGGTGAGTGGGATTTCAGTTCACAAACAGGGCATATAAAAACACAAACTCTATTTACAAAACAATGGTTGGAATGCGAGTCCTAACAAGTAATCAAGTCTTAAAGGTGCAGACAACGTGAGTAGAGAGAGAGTTAAGCACAGGTTAAAGAGATGTGTATTGTCTCCAGCCAGGACAGTTAGTGAGATTTTGCAAGCCCAGGCAAGTCGTAGGGGTTACAGATAGTGTGACATGAACCCAAGATCCCGGTTGAGGCTGTCCTCATGTGTGCGGAACTTGGCTATCAGTCTCTGCTCAGCGACTCTGCGTTGTCGTGTGTCATGAAGGCCACCTTGGAGAACGCTTACCCGAAGATCAGAGGCCGAATGCCCGTGACCGCTGAAGTGTCCCCCAACAGAAAGAGAACACTCTTGCCTGGTGATTGTCGAGTGGTGTTCATTCATCCGTTGTCGTAGTGTCTGCATCGTCTCCCCAATGTACCATGCCTCGGGACATCCTTTCCTGCAGCGTATCAGGTAGACAACGTTGGCCTAGTTGCAAGTGTATGTACCGTGTACCTGGTGGATGGTGTTCTCACATGAGATGATGGCATCCGTGTCGATGATCCAGCACATCTTGCAGAGGTTGCTGTGGCAGGGTTGTGTGGTGTCATGGCCACTGGATGGGGAGTAAATGATGGCCAGCCAGCGATTCCCATGTCCAACGAATGAATTTTTTAAAAAAAATCCTCCATCCTCTGGGATGTCCTCGGGCTCCTCAACCCCATCCTGGTTCTCCAGCTCCTCCCTCCCTGACAAGGCCAGCTGTTCCTCCTCCTCCATCTCCTCCTCCAACATGTCACCCCGCTAGTGTGCCAGGTTGTGCAGGATGGAGCATGTGACCCCTATCTGCGACACGCTCTGTGGGCTCTATTGAAAAGCCCTGCCAGAGCAATCCAGACAGTGGAACTGTGTCTTGCGAAGCCCGATGCACCGCTTGGTGGAAGACTAGGCCTCATTGTATTGAGTTTCCCCTTTGGTCTCGGGCCTCTGCACTGGCTTCATTAGCCATATCCTTTGCAGGTAAATCTCGCCCCCAAATAGCCAACCCTTCAGCTGAGGGTAACCCTCAAAGATGCCAGGAATGTCCGAGTGTACCAGGTTGTAGGTGACTTGCATGCTCCCAAGATAGCGTGCGCAGATATATATTGTCAGCGAAGAATGGCTTAAGGCCAACTACTTGACACCAGATCTGTTCCAAACATGAAATGTTTTATTTTACACCAGTGGGACGACAGCCACTGGGATCACTGTGTAGCCTCTTCACTGAACAAAGGAAATCACGGATCCCTTACTTCACCCCAGCCTGGCTGACCACAAACCAATCACAATATTCATTGATTACCTACATATCCAATCAATCTTACAATTAGGAATCATGTGGCTGCGTTATCAGCTCGTGTACAGCTCCAGACCATCTCATGATGTGTACAAGACACCCTATCAACTGTCCTTGGACCTTCACAATGACTCATAGATTCACGACAGTGCAGAGGGAGGCCACTTGGCCCATTGAGTCTGCACCGACCCTCCCAACAGAGCATCGCATCCAGGTCCATCCCCATCCCATTTACCCTGCTAATCCTCCTAACCTACACATCTTTGGACACCAAGGAGCAATTTAGCATGCCCAGTCCACCTAACCTGTGCATCTCTGGAGTGCGGTAGAGAACCGGAGCACCCGGAGCAAACCCATGCAGACATGGGGAGAACGTGTTAACTCCACGCAGTCACCCAAGGCTGGAATTGAACCCAAATCCCTCGCCCTGTGAGGAAGCAGTGCTAATCTCTGTGCCACCGTGCTGCCGCACCATGCCACCATAATATTGAATCAGCATACTCAGATTATCCCGTTGGTTACTCAGTGCTGATAAGAGGGAACCGGCTGAGCAAGTTTAATGGTCTGTGACTGTACTAACTAAAAAGTCACAGGAACAAGTAGTTTTTATGTTGTCAATTAGTCGTCACATAATGCCGCACAATCAATCTTTTGATTTTTTCCATTTGATTTATTATTGTTACCATTGGTACCAATGACATAGGTAAGAGAAGGGACGGGGATTTAAAACAGGAATTTCTGGAGCTGGGCTGGAAGCTGAGAGCCAAGATAAAACATGTGGTCATCTCTGGTACGTTGCCGGTGCCACGTGATAGCGAGTTGAGGAACAGGGAGAGAGTGCAGTTAAACATGTGGTCGCAGGGATGGTGTAGGAGGGAGGGTTTCAGATACGTGGATAATTGGAACACATTCTGGGGAAGGTGGGACCTGTACAAACAGGACGGGGTGCACCTGAACCAGAGGGGCACCAATATACTAGGAGGGAAATTTGTTACGGCACTTCAGGGGGGTTTAAACTAATTTGTCAGGGGAGTGGGAAAAGGAGTTGTAGTCCAGAAGTCAGTGAGGGTGGTGAGGTATTGGGGAAGGTATCAGGGTCAAGGGTGGGTGCCGGTAGACAGGAAGGTGGGTTGAAGTGTGTCTACTTCAATGCAAGGAGCATCCGGAACAAGGTGGATGAACTTGGGGCGTGGATTGCTACTTGGGACTACGATGTTGTGGCCATTACGGAGACGTGGGTAGAACAAGGACAGGAATGGTTGTTGGACGTTCCGGGGTATAGATGTTTCAGTAAGTGTAGGGAAGCTGGTAAAAGAGGTGGAGGAGTAGCATTGTTAATCAAGGATAGTTTAACGGCTGCGGAAAAGCACTTTGAGGGGGATCTGCACACTGAGGTAATATGGGCTGAGGTTAGAAGTAGGAAAGGAGCGGTCACGTTGCTAGGAGTTTACTATAGGCCCCCAAATAGTAATAGAGATGTGGAGGATGAAATTGCTAAGCAGATTATGGATATGTGCGGGGGCCACAGGGTAGTTGTCATGGGGGACTTTAACTTTCCAAATATTGATTGGAACCTTTGTAGGTCAAATAGTTCGGATGGGGCAGTTTTTGTGCAGTGTGTGCAGGAGGGTTTCCTGACACAATATGTGGATAGGCCGACAAGAGGTGAGGCCACATTGGATTTGGTACTGGGAAATGAACCGGGCCAAGTGTTAGATTTGGTTGTGGGAGAGCACTTTGGAGATAGTGACCACAATTCAGTGTCTTTTGTTATTGCAATGGAGAGGGATAGGGCCGTACGGCAGGGCAAGGTTTACAATTGGGGGAGAGGTAATTATGATGCGATTAGGCAAGAATTAGGGGGCATAAGTTGGGAACAGAATCTGTCAGAGAAAGGAACTAATGAAAAGTGGAACTTTTTCAAGGAACAAATACTGGGTGTCCTTGATAGGTATGTCCCTGTCAGGCAGGGAGGAAATGGCCGAGTGAGGGAACCATGGTTCACAAAAGAGGTGGAATGTCTTGTGAAAAGGAGGAGGGAAGCTTATGTAGGGATGAGGAAACAAGGTTCAGATAGCTTGATTGAGGGTTACAAGTTAGCAAGGAATGAGCTGAAAAAGGGGCTTAGGAGAGCTAGGAGGGGACACGAGAAGTCCTTGGCGGGTCGGATCAAGGAAAACCCCAAGGCTTTTTACTCTTATGTGAGGAATAAAAGAATGACCAGGGTGAGGTTAGGGCCGGTCAAGGACAGTAGTGGGAACTTGTGTATGGAGTCAGTAGAGATAGGCGAAGTGATGAATGAATACTTTTCTTCAGTGTTCACCAAGGAGAGGGGCCATGTTTTTGAGGAAGAGAAGATGTTACAGGCTAATAGGCTGGAGGAAATAGATGTTCGGAGGGAGGATGTCCTGGCAGTTTTGAATAAACTGAAGGTCGATAAGTCCCCTGGGCCTGATGAAATGTATCCTAGGATTCCAAAGATGTGCGGGTTAGGTTGATTGGCCAGGTTAAAAATTGCTACTTAGAGTCCTGAGATGCGTAGGTTAGAACGATTAGCAGGTAAAATATGTGGGGGTAGAGCCTGGGTGGGATTGTGGTCGGTGCAGACTCGATGGGCCGAATGGCCTCCTTCTGCACTGTAGGGTTTCTATGATTCTATGATTCTTTGGGAGGCAAGGGATGAGATTGCAGAGCCTTTGGCTTTGATCTTTGGGTCCTCGCTGTCCACGGGGATGGTGCCAGAGGACTGGAGAATGGCGAATGTTGTTCCTCTGTTTAAGAAAGGGAATAGAAATGACCCTGGTAATTATAGACCGGTTAGTCTTACTTCGGTGGTTGGTAAATTGATGGAAAAGGTCCTTAGAGATGGGATTTACGACCATTTCGAAAGATGCGGATTAATCCGGGATAGTCAGCACGGATTCGTGAAGGGCAAGTCGTGCCTCACAAATTTGATAGAATTTTTTGAGGAGGTAACTAAGTGTGTTGATGAAGGTAGGGCAGTTGATGTCATATACATGGATTTTAGTGAGGCGTTTGATAAGGTCCCCCATGGTCGGCTTATGATGAAAGTGAGGAGGTGTGGGATAGAGGGAAAGTTGGCCGATTGGATAGGTAACTGGCTGTCTGATCGAAGACAGAGGGTGGTGGTGGATGGAAAATTTTCGGATTGGAGGCAGGTTGCCAGCGGAGTGCCACAGGGATCAGTGCTTGGTCCTCTGCTCTTTGTGATTTTTATTAATGACTTAGAGGAGGGGGCTGAAGGGTGGATCAGTAAATTTGCTGATGACACCAAGATTGGTGGAGTAGTGGATGAGGTGGAGGGCTGTCGTAGGCTGCAAAGAGACATAGATAGGATGCAAAGCTGGGCTGAAAAATGGCAAATGGAGTTTAACTCTGATAAACGTGAGGTGATTCATTTTGGTAGGACTAATTTAAATGTGGATTAGAGGGTCAAAGGTAGGGTTCTGAAGACTGTGGAGGAACAGAGAGATCTTGGGGTCCATATCCACAGATCTCTAAAGGTTGCCACTCAAGTGGATAGAGCTGTGAAGAAGGCCTATAGTGTGTTAGCTTTTATTAACAAGGGGGTTGGAGTTTAAGAGCCGTGGGGTTATGCTGCAACTGTACAGGACCTTGGTGAGACCACATTTGGAATATTGTGTGCAGTTCTGGTCACCTCACTATAAGAAGGATGTGGAAGCGCTGGTAAGAGTGCAGAGGAGATTTACCAGGATGCTGCCTGGTTTGGAGGGTAGTTCTTATGAGGAAAGGTTGAGGGAGCTAGGGCTGTTCTCTCTGGAGCGGAGGAGGCTGAGGGGAGACTTAATAGAGGTTTATAAAATGATGAAGGGGATAGATAGAGTGAACGTTGAAAGACTATTTCCTCGGGTGGATGGAGCTGTTACAAGGGGGCATAACTATAGGGTTCGTGGTGGGAGATACAGGAAGGATATCAGAGGTAGGTTCTTTACGCAGAGAGTGGTTGGGGTGTGGAATGGACTGCCTGCAGTGATAGTGGAGTCAGACACTTTAGGAACATTTAAGCGGTTATTGGATAGGTACATGGAGCACACCAGGATGATAGGGAGTGGGATAGCTTGATCTTGGTTTCAGATAAAGCTCGGCACAACATCATGGGCTGAAGGGCCTGTTCTGTGCTGTACTATTCTATGTTCTATGTTCTATGTTACATGTATTAGTTTACAGTGAAAAATATTGTTTCTTGCGCGATATACAGACAAAGCATACAGTTCATAGAAAAGGAAAAGAGCTGGTGCAGAATGTAGTGTTACAGTCATAGCTAGGAGATAGAGAAAGATCCACTTAGTGCAAGGTAGGTCCATTCAAAAGTCTGACGGCAGCAGGGAAGAAGCTATTCTTGAGTCGGTTGGTACGTGTCCTCAGACATTTATATCATTTTCCCAATGGGAGAAGGTGGAAGAGAGAATGTCTGGGGTGCATGAGGTATTTAATTATGCTGGCTGCTTTGCCGAGGCAGCGGGAAGTGTAGACAGAATCAATGGATGGGAGGCTGGTTTGCGTGATGGATTGGGTTACATTCACGACCTTTTGTAGCTTCTTGCAGTCTTGGGCAGAGCAAGAGCCATACCAAGCTGTGATACAACCAGAAAGAATGCTTTCTATGGTGCATCTGTAAAAGTTGGTGAGAGTCGTAGCTGACATGCCAAATTTCCTTAATCTTCTGAGAAAGTAGAGGCGTTGGTGGGGCTTTCTTAACTATAGTGTCAGCATGGGAGGACCAGGACAGGTTGTTGGTGATCTGGACACTTAAAAACTTGAAGCTCCCAACCATTTCTACTTTGTCCCCATTGATGTAGACAGGGGCATGTTCTCCTTTTCGCTTCCTGAAGTCGATGCCTACCTTCTTCGTTTTATTGGCATTGCGGGAGAAATTATTGTCGTCGCACCAGTTCACTTTGAAAATCGAATTGGAGGGGAATTTGACCACACAGTCATGGGTGCATAAGGAGTATAGCAGGGGGCTGAGAACACAGCCTTGTCGGGCACTGGTGTTGCGGATGATTGTGGAGGAGGTGTTGTTACTTATTGTGGTCTGTGGGTTAGGAACTTCAGGAACCAGTCGCAGAGGGAGGAGCCGAGCCCCAGGCCACGGAATTTGGAGATGAGTTTCGGAGGAATAATGGTGTTGAAGGCTGAGCTGTTGTTAATAAACAGGAGTCTGTAGTACTTCAATGATAATATATGGGTGTATTTATATAAAACATAACATGTGGCTAAACATTGCTCCTTGGCCATACTTGTTCCCAACGGTATAATGTTCAGATGGTGGTCATACATTATCTGGATCCTCAGGGAGTGGTACCCCTTCCTGTTTATGAAGGCACACCCTTTGGTGGTGCTCTGAGAGCAACATGAGTACCATCGATTGCCCCTGGACTTCAGGCATCCCAGCAATGACAGAGAATCCAGTGCCCAGGCACCCTAGTGGACCTGGTCCAGGTGAAAGGTGATGTGGACTGATGCTCGGGCATACAGGGCATCCGTAACCTTCCAGATGTACCTGTGTGCTGGTGTCTGTGAAATACCACATAGGTCCCGGCTCAAGCTCTGGAAGGATCCTGTGACAAAAGGATTCAGTGCAGCTGTGACCTTCGGGGCCACTGGGAGAGGGTGTCTTCCTCTTCCTCTTGGGGCCAGGTAAGCGAGTTCCTGGCGCAGGTGCCTCGGTGTGCCCCTGTGAAGTCTGAGTCGGTGATGGCACAGGCTGTCCAGCAGCTCATTATAAAACCAGCACCTCTTACGGTCCCGTGGCTTACAGTAGCACGGTCTTCTAATACCCTCCTTGGCCTGATGGGCGGCCGATGCTTGAGCCTCAGCAGTGGCCCCTGTTGTTCGGGTGTTGGCTCAAGTGGTGCTGGGTCAAGCCTGGGCAGTCCGTGGCACTCTCGCCATCATCACTCTGCCTTGGCAGCAGTCACTAGGAATAAAACTAGCTGGCCTGGCTGCCAACCAAAACTCATCTTCAATCTGTGACGAGCTGGAAAGAGAGAGAGAGAGAGACAGTCAGCTGGATCATCCGTCCTGAGACCCTCATGTCCACCCAACTCCCAAACTCCCAGGTTCATCCTACATCTGAAGACTGAACACCCTCACCATTCCTGCTGCACAATTCAGGAACCACCATCCCCCAGAGAGAGCTCTGTGGCCCTAATGCTAGGGTTCCCAGGGGGTCAAATGGATGTGGTAGGTGTAGGTGCAGGGGTGCAATAAAGGGACCAAATTTCTGCTCACCTCAGTTCTAAAAGGTCTTATCCCTTATCCCTTACCCCTTATCCTCAAACTATGACCCGTAGTTCTGGACTCCCCCACCATTGGGAACATTCTTTCTAAATCTACCCTTTTAACCCTGTTAGAATTTTATAAGTTTCTATGAGATCCCCGCTTGCTCTTCAAAAATCCAGTGAATATAATCCTAACTGACTTAGTCTCTCCTCATATGACAGACCTGCCATCCCAGGAATCAGCCTGGTAAACCTTCACTGTACTCCCTCTATAATAACGATATGCTTCCTCAGATAAGGACATCAAAACTGCACACAATACTCCAGATGTGACCTCCCAATGCCCTACACAGTTAGAGCAAAATATCCCTGTTCCTATACTCAAATCCTCTCGCTATGAAGGCCAACACACCATTTGCCTTCCTTACTGCCTGCTGTACCTGCGCGCTTACTTTCAGCGACTCATGCATGAGGACACCAAGGTCTCACTGACTCTCCACCTCTCTCAATTTACACCTATTCAAGTAATAATGTGGCACGGTGGCACAGTGATTAGCACTGCCGCCTCACAGCACCAGGGACCCGGGTTCAATTTCCAGCTTGGGTCACTGTCTGTGTGGAGTTTGCACATTCTCCCCGTGTCTACGTGGGTTTCCTCCGGATGCTCCGTTTCCTCCCACAGTCCAAAGATATGCGGGTTAGGGGGATTGGCCATGCTAAATTGCCCTTTAGTGTCAGGGGGATTAGCTAGGGCAAATGCATGGGGTTATGGGGATAGGGCCTGGGTGGGATTGTGGTCGGTGCAGACTTGATGGGCCGAATGGCCTCCTTCTGCAATTTAGGGATTCTATAATAATCTGTCTTCTTGTTGTTGCTACCAAAGTGAATAACCTCACATTTATCCACATTATTCTGCATCTGCCATGCACTTGCCCACACACTCAGCCTGTCCAAATCACGCTGAAGCATCTCTGCATCCTCCTCACAGCTCACCCTCCCACCCAACTTTGTATCATCTGCAAATTTGGAGATAATACAATTACTTCCCTTTTCCAAATCATTAAGTTTAAAGTTTATTTATTAGTGTCACAAGTAGGCTTATATTAACACTGCTATGAAGTTACTGTGAAAATCCCCTAGTCGCCACACTCCAGCACCTGTCCAGATACACTGAGGGAGAATTTAGCATGACCAATGCACCTAGCCAGCACGTCTTTCGGACTGTGAGAGGAAACCGGAGCACCCGAAGGAAACCCGAGCGGAAACGGTGAGAACATGCAAACTCCACACAGACAGTGACCCAAGCCAGGAATCAAACCTGGGTCCCTGGCACCGTGAGGCAGCAGTGCTAACAACTCTGCCACTGTGCCGTCCCATTAATATATAATGTGAACAGTTGGGGTCCTTGCAAGATCCCTGCGGAACCTCACTAGTCACTGACTGACACTCAGAAAAAGACCCATCTGTGCCATTTCTTTGCTTCCTATCTGCTAACCAGCTTCCTATCCATCTCAAGACATTACCTGCAATTCCATGCCCTTTAACTTTACATAGTAGTCTGTTACGAGAGACCTTGTTGAAATCCTTCTGAAAGTCTAGATAAACCACATGTACTGGTTCTCCTCGGTCAACTCTACTAGTTACATCCTCAAAGACTTCCAATAGATTCGTCAAGCATGATTTTCCTTTTGTAAATCCATGCTGACTTTGTCTGATAACACTACTGCCTTCCAAATGCTGAGTTCTGAAATCCTTGATAATGGACTGTAGCAACTTCCCCACTACCGACACTAGTCTCACTGGTCTATAGTTCCCTGTTTTTCCAAGGCCACTTCCTTAAGTAATCTGGGATGAAGATTTTCAGGATGTGGAGATTTATCCACCTTCAATCCCACAATTTATAGACCATTTATAGACCAAATTATAGACCAGTGAGTCTAACCTCAGTGGTTGGTAAGTTGATGGAGAAGATCCTGAGATGCAGGATTTATGAACATTTGCAGAGGTATAATATGATTAAGAATAGTCAGCATGGCTTTGTCAAAGGCAGATCATGCCTTACGAGCCTGATGGAATTTTTTGAGGATGTGACGAAACATATTGATGAAGGAAGAGCAGTAGATGTAGTATATATGGACTTCAGCAAGGCATTTGATAAGGTGCCCCATGCAAGGTTTATTGAGAAAATGAGGGGGCATGGGATCCAAGGGGACATTGCTTTGTGGATCCAGAACTGGCTTGCCCACAGAAGGCAAAGAGTGGTTATAGATGGGTCATATTCTGCATGGAGGTCGGTCACCAATGGAGTGTCCCAGGGATCTGTTCTGGGACCCTTACTCTTTGTGATTTTTATAAATGACCTGGATGAGGAAGTGGAGGGATGGGTTGGTAAGTTTGCTGATGACACAAAGGTTGGAGGTGTTGTGGATAGTGCGGAGGGATGTCAGAAGTTGCAGTGAGACATTGATAGGATGCAAGACTGGGCGGAGAAGTGGCAGATGGAGTTCAACCCAGATAAGTGTGAGGTGGTTCATTTTGGCAGGTCAAATAGGATGGCGGACTATAATATTAATGGTAGGACTCTTGGCAGAGTGGAAGATCAGAAGGATCTTGGGGTCCGAGTTCATAGGACGCTCAAAGCAGCTGTGCAGGTTGAGGCTGTGGTTAAGAAGGCGTATGGTGTACTGGCCTTCATCAATCGAGGAATTGAGTTTAGGAGTCGTGAGATAATGTTGCAGCTATATAAGACCCTGGTCAGACCACACTTGGAATACTGTGCTCAGTTCTGGTCGCCTCATTACAGGAAGGATGTGGAAGCCATAGAAAGGGTGCAGAGGAGATTTACAAGGATGTCGCCTGGGTTGGGGAGCATGCCTTATGAGGATAGGTTGAGTGAACTCGGCCTTTTCTCCTTGGAGAGACAAAGGATGAGGGGTGACCTGATAGAGGTGTATAAGATGTTGAGGGGCATTGATCGAGTGGATAGTCAGAGGCTTTTTCCCAGGGCTGAATTGGTTGCCACAAAAGGACACAAGTTTAAGGTGCTTGGGAGTAGGTACAGAGGAGATGTCAGGGGTAAGTTTTTCACTCAGAGGGTGGTGGGTGCGTGGAATGGGCTGCCAGCAACGTTGGTGGAGGTGGATTCGATAGGGTCTTTTAAGAGACTTTTAGATAAGTACATGGAACTTAGCAAGATAGAGGGTTATAGGTAAGCCTAGTAATTGCTAAGGTAGGGACATGTTCGGCACAACTTTGTGAGCTGAAGGGCCTGTATTGTGCTGTAGTTTTTCTATGTTTCTAATTTCCCCAAAACCATTTCTCTACTAATGCTGATTTCCTTCAGCGGCTCACTAAAATGTGTTTTTTCTCCGAACTTCTGGTACATTGACCTGCTATTAAGCCATCTGGTGCTTGTGTTAACAAGACTCTTTTAATTCCTTCTTTGATCTGGAGCTGTGTTTCTTAGATCAAAGGTAATAACAACTGGGGCTGCTGAGATCAAGCAAGGACTAATCCACATTTTGAACAGAGTGCAAAAAAGTATAAAGAAGGTTTGCGAGGGCTATGGCCTTTAGAGTGACCAGGAAACCACAAAGATTTCACATGAGGCAGAAAGGCATCAGCACTATTGACATTAAGGTGCCTGAAAGGAAGATCTGAAGTGTGATCCGCTTCACTTTCACATCAACATGAGATGGCTCAGCCAGGGATTGGAGAATTGTCCCCATAGGATCTGGGATAGAAAATTCCATCTCTCAAGAATGTTTTGCCAACCAATTAGATACTTGCTGATACAAATTCCCTATAATGACCCTGATTCAAAATTTTTTAATGCTTTCAACTAACAATAAACAGTCGATCTCAGATTTGAAATTTTCCACTGACCCTGTCCTATCATAGCCTGTATACGTGGAGATAGGTCCAGGGGCTACCTGATTTTTGGTGTTGATGGTGTAACGATGTTCATGAGTGCTATTTTCTCATCCTTCTTCTCTTTAATAGGCTGGCAGATGCAGACTTCGAATGTCTCCTCACGGAGGAGCTCTTTGCAGTTCTATTGTTGCAACGCAGATTCGGTACAAAGATATTGTGCAGTTGCTGCCCAGATCTATTACTGGCAGATATTGGGATGATAATTACAAATCCCCATATTTTGTGTACAAGGTAAGAGTCTCAATCAAAGCACATTGGAGCCATGTGCAGTTTAACATTGTTTGAATGGGAACATTGCAGTGTTGCATGATTCTATATTCGCTGTGTATAGAGTTCAGCAAAGTTCAGGATGTTCAATTTGTACAGTGGAAAATTTATGTGACTGGAGAATTGACAGTAAATTGGGAGTTGATAAGCAAAGGACCCAAATCAGTTCTTTTTTTTAAACATTAAATTTAAATTAGGAGCTAATCTATCCTCTCTGTGGATTTAAACGTTCCTAGAACAGTAAACCAGCTCTGGTTTTCACCCTTGGATTCCTCAACTAACATCGGTGAAGAATTAAAAGCAAATTAATGCAAATGCTGGAATCTGAAATAAAAATACAGAAAATGTTGGAAAGTTTCAGCAGGTCTGACAGCATCTGTGGAGAAAGAATAGAGCTAATATTTCAAATCTGGATAGCTCTTCCTCAGATCAAAGAAAGATTACCTGGCTGTTATTACCTGTGGTTTGTGGGAGTTTATTTGATGCACACAAATTGCCTGCAACCTTTCCTGAAAGCGGCTGAATGGCCTCTTTCTGCACCATTAATTTTCAGGTCAAAATCTTTGTTCAGAATCTTTATCTCTGCAGCTACAATGCAATCTTATTGATCAGAGAAAACAGACACAGCGGATTATAACCATGTTGGGGAGTGTAGACTCTCTTTAAAAATCTGCATTATGTTCACATGTTGCATAGTATCTGGGTGAATTCATTTGTCGTTGTTAACAATAGACTTAAAATTTCCTTTGAATTCTTGTTCCATGACTATAACTTTAGAAGTGTAGTGGAGAACCCCAGCACGTGTAATGGAGATTCTGTCAATGGAAAGGGACCATGTTAGGAGAGTTCCCAAGGAAATTTCTGCTGTAGCCTTAAGTCACAAATTTTTGATTTGTTTTGCTGAGTTTCATTGTGTTTAGTCTCATTGTACATCACAGTCCCATCAGTCCTTAAATAAGGTGACCAATAATATACACAAACCTCCGGATGTGACTCGCCAATGCCCTATACAACTGAAGCGTAACCTCCCTATTTTGGTATTCAATTCCCTTACTGTGAACAATAACCTATTTGTTTTCCCAATCACTTGCTGTTGCATTCTTGCCTTTGGTGATTCATGCACTCGGACACCCAGATCCCGCTGCACCTCAAAGCTCAGCAATCTCTCATCATTTTTGTAATAAGCTTCCTTTTTAATTTTCCTGCCAAAATCGACCGTTTCACAGTTGCCCACATTATACTCCATTTACCAGTTCACTATGCACTCAATTAACTAATCAATGTCCCTTTGGATCCTCCTTAAATCCTCTTAACAATTTACTGTCATTTAATTCTACAATTTAACTCACAATCACTGGGCTGACTGCTTGGGCAGACTAGTTTGAATTTAAGATAGAAATGCTCCCGGAGGATTTCCTACCAGGCCTTCATTTAAATGTCAAGCGGAGGAGGAGTGGGGGGTGGGGGGGTGGTACTAGTACTGCAGCTCTGATTGGCAGAATCAGCTTGGAGGATCAACTGGCATATTCCAGCTCTTGGGTGGGGTTCTGTGGCCTCCCTGCCACATGTTTCGAGGGGCGGGAGGTGGCATACCATTCACCAGTGGCGGCATCTTCTGGCCCAGCCGCTGTCGACGGGAATTCCCGTTGACTCCACTGGGAAACCCGCAGCGGGGGTGACCAGTGGAACTGGAGGTTCTTGCCAGCGTTGAGTTCCGGCCACTATTTCTTATTTTCTTATGTGCTTATTTTGAAAATCCAGCCATGCTGAAACTTTGAAATGGGAAGTTGTATTCTCGAGGCAGTGAACTAGATAAGTAACGGGATCAATACTCAGGAGAATGTGAGCTCGTACAAACATACAAATTAGAAGCAGGAATAGGCCACTAATCTCCGTGAGGCTGCTCCGCCATTCAATAAGATTATGACTGACCTCATTTTAATCTCAACTTCACGTTCTGCCTGGTGCCAATAACATTTAACTCCTTGCTTATCAAGGTCTATCTGCTTCGGCCGTAACAATGTTCAAAGACAATAACCAGGATTTTCGTGCCGCGCTCACCCCGAAACCTGAAAATCCCCCTCCTCAAACACCTTCCGAAGCCAACGGATCTTTCCACGGTCCGTCCCCCCACCCGCGACAATTTGCATGGCGGGCAGGACGGGGGAATTTCCCCCAATTCCTCAAACAACTTTAAAGGTGGAACATTCCGAAGTCTCACTACCCTCTGAGAGAATGTTGTTTTCTTTATCTTTGTCCTAAATGGACTCAAATTCCATCGAGATATATCCTTTATTAAGACCATAAAGTATAGGAGCAGAGATAGGTCATTTGGCCCATCAGGTCTGCTCCACCATTCAATCATGGCTGATTGATGAGGGTAGGGCAGTGGATGTTGTCTACATGGACTTCAGTAAAGCCTTTGACAAGGTCCCTCATGGCAGACTGGTGCAGAAGGTGAATTCACATGGGATCAAAGGTGAGCTGGCAAGGTGGATAGAAAACTGGCTCAGTCAGAAGACAGATGGTAGCATTGGAAGGGTGTGTTTCCACCACAAAGGTTGCTGGATTTGCAGATAGCAATGAGGACCATCAGAGGATACAGCAGGATATAGATCAGTTGGAGGCTTGGGCAGAGGGATGGCAGGTGGAGTTTAATCTGGACAAATGTGAGGTAATGCATTTTGGAAGCTCTAATACAGATAGGAAGTATACAGTAAATGGCAGAACCCTTAAGAGTATTGATAGGCAGAGGGATCCGGGTGTACAGGTACACAGGTCACTGAAAGTGGCAACGCAGGTGGAGACTGTAGTCAAGAAGGCATATGGCATGCTTGCCTTCATCGGCTGGGGCATTGAGTTTAAAAATTGGCAAGTCATGTTGTAGTTTTATAGAATCTTAGTTAGGCCGTACTTGGAATATAGTGTTCAATTCTGGTCGCCACACTACCAGAAGGATGTGGAGGCTTTGGAGAAGGTACAGAAAAGATTTGCCAGGATGTTGCCTGGCATGGAGGGCATTAGCTATGAGGAGAGGTTGGAGAAACTTGGTTTGTTTTCACTGGAATGACGGAGGTTGAGGGACGACCTGATAGAAGTCTACAAGATTATGAGAGGCATGGACAGAATGGATAGTCAGAAGCTTTTTCCCAGGGTGGAAGAGTCAATTACTGGGGGGCACAGGTTTAAAGTGTGAAGGGCAAGGTTTAAAGGAGATGTACGAGGCAAGTTTTTTACACAGAGGGTGGTGGGTGCCTGGAACTCGCTGCCGGGAGAGATAGTGGAAGCAGATACGATAGTGAGTTTGAAGGGGCGTCTAGACAAACACATGGATAGGATGGGAATAGAGGGATATGGTCCACGGAAGGGTAGGAGGTTTTAGTTCAGTTGGGCAGCATGGTCGGTGCAGGCTTGGAGGGGTGAAGGGCCTGTTCCTGTGCTGTAATTTTCTTTGTTCTTTGAAATGTTTCTCAATCCCATTCTCCAACCTTTTCCCCGTAACCTGTAATTCCATTACAAATCCAGAACCTTTCTATCTCTGTCTTAAACATACTTAATGGCTTGGCCTCCATGGCCTTCTGTGGCAATGGATTCCATAGATTCACCACCCTCTGGCTGAAGAAATTCCTTCTCATCTCGGTTTGAATGGTTCGTCCCTTTATTCTGAGGCTGAGCCCTCAGATCCTAGTCTCTCCTAATAATGGAAACATCTTCTCCACGTCCTCTCTAACCAGGCCTTTTCCACCTTATCCTTCTAAACTCCGAGCACAGATCCAGAGTCCTCAAACACCCCTCACGCATCAAGCTTTTCATTGCCGGGATGATTCTTGTGAACCTCCTCTGGACCCTTTCCAAGGCTAGCACATCCTTCCTTGGATATGGGGCGCAAAATTGCTCACAATATTTCAAATGTGGTCTGACCAGAGCCTTATAAAGTCTCAGAAGTACATCCCTGCTTTTGCATTCTGGTCCTCTCAGAATGAATGCTAACATTGCATTTGCCTTCTTAACTGCTGACTGAACCTGCAAGTTCATAGAATCATAGAATCCCTACAGTGCAGAAGGAGGCCATTCGGCCCATCGAGTCTGCGCCAACCACAATCCCACACAGGCCCTATCCCCATAACCCCACATATTTACCCTACTAGACCCTCTGACACAATGTGGTAATTTTGCATGGCCAATCAACTTAACCCGCACATCTTTGAGCACCCGGAGGAAACCCACGCAGACACAGGGAGAACATGCAAACTCTGCACAGACAGTGACCCAAGCTGGGAATCGAACCCGGGTTCTTGGTGCTGTGAGGCAACAGTGATAACCACTGTGCCACCGTGCCGCCCTTAGTTAACCTTCAGAGGATCCTGGACCAGGACTCCCAAATCCATTTGTGCTTCTGATTTCTGAATTCTCTCGCCATTTAGAAAATAGTCTCTGCCTCTATTCTTCCTACTGAAGTGCACAGCTTCACACTTTCCCACATTGTATTCCATCTGCCACTTCTTTGTTCACTTTCCTAACCTGTCCAAGTCCTTCTGCAATCTCCCCACCTCCTTAATACTACCTGTCCCTCCATCTAACTTTGTATCATCTGTGAATTTAGCCACAATGCCCTTAGTTCCTTCAGCTAAATCATTGTTGTATAAAATGAAAAGTTGCGATCCCAACGCTGACCCCTGTGGAACTCCACTAATCACCGCTGCCAATCTGAAAAGGGCCCTTTTATCCCCACTCTCCACCTTCTGACAGTCAGCCAGTCTTCTATCCATACTAGTACCCTACCTCTAACACCATGGGCTCTTATCTTATTCAGCAGCCTCCTGTGCGCACCTTGTCAAAGGCCTTCTGGAAATCCGAGAAGATAACATCCACTGTCTCTCCTTTGTCTATCCTGCTTGTTACCTCCTCAAAGAATACTGACAGATTTGTCAGGCATAACCTCCCCTTGATGAAACTATGCTGGCTTCACCCTATTTTACCATGCACTTCCGAGTACTCCAAAATCTCATCCTTAACTTAATAATTGACTCTAAAATACCACCAATGACCAAGGTCAGGCTAACTGGCCTGTAATTTGCCATCTTTTGCCACCCTCCCTTCTTAAACAGAGGTGTTACGTTAGCGATTTTCCAATCCTCTGGTATCTTCCCTGACTCCAGTATTTCCTGAACGATCAACACTAGTGCCTCCACAATCCCTTCAGCTATCTCCTTCAGGATCTGGAGTGTAGTCCATCTGGTCCAGATGTTTTAGCCACCTTTCAGCTTCCCAAGCACCTTCTCCTTAGGAATGGCCACCACACTCACCTCTGATCTGACTCTCTTGAATTTTTGGAATGTTACTGGTGTCTTCCACCGTGAAGACTGACGCAAAGTACTATTCAGTTCTTCTGCCATTTCTTTGTTCCCCATTACTACTTTTCCAGCATCATTTTCCAGTGGTCCAATGTCCATTTTTGCCTCTCTCTTACCCTTTATATATCCAAAAAAACTCTTGGGGGTGATCTTACCAAAACATTTCTCTATGCCAAATGAGCGTGAAAATGGTAGAAATTTGCACCGTTTTTTTGGGCAACTTAAAAATCAAAACGGCTTCTCCCAAGGTGGCCTGAAAGCTGGCAAATAGCAGCAAAGGGCGCAATTGTGAACACAGGGATCCGAGAATGACTGCCTCCCCCAGTTACGGCCAGCTCTCTGGCTGATTCCCCCCCACCACTGCCTGGACCAATCGCCATCGGCGCCACCCCCCCTCCCCCCACCGCCACCGCTCCCTGGATCCATCGCCACCTTCCATCCCCGCACAGGCTGTCCAATTGCCCCACCCCCGCACGGACCGATCGCAGTTGAAACCCTCCTTGTTTGCGCTCGAACCAGCCAGTCACCGGTTGCAAAGTGAGCAGCGGTGTCCCCCCTCCCCCACCCCGATCGCCAGAGTGGCAGTGGTCTCCCTCCCCCAATCAGCCCACCCCTGTCTGGCTCCACCCCCAGTTGGCCATGCCGCCTCAGGCCCTGCCCTCTTGGCACTGCCCAGTGACTGGGGGGCACTGCCAAGCTGGCAGTGCCAGGGTGCCAGGCTGACACTTCCTAAGGGGCACTCCACCCCCTCTGTCCCCAACCTCCCGGGGGGACCTCAATGGCCTCCGGTGCCATGGGCAAGGCCATCACATATGTGAACCTCGCTGAAGAGAATCTTCACCGGTGAGGTCACAGAGGCAAGTGAACCTGGACGATTCCATCCCGGGCCCCACTGGAATATTTAAATGCCGTTTAACACAGCATTTAACACCGGATAGCCAGTGCCGGTAATATCGCAAGAGGCGAGAAATCAAATGTGAACTCGATTTATCGGCTCTCTCGCAATCTTACCGACTCGTCCCACCAAACGGCCAGCGGGGCGAGAAGGTAAGGTCATCCCCCCCCCGCCACCCCCACCCCTCCCTTTGCAATGATCTTTTATGTTACTGGCTGGCGAGTAGAACTTTATTGTAGTTAAATAAATCTTTTTAGGATGCTCGGTGTTGTGTTAATTTATATCCTATCTGTGTAACTGCTTTGATTTTTATGGCAGGTTAACAATACATTCCACGAGGTCTGGTATGACGATCCAGAGAGCATCTCGTTAAGGTCAACGATCGTAAGGAAATTAAATCTCGGTGGTGTAGGTGCCTGGTTTGGAAATAGCCTAAATTACAGTGTTAATCCAATAGCAGCAATGCAAACTGAAGAAATGTGGAATGCTCTGTACCCTGTAAGAAGAAAATTGAGAAATTGAAACATTTCGTCTGGATATAATGTGATTCATTTTGCTCGAAAACGTAACAGAAACTGAGGTAGCTTCCTACATTATAAATAAAATAATGCAGATCTGGTGAACTGATTTAACATTGTAGTTAATGAATGAATTCCTATTCAATGGACAGCAAATTTACTAATGTGATTAGCACGACATGTGCTGGTCACTTCATCTGAACATACGAATATACGAATAGCAGCAGAAGTAGGCCATTCGGCCCCTTGAGCCTGCTCCACCATTCAATAAGATTATGGCTGATCTGTTTGTGTTGAGTTCCAATTTCCCCATCTAATCCCCGATAACCTTTGATTCCCTTGCCCAAAAATAATTCATCTTCCTCTACCTTTAAGATATTCAATGTTCCCACTTCCACCTCCTTCTGAGGCAGAGAGTTTTAAAGTCGCACATCACTTTGAGCGAAAAAAAATTCCCCTCATCACCGTCCTAAATGGGAAACTCCAAATTTTAAATCAGTGGCCCCCAGATCAGGACTCACCCAGAAGAGGAAACATCCTTTCAACACCCACCTTGTCAATACCGTTCAGTGTCTTACATACTTCAATTAAGACACCCGCTTGCTCTTCTAAATCTCAGAGGAAACAAACCCAGTCTTTCGAACCTATCCTCCTAAGACAACCCATTAATTCCACCATCAAAACTTCCACTAAAACATCTCCAGCACATTTACATTCTTCCATAAATAAGAAAACCAAAACTGCACACAGTATTCGAGATGTTGTTGTCGAACTGAAGCATAGGGTTTTTAAGTTGTGTGCAAAATATAAACATATTATATTACTTAACGACAGTGGAATCGAGAACCCATGGCACCTAAAACTTTGAATTCTGAAATCACTTTCATTTTCCTTTCACTAGAATCCAACAGCAGCAATGTAAATTGAAGCTATGTGGAATGCTCTGTGCCGTGTCAGAAGAATTTGAACCATTTAATCTGCATTTAATGTGATTCGTTTCGCTAGAGAGTGAGATAGCTTCCAGCAAGAATAATTAAAGCAGATCGAGGTGAACAGATTTAACATTTGTAGAGTACGGGTGGCGCGGTGGCACAGTGGTTAGCACTGCTGCCTCACAGCGCCAGGGACCCGGGTTCAATTCCCACCTTGGGTCACTGTCTGTGTGGAGTTGCACATTCTTCCCATGTCTGCGTGGGTTTCCTCCAGGTGTTCCGGTTTACTCCCACATTCCAAAACTGTGCGGGTTCGGTGCATTGGCCATGCTAAATTGCCCCTTAGTGTCAGGGGGACTAGCTGAGTTAAATGCATGGGATTATGGGGATAGGGCCTGGGTGGGATTGTGGTCAGTGCAGACTCGATGGGCTGAACGTCCTCCTTCTGCACTGTAGGGTTCTCTGATGATTTTAGATAATGAATGAATTCCTACTCAACGGACAGATTTTCAGGCACCTTAATAGCTGGTTTCCAAATGCAACAAATCTTTGTTAACTATGATAATATGACTTACGGGAATGAGGTAGCGTGGTGGTTTTTGTCCCTGCTCTAACAATCCAGACAGCCAACGTAATGCTCTGGGGACAGGAGTTTGAACCCTACCATTCCAATGGTGGAATTTAAATTCAGTCTATAAAAATCTGGAGCTAAAGGACTAATGATGACCATGAAGCCACTGTTGCAAAAATCCCACCAGTGTTCACAAATGTCTTTAAGAAAGGAAATCTGCCATTCTTACCTGGTCTGGCCTACATGTGACTCTAGACCTACATTCATGTGGTTTATTCTTAAATACCCTCTGAAACCCAGTTCAATCAAACCATTAGAAAGTCAGCAAGGATTGAAGCCAAATGGATCACCTGTCATCAAGTTAGGTCTTCATTGTCATTGGACCAAACCCTGGAACTCCCTACTTATTGGTGGTGTGGATGTAGCAACACGGACTGCAGTGATTCAAAAAGGCAGCACGCCACCATCTTCTCAAAGCCAATTTGGAATGGGCAATGAAGGCTGGCCTAGCCAGTGAGGTCCACATGTGGTGAGTGAATAAAAAACAACGTAATGCGAGTGGAGGCCAGAGGTTTGGATAATAAATACTGAAAATTCCGGGAACAAATTAGCTTTCCGGCTGGGCAAAAATCCAACTTTACGCACATGGTAACGATTATTTTATGTGGTTTTATTTTACATTGTTATTATTTGAACCAGCCAATGGGGGGCGATCTTGAGCCCACACTTGCAGTGTGTGGAAATGGCAGCGAGGGCTCAAGATCCGGCGAAATCCGGAGGTTGCGAATCTCGCTGGTGAGATGTTTGCCACCCTTTGCCTCGACGTAATCAGGTGGATGCCCACAACACACGTCAACCTGATTTAAATATATCTCCATTTGCATATTATTAAAGACTCCTGTCACCATATATTGAGCCTGAGACATACTTTCAAACTGCTCAGTTCACACAGATGTGAACCAGTCATGGGGATACCCCAAGGGGCGTAATGGTGAGTATAGCCCCTGGGGAAGAGGGGTTTGGCCAGCCAGTGGCCTGGCAATGCACCCTGGCACTGCCCATTGGCACAGCTTGGCAATGATAGGTTGGCACTACCAGATTGGCATCATGCCAAAGGAGTGGAAATTTGCAAATATTACATACTTGATCTAAAGTAAGGGAAAGTGATGAAGCCAGCAGTTACAGAACAGATCATTAAGAGCAGAGTTATCAGAGGTGTTCAAATACATGAATATTGAAGACTAAATAAGGAAAAATCATTTCCAGTGACAGAACTGCTCTGGCAAACAGAGAACACAGCTTTAAGATGTTACGGAAATCAACCAGAGGTGAGATGAAAGTTTAAAAAATATTCAGTGAAAAATCACATTTGAAAATAAAGAAGACATAATGATCTGTGTTCCAGAATGCACTACCCATTGCTGAAAGACATCTTGATGAATATGTATTTCACAAAATAAAACACTTTTCAAAGTAAGAGTTAACTGTCTTGATTGAGGAAAGTGAATTGTGGGAATATAGAATAATTGTGGACCCGGTTAGAAAAGAATCCCCATGGATCCAAGTGGAAAATGCAGAATAGCATTTCAGTTCAGTCCTTATTTCAGTTCTAAATGGCTAAGCCCTTATTCTGAGACTGTAGCCCCCTTCCTAAAGAGGGAAAATATTTTCTCACTGTCTAAAGTCCCTGAAGAATTTTATATGATCCAATTAGATCACTGCTTATGCATTTAAACTCCCAGGAAAATAGGCCCCATCTACTCAAACTCTGTCCACACAATCCCCTCATTGCAGGAACCACCTTAATGAATCTGTGTTACACTTTCTCTAGGAAAATTTAGGGTATAAAAGTCTGGTCTGCTTAATCTTTCTTAACGCGGCAATGCCTTCATCCCAGGAACCAGTGCAGTGAACCTTTACTGCACAAAGGCAAAGTATGTACTTTCTAAGTTCAGGAGACCCAAACTACATATTAACCTGGTGTAATCCCATATAATCACTATATAATTATAGTAAGACTTGTCAATTCTTCTACTACATCACTCTGCAATAAACACAAATGTAACCATTTTCTTTCCTAATTCCTGATCCAAGCCTTTGGAACCTTTCGACCTGACTATTCCAATGGATTCACTCCTGGATGGCCTCCCACATTCTCCCACCTATCTGTACTCATCTAATTCAGTACTCTCAAGGATCAATGATTTGAATTGCTCCAAAATTATTCTCTCTGTGCCTCCTACCTTGACGAGCTAGGCCAGTATTCATTGCTCATCCCTAGATGCCCTTCAGAAGGTGGTGCCTTCATCAATCACTGCAGTCCTTGAGGTGTAGATACACCTACAGTGCTGTTAGGGAGGAAATTCCATGAATTTGACCTAGTGACAGTGAACAAATGGTGATATATTTCCAAGTCAGGGTTGCGAGTAACTTGGAGGTGAACCTCCAGATGGTGGTGTTCCCAGGTATCTACTGCCCTTGTCCTTCTAGATGGTAGCAGTCATGGGTTTGGAAGGTGCTGCCTAGGGAGCATTGATGAGCTGCTGCCGTGCATCTTGTAGATAGTAACACGGCTGCCACTGTTCGACAGTGCTGGAAGGTGTGAATGTTTGTAGAAAGGGTAGCAGTCAAGCGGGATGCTTTGGCCTGGATGGTGTTGAGCTTTTTGAGTGTCTTTGGGGTTGCACTTATACAGGTAATGGATGATATTCCATTACTCACCTGACTTGTGCCTTGTAGATGGTGAACAGGCTTTTGGAGTCAGGAGATGAGATACTCGCTGCAGGATTCCTTGGGAGTGGGTGGGTGGTGGGAGGTTTGTGCCTCCGCTGCAGCATGTATTGCAGCTGTGAAGGCCATCCACCATTGGGCGGTAGCGGGTCACTGTTAATGGGTTTACCTACTGTTCACACCATCTGCAGTCAAGGAACCTGCGGCAGGAACAGCCAGAAAACCACGGCCCAGTCTAACCTACTGAGATTCTCCTGCTCCACTATCAATTGCTGATCCTTCATTACTATCCCTGAACTCAAGAATCTTCCACCTTGCCTACCTCACTGGAGAGGATGTTTCCTCCTGGTGAAGAGTCTAGAGAAACTAGGGGGTCCTTGTTTGAAAATAACTGGTTGCCCATTTAAAATAAAGATGAGGTGAAACTTTTTCACTCACAGGATCGTGAGTCTTTAGAACTTTCTTCCTAAAAAGATGATGGAAGCAGAATCTATGAATATTTTTAAGGCTGAGGTGGATAGACTCTTGGTAAGCAAGGGGATGACAGGTTATCGGGGGTCGGCGGGATGTAGATTTGAGGTTACTGTCAGATCAGCCATATCTTATGAAATGATGGCAGAGGCCCGAGGGGCTGAATGGCCCACTACTGCTCTTTGTTCATATATTCTCTTATTTTCTTAAGCTGCCTCAAAACCTACCTTGTTCACGGTGCTTCTGGTCACTTCCCTCATGAGTGCTTGGCTCAGTTGGAGCACTCTCTCCCTCTCCATATCTCTCTCTATTTTTCTCTCTCGATGTCACTATCCCTCTCTCTATTTAACAAAGAACAAAGAACAATACAGCACAGGAACAGGCCCTTCGGCCCTCCAAGCCCGTGCCGCTCCCTGGTCCAAACTAGACCATTCTTTTGTATCCCTCCATTTCCACTCCGTTCATATTGCTATCTAGATAAGTCTTAAACGTTCCTTTGTGTCTGAAAGTTCTGGGCTTATTCCAGCAATTAACACTTAGCAACTATATTCAGGGAGTGCTGCATTGCCAGAGGGCTATGATTCTGATGTGACATTAAACAATGGTCCCATCTGCTGTTACAGGTAGATACAGAAGACCACATTGGCGCAATCTGAAGAGGAGTAGGGAGATCTCATAGTATCCTGGGCAAAATTCATCATGTATCCAACAACTTTAAAATAGTAACCGGCCATATATTAATTTTCTATTTGTTGAAGCTTGCTCATTCGGCATCAGATTTGTTCAGAAAATGACATAAGAACATAAAACTAGGAGCAGGAGTAGGCCATCTGGCCCCTCGAGCCTGCTCCACCATTCAATAAGATCATGGCTGATCTTTTCATGGACTCAGCTCCACTTACCCGCCCGCTCACCATAACCCTTAATTCCTTTACTGTTCAAAAATCTATCTATCTTTGCATTAAAAACATTCAACGAAGTAGCCTCAACTGCTTCACTGGGCATGGAATTCCACAGATTCACAACCCTTTGGGTGAGGAAGTTCCTCCTCAACTCAGTTCTAAATCTGCTCCCCCATATTTTGAGGCCATGTCCCCTAGTTCTAGTTTCACCCACCAGTGGAAACAACCCCCCTGCTTCTATCTTATCTATTCCCTTCATAATTTTATATGTTTCTATAAGATCCCTCCTCATTCTTCTTAATTCCTATGAGTAGAGTCAGTCCCAGTTTACTCAGTCTCTCCTCATGAGTCAACACTCTCAACTCTGGAATCAACCTAGTGAATCTCCTCTGCACCCCCTCCAGTGCCATTATATCCTTTCTCAAGTATGGAGATCAAAACTGTATAAAGTACACCAGGTGTGGCCTCACCAGCACCTCATACAGCTCCAACGTAACCTCCCTGTTTCAAAACTTCATCCCTCTAGCAATGAAGGACAAAGTTCCATTTCCCTTCTTAATTACCTGCTGCACCTGCAAACCAACTTTTTATGATTCATGCACAAGGACACCCAGGTCCCTCTGCACAGCAGCATGTTGCAATTTTTTACCATGAAGGAGGCCATTGGGACAGAGTAATGGATCCCTAGCAAACAGTA
This sequence comes from Mustelus asterias, assembly GCF_964213995.1. Taxonomy (NCBI): domain Eukaryota; kingdom Metazoa; phylum Chordata; class Chondrichthyes; order Carcharhiniformes; family Triakidae; genus Mustelus; species Mustelus asterias. The sequence goes on along the minus strand of NC_135808.1, from coordinate 133,642,300 downwards.
ACCATAACATAATAGAATTTAGCATTTAGTTTGAGGGTGAGAAAGGTCAGTCAGAAACAACTGGTATACGAAAATAAGGGTAATTGCAATGGTGAAGGAACAGCAAAGGAGTGGTGAAAAGTGGCAAATAACATTCATGCCACACAAGTGCCAGGAAATTACCATTTCCAAGATAAGATCCAACCATCGCCCCTTGACATTCAATGATATTATAGCTGAATCCCCCGCTATTAACATCCTGGGGATTAGCATAAAAAGAAACTTAACCAGACTAGCCATATAAATAGTGTGGCTACCAGAGCAGTTCAGAGGTTAGGAATCCTGTGGCGAATAACTTATCACCTTACCCCCCTCCCCCCCAAAAGCCTGTCCACCGGGGCGGCACGGTAGCACAGCGGTTAGCACTGCTGCTTCACAGCTCCAGGGTCCCGGGTTCGATTCCTGGCTCAGGTCACTGTCTGTGTGGAGTTTGCACATTCTCCTCGTGTCTGCGTGGGTTTCCTCCGGGTGCTCCGGTTTCCTCCCACAGTCCAAAGATGTGCGGGTTAGGTTGATTGGCCATGTTAAATTGCCCCTTAGTGTCCTGGGATGCGTAGGTTAGAGGGATTAGTGGGTAAATATGTGGGGGTAGGGCCTGGGTGGGATTGTGGTCGGTGCAGACTCGATGGGCCGAATGGCCTCCTTCTGCACTGTAGGGTTTCTACGATTCTTCTATGATTCACTACCTACAAGGCACAAGTTAGAAGTGTTATAGGATACTCTCCACTTGCCTGGGTGAGTACAGTTCCAACAATACTCAAAAAGTTCAACACCATCCAGAACAAAGCAACCCGTTTGATTGCTACCTCTTCCACAAAAATTAAGTCCCTCTGCCACCGATGAACAGTGGCAGCAGTGTGTACCATCTACAAGGTGCACTGCAGGAACTCACCAAGATTCCTTCGGCAGCACCTTCCAAACCCACGACTGCTACCATTTAGAAGGACAAAAGCAGTGATTGTCTGGGAAGACCACTACCTGGAAGTTTCCCTCCAAGTCACTCACCATCCTGACCTGGAAATATATTGCCCTTTCTTCACTATCATTGGGTCAAAATCCTGGAACCCCCGCTCCAAGAGCACTGCAGAGGTACCGACACTTCAGGAACTGCTGCAGTTCAAGAAGGTGGCTCACCACCACCTTCCGAAGGGCAACTAGTGATGGGGAATAAAGGCTGGCCTAGTCAGTAATGGCCACAACCCGTAAAATGAATAATAAAAAGATACTGCAAAGGAATGAGGGCACAGTTGGCTGGAGTGGATTTGAAAAGCTCTTCAGCATAAAGACATTGACGAGCAATGGTAGACAGTTATGAAAGTAGTTCATGACTCAAAAAGTTTTATTTATTAAGGATTAATAAATTAATTAATTAATCTCACCTTAAGTGTATGCCCTCTAGTATTTGACATTTCAATTCTGGGAAAAAGATTGTCAACCCTACCTATGCCTCTCATAATTTTAGAGACTTCTATCAAGTCTCCACTCAGCCTCCGGGTCGGATCAAGGAAAACCCCAAGGCTTTTTACTCTTATGTGAGGAATAAAAGAATGACCAGGGTGAGGCTGGGGCCGGTCAAGGACGGCAGTGGGAATTTGTGCATGGAGTCAGGAGAGATAGGAGAGGTGATGAATGAATACTTTTCTTCGGTGTTCACCAAGGAGAGGGGCCATGTTTTTGAGGAAGAGATGGTGTCACAGACTGATAGGCTGGAGGAAGTAGATGTTCGGAGGGAAGATGTACTCGCAATTTTGAATAAACTGAAAGTTGATAAGTCCCCTGGGCCTGATGAAATATATCCTAGGATTCTTTGGGAGGCAAGGGATGAGATAGCAGAGCCTTTGGCATTGATCTTTGCGTCCTCACTGTCCACGGGGGTGGTGCCAGAGGACTGGAGAATGGCGAATGTGGTTCCTCTGTTTAAGAAAGGGAATAGAAATGACCCTGGTAATTATAGGCCGGTTAGAACATAGAACAGTACAGCACAGAACAGGCCCTTCGGCCCACGATGTTGTGCCGAGCTTTATCTGAAACCAAGATCAAGCTATCCCACTCCCTATCATCCTGGTGTGCTCCATGTGCCTATCCAATAACCGCTTAAATGTTCCTAAAGTGTCTGACTCCACTATCACTGCAGGCAGTCCATTCCACACCCCAACCACTCTCTGCGTAAAGAACCTACCTCTGATATCCTTCCTGTATCTCCCACCACGAACCCTATAGTTATGCCCCCTTGTAATAGCTCCATCCACCCGAGGAAATAAGAACAAAGAACAAAGAACAATACAGCACAGGAACAGGCCCTTCGGCCCTCCAAGCCCGCGCCGCTCCCCGGTCCAGGATTGAATCCTGAATCCAGGATCCCCGCCCAATTTTCCAGCCTATCTACATACCAATATCCTATCCACCGAGCTGTCCCTCACAGCTACGATGCTTTGTTCATCACAACCTATTAACTCACCCCCACCCCCCCATTCCAGACCATGTGATCTCCAGGGAGAGGCGAAAACCCAGAGTGAAAACCCCAGGGCCAATATGGGGAAAACAAATCTGGGAAATTCCTCTCCGACCCCCTGAGGCGATCGAAACGAGTCCAGGAGATCACACTGGCCCTGATCAGAAAATGCTTCCCAACCCTATTCATTTCCACTTCCACGAACACCATCTGAATTCCCTGCCCCCGAGACAGGTTCCCAACTATCCGCAGTCTCGCTCTGTACTGGCACCAGCAAGATGATCATAGAATGATCTTTGAACGTTCACTCTATCTATCCCCTTCATCATTTTATAAACCTCTATTAAGTCTCCCCTCAGCCTCCTCCGCTCCAGAGAAGACAGCCCTAGCTCCCTCAACCTTTCCTCATAAGACCTACCCTCCAAACCAGGCAGCATCCTGGTAAATCTCCTCTGCACTCTTTCCAGCGCTTCCACATCCTTCTTATAATGAGGTGACCAGAACTGCACACAATAAGTCTTACTTCGGTGGTCGGTAAGTTGATGGAAAAGGTCCTTAGGGATAGGATTTACGACCATTTAGAAAGATGCAGCTTAATCCGGGTTAGTCAGCACGGATTTGTGAAGGGCAAGTCGTGCCTCACAAATTTGACAGAATTTTTTGAGGAGGTAACTAAGTGTGTAGATGAAGGTAGTGCAGTTGATGTCATATACATGGATTTTAGTAAGGCGTTTGATAAAGTCCCCCACGGTCGGCTTATGAAGAAAGTAAGGATGTGTGGGATAGAGGGAAGTTTGGCCGATTGGATAGGTAACTGGCTATCTAACAGAAGACAGAGGGTGGTGGTGGATGGAAAATTTTCGGACTGGAAACCGGTTACCAGTGGAGTGCCACAGGGATCAGTGCTTGGTCCTCTGCTCTTTGTAATTTTTATAAATGACTTGGAGGAGGGGGCTGAAGGGTGGATCAGTAAATTTGCTGATGACACCAAGATTGGTGGAGTAGTGGATGAGGTGGAGGGCTGTTGTAGGCTGCAAAGAGATATAGATAGGATGCAGAGCTGGGCTGAAAAATGGCAAATGGAGTTTAACCCTGACAAATGTGAGGTGATTCATCTTGGTAGGACAAATTTAAATGTGAATTACAGGGTCAAAGGTAGGGTTCTGAAGAATGTGGAGGAACAGAGAGATCTTGGGGTTCATACCCATAGATCTCTGAAGGTTGCCACTCAAGTGGATAGAGCCGTGAAGAAGGCCTATAGTGTGTTGGCGTTCATTAACAGGGGGTTTGAGTTTAAGAGCCGTGGGGTTATGCTGCAACTGTACAGGACCTTGGCGAGACCACATTTGGAATATTGTGTGCAATTCTGGTCACCTCACTACAAGAAGGATGTGGAGTCACTGGAAAGAGTGCAAAGGAGATTTACCAGGATGCTGCCTGGTTTGGAGGGTAGGTCTTATGAGGAAAGGTTGAGGGAACTTGGGCTTTTCTCTTTGGAGCAGAGGAGGTTGAGAGGAGACTTGATAGAGGTTTATAAGATGATGAGGGGGATAGATAGAGTGAACGTTCAAAGACTATTTCCTCGGGTGAATGGAGCAGTAACTAGGGGGCATAACTATAGGGTTCATGGTGGGAGATATAGGAAGGATGCCCGAGGTAGGTTTTTTACTCAGAGAGTGGTTGGGGTGTGGAATGGACTGCCTGCAGGGATAGTGGAGTCAGAAACTTTAGGAACATTTAAGAAGCTATTGGATAGGCACATGGAGCACTTCGGGATGATAGGGAGGAAATAGCTTGATCTGGGCTTCAGACAAAGCTCGGCACAACATCGTGGGCCGAAGGGCCTGTTCTGTGCTGTACTGTTCTATGTTCTAACAACAAGAGGAAATGATAGAAAGAAGAGCATTTCACTGATGGAGGCCCCATGCTACATCTGCAGGAGGAGATGGCATGCTAAATAATCTGGCGTCCTACCCAACAGGACTAGATAGATGGTCGAATATTTCCAATTGACACCACTGCATCGGCCCTGTAGGACCACAAAAATTGAAGTCAAACAGATTTCGGGTATTTTGCAATAAACAAACTTGTCAGTACAGCCAGTACTGAGGAGGCAGTTAGAATGTAAGCATTAGGATTGGGTCTGAGGGAATAAACATCTATTTGATGGACTGGGTCACTGGGGTCATTAGCTGCTTGCTAATTCGAGGCCTTTCAAGGTGAACAAAGCAGCCTCGGAAATGGAGAAGTGCAGTCAATCCTTATGATGGACATCAAAGTCAGCAAGGAAGTGGTAAGGGTAGTGATACCATTATTAAAAGTCAAAAAGGCTGGAGGATCATTTTTTCTTTGAATTCATTCGTGGAACATGGGTGTCGCAGGCAGGCCTGCCCCCGCCTGCTATGATTCCTGTGGCAGGCGGGACAGGAAAATTCTGCCCTATATGTTCAATGTTTCTATGAATTCACTACCACAAAAAGTAGTTGAGGCAAAACGTTGGGGTGACATAGTGGTTAGCACTGCTGCCTCACAGCGCCAGGAACCCAGGATCAATTCCCAGCTTGGGTCACTGTCTGTGCGCAGTTTGCATGTTCTCCCCATGTCTGCATGGGTTTCCTCCGGGTGCTCCGGTTTCCCCCCCCAGTCCGAAAGACATGGTGGTTAGGTGGATTGGCGATACTAAATTCTCCCTCAGTGTACCCGAACAGTCATGGAGTGTTGCGACTAGGGGATTGACATAGTAACTTCATTGCAGTGTTAATGTAAGCCTACTTGTGACTAATCAATAAATAAAAACCGTTGTGGGATTTCAAAGGAAATTAGATATAGTTCTTGGGGCTAAAGACATCTAGGGATATGGAAGGGGGAAAATGGGGGAAATCAGCATATTGAATATCAGCCATGGTCATAATGAATGATGGAGCAGGCTCAAAGGGGCGAATGGCCTCCTCCTGCTTCTTGTTTCTGTGAATTGATCTGAACCAACTCAGATATTGGCAATGCACAAATTCCAGATCTTAGAATAAAGTGGATGATCAGCACGAGTAATCCAGGAATGAGTGGATCGCAACCAGACCAGGGGTAAAATTGATGTTTTTTTTGATAGTTTACTGCTGGGCAAGAGTACAGGAAAGTTCTGAACAAATTGCAGATGAGGGCCTTCATGGGGGTGCATATAGAAGAATGATGATAGACTTGCATACCAAAGTGGTGGGTACATTATCCAGATCGTCAGGCAGCCTCCTGTCACCATTGAGGAGAATGGTTATGCCTGGCACCAATTTGGCAGAGGGCATCATCAAACTTACCTTTTCCACAGTCTCTACACAATTCAATTTTCAAGTTGACACCACCGTAGTGGGTCGGATCTCAAACAATGACAAGAGAGCACAGGAATGAGATAGAGAATCTGGTGAACTGGTGCGGCAACAATAATCTCTCCCTCAATGTCATCAAAACGAAGGAGATTGTCATCGACTTCAGGAAGTGTAAAGAAGAACATGCCCCTGTCTACATCAATGGGGACGAAGTAGAAAGGGTCAAGACCTTCAAGTTTTTAGGTGCCCAGATCACCAACAACGTGTCCTGGTCCCCCCCATGCCGACACTGTAGTTTAGAAAGCCCACCAACACCTCTACTTTCTCAGAAGACTAAGGAAATTTGGCATGTCAGCTACAACTCTCACCAACTTTTACAGATGCACCATAGAAAGCATTCTTTCTGGTTGTATCACAGCTTGGTATGGCTCCTGCTCTGTCCAAGACTGCAAGGAACTACAAAAGGTCGTGAATGTAGCCCAATCCATCACGCAAACCAGCTTCCCATTCATTGACTCTGTCTACACTTCCCACTGCCTCGGCAAAGCAGCCAGCATAATTAAGGACCCCACGCACCCCAGACATTCTCTCTTCCATCTTCTCCCGTTGGGAAAACAATACAAAAGTCTGAGGTCACGTACCAACTGACTCAAGAACAGCTTCTTCCTTTCTGCTGTCAGACTTTTGAATGGACTTACTTCGCATTAAGTTGATCTTTCTCTACACCCTAGCTATTACTGTAACACTACATTCTGCACTCTCTCATTTCCTTCTCTATGAACGGTATGCTTTGTCTGCATAGCGTGCAAGAAACAATATTTTTCACTATATGCTAATACGTGACAATAATGAATCAAATCAATCTTGCTGTCATCCGAGAGTCATCAACACTGCCAATTCTGCCCACGCGTTTGTCACAATCTTTGTGGGGCCAGGATATCTCCTACACCAGGATGACAACACACTTGTACTTCAGGATAAGGGACAAGGCCTCCAGATATATCCTTTCAGATATTTTGCAATAGAAAAGAAATTGCCAAAACTTACATTACTTCCAATTTGGCTGCCTGATCCTTTAAGGAATAGTAAAGCAAGGCACACTTTGCAGCCTTACACCCAATACTGATGAACCAATCTGTACAAAGGATATTTGCCACATTGGCTGGTTGTGTGCGAGATGTTAAAATTGTGCTGATTCAAGGTACATTAAGGAAACGTACCTTTCTGCTCTCTGCCTCAAACTGAAGCAGGCTGCACTGAAAGTGGTCAGTGGTGCAGTACTCCGCTGGAAGGTAGGCCTCCACAACACCACTCCAGTGCTGTATGACCAAATTTCCAGCCCAAAAAAACCTCAAGAGTATTCCAGCCCAGCCCATTCACTGAGTAAAACACATTTCTTCTTGCCCATTTGAGAATATAAGGGGAAGAGCACAGTATCTCCACATCTGTACAACCCTCTGTGGTAAAAAATTCCACAAATCCACTGCCCTTGAGAAGAAATTCCTCCTTATTTCTGCCTTAAGTGGGTGATCCCTTACTCAGATTATGCCCTCTGACTTAGACTCTCGCAAAGGGAAAACCCCCTCTCAGCAATCTACCCTATCAAGCTCCCTGAAATCCTGTGTCTCAATAAGGTTGTGTCTCATTCTTCTAAACTCCAATGAACACAGACCCAACCTACTCAATCTCTTCGCATAAGAAAATCCCTTTGTGCCTAGAATCAACCAAGTGAACCTTCTTTGGACTGCCAGTATATCTTTCCTTAGATGAGGACCAAAACTGTTTGCCAGCACCTCCCATCCCACCACAGAACAAGGCAGTCATAATGCATTGCTTGTATGTTTACACTGAAAAAAATAAGTTCTGTAATGATACGCCAAGGCCACCATCAAAATGGTTGATTCCACATGAATGATAGTCACACTACAGACTATTTTCAAGTACCTTTCTCGGAATTCATCTGGACCACTTTAGTAATTCTAACATGTTCAAGAACTGGTTTCGTTTTGCAGCAAAGACATTGCCGTAGGTTAAATATTTTATAGTTTTCCAAGGACAAAGGTGTCTGTTCTGATCGCAAAGATGCTTTCTTGTTCCCTTCTGCACCATGATCTGGATTTCCCAATGTTTGTGTAATTTCCACACCAGGATAGTACTTTTACCAAGGCCAGAATCTCACATTGTGTAAGTATAATTTAAGGAATTCTCAATGTCCAATAATGAAAGACAATCTACAACAACAACAACAACACAAAAACATTTTATTTTGCAAACATTTTATTTTGTAAAAAAGCTTAACTGCTTCTCAGGAATAGAAAGTTGTAAAGTGCGCAAGATTAAAAAAAAAATCAAGTTACACGCCTTGTTATGTTAATTAAAAACAATAATATAAACAGGACTGCTTGCTGACACATTCAAAGTCTGAGTTTTCAGGTCCTTTACCCGACATTAAGTTCAAAATCATAATCGCAGCAAAATAAAATCAAGCAGTCAAGAATCAAGATGTGCATTAAACAGACAGCACACCTCCATATTAGAATTGATCATCAATGGAAAGTTGAATGGTTCCTTGAAATGTAAATATTTGGTGGCAAGAATTTTCGTTCTGTCATTATGTTAGCTGACAAAGATTTGGTGCAGTTCATAAATAGCAGCAGTATATGGGAGAACACAAACATGCATGTCAACATGCTGGCTGCATTAGCTCACTTTAGCGCATCAGTCTTTCATCGAATAGAAATTTGATACATAAAATGTTAAAATCTATTCCTTAGATCTGCATTGGTTTGATTGTTGAAAGCCAACTCACATTTTGCGGCTGCAGGTAGCAAAATAATCACATCATGAGGTTCAATGATTCAAGCTGGCAATTTTCCTCAGAAAGGGTACAGAGCATTCCACATTGCTTTAGTTTGAATTGCTGCTGTTGGATCGTCATAATTTAGGAGATTTCCATTCCACATGCCTATGCCACGGAGATTGAGTTTCTTGATGAGAGATGCCTTAATTGAAATGCTCTGTGGATCATCATACCAAACCTCATGGTATGTACCATTAACCTGCCATGAAAATTAAGAGTTACACAAATAGCAGCTAAAGTACAAATGATTTAATAGGTTACTGCGTGTTACAATAAAACAAAACCATTCATCTGCTAACATCCTGCAGCATAATTTCAGGCCAACGATAGACCTGTGTTACTTAAAGCTCTGTTTTTTTATTCTTTAAGAAGTCTCACAACACCAGGTTAAAGTCCAACAGGTTTATTTGGTAGCAAATACCATAAGCTTTCGGAGCGCTGCTCCTTCGTCAGCTGGAGTGGAAATGTGCTCTCAAACAGTGCACAGAGACACAAAATCAAGTTACAGAATACTGATTAGAATGCGAATCCTTACAACCAGCCAGGTCTCAAAGGTACAGACAATGTGGGTGGAGGGAGCATTGTCTGTACCTTTAAGACCTGGCTGGCTGTAAGGATTCGCATTCTAATCAGTATTCTGTAACTTGATTTTGTCTCTCTGTGCACTGTTTGAGAGCACATTTCCACTCCAGCTGACGAAGGAGCAGCGCTCCGAAAGCTTATGGTATTTGCTACCAAATAAACCTGTTGGACTTTAAACTGGTGTTGTGAGACTTCTTACTGTGTTCACCCCAGTCCAACGCCGGCATCTCCACATCATTTTTATTCTTTCACAGGACGCGAGCAGGCCAGCATTTAAAGTGCCCTTGAAAGCTGGTGTAGAGCTAGGTTCTTGAAGCACTGCAGTCCACATGGTGTAGGTACACCCACAGCTGTTAGGAAGGGAGTTCCAGGATTTTGATGCCATGACAGTGAAAGAACAAAATATGGGTTAGAGGGAAACCTACAGCTGGTGGTGCCTCCATGTGTCTGCTACCTTTATCCTTCTAGATGGTACAGCTCATAGGATCCCTACAGTGCAGAAGGAGGCCATTCGTCCCATCGAATCTGCACCGACCACAATCCCACGCAGGCCCTATTCCTGTAACCCCGCATATTTAACCTGCTAATCCTCCTGACACTAAAGGGCAATTTAGCATGGCCAATCAACCTAGCCCACACATCTTTGGTCATAGATTTGGAAGGTGCTGGCAAAGAAGCCTTGATAAATTGCTCCAGTGCTTCCCATAGGTGGTACACACTGCCAGCACTGACCATCATTGGTGAAGTGAGAATATTGAAGGTGCTGGGTGGGTGTCAGACTATTTTGTCCTGAATAATGCTGAGTTTCTTGCCCTCAAGAACATGGTGGTGAGCTGCCATCTTGAACATGGTCCGAAGCTGCTCCAGTGTTGCTAGAGCTCAAGTAAGTGGAGAGTATTCCATCCCATTCCTAACTTGTGCCTTATAGATAGATGGTGGACAGGATTTGGAGTAGGGGATGAACTTTTCACCAGAGAATCTCCAGCCTCTGACCTGCTCTTCAAGCCACAGTATTTGTATGGCTAGTCCAGTTCAGTTCCTGGTCAATGGTAACCCTCAAGATGTTGATAGTAGGGGATTCACCAATGGTAATGCCATTGAAAGTCATGGGGACATCGTTAGATTATCTTGTTGAAAATGGTCATTGCCTGACACTCAAGTGGCAAGAAACATTTATGCCACACATCAACCTAAGACCGAATGTTATCCAGGTCCTGTTACATATGGCCAGGGACTGATGCTTCAATATTCTAGTTGTCAAGGGTAGTGCTTAACAGTACAATTATCAGCACACATCCCCACTTCTGACCTAATGATGATGGTGGGATAAGGGGAGGTGGTCAGTGATGAAGCATCTGACGATGGTTGGACTGAGGACACGACCCTGAGGATCTCTGACTGCAAAGTCCTAACTGAGATGATTGACCCCAACAACCATAACCATGTTCAGAGAAACAAAGAATAGGAGCAGTAGACATTTGAGCCTGCTCTGCCATTCTGTATCATGGCTGATCAGCCAACTCAATAGCCTGACCCTATCTTCATATCTCTTGATCGCTTTCACCCCAAGAGCTACATCTAACTCATTCTTGAAAACACAAGGGTGGGATTTTACAGCCACGCTCATCCCAAAACCATAAAATCCCACCCGAGGTCAACAGACCTTTACATGCTCCACTCCTCACTTGCTCTGATTCCCGTGGCAGGCGGGACAGGAAAATTTGCCCTACAATGTTTTGCTTTCCGTGGTAGCAACTTCCACAGGCTTACCACTGGGTTAAGAAATTTCTCATCATCTCAGTCCTAAAAGGGTTACCCCTCTTTTATTTAGACTATGACTCCTGGTTGCATTCTGGGGTAGTGCCGGTTGATTGGAAAACGGCTAATGTTACGCCGCTGTTTAAAAAAGGAAGGAGACAAAAGGCGGGTAACTATAGGCCGGTCAGCTTAACGTCTGTAGTAGGGAAAATGCTGGAATCCATTATTAAAGAGGAGATAGCAGGGCATCTGGATAGAAATGGTTCGATCAATCAGACGCAGCATGGATTCATGAGGGGAAAGTCGTGCTTGACAAACATGTTGGATTTTTATGAAGATGTGACTAGGGCGGTTGATGGAGGAGAACCGGTGGATGCGGTGTTTTTGGATTTCCAAAAGGCGTTTGATAAGGTGCCCCATAAAAGGCTGCTGAAGAAGATTAGGGCACACGGAGTTGGGGGTAGTGTGTTAAAGTGGATTGGGGACTGGCTATCCGACAGGAAGCAAAGAGTCGGAATAAATGGGTGTTTTTCCGGTTGGAGGAAGGTAACTAGTGGCGTGCCGCAGGGATCGGTACTCGGGCCGCAACTGTTTATCATTTATATAGATGATCTGGAGGAGGGGACGGAGTGTAGGGTAACGAAGTTTGCAGACGACACAAAGATAAGTGGAAAAGTGAATCGTGTGGAGGACGGAGAAGATCTGCAGAGAGATTTGGACAGGCTGAGTGAGTGGGCGAGGATATGGCAAATGGAGTATAACGTTGAGAAATGCGAGGTTATACACTTTGGAGGAAATAATAACAAATGGGATTACTATCTCAATGGAAACAAATTAAAACATGCTACCGTGCAAAGGGACCTGGGGGTCCTTGTGCATGAGACGCAAAAGCCCAGTCTGCAGGTACAACAGGTGATCAAGGCGGCAAATGGGATGTTGGCCTATATTGCGAGGGGGATAGAATATAAAAGCAGGGATGTCTTGATGCACCTGTACAGGGCATTGGTGAGGCCGCAGTTGGAATACTGTGTGCAGTATTGGTCCCCTTATATGAGGAAGGATATATTGGCATTGGAGGGAGTGCAGAGAAGGTTCACCAGGTTGATACCGGAGATGAGGGGTTTGGATTATGAGGAGAGGCTGAGGAGATTGGGTTTGTACTCGTTGGAGTTTAGAAGGATGAGGGGGGGATCTTATGGAGACTTATAAGATAATGCGGGGGCTGGATAGGGTGGAGGCGGAGAGATTCTTTCCACTTAGTAAGGAAGTTAAAACTAGAGGACACAGCCTCAAAATAAAGGGGGGTCGGTTTAAGACAGAGTTGAGGAGGAACTTCTTCTCCCAGAGGGTGGTGAATCTCTGGAATTCTCTGCCCACTGAGGTGGTGGAGGCTACCTCGCTGAATATGTTTAAAGCGCGGATGGATGGATTCCTGATCGGTAAGGGAATTAAGGGTTATGGGGATCAGGCGGGTAAGTGGTACTGATCCACGTCAGATCAGCCATGATCTTATTGAATGGCGGGGCAGGCTCGAGGGGCTAGATGGCCTACTCCTGCTCCTATTTCTTATGTTCTTATGTTCTGGACTCTCTCACTATCAGGAATATGATTCTAAGATCTACCCTATCTAAAACCTACCCTATCTAAAACCTACCCTATCTAGTCCTATTAGAATTTTATAGGTTTTTATGAGATCCACCCTCATTCGCCTAAACTTGAGCGAATATAATCCTAACCAACTCAATTGCTCCTCAATGTCAGTCCCGAAATTCCAGGAATCAGTCTGGTAAACCATCACAATACAAACTCCCTCGATAGCAAGAACATCCTTCCTCAGAAGAGATCATCAAAACTGCACACAGTATTCCAGGTATGGCCTCACCAAAGCCCTGTTTAATTGCGACAAGACCTCCCTGCCTCTGAAGTCAAATCCTCTCACTATGACGGCTCACATCTCTTTTGCTTCTTTAACACCTGCTGCACCTGCATGCTTACCTTCAATGAATGGTGCACAAGGATACCCAGGTCTTGCTGCACACTCCCCTCTCAATTTATAGCCAGGTAATAATCTGCCTTCACTATCAAAGTGGATAACCTCACATTTACCCACATTATATTGCATCTGCCATGCATTAACTTATCTAAATGACACTGAAGATCTCTAATCTTCCTCACAGCTCATCCTCCCACCCAGCTTTGTCATCTGCAAATTTGGAGATATTGCATTTAGTCCTCTCATTTAAATCATTAATATGTCGTGAATAGTGGGGTCCCAGCATTGATCCCTGCAGTACCCCACCAGTCACTGCCTGCCATTCAGAATTAGACCCGTTTATTCCTACTCTGCTTCCAGTCTGCCAACCAGTTTATATCCACCTGACTACCCCATATCCCATGCATTTTAATTTTACATGCTAATTTCTTATGTGGGACTTTGTCGAAAGCCTTCTGTTCCTTTGTGCTAGGTATGCCTCTGACCAGCGGAGAGTTTCACCTTGCCCCTTCCCCCAATTCCTATTGACTGTAGTTTTCTCAAGAAGTCCTGGATGCCACACTCTGCTCAAATGTGGCCTTGATGTCAAGGACCGTCACTCTCATCACACTGAATACCACGGAATGTCAAAGACATGATCAAGCCCAGTATCAAAAATTTTTAACATAGAAGAAAGGTCCCAAGGTGCTTCATGGAAGTGATTACCAAACAAAATTTGAAACTGAGCCACGCAGAGATATTTTGGGACAGGTGATCAAAGGTGGTGATTTTTAAAGGAGCATCTTCAAGGAGGAAAGAAGCAGAAATTAGATAAGATGAGGTGGAGAGAATTAGGGACAGAAATCTAGTGCTGAGGACAGAGACAGCTTATGGCATGGTTGCGCTAAAAAAAATGGTGGATTGGAAAGAAGCCAGAATTGAAGAATGGCAATCATCTCAAGAGGCCCTTTAGGAGGATACATTTGTAAGAAGGGGCACACATCATGTAGATCTGAAACAAGGTACAACAGCAAGAACAAAAGTGTCGGGTCAACAGGTGCTGGCCAGAAGAGTTTTGGATGAGTTCAGACTTGAGGATGAAAAATGGGAGGCGGGTGAGTACAGCATTGGATAATCATTTCTGGCACAGATAAAGATTTGAGAAGATGTCTTCAACTGGTTGTACACGATGATTTTTAGAAAACTGAAGTGGATTTGCCACTTTGTATTTCCAATTTTCTTGTCAATTCTCCAACTACATGCATTTCCACTCTACAATGAAGGTATTTCCAACTTTGCCCAATCTTCTACTCAGACCGTTGAGTCAAGAAGGACTGCAATGCTGCCATTCTACCAAGAAAATTACAGTACATAGATCTCCACTGTGCTATAGTAACAGCACAGAAAATGCTGGAAATACTCAGGTCTGGAAAGAGATGTTTCAAGTCTGTGATCTCTGTTCCCCTCTCAGTAAATGCTGCCAGACCTGCTGAGTATTTCCATCATTTTCAGCTTCTGTTTTTAATTTTAGATTCCAACATTGACAGTTGACTGGATGGAGCTACCTTTTTGAAAATATATTTTTGGAGAAGTGTGTTATTTTGTAAAGGAGGCTGTGTGTGCGTGTATGTGTGTTAGGTGCACACGCAAATCATTTAATTAACGTGGGGAAAGGCTAACAGATAACTTCTCTGGGAGAGCTGATAAGGGGGTAAAATCCTAAATGCATAATTTGTAATAAGGCCCTGGTGAAGTGGATTTATAAATAAATAGGCTAGGTTTAAAAAAAATGCATAGAAGATAGATAGGGGCTTGGCTTTTCAGCTGTTAAAATTTAAAAGAGAGAATGGAACCTTTAAAAATTAGAAGGTTTCATAAGTAAACAACGGAAGGTTATAAAAATTTATTTGACCTAAAAGGGGAAGCAATAGGAAGAATCATGTTTTTGGAAAAGCCAAGTTCAAACAGCTGCTGAGGATAACGGAATCAAAGACGAAAGGGAAAAAATATTTAAGAGATGTTTAGTTGAGCCGGTGAGGAAGATATCCTGGGGGCAACTCGACGCTGAGAGAAATTTTGAAATCTGAAGATGCCATCCAGAAGTCAGAAGAATTTTTGTTTCAGAAAGCAGTCATGGTTCTGCATGTTCTTAGATTTTGTTGCGTGTCCGAACTGAGTGAGTTTTTTGCGGGATGTTTTGTAAGACTGTTCCATCTGTGTAACTGTAATCTATTGCATTTAAGTTTTCTTTCTTGCTAATAAACTTTCTAACCGTACCACCATGCAGCCATTGATTAGTCTTACCTTGTAGATAAAATATGGAGCTTTCTGGTCATCATCCCAAAATCTGCCACTGATTGATTTGGGGAGTTGCTCCATGATCCTTTTGTATGGAACCTGAGGTCCAGCTAAATCACTGCAAGGGGCACCTCTAAAAGGAATGCTTTGGATTACACATTTGCCAGCCTGAAAAATGCAAATATGGAGAATAAATAGTCTGTTACTGCACAATATTTGTATGGACCAGCCATGTGACCGTCAACCTTCCATTCCAAATTGTTAATATAATTAGTTCACGAACTTCCAAAATGTAGGAGTGGCATAATTGATCCCCAACGTAAAAGGTTCTGAAGGACAAATTAGAGAAGCTTATACCTTACAGTTAAGAAAGACGGTTCTCACTAAAATGAGGAAGTTAAATGGTACATTTATAGATAGGGAGAATGTTGTAGCTTCAAATGGATAGCAATAATTTTGAACATAGCAGATTAAGGAAGGGCCCAGTTAATGTGTTTAACATGAGCAGTTATAGAAAGAGAAACCTCTGGTAGGAGAGCCCAGAAAAGGGCAGCATGACTTAAAGTTAAAGCTAGGCTCTTCAGGGATAATGTCAAGAACCACTGCTTCACAAAGAAAGCGAAATTCCAGAGCACTGTATCACCAAAAACTATTCAGGATCGTTCAAGTGAAGATGTCAAAACAGAGATAGATGGATTTTTGTTTGACAAAAAAAAACACATTTAAAATATTAAAATGTTCCAAGGTCCTTTTCACAAACTTTATCCAACAAAAATCTGAACCAGACAAAGATATGTTAGGGCAAAAGCTTTGAAGAGGTAGGTTTTAAAGAGGAACAGAAGTAGGGTCAGGGATTTGACGAGAAGGATGTGAATTTTTCCAATGTTGCTGAACTGGGAGCCAGTGAAGGTCAGCAAACTGAGGGAAGTTGAGCGAACATGACTGTGTAAGTTAGGACAAAGGCAGCAGTTTTGTACATCCTCAACTTTGCGAAGGGGATATAAATATGGGAGACCTGCCAGGTCTACATTCAATAGAGGTAACAAAGGGATAGATGATGGTTTTGGCAGTTGATAAGCTGAGGCAAGAGCAGAGTCAACGACACTACCAAGGTGAAAATGAGTAATCTTAGTGATGGCATGGATACATGGTTAGAAACTCACCTTGGGGGCCAGATGTGACACCAAGGTTGCAAACAGTCCATTCTGCCAGGGAGTGCTGGCAGGGAGAAGGATGGATTTGGTGGCAAGGGAATAAAATTTATGACTGGGACTGAAGACAGTGGTTTCAGTCTCTCAGTTTTTATGTTGGTAGAAAGTTCTGTTCTTCCAGAATTGGATTGTCAGACAAACAATCTGACAGTTTAGACATAGTGGAAGGACAAGTGAGGCAGTGGAAAGATAGAGCCAGACAGGTGTTATAAGCATAAATGTGAAAACTGACTTCGTGGTCAGTTGATGTCACCAAAAGGTGGTGGGTTGATGAGAAATAGGAGGGGGAGGCCAAAAGTACATCCTTAAGGGGATACTAGTGGTAACAATGCAGGAGCAGCACTGTACGATGGAGGGGGAAACCTGGTCAGTGGGATTTGAACATGAAGTTCTGAGAAAGGAGGAAAAGATTTGGGGACAACAACATGCTTGAGAGAAGAGGTGTTGGGTATTAAGCTATGGAAGCAAGACAAGTAGATGGATTAAAGATAGAAATCAGCCACTATCTAATTGATTGGGGCAATTGGCTTGAGTGGCTGAATAGCCCACTCCTGTTGTTATGTCCACATGTATAAAAGTGAAATGCTTTAAGAAAAGATCAGAGAAGCCTATGATTTACAACCTAGAATCATGCAGTGAAGGGAATGCATCAGTAAAACAAAATAGCATGAATAAAGTGAACCCAGAGAAAAGCCAATGGACAGCCTCCATTTCTGAGGGATGTGTATCAGATGAGCTGACTTCAATCTAATTCTTGGTGCAATATGATCTAATAATTTCTCCTGAAAAGGGAATCAAACTGCACAGCAACAAGACAAAATTATTCCAAATAATTAGGATAGCTGGAAGCCACACCTCACCTCAAGCAAGTATATGCAAGGATAGTCATAACCGTACCATGGAACTCCCATTACTAGTTTTACCGAGGGAATACCCAGTTGAAGATAAGCATTGTAACCTAAACAGGGCCAAAAAAAAATAATGTCATGGACTAACGATATAAGGCAGGTAGTTCCTGAACCAGAGAGTCATATTCTACATACCTTCCAAAGTTTGGTTGTACGGCGCATTTGGCTTTGCAATACAATCATCCCAAATTTGACTTTGCATATCATAGGACATCACAAATATAAAGTCACTCAAGTGTGCAATTGCTGCATAATCATAGCATCGGCCATCTACACAGCCTGGCTTCCATGCCACGTCAAATGTGACCTAAGCATCAAATAAAAGTTAGTTGATTTTAGTTCATACATTATGTTGGATACCACTAATAGCTACTAAGCACTCTCCCAACTATGAATTTAATGGGGAAGACGTTAAGAAATTATCAAAGCACTAATCAGGTTTAATTCCCCAACAGTTACACTGTACCTTCCTCCAATTTTTCTCTCCTCTCCTAAAGGCATCCAGTTGTGACTCAACTGCAGCAAAGTTGGAAGCCCATGGAATAAAAAGAACAGGAACAGCATGAATGACAGCAAACAGTGGCAATAAATAGTTGTTTCATAGATAAGGTACATGGCAAGGTCCCCCGGGGGCAAGATCAAGGCCAGTGCATATCTTGAATTTTATTAATTACGTAGAATTGGGTGCACAGGTCACAACTTCAAAATCTGACGAAAAAAAACTTTTTTTTAACCTGCGAACGGTGAGGAGGATAGTGTTAAACTTCAAGGGGACATAGACAACTAGTGGGATGGGAAGACCGGATGGACATAGACAACTGGTGGGATGGGAAGACCGGATGGACATAGACAACTGGTGGAATGGGAAGACCGGATGGACAAATGGTGAATGAAATTTAACGAGAGTGTGAAAGTATACAAGAACGAGGGCACAGTGGTTAGCACTGCTGCCTCACAGCGCCAGAGACCTGGGTTCGATTCCCGGCTTGGGTCACTGTCTGTGTGGAGTCAGCATGTTCTCCCCGTGTCTCCGTGGGTTTCCTCCGGGTGTCCCAGTTTCCTCCCAGTCGGAAAGACATGTTGGTTAGGTGCATTGACCCGAACAGGCACCAGAGTGTGGCGACTAGGGGAATTTCACAGTAACTTCATTGCAGTGTTAATGTAAGCCTTACTTGTGACTAATAAATAAACTTTTTAGCTTTAAGGAAAGGGAAAATAAAGGATACAATTCTACAGGGGAGGCACAGGAGCAGAGGGATCTGTGGGTACATGTGCACAAATCATTGAAGGTGGTAGGGCAGGTTGAGAGAGAGTGTTAAATAAAATATTTGGGACCCTGTACTTTATAAAGGGATGATGTGGAGAGGCCGGCGTTGGACTGGGGTAAACACAGTAAGAAGTTTAACAACACCAGGTTAAAGTCCAACAGTTTTTGGCACAAGCTAGTGGCATTTGCTATCAAATAAACCTGTTGGACTTTAACCTGGCGTTGTTAAACTTCGTACTTTATAAAGGGAGGCAGAGCACAAAAGCAATAACGATGAACATTATGAAACACTGGCCATGCTTGACTAGAGTACCGTGCCAATTTTGGTATTACATTTTAGGAAGAACACAAAGGCATTGGAGAGGGAACAGAAAAGTTTAATAAGAATGACTACAATTACAAGGAGAATTCTCTTATTAGTGTCACAAGCAGGTTTACATTAACACTGCAATGCAGTTACTCTGAAAATCCCCGAGTCGCCACACTCCTGTTCGGGTTCGGGTTCACTGAGGGAGAATTTAGCATGGCTGATGCACCTAACCAGCAGGTCTTTCGGACTGTGGGAGGAAACCAGAGCACCTGGAAGAAACGCATGCAAACACGGGGAGAATGTGCAGACTCCGCACAGTGTCGCAAGCTGGGAATTGAACCCGGGTCCCTGGCGCTGTGAGGCAGCAGTGCTAACCCACTGTGCCTAGAGGAGAAAAGTTTGAGAGCAGATTTGGTAGCAGTGTTAAAACATCATGAAGGGTCTCAAGAAAGCAGATAGTAAGAAACTGTTCCCATTGGTGGAAAGGTGACATTAAAAAATTTTTTTTTT
Source organism: Mustelus asterias (assembly GCF_964213995.1). Taxonomy (NCBI): domain Eukaryota; kingdom Metazoa; phylum Chordata; class Chondrichthyes; order Carcharhiniformes; family Triakidae; genus Mustelus; species Mustelus asterias. The sequence goes on along the minus strand of NC_135808.1, from coordinate 133,622,816 downwards.
GCAATGCAAAATGTAGGATCTGGAATGCACCGCCTGAGTGCGGCGGAGACAGACTCAATCATCACTTTCAAAAAAGGAATTTGATAATTATAAGAAAAAGAACAACAAGGCTACACAGAAAAGGTATGGGCACAGCTCTGAGTTGGCACAGACAATTAGCTGAATGGTTACAGCACAGAAGGAAGCACTGGGGGGTAAACTGTGCCCTCTGATATCCCAGCTGACATCAGATACCTCAGTCCAAAACAGTATTTGTACGATTCATGCAATCACTACCTCAACCAGAAGACATTAGTAAGGCTGTACTTAAGAATGAAGTAAAGGTAATCCAAGTTAGTAAGGTCTGTCATGCGCAAACCTTGAAACAGGAAGTTGGTTTCACCCATCACACATTGGGACTCCCCAAAGCCTGTCCATCATCCACAGGACACAAGTTAGGAGCGTGATGCGAGACTTTCCAATTGCCTGGATGAGTGCAGCTCCAACAACACTCCAGAAGCTTGATGCCACCCAGGAGGCAGCGGCCCACTTGTTTCACACCCTACCCACTACAATAAATATTCACTCCCTCCACCAATGCACACCATGTACCATCTATACACCAAGGCCTCTTCCACTGCAACTTCCAAACCCCAACCTGAACTGCCCAAAAGAACAAGGGCTCCAGGAAACAAAATCACCTGTAAACTCCCCTCCACTTCATGCATACCATTCTAACTTGGGACAATATCACTGCTCCTTTGCAGTGCCAAAATCTCAGAATTCCTTCCCTGACAATGGACTACAGCAGTTCTATTTCACATACTTACCACCATCTTTCAAGGACAATTAAGGATATCTTATGTTTAAACAAATAAACAAAATCAAGTTAACTTAGGGAGGTAATAAATGCTGGCCCAGTTAGTGACATTAACATCCAGTGAATTAAGAAAAATTGCAGTTTTCGTAGAATCCCGACAGTGCAGAAGGAGGCCACTCGGCTCATCGAGTCTGCACTGACCACCCAGACTCCACTCCTGCAACCCCACATATTTACCCTGCTAATCCCCTGACACTGCAGTCCATTTAGCATGGCCAATCAACCTAACATCTTTGGATTGTGGAAGGAAACCAGAGCACCCGAAGGAAACCCACGCAGACACGGGGAGAATGTGCAAACTCCACACAGATAGTGACCCGACGCCAGAATTGAACCCGGGTCCCTGGTGCTGTGAGGCAGCAGTGCTAACCACTGTGCCATCGTGTTCTCACCTACTTAATGGTCCCTTAATTTCAGTGTAACCTATTGCATGCAGCAGTGAGACATTCCTGAAGGATCTTATAGGGGATTGTATAAGCATTTTCTCTCCTTGAAGCAGCATTTTCATGAAGAAAGAATCTATTTCCAGTGGGAGGAAGGTCAGAAACCAAAACACCCAGATTTAATTTCTAAGAGAAGGGAGGCATGTTGGGGAAGTTTTGTACATTTGCAGGAATGCGCTGCCTGAAAGTTGGAAGCAGATTGAATCCTAACTTGCAAAAGATATTTAGATAAATATTGAAGGAAAATACATTGTAACACTGTGGGGTAACATACAAATGGGATCATTCTTTCAAAATAGGCACAACGGGTTGAATGGCCTCCTGTGCCAAATCATCCTTAAACTTATTCAAAGTTACACTTTGGACCATGCCACTCCTGGAAACTGGGTTTTAAATTACTTGTCTAATTTTGGACTACAAATGCTGCATCGTCAATTCTCCTGCACATCCACTTTAAGCTGATTCAGTCTAAAGTGTCTAAGCAGCCCTGAAATAAGATGATGCATTAACAAACAGCAGCGAGAAATCATCATTTTAATTTACTTATCTAGGAAAATGCTAATGCTTCTTTATAAATGCATTGGAATTAAATGGTTTGCCCTGTTTTTAAAAAATTCTTTACCTGAGACCCTGGTATTTCACGATGGAAGATTTGTGTGGTTTCGTTCACTAGTTGAGTTAGTGCATAATATCCTTTGGATCCAAATTCAACAGCTTCCTCCAGATCCAAATTAATTCCATCCATAAACTGACGTTTTGCCAACTTTACTTGATCGTTGATCCAAGATGTTCGGTTAGTTGGGTCTATAATGTCCTTTATTGGTACATCTCCTGGTGAAGGATGGAGAACCAACTGACATTTATTCAGTACCTTTCATAGAACACAGTATTACAGGGCATTTTACAGAGGTACTTTTGAAGTGTAATCACTTAGCAGATGTGGTAGCTAATATGTGCCAAAGGTCCCACAAATAGAAAATTAGATAAAGGAAAGTTTGGCATCTTGATGGTATTAAGCGAGGGATAAATGTTTCCCAGGGCACCATGAGAACTCATCTTTCTTGCTAAGGGGAATCTTCTAAATCCACCCGAACAGGCAGCTGGAACATTTGTACAGTTTCTCATTGGAATCACAATAACAATTGTTGAGACAGTTTCTATGCAAAGAACAATACAGCACAGGAACAGGCCCTTCGGCCCTCCAAGCCCGTGCCGCTCCCTGGTCCAAACTAGACCATTCTTTTGTATCCCTCCATTCCCACTCCGTTCATATCGCTTATCTAGATACGTCTTAAACGTTCCCAGTGTGTCCGCCTCCACCACCTTGCCTGGCAGCGCATTCCAGGCCCCCACCACCCTCTGTGTAAAATATGTCCTTCTGATATCTGTGTTAAACCTCCCCCCCTTCACCTTGAACCTATGACCCCTCGTGAACGTCACCACCGACCTGGGAAAAGCTTCCCACCGTTCACCCTATCTATGCCTTTCAAAATTTTATACACCTCTATTAAGTCTCCCCTCATCCTCCGTCTTTCCAGGGAGAACAACCCCAGTTTACCCAATCTCTCCTCATAACTAAGCCCCTCCATACCAGGCAACATCCTGGTAAACCTCCTCTGTACTCTCTCCAAAGCCTCCACATCCTTCTGGTAGTGTGGCGACCAGAACTGGACGCAGTATTCCAAATGCGGCCGAACCAACGTTCTATACATCTGCAAAATCAGACCCCAACTTTTATACTCTATGCCCCGTCCTATAAAGGCAAGCACGCCATATGCCTTCTTCACCACCTTCTCCACCTGTGACGTCACCTTCAAGGATCTGTGGACTTGCACACCCAGGTCCCTCTGCGTATCTACACTCTTTATGGTTCTGCCATTTATCGTATAGCTCCTCCCTACATTATTTCTACCAAAATGCAACACTTCGTGTTTATCAGGATTGAACTCCATCTGCCATTTCTTTGCCCAAATTTCCAGCCTATCTATATCCTTCTGTAGTCTCTGACAATGCTCCTCACTATCTGCAAGTCCTGCCAATTTTGTGTCGTCCGCAAACTTACTGATCACCCCAGTTACACCTTCTTCCAGATCGTTTATATAAATCACAAACAGCAGAGGTCCCAATACAGAGCCCTGCGGAACACCACTAGTCATAGGCCTCCAGCCGGAAAAAGACCCTTCCACTACCACCCTCTGTCTTCTGTGACCAAGCCAGTTCTCCACCCATCTAGCCACCTCCCCCTTTATCCCATGAGATCCAACCTTTTTCACCAGCCTACCATGAGGGACTTTGTCAAACGCTTTACTAAAGTCCATATAGACGACATCCACGGCCCTTCCCTCGTCAACCATTCTAGTCACTTCTTCAAAAAACTCCACCAGGTTAGTGAGGCATGACCTCCCTCTCAAAACCATGCTGACTATCGTTAATGAGTTTATTCCTTTCTAAATGCGCATACATCCTATCTCTAAGAATCTTCTCCAACAACTTCCCCACCACGGACGTCAAGCTCACCGGCCTATAATTACCCGGGTTATCCTTCCTACCCTTCTTAAATAACGGGACCACATTAGCTATCCTCCAATCCTCTGGGACCTCACCTGTGTACAGTGACGAGACAAAGATTTGCGTCAGAGGCCCAGCGATTTCATCTCTCGTCTCCCTGAGCAGCCTGGGATAGATTCCATCAGGCCCTGGGGATTTGTCAGTCTTTATATTCTCTAACAAACCTAACACTTCCTCCCTTGTAATGGAGATTTTCTCCAATGGTTTAACACTCCCCTCCGAGACACTCCCAGTCAACACATCCCTCTCCTTTGTGAATACCGACGCAAAGTATTCATTTAGGATCTCCCCTACTTCTTTGGGCTCTAAGCATAATTCCCCACTTTTGTCCCCGAGAGGTCCGATTTTTTTCCCTGACAACCCTTTTGTTCCTAACGTATGAATAAAATGCCTTGGGATTCTCCTTAATCCTGTCTGCCAAGGACATTTCGTGACCCTTTTTGCCCTTCTAATTCCCCGTTTGAGTTCTTTCCTACTTTTTGTACTCCTCCAGAGCTCCCTCCGTTTTTAGCTGCCTGGACCTAACATACGCCTCTCTTTTCTTTTTGACCAGTCCCTCAATTTCCCTGGTTATCCACGGTTCTCGAATCCTCCCCTTCCTATCCTTCTTTTTTACAGGCACACGCCTGTCCTGTAGCCCCAACAACTGTTCCTTAAAAGACTCCCACATGCCAGATGTGGATTTACCCTCTTACAGCCTCTCCCAATCAAGAGCTGCCAATTTCTGCCTAATCCCACTAAAGTTAGCCTTCCCCCAATCCAACACCTTACACTTGGGACACCACTCATCCTTTTCCATCACTATCCTAAAGTCAACAGAATTGTGGTCACTATTTGCCACATGTTCCCCTACCAAAACTTTGAAGACCTGACCGGGCTCATTCCCCAGTACTCGGTCCAGTATAGCCCCCTCTCTGGTCGGGCTATCTACATATTGTTCCAAAGAACCCTCCTGTACGCATTTTACAAATTCCTCCCCATTCAGAGTCCCAGCTCTCAGCGATTTCCAGTCTATACCAGGGAAATTGAAGTCTCCCACTACAACAACCCTATTTTTCCTGCACCTATCCAGTATCTCCTGACATATCCGTTCTTCCACTTCCCTTGGGCTGTTGGGGGGCCTGTAGTACACCCCCAATATAGTGACTGCGCCCTTCCTGTTTCTAAGCTCCACCCAGAGTGACTTGTCACACGACCCCGGTGCAGCGGTGCTCCCTCTGCACCGCTGTAATATGCTCTCCAACTAATGCAGACAACAACAACAAACACAACTGCTTATCCTTGCATAACACATAACATTGTTAAAATAAAACCCAAGGCACTTCACAGGACTCCCAAGGAACTTATAAAATAGAAAAGGTTGACACTCATAGAACATAGAACATAGAATATTACAGCACAGAACAGGCCCTTCGGCCCACGATGTTGTGCCGACCTTCATCTGAAACCAAGATCAAGCTATCCCACTCCCTACCATCCTGGTGTGCTCCATGTGCCTATCCAATAACCGCTTAAATGTTCCTAAAGTGTCTGACTCCACTATCACTGCAGGCAGTCCATTCCACACCCCAACCACTCTCTGCGTGAAGAACCTACCTCTGATATCCTTCCTATATCTCCCACCATGAACCCTATAGTTATGCCCCCTCGTAATAGCTCCATCCACCCGAGGAAATAGTCTTTGAACGTTCACTCGATCTATCCCCTTCATCATTTTATAAACCTCTATTAAGTCTCCCCTCAATCTCCTCCGCTCCAGAGAGAACAGCCCCAGCTCCCTCAACCTTTCCTCATAAGACCGACACTCCAAACCAGGCAGCATCCTGGTAAATCTCCTCTGCACTCTTTCCAGCGCTTCCACATCCTTCTTATAGTGAGGTGACCAGAACTGCACGCAATATTCCAAATGCGGTCTGACCAAGGTCCTGTACAGTTGCAGCATAACCCCACGGCTCTTAAACTCCAACCCCCTGTTAATAAAAGCTAACACACTATATGCCTTCTTCACAGCTCTATCCACTTGAGTGGCAACCTTTAGAGATCTGTGGATATGGACCCCAAGATCTCTCTGTTCCTCCACAGTCTTCAGAACCCTACCTTTGACCCTGTAATCCACATTTAAATTAGTCCTACCAAAATGAATCACCTCACATTTATCAGGGTTAAACTCCATTTGCCATTTTTCAGCCCAGCTTTGCATCCTATCTATGTCTCTTTGCAGCCTACAACAGCCCTCCACCTCATCCACTACTCCACCAATCTTGGTGTCATCAGCAAATTTACTGATCCACCCTTCAGCCCCCTCCTCTAAGTCATTAATAAAAATCACAAAGAGCAGAGGACCAAGCACCGATCCCTGCGGCACTCCGCTAGCAACCTGCCTCCAGTCCGAAAATTTTCCATCCACCACCACCCTCTGTCTTCGATCAGACAGCCAGTTACCTATCCAATCGGCCAACTTTCCCTCTATCCCACACCTCCTCACTTTCATCATAAGCCGACCATGGGGGACCTTATCAAACGCCTTACTAAAATCCATGTATATGACATCAACCGCCCTACCTTCATCAACACACCTAGTTACCTCCTCAAAAAATTCTATCAAATTTGTGAGGCACGATTTGCCCTTCACAAATCCGTGCTGACTATCCCGGATTAATCCGCATCTTTCTAAATGGTCGTAAATCCCATCCCTAAGGACCTTTTCCATCAATTTACCAACCACCGAAGTCAGACTAACCGGTCTATAATTACCAGGGTCATTTCTATTCCCTTTCTTAAACAGAGGAACAACATTTGCCACTCTCCAGTCCTCTGGCACCATCCCCGTGGACAGCGAGGACCCAAAGATCAAAGCCAAAGGCTCTGCAATCTCATCCCTCGCCTCCCAAAGAATCCTAGGATACATTTCATCAGGCCCAGGGGACTTATCGACCTTCAGTTTATTCAAAACTGCCAATACATCCTCCCTCCGAACATCTATTTCCTCCAGCCTATTAGCCTGTAACACCTTCTCTTCCTGAAAAACATGGCCCCTCTCCTTGGTGAATACTGAAGAAAAGTATTCATTCATCACCTCGCCTATCTCTACTGATTCCATACACAAGTTCCCACCACTGTCCTTGACCGGCCCTAACCTCACCCTGGTCATTCTTTTATTCCTCACATAAGAGTAAAAAGCCTTGGGGTTTTCCTTGATCCGACCCGCCAAGGACTTCTCATGTCCCCTCCTAGCTCTCCTCAGCCCCTTTTTCAGCTCATTCCTTGCTAACTTGTAACCCTCAATCGAGCCATCTGAACCTTGTTTCCTCATCCCTACATAAGCTTCCCTCTTCCTTTTCACAAGACATTCCACCTCTTTTGTGAACCACGGTTCCCTCACTCGGCCATTTCCTCCCTGCCTGACAGGGACATACCTATCAAGGACACCCAGTATTTGTTCCTTGAAAACGTTCCACTTTTCATCAGTGCCTTTCCCTGACAGTTTCTGTTCCCATCTTATGCCCCCTAATTCTTGCCTAATCGCATCATAATTACCTCTCCCCCAATTGTAAGCCTTGCCCTGCCGTCCGGCCCTATCCCTCTCCATGGCAATAACAAAATACACCGAATTGTGGTCACTATCTCCAAAGTTCTCTCCCACAACCAAATCTAACACTTGGCCCGGTTCATTCAGTTGTGAAAAACCTGACCAATAGAAAGTGTGTGCCCAGTACAAGTTATAATATTGTAGATAAAATGTAGAACATTATAATTTATGTTTTAGCAGAGTTGGGAAAGAAGTTCAGCTCTGCAAGATCAAGTCAAGGCTGTGTACAGCATGTCCCTTTTATGCAGTTCTCAATAATACTGCTTGCATTGAAAAAGATTATGATTTTTCTTTCCGTGATAAATTAGTTACCTTTCAGGACGACGCGAACATCATTCGCATGAGCATGACATACAAGATCAGGGTCGTACTGTCCAAAAGCTGCAATGGTTGTGACCTTAGACCAATCATAATGTTTCCAATCTGTGCCACCAACGTCAAAAACCAAGACCTGATAAAAAAAAAGTCAGCTAAAGTAATGACAAATAAACTGACATCTCATTGAAAATATATTTTCTCTTAACAATATATTGCCCCTAGGCTACAGGGATAAGGAAGGATTGATAACCATGTCAATCCAAATGCATGATGTGGAGATGCCAGCGTTGGACTGGGGTAAACAAAGTAAGAGTTTTAACAACACCAGGTTAAAGTCCAACAGGTTTATTTGGTAGCAAATAAACCTGTTGGACTTTAACCTGGTGTTGTTAAAGCTCTTACTGAATCTAAATGCAGCCAAGAGAGAAAAAGGAGAACAATCTCTCAGAACTTCCACAACATTATTCCTCATTGTTCCACAGGACCAGGCTGAGGAGAAGGCAGTTGGTTTGTTCACTACATTTATTTATTTATTTTAAGTTAAATTTGTGTAAAAAATCGGAGGTTTTTTTTAAAACAGGAAGTGGGCCCAGCAGGAGTCTGGGAAGGTTTTTGGAGGGTTTAAAAGTAGGCCGCACTTTTGAGCGGGCAGCATCGTTAGCGGGCTGTGGAGTGAGCAGGAGGCAGAGTGAAAGCTGTAGGGCTTTGGCTCACAGGGCTTGGGCGAGCAGGGGTGAGTTAATTCATTTTTTGCTGTTTCTACCTGGTACTGGCAAGGTATCTAGAGGGGATGGGTGTGAAGGCAGTGCAATGTTCCTCTTGCACTATGTTCGAGGTGAGGGACGACGTCAGTGTCCCTGCTGATTATACCTGTGAGAAGTGCATCCATCTGCAGCTCCTCCAAAACCGTGTAAGGGAACTGGAGCTGGAGTTGGAGGAACTTAGGATCATTAGGGATGCAGAGATGGCCATAGACAGAAGCTTCAGGGATACAGTTACTCCGCGGAATGAAAATAGATGGGTGACGGTGAGAGGGGCTGGGAAGAAGCAGTCGGTGCAGGGATCCCCTGTGGTCGTTCCCCTTAGCAATAAGTATTCCGCTTTGGATACGGTTGAGGGGGACGACATACCAGTGGTGAGCCGCAGTGAGAGGATCTCCGGCACTGAGTCCGTCCCTGTGGCTCAGGAGGGTAAGGAGGAGAGCGGGAGGGCAATAGTTATTGGGGACTCGTTAGTTAGAGGGATAGATAGGAGGTTCTGTGACAGCAAAAGAGACTCGAGGATGGTTTGTTGCCTACCGGATGCCAGGGTCCGTGACGTCTCGGACCGTGTTTTCCGGATTCTTAAGGGGGAGGGGAAACAGTCACAAGTCGTGGTACACATTGGTACCAACGACATAGGTAAGAGAAGGGACGGGGATTTAAAACAGGAATTTCGGGAGCTCGGCTGGAAGCTGAGAGCAAAGACAAAACATGTGGTCATCTCTGGTACGCTACCGGTGCCACGTGATAGCGAGTTGAGGAACAGGGAGAGAGTGCACTTAAACATGTGGTTGCAGGGATGGTGCAGGAGGGAGGGTTTCAGATACGTGGATAATTGGAACACGTTCTGGGGAAGGTGGGACCTCTACAAACAGGACGGGGTGCACCTGAACCAGAGGGGCACCAATATCCTGGGAGGGAAATTTGCTACGGCTCTTCAGGGGGATTTAAACTAATTTGTCAGGGGAGTGGGAAAAGGAGTTGTAGTCCAGAAGTCAGTGTTGAGGGTGGTGAGGTATTGGGGAAGGTATCAAGGTCAAGGGTGGGTACCGGTAGACAGGAAGGTGGGTTGAAGTGTGTCTACTTCAATGCAAGGAGCATCCGGAACAAGGTGGATGAACTTGGGGCGTGGATTGCTACTTGGGACTACGATGTTGTGGCCATTACGGAGACGTGGGTAGAACAAGGACAGGAATGGTTGTTGGACGTTCCGGGGTATAGATGTTTCAGTAAGTGTAGGGAAGCTGGTAAAAGAGGTGGAGGAGTAGCATTGTTAATCAAGGATAGTTTAACGGCTGCGGAAAAGCACTTTGAGGGGGATATGCACACTGAGGTAATATGGGCTGCAGTTAGAAACAGGAAAGGAGCGGTCACGTTGCTAGGAGTTTACTATAGGCCCCCAAATAGTAATAGAGATGTGGAGGAAGAAATTGCTAAGCAGATTATGGATACGTGTGGGGGTCACAGGGTAGTTGTCATGGGGGACTTTAACTTTCCAAATATTGATTGGAACCTTTGTAGGTCAAATAGTTTGGATGGGGCACTTTTTGTGCAGTGTGTGCAGGAGGGTTTCCTGACACAATATGTGGATAGGCCGACATGGGGTGAGGCCACATTGGATTTGGTACTGGGAAATGAACCGGGCCAAGTGTTAGATTTGGTTGTGGGAGAGAACTTTGGAGATAGTGACCACAATTCGGTGTCTTTTGTTATTGCAATGGAGAGGGATAGGGCCGGACGGCAGGGCAAGGCTTACAATTGGGGGAGAGGTAATTATGATGCGATTAGGCAAGAATTAGGGGGCATAAGATGGGAACAGAAACTGTCAGGGAAAGGCACTGATGAAAAGTGGAACGTTTTCAAGGAACAAATACTGGGTGTCCTTGATAGGTATGTCCCTGTCAGGCAGGGAGGAAATGGCCGAGTGAGGGAACCGTGGTTCACAAAAGAGGTGGAATGTCTTGTGAAAAGGAAGAGGGAAGCTTATGTAGGGATGAGGAAACAAGGTTCAGATGGCTCGACTGAGGGTTACAAGTTAGCAAGGAACGAGCTGAAAAAGGGGCTGAGGAGAGCTAGGAGGGGACATGAGAAGTCCTTGGCGGGTCGGATCAAGGAAAACCCCAAGGCTTTTTACTCTTATGTGAGGAATAAAAGAATGACCAGGGTGAGGTTAGGGCCGGTCAAGGACAGTGGTGGGAACTTGTGTATGGAATCAGTAGAGATAGGCGAGGTGATGAATGAATACTTTTCTTCAGTGTTCACCAAGGAGAGGGGCCATGTTTTTCAGGAAGAGAAGGTGTTACAGGCTAATAGGCTGGAGGAAATAGATGTTCGGAGGGAGGATGTATTGGCAGTTTTGAATAAACTGAAGGTCGATAAGTCCCCTGGGCCTGATGAAATGTATCCTAGGATTCTTTGGGAGGCGAGGGATGAGATTGCAGAGCCTTTGGCTTTGATCTTTGGGTCCTCGCTGTCCACGGGGATGGTGCCAGAGGACTGGAGAGTGGCAAATGTTGTTCCTCTGTTTAAGAAAGGGAATAGAAATGACCCTGGTAATTATAGACCGGTTAGTCTGACTTCGGTGGTTGGTAAATTGATGGAAAAGGTCCTTAGGGATGGGATTTACGACCATTTAGAAAGATGCGGATTAATCCGGGATAGTCAGCACGGATTTGTGAAGGGCAAATCGTGCCTCACAAATTTGATAGAATTTTTTGAGGAGGTAACTAGGTGTGTTGATGAAGGTAGGGCGGTTGATGTCATATACATGGATTTTAGTAAGGCGTTTGATAAGGTCCCCCATGGTCGGCTTATGATGAAAGTGAGGAGGTGTGGGATAGAGGGAAAGTTGGCCGATTGGATAGGTAACTGGCTGTCTGATCGAAGACAGAGGGTGGTGGTGGATGGAAAATTTTCGGACTGGAGGCAGGTTGCTAGCGGAGTGCCGCAGGGATCGGTGCTTGGTCCTCTGCTCTTTGTGATTTTTATTAATGACTTAGAGGAGGGGGCTGAAGGGTGGATCAGTAAATTTGCTGATGACACCAAGATTGGTGGAGTAGTGGATGAGGTGGAGGGCTGTTGTAGGCTGCAAAGAGACATAGATAGGATGCAAAGCTGGGCTGAAAAATGGCAAATGGAGTTTAACCCTGATAAATGTGAGGTGATTCATTTTGGTAGGACTAATTTAAATGTGGATTACAGGGTCAAAGGTAGGGTTCTGAAGACTGTGGAGGAACAGAGAGATCTTGGGGTCCATATCCACAGATCTCTAAAGGTTGCCACTCAAGTGGATAGAGCTGTGAAGAAGGCATATAGTGTGTTAGCTTTTATTCAGTAAGAAGTTTAACAACACCAGGTTAAAGTCCAACAGGTTTATTTGGTAGCAAAAGCCACACAAGCTTTCGAGGCTCTGAGCCCCTTCTTCAGGTGAGTGGGAATTCTGTTCACAAACAGAACTTATAAGACACAGACTCAATTTACATGAATAATGGTTGGAATGCGAATACTTACAACTAATCCAGTCTTTAAGAAACAAAACAATGGGAGTGGAGAGAGCATCAAGACAGGCTAAAAAGATGTGTATTGTCTCCAGACAAGACAGCCTGGAGACAATACACATCTTTTTAGCCTGTCTTGATGCTCTCTCCACTCCCATTGTTTTGTTTCTTAAAGACTGGATTAGTTGTAAGTATTCGCATTCCAACCATTATTCATGTAAATTGAGTCTGTGTCTTATAAGTTCTGTTTGTGAACAGAATTCCCACTCACCTGAAGAAGGGGCTCAGAGCCTCGAAAGCTTGTGTGGCTTTTGCTACCAAATAAACCTGTTGGACTTTAACCTGGTGTTGTTAAACTTCTTACTGTGTTTACCCCAGTCCAACGCCGGCATCTCCACATCATTAGCTTTTATTAACAGGGGGTTGGAGTTTAAGAGCCGTGGGGTTATGCTGCAACTGTACAGGACCTTGGTGAGACCGCATTTGGAATATTGCGTGCAGTTCTGGTCACCTCACTATAAGAAGGATGTGGAAGCGCTGGAAAGAGTGCAGAGGAGATTTACCAGGATGCTGCCTGGTTTGGAGTGTCGGTCTTATGAGGAAAGGTTGAGGGAGCTGGGGCTGTTCTCTCTGGAGCGGAGGAGATTGAGGGGAGACTTAATAGAGGTTTATAAAATGATGAAGGGGATAGATCGAGTGAACGTTCAAAGACTATTTCCTCGGGTGGATGGAGCTATTACGAGGGGGCATAACTATAGGGTTCATGGTGGGAGATATAGGAAGGATATCAGAGGTAGGTTCTTCATGCAGAGAGTGGTTGGGGTGTGGAATGGACTGCCTGCAGTGATAGTGGAATCAGACACTTTAGGAACATTTAAGCGGTTATTGGATAGGCACATGGAGCACACCAGGATGGTAGGGAGTGGGATAGCTTGATCTTGGTTTCAGATGAAGGTCGGCACAACATCGTGGGCCGAAGGGCCTGTTCTGTGCTGTACTGTTCTATGTTCTATGTTCTAATGAGGCTGAGAGGGACTGAACCACATGAGGAAAGACACCAGTTCACATCCCAATGCTCCATTCCAAGTGATTTGGTTTATTATTGTGACGTGTTAGTAAACAGTGAAAAGTATTTTTTGTGCACTGTACAGACAAAGCATACCGAAGGAGAGAGTGCAGAATGTAGTCTTACAGTCATAGCTGGGGTGTAGAGAAAGATCAGCTTAATGCGAGGTAGGTCCATTCAAAAGTCTGATGACAGCAGGGAAGAAGCTGTTCGTGAGTCGATTGGCACGCATCCTCAGGCTTTTGTATCTGTTTCAGATGGAAGAAGGTGGAAGAGAGAATGTCTGGGGTGCGTGGGGTCCTTAATTATGCTGGCTGTTTTTGAGGCAGCAGGAAGTGTAGACAGTGTCAATGGGTGGGGGGCTGGTTTGAGTGATGGACTGGGCTTCATTCATGACCCTTTGTAGTTCCTTGCGGTCTTGGGCAGCGCAGGAGCCATACCAAGCTGTGATACAACCAGAAAGAATGCTTTCTATGGTGCATCTGTGAACATACCAAATTTCTTTAGTCTTCAGAGAAAGTAGAGGTGTTAGTGGGCTTTCTTCACTATAGTAAGGGGACCAGGACAAGTTATTGGTGATCTGTACACCTAGAAAGTTGAAACTGTCAACCATTTCTACTTTGTCCCCATTGATGCAGACAGGGCATCTCCTCCACTAGCCTCCTGAAGTCGATGACTATCGCCTTTGTTTTGTTGACATTGAGATGGGATTATTGTTGTTGCACCAGTTCACCAGATGCTCAGCCTCTTTTTTGTGCTCTGTCTCGTCATTGTTTGAGGTCTGACCCATGGTGTTGTCATCAGCAAACTTGAAAATCGAGTTGGATGGGAATTTGGCCACAGTCATAGGTGTATAAGGAATATAGTAAGGGGCTGAGGACACAGCCTTGTGGCTGCTCAATACACCAAGTAAACAAAACTCTTTTCACAAATGGACTGTAATGTTACAGAATGTAAAACTTCCCACTTGAAAGTCAAGTTCTGTAATCGTCATTTCTATTTTCTGACCAACATGAATAGGTCAGAATTTGGTATCTTTCGTCTCAGCAGCAACCTGACTCGTCCCCAACGCTCACCATCTCCATCCAACAAATCATGTACTGCTTTTCGCACATCACGCATCCTATAGGCTCAATGAACCTTTTAAGTTACTTTAGCGGTAGCTTCATGATGTGGACCTGATGACTATTAAAATTGCATCATCTAATCTGGCTCTTTTGTACAGCAAGGAGAGTTCTTCCTCTGTTGGAGAGCTTACTGCACTAATTTAGTTTTTATCCCTTCGCTGGCAAGGGACAAAATGCGGCCCAATCCATCACGCAAACCAGCCTCCCATCCATTGACTTTGTCTACACTTCCCGTTCCCTCGGCAAAGCAGCCAACATAATCAAGGACCCCATGCACCCCGGACAGTCTCTCTTCCACCTTCTTTCGTTGGGAAAAGGATGCAGAAGTCTGAGTTCACGTACCGACCGCCTCAAGAACAGCTTCTTCCTTGCTGCGGTCAGACTTTTGAATGGACTTACCTTGCATTAAGTTGATCTTTCTCTACACTCTAGCTATGACTAATACTACATTCTGCACACTCTCGTTTCCTTCTTTATGAACGGTATGGTTTGTCTGCATAGCGCGCAAGAAACAATACTTTTCACTACATGTTAATACACGTGACAATAATAAATCAAATCAAAATCAAGTCTCCTTGAATTGCTGCAACCCAGTGTTGCTAGGGAAGGGGTTTTAGGCTTTGAGCCAGGAACACTGATTATAAAAATCATAGAATCCCTACTGTGCAGAAAGAGGCCATTAGTCCATCGAGCCTGCATTGACAGCAATTCCACCCAGGCCCTATCCCCGTAACCCCCATGTATTTACCCTGCTAATCTCCCTGACACTAAGGGGCAATTGAGCATGACTAATCAACCTAACCAGCATGTCTTTCGGACTGTGGGAGGAAACCAGAGCACCCGGAGGAAACACACGCAGACACAGGGAGAAAGTGCAAACTCCACACACAAAGTCACCCAAGGCCAGAATTAAACCCGGGTCCCTGGCGCTGTAAGGCAGCAGTGCTAAACAATGTGCCACCGTGCTACTCTATAGTTCCAAGTCAGGACGGTGTATGTTATATTCATTCTTGCACCTGTATACAAGAAAGGTTCTTTTTCCCCCCAAATAATGAACAGTAAAAGTAATAGATAATAAACATACCCAAGTCTGCAGGTTACATTGCTGGAGATCTTGTTGCTGTCACACTGCCCACTGAGCAATATTAGGGAAATACCAACTTCATCAAGACTTGGATGTCTCAGGGACAGGACTGGGTGCTTCAGGTGCCGGGTTTTAGATGTTTCAGGAAGGACAGGGAGGGAGGCAAGAGAGGGGGGGGAGTGGCACTGTTGATCAGGGATAGTGTCACGGCTGTAGAGAAGGTGGACGCCGTGGAGGGATTGACTACGGAGTCTCTGTGGGTGGAGGTTAGGAACAGGAAGGGGTCGGTAACGTTGCTGGGTGTTTTCTATAGGCCGCCCAATAGTAACAGAGATGTTGAGGAGCAGATGGGGAAACAGATGCTGGAGAGATGTAGGAATAACAGAGTTGTCATGATGGGAGATTTTAATTTCCCAAACATAGATTGGAATATCCCTAGGGCTAGGGGTTTGGATGGAGAGGAGTTTGTTAGGTGTGTCCAGGAGAGTTTCCTGACACAGTATGTGGATAAGCCTACTAGAGGAGAGGCTGTACTTGATCTGGTGCTGGCTAATGAACCTGGACAGGTGGAGGATCTCTCGGTGGGTGAGCATCTTGGGGATAGCGATCATAATTCTATCTCCTTCACGATAGCATTGGAAAGAGATAGGATCAGGCAGGCTAGGAAAGTGTTTCTCTGGAGTAAAGGGAAATACAGTGTCATCAGGGAGGAAATTAGACGGGTAAATTGGAAGGAGGCATTCTTGGGGAAAAGTACCGAAGGAAAGTGGAGGATTTTCAAGGAATGTTTGTCTGGAGCTCTGCATGACAACGTTCCGATGAGACAGGGGGGTGTTGGTAGGGTACGGGAACCGTGGTGCACGAAGGTTGTGATGAACCTGGTGAATAAGAAAAGAGAGGCGTACAGAAGGTTCAGAGAGCTAGGAGGTGTTAAGGATTTAGAGGAGTATACGGGATGTAGGAAGGAGCTTAAGAAGGAAATTAGGAGAGCGAGAAGGGGTCATGAGAAGGCCTTGGCGGGTAAGATTAAGGAGAATCCCAAGGCTTTCTACAAATATGTCAAGAGTAAAAGGATGAGATGTGAAGGCATAGGACCCTTAAAAGGTGAAGGGAGAAAAGTTTGTGCGGAACCGTTAGAAATGGCGGAGCTGCTTAATGAATACTTTACCTCGGTATTCACGGTGGAAAGGGATCTGGGTGGTTGTACTGCTGGTTTGCGGTGGACAGAAAGGATCGAGCATGTGGACATAAAGAAAGAGGATGTGTTGGAACTATTGAATGGCATCAAGGTTGGTAAGTCGCCGGGACCGGATGGGATGTACCCCAGGTTACTGTGGGAGGCGAGGGAGGAGATTGCGGAGCCTTTGGCGATGATCTTTGCATCGTCGATGGAGACGGGAGAGGTTCCGGAGGATTGGAGGATTGCAGATGTGGTCCCTATATTCAAGAAAGGGAACAGGGACAGCCCGGGAAATTACCGACCGGTGAGTCTAACCTCAGTGGTTGGTAAGTTGATGGAGAGGATCCTGAGAGACAGGATTTATGATCATCTAGAGAAGTTTA
This sequence comes from Mustelus asterias, assembly GCF_964213995.1. Taxonomy (NCBI): domain Eukaryota; kingdom Metazoa; phylum Chordata; class Chondrichthyes; order Carcharhiniformes; family Triakidae; genus Mustelus; species Mustelus asterias. Next base: position 133,605,941 of record NC_135808.1, on the reverse strand, counting down.
GTATGATCAAAAGTAGTCAGCACGGCTTTGTCAAGGGCAGGTCGTGCCTTACGAGCCTGGTTGAGTTCTTTGAAAATGTGACCAAACACATTGACGAAGGAAGAGCGGTGGATGTGGTCTATATGGACTTCAGCAAGGCGTTCGATAAGGTCCCCCATGCAAGACTTCTTGAGAAAGTGAGAGGGCATGGGATCCAAGGGGCTGTTGCCTTGTGGATCCAGAACTGGCTTGCCTGCAGAAGGCAGAGAGTGGCTGTGGAGGGGTCTTTCTCTGCATGGAGGTCAGTGACCAGTGGAGTGCCCCAGGGATCTGTTCTGGGACCCTTGCTGTTTGTCATTTTCATAAATGACCTGGATGAGGAAGTGGAGGGATGGGTTGGTAAGTTTGCTGACGACACCAAGGTAGGTGGTGTTGTGGATAGTTTGGAGGGATGTCAGAAGTTGCAGCGAGACATAGATAGAATGCAAGACTGGGCGGAGAAGTGGCAGATGGACTTCAACCCGGATAAGTGTGTGGTGATCCATTTTGGCAGATCCAATGGGATGAAGCAGCAGTATAATATGAAGGGTACCATTCTTAGCAGTGTAGAGGATCAGAAGGACCTTGGGGTCCGGGTCCATAGGACTCTTAAATCGGCCTCGCAGGTGGAGGATGCGGTCAAGAAGGCGTACGGCGTACTGGCCTTCATTAATCGAGGGATTGAGTTTAGGAGTCGGGAGATAATGCTGCAGCTTTATAGGACCCTGATTAGACCCCACTTGGAGTACTGCGCGCAGTTCTGGTCACCTCATTACAGGAAAGATGTTGAAGCCATTGAAAGGGTGCAGAGGAGATTTACAAGGATGTTGCCTGGATTGGGGGGCATGCCTTATGAGGATAGGTTGAGGGAGCTTGGTCTCTTCTCCCTGGAGAGACGAAGGATGAGAGGTGACCTGATAGAGGTTTACAAGATGTTGAGGGGTCTGGATAGGGTAGACTCTCAGAGGCTATTTCCAAGGGCTGAAATGGTTGCTACGAGAGGACACAGGTTTAAGGTGCTGGGGGGTAGGTACAGAGGAGATGTCAGGGGTAAGTTTTTCACTCAGAGGGTGGTGGGTGAGTGGAATCGGCTGACGTCGGTGCTGGTGGAGGCAAACTCGTTGGGGTCTTTTAAGAGACTTCTGGATGAGTACATGGGATTTAATGGGATTGAGGGCTATAGATAGGCCTAGAGGTGGGGATGTGATCGGCGCAACTTGTGGGCCGAAGGGCCTGTTTGTGCTGTGGCTTTCTATGTTCTATGTTCTATGTTCTATCAACAACAGTTATAGTAATTTGATATCGATGTTTGTTCAAAGATTCACTAAACTGTATTCAGTTTAATCATGAGCAGGATCCCAGTTTTACAATGATGAAGGTATTAAGTAAACTGATGGGATCAAAGGCAGATAATTCCCAGGGACCTGCTGGTCTGCTCCCCAAGATATTGAAGGAGTTAGCAGAGATATTGAATGCCGTAGTTACGATATTCCAAACTTCCCTAAATTCTGGAAAAGTACCAGTGGATTGGCACCACACTAATGTGACACCCTAATTCAAGAAAGGCGGGGCAAAAAGTGGGAAACTATAGACCAGTCAGTTTGACCTCTGTGGTGGGGAAGTTGCTGGAGTAAATCATTGAGGAGAGGACTGAACACTTGGAAAAACAAAGCTCAGTTCACTAGCATCAGCACAGTTTTTTGAAGGGCAAGTCATTTTGACAAACCTGCTGGTGTTCTTCGAGGATGTGACCAGCTGAGAATGTGTATAAGATAGATTGAGAAGAGGAAAGGGTTAAAATTGGGATGCGTAACTAGAAATCAGTTGAGGGATAAACTGGTTTTGGAGAGGGCCTGAGGCGAGGGTGAAAGCGAAACTAATGATCACGTTAAAGAAACTGCTAATAGGTTTATTAGCAGTTAATAAACCTGTGGTTCTGGCTTCGGAGGGCAGGGCCTTATCAATTGGCCTTTTGTCCCTAAAAGTAATCTAATCAGAAACTTTAATAGCCATGTCTTTTACGTGGCTATCGCTTTTTTGTTCTTGAAAGTAATCTAATCAAAATGTAACAATACAGCTATGCCCTTATTTGGTTAACAGAAGTATGTGGATGTATGTCTGTTGGATATAACTGAAAAACTGTTTTGTAAGTCGGACAGAGACTCACGAACCCATGCTGGATGTGCATGGTCTTGCGATCTCTCCTCTGATGCAATAAAGGCGGCTTTCGGAGAAACCTGTGTCTCTTCAGTTTTTGATCCGACTTCCGAAAAACGAATTCTACACAGCAAGGTGGATAATAGGAACCTGTGGATGTGGTATATCTAGACTTCAAGAAGGCATTTGACAAGGTGTCACATAAAAGACTGATCCAGAAGGTTAGATCACAGGGCTTGGGATAGAGTATTGGCTTGGATTGAAGATTGGCTGACAGACAGAAAACAGAGGGTCAGGATAAATGGGTCCTTCTCTGGATGACGAACTGCAACTAGTGGGGTGCCGCAGGATTTAGTTTTCAGACCTCAACTATTTACAACCTAGATAACTGATCTGCAAGCAGGGACAGAGTATAACATAGCAAAATTCACAGATGATACTAAAATAGGTGGAAAAGCAGGCTGTGATGAGGAGATAAAGAATTTACAGATCAATATTGATAGGCTAGGAGAATGGGTCAAAATCTGGCAAATAGAGTTTAACGTGGATAAGCAAGATTATCCATTTTGGCCAAAAAAATAAAAGGGCAAATTATTTAAATGGGAAGCATATTCAAAATGCATCAGTACAGAGGGATCTGGGTATCCTTGTGCATGAATCGTAGAGAGTGGGTTTGCAGGTGCAGCATACAATAAGAAAGGCAAATGGAATCTTGGAACTTAATGCAACTGGAAGCAGTGCAGGTTGTCATCAGATTGATCCCAGGGATGAAAGGGCTGTCGTAAGAGAGTGGTTGAATAGTTGAATTGTACTCACTGGAGTTCAGAAGAATGGGGTTGGGGGGGGGTATCTGATTGAGGTGTAATAAACGCCAAAGCGTGGATGTTGAACAGATGTTCCCCCTTGAGATAGTCTGGAACTAGAGCAAGAGGAGGTAGGTTCAGAACTGAGAGGAGGAGAAACTACTTCTCTCAGAGGGTTGTGAATCTGTGGAACTCACTGCCTCAGAGTGCAGCGGAGGCAGAATCAATCAACAGGTTCACAAAACAGAGATATGTTTCGGATGAAAAGTGAGATGAAGGGCTATGGGGGTTAGGCAGGAAAGTGGAGTTCAGACCAGAATAATATCAGCCATGATCATGTTCAATGGCAGAGCATCACAAAGGGCTGAATTGCCTACTCCGCTCCTAATTCCTATGACTAAGGTCAAAATACAATTTCATGGAATCCCTACAGTGCAGAAGGAGGTCATTCAGCCCATCAAGCCTACACCGACCACAATCCCACCCAGGCCCTATTCCCATAACCCCACATAGAAACATGGAAAATAGGAGCAGGAGGAGGCCATCTGGCCCTTTGAGCCTGCTCCGCCATTCATTACGATCATGGCTGATCATCCAACTCAATAGCCTAATCCTGCTTTCTCCCCATAACCCTTGATCCCATTCATCCCAAGTGCTATATCCAGCCCTCTTGAATACATTCAATGTTTTGGCATTCCACAGGCTCATCACTCTTTGGGTGAAGAAATGTCTCCTCACCTCCACCCTAAGTGGTCTACCCTGAATCCTCAGACTGTGACCCCTGGTTCTGGACTCTCCCACCATCGGGAACATCCTCCCTGCATCTACCCTGTCTAGTCCTGTTAGAATAAGTCTCTGAGATCCCCCCTCATTCATCTGAACTCCAGCGAAAATAATCCCAACCTATTCAATCTCTCCTCATACATCAGTCCCACCATCTCAGAATCAGTCTGGTAAACCTTCAGTGCACTCCCTCGAGAGAAAGAACATCCTTCCTCAGAAAAAGACCAAAACTGCACACAATGTTCTAGGTGTGGCCTCACCAAGGCACTGTTTAATTGCAACACATCCCTGATCCTGTACTCTAAACCTCTCGCAATGAAGACCAACATACCATTTGCCTTCTTTACCACCTCCTGCACCTGCATGCTTACCTTCAGCAACTGGTGATCAAAGACACCCAGGTCCCACTGCACACTCCCCTCTCCCAATTTACAGCCATTCAGGTAGTAACCTGCCTTCTTGTTTTTGCTTCCAAAGTGAATAACCTCACATTTATCCAAATTATATTGTATCTGCCATTGATTAGCCCACTCACCCAACTTGTCCAGATCATTCTAAAGGATCTCTACATCCTTGTCACAGTTCACCCTCCCACCCAACTTGGTATCATCTGCAAACTTTGAGATGTTACATTTTGTTCCCTCATCCAACTCATTAATATATATTGTGAACAGCTGGGGTCCCAGCACCAATTCCTGTGGCACCCAACTAGTTACTGCCTGCTAATTTAAAAAGCACCCATTAATTCCTACTTTTTTCCTCTCTGCCAACCAGTTTTCTATCCATCTCTGGGCAGCACGGTAGCACAGTGGTTAGCACTGCTGCTTCACAGCTCCAAGGACCTGGGTTTGATTCCCAGCTTGGGTCACTGTCTGTGTGGAGTTTGCACATTCTCCTCCTGTCTGCGTGGGTTTCCTCCGGGTGCTCCGGTTTCCTCCCACAGTCCAAAGATGTGCAGGTTAGGTTGATTGGCCATGCTTAAAATTGCTACTTAGTGTCCTGAGGTGCGTAGGTTAGAGGGATTAGCAGGTAAATATGTAGGGATATGGGGGTAGGGCCCAGGTGGGATTGTGGTCAGTGCAGACTCGATGGGCCAAATGGTCTCTTTCTGCACTGTAGGGTTTCTATGATTCTATCTCAATACACATAGATTACAGAATCCCTACAGTACAGAAAGCCATTCAACTTATCGAACCTACATCAACAACAATCCCACCCAGACCCTTTCCTTGTATCGCCACTAATCCCCCTGACACCAAGGGGAAATCCCACCCAGACCCATTCCCTGTAACCCCAAGAATTTACCCCACTAATCCCTCTAACCTATACATCTTGGGACACTAAAGGCAATTTTAGCATGGCCAATCTAGCCAACCCTGCGCATCTTTCAGACTGTGGGAGGAAACCAGAGCACCTGGAGAAAACTCACAGACAGGGGGAGAACGTGCAGACTCCACACAGACAGTGACCCAAGCTGGGAATCAAACCCAGGTCCCTGGCGTTGTGAGACAGCAGTGCTAACCACTGTGCCACCCCAAATTTGATTCCATGCAATTCTAGGATTTTTAGCTGGTGTTCTGCGGAATCAACAATGTGTGAAAAATGTATTTTCAAAGGAACTTCGTTGCAGTGTTAATGTAAGCCTACTTGTGACATTAATCAATAAACTTTAACCATGGTGTCAGTCTGTCAGAGTGAGACCATGATGTAGAGATGCTGGCGTTGGACTGGGGTAAACACAGTAAGAAGTCTCACAACACCAGGTTAAAGTCCAACAGGTTTATTTGGTAGCAAGATCCACTACCTTTAGGAGCGCTGCCCCTTCGCCAGGTAAGTGGGGGGCCACTCACCTGGCGAAGGGGCAGCGCTCCGCAAGGTAGTGGATTTTGCTACCAAATAAACCAGTTGGATTTTAACCTGGTGTTGTGAGACTTCTCAGACTGAGACCACACACACAGCGTTTAAGATTCGGCAGAGAAACATTACACTGACCTCGAAAGGATTGTCTCCGGTCAGCGGGCGGCACAGCTCCGGCTCGGCGCACGGACACTCAGAGGCGGTGAGGACCCCCAGAGCCAGCAGGAGGCCCAAGCGCAGCGCCAGGAAACCACAGCCCCAAACCCCCCGCATCCTGCTCCGCCGCTGCTCCGCTCTGAGCTCCCTGGCCCGGAAGTGACGCGCGGCTACGCCGGCCCCGCCCTCTTTCCGGAGTTCTATCAGCATCCGGGACTCTAAGACCATGGCTGAAGGCTCAGGGAGGATACCGGGTGAGCACATCCTGTGGTGTCACCTTTCGGTTCTGAGCTCCTTGTCGACATGAGAGCGAAGTGGCGGAAGAAGCGCATGCGCAGGCTGAAGCGTAAAAGGCGAAAGATGAGGCAGAGGTCCAGGTGAAGACTGCTGAAGATGCAGTACTGACCAGGCGTTGTTAACTCTTACATGGCAAATGGACTCTGACGCTTCTGTTTATACATCTTTTTCTAAGACCATCAGTTTAGAGGCACCTCGGATGCTGGTCATGAGAAGATCTTGTACATTGCTCTGTTGTGTTGCTGTGCCTTTATGTACAGTAGTTGCGAAATAAAATGGGAGTGTTGGTGTCAGTAAAATTAACCGGGGGGGGGGGGGAAGTAGAATAGTGAGCATAACAGAGATAATAAGCATTATGAAGGAATAGTGAGCATAAGGGAAGCGATGGCCTAGTGGTTGATTTGATTTATTACTGTCACGTATCAACATACAGTGAAAAGTATTGTTTCTTGTGCGCTATACAAGCAAAACATACCGTTCATAGAGAAGGAAACGAGAGCGCAAAATGCAGTGTTACAGTCATAGCTAGGGTGTAGAGAAAGATCAACTTAATGAAAGGTAGGTCTATTCAAAAGTCTGATGGCAGCAGGGAAGAAGTTGTTCTTGAGTTGGTTGGTACATGTCCTCAGATTTTTGTATCATCTTCCCGACGGAAGAAGGTGGAAGAGAGTACGTCCGGGGTGCATGAGGTCCTTAATTATGCTGGTTGCTTTTCCAAAGCAGCAGGAAGTGTAAACAGAGTCAATGGATGGGAGGTTGGTTTGAGTGATGGATTGGGCTTTGTTCACGACCCTTTGTAGTTTCTTGCAGTCTTGGGCAGAGCAGGAGCCATACCAAGCTGTGATACAGCCAGAAAGAATACTTTCTATGGTGCATCTATAAAAGTTGCTGAGTGTCATAGCAGATATGCCAAATTTCCTTAGTCTTCTGAGAAAGTAGAGACGCTGGTGGGCTTTCTTTACTATGGCTTTGGCATGGAGGGACCAGGACAGGCTGTTCGTGATCTGGACACCTAAAAACTTGAAGCTTTCGACCATTTCTATTTTGTCCCCATTGATGTGGACAGGGGCATGTCCTCCATGACTCTTCCTGAAGTTGATGACTATTTCCCTTGTTTTGTTGACATTGAGGGAGAGATTATTGTAATCGCACCAGTTCACCAGATTCTCTATCTCTTTCCTGTAATCCGTCTTGTCATTGTTTGAGATCAGACCTACTACGATGGTGTCATCAGCAAACCTGAAAACCGAGTTGGAGGGGAATTTGACCACACAGTCTATCAGTATCCTGTTGTAGTTTTATGCAGTTCTCAACGCTATCTACAATACTGCCCAATTTTGTGTTGTCTGCAAACTTGGACTTTTTATGCCATTATCTAAGTCATTAATGAAATGAGGCCTCAAGACAGATCCCTGTAGGACACCATTAGAAACATCCTCCCAATTTGAAGACTTACCTATAACTGCAACTCTGTTTCCTTTTGCTCAGCCAACTTCTTATCAATGTCAGCAATCTCCCTTCAATTCCATGGGCTTCCACCTTAGCTAACAATCTCTTGTGGGTGACATTATCAAAAGCCTTTTGGAAGTCCATAAGTTAAGTGGGAAAATCAGCTATGATTTTATTGACAGTTTTGAAGGGTCAAAGAGCCAACTCCAACTCCAATTTCTTATGTTGTTGTATACGACTCTGACTTACTGACTGATTGTTAACCAAAACGGAGTGCAAAGATTATGGCTGTGATTCTCCCAAAACAAAACTCAGTGCCCAACGGATGGGAAAAAGGGGGGAATTTCCAGCCCCTTTTTTGGATGTACTTACCTGAATGAATTTCTGACACACTGTGCAATGCAGAGTGCCATTTTATGGTTCACGCTGGAAAGTGGCGGGTGGGGCCTATTCCCATCCGAATGGCCAGCACCATCATGCTGAGTGGGCAACTGCACATGCGCCAATCTGTCAATGGTGGGATCAGCGCTTGCGCACTGGACCCACCATCGTTGGCCTCCCGATCGCAGGCCTCCTGTTTATTCCTGAACACCCACCTGATTGCTGGTCTCCCCCTCCCGATCGCTGGCCGCCTGACAGCCCCTCCTGTAGTTAAGAATTCTGATTAATTCTAAATACCCAACATGAGGATAATTAGCAGCTAATGTTTTAATATGTGGTTTGAGAATAATACAAAATATGTAAGTAACATCTTCATGTCCCTAAGAAATGTTTTTAACATGCCATTAAAATGAAACATGTTTTCATGAAAGATATCAGCACAAGTCAGGCACAAATATGCAAAAAAGTAAATTACCATTGCATATCTAAGCCGGGGAAAATAAGTCCAATAGATAAAGGTGCCTTCAATAGAACCGGTTTAAATTGGCTAGAGAAATGCTTAATCATAAGAAGCCATTTTTTTGGAGAGAACGTCCGTAAAACAGACTGACGAATAACAGAGTTATATTTGAAGATGTCAGAGAATTATTGATTGAAAGACATGTCATCAGTAGATTGACAGATCAGTGAATGAATAAAATTGCTGTTAATTAAGTGATTTCCTGCCCTCTGTCCCACTTCTTCAATCTCTGGACCAATATTCATCAGTGATCCTCTCTGCCATTCCTCCCTGCCTCGGTCAACACTCATCCCTGAGTCCCTGATTCCCCACCCTCCTCCATCATCTCTTCCATCTCTGGAGAAACTTCCATCCCTCCTTACTCCAAAAGAGAAACTGCTGGAAAATCTCAGCAGATCTGGCATCATCTATAAGGAGAGAAAAGAGCTGACGTTTTGAGTCCAGATGACCTTTGTCAAAGCTTTGTCAAAGATTCCAGCATCTGCAGTAATTTGCTTACTTGAGGGTTATTTAATCCATCCCTCCTTCCTCCCTGCCTTGGGATCAGTCACATTCCAACATCCTTATAATCACCACACACAGTCCCAACTCACCCCTCCCCCAGCATCATTATTCTCCAAAATTTACCCTCAAACCCATTCCACCCATTTTCCTGCATTTTGCAAGAATTATCCCTAAACGTCTCCTTGTCTCTGTCTTACACAGCATTCACTGATGGGAGCAGCATGGTGGCACAGCGATTAGCACTGCTGCCCCACAGCGCCAGGGACCCAGGTTCGATTCCTGGCTTGGGTCACTATCTGTGTGGAGTTTGCAACTTCTCCCCATCTTTGTGTGGGTTTCCTCCAGTTTCCTCCCACAGTTTGAAAGATGTACTGCTTAAGTGCATTGGCCATGCCAAATTCTCCCTCAGTGTACCCAAACAGGTGCTGGAGTGTGGCAACTGTAGGGTTTTCACAGTAATTTCATTGCAGTGTTAACGTAAGCCTACTTGTGACTAATGAACTTTTGATCAGGTCTTTTCCAAAGCAGATTTCAATGCTCCCTCTAATTTCTCAGTCTTTTAATGTTCATGATCAAATCCTTTTCCCTCCTTCCTCTCTGTCCTGTATAAATTCATCCTGAACCCCTCTTTTCTTCATTCTATTCACTAATGTTCATCCCTGAACCTCTCCACTCACTGTCCCTCCAATCACTGTACCTGGTGCAACATTAAACCATAAAAGACCAAGATTCCCCCTGTTCTGACCAATATTTTTCCTTGAACCTCTCTCTCCCCTTCTCACTTTTCTTGATAGACTTTCATTCTCACACCTCTCCTCACTTTCTCCATACCTTTTCCAACATTCATCTTGAAACGCCTGTCCACCTTCCTCCTTTTCTTAAGATTTCATCCTATATCTTTATCCATTCCTTCCTGACCTGACAAGCATTCATTCTTAAACCTTTCATCCTAAACTATCCTTACATTCTCGATCCACATTCATGTTTGAATCTTTCTTCCCTCTCCTCTGCCTTGGCCAACATTCATCCTCAAAGGTTTCTCAAAACAACTTCCTTCCTGTCGGAGGAAATGTTTGTCACTTCACATGTCACCTCCTGGTGAACATTCATTCCTGAATCTGTATCCCTGCCTTCTTTTCACCTCTATCTCTGGACATCTATCCCTTCCCTTTCCTCCCTGATTTGGTTAAAAGTTGTCCTTGAACTTTTGTCCCTCTTCCCTTTATGACTTAGCTAACATTTATGGATCCCTAAACCCCTCTCCCTTCTTTCTCCCATCCATTGGTCAAAATATATCTTCAAATCTTTGATTTGATTTGATTTGGTTTATTATTGTCACATGTATTAACATACAGTGAAAATTATTGTTTCTTCGCGCTATACAGACAAAGCATACTATTCATAGAGAAGGAAAGGAGTGATTGCAGAATGTGGTGTTACAGTCATAACTAGGGTGTGGAGAAAAATCAACTTAATGCAAGGCAAGTCCATTCAAAGGTTTGACAGCAGCAGGGAAGAAGCTGTTCTTGAGTCAATTCGTACATGACCTCAGACTTTTGTATCTTTTTCCTAATGGAAAAAGGTGGAACAGAGCATGTCCGGGCTGCGTGGGGTCCTTAATTATGCTAGCTGCTTTGCCGAGGCAGCGGGAAGTGTAGACAGAGTCAATGGATGGATTTTCGACTTCATGCAAGCTGTGCCCAGCATATCTAAATCTTCACCAACATTCCTCCATGCCTTGGGAAACATTAATCCTTGATCCTCACTCCTCCTCCATCTCTAAGCAGCCATTAATCCCGAAAGGTTCTTATTCCTTCATTCTATTTTTGGGAATCATTCAACATTCAACCACCCCTGTCTACATCAATGGCGATGAAGTGGAAATGGTTGAGAACTCCAAGCTTCTAGGTGTTCAGACCACTAACAATCTGTTCTGGTCCCTCCATGCTGACACTATAATTATGAAAGCCTACCAATGCTCTACTATCCCTTAGGAAATTCGACATGTCCATTACGACTCTCATCAACTTTTACAGATCCACCATAGAAAGCATCCTTTCCAGATGTATCACAGCTTGGTATGGCTCCTGCTCTGACCAAGACCGCAAGAAACTATATATAATATTCACCCTCCAAATTCTCTCCCACTATCTTCCAGTTTTTGCATCATGCATTCTTTATCCCTTTATTCAACATCTTCCTCTGTGTTTTGGTCAAAATTTAATTCCCATCCTCTCTGCATGCCTCACTCCATACATTGGTAAATGTTCCTTGTATAAATTTATGATTGCCATTCACTGTAAACTTCAATATCTGTTAATCACTTTGGGCTGTCCTGAGGTTGTAAAAGATGTTATAGATTTATTTTTTTTCACTTGAAGCTCTTTCCCCATTCCTCCATTTCATGGGCAACTTTTATACTCTGTGCTTATCTCCCCTTCCTTGTACATTGTGTGCATTCTTTGTATAACTTTTATTCTCCCCTTTCTCTTTGGGTCAATAAACTTTCACTCTTCAATTTCTGTTGTGACCAAGTGGCCAACAGCCTGAGCAACTAGGCCCAACGTAAAATTGAATACTTTAAATTAATACACAACTAAAATGCTTCTACAAGCTACAAGCAAGGCCTGATGGAATACAGACAAGGTTACCACAGGTCAAAAGCCAACAGAGACCAGCTCAGACCTGTCTTGCATATTGAACAGAGGTACTCTCCCTTAAAAATGGGAGAGACGTTATGACCTGAAACCCATCAAGAGGCACTCAGCTAGAACAATAGAAAAAAACATTATTGTTTGTGTATTCCAGCCAGATTCCCTGATATTAACCTTAACTTGAAAGAAATATGTGGACCCAGGACACCTAGGATGACATGTCCTAACCCCATTGGGTGCTGTGACCCCCCTTCCCACCGCTCTGTGACCCCTTATGTCCCTGTATATCTCACTGCCCTTCCTCATGTCACAAGGTCATAGAGGTTTACAGCATGGAAACAGGCTCTTCGGCCCAACTTGTCCATGCCGTCATTTTTTTAACTGCTAAGCTAGTCCCAATTGCCCGCATTTGGCCCATATCCCTCTATACCCATCTTACCCATATAACTGTCTTAATGCTTTTTAAAAGACAAAATTGTACCTACCTCTACTACTACCTCTGGCAGCTTGTTCCAGACACTCACCACCCTCTGTGTGAACCAATAATGTCCTTGGGCAAATACCTGCACCATTAATGCTGTTTCTTTATGCTGCCAGACCTGCTGAATATTTCCAGAATTTTCCATTTTTAATTTATACCTGAATGAATAATCCTCCCTCATCCCATTGTTCACCCCCAACATCAACCATTGCAGTTAAAATAGGGAAATATATTTATTCATCACCAATCCCAACGTCACAATCCAATGATTGATTTTTGTAGTGTAATCACTATTGTTGTAGGAAATGGGGCAAAGAACATTTCACAAGAGCTCGGAGAGTGGGATAAAAGTGCACATCATGAGACCACCCCCAGTGAAGACTCAACAGCCTGCTGCACCCTGCGACCCGTGATGACGGTAGTGGATGTGCATGATCCAACTTTCCACCAAGTATACCCTGAGCTCATCCATGGATATAAGCTCAGTGAATTGAATCCAACTTCACCAGAACAGATTGTGTATGAGTTTTTCAGGCAGTCAGCCTGGTTTGGGGAAAAGTTAATTGAATTTATTGTGTAAGAGTTGTTTCATTAACTTGCAAGTGCTTTAATAAAACTAAGTCTGAACCACAGCCTTTGATGGTCTCAGAGTTAGAGCACCTGGGCGAACATGTTTTTGAGTAATAAACTGGTTGAAGTGTACAGAATACTTCACAGGCAACACTGAGCTCCTTCTTTGCCACCCAGCCTAACATTTATCCATGAATCTCAACCGCAACGCATGACCTTCAATACAATCCCAGCCCATCCTTCATGTCTCATCCAACATTTAAAGAACAAAGAAAAGTACAACGCAGAAACAGGCCCTTTGGCCATCCAAACCTGTGCCAATCATGACGCCCCAGCTAAACTAAAGGAAAAACATTCTGTCCTTACTCGGTCCATATCCCTCTATTCCCTCCTTATTCATGTACCCATTCAGATGCCTCTTAAAATGTTTCTAAGTGCGTGCTTTCACCACCTCCTCTGGCAGCACGTTCCAGGCACCCACCACTCTCTGGATGAAAATATTGCTCCGCACATCTCCCTCAAACTTTCCCCCTCTCACCTTGAACCTGTGCCCCCTTGTAATTGACACTTCCACCCTGGGCAAATAGCCTCTGACTATCCACCTTGTCTGTGCCCCTCATAATTTTGTAGACCTCTATCAGGTCTCCCCTTAACCTCTGTCTTTCCAGTGAAAGCAATTCTAGTTTATTCAACCTCTCCTCATAGTCAACACCCTTGAGACCAGGCAACACCCCGGTGAACCTTCTTTGCACTCTCTCCAAAGCGCTCATGTCCATTCATGCTGAATCCCTCTCTCTCCCTCCTCTTCCTCCATATCAAGGTCAAATTTAATCCTCAAACTTCTAACCCTGCCTGGCTCTGTGTCTTAATCAATATTCAACCCTGAACTCTCTTCTCTTCCTCACTCTCTTGTTCGATAGTCATTCTGAACCTGTCTTCCCCCCCTTCCATTGTGTCCTTGCCAGGATTTGCCAGGGGAGTTGAAGCTGGGATTTCTCGGTCCGGCCAATCTCGGGAATATGCCCTCCTCGCTTTCACACTCGGAGTGAAACAACTCCTTGTCTGTGTCAATAAGATGGATTTGACTCAACTGCCGTACAACCAGAGAAGGTTTAAGGAAGTTAAAATAGGGAAATATTTGATCATTGTTCCCAACTTCACAATCCAATTATTGATTTTGGTTGTGTAATCACTATTGTTGTCGGAAATGGGGCAGATATTTGCTCAGAGCAATCTCCCACAAACAACAATGAACATTTTTTTCAGTGTTGACTGAGGATTAGACTTTGGTGAGAACAATCATAAATAACTATTCATCTCATTGGCTGTTTGTGGAAACTGCTGTGTGGACAGTTTCTAGTTGGATTTTGTCAATAGGACAATGGTGACTGCATCTGGTGGAAATTGTAATGAAGCCAGTGTGGGACAACTCCCTGTGTTAATCGGTAGTGTCTGATATTACTTCCCTTTGGTACAATTGCCAGGGCAGCTTGCCGGTCTAATATCTCCATTATTTGCCCACTATTATAGAACTGGCTACCACAGGATATAGTTGTGGTGAATGCCATAGATTCATTTAAGAGAAGCAAGACAAAGGTGTGTGTGAGGAAGAATAGAAAGATTATTGCTGATAGGGTGAGCTGAAATGAGTGAAGATAAAACGTGATGAGTGGAGGTTCTCATGGATAGAAACAATGGCCGAATGGCTTGTTTCTGTGTTGTAAATGCTATACATGTAATTCTATGTAAGACCTTGTTGATATAAAGCAGTTTGTGTTCCATGGTGATTGAAAAACCATTAGATAATGAATGGAAAATTTATTATGATATCTTATATCCAGCAAACTGAATGAAAGTTTTGTGAATAGTTTTAGAGATGACAGCAGATAAGAGCAGGAATTACTCAGGCCTTGAACCACATGGATACAATCTTCTCTCTCTTCCCCACCCCCATCCTTCACTCCCTTAATGACGTTATCAACCATCCAACCAATAAAGAACAGCGCTTTCCTGGCACTGAGACAACAGATTGATAATAAAGTATCCAGTTATGTTCCAGCAGGAGAACACAATGATGCAAACTTTGTAAGATTCCACTTGTCCCAACATGGAAATGTTCAGGAGAGAAACATTTTTGCCTCTCTGGCCATTTCTAGATCATAAATACTCAGTTTCTCTTCATTCTTTTCTTCAGTGTGAGTCTCTCCAATGGCCTCTCCAAATTGCTGTGTTAGTAGAATAAAAAGCAGGACCTTGCGGGTTGTAATCTCTGGATTATTCCCAGTGTCATGTGCCAGTGAGCACAGAAAAATGAGAATAATGCAGATGAATGCATGGCTTCAGAGTTGGTGGAGGAAGGAGGGGTTTAGGTTCCTGAATCACTGAGACCATTTCTTGGGAAGGTGGGACAAGCAGGATGGTCTACATCTGAACCAGACTGGGAATAACATCCTTCCGGAACATTTTACTCATGCTGTTGGGAGCAGTTTAAACTAATTTGGCAAAGGGAGGGGACTTAGAATAAGGGCACAGCATCATACAGTAATACAATCAAGTCAGAGGGAGTACAACTGTTTCAAGGGAGTAAGGCAAGGCTGGATGAGATATAGAATCTTCAGGCAAAACAGGGAAGGGACTAAAGTGGAGGAGGCACTGCATTATTAGTTAAGCTGTCAGCTACTGCAGTAAGAAGAGATGATATCTTGTAGGGGGCAGGAAGCTTTGTGGGTAGAGTTTACAATTAATAAAGGGGCAGCCACAATGCTGGATGTTTATTATAGACCCCCAGATAATCAGCAGGAAATTGAGGTGCAAATATATTCACAATTCGTGGAGGTTTGTAAATTTAATAACAATCGGGTAATTATAGGAAGTGATTTCAACTTTCCCAACATTAATTGGGATATACATAGTGATAAGGGCTTACTACTAAATTTCAAGAAAGTGGATTTCTTGAAATTTGCAAATGGTACAACAAGGTGATGAGCTATGCTGGACCTAATTCTGGGAAATGAAGCCAGACAGGAGGTTGAGGTGGTGGTCGGGGAGCATTTTAGTGATAGCAATCACAACATGGTACAATTTAAGCTTGTTACGGACAAAAAAAAATGTTTTGGATGAGGGGAGAGCAGATTTTATAAAATAAGACAGGATCTGGCCAACTTAGACTGGGAACAGTTACCAATGGGGAAATCTACACAGGAGCAGTGGGGGCATTCAAAAAGCAAATGGAAAGAGTACAAGCCCAGCATGTTCCCTCTCGGGTGATAAGATGGAGTAAGAAGTCCAGAGAACCATGGATGACTAAAGATATTCAGGATCCAATGAGAAAGAAAAGAAAGGCTTTTAGCATTTGCAAGGGGAGCAAATCGGTGGAGGCATTAGTGAAATATAAACTCTAGTGGGTCTTAAGAAAGCAATTAGCAAAGCAAAGCAGGGATATGAGAAAGCTGTAGCACGTAAAAGTAGGGAAAATCCCAAGATATTCTATCAGTATATCAATGGGAAAAGGATAACCAGAGAAAGAGTAGGCTCCATTAGGGATGAAGGGGACAATCTGTGGGTGGAGCCATCATATCCATCTTCACCCAAGAGAATGAGGGTGAATGTATGGAATTCAGGAAGAGAGTCTGTGAGTTTCTTGGACAAATTGACACAGGGAAGGACAAGGTATTGGAGGTGTTGGCAGGCAGGCTTAAAAGTGGACAAATCTCGAGGTCCGGATGAATTATCTCCCACGCTGCCATGGGAGGTGAGGGAGGAGATTGCAGGAGCTCTAACCTTATGTTTAATTCCTCTCTGGCCACAGTGAAGGTCAGTAAGAAGTCTCACAACACCAGGTTAAAGTCCAACAGGTTTATTTGGTAGCAAATACCATAAGCTTTCGGAGCAATGCCCCTTCGTCAGATGGAGTAGTTATCTGTAACTACTCCATCTGACGAAGGGGCATCGCTCCGAAAGCTTATGGTATTTGCTACCAAATAAAACCTGTTGGACTTTAACCTGGTGTTGTGAGACTTCTTACTGTGCTTACCCCAGTCCAACGCCGGCATCTCCACATCACAGTGAAGGTGCCAGATGACAGGATTTCAGCTAATGTGGTTCCGCTGTTTAAGAAGGGTTGTGGAGATGAGCCAGGGAACTACAGGCCAGTGAGTCTCACGTCAATGGTTGGAAAACTATTGGAGACTGTTCTGAAGGAGAGCATCCATCTCGACTTGGAGATGCAAGGCTTGATCAGGGATAGTCAGCATGGCTTCATTAGAGGGAGGTCATGTCGAACAAACTTGATTGAATTTTTTGAGGAGGTGACCAGGTGTGTAGATGAGGGTCGTGCAATTGATGTAGTTTATATGGATTTTAGCAAAGCCTTTGACAAATACCACATGGGAGGATTAGTAAGTTACAGCTGACACAAAGATTGGCGGGGTGGTTAACAGTGAGGCTGAGTGTCTTGGACTACAAAAAGATATAGACGGGATGGTCAAATTGACAGGTAAGTAGAAGATGGAATTTTACCCTGAAAAGTGTGAAGCAATACACTTTGGTTGGAGTAATTGGACAAGAAAATATTCAATGAACAGCATCACACTAGAAAGTTCTGAAGAACAAAGGGACCTTGGCGTGTTCATCCATAGATCTCTGAAGGCAGAATGGCATGTTAGTAGGCTGGTGAAAAAGGCATATGGAACCCTTGTCTTTATCAATTGATGTGGAGATGCCGGCGTTGGACTGGGTAAACACAGTAAGAGTTTTAACAACACCAGAGGTAACCTGATAGAGGTGTACAAGATGTTGAGAGGTATAGATCGGGTGGATTCGAGGAGGCCTTTTCCCAGGGCTGAAACGGCTGCTACAAGAGGACACAGGTTTAAGGTGCTGGGGAGTAGGTACAGAGGAGATGTAAGGGATAAGTTTCTCACTCACAGGGTGGTGGGTGAGTGGAATTGGCTGCCGAGAGTGGTGGTGGATGCAAACTCGATAGGGTATTTTAAGAGACTTCTGGATGAGTACATGGGACTTAATAGGATTGAGGGTTATAGGTAGGCCTATATATAGGCCTAGGTAGGTAGGGACATGACCTGTGCAACTTGTGGGCCAAAGGGCCTGTTTGTGCTGTATTTTTTCTGTTCTATGTTCTATACCCCTCGCATTGAAACAAATGCACTTCAGACCATCAGTCCTGATGTGTTCAACAACCACCCCCCCCCCCACCCCCCCCCCCCCCCCCCCCCCCCCCACACCCTGTTCTTCCTTTTAATCTTACTGGCCTTACTCTCTAGTTCTCCCTCCGTTATTTCTCCTGCTGACCTACTGCTCTGGTTCCCACCCCCCTGGCATACTAGTTTAAACCCTCCTGAGTGACTCGAGCAAATCTACCTCCAGTTAGTGCCCCTCCAGTTGAGGTGTAACCAGTCCTTCTTGTACAGGTCCCATCTGAACAAAGAACAGTACAGCACAGGAAACAGGCCCTTCGGCCCTCCAAGCCTGTGCCGCTCCTTGGTCCAACTAGACCAATCGTTTGTATCCCTCCATTCCCAGGCTGCTCATGTGACTATCCAGGTAAGTCTTAAACGATGTCAGCGTGCCTGCCTCCACCATCCTACATGGCAGCGCATTCCAGGCCCCCACCACCCTCTGTGTAAAAAACATCCCTCTAATATCTGAGTTATACTTCGCCCCTCTCACCTTGAGCCCGTGACCCCTCGTGAACGTCACTTCTGATCTGGGAAAAAGCTTCCCACCGTTCACCCTATCTATCCCCTTCATAATCTTGTACACCTCTATTAGGTCTCCCCTCATTCTCCGTCTTTCCAGGGAGAACAACCCCAGTTTACCCAATCTCTCCTCATTGCTAAGACCCTCCATACCAGACAACATCCTGGTAAACCTTCTCTGCACTCTCTCTACCGCCTCCACATCCTTCTGGTAGTGCGACGACCAGAACTGGACGCAGTACTCCAAATGTGGCCTAACCAGCGTTCTATACAGTTGCATCATCAGACTCCAGCTTTTATACTCTATACCCCGTCCTATAAATGCATCCCAGGGTATTGAAAGAAATGTCAGAGGTAATAGTGGCTGCGTTAGTGATTATTTATCAAAACTCGTTGCATTCTGGGGTAGTGCCGGTTGATTGGAAAACGGCTAATGTTACGCCGCTGTTTAAAAAAGGAAGGAGACAAAAGGCGGGTAACTATAGGCCGGTCAGCTTAACGTCTGTAGTAGGGAAAATGCTGGAATCCATTATTAAAGAGGAGATAGCAGGGCATCTGGATAGAAATGGTTCGATCAATCAGACGCAGCATGGATTCATGAGGGGAAAGTCGTGCTTGACGAACATGTTGGATTTTTATGAAGATGTGACTAGGGCGGTTGATGGAGGAGAACCGGTGGATGCGGTGTTTTTGGATTTCCAAAAGGCGTTTGATAAGGTGCCCCATAAAAGGCTGCTGAAGAAGATTAGGGCAGACGGAGTTGGGGGTAGTGTGTTAAAGTGGATTGGGGACTGGCTATCCGACAGGAAGCAAAGAGTCGGAATAAATGGGTGTTTTTCCGGTTGGAGGAAGGTAACTAGTGGCGTGCCGCAGGGATCGGTACTCGGGCCGCAACTGTTTACCATTTATATAGATGATCTGGAGGAGGGGACGGAGTGTAGGGTAACGAAGTTTGCAGACGACACAAAGATAAGTGGAAAAGTGAATCTTGTGGAGGACGGAGAAGATCTGCAGAGAGATTTGGACAGGCTGAGTGAGTGGGCGAGGATATGGCAGATGGAGTATAACGTTGATAAATGCGAGGTTATACACTTTGGAGGAAATAATAACAAATGGGATTACTATCTCAATGGAAACAAATTAAAACATGCTACCGTGCAAAGGGACCTGGGGGTCCTTGTGCATGAGACGCAAAAGCCCAGTCTGCAGGTACAACAGGTGATCAAGAAGGCAAATGGGATGTTGGCCTATATTGCGAGGGGGATAGAATATAAAAGCAGGGATGTCTTGATGCACCTGTACAGGGCATTGGTGAGGCCGCAGCTGGAATACTGTGTGCAGTATTGGTCCCCTTATATGAGGAAGGATATATTGGCATTGGAGGGAGTGCAGAGAAGGTTCGCCAGGTTGATACCGGAGATGAGGGGTTTGGATTATGAGGAGAGGCCGAGGAGATTGGGTTTGTACTCATTGGAGTTTAGAAGGATGAGGGGGGATCTTATGGAGACTTATAAGATAATGCGGGGGCTGGATAGGGTGGAGGCGGAGAGATTCTTTCCACTTAGTAAGGAAGTTAAAACTAGAGGACACAGCCTCAAAATAAAGGGGGGTCGGTTTAAGACAGAGTTGAGGAGGAACTTCTTCTCCCAGAGGGTGGTGAATCTCTGGAATTCTCTGCCCACTGAGGTGGTGGAGGCTACCTCGCTGAATATGTTTAAAGCGCGGATGGATGGATTCCTGATCGGTAAGGGAATTAAGGGTTATGGGGGTCAGGCGGGTAAGTGGTACTGATCCACGTCAGATCAGCCATGATCTTATTGAATGGCGGGGCAGGCTCGAGGGGCTAGATGGCCTACTCCTGCTCCTATTTCTTATGTTCTTATGTAATAGGCAGTATCTGAAGAATGTAGATTGGGGGCTGATGTTTGAGGGCAAATCAACATCTGGCATATGGGAGGCTTTCAAGTGCAAATTGATAGGGATTCAGGACCGGCACATTCCTGTAAGGATAAAAGATAAGTATGGCAAGTTTTGGGAACCTTGGATAACGAGAGATATTGTGAGCCGAGTCGAAGTGAACAAGGAAGCATTTGTCAAAGCTAGGAGGCTGGGAACACACAAAGCAAGTGTGGAATACAGGGAAAGCAGAAAGAAATTTAAGCAAGGATTAAGGAGGGCTAAAAGGGGTCATGAAAAAGCATTGGCCAGCAGGATTAAGGAAAATCCCCAGACTTTTTATACATATATAAAGAGAAAGCCAGGGAGAGGGTTGGCCCACTCAAGGACAAGGGAGGGAATCTATGCTTGGAGCCAGAGGAAATGGGCAAGGTATTAAATGAGTACTTTGCGTCAGTATTCACCAAAGAGAAGGTCTTGGTGGATGATGAGTCTTGGAAAGGGTCTATAGATAGTTTGAGTCATGTTGAGATCAAAAAGGAGGACGTATTAGGGTTCTTGAGAAACATTAAGGCAGACAAGTCCCCAGGGCCTGATGGGATATACCCCAAAATACTGAGAGAGGCAAGGGAGGAAATTGCTGGGGCCTTGAGAGAAATCTTTGTATCCTCACTGGCTACAGGGGAGGTCCCAGAGGATTGGAGAATAGCCAATGTTGTTCCTTTGTTTAAGAAGGTTAGCAAGAATAATCCAGGTAATTACAGGCCGGTGAGCCTTACGTCAGTGGTTGGGAAATTATCGCAGAGGATTCTTTGAGACAGGATTTATTCCCACTTGGAAATAAGTGGACGTATTAGCAAGAGGCAATGTGGTTTTGTGAAGGAGAGGTCATGTCTCACTAATTTGATTGAGTTTTTCGAGGAAGTGACAAAGATGATTGATGAGGGTACGGCAGTGTGTTGTTGTCTACATGGAGTTCAATAAGGCCTTTGACAAGGTCCCTCAGGGCAGACTGATGCAGAAGGTGAAGTCGCATGGGATCAGAGATGAGCTGGCAAGGTGGATATAGAACTGGCTTGGCCATAGAAGACAGAAGGTAGCAGTGGAAGGGTGTGTTTCTGAATGGAGGGCTGTGACAAGTGGCATTCCTCAGGGATCAGTGCTGGAACCTTTGCTGTTTGTAATAAACATAAATGATTTAGAGGAAATGTGACGAGTTTGATTAGTAAGTTTGCGAAGGATGACACAAAGGTTGATGGATTTGCGAATAGTGATGAGAACCATCAGAAGATACAGCAGGATATAGATTGGTTGGAGACTTGGGCGGAGAGTTGGCAGGTGGAGTTTAATCTGGACAAATGTGAGGTAATTTTGGAAGATCTAATACAGATAGGAAATATACAGTAAATGGCAGAACCCTTAAGAGTATTTATAAGCAGAGGGATCTGGGTATACAGGTACACAGGTCACTGAAAGTGGTAATGCAGGTGGAGAAGATAGTCAAGAAGGCATACGGCATGCTTGTCTTCATCAGCCAAGGCATTGAGTTTAAAAATTGGCAAGTCATATTGCAGCTTTATAGAACCTTAGTTAGGCCGCACTTGGAATATAGTGTTCAATTCTGGTCACCACACTACCAGAAGAATGTGAAGGCTTTGGAGAGGGTACAGAAAAGATTTACCAGGATGTTGCCTGGTATGGGGGGCATTAGCTATGAGGAGAGATTGGAGAAACTTGGTTTGTTCTCACTGGAACGACAGAGGTTGAAGGCGATCTGATAGTAGTCTACAAGATTATGAGAGGCATGGACAGAATGGATAGTGAGAAGCTTTTTCCCAGGGTGGAAGAGTCAATTACTAGGGAGCATAGGTTTAAGGTGCGAGGGGCAAGGTTTGAAGGAGATGTACAGGTTTTTTTACACAGAGTCGTGGATGCCTGGAACTCGCTGCCTGGGGAGGTAGTGGAAGCGGATACGGTAGTGACTTTTAAGGGGCATCTTGACAAATACATGAATAGGATGGGAATAGAGGGATATGGTCCCCGGAACGGTAGGGGGTTTTAGTTAAGTAGGGCAGCATAGTCGGTGCAGGCTTGGAGAGCTGAAGGGCCCATTCCTGTGCTGTAATCTTTTTTGTTCTTTGTTCTTTTCGTTGTTTTTTGTTTTCAGCTAACCAACAGAATTTTAAAAACAGCAGAGTGAGAGGGAAAACACTTCTTTTTAGGTTGCTGTCCCTTCTAAAACTAAAACTCAACTGCAGCTCAGAACGAAAATGAAAAGAAACCTGTCCAAAAACACATGACCGTCCTCCTAACAACACATGATTATCAAACTAATCCCAGAGTAATAACGAACAACCCCATTTAAACCACTATTGCTACTTAAACCAAGTAGCAATAAAAGGACATTTCCAGTCAAGCCGACAACAATGACATCACTGAAGCTGTGAGCTAAGAAACCATGAAGCAGTGAGTTGTAGAAATCATGTTTTTAAAAGAAATCCTTTCTTAAAGGTACACTAATGTCACACTGGTCAATTGGTATGTCTCTTCCATGGATCTAATACTGTCTCTAATTTTTCTTGTGAACTCATTGTTTAGCCACCATCCTGCATGCATGTTGGTTCTGGGCACTGCAAATCTTCCCAGCTTCCCACATGGAACATGAAAAGCACATCACAGGGGAGATTCTCCCAGAAGAATTCTAAGTGTTGAATTCGGGTGAAAACTCCAGTAAATCACGTTGTTTTTCTCAGTGGGAGTTTGAAAATGAATCTCACGCACTCTGTGCACTGCAAAGTGCACTGGAGTGAATCCCACTGAAAAGCAGGGGGCAGAGCCTGCCCAGGAGTTCATTAGCATTGCGCTGAGCTGGGCACTGCACATGTGCCAATCTGTCAGTGCCGAGATCGGCACATGCGCAGTGGCCCCTGTCTGCTGGCCTCCCGATTGCTGGCCAGACCCGTGATCCCCGCATTGCCAACCATGCAACTTCCCCCCATGGACTGATTGCTGGCCCCCCCCCAAACATGCCCGGGACCAGCCTTGATCTCTCCCCGCTCCCTGGGCTGCCTCGATCTCCCACCCAACCACCATCCCCCAATTTCCCATATCGTCCCGAAGGCCGGCCCCCCACTGCAGTGCCAACCCCCAGCAGCCCCGACCGCTCCCCCCCGCCCCCGAACAAGCTGACCCACCCCCAAGCTGATGGCCAGCCCCAATCACTGGCCTCCCTCCCACCCACACCGATCCTGACTGCGGAGTGGCAATGGGCCCACCCCCACCGATTGCCCAATCAAGGCCCTCCTCCTCATTTGGCCCAGCCCCCATTAGACCCTACCCTCTTGGCATTGCCCCATGCCCAGTGGGCAATTCCAAGGTGCCCCCTGGGAATTGGCACTTTGCACCCTGGGCAATGCCAGTGGACCCAGGCTGGCACTGCCATGGTGCCAATGCCCATGAAGCACTCCCTCTCCGGCACGGGACTCTCTGGGGACTTTGATTGCCACTCCTTCATTCCAGCAGGGTCAGTCCGCCAGCTTCCTGCAAGTGGAGAGCTGCTGTAAACTCCGCTGGAGTGAAACACCAGTGGTGAGATTGTTGTTGGTGCAGGCACGACGGGCCAAATGGACTCCTTCAATGATGCTGCTACAGCAGGGCAAGCCCACTCTGAAGAATGAAGAAATTAGAAAACAGAACCAAAAGCAAAAAGCACCTCTACGCCGAACTCCCACTCTGTCCCAAATCCCCTTACCCAAACTCACTCTGGCTGTATCTCACTCAGGATGAGGTCTATTCCACTGCTTGTGCACAAAGCTCACTGATCTTTGTGTGACTTTGGAACTCTCTCTCAGAAGGAGGTGGAAGCGGGATCATTGAGTATTGTTAAGGCTGGCAGATCAATTCTTGTTAGGCAAGGGAATCGAAGGTTCTGGGTTTCGATAGGGAAAGAGGAACTCAACACAAACAGATCAGCCATAATTTTATTGAATGGTGGAGCAGGCTCAAGGGGCTGAATGGCCTACTTCTGCTGCTATTCGTATATTCAGATGAAGTGACCAGATCTTGTTGTGCTAATCACATTAGTAAATTTGCTGTCCATTGAATAGGAATTCACTCATAAACTACAATATTAAATCAGTTCACCAGATCTGTATTAGTTTATTTATTAATGTTTTAAGCTATCTTGCTTTCTGTTGCATTTCTTAGCAAAACGAATGATTCAAATTCCCCATTTTCTTCTCATAGGGCTTAGAGCATTCCACATTTCTTCAGTTTGCATTGCTGCTATTGGATTAACACTGTAATTTAGGCTATTTCCAAGCCAGGCACCTACACCACCGAGATTTAATTTCCTTACGATCGTTGACCTTAACGAGATGCTCTCTGGATCGTCATACCAGACCTCGTGGAATATATTGTTAACCTGCCATAAAAATCAAAGGAGTTACACAGATAGGTAACATGTTTGGAGTAATATAACATTCTAGACATCTCAAAAAGCATTATTTAAACAACAATAAATTCCAACTTGTATTGAAAGATACACTTACTGATACTAATTATTGACCCAGCGACATACGTTTTCACTGACCAATACTGAGATTTCCTTTCTAAAGTTACAAAGTTTTCCATGGCTTCACTTTGAAAAAAGGCGCATCAGAAAATAAAAAATAGAACCCGGAGTAGGCCTGTTGGTCCTCCCAGCTGACTCTGCCAATCAGCAAGACTGTGGTTGACCTTTCACCTCAGCTCCACCTTCCTGCACTATCTCCTTTCCCTCAATGACCTTTTCCTGAACCAATCTAGTGAACCTTTGTTGGACACTCTCTCAGGCAACGATATCCTTCCTAATGTAGGGAGACCAAAACTGTGGACAGTGCTCTCAATCTGCCCTCACAAATACCCGATACAATCGTTGGAGTACATTTATACTCCAATCCCTTGCTAATAGGGTGGCATCACCAATGTCTCATCAATCACTGTTTCTGCTGGGTAGGTCAGTGCAATCCTAATTGCAATCCTTCCGCACTTGGCCATTACAAAGGAAATGAGGGGGTGGGGCCTATAGAGACTGATGGGCACCCCATTTTCAAAATCAGTTGAAAATGTAGCCCCGCCCCAACAACCTCAGTCTCTGGAATCAAGATTCCCCACCCCCTCAATATCTGCCATCAGGCTCCCCTCACTACACACAATGGCAGTATCAGACAGTACTGTGCCTTTAAGAAATGTATTTTAATCATGTTTCTCTGCAGGATGTTTCTGCAGTCCTTGGCAATTTGTCGGCACCATGTTGCCTCTAGCCGGTGTCCTGTATTGTTACTGAGGCAGGATAATTGATACCATGTTGATTTAATCTGGACTAATGCAGTGTTCTGTGGTTTTAATGGTCCTTTTGGGATTGCTGAGTGAGGTGTAACAGATAAGGCAGATGAACGTAGAGCTTGAATTAGCACTAGGAACTATGATGTTGTTGCCATTACAGAGACTTGGTTAAGAGAAGGACAGGATTGGCAGCTTAACATTCCAGGACACAGATATTTCAGGCGGGAAAGAGGGGGATGTAAAAGGGGTGGGGGAGTAGCATTACTGGTTAAGGGGAATATCACAGATATACTGCGGGGGGCTCATACAGTGAGGCAATATGGACAGAGCTCAGCAATAGGAAGGGTGTAGTCACAATGTTGGGGCTTTACTACAGGTCGCCCAACTGCCAGTGGGAGATAGAGGAACAGACATGTAGGCAGATTTTGGCAAGGTGTAAAAGTAACAGGGTTGTTGTGGTGGGAGACTTTAACTTCCCCTATATTGACTGGGACTCATTTAGTGCCAGGTGCGTGGATGGAATACAAGGAAAGTAGAAAGAAACTTAAGCAAGGAGTAAGGAGGGCTAAAAGGGGTCATGAAAAATCATTGGCCAGCAGGATTAAGGAAAATCCCAAGGCTTTTTCTATATATATATATATATATATAAAGAGCAAGAGAGTAGCCAGGGAGAGGGTTGACCCACTCAAGGACAGGGGAGGGAATCTATGCATGGAGCCAGAGCAAATGGGTGAGGTATTAAATGAGTACTTTGCGTCAGTATTCACCAAAGAGAAGGACTTGGTGGATGATGAATCTGGGAAAGGGTGTGCAGATAGTTGGGGTCATGTTGAGATCAAAAAGGAGGGGAGATTGGGGTTCTTGAGAAACATTAAGGTAGACAAGTCCCCAGGGCCTGATGGGATATACCCCAGAATACTGAGAGAGGCAAGGGTGGAAATTGCTGAGGCCTTGAGAGAAATCTTTGTATCCTCACTGGCTACAGGGGAGGTCCCAGAGGATTGGAGAATAGCCAATGTTGTTCTGTTGTTTTAGAAGGGTAGCAAGAATAATGCAGGTAATTACAGGTCAGTGAACCTTATGTCAGTGGCAGGGAAATTATTGGAGAGGATTCTTCGAGACAGGATTTATTCCCACTTGGAAATAAGTGGACGTATTAGCAAGAGGCAACATGATTTTGTGAAGAGGAGATCGTGCCTTAGTAACTTGATCGAGTTTTTCGAGGAAGTGACAAAGATGATTGATGAGGGAAGGGCAGTGGATGTTGTCTACATGGACTTCAGTAAGGCCTTTGACAAGGTCCTTCATGGCAGACTGGTGCCGGAGGTGAAGTCGCATGGGATCAAAGGTGAGCTGGCAAGGTGGATACAGAACTGGCTCGGTCAAAGAAAGGAAAGGATGTCCCAAGGCATGGTAAATTGGGGAAACCATGCAGACGCTACGACAACGGATGAATGAACACTGCTCGACAATCACCAGGCAAGACTGCTCTCTTCCTGTGGGGGAGCACTTCAGCAGTCACGGGCATTCAGCCTTGGATCTTCAGGTAAGCGTTCTCCAAGGCGGCCTTCACGACACACGACAGCGCAGAGTCGCTGAGCAGAAACTGATAGCCAAGTTCCGCACACATGAGGACGGCCTAAACCGGGATGTTGGATTTATGTCACATTATCAGTAACCCCCACAGCTTTCCCCCTGATCTTGCAGAATCTCACTAGCTGTTCTGTCTGGAGACAATACATATCTCTTTAACCTGTGTTGAATGCTCCTTCTACTCACATTGTCTGTACCTTTATGACCTGGCTGGCTGGAGAGTTTCGCATTCTAATTAGTATTCTGTAACTTGATTTCTGTGTCTGTGCACTGTTTGAGAGCAGATATCCCCTCCATCTGACGAAGGAGCAGTGCTCCGAAAGCTTATGGTATTTACTACCAAATAAACCTGTTGGACTTTAACCTGGTGTTGTGAGACTTCTGACTCGGTCAAAGAAGACAGAGGGTAGCAGTGGAAGGGTGCGTTTCTGAATGGAGGGCTTTGACAAGTGGCGTTCCTCAGGGATTAGGACCTTTGATGTTTGTAATATATATATACATGATTTGGAGGAAAATGTAACTGGTTTGATTGTTAAGTTTGCGGATGTCACGAATGTTGGTGGTTTTGCGGATAGTGACGAGGATCATCAGAGAATACAGCAGGATATAGATCGGTTGGAGACTTGGGTGGAGAGATGGCAGATGGAGTTTAATCTGGACAAATGTGAGGTAATGCATTTTGGAAGGTCTAATAAAGATAGGAAGTATACAGTTAATGGCAGAACCCTTATGAGTATTGATAGACAGAGGGATCTGGGTAAACAGGTACACAAGTCACTGAAAGTGCCAACGCAGGTGGAGAAGGTAGCCAAGGAGGCACACGGCATGCTTGCCTTCATCGGCCGGGGCATTGAATTTAACAATTGGTAAGTCGTGTTGCAGCTTTATGGAACCTTATTTAGACCGCACTTGGAATATAGTGTTCAGTTCTGGACTCCACACTACCAGAAAGATGTGGAGGCTTTGGAGAGAGTACAGAAAAGATTTACCAGGATGTTGCCTGGTATGGAGGGCATTAGCTATGAGGAGAGGTTGGAGAAACTTGGTTTGTTCTTACTGGAACGCCGGATGTTGAGGGACGACTTGATAGAAGTCTACAAGATTATGAGAGGCATGGACAGAGTGGATAGTCAGAAGCTTTTTCCCAGGGTGGGAGAGTCAATTACTAGGGGGCATAGGTTTAAGGTGCGAGGGGCAAGGTTTAAAGGAGATGTACAAGGCAGGTTTTTTACATAGAGGGTGGTGGGTGACTGGAACTCGCTGCCGGGGAGGTAGTGGAAGCAGATACGAGAGTGACAAATACATGAATACGATGGGAATAGAGGGATATGGTCCCCGGAAGGGTAGGGGGGTTTTAGTTCAGTCGGGCAGCATGGTCAGTGCAGGCTTGGAGGGCCGAAGGGCCTGTTCCTATGCTGTAATTTTCTTTGTTCTTTGTGCTTGATTTAGAGATGATTGACAGGTTAGGTGACGTGTCTGGGGATAGTTTTTTTTCTTATGGAGCATTCCAGGTTTTTGGATTTGTTTCTCAGTTACTGCAAGAGGCTACATCTGCACCATGGAGCTTTAATTTCTTCATGATCGTTGATCTTAGTGAAATGCTCTCATCATACCAGACCTCTTGGTATGTATTATTAACCTCCCATAAGAGGCAAAGGAGTTGGAAAAAAAAGTGATGCTTTTGGATCAATGTAACATTCTGGACATCTGAAAAGCATTATTTAAACAATGATCAATTCTTAATTGTATTTAAGTATACACTGAAAGAAGGCAGTGTCTCTGTGTCTCTCTCTCCCCATCGTTGTTCTTAAAGTTCAAGGACTGGGAAGCCTCAGAGGTTTGATCCAACCTGCAAAGGATCAATTCACAGCAGGTGTTAAAAAGCTGAAGATCCGGCATCACATGAGCATACTTGCTTTTTGTGCTAAGTCTGAAGAATGGTGATGTCTGTGGGATGGTGTTTAACTTGGAACAGCAGAGATAGCTAGCTAAAAGCAAAATACTGCAGATGTTGGAATCTGAAACAAAAACAGAAAATGCTGGAAAATCTCAGCAGGTCTGACAGCATCTATGGAGAGAGATTGGGGCCAATGTTTCGAGTCTGGATGACCATCCATCAGAGCTGAGGGCAAAGAAAATGAGAAAAGATTTAGACGGTGAGGGTGGCGGCAGGCTGTAGAAGGACAAAGGCAATGTAAATGAGAATAAAGTCGGCTGAGAGAGGTGTTAAAAGTGTCCATTAAGAGATCAGAATGTGTGAATGGCAAAACAGAGGTATAGATGCATAAGACAGTTGGCCTGAAGGGCAGGGGGTGGGGGAATGGGGAGGAGCAAGAAGCAGAGCGGGAACGGAGAAATGGAAAAATGGAAGAGAGAAGGAAGGATGATAAAAATAGAGGAAAGAGATGAAAAGAAGAAACAAAATGAAATAGAATAAATGGAAATTGGGTGGAGGGGAGAGTTCATGCTCTGAAGTTTTTGAACTCAATATTCATTCCAGAAGGCTATAAAGTGCCCAATCAGAAGATGAGTTGCTGTTCCACCAGTTTGCGTTGGGGTTCGCTGGAACATTGCGAAAGACCAAGGATGCACATGTGGACAGGAGTGCAGGGCGGTGTATTGAAGTGGCAAGAGACAGGAAGCTCTAGATCCTGCTTGCGAATAGAGCAAAGGTGTTCAGCAAAGCGGTCACCCAGTCTATGTTTTGTCTCTCCGATTTAGAGTAGACCGCATTGGGAGCAGTGAATACAATAGACCAGATCAAAGGAGGTGCATGTGAAGCACTGCTTCACATGAATGGGGTGTTTAGAGCCTGAGATGGTAATCGGGGAGACGTAAAGGAGCAGGTGTTGCTCCTTCTATGATTGCATGGGAAGGTGCCGTGGGCAGGGGCTGAGATGTTGGATGTGACGGAGAAGTGGACCAGGGTGTCCCGGAGAGAATGGTCCCTACGGAATGCTGACAGCAAGAGTGAGGGGAAGATATGGCATCATGCTAGAGATAGCTAGCTGTTAGGAGTTATACAATGTCATATTAAGTCTTGTAATTGGTAAAAGCCAATTTTTTGGTTATATTTTATCAGTGTTCTCAAGTAATCTTTGTTTGATAAAAGCTTCCTAGTGGGTCACTTGAATCATACCTGGAGTGAAACACCTCATGCTAACCTGTGCCTAATTCAAATGTAAAGTTTAGGGTCGAGACTAACTTCTGGGTCTTAACAGACATCCTCTTCAATGCCGGTATCACCCCCCCTTCAATTCTTGACCTCCCCCCACCCTCTCCGCCACATGAGTGAGACCCCACTATGTGATCACCAAAGAGCCCCCACAGACAGAGCCAGAGGTGGAGAAAATCTTGAGAGACAAACAAGTTGGGTTTCGGCGAGTGTGAAGCAGATGTACCCAAGTCCTTGCCCTGACCACCTTCATTGAAAATGGCTTTGGAGAATGTCAAAACAGGCGCTGTCTTTCTCAATCTCACTGTGACATATGATACAGTCTGGCAGACTGGTTTTATTATCCAAATCTCAAGACTCCGGCCTCAACGTGTTACAGATGATGTCGAACTCTTACTCGAAGAAAGATGGTTCCCGGTGCACATGGGTGATGAGACAAATGCCTGGAGGAAAAATCCAGCTTATCGCCAGAGATCTGTTCTAGCCCCAATCCTCTTCAATCTCCATATCAACAGAGACCCAATGGCAGCAGGAATGGAACCAACACACCACCATTAAAAACCATTTCCTCTTCACAGATCTCAGAGCCTCCTCTCCCAGCTTCAACCAGCCACTCATTGGGCTGAATTGTTTGCGCCCTCGCCAATGCCTTTGTACAGCAATTCAACACAAGTGGGGCCGTGTAGGGAGCCCGGCCTGCAGTTGTCGTGCCCCCCAATCAATGACTCACACAATATATAAGTGATATAATTCAGCGGAGGGTTCTGAGAGATTCCTTTAGCCAATGTGGAAGCTCTTGCCTGGCTTGGTGATGACTGAGAAAATCTATCTCTCAGACTTTTGGGACGACCTTCCTGAAAATGTGATTTTTATGGCAATGGTTCTTGAAAAGCAAGTGGGGAAAGTTTATCTGGGGTAGGCAGGAATATGAAGTTGCAGTTACAATTCGGAAAATAAAATTTTTAAGGGATTTACATTTCTGCTGGTAAAGATTAGAGGTATAGTTTAAGTGGGTTCAGTTGAATGTTTCTCTGTAAGGAGAAAGCCTATGGTTAGATTCATGCTGGACAAACAAACTTGCATGTGTCGGGGTTGGTTTCAATTCGTACTGTGATTCCAAAACAGAAAATGGTGGAAAATCTCAACAGATCTGACAGCATCTGTGGAAAGAGAACAGAGCTAACTTTTCAAGTCTTGATGGCTCGTCATCAGAGCTGCAGAGAACTGGATAAAGGATGAGATTTATACTGTTATGGGAGTGCAGTGGAGCAGTAAGGGCTGGTAAGAGGGCTAGCAATAGGTGGAAGCAAGGGAGGGAGTGACAAAAACCTCATGGACAAAAAGACAAAGGGAATGCAAATAGTGGCAACCATGACTAAAAGTTGTGCTAATAATGGCCATTGAGGGATCAGAATGCACAAACAGTGGAACACAGGTATTTAGTGTGGCAAAGGACAACCAGGAACAGGTAACAAATGGGCATGGTTGGTTGGGGTGGGGGGAGGAGAGACAGTGGTAAGTGACAAATGATGGAAAGTGGGATTAATAAAAAGGAAT
Source organism: Mustelus asterias (assembly GCF_964213995.1). NCBI lineage: Eukaryota > Metazoa > Chordata > Chondrichthyes > Carcharhiniformes > Triakidae > Mustelus > Mustelus asterias. Next base: position 133,574,048 of record NC_135808.1, on the reverse strand, counting down.
GAAAAAATCAATCAATAGAAGAAATGAAAAGAAATTGACAGAAATAAAAATGAGGTGAAGGTGGAGGAGAGAGTTCACAGTCTGAAGTTACTGAACTCAATGTCAGAGTTATTGAGCCATAGAGGTTTACAGCATGGAAACAGGCCCTTCGGCCCAACTTGTCCATGCTGCCCTTTTTTTTTAAACCCCTAAGCTAATCCCAATGGCCCATATTTGGCCCATATCCCTCTATACCCATCGTACACATGTAACTGTCTAAATGCTTTTTAAAAGACAAAATTTTACCCACCTCTGGCAGCTTGTTCCAGACACTCACCACCCTCTGCATGAAAAAATTGCCCCTCTGGACACTTTTGTATCTCTTCCCTCTCACCTTAAACCGATGCCCTCTAGTTTTAGACTCCCTTACCTTTGGGAAAAGATATTGACTATCAAGCTGATCTGTGCCCCTCATTATTTTATAGACCTCTATAAGATGACCCCTCAGCCTTCTACGCTCCAGAGAAAAAAGTCCCAGTCTATCCAGCCTCTCCTTATAACTCATCCATCAAGTCCTGGTAGCATCCGAGTAAAACTTTTCTGCACTCTTTCTAGTTTAATAATATCCTTTCTATAATAGGGTGACCAGAACTGTACACAGTATTCCAAGTGTGGCCTTACCAATGTCTTGTATAACTTCAACAAGACGTCCCAACTCTGTATTCAATGTTCCGACCGATGAAACCAAGCATGCCGAATGCCTTCTTCACCACTCTGTCCACCTGTGACTCCACTTTCAAGGAGCTATGAACCTGTACCCCTCGATCTCTTTGTTCTGTAACTCTCCCCAACGCCCCACCATTAACTGAGTAAGTCCTAACCTGATTCAATCTACCAAAATGCATCACAATGTATTTATCTAAATTAAACTCCATCTGCCATTCATCAGCCCACTGGCCCAATTGATCAAGATCCTGTTGCAATTGGAGATAACTTTCTTCACTATGCCACCAATCATTGTATCACCTGCAAAGTTACTAACCATGCCTCCTATATTCTCATCCAAATCATTAATATAAACGATAAATATCAATGGACCCAGCACTGATCCTTGAAGCACACTGCTGGTCACAGGCCTCCAGTTTGAAAAATAATCCTCTACAACCATCTCCAGCCTGAAGGTTGATTTCTGAATCACCAATTATGGTTGACAGGACTCTCAACCGTGTCCGAGCTATCTCCCACGCCACTGCTCTCGCCCCTCCCCTCCATCACAGAACCAGGATATGTCCCCCCTTGTGTTCACTTTACGCTCCACCAGCCTCCGACTTCAAAGGATCACCCTCCAACATTTTCGCCAACCCCAGCATGATGCCATCATCAAACACATCTTCTCCTTACTCCCCCCTCAGCATTTTGCAGGGACGGGAGGTTTGCTCGTGCTGTTCGGGAGGATTTAAGCTAGTGCGGCGGGGGTGGGGGTGGGAACCAGAACCACAGGCCAGTAAGTGTAGAGACCGGGGAGAAAATTAAGATTGAGATAAACATGTCGCAGAGTAAGAGCAGACAGAGGGAAGCTGGAGTGCTCAGCAGGACCGGGGGTTTGCAGTCTGTTTGCTTCAATGCAAGCAGGTAAAACAGATGAACTGAGAGCCTGGATTACTGCATGGATTTATGATGTCATTTCACCTACAGAGACAAGGTTAAAGGAGGGACAAGACTGGCAGCTTAACATTCCAGGATATCGTTGTTTTAGATGGAGGGGAAACAAAAGGGGTGGGGGAGGGAGTTGCATTGCTGATTAGGGAGCAGATCACAGCTCTGTGGAGGGAGGACACATTTGGAGGGATCTTGTCGTGAGGCATTGTGGGTGGAGCTCAGGAATAGGAAGATTGAAATCACAATGTTGGGCGTGTTCTGTCGACCTCCCAACAGCCCACGGGAGACAGAGGAGCTGTTCTGTAATCAGATACTGAAAAGGTGTGAAAAAAGCAGAGTCGCTGTGGTGGTTGACTTTAACTTCCCCCAAATTGACTGGGATTCCATTTCAGGAAGGAGCTCAGATGGAGAGCAATCTGTTAGATCTGTCTAGGAGGGCTTTTTGATACAGTGTTTTGACAATCCAACCAGGGAGAGGGTCATATTAGACTTGGTACTGGGGAATGAGCCAGGCCAGGTGATCGATGTTTCAGTGGGGAGCATTTTGGGCTTCGCGACCATAATTCCATAAGATTTCGGGAGTCATGGATAAGGACAACAGTGGCCTTCGGCTGAGAGTGCTCAATTGGGTGTGGACCAATTACATCCAAATTAGACAGGAACTGGGAATGTGGATTGGGAGCGGCTATTTGAGGACAAATCCACGTCTGACATGTGGGAGGCTTTTAAAAGCCAATTGATTGAAGTGCGGGACAAAATGACAAAGTGCAGACAAAAATGAAGGATACAAATGGGAGGATTCGCAAATGATAAATGACAAGGGAAATTGTAAGCTTAGTCAAAAGAGAAAAAGGAAGCATGCAATAGGTTTAGGCATCTAAAAGCTGACAAAGCTCTTGAGGAGTAAAGTGACAGTAGGAAGGGACTTTAACATGGAATTAGGAGAGCTAAAAATGAAATGTCTTTAGCAAACAGGGGCATGGAGAATCCCAAGGCTTTTAATTCATATATTAGGAGCAAGAGGGTAGCAAGAGAAAGAGTAGGCCCACTCAAGGACAATGGAGGGAAGTTATGTGTGAAGTTATGTTGGGTATCCGAAATTGCAATAAGGTAGACAAGTCCCCGGGGCTGGATGAGATCTATCCCAGGTTACTGCGGGAGGAAAGGGAAGAAATAGCTGGGACCTTAACAGATATCTTCACATCCTCTTTGACCAGAGGTGAGGTTCCAGAGGACTGGAGAATAGCGAATGTTGTTCCCCTGTTGAAGAAAGGAAGCAGGGGCAATCCAGGAAATTATACGCCGGTGAGCCTGATGGCAATGGTGGGGAAGCATTCAAACAATGTTAAACTGCACATGTCTCCAACGTGCTTTGATTGAGACTCTTACCTTGTACACAAAATATGGGGATTTGTAATTATCATCCCAATATCTGCCAGTAATAGATCTGAGCAGCAGCTCCATGATCTGTTTGTACGGAATCCACGTCGCAACAAAGGAACTGCAACGAGATCCTCTAAAATGATACTCTCGCAATTTACATCTCCCAGGCTGTTAAAGAAAAGAAGAATGAGAAAATAGCACTCATGAACGTAGTTACTCCGTCAATATCAAAAATCAAGTAGCCCCCTGACTGATCTCCACGGAAACAGGCTATGACAGAAAAGGATCAATGGAAAATTACACATCTGAGATTGATTGATTATTGTTTGTTAAAAGTATAAAGGGTTACGGTAGCACAGTGGTTAGCACTGCTGCTTCACAGCTCCAGGGACCTGGGTTCGATTCCTGACTTGGGTCACTGTCTGTGTGGTGTTTCCACATTCTCCTCTTGTCTGCATGGGTTTCCTCCGGGTGCTCCGGTTTCCTCCCACAGTCCAAAGATGTGCGGGTTAGGTTGATTGGCCATGCTAAAATTGCCCCTTAGTGTCCTGAGATGCGTAGGTTAGAGGGATTAGTGGGTAAATATGTAGGGATATGGGGGTTGGGCCAGGGTGGGATTGTGGTCGGTGCAGATTCGATGGGCCAAATGGCCTCTTTCTGCACTGTAGGGATTCTATGATTCTATGTATCAGCTCTGTAGCAGCTCGTGAGAATGTTACCAGTTGCAGACCTTCAAGGGAGTCTGTCTGCTATTTCAGCTTGAACAGCCTAATCTTCACTTGCATAGGCCCCATAACATTCTGTTTTTTGACCTTCACCAGAGGGTGAGCAAGACTAGATTTTTCCATAACAAATACCAAAGGCGAGATATGGGGATATGCTTTGCAAATGAAGAATAGGCAGAAGCCAATTTTTCATTGAATGAGAAAGGTCGAAAAGCCAGGATTTAATTGGGAAATATGTTTGTCAATGAAGGATGTGAAAAATTGCTTGTTCTGGATTTGCTGTAATTGACTGTAACTGCAAAGTTGTTTTTCTGTAACGTCAGAACCACTCCAGTCATTTCAGTGGGGAGGAGTGGATTCTCTTGTATACAAGTCATTAGAAGCCTCGCATTGGATGCATGGTGTCTAATGCTGTTGTAATAAGAGTCGACTACGAGTGCCTAAGGTTGCTGGGACCCAGGATCTCTGACATTCCAAAATGCAATTGGATGTTCTGATTGGACAGGATAATTTCTTCCTTCACAGGTGCAAGCATCACTGGCAAGGCCAGCGTTTGTTCCCATCCCTAATTTCTTCCTTGAACTCTGTGGCTTGCTGAACCTCTCAGAGAGCAATTAAGAATTATTCACATTGCAGTGGATCTGCAGGCACATTGAGGATGGCGGATTTCCTTCACTGAGGGACTTTAGTAAAGCAGATAGCTTTAAGAGCAATCACTAGTAGTTGCGTGAGACTAGCTTTCAGTTCCAAATGTTATTGAATATAAATTCTAGCAGTTATCTGGGTGGGATAGGGACCCATGTCCCGAGAGTATTAGCCTCGGCCCCTGGATAACTTGCCCAGTGACATTACCATCACATCACCATCACCAATTAACATGCCAGGGGGGTGTATTTCAGATGAATTGAATTCACTCCCATTTCTTGTGCATTGCAAATTAATCATTTGTCCTTACCTCAAAGAGTTGCATACAAGGATAGTCCAAACCAAGCCATGAAATTCCCGTTATCAGTTTTCTGGAATCAACACCCAGTTTGATGTAAGCAGAAAGACCTAAATGGACAAAAATATGACTGATTTAGGCAAATATTGATGGAGACAAGGCAAACTATTAACCAAATGTTTTATTGGACATACCTGTATAAGTTTGATCATAGGGAGCATTTGCTTTTGCAAAACAGTAATCCCATTTTTGTCTGTCAAAATCAGAGGGCATTACAAATAAAAAGTCACAGGATTTTGCAATTGATACAAAATCATAGCATTGGCCATATGTGCAATTAGGAGACCAGGGCACGTTCATTGTAACCTGAGGGCCAGAACATAACAAGCATTAATTTAATCTCAAACCGCATCCTGAATATAACTGGTAATCATGGCTGCAATGATAATCGTGCAATTGACATGGGTATATATTTTTTTGTGTTTGAAGGGAATGTTTACAAATTCAACTTTGTGCTACAAGCAGTCAGCATGTTTGGGAGGAATATAGCTCTGTTGCTGGGAGAGCAGAATAAATACTCATTTTAGCCAAGCAGCATTCATTTGTGATGAAGCTCACGGATGTCTGTTTATAGATGAAGATTTCCCCTGGGATTTTTGATTAATTTGATTGACAGGATCATGTGATAATGTGGTTAATGGGGGGAGCTAGGTTTGCAGCAGAAAAATTGCTTTTCAGTTTTGGCTAGGGTTAGTTTAAAGACAAAGTTCCACAAGCTGTGCTAAAACTCATTCTGCCTCTCTGAAAGCTTCAAGACTGCCTGCGCTTATTCTATATTTTTATGGTTGCTAACTGCATTTAAAGTGGCTTTTAACTCTGTAAGAGGAATGCTACTTATTTGGAACTAAAATAGACATAAGTTGTGAATTAAATTTGTTTTTTTCCATTTTTAAATTTTGTTCAGCTGCTTCATTAGTGAAAGTGCTATTTTAAAAATGTTATTCAATAATATCTGTTTGACTCTATAAGATCCCAAATTTGTCAGAGAATTATTTGTGGAAAGAAGTATCCTTCCCTCATATTTATGGCCAAAATAGGAAAACTGTTGGGGCCTTGTCTGACATAATGTAATTGGGGATTCTGGTCCAGCACCTATACATAGTACCGGTGCATGGTTAACTGGAGTTGTGAATTTAACAGGTTTGAAGTTTGACAGTATTCAGGCCTATATAGAACGGTACACATTTGGGGAATAAAGTGGTCTGGACATACCAGAGTGCTGAATCCCCACCAGACTGCTTTTTGTGAATGAACCGGTCCCCATTCCAGCAGATCATCTCATAGCTCTTTAACCACTGGAGGGGTATTAATTGCTTTAACACATACATAGAGACATGCATAGAAAATAGAATCAGGAGTAGGCCATGCAGCCATTGAAGCCTCTTCTGCCATACATTATGATCATGGTTGATCATCAAATTCAATACACAAAGCCGCCCTTCCCCCATATCCATTGATCGCTTTCACCCTAAGAGCTATATCTAATCCCTTCTTGAAATTGTGACGATACTGTGCCTTTTAGAAATACATTTTAGTCAAGTTTCTTGTGCAGGATCTGTTCCATGCACTCAGCGCCATTTTGTTTGGATACAGCAGAACTGTATTGTTACTGCAGCAGCATAATTGATCTTAATTGCTACAATGTTTGTTCTAATCTGAACTAATGCAAGATTCTGTTGTTTTGTGTTTTCCCTGGGATATTGCAGAGTAGAACATGATTAGTTTGATTGACATGTAGGGTCATATGACTGGGTGGGTTAGGCTTTTACAGGGAACTCAAGGCAGTCTGCTTCTAGGGATCTTTAGAGAAAGAGGTTGCTTTCTCTGTATCTCTTGCTGTCTTTGAACTGGAAACTTGAATCTGCCAAGAAATAAGTCTCTTTCTCTGAGATTCTGCTTTCTGGAGGTGCAGATTTCTCTGGTTGTTCATGCATGAGAATTAGAAGGCAAGTATCTAATCCAGAGGTGTTACAAGGCCAGGAATCTGGTGCTCACATGTACACCTTTGGTTTCTGTGCTAACTGGTTCTAAAGAAGGGATTTATGTCTATTTGGAGATTTTCCTACCTTGGAACAATAGTGTTAGCTTGGAATTATACTTTCATGTTTAAGTATTTTAATTGGTAAAAGTTATGCTAATTATTTTTGTTATGTTCTAATTGTATTCTTAAATGCTTCCAAGTGCATCTCTTGAATCATACCTGGAGTGAAACATATTCTGCTCACCCTAATGCCAAAATCAAATGTAAATTTAAGGGTCCATGCTGACTTCATAAAATACCTTGGAGTTTCTTATTTGGTCCTTACAAAATCACTCAAAATTTTGGCCCTAACTGCTTTCTGTGGTCGTGAATTCCACACTCTAAGGGAATAAATTTCTCCTCACCTTAATCCTAAAAGGTTTATCCCTTATCCTCAAATTATGACCCTAGTTCAGGACACTTCCATCATTGGGAACATTCTTTCTGAATCTATCCTATCTAATCTTGATAGAATTTTGTAAGTTTCCATGAGATCCCCTCACACTCCTCTAAACTCCAATGTATATAATCCTAACCGACTCAGACTCTCTTCACAGTCCTGCCTCCCAGGAATCAGCCTGCTAAACATTTGCTGCACTCCCTCTATATCCCTTACCTTCAGAGAAGAAAACCAAAACTGCATAAAATATTCCAAGAAAAACCTCATCAATGCCTCTTACAATTGCAGCAAAACATCCCTATTCCTATACTCAAATTCTCTCGCTATGAAGGTCAACATACCATTTGCCTTCTTTACTGCCTGCTGCACCTGCGTGTTTACTTCAAGCCACTAATGCACAAGGACACCAAGGTCTCGCTGAATATCCACCTTCCTCAAGTTACACCCACTCTAATATTCATCTGCCTGCCTTCCTATTTTTGCTACTGAAGTGGATAACCTCACACATATTATACTGCATCTGCCATGCATATGCCCACACATTCAGCCTGTCCAAATCACGCTGAATCATCTCTGCATACTGCTCACAGCTCACCCTCCCACCTAACTTTATATCATCTGCAAATCTGGGGGTAATACATTCAATTATAGGGTCATCGTAATAGGGTCATACAGCACAGAAAAGATCCTTCAACTCATTGAGTCTGCACCGAAAATAACTACCACTAAAGTCCTACTAATCCCACTTTGCAGCACTTGTCTCATATCTTTGAATGTTATGAAGTTGCAAGTGCTCATCCAAATAGTTTTTAAAGGTTATAAGGTTTCTGGCCTCCACTACCTTCCCAGGCAGTGTATTCCAGATTCCCATCTCCCTCTGATTGTTCTTTTTCTCTCAAATTCCCTCTGAATCTTCTGCCTCTTACCCTAAAACTATCTCCCCTTGTGAATGACCCCTCAACCAAGGGGAACAGCTACTTCCTATTCACCCTGTCCAAACCCCTCTTAATCTTATACACCTCAATCATGTCCCCCTCAGCCTTCCCTGCTCTAAAGAAAACAATCCAAGCCTATCTAGTCTCTACTTTTGGCTCAAATGCTCCGTCCTAGGCAACATCCTGGTGATTCTCCTCTGTACCCTGTCGGGTGCAATCACATTCTTCCAACAGTGAGGTGACCAGAACTGCACACAGCATTCCAGCTACGACCCAACCAACCTTCTGTATAGCTCCAAATATAACCTCCTTGCTCTTATACTCTATGACACGGCTGATAAAAGCAAGTTTCTCATATGCCTTCTTAACTACACTATTCACCTGCTGTGCCACCTTCAGGGATCTCTTGTCCAAATTACTAACACATAATGTGAACAGTTGGGATCCTAGCACAGATCACTACAGTACCCTACTTGGCACTGTCTACCATTTGGAAAAAGACATTTTATTCAAACCCTTTGCTTCCTGTCTGCAAACTAACTTTCTGGCCATCTCAGGGCACTACCTGTAATTTCATGGGCTTTCACTCGACATAATAATCAGCTTTGTGAGACCTTGTCAAAAGCCTTCTGCAAATTTGAATAGACTACATCCACTGGTTTTCCCTGATCAACTCTATACATTCTCAAAGAATTCCAGTAGATTTATTAAGCATGATTTCCCTTTCATAAATCTGTGATTAGTCTTGTGATATTACCACAGTGTCAACACATTCCCCAGATGATACACGAACAGTAGTTAGAAATCACCATTTCAATGTACTTATCCAGAAATATATCCATACTTGTTTACAATTAATTGCAGTAAACGCTACATTCTTGTTCCGATTTTTCAATATTAAAAGGTTTTTACCAGTGATCCAGGTATTCTACGGTGGAAAAATTGTGCAGTTTCATCAACAAACTTAGATATTGCCTCATATTCCACAGTTCTAATCTCAGTCCTGTTCCACTCTTCCAGATAGATGCCATCCAAGTGCATTGAGCTGATAATGTGCTCCATATGAATGATCCATTCTGTTCTACGATCACCATTTGTCAAATAGTGAAATGCTAGTTTTCCTGGTAAAGAATGAAGAAACAACAGCTTACATCTTCTGCCTCAGTTGCACATTAATGTGTGGGGGGGGGGGGGGGGGGGGGGTGGGGGGGGTGTTGGTGGCTAAATTAGGCGAATAGAAAACACAATCATGGTTTGAGAACATTAACCCAATACTGACTGAAGAGTCATTGATCTTAGACTACAGAGAGTGCTGATAGGAGCTGTCATTATAAAAGACAGCTCTAACTGAATAACAAGTATTTCTTATTTAAAAACATGTATTTTGAATTTATGAAATGGATGCAGTTTGCATTGAGAATACATTGCGGCACAGTGGGGCAGTGGTTAGTACTGCTGCCTCACAGTGCCAGGGACCCGCGTTCGATTCCAGCCTTGGGTTACTGTCTGTGTGGAGTTTGCACTTTCTCCCCGTGTCTGCATGGGTTTCCTCTGGATGCTCTGGTTTCCTCCCACAGCCCAAAGATGTGCGCGTTAGGTTTATTGGCCATGCTAAATTGCCCCTAGTGTCAGGAGTTTAGCAGGTTAAATGAGGGTTGTGAGAATACGGCCTGGGTGGGATTGTGGTCGGTGCAGATTAGATGGGCTGACTGACCTCCTTCTGTACTGTAGGGATTCTATGATATTGTAAAACTACAGCCAATGGCAGGGTACAGCAGGGCTTGATGGCATAAGGTTGTAGATAGGGCCTGCATTCCATGGGACAATGGTTCTGTTGAATGCGGCCACTTTATCAGCAGCCGTAGGGAACAAACTGGCTACCAATGCCAGTTTGGTGAATAGAAGTATACAGCTTAAAATTGATAACACAGGTGCAAGACAGACATAAGGGCCAGAATTCTCCCAAAAAAATTCTAAGTGTTGAATTTGTGGGAAAATTGGGGTAATTCACGTTGGTTTTTTTCAGTGGGAGTTGTCCCAGACACTGTGCAATGCAGAACCCACCAGCGTGAATATCATTAGATTTCAGGGGGCGGGGCCTATTCCTGCCCAGGAGGCTGAAACCAGCAGGTCTCTGCACATGCACACTGTCCCTGAACTGTCAGCCTCCCAGTTGGCTGACCAGCTTGGCCGCTGGCCAGCCCGAGAGCCCCGCAGTGCTACCACCCCAACTGCTCCACTGTCTGATCGCAGCCCTCTGACCATTCCCGGGCCAGCCTCGACCTTCCCCCCCCCGCCCCCTCCCCCCCCCCCCCCCCCCCCACCCCCGACCACCACCTCCAGTCCCCTGCAATGCCAATCCCCCCACCTCCCCTTCAGTGCAGACACCACCCAGCAGACACCCCCCCCAGTAGACCATATATCCCTCCCAATCCTGCCATGATTGTTGGCCTCCCTGCAGCCCCCAATGAGCCCAATAGCAGAGTGGCAGTGGGACCGCCCATCCCCACTGATGTCTTGGCCCCCAATATGCCCCCAATATGTCCTGCCCCATTGGCACTTCCCCATGCCCAATCGGCTATGTCAAGGGGCCCCCCTTGAGAGCCTTCCAGCCGATTTCCGGTGCGGCACAGACGCTGCCGGAAATCTGGGCCTGGGAGACGCAAGCGCGGTTTGAATGTTTGCAGGAACCCCGCGAATCGGCCGTGCGCAATTCTCCTGGCCCGCTGCGCTAAAAAAATTAGTGCAGAGCGATGGCAGAAATGCAGCCAAGGGTTGGATGAGTCTGTTTGAGTCTGTGGCAATCATTCTCCCATTTCACTGTCCAGCATCCTGTATCGCCTGGCAACTGAGGTAGGGAACATCTGAAGATCCCATGAGATCAGGATGTAAATTGTTATTGGCTGGAGTTCAGAATCACAGAATACTACAGTGCAGAAGAGGCCCTTTGGCCCATCAAGTCTGTAATGACCCATGAAAGTCCCTGACCTGCCCACCTGATCCCACTTGCCAGCACTTGGCCCATAGCCTTGAATGTTATGGCGTGCCAAGTGCACATCCAGGTAGTTTTTAAAGGATGTAAGCATCCCGCCTCCACCACCCTCCCAGCAGTGTGTTCCAGACCATCATCAACCTTTGGGTAAAAAAGGTTTACCTCAAATCCCCCTTAAACATCCCACCCCTCACTTTTGTGTCCCCTTATAACACGCTTCAACCAAGGGGAACGGCTGCTCCCTATCCACGTCCCTCATAATCTTGAACATCTTGATCAGGTTGCCCCTCAGTCTCCTCTACTCCAGAGAAAACAACTCAAGACTATCCAACCTCTCTTTCTAACTTAAATGTTCCAACCCAGGCAACATCCTGATAAATTTCTTCTGCACCCCTTCCAGTGCGATCACATCCTTCCTATAATCATAGAAACCCTACAGTGTAGAAAGAGGCAATTCGGCCCATCGAGTCTGCACCGACCACAATCCCACCCAGGCCCTACCCCCATATCCCTACATATTTACCCGCTAATCCACCCATCTCAAGACACTAAGGGGCAATTTTAGCACGGCCAATCAACCTAACCCGCAAATTTTTGGACTGTGGGAGGAAACTGGAGCACCCGGAGCAAACCCACGCAGATACGAGGAGAATGTGCAAACTCCACACAGACAGTGACCCAAGCCGGGAATCGAACCCAGGTCCCTGGAGCTGTGAAGCAGCAGTGCTAACCACTGTGCTACCGTGCCGTACCGTAATGTGGCAACCAGTACTAGGGGATTTTCACAGAGACTTCATTGCAATGTGAACATAAGCCTACTTGTGACTAATAAATAAACTTTACTTGGCTTTACTTTACTTTCCATCTGTGGCCTCACAAAGTTCGATGCAACTCCAACACGACCTCTCTGCTTTTGTGATCTATATCCCGATTGACAAAGGTGAGTGTGCTATCTGTCTTTTTTACCACCTTATCAACTTGCCTTTCCGCCTTCAGAGATCTATGGACAAATGTGCCAAGGTCTCTTTGTTCTTCGGAACTTGCCGGTGTCAGACTTTTCATAATATACTTCCTTGTCAAATTACTCCTTCGAAAGTGTATCACCTCACACTTTTCAGGGTTAGATTCCATCTGCCACTTTTCCACCCATTTGACCATCTTGTCTATATCTATCTTCCTGTAAACCCAAGACACTCAAACTCACTGTTAAGTAACAGTGTTGGTGACAGAGATTAGTATTGACTGTTTTGTGTTAATTTTTACTGGATTATGCCCACCAGAAAGGTGGGAAATATGATTTGGGAAATGTATAATTGCCCTCGTGGAGGCATTGTTTTTCAGAGTGATATTGGGCTGCCCACATCCTCTACCTGGAGTGCTGGGCTACTTTATATCATTCCCCCATTCGATCATTTGGTTAATAAAGTCACATCTTAAAATCAGTGCACAGAGTTTCATGAGTGTCTGTATTTGGCTTCAGTTTAGAATCATAGAAATCATAGAAACCCTACAGTGCAGAAGGAGGCCATTCGGCCCATCGAGTCTGCACCGACCACAATCCCACCCAGGCCCTACCCCCACATATTTACCCACTAATCCCTCTAACCTACGCATCCCAGGACTCTAAGGGTCAATTTTTAACCTGGCCAATCAACCTAACCCGCACATCTTTGGACTGTGGGAGGAAACCGGAGCACCCGGAGGAAACCCACGCAGACACGAGGAGAATGTGCAAACTCCACACAGACAGTGACCCGAGCCGGGAATCGAACCTGGGACCCTGGAGCTGTGAAGCAGCAGTGCTAACCACTGTGCTACCGTGCCGCCCTGGCACGTTTAGCAATACACAGCCTCAAAAGAAAACCCTATCAACACACCTGATACCCCAGGACAGCTGAGAGAAGAGAACAGCCAACATCCAATAGGAAGAGGAAGATTTGGGTAAAAATTGCATTTACATAGTGCCTGTCACATCCTCAGGATGTCACTAAGCATGTCAGTTGTAGTAATTATTTTTGATGATTAATCACTATTGTTTACGAGACAGATGTGATAGCTATTTCCTGCACACCATGGTCCCAAGGGACAGAAACAGAATGCAGGAATTTATATCCAGTTACCTTAACATCTGTCTTAGGGAAAATGTTAGAAGCTATTAGTAAAGATATTATAACAGGACACTTGGTAAAATTCAGGGTAATTAGGCAGAGTCAAAGGGGAAAGGGAAATCATGTTTAACCAATTTACTGGAATTATTTAATGATGTACCACACACTGTAGATAAAGGTGAACCTGTTGGATGTAATGTACTTAGATTTCCCGAAAGCATTTGATAAGGAGCCACATCAAAGTTTGCTGCAAAATATAAAAGCTCATGGTGTAGGGGGTAACATATTGGCATGGATAGAAGATTGGCAAGCTAACAGGAAACAGAGGGTTAGCATAAATGTTTATTTTTCTGGTCTGCAAGGTATAAGGAGTGGTGAGCCATAAGGATCAGTACTGGGGCCTCAACCATTTAATGATGTGGATGAAGGTCTCGGAGATATGGAAATTAAATTTGTTCATGACAATACGATAGGTAAGATAGTAAAATATGAAGAGGATATAAGGATGCTACAAAGGGACTCAGATAGTTTAATTGAGTGGATGATGATCTGGCAAATGGAGTACAATTGTCCATTTGACAGGAAATTTATCAAAGCGTATTATCTGCAATGGTGAGAAATTACAAAGCTCTGAGATGCAGTGGGATCTAAGGATCCCAGTGCCTTAATTGCAAAAGGATAATAGTATGCATGTACCGCCATTAATTAGAAAAGCTAATAGAATGTTATCGCTTATTGCAAGGGAAATTGAATTACAAAAGTGGGGAGCTTATGCTTCAGTTATTCAATTGTTGGCGAGACTACACCCGGAGTCCTCTGTACACTATTGTTCTCTTTGTTTAAGAAAGGATGTAAATATGTTGAAAGCAGTTCGGAGAAGATTTACATTCTGAAGGAGGATAATTTAGATCTCAAACATTAACTCTGTTTCTCTGCACAGGTGAACAAAGAACAAAGAACAATACAGCACAAGAACAGGCCCTTCGGCCCTCCAAGCCCGCGCCGCTCCCTGGTCCAAACTAGACCATTCTTTTGTATCCCTCCATTCCCACTCCGTTCATGTGGCTATCTAGATAAGTCTTAAACGTTCCCAGTGTGTCCGCCTCCACCACCTTACCCAGCAGCGCATTCCAGGCCCCCACCACCCTCTGTGTAAAATACGTCCTTCTGATATCCATGTTAAACCTCTCCCCCCCCCTCACCTTGAACCTATGACCCCTCGTGAACGTCACCACTGACCTGGGAAAAAGCTTCCCACCGTTCACCCTATCTATGCCTTTCATAATTTTATACACCTCTATTAGGTCACCCCTCATCCTTCGTCTTTCCAGTGAGAACAACCCCAGTTTACCAATCTCTCCTCATAACTAAGCCCTTCCATACCAGGCAACATCCTGGTAAACCTCCTCTGCACTCTCTCTAAAGCCTCCACGTCCTTCTGGTAGTGTGGCGACCAGAACTGGGCGCAGTATTCCGAATGTGGCCAAACCAACGTTCTATACAACTGCAACATCAGACCCCAACTTTTATACTCTATGCCCCCTCCTATAAAGGCAAGCATGCCATATGCCTTCTTCACTACTTTCTCCACCTGTGACGTCACCTTCAAGGATCTGTGGACTTGCACACCCAGGTCCCTCTGCGTATCTACACCCTTTATGGTTCTGCTATTTATCGTATAGCTCCCCCCACGTTAGTTCTACCAAAATGCATCACTTCGCATTCATCTGGATTGAGCTCCATCTGCCATTTCTTTGCCCAAATTTCCAGCCTATCTATATCCTTCTGTAGCCTCTGACAATGCTCCTCACTATCTGCAAGTCCTGCCATTTTCGTGTCGTCCGCAAACTTACTGATCACCCCAGTTACACCTTCTTCCAGATCGTTTATATAAATCACAAACAGCAGAGGTCGCAATACAGAGCCCTGCGGAACACCACTAGTCACAGGCATCCAGCCGGAAAAAGACCCTTCCACTACCACCCTCTGTCTTCTGTGACCAAGTCAGTTCTCCACCCATCTAGCCACCTCCCCCTTTATCCCATAAGATCCAACCTTTTGCACCAACCTACCATGAGGGACTTTGTCAAACGCCTTACTAAAGTCCATATAGACGACATTCACGGCCCTTCCCTCGTCAACCATTCTAGTCACTTCTTCAAAAAACTCCACCAGGTTAGTGAGGCATGACCTCCCTCTCACAAAACCATGCTGACTATCGTTAATGAGTTTATTCCTTTCTAAATGCGCATACATCCTATCTCTAAGAATCCTCTCCAACAACTTCCCGACCACGGACGTCAAGCTCACCGGCCTATAATTTCCCGGGTTATCCTTCCTATCCTTCTTAAATAACGGGACCACATTAGCTATCCTCCAATCCTCTGGGACCTCACTTGTGTCCAGTGACGAGACAAAGATTTGTGTCAGAGGCCCAGCGATTTCATCTCTCGTCTCCCTGAGCAGCCTGGGATAGATTCCATCAGGCCCTGGGGATTTGTCAGTCTTTATATTCCCTAAAAAACCTAACACCTCCTCCCTTGTAATGGAGATTTTCTCTAACGGGTCAACACTCCCCTCCGAGACACTCCCAGTCAACACATCCCTCTCCTTTGTGAATACCGATGCAAAGTATTCATTTAGGATCTCCCCTACTTTTTTGGGCTCTAAGCATAATTCCCCACTTTTGTCCCTGAGAGGTCCGATTTTTTCCCTGACAACCCTTTTGCTTCTAACGTATGAATAAAATGCCTTGGGATTCTCCTTAATCCTGTCTGCCAAGGACATTTCGTGACCCCTTTTTGCCCTTCTAATTCCTCGTTTGAGTTCTTTCCTACTTTCTTTGTATTCCTCAAGAGCTCCCTCCGTTTTTAGCTGCCCGGACCTAACGTACGCCACTCTTTTCTTTATGACCAATCGCTCAATTTCCCTGGTTATCCACGGTTCTCGAATCCTCCCCTTCCTATCCTTTTTTACAGGCACATGCCTATCCTACAGCCCTAACAACTGTTCCTTGAAAGACTCCCACATGCCAGATGTGGATTTACCCTCAAACAGCCTCTCCCAATCAACAGCTGCCAAATTCTACCTAATCCCACTAAAGTTAGCCTTCCCCCAATCCAACACCTTACCCTTGGGACACCACTCATCCTTTTCCATCACTATCCCAAAGCTAACAGAATTGTGGTCACTATTTGCCACATGTTCCCCTACCAAAACTTTGAAGACCTGACTGGGCTCATTCCCCAGTACCAGGTCCAGTATAGCCCCCTCTCTAGTTGGGCTATCTACATATTGTTCCAAAGAACCTTCCTGTACGCATTTTACAAATGCCTCCCCATTCAGGCTCCCAGCCCTACGCGATTTCCAGTCTATACCAGGGAAATTGAAGTCTCCCACTACAACAACCCTATTTTTCCTGCACCTATCCATTATCTCCTGACATATCCTGAGGTGCTGCTGGACCTGCTGAGTTTATCCAGCATTTTCGGCGCTTATTTCAGATTACCAGTTTTTTTGCTTGTATTTCCTAAACTCATACCTGGATTGGGCGGGGAGCCCTATGAGGAGGGTTTGGACAGGCTAGGGTGGAGTTTGAAAGACTAAGAGGCAACTTGATTGAAGCATATAAGTTCCTGAGAGGTCTTGACAAGGTGGATGTGGAGAGGATGTTTTATCTTGGGACAGATTCTAGAGCTGGAGGCCAAGTTTTCTCTGTAACAAGGTTACAGAGACAGACCCCATTATACATGCAAGCAACATCAACAAATGCATTAACTTACATTTGTATAGTGCCTTTAACACAATAAAATGCCCCAAGAGTCTTCACAGGAGCAGCATGGAGAGTGATCAATGGAAAAGATTGTCATCAAAGTGTGAAAGACCTGGCAATAGGAAGGAAGGTTTCGATGGCAAGCGGTGTGTGGCGATGAAGATTATTACTTTATCATCGATAATATTGAATATTGAATAATGGCAGATTGGGACCTGCGGAGATACTTTAACCCTCTAATATCAAGAATGCGAATATCATAAAATTATAAAATAAATACCACATAAACAGACCATTCAGCCCAGCCTGCTCATGTCAGCCTGGAAACTTCATATCCTTTCTGTGGTTCTCCAATAATACAGCTGGCAACAGAGAACAGAAATGTCTGTTTTGGCTTTGATAAAAATTGTTACCTTTCATGATAACCCGAACTTTATTTGCATGAGCAGCACACACAAATCCTGAGTGAACATTGCTCTTGACGACAGCTGTGGTAATCTTTGACCAATCATAATGTTGATAATCCGTTCCTCCATTATCAAAGACAAAGACCTGGGAGAAACATAAAGCTGTGAGCTACAGTAATGAAGGATATTTAAAAAACCATTACTATTCTAAATAATAACCTCATCAACTCCACAAAGTCATCTGATATCAATGTTTGCTGAAAGATTCGCTAAATTGTATTCAGTTTAATCAGGACCAGGATCCCAGTTTTACAATGACTGAGGTCAAATCACAGTTTAATTCCATGTGATTCCAGGATTTTTAACTGGTGTTTTGGGGAATCAATATTGTGTGAAAAGTGTAAACTTTAACCATGGTATTAGTCTGTCAGAGTGAGATCACACATCATTTAAGATTCAGCATATCAGAGAAACATTTTAAAATAAACATTGTATTGGTGCAGCACTTGTTGAAATATCTTTGCATTGTTCAATGTGACAGATGTCATGTTTTACACAGACTGTAACTATACCAACATTAACACTTTAACATATATTATATACCATACCATTCACTTTGCATTTTAACAACACTCTGACCTGCTCCTTGTGCCTCTGCACCAGCTTCACCTCTCCCCCAGCCTGACTCATGCCCTCAGCCTGTTCCTGACCCTGGGCTTGTGTTAACGACCCCTCTCCAGCCTGTATCTCCCCGGGAGCCCAGGCTGGAGGCTGACCGGTGAACTCTCTTCCCCAACCGAACCCAGGCCAGTCCCGGAGGCAGAAAGAACACCCTAAAGAGGACATTCTCTCAGAACTTCCACAACAGTGTGGCTGAGAGGAGCTGAACCAGATGAGGAAAGACACCAGTTCACATGCCAATGCTCCATTCCAAATGTTGCTGCACAATACACTGCAAAAAGCAACTTCAAATCAATGAACTCTTTTCATGAGGGAATTGAATGGTCTGAGACACCCACCTCCACTTGGTGCTGATGGTCCGCGGGGATACGCTTGCACAGATCCCATGTTTTACACGGACACCAACCGTACGGGCTTAGCATCCCGGAACCTCCGGCGATCCACAGCGCCAGCACCGCCAATGCCAAACTCCAGCGCATCCTCTCCGCCGGAGATGAAGATCTATCAGTCACAGCGAGATCCTTTCTTTATATTGAGCCTCATGTGAGTGATGATGCTGCCTCCTGGGTATCTCTATCTCTATCTTGCTTTGTGTGCTAATAGGGAAATGTTGACGCAAGCTTCATGCTGTTAAATGTAACTTTGTAGGGAAGTTCTCTTCTCTGACACTCTGTCTTTGGTAACATTATCTGTTAACCTCTGCAGTATTTCCTCCCAATCTTGGCCAACTTTCCTTGTTCAGCGACTCTCTCCTTGTCCCAGGCCTTTGTTAATATTCTTCCCCGTTCCTCTCTTCCCACCCCCTCCCTCCCTGTCTTTCCCAATATTCATCCCAGAACTTTTGATTTCCTGCCCTCTGTCCCACTTCTTCCATCTCTGGACCAATATTCATCCGTGATCCTCTCTGCCTTGGTCAACACTCATCCCTGAGTCCCTGATTCCCCACCCTCCTCCATCACCTCTTCCACCTCTGGAGAAACCTTCGTCCTCCTTGCTCCCTGCCATTTGGAGAAGACCCACCAATACCCTTTGCTTCACATGTTCTCAATTTAACTATGCCTAGCTAGAAAAAGTCATTGAGTAAACTGTTTGGCATACAAAGCTTCACCATTATCTATATGGTCTATATTACAATATTGACTGATCATCAACCCTTTACTATTACCTTTAAACAAAGAACAAATAAAATGTCAGCCCAGGAACAGGCCCTTTGGCCCTCCAAGCCTGCACCAACCATGCTGCCCGACTTAACTAAAACCCCCTACCCTTCCAGGGACCATATCCCTCTATTCCCACCCTATTCATGTATTTGTCAAGACGCCCCTTAAAAGTCACTCCCATATCCGCTTCCACTACCTCCCCCGGCAGCGGGTTCCAGGCACCCACCACCCTCTGTGTAAAAGATCTGCCTTGTACATCTCCTTTAAACTTTGCTCCTCGCACCTGAAACTTGTGCCCCCTAGTAATTGACTCTTCCACCCTGGAAAAAGCTTCTGACTATCCACTCTGTCCATGCCTCTCATAATCTTGTAGACTTCTATCAGGTCTCCCCTCAACCTCCGTCGTTCCAGTGAGAACAAACCAAGTTTCTCCAATCTCTCCTCATAGCTCATGCCCTCCATACCAGCCAACATCCTGGTAAATCTTTTCTGTACCCTCTCCAAAGCCTCCACATCCTTCTGGTAGTGTGGCGACCAGAATTGAACACTATATTCCAAGTGCGGCCTAGCTAAGGTTCTATAAAGCCACAACATGACTTGCCAATTTTTAAACTCAATGCCCCAGCCGATGAAGGCAAGCATGCCGTATGCCTTCTTGACTACTTTCTCCACCTGCATTGCCACTTTCAGTGATGTGTGTACCTGTACACCCAGATCCCTTTGCCTATCAATACTCTTAAGGGTTCTGCCATTTACTGTATATTTCCTATCTGTATTAGACCTTCCAAAATGCATTACCTCACATTTGCCCAGATTAAACTCCATCTGCCATCTCACCCGCCCATGTCTCCAATCAATTTATATCGTGCTGTATCCTCTGATGGTCCTCATCGCTATCTGCAAATCCACCAACCTTTGTGTCGTCTGCAAACTTACTAATCAAACCAGTTATATTTTCCTCCAAATCATTTATATATATTACAAACAGCAACGGTCCCAGCACTGATCCCTGAGGAACACCACTTGTCACAGTCCTCCAGTCAGAAACGTACCTTTCCACTGCTACCCTCTGTCTTCTTTGCCTGAGCCAATTTTGTATCCACCTTGCCAGCTCACCTCTGAGCCCATGCAGCTTCACCTTCTGCAGCAAACTGCCATGAGGGACCTTGTCAAAGGCCTTACTGAAGTCCATGTAGACAACATCCACTGCCCTACCCGTATAAAGGCACATTGTCTCCTTTACACCCTGGTCATGGTTACAAATGCCATAGCATTTGTGGTCTGTTGCACGTTCTTAGTCATTATTCATGCACACTCAAAGTGACCAGAAGTTACTATCATGAGATCTTGTACATCTCAACAAACCATCGAAAAACCCGATGAAAATTCTGCATGATTTAGTAAACCTGAAAAAGATTGTTAAGTTTATTTTATTAGTGTCACAAGTATCTGGCTGTATCACAGCTTGGTATGGTTCCTGCTCATTCCATGGCCGCAAGAAACTACAAAAGGTCGTGAATGTAGCCCAGTCCATCACACAAACCAGCCTCCCATCCATTCATTCTGTCTGTGCTTCTGGCTGCCTCAGAAAATCAGCCAGCATAATTAAGGGCCCCACGCACCTCGGACATTCTCTCTTCCACCTTCTTCCATCGGGAAAAAGATACAAAAGTCTGAGGTCATGTACCAACCGACTCAAGAATGGCTTCTTTCCTGCTGTCATCAGACTTTTTAATGGACTTATCTCGCACTAAGTTGATCTTTCTCTCCACCCTAGCTATGACTGTAACACTGCATTCTGCACTCTCTCCTTCCCTCTATGAATGGTATGTTTTGTCTGTATAGCATATAAGAAACAAAACTTTTCACTTTATACTAATACAGGTGACAATAATATTAAATCAAATCAAGTAGGCTTATTTTAATACTGCGATTAAGTTAATCATAGAATAATAGAACCCTACAGTGCAGAAGGAGGCCATTCAGCCCACCGAGTCTGCACCGACCACAATCCCACCCAGACCCTATCTCCATAACCTCACACATTTACTAGCTAGTCCCCCTGACACTAAGGGGCAATTTAGCATGGCCAATCCACCTAACCCACACATCTTTGGACTGTGGGAGGAAACCCGTAGCACCCGGAGGAAACCCACGCAGATATAGGGAGAATGTGCAAACTCCACACAGACAGTGACCCAAGCTGGGAATCGAACCTAGGTCCCTGGTGCTGTGAGGCAGCAGTACTAACCACTGTGCCGCCCTGTGAAACTGTGAAAATCCTGGAGTCACCACACTCCAGCGCCTGTTCGGGTACACGGAGGCAGAATTTAACGTGGCCAATGCACCTAACCAGCACGTCTTTCGGACTTGTGGGAGGAAACCGGAGTGCCTTTTGGCTAAGATCAAGTGTAGTATGGTCGGCAGCCCATGGTCGGCTGCACTTGGTTGAGGTCATTAGGTTACACTGAAGCTTCATATGTTTCATATGAAGCAATTTTTTAAAGCGGCATCTCGGACTTTTGGCTGGGATGCGGGTGGGCTCGGGTCTTGGAGGGGGGGCCTCCCCCTTCTCCAATCAGCTTGGCTCATGTAGATCAGGCCCAGGACAGGGTGGTTTGGTTGCTCGCCCTGTCTTGTCAGCCTGGATCTGAAATGTCTCAACTTGTTGAGACTCTGAATTGGATTTGATTTGATTAAATTGGAAAAGTATTAAAAAAAAGTAAGGGAGAGTAAGGATTGGTCAGTAAGGGAGAGTGCTGATTGGTCAGTAAAGGAGAGTACTGATTGGTCAGTAAGGGAGTGTGCTGATTGGTCAATAAGTGTTACTTTTGATTCTCTGAAACTGACAGTGAGTTCAGACTAAAAGCAGTAGTCAGAATATGGGGCAGAAAATAAATCAGGAGATAGAAAAGGCATATAAAAAAATATAAAAACTATTACAATGACTTCAATATGCAGGTGGATTGGGAAAATCAGGTAGGTAGTGGATCCCAAGGAAAGTAATTTGTGGAATGTCTAAGTGAAGTCGGAAAATATACCTCGAGGCTGGTATGAGTCAAAATACAGTCAGGCTTTATTCTCACAAGCTTATGGGAGAACTTGACCCCTTGAAAGCGGAAGCCAAAGTTCTCTCTGAACACAAGAAGCGTGGATATTTATACATCAGGGTTCCCAATACAAGCCATAAAGCAAAGTCCAGTTAACAGTCCTTGATCATAAATTATAGTTCCTTTAACAGCTTCTAATAGTCTCTGGATCATGGTTAGAGACCATCTGGTATCCTTGGGTCATAAAGCACAATTCTCCTGGTCGTTGCAGTCAAGGTGTCCCCTCTGGTCCCCTGCTCTTCCCGCAGCTTTTCCTTTGAGGTGACTGAGTATGAGTGTAGTTGTCCCAGTGGGAGTCCTCCTTCAAACGGCCATTCTCGCACTCTACCATTTGCTTCCTTTGTTTAAATCATACACAAGCCTATGAGAAAGAAAGACTTACCCCCCTAACATCTAAATTTAACTGTCTGTTTTATCAGAATGATACAAACAAGCAAGGGAACCACGAACAAATGGCTTATACTAAAAGTTAAAGATGAAACCAAGAACAAATGGCTTATATTACTACCAGGAGCAATGTAAACAAAAGGAGGCTAGCCATAAGGAAGAGTTATGTTTGTGATACATTCCAGGTACAAAGTTCAACCTTTTAGGCACAAAATACATTGAGTACAAAAAACATTAACCCTTTCCCTTCTTCACTAAGAGATGGGTTTTTTTGGAGCAGCTTGTGACAGAGCCTACTAGGGAACAGGCAATTCTGGATTTGGTGATGTGTAATGAGGCAGACTTGATTAGGGAACTTAAGGTGAAGGAATCCTTAGGGAGCAGTGACCACAATATGATAGAATTTACTCTGCAGTCTGAGAGGGAGAAGCTGGAATCAGATGTAATGGTATTACAATTAAATAAAGGTAACTACAAAGACATGAGGGAGGAGCTGGCCAGAGTTGATTGGAAAGGGAGCCGAGCAGGGAAACAGTGGAACAGCAATGGCAGGAGTGTTTGAGAGTTATTCAGGAGGCACAACAGAAATTCATCCCAAGGAGGAGGAAACATGCTAAGGAGAGGATGAGGCATCCATGGCTGATGAGGGAAGTCAAGGACAGCATAAAAGCAAAAGAAAAAGCATACAAAGTGGCAAGGATTAGTGGGATTGAATGGCGGAGCAGACTCGATGGGCCAAGTGGCCTAATTCTGCTCCTATGACTTATGGTCTTATGGTCTCAGGTGTTTGGACAGAAGAAGAGAGAGATTTTTGCTGATGGGATGAACTGAAGTGAGTGAGGATGAAATGAGATGAGTGGAGGTTCTCATGGATAGAAACAATGGATGAATGTCTTGTTTCTACGTTGTACATACTACACATGTAATTCTATGCAAGACCTTTTGATATAAAGCTGTTTGTGTTTCACGGTGATTGAAACACCATTAGATAATGAATGGAAAGTTTATTATCATTTCTTGTATCCAGCAAACTGAAAAAAAGTTTTGTGAATAGTTTCAAAGATGACAGCAGATACGAGCAGGAATTACTCAGGCCTTGGACGACATGGATACAATCTTCTCTCTCTTCCCCACCCCATCCTTCACTCACTTAATGACATTATCAACCATCCAACCAATAAAGAACAGAGCTCTCCTGGCAATGAGACAACAGATCGATAATAAAGTATCCAGTTATGTTCCAGCAGGAGAACACAATGATGCAAACTTTGTGAGATTCCATTTGTCCCAACATGGAAATGTTCAGGAGAGAAACATTTTTGCCTCTCTGGCCATTTCTAGATCACAAATACCCAGTTTCTCTTCATTCTTTTCTTCAGTATGAGTCTCTCCAATGGTCTCTTCAAATTGCTGTGTTAGTGGCCTGGACAGTCTCTCTGTGCCGTCCATTCCAAGCCTTTACCACCTGAGAGAGTCATCAGTAAGAAAGAAAGAATTAATCTGTATTTGAATGTTAACTTCCTCAGAATGTCAATGTCATTCCACAGCGACTTCCCGACACTCGGAATGGAAAGCGCCTGTCTCTCCCAAACTTCCTGATTTAGGCTGGGTGGGACTCAAGAAGCGAGGTGTGTCCCCAGATATTGTGGCGGGTGGGGATCTGGGTATCATGGTGGGGAGTGGGGGGTCTGGACATGGAGGGCTAGGGTTTTGGACATCATGGGAGGTTTTAGTTCCAGACATTCGGGTCTGAGGGTCCATATCTCATGGTGGTGGGATAGGGCTGGACTCACATCTCCTTTAAACTTTCCCCCTTTTACCCGAACCCTATGTCCCCTCGTAATTGACATTCCTACGCTGGGAAAATGACTGACTATCCATTCCATCCACACCCCTCATCATTTTGTAACCTTCTATCAGGTCGCCCCTCAGCCTCCGAAGTTCAAGTGAAAAATAAAACAAGTTTGTCCAATCTCTCCTCAAAGTTGTTCCCCTCCAAACCAGGCAGCATCCTGGTAAACTTTTTCTGTACTCTCTCCAAAGCCTCCACATCCTTCTGGTAGTGTGGCGACCAGAGCTCAATATTCCAAATGTGGCTTAATTGAAGTTCTAAACAACTGCAAAATGCTTGGCCATTTTTATACTCTATGCCACAGCCAATGTTGACATATGTGCCATATGCCTTCTTGACTGCCTTATCCACTTGCATTGCCACTTTCAGGGAAACGTGGACCCCTTTTATGTGAATGCTTCTAAATGTCCTGCCATTTACTGTATTCTCCTGCATTAGACCTTTCAAAATGCATCACCTCGCATTTGTCTTGATTAAGTTCCATCTGCCATTTCTCCATCCAAGTCTCCAGCCTATCTATATTCTGCTGTATCCTTTGGCAATCCTCCTCACTATCTGTAACTCCCCAAATCCTAGTGCCATCTGCAAATTTACTAATCAGACCACCTACATTCTCCTCCAAATCAATGATACATATTGCAGACAACAGGGGTCACCGGAGTGATCCCTACAAAATGTCACTCATCACAGATCTCCAGTCAGAAAAACACCCTTCCACCACTGTAGAACCAAGCCAGTTCTGTATCCACCTTATTTGCTCACAATGGATCCCCTGTGACTTCACCTTCTGTACCAGCCTGCCATGGGGGACCTTGTCAAAGGCCTTTCTAAAGTCCATGTAGGGGTTGTCATACAGACTGGAGTGATGTGGTATGCAGTGTTGGTTTGGTCGGAGGATATCACCTTAGGGAGGATGGGGTGTTGTGTTTTTTGGGTGGAGAATGGTCGGGGCAGGGGGGTAGGGGTGGATTTGGGTCCAGGGTGTTTGTTGTTCATCTCAGGGGTTCAGGTTCGGGAACTCCTTGTTTGGGAATAGCATTAGAGGTGGGTGCTTATTTGAGGGGAATGATGTGGGGGGTTCCCCTCAGGGTGTATGGAGTGTACTGTGTGGGGCTTAGTCTGGTGTTTAAAATAGTTACTCTGAAGGTAGAATTATTTTTTCCCTTCTAACAATTTCAGAGTAACTATTGGCCGGATTTTCCAGCCACTCGGCCAGATGCTTTCCAGCAACACAGGCGGCTTGCTATTGGCTGACAGTGGGATCTTCCGGCCCTGCCAATGTCCATGGTGTTTTGTGTGGCTCGCACCCTCTGTCGCTGGGGAATGTAGTAAATGGCAGAACCCTTAAGAGTATTGATAGGCAGAGGGATCCGGGTGTACAGGTACACAGGTCACTGAAAGTGGCAATGCAGGTGGAGAAGGTAGTCAAGAAGGCATATGGCATGCTTGCCTTCATAGGCTGGGGCATTGAGTTTAAAAATTGGCAAATCATGTTGCAGCTTTATGGAACTTTAGTTAGGCCGCACTTGGAATATAGTGTTCAATTCTAGTCGCCACACTACCAGAAGGATGTGGAGACTTTGGAGAGGATACAGAAAAGATTTACCAGGATGTTGTCTGGTATGGAGGGCATTAGTTATGAGGAGAGGTTGGAGAAACTTGGTTTGTTCTCACTGGAGCGACGGAGGTTGAGGGGCGACCTGATAGAAGTCTACAAGATTATGAGAGGCATGGACAGAGTGGATAGTCAGAAGCTTTTTCCCAGGGTGGAAGAGTCAATTACCAGGGGGCATAGGTTTAAGGTGCGAGGGGCAAGGTTTAAAGGAGATGCACGAGGCAGATTTTTTACACAGAGTAGTAGGTGCCTGGAACTCGTTGCCGGGGGAGGTAGTGGAAGCGGATACGGTAGTGACTTTTAAGGGGCGTTGTGGTGAACCATCGTTGGTTCCCACCAGGTAGTACTGAGCCAGGGTCTGGCCAGTACTATGAGTCTGTATATATGTTACTGTTGGGGTTAGGGTTGGGCTGTTCTACCTGTAATATAGTTATTATGGTACATCCCAGTCGGGCTCCGCCTCCTGGGAGAGGTATAAAGGCCACTGCTCTGTCTGGGACCCCTCAGTCTGGGATCGTGTATTATATATGGTAGCTCTATTGTAGTAGTCAATAAAAGCCTTTATTTCCTCGAGCATCTCTGGCCTCGTGAGTTATATCGCGCATCAATTTTATTGACTACTAACTGAACTCTCGTTGAAAAAAAAGAAAACGATACAGAGAGCATGGAGCAAATGCTTAAACCCGACCGGCTTACGCTGGACCCACGTGCGGCGGGCGCCTCGAACACCTTCGACCACTGGTTGAAATGTTTTCAGGATTACCTCGAAACCTCCGCAGCGGTCACCACAGACGACGACAGACTCCGGGTCCTCCACGCGAGGGTAAGCGACGCTGTATATTTAGCGATCCGTGCGGCCACCGACTACAAAGGGGCCCTCGAGCTTCTTAAGAAGCGCTACATTAAACCGCCAAACGAGATGCATGCTTGATATCTCTTAGCCAGTCGATGACGGCAGCCCGGCGAAACGACGGAACAGTATGCGTGCGAGCTCCTACAGCTAGCCAGGGGCTGTAACTGCAAAGCAGTGTCGGCAGACCAGAACATGAACGACCTCGCTCGAGATGTGTTTGTGGCGGGAATCGGATCATCTTATATCCGACTTCGGCTGTTGGAGCAAGGTAATCTCGATCTCACTAAGTCTACAGAGCTAGCGGATACGCTAGAAACGGCCTCCAAAAGCCTGGCGATGTATCCCGACGACCATGTGGAGACATCGTGGCAGGGGCAGTCACAGACCCCACTTCATCCAGCGTGTCCGAAAAGCGGCGTGATTGCGTTCCCACCCTCGGGCCTGACGACGGCAGCAGCTCCAGGCGGCCCACGGTGTTACTTCTGTAGGGGAGTGAAACACACTCGGCAGCGATGTCCCGCTAAAACGGCGTTGTGCTCCGCCTGCGGCAAGAAGGGGCATTATTCGAAGGTATGTCGATCCAAACTTACATCCAGGAACAGCAGTGCGGCGTGTGACTCCCCGGAGCCGGTTTCCTCGTCGTCGGCATCGTCAAGGGTTTCTTCCACGTGCGAGGCCAGGACGTCGCCATTCCAGACGATGGAGTCGCAAGAGATGCGCGACCACCAGGGGTCGCTGATTTTGGCGCCATCGCCCACGTGCAACCTATGGGAGCAGCCATTTTGGTCGGCACCGACCGCGAATGACCAGCAGGGGTCGCCATCATCCATCTCAGCTGCCTGCAGTGGCGCTCACGAACCAACGGTGGTGTCGATCATCCTGGACCAGGCAAAGCCTCACAGACTCGACAAGTCCATGATGGACATACAGGTAAACAAACGCACGATTTATTGTCTGTTTGACAGCGGGAGCACGGAGAGCTTTATTCACCCAGACGCCGTGAAGCGGTGTGGCCTCCAGATCCAGCCTGTCAAGCAGACAATTTCGATGGCGTCCAGGTCCCGGTCTGTCACCGTGCTAGGGAGTTGCGTGGTAAATCTAACGGTGCAGGGCACGGTTTACGAGAGCTTCAAGCTCCTGGTGTTACCGCACCTTTGCGCGCCAATACTCCTCGGACTAAATTTCATGGTCCACTTGAAGAGTGTAACCCTACAGTACGGTGGGCCACTCCCTCCGCTTTCAGTGGGAGAACAGCAACCTCCAAATTGCCCAACGCGCTCCACCTGTAGTCTCTCGACGCTTAGGATTACCGTCTTGGTTGACGTACTCAGGACCTGTCCTCCTGCGGCGACATGTTAGGACCCGCAAGTCCGACCCTTTGGTTGAACAGGTCCATCTCCTCCACGCCAACCCTCAGTATGCTTATATGGCATACCCTGACGGGCGAGAGGACACGGTCTCGATTCGAGACCTGGCGCCAGCAGGGGGCTTGGAAACCCCTGTCGCTCCCATACCTCCTGTTAGAGACCCCCCAACTATTGTTTCCCCTCCTGACACGGCGCGGGCAGCATCGGGACCATCACTTAACCCTTTTACTCCTGTGTACAGCTTGCCTGAGTCCAGGAGATCTTTGCCACTTCAAGGCGTGCCCGAGTTCAGCGGATCGTCACCACCTCGGGGTCAACCGGCCCGTGAGACATTGGAGGAGCCGTTGGACACCGCCTTGGGGAGAACGCCACCGCGAGTGCCTATACCGGTGTCATCGCCGGTGTTGAGGAGGTCACAACGACGGTGCGGTCCCCCTGACCGTCTGAACTTATAGACTAATGACCAATTGTTCTGTGTTTTTTTGTACCCCGCCGGCCTTTGTCTTCAAAGGAGGGGTGAATGTTGTGAACCATCGTTGGTTCCCACCAGGTAGTACTGAGCCAGGGTCTGGCCAGTACTATGAGTCTGTATATATGTTACTGTTGGGGTTAGGGTTGGGCTGTTCTATATGTTACTGTTGGGGTTAGGGTTGGGCTGTTCTACCTGTAATATAGTTATTATGGTACATCCCAGTCGGGCTCCGCCTCCTGGGAGAGGTATAAAGGTCACTGCTCTGTCTGGGACCCTTCAGTCTGGGATCGTGTATTATATATGGTAGCTCTATTGTAGTAGTCAATAAAAGCCTTTATTTCCTCGAGCATCTCTGGCCTCGTGAGTTATATCACGCATCAGGCGTCTTGACAAGTACATGAATAGGATGGGAATAGAGGGATATGGTCCCCGGAAGAGTAGGGGGTTTTAGTTAAGTTGGGCAGCATGGTCAATGCGGGCTTGGAGGGCCAAGGGGCCTGTTCCTGTGCTGTAATTTTCTTTGTTCTTTGTTCATACCTAGGGTGTAGAGAAAGATCAACTTAATATAAGGTAGGTCCATTCAAAAGTCTGGTGTCAGCAGGGAAGAAGCTGTTCTTGAGTCGGTTGGTACGTGATCTCAGATATTGTTATCTTTTTCTCAGTGGAGGAAAGTGGAAGAGTGTGTGTCTGGGGTGCATGGGGTCCTTGATTGTGCTGGCTTCTTTTCCATGGCAGTGGGAAGCATCGTGGGAAGTATAGACAGATTCAATCGATGGGAGGCTGCCTTGTGTGATGGACTGGGCTTCGCTGATGATCCTTTGTAGTTTCTTGTGGTCTTGGTCAGAGCAGGAGCCATACCAAGCCATACCAGAAAAAATGCTTTCTATAGTGCATCTATAAACGTTGGTGAGAGCCGTAGTGGACATGCCAAATTTCCTTAGTCTCTTGAGAAAGTAAAGGCGTTGGTGGGCTTTCTTAACTATAGTGTCGGCATGGGGGGACCAAGGTAGGGTTTGGATGATCTGCACACCTTGAAACTTGATGCTTTCGACCATTTGTGCTGTACCGTTCTATGTTCTATGTTCTATGTTCTATTTCCACTTCTTCCCTGTTGATGTGGACAGGGGAATGTCCTCCACTATGCTTCTGGAAGTCGATGACTATCTCCTTCATTTTACTGATATTGAGAGAGAGATTATTGTTGCTGCACCAGTTCACCAGATTCTCTATCTCATTCCTGTACTCTGTCTCATCATTGTTAGAGATCTGACCCACTACGGTGGTGTCTTCGAAAATAGAATTGGAGCAGAATTTGGCCTAACAATCATAAGGGTATAAGGAGTATAGTAAGGGGCCGAGAACACAGTCTTTTGGGGCACCAGTGTTGAGGATAATCGTGGATAAAAAAGTGTCTTTGCCTGTCATAGAGTCATAGAGGTTTACCGCAGGATAACAGGCTCTTCAGCCCAACTTGTCCATGCCACCCTTTTTTTTAACCCCTAAGTCCCAATTGCCTGCATTTGGCCCATGTCCCTCTATACCCATCTTGCCCATGTAACTGTCTAAACGCTTTTTAAAAGACAAAATTGTACCCGCCTCTACTACTACCTCTGGCAGCTTGTTCCAGGCACTCACCACCCTCTGTGTGAAAAAATTGCCCCTCTGAGCCCTTTTGTATCTCTCCCCTCTCACCTTAAACCTATGCCCTCTAGTTTTAAACTCCCCTACCTCTGGGAAAAGATGTTGACTTTCTAGCTGATCTATACCGCTCATTATTTTATAGACCTCTATAATGTCACTCCTCAGCCTTCTATGCTCCAGAGAAAAAAGTCCCAGTCTATCAAGCCTCTTTTTATAACTCAAACCATCAAGTCTCAGTAGCATCCTAGTAAATCTCTTCTGCACTCTTTCTAGTTTAATAATATCCCTTCTCTAATAGGGTGACCAGAACTGTACACAGTATTCCAGATGTGGCCTTACCAATGTCTTGTACAACTTCAACAAGACGTCCCAACTCTTGTATTCAATGTTCTGACCAAAGGAACCAAGCATGCTGAATGCCTTTTTCACCAATCTGTCCACATGTGACTCCACTTTCAAGGAGTTATGAACCTGTACCCCCAGATTTCTTTGTTGTGTAACTCTCCCCAACACCCTACCATTAACTGAGTAAGTCCTGCCCTAATTCAATCTACCAAAATGCATCACCTCGCATTTATCTAAATTAAACTCCATCTGCCATTTGTCAGCCCACTAGCCCAATTGATCAAGATCCCGTTGCAACCGAAGATAACTTTCTTCACTGTCCACTGTGCCACCAATCTTGGTGTCATCTGTAAACTTACTAGCCATGCCTCCTATATTCTCATCCAAATCATTAATATAAATGACAAATAACAGTGGATCCAACACCGATCCCTGAGGCACACCGCTGGTCACAGGTCTCCAGTTTGAAAAACAACCCTCTACAACTGCCCTCTGGCCTCTGTCATCAAGCCAGTTTTTTATTCATTTAGCTACCTCACCCTGGATCCCTTGAGATTTAACCTTATGCAACAACTTACCATGCGGTACCTTGTCAAAGGCCTTGCTAAAGTCCATGTAGACAACATCAACTGCACTGCCCTCATCTACCTTCTTGGTTACTGAAGTAGGCAATTTTCCAAAAGCCATATTGGCACCATTCATAACGTGCCTACAATGCAGAGGGGAACACCGGATGGATATTCGTTCAAACCCCCTCTGCACAGCTGAGAGACCTTTAAATTTCAAAGCCAACGAAAGACCCTTATTCTGCCCAGCAACAGCGCGAAGCTGCATTTTAAACCGGCCTTTGGCCAAGGAAGATCGGGATATCTGCGAGTCAAGACCGAGAGTGGGCTATATGGCATAACCAGACTATCAATAAAATATTACAGGAATAAAATGGCCAAGGCAGGCAAAGAAACTTAACAAACTAGGGTAAAAGGAATAAAAGATTAGATTAAATCTCCCTACACACAGCAGGACAAAATGACATTAACACCTAATCTCGCAAGCAGGGAACACAGACACAAAACAATGAGGTCAATTCAGATAAGGGGACACATAGAGGGGATAATGGGAAACACATTAAAACACCGGGGCAAGAACAGGTAGTCCCATTAACACAAACACACACCATACAAATGCAAATTGACAAGCCTCCCAGAGAACTTCCTGACCTGACAGACCACTTTATACATATTGTAAAAATGCATAATCAAATGTTCCCGCTCGAATTTGGATCCCTATAAAGATCCAGAGCTGATGTGAAAGGATTGAGATCAACGTGGCCAAGCCACTGTTTCGGAGCTGGTTACGTTGGTTCTCCCTGGGTTCCCAGTAATTGTACAATAAAGAAAAACACTTTGAACCTTGCCTTGCGACTCGACCTCCTTGAATGCACTGGTACAAGGGATTTTTCCCTACAACAGTTACCCCTTCAAAAAACTCAATCAAATTTGTGAGACATGATTTTCCATTCACAAAGCCATGCCGACTGTCCCTAATCAATCTTTGCGTCTCTAAATACCTGTAGATCCTGTCTCTCAAAATACATTCCAACAACTTACCCACCACAGATGTGAGGCTCACTGGCCTGTAGCTCCCAGGCTTTTCCCTGCAGCCCTTTTAAACAAAGGCACAACACTTGCCACCCTCCAATCTTCAGGCACCTCACCTGTGGCTATCGATGATTCAAATATCTCTGCTAGGGGACCTGCAATTTCCTCCCTAGCCTCCCACAATGTCCTGGGTACACTTCATCAGGTCCCGGGGATTTATCTACCTTGATGCACTTTAAGACCTCCAGCACCTTCTTCTCTGTAATATGTACACTCCTCAAGACATCACTATTTATTTCCCCAAGTTCCCTAACATCCATGCTTTTCTCAACAGTAAATACTGATGAGAAATAATCATTTAGGATCTCACTCATCTCTTGTGGACCTGCACATAGATGACCTTGTTGATCCTTAAGAGGCCCTACTCTCTCCCTAGTTACTCTTTTGGCCTTTATGTATTTGTAGAAGCTCTTTGGATTCGCCTTTGCCTTATCTGCCAAAACAATCTCGTGTCCCCTTTTTGCCCTCCTGATTTCTCTCTTAACTCTACTCCTTTCATTCTTACATTTCTTACATTCTTCAAGGGAATCACTTGATCCCAGCTGCCTATGCACGTCATGTGCCTACTTCTTCTTCTTGACCAGGGCCTCAATATCCCGAGTCATCCAGGGTTCCCTACTTCTACCAGCCTTGCCCTTCACTCTAAGAGGAATGTGCTTCCCCTGAACCCTGGTTAACACACTTTTGAAAGCCTCCCACTTACCATATGTCCCTTTGCCTTCCCACAGTCTCCCCCAATTAACTTTTGACAGTTCCTGCCTGATACCATCAAAATTGGCCTTACTCCAATTTAGAATTTTAACTTTTGGGCCAGACCTAACATTCTGCATAGCTATCTTAAAACTAATAAAATTATGGTCACTGGTCCCAAAGTGATCCCTCGCTAACACTTCTTCAACTGCCCTTCCTTATTTCCCAAGAGGAGGTCAAGTTTTCCCCCTCTCTAGTTGGGCCATCCACATACTGAATGAGAAATTCCTCCTGAATACACTCAACAAATTTCTCTCCATCCAACTCTCGAATACTATGGCTGTCCCAATCAATGTTGGGAAAGTTAAAATCCCCCACTATTACCACTCTATTTTTCTTGGAGCTATCTGTAATCTTCTTACATACATGCTCCTCAATTTCCCACTGACTATTTGGGGGCGTATATACAACCCTATCAAAGTGATTCCCCCTTATTTCTCAGTTCTACCCATATAGATGAGTGGGAAAGCAAATTGCGTGGAGGACACAGAGAGTCTGCAGAGAGATTTGGATAGGCTAGGTGAGTGGGCAAGGATCTGGCAGATGGAGTATAACGTTGCTAAGTGTGAGGTTATCCACTTTGGAAGGAATAATAGTAAAATGGACTATTATTTAAATGGTGAAAAATTACAACATGCTACTGTGCAGAGGGACCTGGGGGTCCTTGTGCATGAATCACAAAAACTCAGTTTGCAGGTGCAGCAGGTAATCAAGAAGGCAAATGGAATGTTGGCCTTTATCGCGAGAGGGATGGAGTATAAAAGCAGGGAGGTCATGCTGCAACTGTACAGGATACTGGTGAGGCCGCACTTAGAGTACTGTGTACAATTGTGGTCCCCTTATTTAAGAAAGGATATATTAGCTTTGGAAGGGGTACAGAGAAGGTTCACCAGATTGATTCCAGAGATGAGGGGGTTAGCTTATGAGGAGAGATTGAGTAGACTGGGCCTGTACTCATTGGAGTTTAGAAGGTTGAGGGGAGATCTTATAGAGACATATAAGATAATGAAGGGGCTAGACAGGGTAGAAGCAGCGAGGTTATTTCCACTTACAATGGAAACAAGAACGAGGGGGCATAGCCTACGGGGGAGTCAATTTAGAACAGAGTTGAGGAGGAACTTCTTCTCCCAGAGGGTAGTGAATCTTTGGAATTCTCTGCCCAATGAAGCAGTAGAGGCTACCTCATTAAATGTGTTTAAGTCACAGATAGATAGATTTTTAACCATAAAGGGAATTAAGGGTTATGGGGAGCGGGTGGGTAAGTGGAACTGAACCCACTATCAGATCAGCCATGATCTTATTGAATGGCGGGGCAGGCTCGAGGGGCTAGATGGCCTACTCCTGCTTCTGTTTCTTATGTTCTTATGTTATGTTCTTATATAGACTCAGTGGCCGAACCCTCGGATATATCCCCTCTTAGTACTGCCGCGATGTTTTCCCTAATCAAAAGTGTAATCCTTACTGATTGCGGTCTCGGGTAAGGATGTCTAGGGTCCAGTCACAAAGGGAGGAACTGAGCCCTAGGCCACCGAGTTTAAAGATGAGTTTTGTAGAAATTATGGTGTTGAAAACTGAGCTGTGGTCAATTAATAAGAGTCTGACATAAATGTCTTTGTTATCCAGGTGTAGCAGGGTTGAGTGCAGGGCCAGGGAAATGGCGTCTGCTGTGGACTTGTTGTGGTAATGGGCAAACTGTAGTGGATCTCGGCAATCTGGGAGGCCGGAGTTGATTCTTGCCTTAACTAAACTTTCGAAGTTGACCGGAATATTGGGAGAAGAGCACTTGTTTTCAAATAGTGCCATGCGATCCTTCACATTTAACTGATTGAAAAAGCCTCTTATTTAAAACACAACGGGGATGATTCTCCCAACCTGCCATGCTAAAAGATTAGCACGGCGGGACGGGAGAATCACGTGTCGGCCAATATGCGGAATTAGCACATGCGTTCCCGACGCATGCACATCTCCCAGTGCCGGATATCCGCTGCCATCGGAACCATGCTAGAAACCGCAGGAACACCAGGTAAAACACTTAAATATATTCTACATCTTTTTTAATGTGACTAGCATGCCTGGGACTGAATTCTCCAGACCCGCTGGCATCTCCCACCCATCAGGAGTATTTCACTCCAGCAGGGTTCAGACAAGCTCCCCATTTTCGGGTAACTAGCGTGACAACCCTGCTGGAGTGAGGGGGGGTTATTGGGGTCCCCCAGGGGTCAGGCAGTTGGTGGGTGGTGCCCCCTAGGCATGGGCACCCTGGCAGTGCCAGTCTGCACTCCTTGGCACTGTCCAAGGGACAAAGTGACCATGCCCAGGGGGCGCCACCCACCAACAGAGTGTGGGCGATTCTAGTGTGAACTCCCACTGAAAAAACAATCGTGATTTACACCAGTTTTCCCGCAAATTCAGCACTTTGAACTTTTTGGGAGAGTCGCAGCCAACATTTGTGATAATACTATTCACCTAGGCTGAATATTCCCAACCTCTATTTGACCCGAAGTGAATCGCTAACTTCATAAAACTGCCCATTCCCACCACTTTATCTTTAGATTTAACCTTTTTTGGAATGTGTGCATTGCTGGCAAGGTCACAATTTATTCCCCATCCTAAATTGCCCTCAATGACTTGATGGTGAGCTGAACTGTTGTAATTTACCTGGTGTAGGCACACCCACAGTGCTGCTGAGAAGGGTGTTCCAGGAGTTTGACCCAGAAAATGGAGGCACAGTGATATGGTTCCAAGACAGGGCAGTGGGTGAGTTGATAGAGAACTTGCAAGTGATGATGATCCCATGTGTCAGCTGTCATTTTTCTTCCAGGTGATGGAGGTTGCAACTGAAAGAATCTAAGTTACTGCTGAATGTCTTGAAAATTGTACAAACTGCTGCCAAAATGGGCTGGTGATGGAGAAAATAATTGTTTCAACATGGGACTGGGATGCCAATCAAGCAGGCTGCTTGCCCTGGGTGGATTGAGTTTTAGTGATGTTGGACTGGCACTTATCCTAGCAATTTATCCCAGCAACACAGGCGATGGGGACTAGCTTAGTGATTTTAAAAAAAGGGCAGCATGGACAAGTTGGGCTGAAGAGCCTGTTTCCATGCTGTGAACATCTATGACTCAATAAGTGAAGAGTATTCCACCACACCACTGACTTGTGGACAGGGTTTAGAGAGTTTATTGGTGAATTTCTCACTGCAGAACCTGTAGACTCTGTCCCGCTCTTGTAGTCTCAGTATTTTGGGCTGGTCATGCCATTTTAATCTGATGGGAACTCCCAGGATACTGATGCTGGAATTTCAGCAATCATTATGCTGCTGAATGTCAAGGAGAGATGGTTAGCTTCTTGCTTGTTGGTGATAATCATTCCCTGACATTTGGGCGGCAGAAATGTTACTTGATGTTTATCAGCCCAGTCTGAATGTTGTCTCTATCTTGCTACTTCTGGACATGGACAGCCTCATTATTTAAGTAGTTAGGAATCAGTGAACATTTGCATCTTGACTATATGATGGAAGGAAGATTATTGATGGAGGAACCACTGTAAAATGTTTTGGGCCTGGGCCACCACTGTGACGAACTCCCACAGGGATTTTCTGGGACTCTGATGATATGCCTCCAACAGCCACAACCATCTTCCTTTTTTGCTAGTTATGTTTCCAACAAGTGGAGAGAATTCCCTTTGAGATTCATGAACTCCAGTTTTATTGTATTTCCTTGATGTCACTTTTTATCAAATGCTGTTTTGGTGTCAATGACAGTCACTCTCATCACATCTTGAATCAAAAGTTTATTACAACAACATCAATTTCTGTTTATATGGCATCCTTACATGATGAAACATCCTGAGGTGCTTCACAAGAGCATTTTGAAGCAAACACTAAGCCTAATAAGGAAAAATTAGGTCAGATGATGAAATACCGGTTCAAGAGTTGGTTTTAAGTATTGTCTTAAAGCAAAAACGTGAGGCAGAGAGGTGTAGGGAGGGTGTTCCAGAGATCAAGTCCCAGAGAACTGAAGGAGTGACAAACAAATGTTTCACAACTCAAATCACCGTGCTTGACAGTCCAGGATTAGATGAGGTGCAGATATCGTGGAGGTTTGTGGGTCTGGAGGAAATGACAGAATTAAGGAGGAGTGAGAGATTTATGAACAAGAGTGAGAGTTTTAAAATGAAGATGCGGCTTGACTGGGATCTAATTTGGCCACTGACCACAGGGGTGAAGAGTGCACAGGACATGGTGTAAGTAAGGACATGGGCAGAATATTGAATGATGTTAAGTTTATGAAAGATAGAATGTAAGAGACCAGCCAAGAATGAATTGGAATAGTCGAGTCCAGATGTTCCAAAGGCCTGGATGGGGAATTAGGAAAGCAAATGATTACATTAGTGTTTATAATAAAGGGATGCAGTAGAAGGATAAAGAAGTCTTACTGCAATTAGATAGCGATTTTATGGGACTGCACCCAGATTATTATTTGGTCTCCCTAGCTCAGGAAGGGTATCATTGTCTTACTGCAAAAAAATGTTCATTGCACTGATTCCCGGGAAGAAGAGACAGTCCCAATGAAAGAAGACTGAGGGCGGATTCTCCGACCTCCCCACAGTTGGGATTTTCCGGTCCCATTGTAGCAATTGGAGATTTGGCTGAGCACCAACTTTTCCGACTTGGCTGGCAATGGCGGCGGGGCACGAACGGCTTGAGAATTCCGGCCTGAGTAGACAAGGGTTGAATTTTATGGGCCCATCATTAATTGTTGGTGTGGTGGGGAATTCTGTTTTGGGAGGCTGAATTATTTACAAAGTTCTAAAAAGCAACGTTGATAAGTAAACCCTTACAAAGATAAACAAAACTCAGTCTTTGAAGTGTCATAAAATTTTATTTTTAGAATTAGTTTTATTAAAACATAGAAAATACGAAATGAAAACATACAATAGACAGACAAACAAATTCGGCCGAATGGGGCTCCAAGATAAGCTCAATGACACAACAGCACCACTGGGCTTCCTCTGCAGACCTCCACTTTCGTGCCAAAAATTTGAGCAATTATACAATTCAGTTATCTTAGATACGGCCCAGCAATTAACTTGACATGATCTCATTTAATATTCAACTTGTCAATTTATTCATGACAACATTCTTAAATCAAATTACAGTCTGACACCTTAAATAATGGTTTGTCAATTGTTCATTCAACTGTTGGATGCATACTCCCCAATCAAAATGGCTTCCTCGTTGCTTAGCAACACAAGCAATATTTTTAACTTTATTCAGCGTTTTAGAGGTCGGACAGCCAGAACTGTTTTTTCGTACCAGTCATCCCAGAATTCCCAGACTGAACTCCCTGTTCTTGAATACAAATATATATCATTTGTTCTTTGAAACAATGCATGGCTTCATAACTGTACCATATTCAAGTTACGTTGTAATCTAGTTTTCATGTTTTAGTCAATTTTAATGACACAATTAGTCCTTGAGTTTTATAATCAATTAGTGGAACTTATTAGCTTTATATTTATGATTCAAATGCCTGATTAATTTCCAAAACCTTGTGTTAAAATATTAGCCGCTTGATATCCCTATGTTAGGAATTATATCATTAAATTCCCTCCATCAGTTGGGCTTGGAAAATGCAGTGAGCCATTCAAAAGCCTATTGGCTTCAGCAGGAGACCTGTGTTCCTGAGAGTTTCAATGTATGAGCAGTGATCTAATTGGATCATGTACAATTATTCAGGGACTTTAGACAGTGAGAAAATATTTTCCCCTGTTTCGGAAGAGAGCTACAGTCTCAGAATAGGAGCTTGGCCATTTAGGACTAAGATAAGGAGAAACATTTTCATTCAATGGTTTGCTAATCTTTGGATTTTCTACAGCAGAGAGCAGCGATTGCTCAGTTATTGAGTATGTTCAAAACAGAAGTTTTTGGAGATGAATGGAATGAAGGGTTACAGACAGGGAATGTGCAGAAAAGTGTAGTTGAGCGGGAAAATCAGTACAAAAGAACAAAGAAAATTACAGCACAGGAAGAGACCCTTAGGCCCTCCAAGCCTGCACCGTCCATGCTGCTCAACTGAAGTAAAACCCACTACCCTTCCAGGGACCATATCCCTCCATTCCCATTCTATTCATATATTTGTCAAGACACCACTTAAAAGTCACTATCGTATCTGCTTCTACTACTTCCCCTGGCAGCGCGTTCCAGGCATCCACCGCCCTCTGTGTAAAAAACATGCCTCGTAAGTTTCCTTTAAATCTTGCCCCTCGCACCTTAAACCTGCGTCCCCTTGTAACTAAATCTTCCATCCCAGGAAAAAGCTTCTGACTATCCACTCTCTTCATGCCCCTCATAATCTTGTAGACCTCTATCAGGTCTTCCCTCAACCTTTGTCGTTCCAGTGAGAACAAACCAAGTTTCTCCAACCTCTCCTCATAGCTAATGAGCTTTGATCTTATTGACAGACAGAGCAGTTTTGAAGCTTCAAAGAACCTATTCTAGCTCCAATTTGTTTTTATTCATTCATGGGACATGGGTGTCGCTGGCTGGCCAGCATTTATTGCCCATCCCGAGTTGCCCAAGGGCAGATGGCAGTCAACCACATTGCTGTGGCTCTGGCATCATATGTAGGCCAGACCGGGTAAGGACGACAGATTTCCTTCCCTAAAGGACACTTGTGAACTAGGTGGGTTTTTCTGACAATAAAAATGGCTTCATGGTCATCAGTATAGAATGATAGAATCCCCACAGTACAAAAGGAGGCCATTTGGCCCATTGGATCTGTACCAACCACAATCCCACCCAGGCCCTATTCCTGTCACCCCACACATTCACTCTGCTAATCCCTCTGACACTAGAGTCAATTTAGCATGGCCAATCAACCTAACCCGCATATCTTTGGAGGAAACCCATGCAGACAGGGGGAGAAAGTGCAAACTTCACAAGACAGTGACCTGAGGCCAGAATTGAATGTGGGACCCTGGTGCTGTGAGGCAGCAGTGCTAACCACGGTACTACCATGCCACCCAGGTAGATTCCTAAATCCAGATTTTTGTTATTGAATTCAAATTCCCTCACCTGCTCTGTCGGGATTGGAACCTGAGTACCAAGAACATTACAAAGAACAAAGAACAAAGAACAGTACAGCACAGAAAACAGGCCCTTCGGCCCTCCAAGCCTGTGCCGCTCCTTGGTCCAACTAGACCAATCGTTTGTATCCCTCCATTCCCAGGCTGCTCATGTGACTATCCAGGTAAGTCTTAAACGATGTCAGCGTGCCTGCCTCCACCACCCTACTTGGCAGCGCATTCCAGGCCCCCTCCACCCTCTGTGTAAAAAACGTCCCTCTGATATCTGAGTTATACTTCGCCCCTCTCACCTTGAGCCCGTGACCCCTCGTGATCATCACCTCCGACCTGGGAAAAAGCTTCCCACTGTTCACCCTATCTATACCCTTCATAATCTTGTACACCTCTATTAGATCTCCCCTCATTCTCCGTCTTTCCAGGGAGAACAACCCCAGTTTACCCAATCTCTCCTCATAGCTAAGACCCTCCATACCAGGCAACATCCTGGTAAACCTTCTCTGCACGCTCTCTAACGCCTCCACGTCCTTCTGGTAGTGCGGCGACCAGAACTGGACACAGTACTCCAAATGTGGCCTAACCAGCGTTCTATACAGCTGCATCATCAGACTCCAGCTTTTATACTCTATACCCCGTCCTATAAAGGCAAGCATACCATATGCCTTCTTCACCACCTTCTCCACCTGTGTTGCCACCTTCAAGGATTTGTGGACTTGCACACCTAGGTCCCTCTGTGTTTCTATACTCCTGATGACTCTGCCATTTATTGTATAACTCCTCCCTA
The DNA here is from genome assembly GCF_964213995.1 of Mustelus asterias. Taxonomy (NCBI): domain Eukaryota; kingdom Metazoa; phylum Chordata; class Chondrichthyes; order Carcharhiniformes; family Triakidae; genus Mustelus; species Mustelus asterias. The sequence continues at coordinate 133,532,904 of NC_135808.1, read as the reverse complement.
CATTATTTCTTCCAAAATGCATCACTTCGCATTTATCCGGATTAAACTCCATCTGCCACCTCTCCGCCCAATTTTCCAGCCTATCTATATCCTGCTGTATTGCCCGACAATGCTCTTCGCTATCCGCAAGTCCAGCCATCTTCGTGTCATCCGCAAACTTGCTGATTACACCAGTTACACCTTCTTCCAAATCATTTATATATATCACAAATAGCAGAGGCCCCAGTACAGAGCCCTGCGGAACACCACTGGTCACAGACCTCCAGCCGGAAAAAGACCCTTCGACCACTACACTCTGTCTCCTATGGCCAAGCCAGTTCTCCACCCATCTAGCCACTTCTCCTTGTATCCCATGAGCCTTAACCTTCTTAACCAACCTGCCATGTGGGACTTTGTCAAATGCCTTACTGAAATCCATATAGATGACATCCACGGCCCTTCCTTCATCAACCGTTTTTGTCACTTCCTCAAAAAACTCCACCAAATTTGTAAGGCACGACCTCCCTCTTACAAAACCATGCTGTCTGTCACTAATGAGATTGTTCCGTTCTAAATGCACATACATCCTGTCTCTAAGAATCCTCTCCAACAACTTCCCTACCACGGACGTCAAGCTCACCGGCCTATAATTTCCTGGGTTATCCCTGCTACCCTTCTTAAACAACGGGATCACATTCGCTATCCTCCAATCCTCAGGGACCTCACCCGTGTCCAAAGAAGCGACAAAGATTTCCGTCAGAGGCCCAGCAATTTCATCTCTCGTCTCCCTGAGCAGTCGAGGATAGATGCCATCAGGCCCTGGGGCTTTGTCAGTTTTAATGTTCCCTAAAAAACCTAACACTTCCTCTCTTGTAATGGAGATTTTCTCTAACGGGTCAACACCTCCCTCCGAGACACTCCCGGTTAACACGCCCCTCTCTTTTGTGAATACCGATGCAAAGTATTCATTTAGGATCTCCCCTATTCCCTTGGGTTCTAAGCATAATTCCCCTCCTTTGTCCCTGAGAGGTCTGATTTTCTCCCTGACAACTCTTTTGTTCCTAACGTATGAATAGAATGCCTTAGGATTCTCCTTAATCCTGTCTGCCAAGAACATTTCGTGACCTCTTTTTGCCCTTCGAACTCCCCGTTTGAGTTCTTTCCTACTCTCTCTGTATTCCTCCAGAGCTCCATCTGTTTTCAGTTGCCTGGACTTAACGTACGCCTCCCTTTTCATTTTAATCAGATCCTCAATTTCCCTGGTTATCCACGGCTCTCGAGTCCTGCCTTTCCTATCTTTCCTTTTTTTTAGCTGAGTTTCTGGATTTGCCTCCCCATTTCTTATGTTGTTATGTAAGACTCTTATTTACTCACTGACTGTCAACCAAAATGGAAGTTACCTGTAAAAATAGTTGATTTTGGCAGGTTGTTTCCCATAATACTCAAAAAAAGACAAAGTAACAGCACTGAGTGTTAGCTTGTCTGCCCTTGTCACATTATTGAACTACTTGTGGCACTGATTTGCAGTTGTGAGCTAGGAGGCTCCTGCACTCAGTGTTACACTCTGGAATTACTATCAAATATAGCAGGATAGGAGGCCATTCAGCCCATCTACATTCTCTGAAGGCATCACCTAATTAATCCCACTCCCCATCTTAGAAACATAGAAACCGGAGTAGGCCATTCAGCATATCGAGGCAGTTAAAAGTAAAGTTTATTAGTCACAAGTAAGTCTTACATTAACACTGCAAATGAAGTTACTGTGAAATTCCCCTAGTCGCCACACTCGGGCACCTGTTTGGGTCAATGCACCTAACCAGCACGTCTTTCAGACTGGGAGGAAACCGGAGCACCCGGAGGAAACCCTTGTAGATACGGGGATATGCTGACTCCACACAGACAGTGACCCAAGCTGGGAATTGAACCCGGGTCCCTGGCGCTGTGAGGCAGCAGTGCTAACCACTGTGCCATCGTGCCGCCCCTTCTGCCATTTATTGAAATCCTGGCTGATCTGTGGCCTAACTCCATATACCTACCTTTGGCCCTTATCCCTTGATAGCTTTGCTTAACAAAATGTATCTATTGTGGGGCTGTTGATGTTCAGCTTGTTGCAGACTTTGTTCCGATCAAGTAGCCAGATGAAGAATTTCGAAGTTTACTAACAGCTGTTTATTTACTAACTATAGCAAGGGGCCCTCCTCCACAGTTTCTCCCATTCAGCTGATCTTTCATACATAGAAACTTACATTGAAAATAGAAGCAGGGGTAGGCCTTTCAGGTCCACTCTTCTATTCATTACGATCATGGCTGTTCATCAAATTAAATATCCTGATCCCACCTTCCCCCCTCATATCCCTTGATCCCTTTGGCCCCAAGAGCTACATCTAATTCCTTCTTGAAATCACGCAATATTTTAGCCTCAGCTGCTTTCTGTGGTTGTGAATTCCATATATTCACCACTCTTTGGGTGAAGATATTTCTCCTCACTTCAGTTCTTTGAAGAGATAACAAATAGGTTAGACCAAGGAGAGCCAATGGATGTTATCTATCTTGACTTCCAAAAGGCCTTTGACAAGGTGCCTCACGGGAGACTGCTGAGTAAAATAAGGGCCCATGGTATTCGAGGCAAGGTACTAACATGGATTGACGATTGGCTGTCAGACAGAAGGCAGAGAGTTGGGATAAAAGGTTCTTTCTCAGAATGGCAACCGGTGACAAGTGGTGTCCCGCAGGGTTCAGTGTTGGGGCCACAGCTGTTCTCTTTATATATTAACGATCTAGATGACGGGACTGGGAGCATTCTGGCCAAGTTTGCCGATGATACAAAGATAGGTGGAGGGGCAGGTAGTATTGAGGAGGTGGGGAGGCTGCAGAAAGATTTAGACAGTTTAGGAGAGTGGTCCAAGAAGTGGCTGATGAAATTCAACGTGGGCAAGTGCGAGGTCGTACACTTTGGAAAAAAGAATAGAGGCATGGACTATTTTCTAAACGGTGACAAAATTCATAATGCTAAAGTGCAAAGGGACTTGGGAGTCCTAGTCCAGGATTCTCTAAAGGTAAACTTGCAGGTTGAGTCCGTAATTAAGAAAGCAAATGTAATGTTGTCATTTATCTCAAGAGGCTTGGAATACAAAAGCAGGGATGTACTTCTGAGGCTTTATAAAGCACTGGTTAGGCCCCATTTGGAGTACTGTGAGCAATTTTGGGCCCCACACCTCAGGAAGGACATACTGGCACTGGAGCGGGTCCAGCGGAGATTCACACGGATGATCCCAGGAATGGTAGGCCTGACATACGATGAACGTCTGAGGATCGTGGGATTATATTCATTGGAGTTTAGGAGGTTGAGGGGAGATCTGATAGAAACTTACAAGATAATGAACGGCTTAGATAGGATGGACGTAGGGAAGTTGTTTCCATTAACAGGGGAGACTAGGACACGGGGGCACAGCCTTAGAATAAAAGGGAGTCACTTTAGAACAGAGATGAGGAGAAATTTCTTCAGCCAGAGAGTGGTAGGTCTGTGGAATTCATTGCCACAGAGGGCTGTGGAGGCCGAGACGTTGAGCGTCTTCAAGACATAAATTGATAAATTCTTGATTTCTCGAGGAATTAAGGGCTATGGGGAGAGAGCGGGTAAATGGAGTTGAAATCAACCATGATTGAATGGTGGAGTGGACTCGATGGGCCGAATGGCCTTACTTCCGCTCCTATGTCTTATGGTCTTATACGTTTACTCCTTATCCTCAAACTATTCTGGAATTCCCCACCATCGGGAACATTCTTTCTGAATCCACTCCCTCCACTCCAGTTAGAATTTTAAAAGATTCCACTTTAGCAAGGCCTTTGACAATGTACCATGTGATAGGTTGTTGCATAAGTTTAAATCTCATGGGATCCAGGGTGAGGTAGACAAATGGATACAAAATTGGCTTGATGACAGAAGACAGAGGGTAGTTGTAGAGGGTTGTTTTTCAAACTGGAGGCCTGTGACTATGGTGTGCCTCAGGCATCAGTGCTGGATCCACTGTTACTTGTGATTTATATTAATGATTTGGATGAGAATTTAGGAAGAGTAATTAGTAAGTTCACAGATGACACCAAGATGAGTGGCATAGTGGACAGTGAAGAAGGTTATCTAGGATTGCATCTTGATCAATTGGGCCAGTGGGCCGGTGAATGGCAGATGAAGTTTAATTTGGATAAATGTGAGGTGATGCATTTTGGTAGATTGAACCAGGGCAGGACTTACTCAGTTAATGGTAGGGCTTTGGATAGAGTTATAGAACAAAGAGATCTAGGAGTACAGGTTCATAACTCCTTGAAAGTGGGGTCACAAGTGGACAGGGTGGTGAAGAAGGCATTCAGCATGCTTGGTTTCATTGGTCAGAACATTGAATACAGGAGTTGGGACGTCTTGTTGAAGTTGCACAAGACATTGGTAAGGCCACACTTGGAATACTGTGTACAGTTGTGGTCATCCTATTACAGAAAGGATATTATTAAAGTAAAAAGAGTGCAGAAAAGATTTACTAGGATGCTACCGGGACTTGATAGTTTGAGTTATAAGGATAGGCTGGATAGACTGGGACTTTTTTCCCTGGAGCATAGGAGGCTTCGGGGTGATCTTATAGAGTTCTATAACAAAATGAGGGGCATAAATAAGGTAGATAGTCAACATCTTTTCCCAAAGGTAGGGGAGTCAATTTTGTCTTTTAAAAAGTATTTAGACAGTTATATGGGTAAGATGGGTATAGAGGGATATGGGCCAAACACGGGCAATTGGTACTGGCTTAGTGGTAAAAAAGGGCGGCATGGACAAGTTGGGCCGAAGGGCCTGTTTCCATGCTGTAAACCTCTATGGCTCTATGACTCTTTAACAATGTGCTCGCGTACTTCCCTTAACACCCTCGGATGGAACCGCCAGCTCCTGGGAATTTGTCACTCTTTAGTTCCATTAATTTCCTCATTATTGATTTCTCTCATTACCTTGAATGAGGCGGCACGGTGGTGCAGTGGTTAGCAGTGCTGCCTCACAGTGCCAGGGACCTGAGTTCAATTCCTGGCTTGGGTCACTGTCTGTGCAGAGTCTCCCCGTGACTGGCTGGGTTTTCTCCGGGTGCTCCGGTTTCCTCCCACAGCGCGACAGACGTGCTGGTTAGGTCCATTGACCCAAACAGGTGCTGGACTGTGGCGACTCAGGGAATTTCACAGTAACTTCATTGCAGTGTTAATTTAAGCCTATTTGTGACAAATGAATAAACTTTACTCTAATTTTATTTTCTCTTCGATCATTTATCCAATGCCATTTTGAAAGTTACAATTGAATCTGCATTCAAAATTTTTTTAGGCAGTGCATTCCAGATCACAACCACTGTCTATTTTTTTTTTCACCATGTTATTTCTGCTTTATATCCCTAACATCTTAAAACTGTGTCCTCTGGTTGCCCACATTTCTCCCACTAGAAGCTGCTTTCCCTTATTTAGTCTTAAATAATCATGGTTTTGAACACCCCTAACATCTCTGCTCTTAATGATCTGTTCCGTAACTGCTGGATTCATCCCTCCCTCATACTTTGGATCAAGTATGTAAAGTTTGTAAGCCACAAATCATAGAATTCCTATAGTGCAGAAAGAGACCATTCAACCCATGGAGCCTGCACTGACAACAATCCTATCAGACCCTATATCTGTAACCCGACATATTTACCTGACTTCCCTGACACTAAGGGGCAATTTAGCATGGCCGAACAACCTAACCCACACATCTCTGGACTGTGGAAGGAAATCAGCCCACCTGGAGGAAACCCACGCAGACACGGGGAGAACGTGCAAACTCTACACGAACAGTCACCCAAGGCCGGAACTGAACCCAGGTCCCTGGCGCTGTGAGGCAGCAGTACTAATGACTGTGGCAACATGCCAACCCATGCCAACTGATTTTAAATTTCGCCATCTGCTATGGCGGGATTCGAACCCAGGTCCCCAGAACATTAGCTAAGTTTCTGGATTAATAGTCTAGTGATAATACCACTCGGTCATCGCCTCCCCATGATCAGGAAATGGAAGAAATGGTGGAACTCGGGATAATTACAATCAACCAGAAAGTGGAAATGAGCAAATTATTGGATCTGTGGGATGACAAATGCTCGGGTCCAGGTGGACTGCAGCCCACAGTCTTGAAAGAAGTGATGAAATAGCTGATGCTTTAGTTTAAATTTTACAAAATATCCTAGGTTTGGGGAAGGTTCCATTAGATTGGAAAATAGCAAATGCAACTACTTTATTCAAAAAAGGGAGTGAGACAGAAAGCAGGAAACTAAAATAGTCTTACACCCTATCATAGGGTAATGGTAGATGCCATTATAAAAAATGTTATATCAGGACACTTGGAAAAATTCAAGATATCAGGCATGGTTTTGTGAAAAATAAGTCATGATTAACAAATTTATTGGAGTTCTTTGATGGATTTCCATCTGCACTGGATAAAGGGGAACTGGTGGATGCACCGTATTTAGATTTCCAGAAGGCATTTGATCAGATGCCACAACAAAGGTTATTGCATGGCATAAAAGCTCATGGCGTAGGAGGTAACATATTGGCATGGGTTGAAGATTGACTAGATAACAAGAAACATAGAAAGATGGAATATAGAAGCACAAGTAAGTAATTCAGCCCTTTGAGCCTGCTCCACCATTCATTTTGATCATCGTTGATCATTGAATTCAATATCCTGATCCCCCTTCCCCCCATATCCCTTGAGCCCTTTAGCCCCCAAGAGATATAGCTCATTTCTTCTTGAAATCACACAATGTTTTGGCCTCTACTACTTTCTGTGACTGTAAATTCCACAGATTCACCACTCTGGATGAAGAAATTTCTCCTCACCTCTGCCTGGAAAGATTTACCCGTTATCCTCAAACTATGATCCCTAGCTCTGGACTCCCCCATCATCGAGAACATTCTTTCTGAATCTACCCTGTATAATCCTATAGAAACATAGAAAATAGAGAGTTGGCAGAAATTGATATTTTTCTGGTTGGCAGGATGTGACAAGTGGTGTGCCACAGGGACCAAATTGCCCAAACTTCAGAGAAATTACTTGGATGAAGGGACTGAAAGGCTGCTTGCTAAAATTGCTGATGGCGCAAAGATAGGTAAGAAAATAAATTATGAAGAGGATGTAACGAGGCTACAAAGGTATATAGATATGTTGAATATCATGCAAATAAATCAGCGTCAATACTTAATTACCAACAGGGAAGTAAGCGCCATTACCGCTGTCCCGTCACTTTTCTTTGAAGCACTTCAATCCAGACAACTCGAAAAAGCTGAACCACGGGTTGAATGCAGCGCACTCTCAGCACACATGTCCATGCATCAGGTCTTCCATAGTGTCCCGATGAGCAGTACAATCTCCATACACCAGGGTTCTGTACGGAATGTATGGCCCTTTGTTCCTTGACCATATATTAACAAACCCAAAGGTTTTTTCTTGTCACCTGCTCTTTTGTTCTCAAGCCCCACATTCCTTTTTTAGATCCATTCGGAATATTTATTGTATAGAACAGTACAGCACAGAACAGGCCCTTCGGCCCACGATGTTGTGCCGAGCTTTATCTGAAACCAAGATCCCATTCCCATTCCCTATCATCCTGGTGTGCTCCATGTGCCTATCCAATAACCGCTTAAATGTTCCTAAAGTGTCTGACTCCACAATCACTGCAGGCAGTCCATTCCACACCCCAGCCACTCTCTGCGTAAAGAACCTACCTCTGATATCCTTCCTATATCTCCCACCACGAACCCTATAGTTATGCCCCCTTGTAATAGCTCCATCCACCCGAGGAAATAGTCTTTGAACGTTCACTCTATCCATCCCCTTCATCATTTTATAAACCTCTATTAAGTCTCCCCTCAGCCTCCTCCGCTCCAGAGAGAACAGCCCTAGCTTCCTCAACCTTTCCTCATAAGACCTACTGCTTTGTTCCCTATAGTATTATCAATCTTACACTTGGTCTAACTTTCCCTCAGCAGTTTTAGTTTAATCACTACCAGCAGGATTTTCCAGCAGCAGAGACAGTCTGCCATTGGCCAGTCATGGGATCTTCCATCTGATGTCTATGGGGTCTTGCGTGGCTTCCACCCTCCGCTGCCGGGGAACTCGCCTTGGGCAGTCTGCGCTCAGTGAGATCGGAAGATTCTGCCAGCGAGAAGGGGGATAAATTCCAGCCTACACCTTTAATCATCCAGGCAGTTGTAGCATTCAATGCACTTTATTTACCTCATGAGTGGGGAATGTGCTTATTCTGCACCCAAACTATTTCCTCTTGATGGCTTCCCATTGCTTAATTACTGCTTTCCTTTATGAATATTCAACACCAAGCCTGGACTAGATCTTTTTTTATACAGCATGTTGGGGAGATTTTATGAAGTCAATAGAGAAAATGGGAGAGACACCATTCCCACCCACTTCACTCCAATGGTGAGTTTTGTATCTTGGCAATGAGGAAGGAATGTGATTGACTAAGGATTACTACACATACGTGCCAGAATTAGATCCATGGGAATTCTTTTCTACCGGATCCACAATTGTAATGGATTTCCACAATTCCCACTTTCCTCAATCAACACAATTAAACTCTTTTGTGATGTCAGTGTTGCTTTAAGAGGTTTTTTAAATCACGGTCACAGCCTTAGGTGATGTCATTGGTGGGAGGAGTAACAAAAACGGTGTGCCGGTCAGGTGACAAAGGTTGTTTTTAGTTTTGTTTTGGCTGCGGTGTTAGAAGCATAGCTGAAATAAGTCTCTCCCTTTTTTTTTGAATGTTTTACCAGTTAGTTCAAAGCACATCTTGTTTGCCACCCTGCAGTAAAGAATCTGTGTTTTGGTGTTCTGGGGAGCTGAAGACTACAAGCTGCTCTGTGTTTTCAAGATCATTTGAAATCAGCATTCAACCCAAGGAACTGGATTCCAGTATCATGTGAGCTTTAGCCTGTGCCGTGATAAATCTGTTTAAAGGGTTTTGTTCATTGGATTTTGGTTTTAATTGGAATACATTAGAGATATTAAGAGTTATACATTACACTGGTTGTTTTGTTTCTTGCTTATAATTTATAAAAGTTCTTGCTAATTTTCTTACGATACATGTTAACACTATTCTTAAATAAACTTTGTTTGATAAGAGCTCCCGAGTGGGTCACTTGAATTATACCTGAGGTGGAACATCTCATGCTTTTCCTTGCCAAATTAAATATAAAAAACTTACGCTTCAGGCGGGCTTCATAAAACGCTTTGGAGTTTCTGATCTGAACCATAACACTTTGAAAACAGCATTTTATTTTGTGAAATACGTATTCATCAAGATGTCTTTCACAAATGGACAATTGTACAGCACTCAGGATTCACACTGCAAATCGTCACAGGGTTTTGTACTGATACATCAAAAACCAGACAGCGATAAGACAATATTATTCACTGAGTATGCATATCCGCTGGATAGGGTAAAGGTGGAGAGATTCTTTCCACTTAGAAGGGAAACCAGAACTAGAGGGCACAGCCTCAAAATAAGGGGGGGCCGGTTCAGAACAGAGTTGAGGGGGAACTTCTTCTCTCAGAGGGTAGTGAATCTCTGGAATTCTCTGCCCATTGAAGTGGTGGAGGCTTCCTCGTTGAATATGCTTAAATCACGGGTAGATAGTTTTCTGATCGATAAGGGAATTGGGGATATGGGGAGCAGGCAGGTAAGTGGAACTGATTCACTTCAGATCAGACATGATCTTGTTGAATGGCGGGGCAGGCTCGAAGGGCCAGATGGCCTACTCCTCCTATTTCTTATGTTCTTATGTTCTTATCCTATAATGAAGGAAATAGCAAATGAAAATATTATCTTGGTTCAGATGATAACCAAATGTAAACTAAAACCACAAAAAATAATCATTCGGAATTTAGATTTTCATAGATCAATATGTGTATTTCAGAATTGGATTTCAAAAGGAAAGTTAAATTGTTCTCGGAATTCTAAGAATCTAGTGGGAGTGAGTTCTAGCCTCCACTGTCATTAAGTAATATAACGGTTGGGAGTCTCTGATCTCGTTCATCCCACCACCGCTGTCAGCAAGAATGGAGAATTTGGCGCTCAGACAAAATTCCAGTCAATGCAGCGAGACCGGAGAATCTCAGACACGGGCGAGATCAGAGAATTCCAGCCAATATGTTTGCATTCATCAAACAGCTTAAGGAAGCTATGCTTCAGTTCTACAGGGCATTGGTGAGGCTACATCTCAAATGCTGTGTGCAGTTTTGGTTTCCTTATTTAAAGAAGGATGTAAATGCGTTGGAGACATTTCAGTGGAGGTTTTGCCACCTGGAATGAGCGGGTTGTCTCATGAGGATAGGTCAGAAAGACTGAGCTTGTTTCCTCTGGAGTTTAGCACAGTGAGGGGATATCTGACTTCAAGTGTTGAAGATCCTAAACACTGTTGACAAGGTGGACATTGAAATTATGTTTCCTCTTGTGGGAGAGTCCCGAACAAATTTGCAATTGCCATTTCAGGACAGTGATGAAGAGAATATTTATTTCTCTGAGAGGGTTACATAGATATTGAAATTAGCAACAGAATTAGGCCATTCAGCCCTTCAAGTCTGCTCCACCATGCATTATGATCATCCAACTTAATACCCTGATCTTCCTTCCACCCCCGTCCTCTCTGATCCCTTTTGCTCCAGAAACTATAAAATCCCTACTGTACAGAAGGACGCCATTTGGCCCAGTGAGTCACAATCCTACCCAGGCCCTATTCCTGCAACCCACAAATTTACCCTTGTATTCCCCTGCCATGGCCAATCAACCTAACCCGCATATCTTTGGACTGTGGGAGGAAACCGGAGCACCCGGAGGAAACCCATGCAGACAAGGGGAGAATGTGCAAACTCCACACAGACAGTGACCCGAGTCCTTAGGGCTGTGAGGTAGTAGCGCTAACCACTGTGCCACCTTGCTGCCCCACTATCTAACTCCTTCTTGGTCTTAACTGCTTGCTGCCGTAATGAATTCCACAGACTTTCCAGTCTCTGCGTGAAGACATTTCCCAGGTTCTGGGCACGCCCACCATCAGGAACATCCTTCCTATAATCTAACCTGCGTAGACCTGTTCAAATTTTATACGTATCGATGTGATCCCCCTCATTCTTCCATAATAATCCCAACAGAGTCAATCATTCCTAAAATGTCAGTCCCGCCATTCCAGTCTGGTAAACCTTCTCTGCACTTCCTCTATAGCAAGAACATCCTTCCTCAGAACAGGGGAACAAAATTGCATTCCAGTTGCATGCTTACCTTAAGCAATTGGTGTATGAGGATACTCGGGCCTATTTGCACCTTCCCCTCTCTTAATTTATAGCCATTCAGACAATGATTTGTCTTCCTGTTTTTGCTACCTCTCACTTATCCACATTGTACTGCATCTACCATGCATTTGACCACTTACTCAATTTGTCCAAATCATACTGAAGAATCTCTGCATCCTCCTCACAGCTAACCCCTCCTCCCAGCTTTGTGTCATCTGCAATTCTGGAGATATTCCATTTAGGTCCCTCTTCCAAATCATTAATATATAAAGTGTATGGTTGGGGTCCTCGCACATATCCCTGCGGTACCCCCACTAGTCACTGCCTGCCAATCGGATAAAAGCCCATTTATGCCAACTCATTGTTTCCTATCTACTAACCAGCTTTCTAACCATCTCAAGACACTACCCACGATCCCATGCGCTTTTACTTTACATAGCAGTCTGTTATGTGAGACCTTGTCAAAAGCCTTAGAAGTAGCCTAAAGAAACCACACCAACTGGTTATTTTTGATCAACTCTAATAGTTAAATCCTCAAAGAATTCCAATAAATTCATAGAACATGATTTCCCTTTTGTAAATCCATGCTGATTTTGTCTGTTCATACCACTGGTAGACAGTGAGGAAGGGTGTCGTAGTTTGCAGGAAGACTTAGACAGGTTGCAAAGTTGGGCCGAGAGGTGGCGGATGGAGTTTAATGCGGAGAAGTGTGAGGTAATTCACTTTGGTAGGAATAACAGATGTGTTGAGTATAGGGCTAACGGGAGGACTTTGAATAGTGTGGAGGAGCAGAGGGATCTAGGTGTATGTGTGCATAGATCCCTGAAAGTTGGGAATCAAGTAGATAAGGTTGTTAAGAAGGCATATGGTGTCTTGGCGTTTATTGGTAGGGGGATTGAATTTAGGAGTCGTAGCGTTATGTTGCAACTGTACACAACTCTGGTGCGGCCGCACTTGGAGTACTGTGTGCAGTTCTGGTCCCCACATTACAGGAAGGATGTGGAGGCTTTGGAGAGGGTGCAGAGGAGGTTTACCAGGATGTTGCCTGGTATGGAGGGGAGATCCTATGAGGAGAGGCTGAGGGATTTGGGATTGTTTTCGCTGGAAAGGCGGCGGCTAAGAGGGGATCTTATTGAAACATATAAGATGATTAGAGGTTTAGATAGGGTGGATAGTGATAGCCTTTTTCCTCTGATGGAGAAATCCAGCACGAGGGGGCATGGCTTTAAATTGAGGGGGGGTAGTTATAGAACCGATGTCAGGGGTAGGTTCTTTACCCAGAGGGTGGTGAGGGATTGGAATGCCCTGCCAGCATCAGTAGTAAATGCGCCTAGTTTGGGGGCGTTTAAGAGATCCGTAGATAGGTTCATGGACGAAAAGAAATTGGTTTAGGTTGGAGGGTCACAGTTTTTTTTTTAACTGGTCGGTGCAACATCGTGGGCCGAAGGGCCTGTTCTGCGCTGTAATGTTCTATGTTCTATGTTCTATGTTCTACTGTTTTCCAAATGCTGAGTTATGAAGTCCTTGATAATGACTCCAGCAACTTCCCCAGTCCTGACATTAGGCTCATTGGTCAGCTGGTTCCTTGTTTTCTCTCTACCTCTCTTTTTGAATAGTGGGTTTATATTATCTACCCCCCAATCTGTGGGAAGCAGCCAAGGTCCAAAGAACTTTGGAAAATGACCACCAATGGATCTACTGTTTCGAGGGCCACTTCCTTAAGTGCTCTGGGATGAAGATTCTCAGGCGCTGGAGATTTATCCACCTTCAATCCCATCAATTTCCCTAAAACCATTTCTCTACTAATACTGATTCCCTTCAGCTTCTAACTAACACAAATGCAAGGTGATGCATTTTGGTAGGTCCAATTCAGGTGGGAGCTATAAAATAAATGGCAGAACAATCAGGAGCATAGACACACAGAGAGACCTGGGAGTACAGGTCCACAGATGAAGGTTACTGAGAGAGACAAGAGATGAAATTGCTGGGCCTCTAACAGAAATCTTTGTTTCTTCGTTGGCCACTGGTGAGGTACCAGAGAATTGGAGGATAGCCAATGTTGGCCTGTTATTTAAGAAGGGTAGCAAGGATAACCCGGGTAATTATAGGCCAGTGAGCTTGATGTCAGTGATAGTGAAACTGTTGGAGAAGTTTCTTAGGAATAGGATCTATACACATTTGGAACTGCATGGTCTTGTTAGTGACAGACGGTATGACTTTGTACATGGAAGGTCATGTCTCACTAATTTAATTGAGTTTTTTGAGGAGGTGACAAAAATGATTGATGAGGGAAGGGCTGTGGATGTTGTCTACATGGATTTTAGTAAAGCATTTGACAAGGTGCCTCATGACAGGCTGGTGCAAAAGATTAAATCTCAGGGGATCGGGGTGAACTAGCTAGATGGATTCAGAACTGGCTTGGTAATAGAAGACAGAGGGTTGCGGTGGAAGGTGTTTTTCTGAATGGAGATCTGTAACTAGTGGTGTTCCGCAGGGATCAGTGCTGGGAGCTCTGCTGTTTATAATATATATATAAATGACTTGAAAGAAAATGTAGCTCGTCTGATTAGTAAGCTTGTGGATGATACTAAGATTGTGGATAGTGATGAAGATTGTCAGAGAATACAGCAGGATATAGATAGACTGGAAAATTGGACAGAGAAATGGCAGATGGAATTTAATCCAGACAAATGGGAGGTGATAATTAATTTCCCCTTTCTCCATTATTTTCATTAATTTCCGCTTCTTAATCAATCCCATGGTCCTCCTTTGCTGAATTTAAACTGCTCCCAATCCTCAGGTCTATTGCTTTTTCTTGCCAATTTGTATGTTTCTTCTTTGAATCTAATACTATCTCCCTTCTGGCCTTATGGAAATCCAGGTAAATAGCATCCACTGGCTCTGAAATTTCATCTTTAATAAAGTCTTACCAACGGCCGAGGTCAGGCTAACCAGCCTGTGATTTCCCATCTGTTGCCTCCCTCCCTTCCACATCTTCAAAGAATTTCTGTAGGTTTCTTCAGCATGATGTCCCGTTCATAAATCCATGCTGACTCTGTCCAATCCTGCCACTGTTTACCAAGTGCCCTGTTATAAAATCTTTGATAATAGATTCTCGAATTTTCCTCATTACTGGCGTCCGGCTGACTGGCTTATATTTCCCTATTTTCTCTCTACTTTCCTTTTTAACTAGTGGACTGATATTTGCTACCCTCCAATATGAGGGAACAGTTCAGAGTCAGTAGAATTTTGGAAATGACCACCAAGCAACAACTCTTTCTAGGGCCACTTCCTTCAGCACTCTGGGATTTGGTTTATCAGACCCGGGGGATTTATTGGCCTTCAATCCCATCAATTTCCCCAACACCATTTCTCTATTAATACTGATTTCCTTCAGTTCCTCCCTCTCACTAACTCCTGTGTTCCCCAACATTTTTGGAATGTTATTTGTGTCCACCTTTGTGAAGATAGAAACAAAGTGTGTATTTAGTTGCTCAGCCATTTCTTTGTTCCCTGTAATAAATTCCCACTTTTCTGACTGTAAGGGACCTCCATTTGTCTTCACCATTCTTTTTCTCTTCACGTACCTAGAGAACACTTTACAGTCAGTTATAATGTTCCCGCAAGCTTCCTCTCATACTCAATTTTCCACTTCTTTATCAATCCCTCGGTCCTCCAATGCTGAACTCCAAACTGTTCCCAATCCTCAGGATATTAATAAGGTTGAAAGAGTGCAGAGAAGGTTTACAAGGACGTTGCCGGGACTTGAGAAACTGAGTTACAGAGAAAGGTTGAATAGGTTAGGACTTTATTCCCTGGAGCCTGGAAGAATGAGGGGAGATTTGATAGAAGTGTATAAAATTATGATGGGTATAGATAGAGTGAATGCAAGCAGGCTTTTTCCACTGAGGCTAGGGGAGAAAATAACTGGAGGACATGGGTTAAGGGTGAGGGGGGAAAAGTTTAAAGGGAATATTGGGGGGGCTTCTTCACACAGAGAGTGGTGGGAGTTTGGAATGAGCTGGTGAATGCGGGCTCACTTTTAACATTTAAGAAACACTTGGACAGGTACATGGATGAGAGGGGTGTGGAGGGATATGGTCCAGGTGCAGGTCAGTGGGACTAGGCACAAAAATGGTTCGGCACAGGCAAGGAAGGCCAAAAGGCCTGTTTCTGTGCTGTAATGTTCTATGGTTCTATGATAGAGGTGTATAAGATGTTGAGAGGTATTGATCGCGAGGTATTGATCAAGTGGACAGTCAGAGGCTTTTTCCTAGGGCTGAAATGGTTGCCACAAGAGGACACAGGTTTAAGGTGCTGGGGAGTAGGTACAGAGGAGATGTCAGGGTAAGTTTTTCACTCAGAGGGTGGTGGGTGCGTGGAATGGGCTGCCAGCAACGGTGGTGGAGGCGGATACCATAGGGTCTTTAAGAGACTTTTAGATAAGTACATGGAACTTAGTAAGATCGAGGGTTATAGGTAAGCCTAGTAATCGCTAAGGTAGGGACATGTTCGGCACAACTTTGTGGGCTGAAGGCCTGTATTGTGCTGTAGTTTTTCAATATTTCTATGACTGTTGTTTTTCTGGTGTTATGGTTCAGGGTGACACAGTGGTTAGCACAGCTGCCTCACAGTGCCAGGGGCCCAGGTTCAATTCTGGCCTCGGTCACTGTCTGTGTGGAGTTTGCACAATCTCCCCGTGTCTGCGTTTGTTTCCTTCGGGTGCTCCAGTTTTCTCCCACAGTCCAAAGATGTGCGGGTTAGCTGGATTGGCCATGCTAAATTGATCCTAGTGTCAGGGGGATTAGCGGGGGTGGATGTGTGGGGTTGTGGGAATGGGGCCTGGGTGGGGTTGTGGTCGTGCAGATTTGATGGGCCGAATGGCCTCCTTCTGTACTGTAAGGATTCTATGATTCTATGAGGTCAGAAGGTCCAAACTGTTGCCTGGATCATAAGTTTTACATCCTAAATTTGGCTAGGATAAGCATGATGGGCTTCACTTCAGGTAAGATTCATATGACCTGCTCGGGAGCTTTTATCAAACAAAGTTAATTAAGAATATAGTCCGCATGTCTAGTCAGAAAATTACCAAAAACTTCTATCAATTTCAAACAAGAAACAAAACAACCATTATAATGTATAACCCTTAACAAAGATATCTAATGTGTTCCAATCAAACCAAAACACTTGCCATAGACAAAAACCCTTTAAACAGGTTCAATACAGCAAAGTCTACTGCTCACATCATAATGGAAATTGAGTCCTTTGGTTAAAGTCTGCAGTTCTCTGGATTCCCTCCGAACAGTTTGAAGACACGAAAGCTTCCCAAAACACCAAAGAATGAAGGACAGTACGGCACAGGAACAGGCTCTTCGACCCTCCAAGCCTGCACCAATCATTAGTTTGCCTAAACTAAAACTGTATGCACTTATGGAGAACATATTCCTTCCATTCCCATCCTATTCATGTATTTGTCTAGATGCCCCTTAAATGCCGCTATCATACCTGCTCCCACCTCCCCCCACCCCCCCCCCCCCCCCCCTTGCAGGATGACCCAGGATATGTACACACCATACCCTAGGCACCTCATCCACCAAGTCCTTCGCTTTGGTGAATGCTGCGGCAAAGTATTCATTCAGTATCTCACCCATTTGCTCTGGTTCCTTGCTTAGATTCCCTCCATTATCCTTGAGTGGATCAACCCTTTCCCGGCTACCCTCTTGCTCTTTACATATGTATAAAATACCTTAGGATTTTCCATAATCTTGTTTGCCAAGGACTTTTCATGACCCCTTTTAGCTCTCCTAACTCCTTCCATAAGTTCTTTCCTACTTTTCTTAATATTCCTCAAGGGCTTCATCTGTCCTAAGGCTTTCAGACCTTACAAATGCTTCCTTTTTCTTTTTGACAAGACTCATAACATCCCTCACTATCCAGGGTTATGATACTTGCCACACTTATCCTTCATCCTCACCGGTACATGCTGGTCCTGAATTTCAATCGACTGACATTTGAAAGACTCACACACGTCGGATGTTGACTTATCCTCAAACAGCCTCCCCCAACTATGCTTTCCAGATCCTGCCTAATCTTGTTATAGTTCGTCTTCCCCCAATTTAACATCTTCATCTGAGGCCCGCTCTTGTCCTTATCCACAAGCATCTTAAAACTTACGGAATTATGATCACTGTTCCCGAAATGCTCTCCAACTGAAACTTCGACCACCTGGCCGGGCTCATTCCCCAACACAAATAATATGGTTTAATATGGCTCCTTCCCGAGTTGTGTTATTTACATACTGTTTCAGGAAACCATCCTGGGCGCTCCTTACAAATTCTGCCCCATCCAAGCCCGTAGCAGTAAGTGAATCCCAGACAATATAGAGAAAGTTAAAATCACTCACCACAACAACCCTGTTGTTTTTGCATCTTTCCAAACTCTGTCTGCATATCTGTTCCTCTATCTCCCGCTGGCTGTTGGGAGGCCTGTAATAAACCCCCAACATTGTGACTGCACCTTTCGTATTCCTAAGCTCTACCTATAGTGTCTCGCTGCCTGAACCCTCCAAGGTGTCTTCCCTCAGTACAACTGTGATAGTCTCCTTAACCAGTAATGCAACTCCCCCACCCCTTTTACATTCCCCTCTATCCTGCCTGAAGAATCTAAATCCTGCAATGTTTAGCTGCCAATCCTGTCTCACTTTCAATCAAGTCTCTGTAATAGCAACAACGTCATAGTTCCTAGCACTGATCCAAGCTCCAAATTCTTCTGTCTTACCTGTTATGCTCCTCGCATTGAAACAAATGCACTTCAGACCATCAGTCCTGATGTGCTCAACAACCATTCCCCCTGCCTGCTCTTCCTCTTAATCTTACTGACCTTAATCTGTAGCTCTTCCTCAGTTATTTCTCCTGCTGACCTACTGCTCTGGTTCCCACCCCCCTGCCATACCAGTTTCAACCCTCCTGAGTGACTCTACGAAATCTACCTGCCAGGATATTTGTGCCCCTCCAGTTTAGGTGTCACCCGTCCTTCTTGTTCACGTCCCACCTGTCCTGGAAGAGACCCCAATGATCAAGATATTTGATCCCCTCCCTCTTACACCAGCTCTTTAGCCATGTGTTTAGTTGCATTATCTTCCTATTCAGAACCTCACTGGCACGTGGCACAGGAAGTAATCCTGAGATTACAACCCTAGAGGTCCTCATTTTTAACTTATTACCTAACTCCCTGAACCCCCTCTTTGCGGGACCTTGTCACGCTTCCTGCCTATGTCGTTAGTACCAATGTGTGCCACGACCTCTGGCTGTTCGCTCTCCCCTTTCAGAATGTCCCATGTCCTTTCAGAGATATCCTTGGCCCTGGCACCAGGGAGGCAACATACCATCCTGGAGTCTCTTTCCTGGCCACAGAAATATCTGCCTGCACCCCTGACCATAGAGCCCCTATAACTATCGCTCTTCTGTGCCTTGACCCACCCTGCTGAACAACAGAGCTGGACATAGAGACTCTGGTCCAGCCCCCAACAACAGATGTTCACCCTTCAGGAAAAAAGATCTTGTTTTCAGCTAACCAACAGAATTTTAAAAACAACAGGGTGAAAGGGAAAACACTTCTTTTTAGCTTGCTGCCCCTTCTAAAACTAAAACTCAAATCTGCAGCTCAGAACTGAAAGTGAAAAGAAAACTGTCCAAAAACACATGACCGTCCTCCTAACAACACATGATCATCAAACTAATCCCAGAGTAAAAACAAACAACCCCATTTAAACCACTATTGCTACTTAAACCAAGTAGCAATAAAAGGACATTTCCAGTCAAGCCGACAACAATGACATCACTGAAGCTGTGAGCTAAGAAACTACTGAAGCAGTGAGTTGTAGAAATCATGGATCTAAAAAAAATCCATTCTTAAAGATGCACTAACGTCACACTGGTCAATTGGTATGTCTCTTCCATGGATCTAATACTGTCTCTAATTTCCCTTGTAACTCACTATTTAGCCACCATCCTGCATACATGTTGGTTCTGGGCACTGCAAATCTTCCCAGCTTCCCACATGGAACTTGAAAAGCACATCACAGGGGTGATTCTCCCAAAAGCATTTGAAGTGTTGAATTCGTGTGAAAACTCGAGTAAATCATGTTGTTTTTCTCAGTGGGAGTTTGAAAATGAATCTCCCGCACTCTGTGCACTGCAGAGTGCACTGGAGTGAATCCCACTGAAAAGCAGGGGGCAGGGCCTATACCCACCCAGGAGGCTGACAGCGTAGCGCTGAGCTGGCCACTGCACATTTGCCGATCTGTCAGTGCCGAGATTGGCACATGCGCAAGGCCCCTGTCTTCTGGCCTCCCGACTGCTGGCCACCCCCATGATCCCCGCATCGCCGACCATGCAACTTCCCCCCCATGGCTTGATTGCTGACCCCCCAAAGTATGCCTGGGACCAGCCTTGATACCCCCCCCCCGGGCCACTTCGATCTCCCGCCCAACCCCCATCCCCCAATTTCCCACACCCTCCTTATGACCGATACCCACCTAACCCCCCCCCCCCCCCACTGCAGTGCCAACTCCCCCAGCAGCCCTGACCCCCCCCCCCCTCCCTCCAGCAAGCTGACCCACCCCCAAGCTGATGGCCAGCCCTGATCGCTGGTCTCCCCCTCACCCCCAACGATCCTGGCTGCGGAGTGGCAGCGGGACCCTCCCACCCCCACCAATGGCCCAATCAAGGCCCTCCTCCCCATTTGGCCCTTCACCCATCAGACCCCACCCTCTTGGCACTGCCCCATACCCAGTGAGCAGTTCCAAGGTGCCCCCTGGCAATTGGCACTTTGCCCCTTGGGCAATGCCAGGCTGGCATTGCCAAGGTTCCAATGCCCAGGAAGCACTCCCTCCCCGGCGCCCGACTCTCTCAGGGCCTTGATTGCCCCTCCTTCACTCCAGCTGGGTTGGTCCGCCAGCTCCCTGCAAGTAGGGAGCTACTGTAAATCCCGCTGGAGTGAAACACTCCTGGTGGGATGGGGGAGAGGCTAGTGCACCCGGGACTGAGGTTTCCGGTGCCGAGGTGATGGTACCGGAAATCTGGCGCCAGGAGATGTGCTCAGGGCTGGACAGCAAGTGCGGATCCTATGGATCAGCACCGCTGCACTGATTTTTTAGCACAATGGGATGGGAGAATCCCACCGCCCCCCAACCACCGCCCCCCCCCCCCCCCCCCCCCCCCCCCCCGCTTTGCCCCCATGTCTTTGAGCTCTCCTGCCATGCACTTTAAATTAAACCTTTGGAAGATTCTTAATATCGAAGAATACCAATAGCTCTGGGGTCCTTCTTGTTACTACAGAAAATAACCCTTACAAACTACAAACAACAAACAGACCTTACAAACAATAAACGATTAAAATACTGAATACTTATCCAGCCTCTCCTACTATTCACCAATCAGCTCCCTCCCTTGTATCCTCTGGGCGGCACAGTAGCACCGTAGTTAGTACCGCTGCCTCACAGCACCAGGGACCCAGGTTCAATTTCGTCATCTGGTGAGTGCCGATGCGGAGCTTGCACAGTCTCTCTGTATCTGCATGGGTTTCCTTTGGGTGCTCCAGTTTCCTCTGACACTCCAAAGACATGCGATTAGGTTGATTGGCCATGCTAAATTGCCTCTTAGTGTCGAGGGGGATTAGCAGGGTAGATAGTGTCTTGTTGGGATTGTTGTTGGTGCAGGCTCGATGGGCCAAATGGACTCCTTCAGCACTGTAGAGTTTCAATGATGCTGCTACAGCAGGGCAAGCCCACTCTGAAGAATTAAGAAATTAGAAAAAAGAACCAAAAGCAAAAAGCACCTCTGCGCCGAACTCCCACTCTGTCCCAAATCCCATTACCCACACTCACTCTGGCTGTATCTCACTCAGGATGAGGTCTATTCCACTGCTTGTGCACAAAGCTCACTGATCTTTGTGTGACTTTGGAACTCTTTCTCAGAAGGAGGTGGAAGCGGGATCATTGAGTATTGTTAAGGCTGGCAGATTAATTTGTGTTAGGCAAGGGAATCGAAGGTTCTGGATTTCGATAGGGAAAGGGGAACTCAACACAAACAGATCAGGCATAATTTTATTGAATGGTGGAGCAGGCTCAAGGGGCTGAATGGCCTACTTCTGCTGCTATTCGTATATTCGTATGTTCAGATGAAGTGACCAGATCTTTTGCTAATCACATTAGTAAATTTGCTGTCCATTGAATAGAAATTCACTCATTAACTACAATGTTAAATCAGTTCACCAGATCTGTATGAGTTTATTTATTAATGTTTTAAGATATCTTGATTTCTGTTGCATTTCTTAGCAAAGCGAATGACATTTTATCCAGATTAAATGATTCAAATTCTCCATTTTCTTCTGATAGGGCTCAGAGCATTCCACATTTCTTCAGTTTGCATTGCTTCTATTGGATTAACACTGTAACTTAGGCTATTTCCAGACCAGGCACCTAAACCACCGAGATTTAATTTCCTTACGATCGTTGACCTTAATGAGATGCTCTCTGGATCGTCATACCAGACCTCGTGGTATATATTGTTAACCTGCCATAAAAAATCAAAGCAGTTACACAGATAGGTGACACTTTTGGATCAATGTAACATTCTAGACATCTCAAAAAGCATTATTTAAACAACAATAAATTCCGACTTGTATTAAAAGATACACTTATTGATACTAATTATTGACCCAGTGACATAACTTTTCACTAACCAATACTGAGATTTCCTTTATAAAGTTACAAAGTTTTCCATGGCTTCATTTTGAAAAAAAGCGCGTCAGAAAATAAAAAATAGAACCCGGAGTAGGCCTGTTGGTCCTCCAAGCTGACTCTGCCAATTAGCAAGACCGTGGTTGATCTTTCACTTCAACTCCACCGTCCTGCACTATCTCCTTTCCCTCAATGACCTTTTGCTGAGCCAATCTAGTGAACCTTTGTTGTACACTCTCACAGGCAATGATACCATTCCTAATGTAGGGACAGTGCTCTCAATCTTCCCTCACAAATACCTGATATAATTGTTGGAATACTTATTTATATTTATACTCCAATCCCTTGCTAATAGGGTGGCATCACCAATGTCTCATCAATTGCTGCTGGGTAGGGCAGTGCAATCCTAATTGCAATCCTTCCGCACTTGGCCATTACAAAGGAAATGAGAGGGTGGGGCCTATGGAGACTGATGGGCACCCCAATCTCAAAAAAAGTTGAAAGTGTACCCCCCTCCACAACCTCAATCTCTGGAATCAAGATTCCCCACCCCCTCAATATCTGCCATCAGGCTCTCCCCGACACACAATGGCAGTATCAGACAGTACTGTGCCTTTAAGAAATGTATTTTAATCATGTTTGTCTATAGGATGTTTCTGCAGTCCTTGGCAATTTGTCGGCACCATGTTGCCTCTAGCCGGTGTCCTGTATTGTTACTGAGGCAGGATAATTGATACCATTTTAATTTAACCTGGACTAATGGAGTGTTCTGTGGTTTTAATGGTCCTTTTGGGATTGCTGAGTGAGGTGTAACAGATAAGGCAGATGAACTTAGAGCTTGAATTGGCACGAGGAACTATGATGTTGTTGCCATTACAGAGACTTGGTTAAGGGAAGGACAGAATTGGCAGCTTAACATTCCAGGACACAGATATTTCAGGCGGGATAGAAGGGGATAGAACATAGAACATAGAACATAGAACATAGAAAGCCACAGCACAAACAGGCCCTTCGGCCCACAAGTTGCGCCGATCACATCCCCACCTCTAGGCCTATCTATAGCCCTCAATCCCATGTAAAAGGGGTGGGGGAGTTGCACTACTGGTTAAGGAGAATATCACAGCTGTACTCCGGGAGGATACCTCGGAGGGCTCACACAGCGAGGCAATATGGGTCGAGCTCAGGAATAGGAAAAGTGCAGTCACAATGTTGGGGTTTACTATAGGTCACCCAACTGCCAGCGGGAGATTGGGGAACAGATATGTAGGCAGATTTTTGCAAAGTGTAAAAGTAACAGGGTTGTTGTGGTGGGGGATTTTAACTTCCCCTATATTGACTGGGACTCACTTAGTGCTCAGGGTGTGGACGGGGCAGAGTTTGTACGGAGCATCCAGGAGGGCTTCTTGAAACGGTATGTAGATAGTCCAACTAGGGAAGGAGCCATAATGGACCTGGTATTGAGCAATGAGCCCGGCCTGGTGGTCGATATTTCAGTTCGGGAACAGTGACCACAATTCAGTAAGCTTTAAGGTAGTGATGGATAAAGATAAGTGTAGTCATCAAGTTAAGGTGCTAAATTGGGGGAAGGCTAATTATAACAATATTAGGCAGGAACTGAAGAATGTAGATTGGGGGCAGATTTTGAGAGAAAATCAACATCTGGCATGAGGGAGGCTTTCAAGTGTAAATTGATAGGGATTAAGGACCAGCGCATTCCTGTAAGGATGAAGGATAAGTATGGCAAATTTTGGGAACCTTGGGATAACAAGAGATATTCTGAGCCCAGTTAAAGAGAAAACAGAAGCATTTATCAAAGCTAGGAGGCTGGGGACACACAAAGCAAGTGTGGAATATAAGGAAAGTAGAAAGAAACTTAAGCAAGGAGTAAGGAGAGCTAAAAGGGGTCACGAAAAATCATTGGTCAGCAGGATTAAGGAAAATCCCAAGGCTTTTCATACATTTATAAAGAGCAAGAGAGTAGCCAGGGAGAGAGTTGGCCCACTCAAGGACAGGGGAGGGAATCTATGCTTGGAGCCAGAAGAAATGGACAAGATATAAAATGAGTAATTTGCGTCAGTATTCACCAAAGAGAAGGAATGGATGGATGATGAGTCTGGGAAAGGGTGTGTAAATAGTTTGAGTCATGTTGAAATCAAAAAGGAGGAGGTATTGGGGTTCTTGAGAAACATTAAGGTAGACAAGTCCCCAGGGTTGATGGGATATATCCCAGAATACTGAGAGAGGCAAGGGAGGAAATTGCTGGGGCCTTGAGAGAAATCTTTGTATCTTCACTGGTTACGGGGGAGGTCCCAGAGGATTGGAGAATAGCCAATGTTGTTCCGTTGTTTTTGAAGGATAGCAAGAATAATCCAGGTAATTACAGGTCAGTGAGCCTTACATCAGTGGTAGGGAAATTATTGGAGAGGATTCTTCGAGACAGGATTTATTCCCACTTGGAAATAAGTGGTTGTATTAGCGACAGGCAACATGGTTTGTTAAGGGGAAGTCATGTCTCACTAACTTGATCATGTTTTTCGAGGAAGTGATAGATGAGGATAGGGCAGTGGATGTTGTCTACATGGACTTCAGTAAGGCCTTTGACAAGGTCCTTCATGGCAGACTGGTGCAGAAGGTGAAGTTGCATGGGATCAGAGGTGAGCTAGCAAGGTGGATACAGAACTGGCTCGGTCATAGAAGACAGAGGGTAGCAGTGGAAGGGTGCGTTTCTGAATGGAGGGCTGTGACAAGTGGCGTTCCTCAGAAATCACTGTGGGACCTTTGCTGTTTGTAATATATAGAAATGATTTAGAGCAAAATGTAACTGGGGGCAGCACAGTGGCAGAGAGGTTAGCACTACTGCCTCACAACACCAGGAACCCGGGTTCGATTCCTGGCTTGGGTCACTGTGTGTGTAGAGTTTGCAAGTTCTCCCCGTGTCTGTGTGTGTTCCCTCCGGGTGCCCCAGTTTCCTCCCATACTCTGAAAGATGTGCTGGTTAGGGTGCATTGACCCGAACATGCGCCGGAATGTGGCGACTAGGGGAATTTCACAGTGACTTCATTGAAGTGTTAATATAAGCCTTACTTGGGACTAATAAATAAAATTTACTTTACTTTAATAAGTTTGCGGATGACACAAAGGTTGGTGGATTTGCGGGTAGTGACGAGGATACAGCAGGATATAGATCAGTTGGAGATTTGGGCGGAGAGATGGCAGATGGAGTTTAATCCGGACAAATGTGACATAATGCATTTTGGAAAGTCTAATATGATAGGAAATATACAGTAAATGGCATAACCCTGAAGAGTATTGATAGGCAGAGGGTTCTGGGTGTACAGGAACACAGGTCACTGACAGTGGCAACGCAGGTGGAGAAAGTAGTCAAGAAAGCATACGGCATGCTTACCTTCATCAGCCGGATCATTGAGTTTAAAAATTGTCAAGTCATGTTGCAGCTGTATAGAACCTTAGTTATGCTGCACTTGGAATATAGTGTTCAATTCTGGTCGCCACACTGCCAGAAGGGTGTGGAGGCTTTGGAGAGAGTACAGAAAAGATTTACCAGGATGTTGCCTGGTATGGAGGGCATTAGCTATGAGGAGAGGTTGGAGAAACTTGGTTTTTTCTCACTGAAATAACGGAGGTTGAGGGGAGACCTGATAGAAGTCTACAAGATTATGAGAGGCATGGACAAAGTGGATAGTCAGAAGCTTTTTCCCAGGGTGGAAGAGTCAATTGCTAGGGAGCATAGGTTTAAGGTGTGAAGGGCAAGATTTAAAGGAGATGTACAAGGCAGGTTTTTTACACAGAGGGTGCTGGGTACCAGGGAGGTAGCGGAAGCAGATACGATAGTGACTTTTAAGGGACGTCTTGACAAATACATGAATAGAATGGGAACGGAGGGAAGGGTAGGGGGTTTTAGTTCAGTCGGGCAGCATGGTTGCTGCAAGCTTGGAGGGCCAAAGGGCCTGTTCCTGTGCTGTAATTTTCTTTGTTCTTTGAGCTTGATTTAGGGATGAGTGACAGGTCAGGTGATGTGTCTGGGGATAGTTTGTTTTCTTACAGAGCATTCCAGGTTTTTGGATTTGTTTCTCAGTTATTGCAAGAAGCTACATCTGCACCATGGAGCTTTAATTTCTTCATGATCTTTGACCTTAATGAAATGCTCTCATCATACCAGACCTCTTGGTATGTATAATTAACCTGCCATAAAAGGCAAAGGAGTTGGAACAAAAAGTGATGCTCTTGGATCAATGTAACATTCTAGACATCTGAAAAGCATTATTAAAACAATGATCAATTCTTAATTGTATTAAAGTATACACTGAAAGAAGGCAGTGTCTCTGTGTCTCTCTCCCTCTATCGTCTTTCTGAAAGTTTGAGGGCTGGGAAGCCTCAGAGGTTTGATCCAACATGCAAAGGACCAATTCACAGCAGGTGTTAAAAAGCTGAAGATCCGGCATCACATGAGCATACTTGCTTTTTGTGCTAGGGCGGCACGGTGGCACAGTGGTTAGCACTGCTGCTTCACAGCTCCAGGGACCCGGGTTCGATTCCCGGCTTGGGTCACTGACTGTGTGGAGTTTGCACATTCACCTCGTGTCTGCGTGGGTTTCCTCCGGGTGCTCCGGTTTCGTCCCACATTCCAAAGATGTGCGAGTTAGGTTGATTGGCCATGCTTAAAAAAAAATTGCCCTTAGTGTCCTGAGATGCGTAGGTTAGAGGGATTATTGGGGGAATATGGGGGTGGGGCCTGGGTGGGATTGTGGTCGATGGGCCAAATGGCCTCTTTCTGTACTGTAGGATTTCTCTGATTCTATGATTCTATGAAGTCTGAAGAATGGTGATGTCTGTGGGATGGTGTTTAATTTGGAACAGCAGAAATAGCTAGCTAAAAGCAAAATACTGCGGATGCTGGAGTCTAAAACAAAAACAGAAAATGCTGGAAAATCTCAGCAGGTGTGACAGCATCTGTGGAGAGAGACTGGGGCCAATGTTTCGCAACTGGATGACCAGTCATCAGAGCTGAGGGCAAAGAAAATGATAAAAGATTTAGACGGTGAGGGGGGGAGGAGGCTATAAAAGGACAAAGGCAATGAAAATGAGAATAAAGTCAGCTGAGAGAGGTGTTAAAAGTGTCCATTAAGAGATCAGAATGTGTGAATGGCAAAACAGGGGTACAGATGGTTAAGGCAGTTGGCCTGAAGGGCAGAGGGTGGGGGGGAAGAGGGAGGAGGGGTGGCAAGAAGTAGAGCGGGAATGGAGACGTGGAAAAATGGAAGAGAGAAGGAGGAATGATAAAAATGGAGGAAAGAGATGAAACGAAGAAACAAAATGAAATAAAATAAATGGAAACCGGGTGAAGGGGAGAGTTCATGCTCTGAAGTTGTTGAACTCAATGTTCATTCTGGAAGGCTGTAAAGTGCCCAATCGGTAGATGAGGTGCTGTTCCACCAGGTTGCGTTGGGTTTCGCTAGACCATTGCAAAAGGTCAAAGATGCACATGTGGACAGGAGTGCAGCATGGTGTATTGAAGTGGCAAGAGACAGGAAGTTCTGGGGTCCTGCTTGTGGACGGACTGTAGGTGTTCAGTAAAGCAGTCACCCAGTCTATGTTTGGTCTCTCAGATGTAGAGTAGATCGCATTGGGAGCAGTGAATGCAATAGACCAGATCGAAGGAGGTGCATTTGAAGCGCTGCTTCACCTAAATGGGGTGTTTAGAGCCTGGGATGATGAACAGGGAGGAGGTAAAGGGGCAGGTGTTGCTCCTACTATGATTGCATGGGAAGGTGCCGTGGGTAGGGGCTGAGGTGTTGGATGTGACGGAGGAGTGGACCAGGGTGTCCAGGAGAGAGTGGTCCCTGTGGAATGCTTACAACGAGAGTGAGGGGAAGATGTGTTGAGTGGTGGCATCATGCTAGAGATAGCTAGCTGTCAGGAGTTATACTGTGTCACATTAAGTCTTGCAATTGGTAAAAGTTATGCCAATTTTTTGGTGATATTTTATCAGTGTTCTCAGATAATCTTTGTTTGACCAAAGTTTCCCAGTGGGTCACTTGAATCATACCTGGAATGAAACACCTCATGCTAACCTGTGCCTAATTCAAATGTAAAGTTTAGGATCTAGGCTAACTACTGGGTCTTAACAGACATCCCCTTCAATGCCAGTATCACCCTCCCCTTCAGCTCTTAACCTCCCTCCTCCCCGTCACATGAGTGAAACCCCACAGTGTGATCACCAAAGAGCCGCCGCGGACAGAGTCAGAGGTGGAGAAAATCTTGAAAGATAAACAAGCTGGGTCTCAGCGAGTGTGAAGCAGATGTGCCCAAGTCCTTGCCCTGACCACCTTCATTGAAAATGGCTTTGGAGAATGTCAAAACAGGCGCTGTCTTTCTCAATCTCACTGCGACATATGCGACAGTCTGGCAGACTGGTTTTATTATCCAAATCTCAAGACTCCGGCTTCAACGTGTTACAGATGATGTCGAACTCTTACTCGAAGAAAGATGGTTCCCGATGCACATGAGACAAATGCCTGGAGGAAATATCCAACTGGTATCTCCAGAGATTTGTTCTAGCCCCAATCCTCTTCAATCTCCATTTCAACAATCTGCCTCCATATCTGCCTCAGAAATTCATCTATGCTGACGATATCTGCTCTGCTTCTCAGGGACAAACATTTTCTAATCTGGAGACAACAATAAACAACAATATTGCAAAGCTGGCCAAGACACAGTGCCGGTGCCAAGTGGGAACACAACAGAGATTGAATCAGGAACAGCATCCTGTTTATCTTGGTGTTATCCTTGACCAAACTGACATACAAAAAATATCTGAGCAAGACAGCGGCAAAGATCAAAACGTGAATTAACCTCCTCTTCTTGCGGTACAGATGCTTAAACTTTAAGGAACTCAGCTCTGGCCATTGTCTACTCGATGCAAGGTACTGTGCGCCAGTTTGGTACAACTCATCCCATTCCAGCCAAGTTCTGCACACATGAGGACGACCTCAACCGGGATCTTGGGTTCACGTCACACTACCTGTAACCATTTGGCCTGGGCTTGCAAAATCTTACTAACTGTCCTGGCTTGAGACAAGTCACACCTTTTTAACCTGTGCTTAACCCTCTCTCCACTCACATTGTCTGAACCTGTAAAGACTTGATTACCTATTAAGACTTGCATTCCAACCATTATCATGTAATTGAGTCTGTGTCTATATATGCACTGTTTGTGAACCCAACTCTCCACTCACCTGGTGAAGGAGCAGCGCTCCGAAAGCTCGTGCTACCAAATAAACCGATTGAACTTTAACCTGGTGCTGTGAGATTTCTTACTGTGCCTACCCCAGTCCAATGCCGGCATCTCCACATCCTTCCAGTCTTGTAGGTACACAGCTCAACACAACATTGTGTATCTCCCCAGATACGCTCCAAACAACTTAACTCCCCTGGCTCCCTGAGCAACATACCAGCCCGTTAAATAAGGAAAGAGATGGGAACAAGAAAGCTCCTGGAGCAGATTTCTATCAACCCAAGCCTACCACTATACAAGGACCTTACCAATCCATCAGCTGTTCCCCTCTCATGAAGCCAGCCTACATGGCTAAGCATGCCAAGGAATACAGCAGAGGCCCTATGGCAGCAGGAATGAAACCAACACACCACCATTAAAAACCATTTCTTCTTCACAGATCTCAGAGCCCCCTCTCCCAGCTTCAACCAGCCACTCATTGGGCACTCCTGAATGGTTTACACCCTCGCCAAGGCCTTTGTGCAGCAATTCAACACAAGTGGGGCCTTGTAGGGAGCCCGGCCTGCAGTTGTCGTGCCCCCCAATAAATGACTCACACAATATTTAAGTGATATAATTCAGGAAGGGTTCTTGCCTGGCTTGGTGATAACTGAGAAAATTTTTCTGTCAGATGTTTGGTACCATCTTCCTGAAAATGTGATTTTTCTGGCAATGGTTCTTGAAAAGCAAGTGGGGAAAGTTTATCTGGGATCGGCAGGAATATAAAGTTGCAGTTACAATTTGGAAAATGACGGTTTTAAGGGATTTACATTTCTACTGGTAAAGATTAGAGGTATAGTTTAAATGGGTTGAATTTAATGTTTCTCTGCCTGTAAGGGGAAACACTATGGTTAGATTCATGCTGGACAAAGGTACTTGCATGTGTGGGGGTTGGTTTCAATTCCTACTGTGATTCCAAAACAGAAAATGCTGGAAAATCTCAACAGATCAGACAGCATCTGTGGAAAGTGAATGGAGCTAACATTTCAAGTCTTGATGGCTCGTCATCAAAGCTGGAGAGAACTGGATAGAGGATGAGATTTATACTGTTATGGTGAGTGCAGTGGAGCAGTAAGGGCTGGTAAGAAGGCTAGCAATAGGTGGAGGCTAGGGAGAGAGTGACAAAAACCTCATGGACAAAAAGACAAAGGAAATGCAAATAGTGGCAACCATGACTAAGAGGGGTGCTAATAGTGGCCATTAAGAGATCAGAATGCACGAACGTTGGAACACGGGTATGTAGTGTGGCAAAGGACAACCAGGAACAGATAACAAATGGCCATGATGGAAAGTGGGATAAAGAAAAGGGGATGGAAAAATCAATCAATAGAAGAAATGAAAATAAATTGATAGAAATGAAAATGAGGTGAAGGTAGAGGAAAGAGTTCACAATCTGGAGTTGCTGAATTCAATGTTAAGCCTGAAGGTTGATTTCTTAATCTTTGATTTGATTTGATTTGATTTATTATTGTCACATTAACATACAGTGAAAGGTATTTTTTCTTGTGCGCTATACAGAGAAGGAAACGAGAGAGTGCAGAATGTAGTGTTAGAATTACAGCTAGGGTGTAGAGAAAGATCAACTTAATGCAAAGCAAGTCCATTCAAAAATCTGACAGCAGCAGGGAAGAAGCTCTTCTTGAGTCGGTTGGTACGTGACCTCAGACTTTTGTATCTTTTTCCCGAAGGAAGAAGGTGGAAGAGAGAATGTCCGGGGTGCGTGGAGCTTTAATTATGCCGGCTGCTTTGCCGAGGCAGCCAGCATAATTGTAGAAGTGTAGACAGAGTCAGTGGATGGGAGGCTGGTTTGTCTCCAATCAGCAATTGCGATTGACAGGGCTCTCAACCGTGTCCGAGCTATCTCCCACGCCACTGCTCTCGCCCCTCCCCTCCATCACAGAACCAGGATATGTCCCCCCTTTGTGTTCACTTTACACTCCACCAGCCTCCGCCTTCAAAGGATCACCCTCCAACATTTTCGCCAACCCCAGCATGATGCCATCATCAAACACATCTTCTCCTTACTCCCCCTCTCAGCATTTTGCAGGGACAGGAGGTTCGCTCGTGCTGTTTGGGAGGATTTAAGCTAGTGCGGCGGGGGTGGGGGTGGGAACCAGAACCACAGGCCAGTAAGTGTAGAGACTGGGGAGAAAATTAAGATTGAGATAAACATGTCGCAGAGTAACAGCAGACAGAGGGAAGCTGGAGTGCTCAGCAGGACCGGAGGTTTGCAGTCTGTTTGCTTCAATGCAAGCAGGTAAAACAGATGAACTGAGAGCCTGGATTACTGCATGGATTTATGATGTCATTTCACCTACAGAGACAAGGTTAAAGGAGGGACAAGACTGGCAGCTTAACATTCCAGGATATCGTTGTTTTAGATGGAGGGGAAACAAAAGGGGTGGGGGAGGGAGTTGCATTGCTGATTAGGGAGCAGATCACAGCTCTGTGGAGGGAGGACACATTTGGAGGGATCTTGTCGTGAGGCATTGTGGGTGGAGCTCAGGAATAGGAAGATTGAAATCACAATGTTGGGCGTGTTCTGTCGACCTCCCAACAGCCCACGGGAGACAGAGGAGCTGTTCTGTAATCAGATACTGAAAAGGTGTGAAAAAAGCAGAGTCGCTGTGGTGGTTGACTTTAACTTCCCCCAAATTGACTGGGATTCCATTTCAGGAAGGAGCTCAGATGGAGAGCAATCTGTTAGATCTGTCTAGGAGGGCTTTTTGATACAGTGTTTTGACAATCCAACCAGGGAGAGGGTCATATTAGACTTGGTACTGGGGAATGAGCCAGGCCAGGTGATCGATGTTTCAGTGGGGAGCATTTTGGGCTT
Organism: Mustelus asterias; assembly: GCF_964213995.1. Classification (NCBI taxonomy): domain Eukaryota; kingdom Metazoa; phylum Chordata; class Chondrichthyes; order Carcharhiniformes; family Triakidae; genus Mustelus; species Mustelus asterias. Next base: position 133,500,704 of record NC_135808.1, on the reverse strand, counting down.
CGCGACCATAATTCCATAAGATTTCGGGAGTCATGGATAAGGACAACAGTGGCCTTCGGCTGAGAGCGCTCAATTGGGTGAGGACCAATTACATCCAAATTAGACAGGAACTGGGAATGTGGATTGGGAGCGGCTATTTGAGGACAAATCCGCGTCTGACATGTGGGAGGCTTTTAAAAGCCAATTGATTGAAGTGCGGGACAAAATGACAAAGTGCAGACAAAAATGAAGGATACAAATGGGAGGATTCGGAAACGATAAATGACAAGGGAAATTGTAAGCTGAGTCAAAAGAAAAAAAGGAAGCATGCAATAGGTTTAGGCATCTAAAAGCTGACAAAGCTCTTGAGGAGTAAAGTGACAGTAGGAAGTGACTTTAACATGGAATTAGGAGAGCTAAAAATAAAATGTCTTTAGCAAACAGGGGCATGGAGAATCCCAAGGCTTTTTATGCATATATTAGGAGCAAGAGGGTAGCAAGAGAAAGAGTAGGCCCACTCAAGGACAATGGAGGGAAGTTATGTGTGAAGTTATGTTGGGTATCCGAAATTGCAATAAGGTAGACAAGTCCCCGGGGCTGGATGAGATCTATCCCAGGTTACTGCGGGAGGCAAGGGAAGAAATAGCTGGGACCTTAACAGATATCTTCACATCCTCTTTGATCAGAGGCGAGGTTCCAGAGCACTGGAGAATAGCGAATGTTGTTCCCTTGTTTAAGAAAGGAAGCAGGGGCAATCCAGGAAATTATACACCGGTGAGCCTCACGTCAGTGGTGGGGAAGCATTCAAACAATGTTAAACTGCACATGTCTCCAACGTGCTTTGATTGAGACTCTTACCTTGTACACAAAATATGGGGATTTGTAATTATCATCCCAATATCTGCCAGTAATAGATCTGAGCAGCAGCTCCATGATCTGTTTGTACGGAATCCACGTCGCAACAAAGGAACTGCAACGAGATCCTCTAAATTGATACTCTCGCAATTTACATCTCCCAGGCTGTTAAAGAAAAGAAGAATGAGAAAATAGCACTCATGAACGTAGTTACTCCGTCAATATCAAAAATCAAGTAGCCCCCTGACTGATCTCCACGGAAACAGGCTATGACAGAAAAGGATCAATGGAAAATTACACATCTGAGATTGATTGATTATTGTTTGTTAAAATTATAAAGGGTTATTGAATCAAGATCGGCATAGGGAATTCAGATCAGCAAGCATCAAATTGATTGGCAGAACATGCTCAGAGATTGAATTTTCTATTCCAGAGCCTATATTCTTTCTGATTTGAAGTGTAAATGTTTGTCCTTTGGAGAAAGATTTGAGAAACTTATGATTTGCAACCTGGAAGAATGCACTTAAGGGAATGTCTCAGTGAAATAATGCAAAAACAAAGGCTCTTCCTGTGGAAGTTAAAATGCTCAGATTAAAAATTTAATGCCTTCTCTGTAACAGCTCCATAACAGCTAGTGAGAATGTTATCAGTTGCAGATCTTCATGGGAGTCTGTCTGCTATTTCAGCTTGAACAGACTAATCTTCACTTGCATAGGCCCCATAACATTCTGCTTTTTAACCTTCACCAGAGAGTGAACAAGACCAGATTTTTCCATAACAAATACCAATGGCGAGATATGGGGATATGCTATGCAAATGAAGGATTAGCAGAAGCCAATTTTTCATTGAATGAGAAAGGTCGAAAAGCCAGGATTTAATTGGGAAATATGTTTGTCAATGAAGGATGTGAAATATTGCTTGTTCTGGATTTGCTGTAATTGACTGTAACTGCAAAGTTGTTTTTCTGTAACGTCAGAACCACTCCAGTCATTTCAGTGGGGAGGAGCGGGTTCTCCATGTGTATAAGTCTTACTGAATCTCCACATCTCCACATCAGGACTTCAGTAAGGCCTCGCATTGGATGCATGGTGTCTAATGCTGTTGTAATAAGAGTCGACTACGAGTGCCTAAGGTTGCTGGTACCCAGGATCTCTGACATTCCAAAATGCAATTGGATGTTCTGATTGGACAGGATATTTTCTTCCTTCACAGGTGCAAGCATCACTGGCAAGGCCAGCGTTTGTTCCCATCCCTAATTTCTTCCTTGAACTCTGTGGCTTGCTGAACCTCTCAGAGAGCAATTAAGAATTATTCACATTGCAGTGGATCTGCAGGCACATTGAGGATGGCGGATTTCCTTCCCTGAGGGACTTCAGTAAACACAGTAAGAAGTTTAACAACACCAGGTTAAAGTCCAACAGGTTTATTTGGTAGCAAAAGCCACAAGCTTTCGGAGCCTTAAGCTCCTTCTTCAGGTGAGTGGGAATTCTGTTCACAACAGGGCATATAAAGACACAAACTCAATTTACAGAATAATGTATTATTCTGTAATAATTCATTATTCTGTAAATTGAATTTGTGTCTTTATATGCTCTGTTTGTGAACAGAATTCCCACTCACCTGAAAAAGGAGCTTAAGGCTCCAAAAGCTTGTGGCTTTTGCTACCAAATAAACCTGTTGGACTTTAACCTGGTGTTGTTGAACTTCTTACTGTGTTTACCCCAGTCCAATGCCGGCATCTCCACATCAGGACTTCAGTAAAGCAGATAGCTTTAAGAGCAATCACTCGTAGCTTTGTGAGACTAGCTTTCAGTTCCAAATGTTATTGAATATAAATTCTAGCAGAAATCTGGGTGGGATTTGGACCCATGTCCCGAGAGTATTAGCCTCGGCCCCTGGATAACTAGCCCAGTGACATTACCATCACATCACCATCACCAATTAACATGCCAGAGGGATGTATTTCAGATGAATTGAATTCACTCCCATTTCTTGTGCATTGCAAATTAATCATTTGTCCTTACCTCAAAGAGTTGCGTACAAGGATAGTCCAAACCAAGCCATGAAATTCCCATTATCAGTTTTCTGGAATCAACACCCAGTTTGATGTAAGCAGAAAGACCTAAATGGACAAAAATATGACTGATTTTGGCAAATATTGATGGAGACAAGGCAAACTATTAACCAAATGTTGTATTGGACATACCTGCGTAAGTTTGATCATAGGGAGCATTTGCTTTTGCAAAACAGTAATCCCATTTTTGTCTGTCAAAATCAGAGGGCATTACAAATAAAAAGTCACAGGATTTTGCAATTGATACAAAATCATAGCATCCGTCAGAAGTGCAATTAGGAGACCAGGGCACGTTCATTGTAACCTGAGGGTCAGAACATAACAAATGTTAATTTAATCTCAAACCACATCCTGAATATAACTGGTAATTGTGGCTGCAATGATCATAGCGCAATTGACATGGGTATATATTTTTTGTGTTTGAAGGGAACATTTACAAATTCAGCTTTGTGCTACAAGCAGTCAGCATGTTTGGGAGGAATGTAGCTCAGTTGCTGGGAGAGCAAAATAAATACTCATTTTAGCCAAGCAGCATTTATTTGTGATGAAGCTAATGGACTTCTGTTCATAGATGAAGATTTCCCCTGGGATTTTTGATTAGGTCGATTGACAGGATCATGTGATAATGTGGTTAATTCAGGGAGCTAGGTCTGTAGCAGAAAAACTGCTTTTCAGTTTTGGCTAGGGTTAGTTTAAAGACAAAGTTCCACAAGCTGTGCTAAAACTCATTCTGCCTCTCTGAAAGCTTCAAGACTGCCTGCGCTTATTCTACATTTTTATGATTGCTAACTGCATTTAAAGTGGCTTTTAACTCTGTAAGAGGAATGCTACTTAATTGGAACTAAAATAGACATATGTTCTGAATTAAATTTGCTTTCGTTCATTTTTAAATATTGTTCAGCCGCTTCATTAGTGAAAGTGATATTTTTAAAATGTTATTCAATAATGTTTGTTTGACTATATAGGATCCCGAATTTGTCAGAGGATTATTTGTGGAAGGAAGTATCCTTCCCTCATATTTATGGCAAAAATAGAAAAATTGTTGGGACCCCATCTGACGTCATGTAATTGGGGGTTCTGGTCCAGCACCTATACATAGTACAGGTGCATGGTTAACTGGAGTTGTGAATTTAACAGGTTTGAAGTTTGACAGTGTTCAGGCCTGTACACAGAACAGTAGTCATGATGTGGAGATGCCGGCGTTGGACTGGGGCAAGCACAGTAAGAAGTCTCACAACACCAGGTTAAAGTCCAACAGGTTTATTTGGTAGCAAATACCATAAGCTTTCGGAGCACTGCTCCTTCGTCAGATGGAGTGGATATCTGCTCTCAAACAGTGCACAGACACAGAAATCAAGTTGCAGAATACTAATTAGAATGCGAATCTCTAAAGCCAGCCAGGTCTTAAAGGTACAGACAATGTGGGTGGAGGGAGCATTCAACACAGGTTAAAGAGATGTGTATTGTCTCCAGACAGAACAGCTAGTGAGATTCTACAAGCCCAGGAGGCAAGCTGTGGGGGTTACTGATAATGTGACATAAATCCAACATCCCGGTTTAGGCCGTCCTCATGTGTGCGGAACTTGGCTATCAGTTTCTGCTCAGCGACTCTGCGCTGTCGTGTGTCGTGAAGGCCGCCTCCTGGGCTTGTAGAATCTCACTAGCTGTTCTGTCTGGAGACAATACACATCTCTTTAACCTGTGTTGAATGCTCTCTCCACTCACATTGTCTGTACCTTTAAGACCTGGCTGGCTTTAGAGATTCGCATTCTAATTAGTATTCTGTAACTTGATTTCTGTGTCTGTGCACTGTTTGAGAGCAGATATCCACTCCATCTGACGAAGGAGCAGTGCTCCGAAAGCTTATGGTATTTGCTACCAAATAAACCTGTTGGACTTTAACCTGGTGTTGTGAGACTTCTTACTGCACAGAACAGTACACAGTCCATTTGGGGACTAAAGTGGTCTAGACATACCAGAGTGCTGAATCCCCAACAGGCTGCTTTTTGTGAGTGAGCCAGTCCCCACTCTAGCAGATCAACTCACAGCTCTTTAACCACTGGAGGGGTATTAATTGCTTTAACACATACATAGAGACATGCATAGAAAATAGAATCAGGAGTAGGCCATGCAGCCATTGAAGCCTCGTCTGCCATACATTATGATCATGGTTGATCATCAAATTCAATACACAAAGCCGCCCTTCCCCCCATATCCATTGATCGCTTTCACTCTAAGAGCTATATCTAATCCCTTCTTGAAATTGTGACGATACTGTGCCTTTTAGAAATACATTTTAGTCAAGTTTCTTGTGCAGGATCTGTTCCATGCACACAGAGCCATTTTGTCTGGATACAGCAGAACTGTATTGTTACTGCAGCAGCATAATTGATCTTAATTGCTACAATGTTTGTTCTAATCTGAACTGATGCAAGATTCTGTTGTTTTGTGTTTTCCTTGGGATATTGCAGAGTACAACATGATTAGTTTGATTGAAACGTAGGGTCATATGACTGGGTGGGGTTAGGCTTTCACAGGGAACTCAAGGCAGTCTGCGTCTAGGGATTCTTAGAGAGAGGTTGCTTTCTCTGTATCTCTTGCTGTCTTTGAACTGGAGACTTGAATCGGCCAAGAAATAAGTCTCTATCTCTGAGATTCTGCTTTCTGGAAGTTCAGATTTCTCTGGTAGCTCCTGCATGAGAATTAGAAGGCAAGTATCTGTCTGGATCACTCTCCAGAGGTGTTACAAGGCCAGGAATCTGGTACTCACATACGCACCTTTGGTTTCTGTGCTAACTGGTTCTAAAGAAAGGATTTATGTCTGTGTGGAGATGTTCTTACATTGGAACAATAGCGTTAGCTAGCTGTTAGGAATTATACTTTTATGTTTAAGTATTTTAATTGGTAAAAGTTATGCTAATTATTTTTGTTATGTCCTAATTGTGTTCTTAAATGCTTCCAAGTGCATCTCTTGAATCATACCTGGAGTGAAACACATTCTGCTCACCCGAATGCCAAAATCAAATGTAAACTTAGGGTCCATGCTAACTTCATAAAATACCTTGGAGTTTCTGATTTGGTCCTTACAAAATCACTCAAAACTTTGGCCTGAACAACTTTCTGTGGCCGTGAATTCCACACGTTCACCACTCTCCTCACCCCAGTCCTAAAATGTTTACCCCTTATCCTCAAACTATGACCCTTAGTTCTGGATACTTCCACCATTGGGAACTTTCTTTCTGAATCTACCATGTCTAATCCTGATAGAATTTTGTAAGTTTCCATGAAATCCCCTCACACTCCTTTAAACGCCAACGTATATAATCCGAACCAACTCAGTTTCTCTTCATATGACAGACCTGCCTCCCAGGAATCAGCCTGGTAAACATTTGCTGCACTCCCTCAATATTCCTTATCTTCAGAGAAGAACACCAAAACTGCATAAAATATTCCAAGAAAGACTTTATCAATGCCTCATACAATTGCAGCAAAATACTCCTATTCCTATACTCAAATTCTCTCGCTATGAAGGCCAACATACCATTTGCCTTCTTTACCGCCTACTGCACCTGCGTGTTTACTTCAAGCGACTAATGCACGAGGACACCAAGGTTCCACTGACCATCCACCTCTCTCAATTTACACCCATTCCAATGTTCATCTGTCTGCATTCCTATTTTTGCTACCGTAGTGGATAACCTCACATATATCCACATTATACTGCATCTGCCATGCACATGCCCACACACACAGCCTGTCCAAATCACGCTGAATCATCTCTGCATCCTCCTCACAGCTCACCCTCCCACCCAACTTTGTACCACCTGCAAACTTGGGGGAAATACATTCAGTTATAAGGTCTTAGTAAAAAGGTCATACAGCACAGAAAAGAGCCCATTGAATCTGTACCGAAAATAACTACCGCTAAAGTCCCACTAATCCCACTTTGCAGCACTTGTCCCATATCTTTGAATGTTATGAAGTTGCAAGTGCTCACCCAAATAGTTTTTAAAGGTTATAAGGTTTCTGGCCTCCACGACCTTCCCTGGCAGTGTATTCCAGGTTCCCATCTCCTTTTGATTGTTCTTTTTCTCTCAAATTCCCTCTGAATCTTCTGCCTCTTACCCTAAAACTATCTCCCCTTGTGAATGACACCTCAACCAAGGGGAACAGCTACTTCCTATTCACCCTGTCCAAACCCCTCATAATCCTAAACACCCTAATCATGTCCCCCTCCGCCTTCCCTGCTCTAAAGAAAACAATCCAAGCCCATCTAGTCTCTCCATTCTATGCCCGTTTTGAACAAGAGGTCAGCGAGAGCATGCCCTCCACCCTGGAAGCCCTGGATGAACCTGTATCTGGGGTCACCATTGCAGATGTCAGAGCAGCTTTTTTGAAGGTCAACTCACGGAAAGCAACTGGCCCAGATGGGGTACCCGGACGTGCACTCAGATCCTGCGTAGCCCAAACCATCATGCAAACCAGCCTCCCATCCATTGACTCTGTCTACACTTCCCGCTGCCTCAGCAAAGCAGCTAGCCTTTGATTCAAGGCATGTAAGGCATGTTTGGATGAAGGTATGTAAAATCGCCAGCTCCAATGCACCCCCCCCTGATGAGCTCAATGCATTCTATGCCCGTTTTGAACAAGAGGTCAGCGAGAGCATGCCCTCCACCCTGGAAGCCCTGGATGAACCTGTATCTGGGGTCACCATTGCAGATGTCAGAGCAGCTTTCTTGAAGGTCAACTCACGGAAAGCAACTGGCCCAGATGGGGTACCCGGACGAGCACTCAGATCCTGCGTGGATCAGCTGGCGGAGATATTCACAGACATCTTCAACCTCTCTTTACAACAATCTGAGGTCCCTATCTGCTTCAAGAAGACGACCATCATCCCGGTACCTAAGAAAAACCAAGCAGCGTGCCTTAATGACTATAGGCCAGTGGCTCTGACATCCATCATTATGAAGTGCTTCGAAATGTTAGTCATGGCACGAATCAATTCCAGTCTCCCGGGCTATCTGGATCCACTACAGTTTGCCTATCGCTGCAACAGGTCCCCAGCAGATGCCATTTCCCTGGCCCTGCACTCAACCCTGGAGCACCTAGATAGCAAGGACACCTATGACAGACTCCTATTTATTGACTACAGCTCAGTCTTCAACACTATTATTCCCACGAAACTCATCTCCAAACTCCGTGGCCTGGGCCTCGGCAACTCCCTCTGCGACTGGATCCTGAACTTCTTAACTCACAAACCACAATCAGTAAGGATAGGCAACAACACCTCCTCCATGATCATCCTCAACACCGGTGCCCCACAAAGTTGTGTTCTCAGCCCCCTACTACTCCTTATACACCTATGACTATGCGGCCCAATTCTCCTCCAATTCGATTTTCAAGTTTGCTGACGTCAACACTGCAGTGGGTCAGATCTCAGACAATGACCAGACAGAGTACAGGAATGAGATAGAGAATCTGGTGAATTGGTGCGGCAACAATAATCTCTCCCTCAATGTCAACAAAACGAAGGAGATTGTCATCGACTTTAGGAAGTGTAAAGGAGAACAGGCCCCTGTCTGCATCAATGGGGATGAAGTAGAAAGGGTCGAGAGCTTCAAGTTTTTAGGTGTCCAGATCACCAACAACCTGCCCTGGCACCCCCATGCCGACACTATAGTTAAGAAAGCCCACCAATGCCTCTACTTCCTCAGAAGACTAAGGAAATTTGGCATGTCAGCTCCGAATCTCACCAACTTTTACAGATGCATCATAGAAAGCATTCTTTCTGGTTGTATCACAGCTTGGTATGGCTCCTGCTCTGCCCAAGACCGCAAGGAACTACAAAAGGTTGAATGTAGCCCAAACCATCATGCAAACCAGCCTCCCATCCATTGACTCTGTCTACACTTCCCGCTGCCTCGGCAAAGCAGCTAGCATAATTAAGGACCCCACACACCCTGGACATTCTCTCTTCCACCTTCTTCCTTCAGGAAAAAGATACAAAAGTCTGAGGTCACGTACCAACCGACTCAAGAACACCTTCTTCCCTGCTACTGTCAGACTTTTGAATGGACTTACCTTGCATTAAGTTGATCAATCTCTACACCCTAGCTATGACTGTAACACTACATTCTGGAGTCTCTCGTTTCCTTCTCTATGAACGGTATGTTTTGTCTGTATAGCGCGCAAGAAATAATACTTTTCACTGTATGTTAATACATGTGACAATAATAAATCAAATCAAATAATAAATCACATAAAAAATGAAAATGCTCCATCTTAGGCAATATCCTGGTGATTCTCCTCTGTACCCTTTCTCATGCAATGACATCTTTCCTACAGTGAGGTGACCAGAACTGCACACAGCATTCCAGCTACGACCCAACCAACCTTCTGTATATCTCCAAATATAACCTCCTTGCTCTTATACTCTATGACACGGCTGATAAAAGCAAGTTTCTCATATGCCTTCTTAACTACACTATTCACCTGCTGTGCCACCTTCAGGGATCTCTTGTCCAAATTACTAACACATAATGTGAACAGTTGAGATCCTAGCACAGATCACTACAGTACCCTACTTGGCACTGTCTACCATTTGGAAAAAGACATTTTATTCAAACCCTTTGCTTCCTGTCTGCAAACTAGCTTTCTGGCCATCTCAAGGCACCACCTGTAATTTCATGGGCTTTCACTCGACATAATAATCAGCTTTGTGAGACCTTGTCAAAAGCCTTCTGCAAATTTGAATAGACCACATCCACTGGTTTTCCCTGATCAACTCTATACATTCTCAAAGAATTCCAGTAGATTTATTAAGCATGATTTCCCTTTCATAAATCTGTTATTAGTCTGGTGATATTATCACAGTGTCAACACATTCCCCAGATGATACACGAACAGTAGTTAGAAATCACCATTTCAATGTATTTATCCAGAAATATATCCATACTTGTTTACAATTAATTACGGTAAACACTACATTCTTGTTCCAATTTTTCAATATGAAAAGATTTTTACCCGCAATTCAGGTGCTCTTTGGTGGAAAAGTGTTGCAGTTTCATCAACCAACTTAGACATTGCCTCATATTCCACAGTTTCAATATGACTCCTATTCCACAGTTCCAAATATATGCCATCCAAGTGCATTGATTGGGTTAAATGCTCCATGTGAATGATCCATTCTGTTCTACGATCAGGATTTGTCAAATGATGAAATGGTAGTTTTCCTGGTAAACAATGAAAGAACAACAGCTTACATCTTCTGCTTCAGTTGCACATTGATATGGGGGGTGGGAGAAGGCTAAATGAGGCTAATAGAAAACACAATCATGGTTTGATAACATTAACACAATACTGACTGAAGAGTCATTAATCTTAGATTATAGAGAGTGCTGATTGGAGCAAAAGAAAAGTTTATTTATTAGTCACAAGTAAGGCTTACATTAACACTGCAATGCAGTTACTGTGAAATTCCCCTAGTCACCACAGTCCAGCGCCTGTTCGGGTCAATGCACCTAACCAGCACGTGGGAGGAAACCGGAGCACCCAGAGGAAACCCACGCAGACACGGGGAGAATGTGCAAACTCCACACGTCCAGTGACCCAAGGCGGGAATCAAACCCGGGTCCCTGGCACTGTGAAGCAGCAGTGCTAAACACTGTGCTACCGTGCCGCCCGATTATAAAAGACAGCTCTAACTGAATAACAAGTATTTCTCATTTAAGAACATGTATTTCAAATTTATGAAATGGATGCAGTTTGCATTTAGAATACATTTAGAATACATTGCGGCACAGTGGGGCAGTGGTTAGTACTGCTGCCTCACAGTGCCAGGGACCCTGGTTCAATTCCAGTCTTGGGTCACTGTCTGTGTGGAACTTGCACTTTCTCCCCGTGTCTGCGTGGGTTTCCTCCGGATGCTCTGGTTTCCTCCCACAGCCCAAAGATGTGGGGTTAGGTTTATTGGCCATGCTAAATTGCCCCTAGTGTCAGGGGGATTAGCAGGGTAAATGAGGGTTGCGAGAATACGGCCTGGGTGGGATTGTGTTCGGTGCAAACTCGATGGGCTGAATGGCCTCCTTCTGTACTGTAGGGATTCTATGATTTTGTAAAAGTTCACCCAATGGCAAGATACAGCAGGGCTTGATGGCATAAGGTTGTAGATAGGGCCTGCATTCCATGGGACAATGGTTCTGCTGAATGCAGCCACTTTATCAGCAGCCATAGGGAACAAACTGGCTACCAATGCCAGTTTGATGAATAGAAGTATACAGCTTAAAATTGATAACACAGGTGCAAGACAGACATAAGGGCCAGAATTCTCCCAAAAAAATTTGAAGAATTGAATTTGTGGGAAAACTGGAGTAATTCACGTTGTTTTTTTTCAGTGGGAGTTGTCCCAGACACTGCAATGCAGAACCCACCAGCATGAATATCATTAGATTTTAGGGGCGGGGCCTATTCTTGCCCAGGAGGCTGAAACCAGCGGGCCTCTACACATGCACGCTCTCCCCAAACTCTGAACCTCCTAGTTTGCTGGCCAGCTCGATCACTGGCCAGGCCGGGATCCTTGCAGTGCTGACACCCTAACCGCCCCACGGCCCAATCGTGGCCCTCTGACCATTTCCGGGCCTGCCTCGATCCCCCTTTCCCCGACCACAACCTCCACCCGCCCTGCAGTGCCAATCCCCCCCATCCTCCCCGCAGCGCAGGCATCCCCACAGGCAGACACCCACCCAGCAGACACCCCCCCAGCAGACGATATATCCCTCCCGATCCTGCCATGATTGCTGGCTTCCTTGCAGCCCCCAGGAACCCAATAGCAGAGTGGCAGTGGGACCCCCTCACCCCCACTGAACGCTACCTTGGCCCTGCCCTCCAATACGCCCTGCCCCATTGGCACTTCCCCATGTCCGATCGGCTGAGCCAAGGGGCCCCCCTTTGGGAGCCATCAAATCGATTTTTGGTGCAGCGCAGACGTTGCCGGAAATCTGGGCCTGGGAGACGCAAGTGCGCTACGAATGTTTGTGGGAACCCCGCGAATTGGCCGTGCGCAATTCTCCTAGCCTGCTGTGCTAAAAGTGAGTGATAGCAGAATTGTAGTCAAGGATTTTCTCAGGGTCAGACAAGTGTCACATGGGTTTGTGACTATGAGAATCCTTCTCCCATTTCATTGTTCAGCATCCTGTGTCGCTGGGCAACCAAGGTAGGGAACATGTGAAGATCCCATGAGATCGGGATGTAAATTGCTATTGGCTGGAGTTCAGAATCACAGAATACTACAGTGCAGAAGAGGCCCTTTGGCCCATCAAGTCTGCAATGACCCATGAAAGTCCCTGACCTGCCCACCTGATCATACTTGCCAGCACTTGGCCATAGCCTTGAATGTTATGGCATGCCAAGTGCTCATCCAGGTACGTTTTAAAGGATGTGAGGCATTCCACCTCCACCACCCTCCCAGGCAATGCGTTCCAGACCATCACCAACCTCTGGGTAAAAACGTTGTTCCTCATATCCCCCTAAACCTCCCACCCCTCACTTTTAACTTGTGTCCCCCTTGTAACTGACCCTTCAAATAAGGGGAACAGCTGCTCCCTATCACACCCCTCATAATCTTGAACACCTCGATCAGGTCGCCCCCCCCCCCCCCCCCCCCCCAGTCTCCCCCGGTCCAGAGAAAACAACCCAAGCCTATCAAACCACTCTTTCTATCTTAAATGTTCCAACCCAGGCAATATCTTGGTAAATCTCCTCTGCAACCCTTCCAGTGCGATCACATCTTTCCTATAAGGTGGCGACCAGAACTACACACACTACTCCAGCTGTGGCCTCACCAATGTTCTATACAACTCCAACATGACCTCTCTGCTTTTGTAATCTATACCCCAATTGGCAAAGGTGAGTGTGCCATATGCCTTTTTCACCACCCTATTAACTTGTCTTTCCGCCTTCAGAGATCTGTGGACAAATGTGCCAAGGTCTCTGTGTTCTTCGGAACTTCCCAGTGTCAGACTTTTCATAATATACTTCCTTGTCAAATTACTCCTTCGAATGTGCATCACCTCACACTTTTCAGGATTAGATTCCATCTGCCACTTTTCCGCCCATTTGACCATCTTGTCCATATCTTCCTGTAACCCAAGACACTCAACCTCACTGTTAAGTAACAATGTTGGTGACAGAGATTAGTATTGACTGTTTTGTATTAAATTTGACTAGATTATACCCAACGGAAAGGTGGGAAATATGATTTGGGAAATGTATAATTGCCCTCGTGGAGGCATTGTTTTTCAGAGTGATATTCCAGGTACATCCTCTACCTGGAGTGCTGGGCTACTTTATATCATTCCCCCATTCGATCATTTGGTTAATAAAGTCACATCTTAAAATCAGTGCACTGAGTTTCATGAGTGTCTGTATTTGGCTTCAGTTTAGCAATACACAGCCTCAAAAGATAACCCCAATCAACACACATGATACCCCAAAACAGCTGAGAGAACAGAACTGCCAACATCCAATAAGAAGAGGAAGATTTGGGTAAAAATTGCATTTACATTGTGCCTGTCACATCCTCAAGATGTCATTAAGCATGTCAGGTGTAGTAATTATTTTTGATGATTAATCACTGTTGTTTATTAAACAGATGTGATAGCTATTTCCTGCACACCATGGTTCCAAAGGACAGAATTAGAATGCAGGAATCTATATCCAGTTACCTTAACATCTGTCTTAGGGAAAATGTTAGAAGCTATTAGTAAAGATATTATAACAGGACACTTGGTAAAATTCAGGGTAATTAGGCAGAGTCAAAGGGGAAAGGGAAATCATGTTTAACCAATTTACTGGAATTATTTGATGATGTACCACACACTGTGGATAAAGGTGAACCTGTTGGATGTAATGTACTTAGATTTCTCGAAGGCTTTTGATAAGGAGCCACATCAAAGTTTGCTGTGAAATATAAAAGCTCATGGTGCAGGGGGTAACATATTGGCATGGATAGAAGATTGGCAAGCTAACAGGAAACAGAGGGTTAGCATAAATGTTTATTTTTCTGGTCTGCAAGGTATAAGGAGTGGTGAGCCATAAGGATCAGTACTGGGGCCTCAACCATTTAATGATGTGGATGAAGGTCTCGGAGATATGGAAATTAAATTTGTTCATGACAATACGATAGGTAAGATAGTAAAATATGAAGAGGATATAAGGATGCTACAAAGGGACTCAGATAGTTTAATTGAGTGGATGATGATCTGGCAAATGGAGTACAATTGTCCATTTGACAGGAAATTTATCAAAGCGTATTATCTGCAATGGTGAGAAATTACAAAGCTCTGAGATGCAGTGGGATCTAAGGATCCCAGTGCCTTAATTGCAAAAGGATAATAGTATGCATGTACCGCCATTAATTAGGAATGTCGTCGCTTATTGCAAGGAAAATTGAATACAAAAGTGGGGAGCTTATGCTTCAGTTATTCAGTTGTTGGTGAGACTACACCCGAAGTCCTCTGTACACTATTGTTCTCTTTGTTTAAGAAAGGATGCAAATATGTTGGAAATGGTTTGGAGAAGATTTACATTCTGCAGGAGGATAATTTAGATCCCAAACGTTAACTCTGTTTCTCTGCACAGGTGCTGCTGGACCTGCTGAGTTTATCCAGCATTTTCTGCTCTTATTTCAGATTACCAGTTTTTTTGCTTGTATTTCCTAAACTCATACCTGGATTGGGTGGGGAGCCCTATGAGGAGGGTTTGGACAGGCTAGGGTGGAGTTTGAAAGACTAAGAGGCAACTTGATTGAAGCATATAAGTTCCTGAGAGGTCTTGACAAGGTGGATGTGGAGAGGATGTTTTATCTTGGGACAGATTCTAGAGCTGGAGGCCAAGTTTTCTCTGCAACAAGTTTACAGAGACAGACCCCATTATACATGCAAGCAACATCAACAAATGGAACAACTTACATTTATATAGTGCCTTTAACACAATAAAATGCCCCAAGACTCTTCACAGGAGCAGCATGGAGAGTGATCAATGGAAAAAATTGTCATCAAAGTGTGAAAGACCTGGCAATAGGAAGGAAGGTTTCGAAGGCAAGAGGTGTGTGGAGGTGAAGATTATTACTTTATCATTGCTAAATTGTTGAATGTTGAATAATGGCAGATTGGAACCTGCAGAGATATTTTAACCCTCTAATATCAAGAATGTGAAAATCATAAAATTATAAAATAAATACCACATTAAATACCATAAAAAATACCACAATAAATACCATAAGGACCATTCAGCCCAGCCTGCTCATGTCAGCCTGGAAACTTCATGTCCTTTCTGTGGTTCTTCAATAATACAGCTGGCAACAGAGAACAGAAATGTCTGTTTTGGCTTTGATAAAAATTGTTACCTTTTATGATAACCCGAACTTTATTTGCATGAGCAGCACACACAAATCCTGAGTGAACATTGCTCTTGATGACAGCTGTGGTAATCTTTGACCAATCATAATGTTGATAATCCGTTCCTCCATTATCAAAGACAAAGACCTGGGAAAAACATGAAGCTGTGAGCTACAGTAATGAAGGATATTTAAAAAACCATTACTATTCTAAATAATAACCTCATCAACTCCACAAAGTCATTTGATATCAATGTTTGTTGAAAGATTGACTGAGGTCAAGTCACAATTTAATTCCATGTAATTCCAGGATTTTTAACTGGTGTTTTGGGGAATCAATATTGTGTGAAAAGTGTAAACTTTAACCATGGTATTAGTCTGTCAGAGTGAGATCACACATCATTTAAGATTCAGCATATCAGAGAAACATTTAAAAATAAACATTTTATTGATGCAGCATTTGTTGAAATATCTTTGTTCAATGTGACAGATGTTCTATTTTACACAGGCTGTAACTATACACTTTAACATATATTATATACCATACCATTCACTTTGCATTTTAATAACACTCTGACCTGCTTCTTGTGCCTCTGCACTAGCTTCACCTCTCCCCCAGGCTGACTCATGCCCTCAGCCTGTTCCTGACCCTGGGCTTGTGTTAACGACCCCTCTCCAGCCTGTATCTCCCCGGGAGCCCAGGCTGGAGGCTGACCGGTGAACTCTTTTCCCCAAGCGAACCCAGGCCAGTCCCGGAGGCAGAAAGAACACCCTAAAGAGGACATTCTCTCAGAACTTCCACAACAGTGTGGCTGAGAGGAGCTGAACCAGATGAGGAAAGACACCAGTTCACATGCCAATGCTCCATTCCAAGTGTTGCTGCACAATACACTGCAAAAAGCAACTTCAAATCAATGAACTCTTTTCATGAGGGAATTGAATGGTCTGAGACACCCACCTCCACTTGGTGCTGATGGTCCGCGGGGATACGCTTGCACAGATCCAATGTTTTACACGGACACCAACCTAACGGGCTTGGCATCCCGGAACCTCCGGCGATCCACAGCGCCAGCACCGCCAATGCCAAACTCCAGCGCATCCTCTCCGCCGGAGTTGAAGATCTATCAGTCGCAGGGAGATCCTTTCTTTATATTGAGCCTCATGTGAGTGATGATGCTGCCTCCTGGGTATCTCTATCTCTATCTTGCTTTGTGTGCTAATAGGGAAATGTTGACGCAAGCTTCATGCTGTTAAATGTAACTTTGTAGGGAAGTTCTCTTCGCTGACACTCTTTGTCTTTGGCAACATTATCTGTTAACTTCTGCAGTATTTCCTCCCAAACTTGGCCAATTTTCCTTGTTCAACGTCTCTCTCCTTGTCCCAGGCCTTTGTTAATATTCTTCCCCGCTCCTCTCTTCTCATGCCCCTCCCTCCCTGTCTTTCCCAATATTCATCCCAGAACTTCTGATTTCCTGCCCTCTGTCCCACTTCTTCCATCTCTGGACCAATATTCATCAGTGATCTTCTCTACCGCCATTCCTCTCTGCCTTGGTCAACACTCATTCCTGAATCCCTGATTCCCCACCCTCCTCCATCACATTTTCCACTTCTGGAGAAACCTTTGTCCTCCTTGCTCCATGCCCTTTGAAGCAGACCCACCAATACCCTTTGCTTCACATATCCTGAATCTAACTATGCCTAGCTAGAAAAAAGTCATTGAGTAAACTGTTTGGCATACAAAGCTTCACCATTATCTATATGGTCTATATTACATTATTGACTGATCATCAACCCTTTACTATTACCTTTGGCCCATATAAAGACATATTGTCTCCTCTGCACCCTGGTCATGGTTAAAAATCCACATCATGGTTACAAATGCCATAGCACTGTGGTCTGTTTGTGGGTTGCACGTTCTTTGTCATTATTGATGCACACTCAAAGTGACCGGAAGTTACTATCATGAGATCACGAGTATAAAAGTTGGGGTCTGATGTTGCAGATGTATAGAACGTTGGTTCGGCCGCATTTGGAATACTGCGTCCAGTTCTGGTCGCCACACTACCAGAAGGACGTGGAGGCTTTGGAGAGAGTACAGAGGAGGTTTACCAGGATGTTGCCTGGTATGGAGGGGCTTGGTTATGAGGAGAGATTGGGGAAACTGGGGTTGTTCTCCTTGGAAAGACGGAGGATGAGGGGAGACTTAATAGAGGTGTATAAAATTATGAAAGGCATAGATAGGGTGAACGGTGGGAAGCTTTTCCCCGGGTCGGTGGTGACGTTCACGAGGGGTCATAGGTTCAAGGTGAAGGGGGGGAGGTTTAACACAGATATCAGAAGGACATATTTTACACAGAGGGTCGTGGGGGCCTGGAATGTGTTGCCGGGCAAGGTGGTGGAGGCGGTCACACTGGGAACGTTTAAGACTTATCTAGACAGCTATATGAACGGAGTGGGAATGGAGGGATACAAAAGAGTGGTTTAGTTTGGACCAGGGAGCGGCGCGGGCTAATTGTTCTTTGTTTCTCGTTTCAAGGCTTCATTCTATAATCAACTTGCTGGTGCCAGTACAGAGCAAGACTGCGGATAGTTGGGAACCTGTCTCGGGGGCAGGGAATTCATATGGTGTTCGTGGAAGTTGAAATGAATAGGGTTGGGAAGCATTTTCTGATCAGGGCCAGTGTGATCTCCTGGACTTGTTTCGATCGCCTCAGGGGGTCGGAGAGGAATTTCCCAGATTTTTTTTCCCCCATATTGGCCCTGGGGTTTTCACTCTGGGTTTTCGCCTCTCCCTGGAGATCACATGGTCTGGAATGGGGGGGGTGGGGGTGAGCTAATAGGTTGTGATGAACAAAGCATCGTAGCTGTGAGAGACAGCTCGGTGGATAGGATATTGGTATGTAGATAGGCTGGAAAATTGGGCGGGGATCCTGGATTCAGGATTCAATCCTGGACCGGGAGAGGCGAGGGCTTGGAGGGCCGAAGGGCCTGTTCCTGTGCTGTTTTGTTCTTTGTTGTTCTTTGATCTTGTACATCTCAACAAACCATTGAAAAATCTGATGAAAATTTTGCACGATTTAGTGAACCTGAAAAAGATTGTTAAATTTATTTTATTAGTGTCACAAGTATCTGGTTGTATCACAGCTTGGTATGGTTCCTGCTCATTCCATGGCCGCAAGAAACTACAAAAGGTTGTGAATGTAGCCCAATCCCTCACGCAAACCAGCCTCCCATCCATTGACTCTGTCTACACTTCCGGCTGCCTAGGAAAATCAGTCATCATAATTAAGGGCCCCACACTCCTCGGACATTCTCTCTTCTACCTTCTTCCATCAGGAAAAAGATACAAAAGTCTGAGGACACAGACCAACCGACTCAAGAATGGCTTCTTTCCTGCTGTCATCAGACTTTTTAATGGACCTACCTCGCACTAAGTTGATCTTTCTCTACACCCTACCTATGACTGTAACACTACATTCTGCACTCTTCTTTCATTCTCTGTGAATGGTATGCTTTGTTTGTACAGCACGTAAGAAACAAAACTTTTCACGTTATTCTAATACAGGTGATAATAATATTAAATCAAATCAATTAGGCTTATTTTAATACTGCAATGAAATTACTGTGAAAATCCCTGATTTGCCACACTCCGATGCCTGTTCGGGTACACTAAGACAGAATTTAGTGTGGCCAATGCACCTAACCAGCACGTATTTCGCACCTGTGGGAGGAAACCGGAGCACCCGGAAGAAATGCACGCAGACACAGGGAGAACATGCAGACTCCGCACAGACAGTAACCCAAGCCAGGAGTTGAACCCAAGTCCCTGGTGCTGTGAGGCTGCAGTGCCACCATTTGTGATAATATGGTTTACTTCACAAGTGTTTGAGGATTATCTCCAAGTAAATGGAGATGTGCAAGGCAAGTGTTTTTACACAGAGGGTGGTGGGTACTTGGAACTCGCTGCTGGGGGAGATAGTGGAAGCAGATATGAAAAGTGACTTTTAAAGGGCGTCTGGACAAATACATGAATCGGATGGAAATAGAGGATATGTTCCCTGGAAGGGTAGGGGGTTTTAGTTCTCAGAGCGGACATGGACGGTGCAGGCTTGGAAGGCTGAAGGGCCTGTTCCTGTGCTGTAATTTTCTTTGTTCTTTGTTCTTTAAGACAAAAATGCCTGGGCACGAAGGGAAGTCAGCTATGGTTGTGGGATCCATAACGGACCATGCTCGCATCTGGGATGTGCCCTAGCTCAAGGTCCGTGCTCTCTGAGTAACTGATTTGGCCTGACACCACATTTTAAAGGCTGGAGGACAAATCACGACCTTTTGTAAGGTAGCTCTGGCCTCAACTAAAGGTCAGGAAACAGTGCTGCTCTCAGGACCTCGTAAGGGTCGGGAGGTTTACAGATATTTTGGACCCGCTCCCGGAACTCCACATCCTCATGTCCTTAGGCACACACCTGCAACATTAACTCTGTCTCTTTCTCTATAGATGCCGTCAAACCTGCTGAGGATTTACATAATTTTCCATTTGAATTCATTCTTGAAACATTATTCCCCCCATTCCACCCCCAACATCAACCATTTCTGCTAAAATAGGGAAATATATTTATCAACATTTGCAACTTCAAAATCCAATGATTGATTTTTGTAGTGTAATCACTCTTACCGTAGGAAACCTGGCACAAATGTGCACAGTGTAATCTCCCACAAACAACAATGGGCTATTTTTCCAGTGTTGACTGAGGACGAGACTTTGATGTGAACAGTTATAAATGAATATTCATCTCATTGGCTCTTTGTGGAAACTGTGCTTTGTGAAAAATAGAATGGTGGATTTGTCAATAGGACAATGGTGACTGTATTTCAAGTAGTTATTCAGTAGTTATTCGGCCTCCCCGGAGTGAGATACAGAGTCAGCGCACCAAAATGACGCTAAGGGCTCCCTGTAAAAGAAAGCTGGTGTAGAGGTGCAATTTCTGCCGGATAATATTTGATGGCAGGGAGAGAACTGAATAGGGATTTACTTCACAGAAAGTTTGAAAAATCCTCGGGAATTTTAAAACACTGTTTGGCATCGGGCGGGGATTGCAATGAAGTCGGCACAAACTCCAGCTGATGTGGGACAACCTCCTGCATTATGGGCTTGGACTGAGGGTAATGGACCATGTCTGATATTACTTCCCCTTGGTGCAATTGCTGGTTGCTGGTTTCACCTCCAGGTTATTTTGCTATCACTAAGGGTCGAGCTATCACAGGCGGTAGTTACAGTGAGTGTCATTCATTTGAGGGGAAGCTTCAAAGGGCATTTGGGCAGAAGAAGAGAAGATCTTTTGCTGATGGGATGAACTGAAGTGAGTGAGGATGAAATGAGATGAGTGGAGATTCGTATGGATAGAAACAATGGCCGAATGGCTTGTTTCTATGTTGCACATGCTGCACCTGTAAATCTATGGAGATCTTGTTGATATAAAGCTGTTTATGTTTCACGGTGATTGAAACACCATTAGGTAATGAATGGAAAGTTTATTGTCATATCTTGTATTCAGCAAACTGAAAGAAAGTTTTGTGAATAGTTTTAGAGATGACAGCAGATAAGAGCAGGAATTACTCAGACCTTGAACCACATGGATACATTCTTCTCTCTCTTCCCCACCCCCATCCTTCACTCCCTTAATGACATTATCAACTATCCAATCAATAAAGAACAGCGTCTCCTGGCACTGACAACAGATTGATAATAAAGTATCCAGTTATGTTCCAGCAGGAGAACACAATGATGCAAACTTTGTGAGATTCCACTTGTCCCAACATGGAAATGTTCAGAAGAAAAACATTTTGCCTCTCTGGCCATTTCTAGATCACAAATACCCAGTTTCTCTTCATTCTTTTCTTCAGTGTGAGTCTCTCCAATGGTCTCTTCAAATTGCTGTGTTAGTGGCCTGGACAGTCTCTCTGTGCCGTCCATTCCAAGCCTTTACCATCTGAGAGAGTCATCAGTAAGAAAGAAATTCTTATTTAAATGTTAACTTCCTCAGAATGTCAATATCATTCCACAGCAACTTCCCAACACTCGGAATGGAAAGCGCCTGTTTCTCCCAAACTTCCTGACTTAGAACGGATGGGACTGAAGAAGCAAAGTGTGACCCCAGACATTGTGGAGGGTGGGGATCTGGGTATCATGGGAGGCAGTGGGGGGTCTGGACATGAGGGGCTGGGGTTTCAGACATCATGAGAGGTTGGGGTTTCAGACATTCGGGTCTGAGGGTCCATATCTCATGGTGGAGGGGAAGGGCTGGACTCACATCTTTTTTAAACTTTCCCCCTTTTACCTGAAATCTATGTCCCCTAGTAATTGACATTCCTACCCTGGGAAAACAACTGACAATCCATTCCATCCACACCCTTCATCATTTTGTAACCTTCTATCAGGTCGTCCCTCAGCCTCCAAAGTTCAAGTGAAAAATAAAGCAAGTTTGTCCAATCTCTCCTCAGAGTTAATCCCCTCCAAACCAGGCAACATCCTGGTAAATGTTTTCTGTACTTTCACCAAAGCCTCCACATCCTTCTGGTAGTGTGGTGACCAGAGCTGTACTCAATATTCCAAATGTGGCTTAATTGAAGTTCTAAACAACTGCAAAATGCTTGGCCATTTTTATACTCTATGCCACGGCCAATGTTGACAAATGTGCCATATGCCTTCTTGACCACCTTATCCACTTGTGTTGCCACTTTCAGGGAAACGTGGATCTGTACATCTAGATCCCTTTTTATGTGAATGCTTCTAAATGTCCTGCCATTTACTGTAGCCTTGCCTCCTGCATTAGACCTTCCAAAATGCATCACCTCGTATTTGTCTTGATGAAGTACCATCTGAATTTCTCCATCCAAGTCTCCAGCCTATCTATATTCTGCTGCATCCTTTGTCAATCCTCCTCACCATCTGCAGCTCCCTCAATCTTTGTGCCATCTGCAAATCTACTAATCAGACCACCTACATTCTCCTCCTAATCATTGATGCAAATTGCCGACAACAGGGGTCCCAGGAGTGATCCTTGTGAAATGATCACAGATCTCCAGTCAGAAAAACACCCTTCCACCGCTGGCTTTCTGTCCTCTACGACCAAGCCAGTTCTGTATCCATCTTATTAGCTCACTATGGATCCCATGTGACTTCAACTTCTATATCAGCCTGCCATGAGGGACCTTGTCAAAGGCCTTGCTAAAGTCCATATAGGGGTTGTCGTACAGGCTGGAATGATGATGGTGTGCAGTGTCGGTTGGGTAGGAGGATGTCACCTTAGGGAGGATCGGGTGGTGTGTCTTTTGGGTGGAGAATGCTTGGGGCAAGAGGGTAGGGGTGGGTTTGGGTCCAGGGTGTTTATTGTTCATCTCAGGGGTTCAGGTGGAGGAACTCTTTGTTGTTTGGAAATAGCAATAGAGGTGGGTGCTTATTTGAGGGGAATGATGTGATGGGGTTCTCCTCAGAGTGCATGGAGTGTACCATGTGGGGCTTGGTCTGGGTGTTTAAAATAGTTATTCTAAAGGTAGAATTATTTTTTCCCTTCTATCTCTTTCAGAGTAACTATTGGCCAGATTTTCCAGCCACTCGGCCAGATGCTTTCCAGCAGCGCAGGCGGCTTGTCATTGGCTGCTGGTGGGATCTTCCGGTCCTGCCAATGTCCATGGGTTTTGTGTGGCTCGCACCCTGTGCCGCTGGGGAATGTAGCATGATGGGGGAGGGGGAGGAGGGTCTCCATCCGTGGGACCAGATGATCCTGCTGACAGGAAGCGCTGAGAGAATCAGCCCATGCAGCAGTGTAAACCTGGCAGAAACATCCAAAGCTAGCAATTTAAATCACTTTGCCGGATGGTTCCCAAGCTGTCCAGGTGATGTTAGCCCTTCGGCAACATTACTGGATAAACCCTTACCTGGGAACTTCCTAGATGGATTCTCCAGCAGATTTTTGGGATAATCCCCAAATGTGACACTGCGAAGCCAGGAGGTTATGGCCCATTGTGTCTTCCACATGGTCATGACATCATGGGTGGGATTTTTGGCTAAGCTCGCCCCAAAGCAGGAAAATCCTGCCGGAGGTCAATGGACCTTTGCATGGTCCGTGTCCCACCCGCTACCATTCCTGTGGTGGGTGGGACAGGAAAGTTCCGCCCTGCACACCATTTCACAGCCAATGAATAAATTATGTAACACACTCAATATTGTAATGTAGAAGTAAGTGACAGTCAATACTCCCACAACAATGTCTCACAAATGGAACTGAGATCTATTATCATCTTTCGCTGTTGTTGGTTAAGGATGAATGTTTTTGATTTGATTTGATTTATTATTGTCACATGTATTGGTTTACAGTGAAAAGTATTGTTTCTTGCGCACTATACAGACAAAGCATATCATTCATTGAATACATAGGAAGGGCGCAGTCACAATGTTGGGGGTTTATAACAGGTCTCCCAAAAGCCAGCGGGAGACAGAGGAGCAGATATGCAGACAGATTTTGGAAAAATGCAGAAACAACAGGGTTGTTGTGGTGGGTGATTTTAACTTTTCCTATATTGACTGGGACTCATTTACTGCTAGGGGCTTGGATGGGGCAGATTTTGTAAGAAGCCTCCAGGAGGGTTTCCTGAAACAGTATGTGAATAGTCCAACTTGGGAAGGAGCCATTTTAGAGCTGGTATTGGGGAATGACCCCGGCCAGGTGGTCGAAGTTTTAGTAGGAGAGCATTTCAGGATTAGTGATCATAATTCCGTAGGTTTTAAGATGCTTGTGGATAAGGACAAGAGTGGTCCTTGGGTGAAGATGTTAAATTGGGGGAAGAATAACTGCAACAACATTAGGCAGGATCTGGAGAGAGTAAATTGGGGGAGGCTGTTTGAGGGTAAATCAACATCCGACATGTGTGAGTCTTTCAAATGTCAGTTGATTGGAATTCAGGACTGGCATGTACCTGTGAGGATGAAGGATAAGTGTGGCAAATATCAGGAACCCTGGATAACAAGGGATTTTATGAGCCTTGTCAAAAAAGAAAAGGAAGCATTGTAAGGTCTAAAAGGCTTAGGACAGATGAAGCCCTTGAAGAATATAAAGAACATAGGAAGGAACTTAAGGAAGGAGTCAGGAGGGCTAAAAGGGGTCATGAAAAGTCCTTGGCAAACAGGATTAAGGAAAATCCGAAGGCATTTTATATGTATGTAAAGAGCAAGAGGGTAACCAGGGGAAGGGTTGGTCCACTCAAGGATAGTGGAGGGAATCTATGCTTGAAAACAGAGGAAACAGGTGAGATACCAATAAATACTTTGCCTCAGTATTCACCAAAGAGAGGGACTTGATGGATGAGAAGCCTCAGGTAGGGTATGTACATATTCTGGGTCATGCTGATATCAAAAAGGAGGAGGTGCTGGGTGTCTAACAAAAGTATTAAAGTCAGATAAGTCCCCAGGGCTTAATGGGATCTACCCCAGAATACTGAGGGAGGCAAGGGTGGAAATTGCTGGGGTCTTGACAGAAATCTTTTGTGTCCTTGTTGGCTACAGGTGAAGTCCCAGGGAACTGGAGGATAGCCAATGTAGTTCCATTGTTTAAGAAGCGCAGCAGGGATATCCAGGAACAAAGAGCAAAGAACAAAGAACAAAGAAAATTACAGCACAGGAACAGGCCCTTCGGCCCTCCAAGCCTGCACCGACCATGCTGCCCGACTTAACTAAAACCCCCTACCCTTCCGGGTACCATATCCCTCTATTCCCATCTCATTCATGTACTTGCCAACATGCCCCTTAAAAGTCACTACCGTATCCGCTTCCACTACCTCCCCCGGCAACGAGATCCAGGCACCCACCACTCTCTGTGTAAAAAATCTGCCTTGTACATCTCTTTTAAAACTTGCCCCTCACACTTTAAACCTATGCCCCCTAGTAATTAACTCTTCCACCCTGGGAGAAAGCTTCTGACTATCCACTCTGTCCATGCCTCTCATAATCTTGTAGACTTCTATCAGGTCTCCCCTCAACCTCCGTCGCTCCAGTGAGAACAAACCAAGTTTCTCCAACCTCTCCTCATAGCTAATGCCCTCCATACCAGGCAACATCCTGGTAAATCTTTTCTGTACCCTCTCCAAAGCCTCCACATCCTTCTGGTAGTGTGGCGACCAGAATTGAACACTATATTCCAAGTGCGGCCTAACTAAGGTTCTATAAAGCGGCAACATGACTTGCCAATTTTTAAACTCAATACCCCAGCCAATGAAGGCAAGCATGCCGTATGCCTTCTTGACTACCTTCTCCACCTGCATTGCCACTTTCAGTGACCTGTGTACCTGTACACCCTTTGCCTATCTCTTAAGGGTTCTGCCATTTACTGTATATTTCCTATCTGTATTAGACCTTCCAAAATGCATTACCTCACACTTGTCCGGATTAAACTCCATCTGCCATCTCTCCGCTCAAGTCTCCAACTGATCTATATCCTGCTGTATCTTCTGATGGTCCTCATCGCTATCCGCAAATCCACCAACCTTTGTGTCGTCTGCAAACTTACTAATCAATCCAGTTACATTTTCCTCCAAATCATTTATATATATTACAAACAGCAAAGGACCCAGCACTGATCCCTGAGGAACACCACTTGTCACAGCCCTCCATTCAGAAACACACCCTTCCACTGCTACCCTCTGTCTTCTTTGACCGAGCCAGTTTTGTATCCACTTTGCCAGCTCACCTCTGATCCCATGCGACTTCACCTTCTGCACCAGTCTGCCATGAGGGACCTTGTCAAAGGAAATTATAGGCCGTTGAGCCTTACGTCAGTGATAGGGAAGTTATTGGAAAAGATTGTTCGGGACAGAATTTACTCACATTTGGAAACAAATGGACTTATTAGTGATAGACAGCATGGTTTTTATGAAAGGGAGGTCGTGTATCACTAAATTGATTGAGTTTTTCGAGGAAGTGATGAAGATGATAGATGAGGGAAAGGCAGTGGATTTTGTATACATGGACTTCAGTAAAGCCTTTTACAAGGTACCTCATGATAGACTGGTACGAAAGGTGAAATCACACGGGATCAGAGGAGAGCGGGCAAATTGGATACAGAACTGGCTTGGCCATACAAGACAGGGGATAGCAATAGAAGCGTGCTTTTCTGAATGGAAGGCTGTGACTAGCGGTGTTCCACAGAGATCAGTTCTGGGACCTTTGTTGTTCGTAGTATATATAAATGATTTGGAGGAAAATGTAGCTGGTCTGATTAGTAAGTTTGCAGACGACACAAAAAGTTTTGGAGTTGCGGATAGTGAAGAGGATTGTCAGAGGATACAGCAAGATGGAGACCAGTTGGAGACTTGGGCAGGGAAATAGCAGATGGAGTTTAATCCAGATAAGTGTGAGGTCATGCATTTTGGAAGGTCCAGTGCATACAGAAATTATATAGCAAATGGTAGAACCATTAGGACTATTGACAGGCAAAGAGATCTGGGCATACATGTCCACTGATCACTGAAAGTGGAAACACAGGTGGACAAGGTAGTGACGAAGGTATAAGACATGCTTGCCCTAACCGGCAGGGTATTGAGTATAAAATTTGGCAGTTTGTGATAATGCAGCATTCACAACCTCTCTTTGACCATAAATGGATTTCAAACTTCATAAAACTGCCCATTGCCACCACTTTATCTTTAGATTTAACCCTTTTTGGAATGTGTGCATTGCTGGCAAGGCCACAATTTATTCCCCATCCTAAATTTCCCTCAATGACTTGATGGTGAGCTGAACTGTTGTAATTTACCTGGTGTAGGCACACCCACAGTGCTGCTGAGAAGGGTGTTCCAGGGGTTTGACCCGGAAAATGATATGGTTCCAAGACAGGGCAGTTGATAGTGAACTTGCAAGTGATGGTGATCCCATTTGTCGGCTGTCATTTTTCTTCCAGTTGATGGAGGTTGCAACTGAAAGAATCTAAGTTACTGCTGTATGTCTTGAAAATTGTCCAAACTGCTGCCAATGTGGGCTGGTGATGGAGGAAATACTTTTTTCAACATGGGCCTGGGATGCCAATGAAGCAGGCTGCTTGCCCTGGGTAGATTTAGCTTTTGTGATGTTGAACTGGCACTTTCCTAGCAAATGAAGAGTATTCCACCACACTGCTGACTTGTGGACAGGTTTTAGAGAGTTTATTGGTGAATTTCTCGCTGCAGAATTTGTAGACTCTGTCCCGCTCTTGTAGCCTGAGTACTTTGGGTTGGTCACATCAATTTAATCTAATGGGAACCTCCAGGATACTGATGCTGGAATTTCAGCAATCATTATGCTGCAGAATGTCAAGGAGAGATGGTTAGCTTCTTGCTTGTTGTTGATAATCATTCCCTGACATTTGGGCGGCAGAAATGTTACTTGACATTTATCAGTCCAGTCTGAATGTTGTCTCTACCTTGCTGCTTGTGGATATGGACTGCCTCATTATTTAAGTATTTAGGAATCAGTGAACATTTGCATCTTGACTATATGATGGAAGGAAGATTATTGATGGAGGAACCACTGTAAAACCTTTTGGGCCTGGGCCACCACTGTGAGGAACTCCCACAGGGATTTTCTGGGACTCTGATGATATGTCTGATATCATGATGCTATGATGATATCCTATCCTTAGAGATGGGATGTATGCGCATTTAGAAAGGAATAAACTCATTAACGATAGTCAGCATGGTTTTGTGAGAGGGAGGTCATGCCTCACTAACCTGGTGGAGTTTTTTGAAGAAGTGACCAAAATGGTTGACGAGGGAAGGGCCGTGGATGTCGTCTATATGGACTTTAGTAAAGCATTTGACAAAGTCCCTCATGGTAGGCTGGTGAAAAAGGTTGGATCTCATGGGATAAAGGGGGAGGTGGCTAGATGG
Organism: Mustelus asterias; assembly: GCF_964213995.1. Classification (NCBI taxonomy): domain Eukaryota; kingdom Metazoa; phylum Chordata; class Chondrichthyes; order Carcharhiniformes; family Triakidae; genus Mustelus; species Mustelus asterias. The sequence continues at coordinate 133,472,490 of NC_135808.1, read as the reverse complement.
GTGGAGAACTGGCTTTTTAATCACCAGGCAAGACTGTTCTCTTCCTGTTGGGGAGCACTTCAGCGGTCACGGGCATTCGGCCTCTGATATTCGGGTAAGCGTTCTCCAAGGCGGCCTTCGCGACACACGACGGCGCAGAGTCGCTGAGCAGAAACTGATAGCCAAGTTCCGCACACACGAGGACGGCCTCAACCGGGATATTGGGTTCATGTCACACTATTTGTAACCCCCACAGAGTTTCACCAGCTGTCTTGTCTGGAGACAATACACATCTTTTTAGCCTGTCTTGATGCTCTCTCCACTCACGTTGTTTTGTTTCTTAAAGACTTGATTAGTTGTAAGTATTCGCATTCCAACCATTATTCATGTAAATTGAGTTTGTGTCTTTATATGCTCTGTTTGTGAACAGAATTCCCACTCACCTGAAGAAGGGGCTTGGAGCTCCGAAAGCTTGTGTGGCTTTTGCTACCAAATAAACCTGTTGGACTTTAACCTGGTGTTGTTAAACTTCTTACTGTGTTTACCCCAGTCCAACGCCGGCATCTCCACATCTTGGTCACAGAAGACAGAGGGTGGTAGTGGAAGGGTCTTTTTCCGGCTGGAGGCCTGTGACTAGTGGTGTTCCGCAGGGCTCTGTATTGGGACCTCTGCTGTTTGTGATTTATATAAACGATCTGGAAGAAGGTGTAACTGGGGTGATCAGTAAGTTTGCGGACGACACAAAATTGGCAGGACTTGCAGATAGTGAGGAGCATTGTCAGAAGCTACAGAAGGATATAGATTGGCTGGAAATTTGGGCAAAGAAATGGCAGATGGAGTTCAATCCTGATAAATGCAAAGTGATGCATTTTGGTAGAAATAATGTAGGGAGGAGCTATACGATAAATGGCAGAACCATAAAGGGTGTCGATACGCAGAGGGACCTGGTGTGCAAGTCCACAGATCCTTGAAAGTGACGTCACAGGTGGAGAAGGTGGTGAAGAAGGCATGTGGCATGCTTGCCTTTATAGGACGGGGCATAGAATATAAAAGTTGGGGTCTGATGTTGCAGATGTATAGAACGTTGGTTCGGCCGCATTTGGAATACTGCGTCCAGTTCTGGTCGCCACACTACCAGAAGGACGTGGGGGCTTTGGAGAGAGTACAGAGGAGGTTTACCAGGATGTTGCCTGGTATGGAGGGGCTTAGTTATGAGGAGAGATTGGGTAAACTGGGGTTGTTCTCCCTGGAAAGACGGAGGATGAGGGGAGACTTGATAGAGGTGTATAAAATTATGAAAGGCATAGATAGGGTGAACGGTGGGAAGCTTTTCCCCAGGTCGGTGGTGACGTTCACGAGGGGTCATGGGTTCAAGGTGAAGGGGGGGAGGTTTAACACAGATATCAGAAGGACATATTTCACACAGAGGGTGGTGGGGGCCTGGAATGCGCTGCCAGGCAAGGTGGTGGAGGCGGACACACTGGGAACGTTTAAGACTTATCTAGACAGCCATATGAACGGAGTGGGAATGGAGGGATACAAAAGAATGGTCTAGTTTGGACCAGGGAGCGGTGCGGGCTTGGAGGGCCGAAGGGCCTGTTCCTGTGCTGTATTGTTCTTTGTTCGTTGTTCTTTGTCTCCAACAGCCACAACCACCTTCCTTTTTTGCTCGTCATGTTTGCAACAACTGGAGAGAATTCCCTTTGAGATTCATTAACTCCAGTTTTATTATATTTCCTTGATGTCACTTTTTATCAAATGCTGTTTTGGTGTCAATGACAATCACTCTCATCACATCTTGAATCAAAAGTTTATTACAACAACATCAATTTCTGTTTATATGGCATCCTTACATGATGAAACATCCTGAGGTGCTTCACAAGAGTATTTTGAAGCAAACACTAAGTCTAATAAGGAAAAATTAGGTCAGATGATGAAATACAGTTCAAGAGTACAGTTTTAAGTATTGTCTTAAAGCAGAAACGTGAGGCAGAGAGGTGTAGGGAGGGTGTTCCAGAGATCAAGTCCCAGAGAGCTGAAGGAGTGACAAACAAATGTTTCGCGACTCAAATCACCGTGCTTGACAGTCCAGGATTAGATGAGTGCAGATATCTTGGAGGTTTGTGGGTCTGGAGGAAATGACAGAGTTAAGGAGGAGTGAGAGATTTGTGAACAAGAGTGAGGATTTTAAAATGAAGATGTGGCTTGACTGGGATCTAATTTGGTCACTGACCACAGGGGTGAAGAGTGTACAGGAGATGGAGTAAGTAAGGACATGGGCAGAATATTGAATGATGTTAAGTTTATGAAAGATGGAATGTGAGAGACCAGCCAAGAATGCATTGGAATAGTCAAGTCCAGATGTTCCAAAGGCCTGGATGAGGAATTAGGAAAGCAAATGGTTACGTTAATGTTTATAGTAAAGAGATGCAATAGAAGGATAAAGAAGTCTTACTGCAATTAGATAGCGATTTTATGGGACTGCACCCAGATTATTATTTGGCCTCCCTAGCTCAGGAAGGGTATTGTTGTCTTACTGCAAAAAAAATGTTCATTGCACTGATTCCTGGGATGAAGAGACAGTCCCAATGAAGGAAGATTGAGGGCGGATTCTCCGACCTCGCCCACAGTTGGGATTTTCCAGTCCCACTGTAGCAATTGGAGATTTGGCTCAGCACCAACTTTTCTGATTTAGCTGGCAGTAGCGGCGGGGCATGAATGGCTTGAGAATTCTGGCCTGAGTAGACAAGGGCTGAATTTTATGGGCCCATCACTAATGGTGGGGCTTGGAAAATGCAATGAGACATTCAAATGTCTATTGGCTTCAGTGGGAGACCTATGTTCCTGACAGTTTAAATGAATGAACAGTGATCTAATTGGATCATGTAAAATTATTCAGGGGCTTTAGACAGTGAGAAAATATTTTCCCTCTTTAGGAAGGGGGCTACAGTCTCAGAATAAGGGCTTAGCCATTTAGAACTAAGATCAGGAGAAACTTTTCACTCAATGGTTTGCTAATCTTCGGATTTTCTGCAGCAGAGAGCAGTGATTGCTCAGTTACTGAGCATATTCAAAACAGAAGTTGATAGAATTTTTTTATACAAATGGAATGAAAGGTTACAGGGAGTGTCCAGGAAAGTGAAGTTGAGCGCGAAAATCAGTTTTGATCTTATTGACAGACAGAGCAGTTTTGAAGGGTCAAAGGGCCTATTCCAGCTTCAATTTGTTTTTATTCATATGTGGGACATGGGCATCACTGGCTGGCCAGCATTTATTGCCCATCCCTAGCTGCCCGAGAACAGATGGCAATCTACCACATTGCTGTGGCTCTGGAGTCACATGTAGGCCAGACCAGGAAAGGATGGCATATTTCCTTCCTTAAAGGACATTAGTGAACCAGATGGGTTTTTCTGACAATCGACAATGGTTTGATGGTCATCAGTATAGAATGATAAAATCATATAATCTGCACAGTACAGAAGGAGGCCATTTAACCCATTGTGTCTGTACCGTCCACAATCCATCCACGCCCTATTCCCGTAACCCCGCACATTTATCCTGCTAATCCCCCTGACACTCGGGTCAATTTAGCATGGTCAATCAACCTACCCCACATATCTTTGGTTGTGGGAGGAAATCGGATCACTCGGAGGAAACCCATGTGGACAGGTGGAGAAAGTGCAAACTCCGCACAGACAGTGTCCCGAGGCAGGAATTGAACCTGGGTCCCTGGCACCATGAGGCAGCAGTGCTAACCACTGTGCCACCATGCCACCCTAGTAGATTCTTAATTCCAGATTTTTTTTAAATTGAATTCAAATTCCACCATCTGCTGTGCCGGGATTTGAACCCAAGTCCCAGAACATTTGCTGAGTTTCTGGACTATAGTTTCGTGATAATACCACTCGGCTATTGCCTCCCCATTTCTTAAGTTGTTATGTAAGACTTTGACTTACTGACTGACTGCTAACCAGAATGGAGTGCAGAGATTACTTGTAAAAGTTGTTGATTTTGACAGGTTGTCCATAATACTCAAAAAAGACAAAGCAACAGCAGTGCGTGTTAGCTGGTCTGCCCTCGTCACATTACTGAACTATTTGCGGCACTGATTTGCACTTGTGGGTTAGGCGGTTCCTGCACTCAGTGTTACACACTGGAATTACTATCAAATAAAGGAGGCCATTTAGCCCAGCTACGCTCTTTGAAGCAGTCACCTAATTAATCCCACTGCCCAGTTGAGGAGCATAGAAACCGGAGTAGCTCATTCAACATATCAAACCAGTTCTGCCATTTATTGAGATCCTGGCTGATCTGTTGCCTGACTCCATATACCTACCTTTGGCCTATATCCCTTGATAGCTTTGCTAAACAAAAATGTATCTGTTGTGGGGCTGTTGATGTTCAGCTTTTTACAGACTTTGTTCCGATCAAGTAGCCAGCTGAAGAATTTCGGAGTTTAATATCAGCTGGACTTGCGGACAGCGAAGAGCATTGTCGGGCAATACAGCAGGATATAAATAGGCTGGAAAATTGGGCGGAGAGGTGGCAGATGGAGTTTAATCCGGATAAATGCGAAGTGATGCATTTTGGAAGAAATAATGTAGGGAGGAGTTATACAATAAATGGCAGAGTCATCAGGAGTATAGAAACACAGAGGGACCTAGGTGTGCAAGTCCACAAGTCCTTGAAGGTGGCAACACAGGTGGAGAAGGTGGTGAAGAAGGCATATGGTATGCTTGCCTTTATAGGACGGGGTATAGAGTATAAAAGCTGGAGTCTGATGATGCAGCTGTATAGAACGCTGGTTAGGCCACATTTGGAGTACTGTGTCCAGTTCTGGTCGCCGCACTACCAGAAGGACATGGAGGCGTTAGAGAGAGTGCAGAGAAGGTTTACCAGGATGTTGCCTGGTATGGAGGGTCTTAGCTATGAGGAGAGATTGGGTAGACTGGGGTTGTTCTCCTTGGAAAGACGGAGAATGAGGGGAGATCTAATAGAGGTGTACAAGATTATGAAGGGGATAGATAGGGTGAACGGTGGGAAGCTTTTTCCCAGATCAGAAGTGACGTTCACGAGGGGTCACGGGCTCAAGGTGAGAGGGGCGAAGTATAGCTCAGATATTAGAGGGATGTTTTTTACACAGAGGGTGGTGGGGGCCTGGAATGCGCTGCCAAGTAGGGTGGTGGAGGCAGGCACGCTGACATCGTTTAAGACTTACCTGGATAGTCACATGAGCAGCCTGGGAATGGAGGGATACAAACGATTGGTCTCGTTGGACCAAGGAGCGGCACAGGCTTGGAGGGCCGAAAGGCCTGTTTCCTGTGCTGTACTGTTCTTTGTTCTTTGTTTATTTACCAACTATAGCAAGGGCCCTAGTATGCCATGGTGACACAGTCCAGAGCACTGGATACAGATTTTACAAAATCAGAAATGCTTCCAGATTCTGTACAAGTAAATAGCATATTCGCAACTTGTGCACGTCTACCTCATTATGATGTCATCAAGCAAATATGTCAGACCAATAGCATACCAAACACTCATGTCCTCCCATTTCCATTGTTCCTTGTTCTAATGGACACACATGAGCTGCAGCTTCTCATCATTCAATTAAATTCTTGAGTGCATACCGTGCGACTACAGCCTCCCTTGTAATTAGGAACTTTATGGTTCTTGACCCTTATCTGGGTCTGCTTCAATCAGTCCATTATATGTAACTTCATACCATTCATACCATTCAGAAAGTTAGCTGGTCCATTCTCTTCTGGTCCAAAATGAACAAATTCACACTTGCTTTGATTGAAACTCATCTGCCAATTTTTCCCATTCAGCTAATCTATCATACATAGAAACTTACATTGAAAATAGAAGCAGTGGTAAGCCATTCAGCCTTTCAGGTCCACTCTGCTATTCATCATGACCATGGCGGATCATCAAATTCAATACCCTGATCCCGCATTCTCCCCCATATCCCATGATCCCTTTTGCCCCTATAGCTATATCTAATTCCTTCTTGAAATCACACAATATTTTGGCCTCAACTACTTTCTGTGGTAGTGAATTCCACACATTCACCACCTCTGGGTGAAGAAATTTCTCATCATCTCAGTCCTTATACATTTTCTCCTTATCCTCAAATTATTCTAGAATTCCTCAACATTGGGAACATTCTTTCTGAATCCACTCACTCTACTCCAGTTAGAATTTTTAAAAGTTTCCACTGGTGAGGTCCCTGTAGATTGGAGGGGAGCAAATGTTGGGCCTTTGTTTAAGAAGGGCTGCAGGGGAAAACCTGGAAACTAAGACTGATGAGCCTAACGTCTGTAGTAGGTAAGTTGTTAGAAGGTATTCTGAGAGACAGGATCTAAAGGCACTTTCGAGAGGCATGGACTGATTAGGGACAGCATGCCTTTGTGAGTGGAAAATCATGTCTCACGAATTTGATTGAGTTTTTTGAAGGGGTAACCAAGAAGGTAGATGGGGGCAGTGCAGTTGATATTATTTACATGGACTTTAGCAAGGCCTTTGACAAGGTACCGCATGATAGGTTGTTGCATAAAATTAAATCTCAGGGTGATGTAGCCAATTAGATACAAAATTGCCTTCTCAACAGAAGACAGAAGGTGGTTGTAGAGGGTTGTTTTTCAAACTGGAGGCCTGTGACCAGCAGTGGGCCTCAAGTATCCACTGTTATTTGTCATTTATATTAATAATTTGGACGAGAATTTAGGAGGCATGGTTAGTAAGTTTGCAGGTGACACCAAGATTGGTGGCATAGTGGACAGGGAAGAAGGTTATCTAGGATTGCAACGGGACCTTGATCAATTGGGCCAGTGCACCGATGAATAGCAGATAGATTTTAATTTAGATAAATGTGAGATGATGCATTCTGGTAGATTGAATCAGTGCAGGACTTACTCAGTCAATGGTAGGACATTGGGGAGAGTTATAGAACAAAGAGATCTAGAACTACAGGTTGATAGTTCCTTTAAAATGGAGTCACAGGTGAACAGGGTGATGAAGAAGGCATTCGGCGTGCTTGGTTTCATTGGTCAGAACATTGAATACAAGAGTTGGGACATATTGTTTAAGTTGTGCAAGATATTAGTAAGCTCACACTTGGAATACTGTGTGCAGTTCTGGTGACCCTACTGTAGAAAGGATATGATTAAACTAGAAAGAGTGCAGAAAAGATTTACTACGATGCTACCAGGACTTGATGGTTTGAGTTCTAAGGAGAGGCTGGATAGACTGGGATTTTTTTCCCTGGAGTGTAGGAGGCTTCAGGGTGAACTTATAGAGGTCTATAAAATATTGAGGGACATAGATAGATAGTCAACATATTTTCCCAAAGGTAGGGGAGTCTAAAACTAAAGGGCATAGGTTTAAGGTGAGAGGGGAGAGATACAAAAGGATCCAAAGGGGCAATTTTTTCACACAGAGGGTGATGAGTATCTGGACTGAGCTGCCAGAGGCAGTAGTAGAGACGGGTCCAATTTTGTCTTTTAAAAAGCATCCAGACAATTACATGGGTAAGACTGGTATAGAGGGATATGGCCAAATGTAGGCAATTGCGACTAGCTTAGTGGCAAAAACTGGGTGGCATGAACACATTGGGCCGAAGGCCTGTTTCCATGCTGTAATCCTCTATGATTCTATAACAATGTGCTCCCCTACATCGTTTCACATCCTCGAATGGAAATCGTCAGGTCCTGGGAATTTGTCACTCTTTAGTCCCATTAATTTCCTCATCGATTTCTCTCATTGAATTGAATTTTATTTTCTCTTCAAGCATTTATCCAATGCCATTTTGAAAGTTACAATTGAATCTGCATTCACAATTTTTCAGGCAGTGCATTCCAGATCACAACCACTGTCTATTTTTTTTTCACCATGTTATTTCTGCTTTATATCCCTAACATTTTAAAACTGTGTCCTCTGGTTGCCAACATTAATAGAAGCGGCTTTCCCTTATTTAGTCTTAAATAATTGTGGTTTTGAACACCTCTAACATCTCTGCTCTTAATGATCTGTTCCATAACTGCTGGATTCATCACTCCCCCTTACTTTGGATCATGTGTGTAAATTTGTAAATCACAAATCATAGAATCCCTATAATGCAGAAGGAGGCCATTCAACCCATTGAGCCTGCACTGACAATAATCCTATCAGACCCTATACCTGTAACCCTACGTATTTACCTGACTTCCCTGACATGAAGGGGCAATTTAGCATGGCCAAACAACCTAACCCACACATCTTTGGACTGTGGTAGGAAACCAGCCTGCCCGGAGGAAACCCATGCAGACATGGGGAGAACGTGCAAACTCCACACAGACACTGACTCAAGGCTGGAACTGAACCCAGGTCCCTGGCACTGCAAGGCAGCGGTACTAATGACTATGCCAATGTGCCAACCCTCCCCTTTGCCACCAGCCCTGAATCTCTGAAGGATTGGAAGTTTGTGGTCAGAGTCTCTACAATTCTGCACTATGATTCTATTCTATGAATTTCTACTGTTGTTTTCCTTAGCAATCCAGGATCCATTTCTAATTTGCGTGATGCAAACCTTTTAATCTTAATCAAATCTTGCTCTTACCTCGTACTTGTAATATTGGCAGTTCTATTCATTGCAAGATTGACAGCATTCTTTTCTCCAGTGGAGGCAAATAGGTATTAATCTATTAGTCAGATCTGCTTTAAGTCGGCATTTCCTTTCTGAGTTTAACTGGTATTGTTCATTAATCTTCACTGTAGGGGGCACAAGTAACATCCCTGAAATAGCTGCATTTTTAAAAAATTCATTTGAGTGCCATGGGCATCGCTGGCTGGCCAGCATTTAGTGCCCATCCCTTGTTGCCCTTGGATTGATACAACTGATGGACTTACTAGAACATTTCAGAGGGCAGTTGAGAGTCAACATGTAGGCCGAACCAGGTAAGGATGGCCCTAATGGACAATAGTCCTTCCCAAAAGGACATTAGTGAACAAGAGGGTTTTTTTCTGACAATCGACAATGGTTTCATGGTCATCAGTAGATTCTTAATTCCAGATTTTTTTTATTGAATTCAAATTCCACCATCTGCCGTGGCGGGATTTGAACCCAGGTCCCCAGAACATTAGCTGAGTTTAATTGTCTAGCGACTAGGTCATAGCTTCCCCATGATCAGGAAGTGGAAGGGAGGGAGGAACCCGGCTGTGGTGAACCATCGTTGGTTCCCACTGGATAGTACTGAGCCAGGGGCTGGCAAGTACTACAAGGATGTACATATGTTACTGTTGGGTTGTGCTATTGTTGCTGTTGGGGTTAGGGTGGGGTTGTTACACCTTTGTACTGTAGTGTTGTGGCACATCCCAGTCGGGCTCCGCCTCCTGGGAGAGGTATAAGAGTCCCTGCTCTGGCCGGGACCCCTTCAGTCTGGGATAGTGTATATAAGTTCTGGCAGCTTCATTACAGTAAATAAAAGCCTTTCATTTACTGAGCTTCAGGCCTCGTGTTTGAGTAGCGCATCAATTTTATTTACTGTCGTTAAACTCTCGTCGGAGAAAAAAAGAGAGTATGGAGCAAATTCTGAAGCCGGAACGCCTTACGCTAGATCCACGTGCGGTGGGCGCTTCTAACACCTTCGACCACTGGCTGAAGTGTTTCGAAGACTACCTGGCAGCCTCCGCAGCGGTCACCACAGATGATGACAGACTCCGGGTCCTCCATGCAAGGGTAAGCGACACTGTCTACCTCGCGATCCGTGCGGCCACCGATTATACTAAGGCCCTCGAGCTTCTGAAGAAGTGCTATATCAAACCACCCAATGAGATACACGCTCATTACCTCCTAGCCACTCGACGACGGCAGTCTGGCGAAACGATGGAGGAATATGCGAACGAGCTCCTACAGCTAGCCAGGGGCTGTGACTGCAAAGCTGTGTCGGCTGAGCAGAGCATGTACGACCTTGCCCGAGATGCGTTTGTGGCCGGGGTCGGATCGTCGTACATTCGACTTAAACTGTTGGAGAAGGGTAACCTTAATCTTACCCAGGCCATCGAGCTAGCAGAGATGCTCGAGACGGCCTCCAAAAGCTTAGTATTATATCCAGAGGACCATGTGGAGACAACGTGGCAGGAGCAGTCGCTAATCCCTCCTCGTCCCTCGGGTTCGAAATGCTGCGTAATGGCGTGCTCACACTCGGGCCAGACGACGGCAGCAGCCCCGGGCGGCCCGCGGTGCTATTTCTGTGGAGGAGCGAAGCATACTCGGCAACGGTGTCCCGCTAAAGCTGTGTTGTGCACCGCATGCGGTAAAAAAGGGCACTATTCAAAAGTGTGCCGATCTAAACCCAGGAACGGCAGTGCGGCCTGCGATTCTTCAGAGCTCGGGTCTTCATCGTCAAAGTCATCGCGGGGTTCATCCACGTGCGAGACCAGGACGACGCCATTACGGTCGACGGAGTCGGAGGAGTATGACCACCAGGGGTCGCTGAGTTTGGCGCCCTCACCCACGTGCAACTCATGGGAGCGGCCATGTTGGTCGACACTGACCACGAACGACCAGCAGGGGTCCTCCTCATCGATTTCAGCTGCCTGCAGTAGCGCTCATGAACCAACGGTGGCGTCGATCATCCTGGACCAGGCCAAGCCTCATAGACTTGACAAATCTATGATGAATATCCAGGTAAATGACCACGTGATTTATTGTCTGTTTGACAGCGGGAGCACTGAGAGCTTTATCCACCCAGACACGGTAAAGCGGTGTGGACTCCAGATTCAACCTGCCAAACAGACAATCTCTATGGCATCAAGGTCCCGGTCTGTTGCCGTGCTAGGGAGTTGCGTGGTAACCTTGAAGGTGCAAGGCACAGTTTACGAGCGTTTCAAGCTCCTTGTGTTGCCGTATCTCGGACTAAACTTCATGGTCCACTTGAGGAGTGTAATCCTACAGTACGGTGGGCCACTCCCTTCACTGGCAGTGGGAAAACAGCAGCAGCCTCCAAATTGCCCAACGCGCCCTGCCTGCAGCCTCTCGACGCTGAAGATCACCACACCCTCCTTGTTCCAGAATCTTGTGCCAGGCTGCAAGCCCATCGCGACTAAAAGTAGGCGTTACAGCGCTGAGGATCGGATCTTCATTAGATCTGAGGTTCAGCGGCTCCTCAAAGAAAGGATCATACAACCCAGTGCTAGTCCGTGGAGAGCGCAGGTCGTGGTGGTCAAGAGCGGGAACAAACCCCGGATGGTCATTGACTACAGTCAGACCATTAACCGATATACACAGCTGGATGCGTATCCCCTCCCGCGCATATCTGATATGGTCAATCAGATTGCGCAGTACCGGGTGTTCTCCACCATAGACCTCAAGTCTGCCTACCACCAACTCCCCATTCGCCCAGAGGACCGACAATACACGGCTTTTGAGGCGGATGGTCGCTTGTATCACTTTCTCAGGGTTCCCTTTGGTGTCACCAATGGGGTCTCGGTCTTCCAGCGTGCTATGGACCAAATGGTGGACCAGAACGGGCTGCGGGCTACCTTCCCGTACCTGGATAATGTCACCATCTGCGGCCATGACCAGCAGGACCACGACACGAATCTCCTGAACTTCCTACGCACTGCATCTCGCCTGAACTTGACCTACAACAGGGAGAACTGTGTGTTTCGTACACGCCGTTTAGCCATCCTAGGATACGTGGTGGAAAACGGGGTCATTGGCCCTGATCCAGACCGTATGCGCCCCCTTTCTGAACTTCCTTTACCTGCTAGTGCAAAAGCACTGAGAAGATGCTTAGGCTTCTTCTCTTATTATGCGCTGTGGGTTCCCAACTACGCGGATAATGCTCATCCGCTCATTAAGTCCACGACTTTTCCCTTAACGCCAGAGGCCCGATTGGCCTTCGATAAATTGAAAGCCGACATCGCGAAAGCTACGATGCACGCTGTAGACGAGTCCATCCCCTTTCAGGTGGAAAGCGATGCATCTGATTTCGCCCTGGCCGCCACACTTAACCAGGCGGGCAGGCCCGTCGCATTTTTTTCCCGCACCCTCCAAGGCCCCGAAATTCGGCATTCAGCGGTGGAAAAGGAGGCCCAGGCCATTGTGGAGGCCGTCAGGCACTGGCGCCATTACTTGGCGGGAAAACGGTTCACCCTGATCACGGACCAGCGGTCCGTGGCGTTCATGTTTAACAACACGCAGAGGGGCAAGATCAAGAATGACAAGATCTTGCGGTGGAGAATTGAACTCTCCACCTATAACTACGACATCATGTACCGTCCAGGGAAACTCAATGAGCCCTCGAATGCCCTCTCGCGTGGAACATGCGCTAGTATACAGGAGGACCGTTTGCACGCCCTCCATAATGACCTGTGCCATCCTGGGGTCACTCGGCTCTACCACTTTATAAAAGCCCGCAACCTGCCTTACTCGGTGGAGGACGTCAGGTCAGTAACAAGGAGCTGTCGGGTTTGCGCAGAATGCAAACCGCACTTTTACCGACCTGACCGGGCACATTTAGTCAAGGCCACTCGTCCCTTCGAGAGACTGAGTGTCGATTTTAAGGGCCCCCTTCCCTCAACAGATCGGAATGTGTACTTCCTCAATATCATTGACGAGTACTCTCGGTTCCCTTTTGTTGTTCCCTGCTCTGATACATCCGCTGCCACGGTTATCAAGGCATTCCGTGATCTCTTTACCCTGTTCGGGTACCCCGGCTACATCCATAGCGACAGGGGCTCGTCATTCATGAGTGATGACTTGAGGCAATTCCTGCTCTCCTACGGGATTGCCTCTCGTAGGACCACGAGCTACAACCCTAGGGGTAATGGACAGGTGGAACGCGAGAATGCTACAGTCTGGAAGGCTGTCTTACTGGCGTTGAAGTCAAAAGGTCTTCCAGTCTCCCGTTGGCAAGAGGTGCTCCCTGATGCGCTCCATTCTATTCGCTCCCTCCTGTGTACGGCAACCAATGCTACTCCCCACAAGAGGATGTTCTCATTCCCTCGGAAGTCTTCCTCGGGGACCTCATTACCGTCTTGGTTGACGTACTCAGGACCCGTCCTCCTGCGGCGACATGTAAGGGCCCGCAAGTCCGACCCGTTGGTCGAACAGGTCCATCTCCTCCACGCCAACCCTCAGTATGCCTATGTGGCATACCCTGACGGGCGAGAGGACACGGTCTCGATCCGAGACCTGGCCCAGCAGGGGACGTAGCAACCCCTGTCGCTCCCATACCCCCTGTAACAAACCCTTTATCTCTTGTTTCTTCCCCGGACACGGCGCGGGCAGCATCGGGACCATTGCTTAACCATTTTACTCCCATGTACAGCTTGCCTGAGCCCAGAAGATGGTCGCCACCGCAGGGCGTGTCAGGATCCCATGGACTACCGTCACCTCAGGGTCAACCGGCCTGTGAGTCCGTGGAAGAACAGCTGGACGCCGCCTTGGGGAGAACGCCACCGCAAGTGCCTACTCCGGTGTCACCGCCGGTATTGAGGAGGTCACAACGACGGTGCGGTCCCCCTGACCGTCTGAACTTATAGACTGCTGACACTTTATTCTGTTTTTTTGTACCCCGCCGGCCTTTGTTCTCAAAGGAGGGGTGAATGTGGTGAACCATCGTTGGTTCCCACTGGATAGTACTGAGCCAGGGGCTGGCCAGTACTACAAGGATGTACATATGTTACTGTTGGGTTGTGCTATTGTTGCCGTTGGGGTTAGGGTGGGGTTGTTACACCTTTGTACTGTAGTGTTGTGGCACATCCCAGTCGGGCTCCGCCTCCTGGGAGAGGTATAAGAGTCCCTGCTCTGGCCGGGACCCCTTCAGTCTGGGATAGTGTATATAAGTTCTGGCAGCTTCATTACAGTAAATAAAAGCCTTTCATTTACTGAGCTTCAGGCCTCGTGTTTGAGTAGCGCATCACCGGCATAATTACAAACACCTGGGAATTGGGAATGAGCAATTATTGGATCTGTGGGTTGACAAATGGTGAACTGCAACCCAAAGTCTTAAAAGAAGTGATGAAATAGTTGATGCTTTGGTTTACATTTTCCAAAATATCCTAGGTTTGGAGAAGGTTCCATTAACAGAATCACAGAATCCTACAGTGCAGAAGAGGCCCTTCGGCCCATCGAGTCTGCACCAACGCATGAAAGGTCCTGACCTGTCCACGTAATCCCACTTGCCAGCATTTGGCCCATAGAAATGAATCTTATGGCATGCCAACTACTCATCCAGGTACTTTTTAAAGGATGTGAGGCATCCCGCCTCCACCACCTTCCCAGGCAGCGCATTCCAGACCGTCACCAGCCTCTGAGTAAAAATGTTTTTCCTTAAGTCACCCCTCACTTTTAACTTGTGTCCCCTCATAACCGACCCTTCAAATAAGGGGAATAGCTGCTCCCTATCCACTCTGTCCATGCCCCTCATAATCTTCAACACCTCAATCAGGTCACCCCTCAGTCTTCTCTGCTCCAGAGAAAAGTGTTTATCTGGAGTAAGGGGAAATATGAAGCCATCAGGCAGGAGATTAGAGGCGTAAATTGGAAGGAGGCGTTCTCGAGGAAAAGTACCGAAGTAAGGTGGCAGATTTTCAAGGAATGTTTGTCTGGAGTTCTGCATTACAACATTCCGATGAGACAGGGACGTTTTGGTAGGTTATGGGAACCGTGGTGCATGAAAGCTGCAATGAACCTAGTCAAAAAGAAAAGGAAAGCGTACAAAAGGTTCAGAGAGCTATGCGATGATAGGGATCTAGATGAGTATACGGCTTGTAGGAAGGGACTTAAGAAAGAAATTAGGAGAGCCAGAAGGAGTCACGAGAAGGCCTTGGCAGGTAAGATTAAGGAGAACCCTAAGGCGTTCTATAAATATGTGAAGAGTAAAAGGATGAGATGTGAAGGAATAGGACCTATAAAATGTGAAGGTGGGAAAGTCTGTACAGAACCGGAAGAAATAGCAGAGGTGCTTAATGAATATTTTACCTCGGTATTCACGGTGGAAAAAGACCTGCGTGGTTGTACTACAGGATTGAGGCAGACTGAAAAGATTGAGTATGTGGACATTAAGAAAGAGGATGTGTTGGAAAGTTTGAATAGCATCAAGATAGATAAGTCGCCGGGACCGGATAGGATGTACCCCAGGTTACTGTGGGAGGCGAGGAAAGAGATTGCAGAGCCTCTGGCGATGATCTTTGCGTTGTCGTTGGAAACGGGAGAGGTTCCGGAGGATTGGAGAATTGGGGATGTGGTTCCTATATTCAAGAAAGGGAATAGGGATAGCCCAGGAAATTACTGACCGGTGTGTCTAACCTCAGTGGTTGGTAAGTTGATGGAGAAGATCCTGAGGGACAGGATTTATGAACATTTAGAGAAGTTTAGTATGCTCAAAAGTAGTCAGCACGGCTTTGTCAAAGGCAAATTGTGCCTTACAAGCCTGGTGGAGTTCTTTGAAAATGTGACTAAACACATTGATGAAGGAAAATCGGTAGATGTGGTTTACATGGACTTCAGCAAGGCGTTCGATAAGGCTCCCCATGCAAGACTTCTCGAGAAAGTGAGAGGGCATGGGATCCAAGGGGCTGTTGCCTTGTGGATCCAGAACTGGCTTGCCTGCAAAAAGCAGAGAGTGGTTGTAGACGGGTCTTTTTCTGAATGGAGGTCGGTCACCAGTGGAGTGTCCCAGGGATCTGTTCTGGGACCCTTGCTGTTTGTCATTTTCATAAATGACCTGGATGAGGAAGTGGAGGGATGGGTTCATAGAAACACTACAGTACAGAATGAGGCCATTCGACCCATCGAGTCTGCACCGACCACAATCCCACCCAGGCCCTAACCCCATATCCCTATGTATTTACCCACTAGTCCCTCTAACCTACGCATCTCAGGACACTAAGGGCAATTTTTAGCATGGCCAATCAACCTAACCCGCACATCTTTGGACTGTGGGAGGAAACCGGAGCACCCGGAGGAAACCCATGCAGACATGAGGAGAATGTGCAAACTCCACACAGACAGTGACCCAAGCCAGGAATCGAACCCAGGTCCCTGGAGCTGTGAAGCAGCAGTGCTAACCACTGTGCTACCGTGCCGCCCAACCACTGTGCTACCGTGCCGTTGATAAGTTTGCCGACGACACGAAGGTTGGTGGTGTTATGGATAGGTTGGAGGGATGTCAGAAGCTGCAGCGTGACATCGATAGGATGCAAGACTGGGCGGAGAAGTGGCAGATGGACTTCAACCCGGATAAATGTGTC
The DNA here is from genome assembly GCF_964213995.1 of Mustelus asterias. Lineage (NCBI taxonomy): Eukaryota > Metazoa > Chordata > Chondrichthyes > Carcharhiniformes > Triakidae > Mustelus > Mustelus asterias. The sequence goes on along the minus strand of NC_135808.1, from coordinate 133,456,272 downwards.
GTGGTCCACTTTGGCAGAGCAAATGGGATGAAGGAGTATAATATCAAGGGTAAGACTCTTAGCAGTGTAGAGGATCAGAAGGAACTTGGGGTCCAGGTCCATAGGACTCTTAAATCAGCCTCGCAGGTAGAGGAGGTGGTGAAGAAGGCGTATGGTGTGCTGGCCTTCATCAATCGAGGGATTGAGTTTAGGAGTCGGGAGGTATGTCCTCCACTATGCTTCCTGATATCTAAAACTATCTCCTTTGTTTTGCTGACATTGAGGGAGAGATTATTGTTGTTGCACCACTTCACCAGATTCTCTATCTCCTTCCTGTACTCTGTTGTGGCTCAGGTTAGAAACTCCAAAGTGTTTTATGAAGCCTGCCTGAATCATAAGTTTTGCATCTTGAATTTGGCTCGGATAAGCATGATATGTTCCAATTCAGGTGTGATTCAAAAGATCCACCAGGGAGTTTTTATCAAACTAAGTTTATTTAAGAATGTAACATGTATAGTAAGAAAATTAGCAAGAACTTTTATCAATTACAAACAAGAACCAAAACAACCACTATAATGTATAACCCTTAACAAAGATATCTAATGTGTTCCAATCAAACCAAAACCCTTGCCATAGACAAAACCCTTTAAACAGGTTCAATGCAGCAAAGTCTACTACTCACATCATAATGGAAAGTGAGTACTTTGGTTGAAGTCTGCAGTTCTCAGGATTCACTCCGAACAGTTTGAAGACAAGGCAGCTTCCCAAAGCATCAGAGAGACTCCGGTCCAGCCCCCAACAACAGCAGATTTTCACCCTTTAGGAAAACAAGAGAATTTCCAAAGAAATAAAAACAGAGAGAGAGGGAAAACACTTCTCTTTAACTTGCTGTCCCTTCCAAAACTAAAGCTCAAACCTGCAGCTCCAAACTGTCCAAAAACACGTGACCGTCCTGCTAAGAATGCAGGATCGTAAAACTAATCCCAGGGTAAACACAAACAACCCTATTTAAGCTACTTAAATTGCAATAAAAGGACATTTCCAGTCATGCAGGCAACAATGACATAATTGATGATATGAGCAAAGAAACCACTGAAGCTGTGAGCAGAAATCATGTTTTAAAAAGAAACCTTTCTTAAAGGTATCCCAACATCACAGCTCCGTCTCATCATTGTTTGAGATCCAACCCACCGTAGTGGTGTCGTCAGCAAAGTTGAGAATCGAGTTGGAGGGGAATTTGACCACACAGTCATAGATGTATAAGGAGTATCGGATGGGGCTAAGGATACAAGCTTGTGTTGAGGATGATTGTGGAGGAAGTATTGCTGCCTATCCTTACTGATTGTGGACTGTAGGTTAGGAAGTCCAGGATTCAGTCAGGGAGGGAGGTGCCGAGGCCCAGGCCACAGAATTTGGAGATGAGTTTTGTAAGAATAATGGTGTTGAAGACTGAACTGTAGTCAATAAATAGGAGTCTGACATAAATGTCTTTGTTATCCAAGTGTTCCAGCATTGAGTGGTGTTCCTCAGGGATCAGTGCTGGGACCTTTGCTGTTTGTAATATATATGAATGATTTGGAGGAAAATGTAACTGGATTGATTAGTAAATTTGCGGATGACACAAATGTTGGTGGATTTGCGGATTGCGATGAGGACCATCAGAGGATACAGCAGGATATAGATCAGTTGGAGACTTGGGCGGAGAGATGGCAGATGGAGTTTAATCCGGACAAATGTGAGGTAATGCATTTTGGAAGGTCTAATAAAGATAGGAAATATACAGTAAATGGCAGAACCCTTAAGAGTAGTGATAGGCAAAGGGATCTGGGTGCACAGGTACACAGGTCACTGAAAGTGGCAATGCAGGCGGAGAAGGTAGTCAAGAATGCATACGGCATGCTTGCCTTCATCGGCTGGAGTATTGAGTTTAAAAATTGGCAAGTCATGTTGCAGCTTTATAGAATCTTAGTTAGGCTGCACTTGGAATATAGTGTTCAGTTCTGGTCGCCACACTGCCAGAAGGATGTGGAGGGTACAGAAAAGATTTACCAGGATGTTGCCTGGTATGGAGGGCATTAGCTATGAGGAGAGGTTGGAGAAACTTGGTTTGTTCTCACTGGAGCGACGGAGGTTGAGGGGAGACCTGATAGAAGTCTACAAGATTATGAGAGGCATGGACAGAGTGGATAGTCAGAAGCTTTCTCCCAGGGTGGAACAGTTAATTACTAGGGGGCATAGGTTTAAGGTGTGAGGGGCAAGGTTTAAAGGAGATATACAAGGCAGATTTTTAAACAAAGAGTAGTGGGTACCTGGAACTTGTTGCCGGGGAGGTAATGGAAGCGGATACGGTAGTGACTTTTAAGGGGCGTCTTGACAAGTACATGAATGAGATGGGAATAGAGGGATATGGTCCCCGGAAAGGTAGGGGATTTTAGTTAAGTCGGGCAGCATGGTTGGTGCAGGCTTGGAGGGCCGAAGGGCCTGTTCCTGTGCTGTAATTTTCTTTGTTCTTTGAGTGTAGGACCAGGAAGATAGCATCTGCTATGGACTTGTTATGGCAGTAGGTGAACTGTAGTGGCTCCAGGCAATCTGGGAGCCCAGAATTGATTCATACCATGACTAACATTTTGAAGCACTTCATAATGATAGATGTCAGAGCCACCCGACGATAGTCATTAAGGCACGCTGCCTCGCTTTTCTTTGGTACAGGGATGATGGCCGTCTTCTTGAAGCAGATAGGGACATCAGATTGATGTAAAGAGAGATTAAAAATGTCTACAAATACCCTCGCCAGCTGGTCCATGTGGTTAACTTTCAAGAAGGCTGATCTGATGTCAGTGATGGTGACCTCTGACATCGGTTTGGCCGAGGCTTCTGGGGCAGAAGGCGTGCTCTCACTGACCTCTTGCTCAAAATGGTCATATAATGCGTTCAGCTCATCAGAGAGGGCTGCATTGGTGCTGGTGATTCTACATGCCTTCATCTTGTAATCTGTTCTGTCTTGCAGGCCTTGCCATGGTCAGTGGGAGTCCGTGTGGCTGGGACTCTACCTTGGTATGGTACTGTCATTTGGCATCTTTGATGGATCTCCAATTGGATTTCTTGTATCCATCAGTGATACCTGACTTGGAGCCTCAGACCTGGACTTCAGCAAGCAGTGGTTATCCCTGTTCATCCATGTTTTCTGGTTGGGAAACACATGGATTTGGTTCTTTGGCACACAATCTTCTACACACTTACTAAGGAAGTCAGTTACTGTACTCATTCAGAAGGAGGGTGGGGAATCAGGGACTCAAGGATGAGTGTTGACCAAGGCAGGGAGGAATGGCGGCAGAGAGGATCACAGATGAATATTGGTCCAGAGATGGAAGAAGTGAGACAGAGGGCAGGAAATCAGAAGTTCTGGGATGAATATTGGGAAAGACGGGGAGGGGGGGCCGGGGGGAGGAGGGGGGGAGGCGGCGGGTGGTGGGGGGGCGGCGGGTGGTGGGTGAGAAGAGAGGAGCGGGGAAGAATATTAACAAAGGCCTGGGACAAGGAGAGAGACGCTGGACAAGGAAAGTTGGCCAAGATTGGGAAGAAATACTGCAGAGTTAACAGATAATGTTGCCAAAGACAAAGAGTGTCAGAGAAGAGAACTTCCCTACAAAGTTACATTTAACAGCATGAAGCTTGCGTCAACATTTCCCTATTAGCACACAAAGCAAGATAGAGATAGAGATACCCAGGAGGCAGCATCATCACTCACAAGAGGCTCAATATAAAAAAAGTATCTCCCTGCGACTGATAGATCTTCAACTCCGGCGGAGAGGATGTGCTGGATTTTGGCATTGGCGCAGGTTCTGGCGGTGCTGGTGCTGTGGATCGCTGGAGGTTCCGGGCAACTACACCCAGACCCGTGTCCGTGTTCAAACCTGCGTTTCTGTGAGCCTCTATCTGCGCACTATCAGCACCAAGTGGAGGTGGGTGTCTGAGACCATTCAATTCACTCGGGAAAAGAGTTCATTGGTTTGAAGTTTTTTGCAGTGTATTGTGCAGCAATGCTTGGAATGGAGCATTGGGATGTGAGCTGGTGTCTTTCCTCATCTGGTTCAGCTCCTCTCAGCCACACTGTTGTGGAAGTTCTGAGAGAATGTCCTCTTTAGGGTGTTCTTTCTGCCTCCGGGACTGGCCTGGGTTCGCTTGCGGAAGAGAGTTCACCGGTCAGCCTCCATCTCCCGGGGAGATACAGGCTGGAGAGAGGTTGTTAACACAAGCCCAGGATCAGGAACAGGCTGAGGGTGTGACTCAGACTGGGGGAGAGGTGAAGCTAGTGCAGAGGCACAAGGTCAGTGTTGTTAAAATACAAAGTGAATGGTATGGTATATAATATATGTTAAAGTATTAATGTTGCTATAGTTACAGTCTGTGTAAGACAGGGCATCTGTAACATTGAACAATGCAAAGATATTTCAACAAGTGCTGCACCAATAAAATGTTTATTTTAAAATGTTTCTCTGATATGCTGAATCTTAAATGATGTGTGATCTCACTCTGACAGACTAATACCATGGTTAAAGTTTACACTTTTCACACAATATTGATTCCCCAAAACACCAGTTAAAAATTCTGGAATCACATGGAATTAAACTGTGATTTGACCTCAGTCATTGCAAAACTGGGATCCTGGTCCTGATTAAACTGAATACAATTTAGCGAATCCTTCAACAAACATTGATATCAAATGACTATGTAACTGGTGTGTAGTTGATGAGGTTAGTGTTTCCCTTAAAGTAATGATTTTTAAAAATGTTATATTATGTCCTTCATTACTGTAGCTGACAGCTTTATGTTTCTCCCAGGTCCTTCTCTTTGATAATGGAGGAATGGATTATCAACATTATGATTGGTCAAGGATTACCACAATTGTAATCAGTGCCAACATTGACGCACACGTTTTGTGTGTTGCCCATGCAAATAAAGTTCGGGTTGTCGTGAAAGGTAACACATTTTATCAAAGGAAAATCAGATATTTCTGTTCTCTGTTGCCAGCTGTATTATTGAAGAACCACTGAAAAAAACGTGAAGTTCCTTGGCTAACATGGGGAGGCTGGGCCAAATGGCCTCTTTGTGTGCTATTTATTTTATAAGTCTCTGACATGAGGGTGTTAAAATTCCCCTGCAGGTCACAATCTGCGAATATTCAACATTCAATATTTTATCAATGATAAAGTGACAATCTTCATTTGCACTAAAGACACTAGATAAATGCAAGTTGATGCATTTGTTGATGTTGCTTGCATTTATAATGGGGTCTGTCTCTGTAACCTTGTTGCAGATTAAACTTGGCCAATAGAATCGACTGCAAGATAAACCATCCTCTCCACATCGACCCTGTTAAGGCCTCTCAGGATCTTATGGGTGGAATTTTCCGTCCATTCACGCCGACAGGATTTTCTGGCTTCGCTGCAGTGAATGGAGAATTGGCTGAGCGCCAAATTCTCCACTCTGGCTCGCAGCGGCGACGGGGCAGGAATGTTCAGAGAACTCCAGCCTCTATGTTTCCATCGCGTTGCCTCTTATTCTTTTCAAATCCAGCCTAACCTATCCAAACCTTCTTCAGAAGACAGTCTGACCAATCCAGTATGAGGTTAGTTAATAAAAGTAAAACACTGCAGATGATACTGGGAATGAAAATGTGAAAGCAGAAAATGCTGGATAAACTCAGCAGGTCCAGCAGCATCTGTGGAGAGAAAGAGAGTTAATGTTTCTGGTCTGTATAATCCTTCCGCAGAAAGTAAATCTTCTCGTAACTGCTTCAAACACATTTACACCCTTCCTTAAACAAGGAGAACAATACTGTACAGAATACTCGAGGTGCGGTCTCACCAATAACTGAATAACTGACTCCCCACTTTTGCATTCAATTTCCCTTGCAATAAATGGTAACATTCTATTAATTTCTAATTAATCTTCCTAATTAATAGTTGTACTTGCATACCATTATTGTTTTGCGATTAGTGCATTAGGACCTTTAGGTCCCACTACATCTCAAAGCTTTGTAATCTCTCACCATGTAGATAATGTTTTTTTAATTTTTCCTGCAAAATGGTCAATTTTACATTTTCCCAAATTATACTCCATTTGCCAGGTCTTTGTCCACTCAATTAAACTATCTACATCCCTTTGTAGGCTCCGTATATTCTCTTCACATACCTGTCTTTAGAGTCATAGAGGTTTACAGCATGGAAATATGCCCTTCAGCCCAACTTGTCCATGCTGCCCTTTTTTTTTAAACCCCTAAGCTAGTCCCAATTGCACACATTTGGCCTATATCCCTCTATGCCTATCTTACCCATGCAACTGCCTAAATGCTTTTTAAAAGACAAAATTGTACCCGCCTCTACTACTACTTCTGGCAGCTTGTTCCAGACACTCGCCACCCTCTGTGTGAAAAAATTGCCCCTCTGGACACTTTTGTATCTCTCTCCCTTCATCTTAAACCTATGCCCTCTAGTTTGAGACTCCCAACATTTGGGAAAAAATATTGACTATCTAGCTGATCTGTGCCCCTTATTTTTTTATAGACCGCTATAGACCAACCCTCAGACTTCTACGCTCCAGAGAAAAAAGTCCCAATCTATCAAGCCTCTCTTTATAACTCAAATCATCAAGTCCCGGTAGCATCCTAGTAAATCTCTTCTGCACTCTTTCTAGTTTAATAATATCCTTTCTATAATAGGGTGACCAGAACTGTACACAGTATTCCAAGTGTGGCCTTACCAATGTCTTATACAACTTCAACAAGACGTCCCAACTCCTGTATTCAATGTTCTGACCAATGAAACCAAGCATGCTGAATGCCTTCTTCACCACTCTGTCCACCTGTGACTCCACTTTCAAGGAGCTATGAACATGTACCCCTAGATCTCTTTGTTCTGTAACTCTCCCCAATGCCCTACATTAACTGAGTAAGTCCTAACCTGGTTCAACCAAAATGCATCACCTTTGTGTCATGAACAAATTTATCTCCCATATCTTCGAGCCCTTCATTCACATCATTGATATAAATTGAAAAGGTTGAGGCCCCAGCACTGATCCTTGTGGCACACCACTTGTCACATCTTGCTGACCAGTAAAATATGCATTTATTCCTACCCTCTGTTTCCTGTTAGCTTGCCAATCTTCTATCCATGCCAATATGTTACCCCCTGCACCATGAGCTTTTATTTTTTGCAGCAAACTTTGATGTGGCTCCTTATCAAATGCCTTCGGGAATTCTAAGTACATTACATCCACCAGGTTCACCTTTATCCACAGTGTATGGTACATCATCAAAGAACTCCAATAAATTGGTTAAACATGAGGGACAGGATTTATGAGCATTTAGAGAGGTTTAGTATGCTCAAGAATACTCAGCTCGGCTTTGTCAAAGGCAGATCGTGCCTTACGAGCCTGGTGGAGTTCTTCGAAAATGTGACTAAACACACTGACGAAGGGAAAGCGGTAGATGTGGTTTATATGGATTTTAGCAAGGCGTTCGATAAGGTCCCCCATGCAAGGCTTCTAAAAAAAGTGAGAGGTCATGGGATCCAAGGTGCTGCTGCCCTGTGGATCCAGAACTGGCTTGCCCAAAGGAGGCAGAGAGTGTGTATAGATGGGTCTTTTTCTAAATGGAGGTCGGTCACCAGTGGTGTGCCCCAGGGATCTGTTCTGGGACCCTTGCTGTTTGTCATTTTCATAAATGACCTGGATGAGGAAGTGGAGGGATGGGTTGGTAAGTTTGTCGACGACACGAAGGTTGGTGGGGTTGTGGATAGTCTGGAGGGATGTCAGAAGTTACAGAGGGACATAGATAGGATGCAAGACTGGGCGGAGAAGTGGCAGATGGACTTCAACCCAGATAAATGCATAGTTGTCCATTTTGGCAGGTCAAATGGGATGAAGGAGTACAATATTAAGGGAAAGACTCTTAGTACTGTGGAGGATCAGAAGGACCTTGGGGTCTGGGTCCATAGGACTCTAAAATCGGCCCCGCAGGTGAAGGAGGTGGTTGAGAAGGCATATGGTGTGCTGGCCTTTATCAATCGAGGGATTGAGTTTAGGAGTCTGGGGATAATGATGCAGCTATATAAGACCCTCGTCAGACCCCACTTGGAGTACTGTGCTCAGTTCTGGTCGCCTCATTACAGGAAGGATGTGGAAATAATTGAAAGGGTGCAGAGGAGATTTACAAGGATGTTGCCTGGATTGAGTGGCATGCCTTATGAGGATAGGCTGAGGGAGCTTGGTCTTTTCTCCTTGGAGAGACGTAGGATGAGAGGAGACCTAATAGAGGTAAATAAGATGTTGAGAGGCATAGATCGGGTGGACTCTCAGAGGCTTTTTCCCAGGGTGGAAATGGCTGCTACGAGAGGACACAGGTTTAAGGTGCTGGGGGGTAGGTACAGGGGAGATGTTAGGGGGAAGTTTTTCACACAGAGGGCGGTGGGCGAGTGGAATCGGCTGCCATCAGTGGTGGTGGAGGCGAACTCAATAGAGACTTTTAAGAGACTCCTGGATGAGTACATGGGACTTAATAGGATGGAGGGTTATAGGTAGGCCTAGAAGGTAGGGATATGTTCGGCACAACTTGTGGGGCCGAAGGGCCTGTTTGTGCTGTAGTTTTTCTATGTTTCTATGATTTCCTTTTCTCAAAACCCTATTGACTCAGCCTAATTACCCTGAATTTTACCATCTGCCTTGTTATAACATCTTTACTAATAGCTTCTAACATTTTTCCTTTGACAGATGTTAAGTTAGCTGTATATAGATTCCTGCTTTCTGTTTCTCTCCCTTGGGACCTTGGTATGCAGGAAATAGCTATCACATCTGTCTAGTAAACAACAGTGATTGCTCATCAAACATAATTGCTTAATAACAAATGCTAAAATGTTAAAGTTTAGTTGTTAGTCAAAAGTAAGGCTTACATTAACATTGCAAATGAAGTTACTGTGAAATTCCCCTAGTCGTCACATTCCAGTGCCTGTTGGGGGTCAGTGCACCTAACCAGCACGTCTTTCAGACTGTGAGAGGAAACCGGAGCACCCCGAGGAAACCCACGCAGACATGGGGAGAATGTGCAAACTCCACACAGATGGTGGCCCAAGCCGGGAATAGAACCCAGGTCCCTGGTGCTGTGAGGCAGCAGTGCTAACCACCGTACCACAGTGCCGCATTATTAAATGCTTAATAAAATCCTGAGGATGTGAAAGGCAATGCAAGTTCCATCCAAATCTTGATCTTCCTGTTTGATGTTGGCAGTTCTTAGAATCTTAGAAACCCTACAGCACAGAAAGAGGCCATTCGGCCCATCGAGTCTGCACTGACCACAATCCCACCCAGGCCCTACCCCCATATCCCTACATATTTACCCACTAATCCGTCTAACCTACGCATCCCAGGACTCTAAGGGGCAATTTTAGCATGGCCAATCAACCTAACCCGCACATCTTTGGACTGTGGGAGGAAACCGGAGCACCCGGAGGAAACCCACGCAGACACGAGGAGAATATGCAAACTCCACACAGATAGTGACCCAAGCCGGGTTATTATCTGTTCTCTCAACTGTTCTAGGGTATCATGTGCAACTCATGCAGAAGTTGTAAACTGTGGTTTCTTCCTCATTTACCAGTAAGTATTACAAAAGATGATATCATGCATCGTGATCGTAGAGAAGAATGGCTCCCTGACAGTGAACAACGTTTCCAAGCATTGTACATGGATGGCATCTATTTGGATTTGCAGGAAGTTGCTCTCGCTGGATCTCAGCTGTCTCATGCAATCACTCAGCTTGTTAATCAAACTGCACATTTGTTGCACCATGCAATACCTGGATCACGGGTGAATATATTTTTCTTTCAAATGGGAACACGAAAGTTGTGTTTATTGTAATTAATTGTGAACAAGTATGGATATATTTTTGGATAAATGAATTGACATGGTGATTTCTAACTACTGTTCGTGCATCATCTGGGGAAGGTTTGAAGCTTCAAGTTTATTTTATTAGTGTCACAAATAGGCTTACACTAACACATCAATGAAGTTACTGTGAAAATCCCCTGCCCCACACACACCATGTTGAATTTTAAAATTAATTTAAGTGATGCTTTGAAGAGTCGGCATTTGAGAAGTTATTAAAAGTGTGGTATCAAAATTGGAGTCAACAGGAATCAGTGGAAAAGTCTCAAATGGCCAAAGTTAAGCCCAGCACAATGTTTGTTTGTGATCATTAATTTCAGATCGAGGACCTCACTCAGGAGTTCCTCAGGGTAGTGTCCTAAGCCTGACCATCTTCATCAGTAACCTTCCCTCCATCATATTGTCAGATATGGGAATGTTTGCTAATGATTGCACAATGTCCACCACCAATGCTGACTCCTCAGATACTGAAGTGCCCATATGAAGCAAGTCATCGACAGTATCCAGGCTTGGGCTGACAAGTGGCAAGTAACATTCATGCCACACAAGTACCAGATAATAACCATCTCCAACAACAGAAGTTCAACCTTGATTTTACCATCTCCTCTTGATATTCAATGCAATTACCATCATTCAATCCCCCTCTAGCAACAGCCAAGGGTTACCATTGACCTGAAGCTGGACTGAACCAGACATATAAATATCTGCACCATCTACAAAGTACAAATCAGGAGTGTGATGGAATACAAACTCCAACAATATTTAAGAAACTCAGCAAAACCTGGGATAAAACAACCCACTTGATTGGCACCCCATCTACCACCTTCGGCATACTCCACTAGTAATGCACAGTGGCAGCCGTACCTATCATCTACCTGATGCACAGCAGGAACTCACCAAGGCTCCTTCAATGATACTTTCCAATCCCAACATCACCAAGGATAAAAGCAGCAGACCCCCACCTGTAAGTTCCTCTCCAAGACACTCACTATCCTGACTTGGAATTTTACTGTCATTCCTTCACTGTCACTGGGTCAAAATCCTGGAACTCCCTCCCTGATAGTACTGTGGGTGAACTTACACCATATGTAATGCTGCAGTTCAAGAAGGCAAAAGAAAAAATGCTGGAAAATCTCAGCAGGTCTGGCAGCATCTGTAAGGAGAGAAAAGGGCTGACGTTTTGAGTCCAGCCGACCCTTTGTCAAATCAGGTCCTTGAGGGCAATTAATGATGGCCAGTGAAAATGATGCCCTCGCTGCTTATTCTGTGAAAGAATATACAATAAAATATATATATAAGTTCAAAATGTGGCTTGGACAATTGCTGTGATTAGACATTTTACAATCAATCAGCTTCTGCTGGATATTCAGCAGACCTGGTGATGCAATCCTGGTAACCCTGAGTTATACAACTGAATTGAGACACATTGGCTTCTTGCCCAGGTTATCCACCTGTCCGACCTGGCCCTGGTCAGTCACTCCGACCTTTCCTGTAACTCCAGTCCTTGTGAACTGGATGCAGCTCCGATTGGAGCTCCTGGCGCTGGAGATCTACTGGCCATTTGATTGAGCAGCAGACCTTAGAGGTGGTGCTTTTGGCCCAAATTAAGGCTGGAGTCTTGCCTTAAAGCAATTAATACCCCTCCAAGGATTAAACAACTATGGGGCAATCTGCTGGAGTGGGGGCTGGCTCACTCGCAGGAAGCAGCTGGTGGGGATCTGAAATCCTGTTACGTCCAGCCCAATTTATTCCCCAAATGGATTGTGTACCATTCTATACAGGCCTGAACACTGTCGAACTTCAAACCTGTCAAATTCACAACTTCAATAAACCATACACCTGTACTCTGACTACCAGTTATATTCAGGATGAGGTTTGAGATTAAATTAACATTTGTGACATTCTGGCCCTCAGGTTATAATGAACGTGCCCTGGTCTCCTGATTGCACTGATGGCCGATGCTATGATTTTGTGACACTTGCAAAATTCTGTGACTTTTTACTCGTGATGCCCTCTGATTTTAACATAAAAATGGGGGATGATTGTTTTGCAAAAGCAAGTGTTCCCTATCACCAGACTTACGCAGGTATGTCCATTAAACATTTTAATTAATGCACTCTGGCCTATATCAATATGAACCTAATAGAGTCATATTATTGTCCATTTAGGTCTTGCTGCTTACATCAGACTGGGTATTGATGCCAGAAAACTGATAACGGGAGTTCCGTGGTTTGGTTATGACTATCCTTGTACGCAACTCTTTGAGGTAAGGACAAATGATTAATTTGCAATGCACAAGAAATGGGAGTGAATTCAGTTAATCTGAAATACATCCCTCTGGCATGTTAATTGGTGATGGTGATGTGATGGTAATTTCAGTGGGTTAGTGTTCCAGGGGCTGAGGCTAATACTCTCGGGACATGGGTCCAAATCCCACCCAGGTTTCTGGTAGAATTTAAATTCAGTAACATTTGGAACTGAAAGCTGGTCTCAGTAATGGTGACCATTAAACTATTTCTGATTGCTCTGAAAGCTATCTGCTTTACTAAAGTCCCTCAGGGAAGGAAATTTGAGATCCTCTACGTGCCTGCAGATCCACAACAATGTGGTTGATTCCTAAGGCTCTCTGCAAAGGCCCAGCAAGCCACACAGTTCAAGGAACAAATGGGAACAAAAACTGGCCTTGCCAATGATGCTTGCACCTGTGAAGGAATAAAATATCCTGTCCAATCAGAACGTTTAATCACATTTTGGAAGAGCCTATTTTTTTTTGCATTATTTCACTGAGACGTTCCCTTCAATGCATTCTCCCAGACTGCAAATCATACATTTCTCAGATCTTTTCCCCCAAAGACAAACATTTACACATCAAATCAGAGAAATATAGGCTCTGGAATAGAAAATTCAATCTCTGAGTATTTTCTGCCAATCAATTCGATGCTCGCTGATCTGAATTCCTTTTGCCAATCTTGATTCAATAATTCTTTATACTTGTAACCAACAATAATCAATCAATCTCAGATTTGTAATTTTCCATTGACTTTTTTCTGTCATAGCCTGTACAAGGGGAGATCAGTTGGGGGCTACTTGTTTTTTGATATTGACAGAGTAACTATATTCATGAATGCTATTTGTTATCCTTCTCTTTACCAGCCTGGCAGATGCAAATTGCAAGAGCATTATTTTGGAGGATCTCGTTGCAGTTCTTCTGTTGCGAAGCCGATTCTGTACAAACAGGTCATGCAGCTGCTGCCCAAATCTGTTACTGGCAGACATTGGGATGGTAATTCCGAATCCCCATATTTTGTGTACAAGGTAAGACTCTCAATCAAAGCACATTGGAGACATGTGCATTTTAAATTTGTTTAAATGGGAACATTGCAGTGTTGCATGATTCCATATTCACTGTGTATGGAGTTTAGCAAAGTTCAGGGTGTTCAGTTTGTACAGTGGAAAATGTGTGTAACTGGAAAATTGATAGGAAAATGGGAGCTGACAACAAAGGACCCAAACCAGTTTAGTTTTTTACAGCATTAAATTAATCTCCCGTCTATCCTCTCTGTTCAAAAGCACTTCATTAACTGCACGATGTGTTGGAATATTCTGAGGTTGTAAAAGATGCTACTGAAATGCAAATCGAGAAATGCAGAAACGATTGGCTGAATGGACTCTTTCTGCACCATTACTTCTCTATGGTCAGTTTTTTTTGTTCAGAATCTTTATATCTACAGCCAATATGTAAACCGATCAATCAGAGAAAACAGACACAGCGGATTATTACCATGTTGGGGAATATATTTACTCTTTAATCATGAGGTTGAGATGCCTGAAGATTGGAGAGTGGCAAATGCTGTGCCTTTGTTTAAAAAGGGCTGCAGGGGAAAACCTGGGAACTACAGGCCAGTGAGCCTTACGTCTGTGTTGGGTAAAATGTTGGAAGGTATTTTGAGAGACAGGATCTACAAGCATTTAGAGACGCAAGTACTGATTAGGGACAGTCAGCATGGCTTTGTGAATGGAAAATCATGTCTCACAAATTTGATTCAGTTTTTTGAAGGGGTAACCAAGGAGGTAGATGAGGGCAGTGCAGTTGATGTTGGCTGTATGGACTTCAGCAAGGCCTTTGACAAGGTACCGCATGGAAGGTTGTTGCATAAGGTTAAATCTCACGGGATCCAGGGTGAGGTATCTAAATGGATACAAAATTGGCTTCTTGACAGAAGCCAGAGGGTGGTTGTAGAGAACTGTTTTTCAAACTGGAGGCCTATGACCCAGCGGTGTGCCTCAGGGATCAGTGCTGGGTCCACTGTTATTTGTCATTTATATTAATGATTTGGATGAGAATATAGGAGGCATGGTTAGTAAGTTTGCGAATGACACTAAGAGTGGTGGCATAGTGGACAGTGAAGAAAGATATCTCGGATTGCAACGGGATCTTGATCAATTGGGCCAGTGGGTTGACAAATGGCAGATGGAGTTTAATTTAGACAAATGAGAGGTGATGCATTTTGGGTAGATTGAACCAGGGCAGGACTTACTCAGTTAATGGTAGGGCATTGGGGAGAGTTACAGAACAAAGAGATCTAGGGGTACATGTTCATAGCTCCTTGAAAGTGGATTCACAGGTGGACAGAGTGGTGAAGAAGGCATTCGGCATGCTTGGTTTCATCGGTCAGAACATTGAATACAGGAGTTGGAATGTCTTGTGGAAGTTGTACAAAACATTGGTAAGGCCACACTTGGAATACTGTGTGCAATTCTGGTCACCCTATTATTGAAAAGATATTATTAAACTAGAAAGAGTGCAGAAAAGATTTACTAGGATGCTACCGGGACTTGATGGATCGATTGAGAAGGAGAGGCTGGATAGACTGGGACTTTTTTCTCTGGAGTGTAGGAGGCCGGGGGATGAAAATTATAGAGGTCTATAAAATAATGAGGGGCACAGATCAGCTAGATAGTCAATATCTTTTCCCAAAGGTAGGGGAGTCTAAAACTAGAGGGCATAGGTTTAAGGTGAGAGGGGAGAGATACAAAAGTGTCCAGAGGGGCGATTTTTTCACACAGAGGGTGGTGAATGTCTGGAACAAGCTGCCAGAGGTAGTAGTAGAGGTGGGTACAATTTTGTATTTTAAAAAGCATTTAAATAATTACATGGATACGATGGGTATAGAGGGATATGGGCCAAATGCAGACAATTGGGATTAGCTTAGGGGTTTTAAAAAAAAGGGCGGTGTGGACAAGTTGAGCTGAAGGGCCTGTTTCCATGCTGTAAACCTCTATGACTCTATGACTTTATGACTCTATCTGCCCTGTGTTCTCATGCCGCACAGTATCTGGATGAGTTCATTAAATTTGTTGTTGTTAACAATGAACTAAAAAAATTTTTGTGGACCCTTGTTCCATGACTACTTTGGAAGTATAGTGGAAAACCCCAGCAAGTGTATTGGAGATTCTGACAATGGAGATGGGCCATTGTAGGAGAGTTCCCAAGGAAATTTCTGCTGTAGCCTTCTGTCACAAATTGTTGATTTGTTTTGCTGCACATCATTGTGTTTAGTGTGATTGCATATCTCATTGCAATCAGTTTACTGCCACCTCTGAGAAAAGTGTCCTTGCATTCAGCGCCACAGTCAAACAGTCTGGGAAGAGTGTCCTCGTAGTTAGCACTGCAACTAAACAGTCTGTGAATGATGTCCTCATATTCAAGATCGTCGCAAAGTGGAGAGTGTCCTTGCTATTGAGGCAGCAAGTAATATCAGGCAGTAAAGAGTCAGGGAAGAGGGTCCTCGCAATCAGCATTACAGTGAAGTAGCCTGGGAAGAGTTTCCTCGCAGTCAGCACTGCAGTGAAGAAGAACAAAGAGAACAAAGAACAATACAGCACAGGAATAGGCCCTTCGGCCCTCCAAGACCATGCCGCTCCCTGGTCCAACTAGACCATTCTTTTGTATCGCTCCATTCCCACTCCGTTCATGTGGCTATCTAGATAAGTCTTAAACGTTCCCAGTGTGTCCGCCTCCACCACCTTGCTTGGAAGCGCATTCCAGGCCCCCACCACCCTCTGTGTAAAATATGTCCTTCTGATATCTGTGTTAAACCTCCCCCCCTTCACCTTGAACCTATGACCCCTCGTGAACGTCA
The DNA here is from genome assembly GCF_964213995.1 of Mustelus asterias. Lineage (NCBI taxonomy): Eukaryota > Metazoa > Chordata > Chondrichthyes > Carcharhiniformes > Triakidae > Mustelus > Mustelus asterias. The sequence continues at coordinate 133,440,211 of NC_135808.1, read as the reverse complement.
CCACCGACCTGGGGAAAAGCTTCCCACCGTTCACCCTATCTGTGCCTTTCATAATTTTATACACCTCTATTAAGTCTCCCCTCATCCTCCGTCTTTCCAGGGAGAACAACCCCAGTTTACCCAATCTCTCCTCATAACTAAGCCCCTCCATACCAGGCAACATCCTGGTAAACCTCCTCTGTACTCTCTCCAAAGCCTCCACGTCCTTCTGGTAGTGTGGCGACCAGAACTGGACGCAGTATTCCAAATGCGGCCGAACCAACGTTCTATACATCTGCAACATCAGACCCCAACTTTTATACTCTATGCCCCGTCCTATAAAGGCAAGCATGCCATATGCCTTCTTCACCACCTTCTCCACCTGTGACGTCACCTTCAAGGATCTGTGGACTTGCACACCCAGGTCCCTCTGCGTATCTAGACCCTTTATGGTTCTGCCATTTATCGTATAGCTCCCCCCTACATTATTTCTACTAAAATGCATCACTTCGCATTTATCAGGATTGAACTCCATCTGCCATTTCTTTGCCCAAATTTCCAGCCTATCTATATCCTTCTGTAGCCTCTGACAATGCTCCTCACTATCTGCAAGTCCTGCCAATTTTGTGTCGTCCGCAAACTTACTGATCACCCCAGTTACACCTTCTTCCAGATCGTTTATATAAATCACAAACAGCAGAGGTCCCAATACAGAGCCCTGCGGAACACCACTAGTCACAGGCATCCAGCCGGAAAAGGACCCTTCCACTACCACCCTCTGTCTTCTGTGACCAAGTCAGTTCTCCACCCATCTAGCCACCTCCCCCTTTATCCCATGAGATCCAACCTTTTTCACCAGACTACCATGAGGGACCTTGTCAAACGCTTTAATAAAGTCCATATAGACGACATCCACGGCCCTTCCCTCGTCAACCATTCTAGTCACTTCTTCAAAAAACTCCACCAGGTTAGTGCGGCATGACCTCCCTCTCACAAAACCATGCTGACTATCGTTAATGAGTTTATTCCTTTCTAAATGCGCATACATCCTATCTCTAAGCATCTTCTCCAACAACTTCCCTACCACGGACGTCAAGCTCACCGGCCTATAATTACCCGGGTTATCCTTCCTACCCTTCTTAAATAATGGAACCACATTAGCTATCCTCCAATCCTCTGGGACCTCACCTGTGTCCAGTGACGAGACAAAGATTTGCGTCAGAGGCCCAGCGATTTCATCTCTCGTCTCCCTGAGCAGCCTGGGATAGATTCCGTCAGGCCCTGGGGATTTGTCAGTCTTTATATTCCCTAAAAAACCTAACACTCCTCCCTTGTAATGGAGATTTTCTCTAACGGGTCAACACTCCCCTCCGAGACACTCCCAGTCAGCACATCCCTCTCCTTTGTGAATACCAACGCAAAGAATTCATTTAGGATCTCCCCTACTTCTTTGGGCTCCAAGCATAATTCCCCACTTTTGTCCCCGAGAGGTCCAATTTTTCCCTGACAACCCTTTTGTTCCTAACGTATGAATAAAATGCCTTGGGATTCTCCTTAATCCTGTCTGCCAAGGACATTTCGTGACCCCTTTTTGCCCTTCTAATTCCCCGTTTGAGTTCTTTCCTACTTTCTTTGTACTCCTCCAGAGCTCCCTCCGTTTTTAGCTGCCTGGACCTAATATACGCCTCTCTTTTCTTTTTGACCAGTCCCTCAATTTCCCTGGTTATCCACGGTTCTCAAATCCTACCTTTCCTATCCTTCTTTTTTACAGGCACATGCCTGTCCTGCAGCCCTAACAACTGTTCCTTAAAAGACTCCCACATGCCAGATGTGGATTTACCCTCAAACAGCCTCTCCCAATCAAGAGCTGCCAATTTCTGCCTAATCCCAATAAAGTTAGCCTTCCCCCAATCCAACACCTTACCCTTGGGACACCACTCATCCTTTTCCATCACTATACTAAAGCTAACAGAATTGTGGTCACTATTTGCCACATGTTCCCCTACTGAAACTTTGAAGACCTGACTGGGCTCATTCCCCAGTACTCGGTCCAGTATAGCCCCCTCTCTAGTTGGGCTATCTACATGTTGTTCCAAAGAACCCTCCTGTACGCATTTTACAAATTCCTCCCCATTCAGAGTCCCAGCTCTCAGCGATTTCCAGTCTACACCAGGGAAATTGAAGTCTCCCACTACAACAACCCTATTTTTCCTGCACCTATCCAGTATCTCCTGACATATCCGTTCTTCCACTTCCCTTGGGCTGTTGGGGGGCCTGTAGTATACCCCCAACATAGTGACTGCGCCCTTCCTGTTTCTAAGCTCCACCCAGCGTGACTCGTTACATGGCCCCTCTGAATTGTCCTTCCTCTGCACCGCTGTAATATGCTCTCCAACTAATACTGCTTCTCCCCCACCTCTTTTGGCCCCTCCTCTGTCTCGCCTAAAATACTTGTACCCCTGTCCCTCTTTCAACCAAGTCTCTGTCACCGCAACCACATCCAAATTCCTCGTGAGCATTAGTCTGGGAAGAGTGGCCTCGCAGTCAACATTACAGTGAAGCAGTCTGGGAAGAGTGTCCTCGCAGTCAGCACTGCAGTGAAGTCATCTGGGAAGAGTGTCCTCGCAGTCAGCATTATGGTGAAGCAGTCTGAGAAGAGTGACTTCGCAGCCTGCATTACAGTGAAGCAGTCTGGGAAGAGTGTCCCCGCAGTCAGTTCTTGTTGAAAACTGAATGAATGTTGGCATTGCAGAATGCCCGTGAGTGAGCTGTGCAAAATCTGAGTGCTTGTTTGTAATTTTGAGCTCCTTGACGTCAGAGTTCAAGTGATATTGGACAAGTGGAAGCAGCTGATTGGTTGTGTCTGGTCATGTAAGTATTTACTATTAGTTTTCCCAGACTGTTTCACTGCAGTGCTGACTGTGAGGACACTCTTCCCAGACTGCTTCACTTATAGTTTTTAAGGTCTTTATTTTGTGGTCTATAGTTTGTAAGGACTAGATTTATTAGCACAAGAGAGAGTGCACGAAGCAGTGAGAGTGGCATTTTTTAAGAGTGAGACTTAGGCTAAGGGTGGAGAGAGATATATTTTTGTTGGAAGAAGGGACTAACTGGAAAACAATTGAAATAAGTGATAACATGGTTATTATAATACAGTAATGTAAGTAAGTAGGGAAAAGGATGTAATGTTAGCTTAAGGAAGGTAAGTTGATAGCATTTTTATACATCGTGACTCCAGAATAGTGTGTTGCCTCCTCCAGGGTCCAGGATGTCACTGAACAGCATCATGGTGTCCTGAAGTGGGAGGGTTATAAGACAGAGGTCATGGCATTATGGAGACATGGCTCCAAGGTGAACAAGGATGGGAAATAAACGTTGAGGGCTATTCAATGTTTAGGAAGGATAGATAGAAAGAAAAGTGGTGGAGTTGCATTGTTGATTAAAGATGATTTTAATACACTATTGAGCAAAGACATTACCATAGATGATGTGGAATCTGTATGGGCCGAGGTAAGAAACAACAAGAGGTGAAAAACATTGATGGGGTGGTGTACAGACCAGCAAACTGTTGTGGTAATGTTGGGAAAAGCATTAGACAGAGAATCAGAGATGCATGTGTTAAAGGAACATCTGTGATTATAGACGGCTTTAATCTGCATATAGATTGGGAGAGTCAAATTAGTCACAGTGTATAGTGTATACGGGATGGTTTTCTGGAGCAATACATTGAGGAACCAACAAGGGATCAGGCCATCTTGGACTGGGAAGGGATTAGTTGACAATCTAGTTGTGAGAGAACCCTTGGCGACGAGTGACCATAATATGGCAGAATTCTTTGTCAAGGTGGATAATGATGTAGTTGCTTCTGAGACCAGTGTCCTGAATGTCAATAAAGGTAACTATGATGGTATGAAGCATGAATTGGCCATGACGGACTGGGAAACATTACTGAAAGGAAAGACAGTGGACAGGCAATAGCAGACATTTAAAGAACTAATAGATGAACTCCAGAAGTTGTTTGTCCCTGTTTGGCGCAAGAGGGGTGAGGGAATTGTGGCCAACAATGGCTTACAAAGGAAATTAGAGATAGTATCAGATTCAAGGAAAAAACATACAAATTGGCAAGAAAAAGCAATAGGCCTGAGGATTGGGAGCAGTTTAAAATTCAGCAAAGGAGGACAAAGGGAATTGATTAAGAAAGGAAAAATGGAGTATGAAAGTAAGCTAGCAGGGAACATAAAACTGACTGTAAAAGTTTCTATAGATACGTAAAGCGAAAAAGATTGACAAAAACAAATGTAGGCCCCTTACAGTCAGAAACAGGAGAATTCATAACGGGGAATAAGGAAATGGCTGAGGAATTGAATTTGGACTTTGCTTCAGTCTTCATAAAGGAAGACATGACTAATGGGCCAGAAGTGCTGAGAGAAAGTGCTGAATGAAAGCAGCATTAGCAGACAAATGGTTTTGGGGAAATTGATGGGATTGAAGGTGGATAAATCTCCTGATAATCTTCATCCCAGAGTAGTTAAGGAAGTGGCCCTGGAAATAGTAGATCCATTGGTGGTTATCTTCCAAAATTCTTTGGATTCTGGAATAGTTCCTACAGATTGGAGGGTAGCTAATATAAACACGCTATTAAAAAAGGGAGGTAGAGAGAAAACAGGGAACTATAGACAGTGAGCCTAATGTTGGTACTGGGGAAGTTGCTAGAGTGCATTATTCAGGATTTCATAACTTGACATTTGGAAAACAATAGTATAGTCAGACAAAGTCAGCATAGATTTACAAAAGTGAATCATGCTTGACAAATCTATTGGAAATTTTTGAGGATGTAACTAGTAGAGTTGACCGAGGAGAACCAGTGGACGTGGTTTATTTAGACTTTCAGGATGCTTTCAACAAAGTCTCACATAACAGACTACTATGTAAAGTTAAAGCACATGCGATTGCAGATAATGTCTTGAGATGGATAGAAAGCTGGTTAGCAGATAGGAAGCAAAGAGTTCGCATAAATGGGTCTTTTTCTGATTGGCAGTCAGTGACTAGTGGGGTTCCGCAGGGATCTGTGCTAGGACCTCAACTGTTCACATTATATATTAATGATTTGGAAGAGGGAACTGAATGTATTATCTCCAAATTTGCAGATGATACAAAGTTGGGTGCGAGGGTGAGCTATGAGGAGGATACAGAGATGTTTCAGCATGATTTGGACAGGCTGAGTGTGTGGGCATCTGCATGATAGATGCAGTATAATGTGGATAAATGTGAGGTTATCCACTTTGGTAACAATAATAGGGAGACGGATTATTACTTCAATGGGTGTAAATTGAAAGAGGTGGATACTCAATGAGACCTTGTTGTCCCCGTGCATCAGTCGCTGAAAGTAAGCGACAGCTACAGTAGGCAGTAAAAAAGGCAAATGGTATGTTGGCCTTCATAGTGAGAGGATTTGAGTACAGGGATAGGGATGTTTTGCTGCGATTGTATAGGGCACTGGTGAGGCCACACCTGGAGTATTGTGTGCAATTTTGGTGTCCTTATCTGAGGAAGGATGTCCATGCTATAGAGGGAGTACAGCGAAGGTTTACCAGGCTGATTCCTGGGATGGCAAGTTTACCATAGAACCATAGAAAATTACAGCTCAGAAACAGGTCTTTTGGCCCTTCTTGTCTGTGCTGAACCATTCTTTGCCTAATACCACTTGCCTGCACTTGGACCATATCCCTCCACACCCCTCTCATCCATGAACCCGTCCAAGTTTTTCTTAAATGTTAAAAGTGACCCCGCATTTACCACTTTATCCGGCAGCTCATTCCACACTCCCACCACTCTCTGCGTGAAGAAGCCCCCCCTAATATTCCCTTTAAACTTTTCTCCTTTCACCCTTAACCCATGCCCTCTGGTTTTTTTCCCCCTAGCCTCAGTGGGAAAAGCCTGCTTGCATTCACTCTATACCCATCAAAATCTTATACACCTCTATCAAATCTCCCCTCATTCTTCTACGCTCCAGGGAATAAAGTCCCAACCTATTCAATCTCTCTCTGTAACTCAGCTTCTTAAGTCCTGGCAACATCCTTGTGAACCTTCTCTGCACTCTTTCAACCTTATTTACATCCTTCCCATAACTAGGTGACCAAAACTGTACACAATACTCTAAATCCGGCCTCACCAATGCCTTATACTATCTTACCATAACATTCCAACTTTTATACTCAATACTCCGGTTTATAAAGGCCAATGTACCAAAGGCACTCTTTACAACCCTATCCACCTGTGACGTCACTTTTAGGGAATTCTGTACCTGTATTCCCAGATCCCTCTGTTCAACTGCATTCTTCAGAGTCCTACCATTTACCCTGTACGTTCTACTTTGGTTTTTCCTTCCAAAGTGCAATATCTCACACTTGTCTGCGCTAAATTCCATTTGCCATTTTTCAGCCCATTTTTCTAGTTGGTCCAAATCTCTCTGCAAGCTTTGAAAACCTTCCTCACTATCCACTACACCTCCAATCTTTGTATCATCAGCAAATTTGCTGATCCAATTTACCACATTATCATCCAGATCATTGATACAGATGACAAACAACAATGGACCCAACACCGATCCCTGAGGAGGTTACCAGGAAAGTTGATGAAGGGAAGTTGTCTACCTGGATTTCAGCAAGCCTTTGACAAGTCCCTCATGGGAGGTTAGTTAGGAAGGTTCGGTCGCTGGGTATACATGGGGAGGTAGTAAATTGGATTAGACACTGGCTCAATGGAAGAACCATTGAGTTTCACTGGCTGTCTTGTCTGGAGACAATACACATCTTTTTAGCCTGTCTTGATGCTCTCTCCACTCCCATTGTTTTGTTTCTTAAAGACTTGATTAGTTGTAAGTATTCGCATTCCAACCATTATTCATGTAAATTGAGTCTGTGTCTTTATAAGCTCTGTTTGTGAACAGAATTCCCACTCAACTGAAGAAGGGGCTTAGAGCTTCGAAAGCTTGTGTGGCTTTTGCTACCAAATAAACCTGTTGGACTTTAACCTGGTGTTGTTAAACTTCTTTCAATGGAAGAAGCCAGAGAGTGGTTGTGGAGGATTGCTGAGTGGAGGCCTGTGACTGGTGAATCATTTCATCAGCACAGATGTTGTGTCAAGTGAGATACCTTTGCTTCTGAGTAGACCATCGATGAAGAAAACACACATGAAACTGGATATGGAAAATGATGAGGCAACAGTTTTTGGAAAAACGATGACTTACAATTTACACAGTTGGGACACTATTATATTCCCTTAATGAAAAATAATTTTTTGGATAAAGAGGTTAAGGAAGTGTTATTAGCATGTAGAAATGGGACTTAAGCTGATAAAAAGCTCATTTTATTGAAGTTGGCATTGGCAATTTGCGCATCCGTCTCCTCAGAGGTTGCAAAATTTATTAACGGGTGAGCCGTAAGAGACGAGGACTATTCTTAGCTGATTGAACAGGTCAGTGATCGGTGTGAGGTTTGTAGGAAGTACAGAAGGAAACCATCACGACCCATAGTAACTCTACCCTTGGCCAGAGATTTTAACGACGTTGTAGCCATAGACCCTAAGATCTGGGTAAAGCAAACAAAATATTCATTTTGCACTTTGTAGATTTAGCGGCCAGATTTAGTCAATCAACAGTTATACGCAGTAAAGAAAAGAGAGTAATCCTGGATCAGATCATGGGAAAATGGATAGGGACAGGAATGGGGCAACTGGCAAGATTCTTTACAGACAATTGGTGAAGGAGGGGGAGGGAATTTGCTCACGATGAGTTTAGGGACATGTTTGAAAACATGAATATCATAGTCATGGATATGGCTGCAGAAAGCCCATTTAATAATGGGGTGTGTGAGAGGAACCATGCAGGAATAGATTACATGCTTCAGAAAATTTAGGCAGATCGACCAAGTTACATGTTAAATTCAACCCTAGCATGGGCGGTACATGCAAAGAATGCATTGCAGATGGTCGGGTGGTATAGTCCATGTCAATTAGTATTTGGTAGAAATCCTAAAATTCTGTCCTTTTTGCATGACCAGCCTCCAGCTTGGGAAGGGACTACAATTAGCTCTGCCTTTGCTGAGCTTTTAAATGCATTGCATAGAAGTAGACAAGCATTTATGGAAGCAGAGGTCTCTGAAAGACTTCACAGGGCTTGAAGGCACAATGTACAGCCATCAAACACCATTTTTCAGCAAAGAGACTTAGTATACTATAAGAGAGACAATTTTAATGAATGGAAAGGCCCAGGGAAGGTTGTGGGCATAGATGGCAAAACAATTGTTTTGCAACATGGCAATCAGACTGTTAGGGTACATTCATCAAGGATAATGGGTACAGATTACAAACTTGTGAATTTAGAAAGAGCAGATGAACATGATGAAGAACCAAGGTCATCTGAAACTCACGAGTTATGAGGACCAGTTATCTGAAATGAACAGAGTATCTGTAGAGGAACACAATATTTCTGATGAACTAGAACAGGTCATTTTTTTCCAAAGGACAACTGCCAAATGTTGGTACAAAAGTGACTTACTTGCCTGAAGGGTCTAGTCAAAAGAAGGGTGCAACTGTTATTAGTCGAGCAGGAAAAGCCACTGGAAATATAAACACTGGTTGAATGTACAGAATACAGGGGAGGACGTCTGGACCATGGATTGGGAACATGAAGTTCAAAAATTGAGGCCACAGAAACATAGTGTCAGTTCAGACAGTAAGTCCAATAGTGAAAGAGATCACAGGAAGAGACCGAGAATTATTGAAAGATCATCCCACAACAGGAGGGAAATATCAAGCAGAGGTAGTTCAGAATGCGATATCAGGCAGGATAGGGGGCATAGCTTAACAAGATCTCGGAATATGGGTAAGACTATGAATGCTACTAGGAGTAGAAGCCCACATGCTCATGACATTTTGGTGGCTTCCAATAAGTTAGATGAAAAAGTTATAAAAGATGTCACACAGCAAGAAGTGCATAGTTGGAGTGAATTCTGGGTATACACGGAGGTAGTAGATAGGGTGTGTAAAGAGGGATTTTCTGAGGTGTCCCACTGACATGCTCTGAATTTAGTTGACCTCACTTAACCAATATATATATAGACTACAAAAGAAAGTGTATAGTTAAAGAATGAAAAGGAATTTATTTGCTGATGCATGCATAGAACCATAGACCATAGAACCATAGAAAATTACAGCTCAGAAACAGGCCTTTTGGCCCTTCTTGTCTGTGCCGAACCATTTTATGCCTAGTCCCACTGACCTGCACTTGGACCATATCCCTCCACACCCCTCTCATCCATGAACCCGTCCAAGTTTTTCTTAAATGTTAAAAGTGACCACTTTATCCGGCAGCTCATTCCACACTCCCACCACTCTCTGCGTGAAGAAGCCCCCCCTCTCCATCAGGAGAGAGACACAGTGAATAAGAGTTGACTGTCCTCTCTGAGCTAACCTCGCAATTGTAAAATTGTTACATTATTCTAAATATTTCAATAACCTGCCCAGCCTAATCAAGCAGACTGGATGGTCCAATTACAATATTACACATTATTACCTTGGCCAATAACGTTCTACCTGTCAATAGGAATGGGAGATCATTCGTTCATTGCCCCTGTAGGTTCCAACCCATTTACCTAGGAAACCTAACCCACGTCAATTCCGGTAACCAAGGCCATAGCTAACATCTGTGAACATTAATTGGTGAAAGGAGTCATTCTCTGTCTGATTTTGGCCTCTTATCAGCTTGACAGACTTCTCCAGCCTCGCTACCCATGAACAAATCCACTCCCTTATATACCAGGCCTATTAAACTTGCTTTCGCCTATCCAAAATCAGATAAAAGAAGCTGCCTTTCCATGCTCCATTGTATTAAAGGAAGTTGGTCTGTCTACCACTGTGTTTCTCATCATGCTGCATTCAGAACAAAGTTGGCTAAGGCGCACAATACATTTATATTGAAAATACAGTTTAATCTTATAATATTTGGTTAATTTGTGGTTATACAGTCTATAATACCTTTGCATATTTTGTTCCAGGCACATTGTGAATTCTCACTATATATAAGGCACTTTATAATTACCTTAACCTAGTCTACTTATTGTAGTGAAACTAAAATGAAGGGCCTCATAATAAGAATGTTTTACAACCTCCCATCAGTCCCTGTTTTTGGCCCTTGGCTATATCCCAAGATAAGGCCACTAAATAGAAGTGTCCCAATACTTGTTCCTGTGTCCTGAAGGATGTCTGGTTCCTTTGTATCCTTGCTTGCTCAACTGAACAGCCATCACTGGTACCATCTCTTCTCTGGACTTGGACAACCTTGCACAGGCACACTTAACTACATTGACAATCAATGCCAAGATCATCATGAAGAGTATTGCAATCCCTTTAAGATTGATGTTCCCAAGGAACCTAGCCAGCCTGACAGCTAACCACCTAAGGTAAATGGTTCAGGGTCTTTGAGTTTCTCCACCTATTTTCTGATCTGATTAACCAGATTAGTTATGTTTTCTGAACTACCTGGCATGTAAGTGCAACACTCTGATCCAATCACTGCACAAATCACTCTGATCCAATCACTGCACAAGAAGCTGTTCTTGAGTTGGTCGGTACGTGACCTCAGACTTTTGTATCTTTTTCCTGACGGAAGAAGGTGGAAGAGAGAATGTGCAGGGTGTGTGGGGTCCTTAATTATGCTGACTGCTTTGCCGAGGCAGCGGGAAGTGTAGACAGAGTCAATGGATGGGAGGCTGGTTTGCGTGATGGATTGGACTACATTCATGACCCTTTGTAGTTCCTTGCGGTCTTGGGCAGAGCAGGAGCCATACCAAGCTGTGATACAACCAGAAAGAATGCTTTCTATGGTGCATCTGTAAAAGTTGGTGGGAGTCGTAGCTGACATGACAAGCTTCTTTGGTCTTCTGAGAAAGTAGAGGCGTTGCTGTGATTTCTTAACTATAGTGTCGGCATGGGGGGACCAGGACAGGTTGTTGGTGATCTGGACACCTAAAAACCTGAAGCTTTTGACCGTTTCTACTTCATCCCCATTGATGTAGACAGGGGCATGTTCTCCACTACGCGTTCTGAAGTTGATGACAATATCTTTCTTTTTATTGAAATTGAGGGAGAGATTATCGTCGTCCCACCAGTTCATCAGATTCTCTATCTCATTCCTGTACTCTGTCTCATCATTGTTTAAGATCCAACCCACTACGGTGGTGTCATCAGCAAACTGGCTGGGACTCTAGCTTGGTCCGGTATTGTCTTTTGGCATCTTTGATGGATCTCCTTAGATCATATCTGGCTTTCTCGTCTAAGTCAGGTCGCCTGACTTGAACGCCTCAGACCTAGACTTCAGCAAGCAGTGGATATCCCTGTTTATCCATGGTTTCCGGTTGGGGAACACACAGATTTGCTGCTTTGGCACACAGTCTTCTGCACACTTACTAATGAAGTCAGTTATTGTAGTGATGTACTCGTTCAGGTTGGTCGCAGAGTTTTAAAATACTGACCAGTCCACTGACTCTAAGCAGACCCGTAGGAGATCATCGGATTCCTCTGACCAACATTGCATGACTTTCTTTGATGGATTATCCTGCTTCAGTTTTTGTTTATAGGCCGGGAGCAGGAGCACAGCTTTGTGGTCTGATTTGCCAAAGTGGGGGCGGGTGATAGAGCGGTAGGCATGTTTGATATTTGTGTAGCAGTGGTCTAGGATGTTTGGGCCTCTGCTGGAACAGGATAGGTCTTGGTGGTAACTTGGAAGTACGCTCTTGAGCTTAGCCTGATTGAAGTCCCCGACCACGATGAACAAGGCCTCGGATGTTTTGACTCGAGGCTATTTGTAGCGGTGTATATTTGGTCCAGCACAATTTTTACATCTGCATGAGGTGAGATGTAAACTGCCATCGGAATAACAGAGGTGTACTCCCGCAGAAGGTAGTGGGGCGACATTTTAGTGTCAGGTCTTCTAGGTCCAGGGAACAGAAACACACCAGTGTTGCTATGTCTAGTCACTAATGAAGTGTTGATTAGGAAGCAAACCCCAGCTCCCCTACTCTTGCCGGAGGCTGCTGTGCAGGCCATTCAATGGATTGAGAAGCCCTCTGGTTGTAGGGCACAGTCCAGAGAAGCAGGAGTGAGCCACGTCTCCGTGAAACAGAGCACACACCATATTGGGGAAACAATATGCCAATGAATCGTTCTGTTTCTGTAATAGCTCGTCGATGTCTTGGCAGGGAAGGGAGTTTAGGAGTGTGATATCTGTATGGGATTACATATCTGAGGTAACACGACCCCTTCCATCCAACAGGAAGCCAAGGATATGCCCTATCCCCACAAATCCAATATGCTCCATTGAGAGTTGGATAAATGTTGCCTTCTCTGTAGCAATAAGAATTATTGCAAGATTGGTCCTTACTGGGTGGACGCAGGCATAACCAAGTGGTTCAATCTACCATGTGGTCACATTCACTCATGCCTAAATTTTCTCCTTGGCCTTCCATGTTTCCAGCACAATATATCCCTTTTGGTTTTGGTGTTGGGTGTTTTAATACTAAACTGATTTCCCGAGGTTATCGATAGGTGTTTATATGACCTAACCTCCCTGCATAAGACTCACTATTATGAAATTCTTTCCCTACCTCTCTACTGATGAATTCTGGTATTGGGTGTCCAGGATAATTGGAATTCTCGGCTGTTTGATCCACCATTACTAACTCTGACCATGTTAAGGGCATTAGCTTAGAATCTTAGAAACCCTACAGCACAGAAAGAGGCCATTTGGCCCATCGAGTCTGCACCGACCACAATCCCGCCCAGGCCCTACCCCCATATCCCTACATATTTACCGACTAATCCCTCTAACCTACGCATCCCAGGACACTAAGGGCAATTTTAGCTTGGCCAATCAACCTAACCCGCACATCTTTGTGGGAGGAAACCGGAGCACCCGGAGGAAACCCACGCAGACACGAGGAGAAAGTGCAAACTCCACACAGACAGTGACCCAAGCCGGGAATCGAACCCAGGTCCCTGGAGCTGTGAAGCAGCAGTGCTAACCACTGTGCTACCGTGCCGCTGTAATGGTATTCCCCCTCCTGCATGTATGGGGATGTGCGAACATATCCAACACTTCGCCTGACTGGTCAATCTAGCATATGTGTGTGCCAGACATAAGTAAGTATTAACACGTACCTCCCAAGGGGAACGCTAAAGGACCTCAGTTGCTGGTCCCACCCGAGTCAAAATCTGTACATTCAATATTAAAAAGATATAATCACATGCATTCATTATAGCAGTCTCTACAACTTCTGTCTTACAATCAAACACAATTGTTAATCGATGTCAGGTAGTAATAAAGCTTGTTTATAAAACTTGCCCAATCACCGCTCCACATGTTGTATGCGCTCGTGACTTGACTTGCTTCTACATTGGGGGACGTCCAGTCGATCTTCATTGGAGCTGTGCCTTGATTGTCATCTTCGTTGTAGCATACAATCTTCTTCCAGCATACAATCTGTAATCCAACCCAGATGGACTCGCGGCCTTAAAATTAGCAATTAGAATAAATTTGATCTAATCAGATTCTCTCTACTTCTGCTATTATAATAAATTATCAGTCGCTGGGTCAAGTTCGCTATTGTGGGGCTTACCACCAGGGTACAGCTTTAACTGAGTCCAGTGTCTTCAGCGTGGGCCGCAATTCTCATCAAGCAGGGCACATGTCTGCTCTGTAACCACAACATCAAAAGGCCCTTCCCAGCAAGTTCCTAGTCCTTTTTGTCTGTCATGAGTTTCACCATTACCTTATCTCCCGGTGAAGGCAACATGGGAGTACTCTCTCCCGCCAACTTAGTCCAATCTCCATGCTACCGTTGCGTGATCACCTGCTTTTTGAGAAAATGCAGACACTCTAGTAGATCCCTCATAAACTGAAATATTGTGACTCGGCCTATTTCTAATTCTCCTCCACCTGTAACTGCGTCCTCTGGGAGATGCATTGCTCTCCCTGTCATCAGCTCAAAAGGGGTCAATCTTGTTCTACGAGCAGGAGCAGCCCTTTGACGCAGCAAAATTGCAGGCAAGGCCCACATCCTGTTATTTCCTTCTTCTAAGCTAGCTTTGGCTAAACTGTTCTTCAGTGTTCGATTCATCCTGTCCACCATCCCTGAACCCTGAGGGCGATATGGTATGTGAAACCTCTGCCTTATTCCCAACATTCAACAGACATCTTTCAAAACTCTTCCTGTGAGATGAGTTCCCTGATCAGAATCCAGCTGAAGAGGCATTCCCCACCGGGGAATTACCTCATTTGCTAATATCACATCTCCTGTTGTAGCTGTGGCATCTTTACATAGGAATGCTTCAATCCATCGAGTAAACTGGTCAACAATTACTAAACAGTTTGTTTTTCCCTGTACCTGTGGTAACAGATCTATAAAATCCATTTGTAAATTCTCCCAGGGTCCTTTGGGTCTGGGTTGACTTCCCATTTTAATCTTGCAGGGATGTCCTGGCTCCACTAGGGTGCACTGCAGACACATAGAAATCATAGAAACCCTACAGTGCAGAAGGAGGCCATTCGGCCCATCGAGTTGGCACCGACCACAATCCCACCCAGGCCCTACCCCCACATATTTTATCCGCTAATCCCTCTAACCTACACATCTCAGGACTCTAAGGGGCAATTTTTAGCATGGCCAATCAACCTAACCCGCACATCTTTGGACTGTGGGAGGAAACCGGAGCACCCGGAGGAAACCCACGCAGACACGAGGAGAATGTGCAAACTCTCACACAGACAGTGACCCAAGCCGGGAATCGAACCCAGGTTCCTGGAGCTGTGAAGCAGCAGTGCTAACCACTGTGCTACCGTGCCGCCCCTGACAACACTTTGTTATCTCTTGCCCCATCTCTTTACAATGTCAACGTTTCTTCAATAAATCAAGCATTCTGTCCCTGCTCATGTGAGCTATTCCATGATAAATCCTCAGCAGCGAGTGCTGTATTGTTTTAGGAACTATTATTTTTTCTTCTCTCCTCCATATTCCATCATGACCTTTCTGCCCTCCATCTTTTCTCTATTGCTCCTTTTTCTCTTCATCTGCTTGTTCCTGCGCTTGTTTTACATCGATATCTCGACTGTCCTCAACTGCTACAGCTGCCAACCCTGCAGGCCGTGTCCACTCTCAATCCTGCTCTACTACGTCCTTTGCTGCCTGGTCGGCAAAATGATTTCCTTGCTGTACTTTAGTCTCAATTTTCCAGTCCTCAATTACTGCTGCTTCTAATGGAACACCAGCTGCCTGGAGTAAATTCCTGATTAAAGCCTCATGCTCTATATGACCCCCACTCAAAGTCACAAAACCACGTCGTCCCCGAGCTTTCATATAATCATGCATGACTCCAAAAGTGTAACGGCTGTCTGTAAAAACATTAACCCTTTTCCCTTTGCTCCACTCTAAAGCTTTAGTTAAAGCTATAAAGCTACTTGTGTTGAATCACTTCCCGGGAACTGCTTCCCTGCTATCGCTTCTCCCTCTTTGTTCACCACTGCCCAATGCTGTACGGGGTTTTCCATCCACATACTTCCTTGCACCATCTGCATATAAGTTAATTCCCCTTCGCCTGCCATCGGCTCTTCTGCTAATCCTTCACTTGCTTCTTCTTCTAGTTCTACAGCACATTCATTTCCATTCCCTCGACATTCAATCCCCCTGCTGGGTTTCCCCTGACATCTCTGCTGATCTCCACATGCTTATCTCCCGGTAAGAGATTCGCCCATCGCTTCTAGGAGCTGGACAATAGTCTGCTGGACAATAGTATGCGGGCTATGGAGGATTATTTTACCCATTAAGGTGAGGGACTCCAACACACTGATCGTCCACGACGTGCAAACTAGTACCCTCACACACCGAAGCATCCCTCTGGCAACTGAGTCTAACAGAGTGGAGTAATACCCCACTGGTCTCAATCTGTCCCCATGCCGCTGAGCAACGACAGCTCTCTGTATTCCATCATTTTCCTCACAGAAAATCTGGAATGGTTTGGTGAGCTGGGGCTGCCACTAAAGCGTGTTTCAAATCTGATAAAAGTTTGCACTTCTGCATCTCCCCACTTTATCTTTTCCTGACTAGCCCTTCCTCCCTTTATCAAGTCCTGTAAGGGTTTTACCACTTGGGCATGATCTTCCACAAAATTCCTACGAAAGTTAAAAAATCTTCAATACTTGCCTTAACCTTTTCCCGATGAAAAGCCTTAGTAAACAAATAACCTTCCCCCGGTCCTCTGGAATCTCTTTTTTTTCCCCCGAATTCTATAACATAATAACATCTTTGAAACAGAAATCAAACCTTTCAATTTGATCACAGGCCATAACTTATTTTGATTGTTCTTATCTTAAATAACATCATTTGATTAGGGTAACTTGCTTACAGCACATTTTTTAATGTCAGAATCATCCCAAACTCAGAAAACAGAGTTTTGGGCCTTCAACTGTTCGTTACTGTCTATTTTATCTCTTCTTTCTTTTAAGAAAACTTTGTCCCTTCATCCATAGCTATCACCTAAACTGCGTTCTATTTACTGGAATCCCTTTAAATGTCTCTCTTGTATCCAATGAATCCCACTTTTAATTCTATCCTCCTCTGTTTACTATCAACTCCTCTATAACATATCTTTTATTACCCTGTTCATTTTCCTTTCTCATTTATTCCATCAAATAATTTCCCTCATCTCTAATGATATTCACCTGTCAATTCAGTGTTATAGGCGGAACTCTCTCTGTTAGCCCATCTGGCATCTAATACAGTTTTCAACCTTCCCATATTCATAATTTACAACAGGGTGTGCTTTATGTTCAGAACTACTCCAATCTTGTGATTGATTCACTAACTTTGCAAATCCATGTCACACCTTTCAACTAGAGTGCATTATGGCAGTATAATAATTCCCATCATTAAACATGCATTCCTATTTCACCTTATGTAGCTCCCCACTAAACGTTCTCCCCCTTTCTGGTAGACTTTTGATTTTATGTCTTAAAACTACTGCAGGTCTTTTAACACAAAGATCCATCCTGTCTGGGACAGAATGGGTTAATTCTCTGCTTGTTTCAGAAGGGGCGGAGTAAGTTCACTCAGATAGACATCATCACTTCAAACACTCAGGAATAATTCTTTCCATTTATCTTTTGATTGTCAGTTATATCAAGAATACATTTTTGAATTTAACAACAAGCCTGATCCAGATTAATCCAAAATGAGATTTATTTTTATCCCTTCTAAATTAAGACTTTTACACTTACAATCTCTCTAGCTTAAGCTCGAAGTTTACATGTTTAATTATTTCTACAACTCTGCCTCTGCAACCAACACAGGCAGATACAAAATCAAATCAACTATGTGCTGAAATGATTAACTCTCCCTACAACTTTTCAGACATAACATAACGCCATCTTGAAATTGATTTTCCCTTCCCAACATGGCAGATCACAATCTCTGTCGGATTCCTATTCTTGAAAATGACCATGGCCATCGATCATCAGCAAGACCAAGAAATCCTGACCCTGCCTCAATTGCACTATCGTAAAATCTCAACTGGGGGAAAGTAAATTATTAAACTTGCACACAAAGACGCAAATTCACTCTGACCCGCTATCCCCTACTCCACCACATGATGCTCTAGATCACACAATTACATCCTTTCTCTCTGTCTCTTTGTCATACACAGAGAGTCAGTCACCCGCTTTCTTCTGTTAACCCTTTACTCCCCTCTTTGGTCTATGACACTCCAAACCAACCAATTTCTCTTTGGCTCTCTCTCTCACAGGAGACCTGTACTCCCTTCTCTACCTCCGGAATCCCTTCCTGTGAGTTCCTTGTGACCGAGCCAGCCACCATCTGTACGCATGGGCTGGCCCCTTCTTGCTTCTCTAGCGATGTGGCTTTTTGGTCCACTGCATAAGAGGTCCTAGTGTCCGTCTCTGGCCCCGCTATGTTTAAGCGTAGCTTTTCTGCAAACGCCCCTTCTACACATGCAGCTTTACGCTACACTCTGTAGGAGATCCAAGTGTCTGTACCTGACCTCTCTACCTTAAGCGTGGGCTCTTTACATACACACTGCCTTTGCACCTCTTCCCCCATCCGAGGTACTCAACTTACAGCTTCCGGCTGCCAGACGTGTAGCCCCCTAACTATGGGTAGTATTTAAAGAATGTACTCACCCACCTTTTGGGAACACATCTCGCCGCCAGTCACTGGTGAGTACCCTGCTGTCATGGTGCCAAATTGTAAGAGAAATTTTCTGAGGTGTCCCACTGCGTGAACTGTATTTAGTTGACCTCACTCAACCAATACATAGCCTATGAAAGACAGTGTATAGTTAAAGAGTGAAAAGGAACTTATTTGCTAATGCATCAAGAGAGAGACACAGTCAATGAGGGTTGCCTGTCCTCTCTGAGCTAATCTCATGAATGTAAAATTGTTGTTATTCTGAAAAATTCAATATCCCGCCCAGCCTCATCAACCAGACTGGAGGGTCCAATTACAATATTACACATTATTACCTTAGCCAATAACGTTCCATCTGTCAACAGGAATAGTTCATTAGCTCATTGTCCCTGTAGGTCCTCCCCCATTACCTAGGAAACCTAACCCACGTCAATTCCAGTAATCAAGGCCATAGCTAACATCTGTGAATTTTAATTGGTGAAAGAAGTCATTCTCTACCCGAATCTGGCCTTTTCTTATCAGCTTAAGAGACTTCTCCAGCCTCGCTACCCATGAAGGAATCCACTCCCTTACATACCAGGTCTATTCAACTTGCTTTTGCCTATCCAAAAACAGGTAAAAGAAGCTGTCTTTCCATGCTCCATGGTATTAAAAGAAGTTGGTCTGTCTACCACTGTGTTTCCCATCATGCTGCATTCAGAAGGAAGTTGGCCAAGGCGCACAATGCATATATATTGAAAATACAGTTTAACCTTATAATACTTGGTTAATTTGTGGTTATGCAGGTTATAATACCTTTACAGTTTATGATATCTTTGCATATTTTGCACATTGTGAATTCTCACTATAGATAAGGCACTATTTAATTGCCTTAGCCTAGTTTGCGGTGGACAGAAAGGATCGAGCATGTGGACATAAAGAAAGAGGATGTGTTGGAACTATTGAATGGCATCAAGGTTGGTAAGTCGCCGGGACCGGATGGGATGTACCCCAGGTTACTGTGGGAGGCGAGGGAGGAGATTGCGGAGCCTTTGGCGATGATCTTTGCATCGTCGATGGAGACGGGAGAGGTTCCGGAGGATTGGAGGATTGCAGATGTGGTCCCTATATTCAAGAAAGGGAACAGGGACAGCCCGGGAAATTACCGACCGGTGAGTCTAACCTCAGTGGTTGGTAAGTTGATGGAGAGGATCCTGAGAGACAGAATTTATGATAATCTAGAGAAGTTTAGTATGATCAAAAGTAGTCAGCACGGCTTTGTCAAGGGCAGGTCGTGCCTTACGAGCCTGGTTGAGTTCTTTGAAAATGTGACCAAACACATTGACGAAGGAAGAGCGGTGGATGTGGTCTATATGGACTTCAGCAAGGCGTTCGATAAGGTCCCCCATGCAAGACTTCTTGAGAAAGTGAGAGGGCATGGGATCCAAGGGGCTGTTGCCTTGTGGATCCAGAACTGGCTTGCCTGCAGAAGGCAGAGAGTGGCTGTGGAGGGGTCTTTCTCTGCATGGAGGTCAGTGACCAGTGGAGTGCCCCAGGGATCTGTTCTGGGACCCTTGCTGTTTGTCATTTTCATAAATGACCTGGATGAGGAAGTGGAGGGATGGGTTGGTAAGTTTGCTGACGACACCAAGGTAGGTGGTGTTGTGGATAGTTTGGAGGGATGTCAGAAGTTGCAGCGAGACATAGATAGAATGCAAGACTGGGCGGAGAAGTGGCAGATGGACTTCAACCCGGATAAGTGTGTGGTGATCCATTTTGGCAGATCCAATGGGATGAAGCAGCAGTATAATATGAAGGGTACCATTCTTAGCAGTGTAGAGGATCAGAAGGACCTTGGGGTCCGGGTCCATAGGACTCTTAAATTGGCCTCGCAGGTGGAGGATGCGGTCAAGAAGGCGTACGGCGTACTGGCCTTCATTAATCGAGGGATTGAGTTTAGGAGTCGGGAGATAATGCTGCAGCTTTATAGGACCCTGGTTAGACCCCACTTGGAGTACTGCGCGCAGTTCTGGTCACCTCATTACAGGAAAGATGTTGAAGCCATTGAAAGGGTGCAGAGGAGATTTACAAGGATGTTGCCTGGATTGGGGGGCATGCCTTATGAGGATAGGTTGAGGGAGCTTGGTCTCTTCTCCCTGGAGAGACGAAGGATGAGAGGTGACCTGATAGAGGTTTACAAGATGTTGAGAGGTCTGGATAGGGTAGACTCTCAGAGGCTATTTCCAAGGGCTGAAATGGTTGCTACGAGAGGACACAGGTTTAAGGTGCTGGGGGGTAGGTACAGAGGAGATGTCAGGGGTAAGTTTTTCACTCAGAGGGTGGTGGGTGAGTGGAATCGGCTGACGTCGGTGGTGGTGGAGGCAAACTCGTTGGGGTCTTTTAAGAGACTTCTGGATGAGTACATGGGATTTAATGGGATTGAGGGCTATAGATAGGCCTAGAGGTGGGGATGTGATCGGCGCAACTTGTGGGCCAAAGGGCCTGTTTGTGCTGTGGCTTTCTATGTTCTATGTTCTATAGTAAAACTAAAATGAAGGGCCTCATACTAAGAATTCTATGCTACCCCCATCAGCGGACAAAGAGCTCTACCTTCCAGATGGAATTGCACGGAATAGGTACTTCCTGATGGAACTTCTGAGGCAAAGGCCAGGTTTGTGGCAAGGGGATTTGAAGAAAATTTAGGAGACCAGGAGTTAAGGGTGGATTCACCTATGGCAGGAAAGCTTATTTTAAAGATAGTCTTGGCTCTGATAGCTACCAGGGCCTAGGAATGCAAATCTATTGATATTAAAGCTGCCTATTTGCAGGGGCATCAGCTTCAGAGAGACATTTTTCTCAGTCCTCCTAAAGAGGCAGCTAACACAGAAGGGATACTCTGGAATTTAAATAAATGTGTGTATGGGCTAAATGATATGTTTAGTGTTAGGTACTTTTCGGTAAGGTCAGTTTTGTGAAAGTTAGGCTGTTGCCAGTTGAAAGCAGATCCTGTGATGTTTTACTGGCACTATGAAGGGAAACTTTCTGGTATCTTTATGATGCATGTCCGTGATTTTGAAGCTGTTGTAATTTCTGGGCTGAGGAAGGAATTCAGGCTTCAGGCGCTTTCAAATATATTGGGCTGGAAATTGGACAGACTGAGTCAGGTGTCACTTTACGTCAGCAATCTTATTTGGAGAGTTCGGCCCAATAGCAATTAGTCATGGTAGGACTTCACAAAAGGATGTGTTGGTTTCTAAGACGGAAAAAGAGGAACTCCGAAGTTTGATTGGGCAACTGAATTGGCTAGGTAGACAGTCCAGACCGAACACTAGTTTTGATGTCCTAGAGCTGAGTACAAAAATGAATGATCCTACAGTGGAAGACATAATAAGAGCAAACAAAATGAAAGCCAAACTAAAAATGCAGGAGTGTATTTTGAGGTTCCCGTTTGTGGTTGATCATAGGAACCTGAAACTCATAGTTTATAATGATGCATCCTATGCCAATTGGTGTGATGGGTTTTCAAGCACGGGAGGTTTTATAATCTTTCTTTTGGGGGAAAATGTTAAATGTTGCCCTTTTGTATGGGGAGACAAAGAAAATAAGGAGAATGGTAAAAAGGACATTGGCTGCCGAGACACGAAGCCTTGCAGAGGCAGTGGATATGGCCTTTTTCATATTCCAAATATTAACAGAAATTCTGGGGTCAGGGGATTTGGGTAAAATACCCATTGAGTGTCACATTGAAAATAAGTCCCTTTGGGAAAATGTACACTCCACAAAGAGTGTAAACGAGGAAAGGTTGAAGAGAGACATTGCCTGCTTAAAGCAAGTGTTGGACAAGGGGGAAATATCAAAAATTAAATGGGGTGACAGTAAGTATTAGTTGTCCAATTGTTTTACAAAGAGAGGGGCTAGTTCAAAGAAACTTTTGGACATTATTAAGGAAGGGCGTATCTTTCTGTGAATATATGTTTTTTTCTTTTCTTCAAGAAATGTATATGAAAAATGGGGGAAGGAGAAATAGAGTGTGTTTTATGTTTTCTGTTTTTTTTGTGGAATCAATATTCATCAAAATACTTTTTTTTCTCCAAGGAAGGGGAGACTGTTAGGAATGGGTTAATGGTTACCTTCCATTTAAGTTCTAAATTGGATGTTAATCATTTACTGGAAGTCACTGGGATATATAAAGAGGTTACAGGTGGCACTGGGTGTTGGGAGAGAATTATATGTGGTGTTGAATCAAAGAAATAAAAGTAGTTTATGAAGAAGCAGGACTCATGTCTCCTTTACTGAACTGCAACCGAGAGGCTCCTCCAGGCTGGTGGGAGTGAAAAGTGAGCACAAAGGTGCCCCTTTCGTGGTTCTGGGAGGGAAGGGACGGGATGAGAGGACTGGAATGGGAAATGGGTTGGACATGGTTGAGATTCCTGCCAACCACAGAAAGAAGACATGTCAGCAGCGCTGACTGGAAAGTGGATTTATTGGAACAGATGCGATGGAGGAAAAGGAACTGAGAGAATGGGACGGAGTCCTTACAGGACATGGAGTGTGAAGAGCTGTCATCAAAGTAGCTGTGGGAGTCAGTGGGCTTGTAATGGATACTGGTGGGCAGTCTATCACCAGAAATGGAAACAGAGAGATCAACGAAGGGAAGGGTAGTGTCGGAGATGGACCATGTGAAGGTGATAGAGGGATGGAAATTGGAAGCAAAATTGAGAAATTTCTCCAGGTCCAGACGAGAACATGAAGCACTAAACAGTCATTGATGTACTGGTAAAAGAATTATGGGAGGGTGCCGGAATAGGATTGCATCAAAGAATGTTCCACATATCCCATAAAGAGACCGGAAAAACTGGGATACATACAGATACCTACAGCCACAGCTTTTATTTGGAGGAAGTGAGACACGTTAAAGGAGAAATTGTTCAGTGGAAGGACAAGTTCAGGCAGCAGAGGAGAGTGGGGGTGGACGGGGATTGTTCAGGCCTTTGTTCAAGGAAGAAGCAGAGAGCCCTCAAACCATCCTGGTGGGGAATGGAGTTCTAGAGGGATTGAACATCCATGGTAAAGAGGAGGCAGTTATAGCCAGGGAACTGGATGACAGCTCTTCACACCCCCCATCCTGTAAGGACTCCATCCCATTTTCTCAGTTTCTTCGCCTCCGTCACTTATGTTCTGATGATGCTACTTTGCAAAACTGCTTTGTTATCATGTCTTCCTTTTTCCTTAATCGTGGTTTCCCATCCAATGTGGTTGACAGGGCTCTCAAATGTGTCCAACCCATCTCCCGCACCATGGCACGTACCCCTTCCCCTTTCTCCCAGAACCAGGATCGGGTACTCCTTATCCTTGCCCAGGACAAGGACTTGGACACATCTGCTTCGCACTCGTCAGAATCCAACTTGTTTAGCATTCAAGATTTTCTCCACCTCTGGCTCTGTCTGGTGTAAGATGTTAGCCCTCAATGTTGAGTGACAGGATGTAGAGAGTGGTCTGATGTTGAGGGATCTACAGGAATTCATGTCGCTGGTGGTTTTAGTTGTGGTTTATTGGGGATTTTGGGAACTCAGTTTGCTGCATTCAGTTTACTTGTAGGATCGTTGACTTCCCTGGGTTTTATCACGTATTGGCGGGTGGTGTGATGTGAATGCTGATCCAGGGCCACCCAATGGCCCCTGCAACTACATTCTCCAACAAGATGGAAGACCCTCCCCACATTGACCCTGTCAAGGTCCCTCTGGATCATATATATTTTAATCAAGTCGCCTCTCACTCTTCTAAACTCAAGCCGATACAACTCTAGCCTGTCCAGCTTTTCCTCATAAGACAACCCACTCAATCCAGCTATTGGTTTACCAAACCTTCACTCAACTGCTTCCAATGTATTTATGTCCTTCCCTAAATAAGGAGACCAATACCGTGCCATGAAGATTTAGATGAGGCCACTGAGTGTAACACGTCCAAGTTTGCGGATGCTATAAAAGCAAATCACTGCGGATGCTGGAATCTGAAACCAAAAGAGAAAATGCTGGAAAATCTCAGCAGGTCTGGCAGCATCTGTAAGGAGAGAAAAGAGCTGATGTTCCCAGTCCAGATGACCCTTTGTCAAAGATAAAAGGCAGAGAAAGTGGGAGATATTTATACTGCAGGGTGAGGGAATGAAAGATAAGTCATAGCCACAGAAACCAGGGGAAAGGCTGCTAATGGCAGCCCATAGAGAGAATAAAGAGTGTGAATGGCTAAGCGGCAGAGAAGCTGAAAGCAGAGAGTACGCTGTGACAGATGGAGATGTGGTGGAGGGGGTAATGGATGGGAGAGAGGTAAAATTGAGAAAAAGGGGAAAAGGAGAAGCAAAGGGGGAGGCTCATCTTCTATTTTCTGTTCCTTTTAGCTCTGAAAAAGGGTCATCTGAACTCGGAACGTCGGCTTTTTTCTCTCCTTACAGATGCTGCCCAACCTGCTGAGATTTTCCAGAATTTTCTCTTTTGTTTGCTGATGCTACAAAGTTAGTTTAGAAAGTAAGTGGTAAGAAGGAAGCAAAGAAACTGAGAAGAATGTAGACACATTGGGTGAGTGGGCAAGAACATGGAAGGATGGTTGGAAAAACTAAAAGCAGAATATTTTTTGAACAGCGAGAGGCTGGGAACCTTCGTGTCCTTGAACATGAATCATAAAGTTAGAATGCAGGTACATGAATTAGGAAAGAAAATGATGGGGATGATTCTCTGGCCCCGCGAGCACAGGTGCAAATCCCATTATCGCCGCTCACTCTTGCGAGAGGGGCCACAATGATGGGGAGATCTCATTTTGAGATTCTCCCTGTCCCTGGCCAGTGATGTACTCACGTCCAGTGAGGGCATGAACCAGATTCGCATGTACTAATGATGATTTACATATTAACAATCGGCTTTAAGCTGAATTCTCTGGGAATGTCAAATGCTCCCACATGCTAGCGGGAATTACTATTAGTATCCGAAAATGGGGACCCATCACGATGACCACACCCAGGGGTGCAGAGGCCATTGCAACCAACGGTGATCAGGGCATTGCCCCGGCACCCTGGAACTTTCCACAGCACCCTGACACCCCGGCCCCCACTGTGTCAACCTGACATGGCAGGGCCAACCTGACAGAGCCTAACTGGCATTGTCCCATTGGCACTGCAAAGGGGTGGCGCCTGGAGGAGACAGTGCCTGAAGATGGGGGTCCTTTGGCAATCCCATAGCGGAGTCTCACTCATGTGAGCAGCATTGAGGCAGGGGCATGATACGAGCTTTGAGGGGTTGTTAGACACCGCTGTTGGGTGTGGAGCAGGGCCTGATGCCAGACATTGGGGAGGGGGGGAAGGGGAAGGGGGGACGCTGAACCTGGATTAAGGAGGTAGTGGACCATTAGACCCACCAGCGTCTATAGATCCTGCGCCTCTCATTCACTGCGAAAAACACACCCAACCTCCAAAAAAATGACCAAGTGGAGGAGTATTGTGATCCGGATTGTGCTGAACCACCTGTCAAGAATTGTACCATGTTTCCTGCTGGAGAATTGTGCCTGCTGGAGAATTGTATAGGAATATGGAAAATGTAAAGAAGCCTTTTGGCAATTATACCAGGCATTGGTGATGCCACCCTATTACCAAGGGATTTTAGTATAAATGTAAATAAGTATTCCAATAATTTTATCGGGTATTTGTGAGGGCAGATCGAAAGCTGTGTGCACAGGTCTGGTCTCCCTACATTAGAAAGGATATTGTTGCCTGAGAAGATGTACAACAAAGATTCGCTAGATTGGTTCAGGAAAAGGTCATTGAGGGAAAGGGGAAACTGCAGAAAGGTGGAGCTAAGGTGAAAGGTCAACCACGGTCTTGCTGATTGGCAGAGTCAGCTGGGAGGACCAACAGGCCTACTCCGGATTCTATTTTTTATTTTCTGATGCGCTTTTTTTCAAAGTGAAGCCATGGAAAACTTTGGAACTTTATAAAGGAAATCTTAGTATTGGTTAGTGAAAAGTTGTGTCGCTGGGTCAATAATTAAGAACATAAGAACATAAGAAATAGGAGCAGGAGTAGGCCATCTAGCCCTCGACCTGCCCCGCCATTCAATAAGATCATGGCTGATCTGAAGTGGATCAGTTCCACTTACCCGCCTGATCCCTATAACCCCTAATTCCCTTACTGATCAGGAATCCATCTATCC
Organism: Mustelus asterias; assembly: GCF_964213995.1. Lineage (NCBI taxonomy): Eukaryota > Metazoa > Chordata > Chondrichthyes > Carcharhiniformes > Triakidae > Mustelus > Mustelus asterias. Next base: position 133,413,807 of record NC_135808.1, on the reverse strand, counting down.
GTGATTTAAACAGATTCAACGAGGTAGCCTCCACCACTTCAGTGGGCAGAGAATTCCAGAGATTCACCACCCTCTGAGAGAAGAAGTTCCTCCTCAACTCTGTCCTAAACTGACCCCCCTTTATTTTGAGGCTGTGCCCTCTAGTTCTGGTTTCCTTTCTAAGTGGAAAGAATCTCTCCACTTCTACCCTATCCAACCCCTTCATTATCTTATATGCCTCTATAAGATCACCCCTCAGCCTTCTAAACTCCAACGAGTACAAACCTAATCTGCTCAATCTCTCAGTAAGTGTATCTTTTAATACAAGTCGGAATTTATTGTTGTTTAAATAATGCTTTTTGAGATGACTAGAATGTTACATTGATCCAAAAGTGTCACCTATCTATGTAACTCCTTTGATTTTTATGGCAGGTTAACAATACATTCCACGAGGTCTGGTATGACGATCCAGAGAGCATCTCGTTAAGGTCAACGATCGTAAGGAAATTAAATCTCGGTGGTGTAGGTGCCTGGTTTGGAAATAGCCTAAATTACAGTGTTAATCTAATAGCAGCAATGCAAACTGAAGAAATGTGGAATGCTCTGTACCCTGTAAGAAGAAAATTGAGAAATTGAATAATTTAATCTGCATATGATGTCATTCATTTTGCTAGAAAATGCAACAGAAAATGAGATTGCTTCCAACATTAATAAATAAACTCATACAGATCTGGTGAACTGATTTAACATTGTAGTTAATGAGTGAATTCCTAATCGATGGACAGCAAATTTACTAATATGATTAGCACGACAAGATCTGGTCACTTCATCTGAACATACGACTATACCAATAGAAGCAAAGTAGGCCATTCGGCCCATTGAACCTGCTCCGCGATTCAATAAGATTATGTCCGATCTGTTTGTGTTGAGTTCCATTTTCCCCATGTAACCCCGATAACCTTTGATTCCTTTGTGTAACAAGAATTGATCTATCTGTGCCAGCCTTAAAAATATTCAGCGATCCCTGAGACAGAGGGGGCAATCTTACCGGTCGATCAGCGTGGCAAGCTGGTACAGTCGGTTCAGAGGCGAAAAACCGAGTTCATGCCTGATTTCTCACCTCTCGCAGTGTAATCGGGACCGTTCTGCCGTCGTAATCAGCCTCACACGCGGGAAGAGCGCAAGGCTGATTTAGATATGTATGAACTGATTTTAATATGATTTGTGAGTCCTAGATGCAGTCATCTGGGCTCACTTGCCTTAACAACCCTCCCGTGGATGTCCTCACCAGTGAAGATCACGTATGGTCCCCACCAGCAGGGAGCTGATGTGCTGGCCTCGCTAATTTGATTTGATTTGATTTATTATTGTCACATGTATTAGTTTTCAGTAAGAAATATTGAGGGGCTATTGTCCCGTCCTGCTGTGCTAAAATATTAGCGCAGCGAGCTGGGAGATTTAGGTAGCGCCCGATTTGTGGGAGTTTGGCTCCGAGGACATCACCCAGTGCCAGGTATCCGGCGCCATCAGCACCATGCCAGGAATAGGCACGGAGCCCCACAATTCATTTCAATTATAATTTAAATATACTTCAAATGCGATGAGCAGGTCCTGAACTGAAAGCTGCAGGCCCACTAGTATCGCCCCCCCCCCCTGCCAGGAGCATTTCACTCCAGCATGGTTTACAGCAGCTCCCCACTTTCGGGCAACTGGCAGCCCAACCCTGCTGGAGTGAAGAAGGGTAATCAGGCCCACCAAGAGAACTGGCCACTGGGGGGATGCCACCTGGGCATTGGCACCATGGCAGTGCCAGTCTTCCCCCCTGGAACTGCGCAAGGGGCAAAGTGCCAATGCCTCGGGGCACCTTGGCACTGCACACCAGGCATCAGGTAGTGCCAAGGTGGAAGGGTCTAAAGGGACAGAGCCTGATGGGCCTGGTGTCCGGCTGCCACTCTGCAGTTGGGTTCGGTGTGAGGGAGGAAGGCCAGCGATTGGAGCTGGCTATTGGGATGGGGGGCAGCTTGCTGGGGGGAGGGGGGGCGGTCAGGGTTGTGGGGGGGGGGGTATCAGTATAGCTGGGGGCAGGGGGGTGTTGGCACTGCGTTGGGGGGGGAGGTACTGGAGAATGGCTAGACCGGGAGGAGCGGGAGATGGTCAAGGCTGGACCAGGGATGTTCGGGAGGCCAGCAATCGGGCTGTGAGGGGTTGAGAGAGCCAGTGTTGTAGGATTGCATGGCTGGCCAGTGATCGGGAGGCCGGAATAGAATAATAGAATCATAGAAACCCTACAGTGCAGAAAGAGGCCATTTGGCCCATCGAGTCTTCACCGACCACAATCCCACCCAGGCCCTACCCCCATATCCCTACATATTTACCCGCTAATCCTTCTAAGCTACGCATCTCAGGACTCTAAGGGGCAATTTTTATCACGGCCAATCAACCTAACCCGCACATCCTTGGACTGTGGGAGGAAACCTGAGCACCCGGAGGAAACCCACACAGACACGAAGAGAATGTGCAAACTCCACACAGACAGTGACCCAAGCCAGGAATCGAACCCAGGTCCCTGGAGCTGTGAAGCAGCAGTGCCAACCACTGTGCTACCGTGCCGCCCAGATGGGGGCTACTGCGCATGCGCCGATCTTGACACTGACAGATCGGTGCATGCACAAGGGCTCACTCTCCGCTGTGCTTCCGGCCTCTCCAGCGGGAATAGGCCTTGCCCACTGTCCAGAGTGATTCACACTGATGCACTTTGCAGTGCACAGAGCGTGGGAGATTCTTCTCTGAACTCCCACTGAAAAAAAACAATGAGATTTACTCCAGTTTTCAAGTGAATTCAACACTTAGAATTTTTTTGGGAGAATCGCCCCGATTATTTCTTGCGCGCTATACAGACAAAGCATACCATACATAGAGAAGGAAAGGAGAGAGTGCAGAATGTACTGTTACAGTCATAGCTAGGGTGCGAGGTAGGTTCATTCAAAAGTCTGATGGCAGCAGGGAAGAAGCTGTTCTTGAGTCGATTGTGCGTGTCCTCAGACTTTTGTATCTTTTCCCTGATGGAAGAAGGTGGAAGAGAGAATGTCCAGGGTGCATGAGGTCCTTACTTATGTTGGCTACTTTTCCAAGGCTGTGGGAAATGTAGACAGTGTCAGTGGTGGGAGGCTGGTTTGAGTGATGGACTGGGCTTCATTCACAACTATTTGTAGTTTCTTGCGGTCTTCGACAAAGCAGGAGCCATACCAAGCTGTGATACAACCAGAAAGAATGTTTTCTGTGGTGCATCTGTAAAAGTTGGTGAGAGTATTAGCTGACATGCCAAATTTCCTTAGTCTTCTGAGAAAGTAGATGCATCAGTGGGCTTTTTTAAATGTAGCGTTGGCATGGAGGGACCATGACAGGTTTTTGGTGATCTGGACATGTAAAACCTTGAAGCTCTCGACCATTTCTACTTTGCCTCCATTGATGTAGACAGGGGCATGTCCTCCACGATGCTTCCTGAAGTCGATGGCTATCTCCATCGTTTTGTTAACATTAAGGGAGACATTATTGTTGTCGCACCAGTTCACCAGTTTCTTCGTCTCTTTCCTGTATTACGCCTCATCATTGTTTGTGGACCAACCCACTATGGTGGTGTCATCAGCAAAAATGCAACTTCAGCTGGTGGGACAGGAGGGCATTGAAGCCTCATAGGTCATCGGGGGCAAGGGCATGCAGTGCCCCTTGAGCAGTACCAGCCTGGCACTGCCAGTGTGGCACTCTGGCACTGCAGCATTGCACCTTGGCAGGCCCCACTGTCCACCCTGGCACTGCCCTCCACGAACCAGACATTGGCAAGGGGTGGGCATACAGGGTGTAAAGCGGACGGGCCCATGATGGGGGATGGGTCAATGACATGGAGACGGGGGGATGCACTCCGACACAGGGATCGGCCGGGACGGCGATTGGCAAGGTGAGATTATTTTCCCTGGGGATCGGCAGGAGCAATGATTGGCAGGGAGGGATGCTCTCCATCATGGATTGGTTGGGGCAACGTTCAGCCGGGGGATGTGGAAACTCTGCCTCGGAGATCGGCCAGGGAGGGTGGGAATGGGGCCAGCGATCAGCCAATGAGGGAGCATGTCCAGGGGCAAATGGGAGCAATGTCCGGGGTGGGGTGGAGTGATTGTACACAGTGCACTGGAAGATCAGGGCACATGGGCAATGGCACCACTACAGCTCAGCAGCCAATTTCCTGACATGAATAGGCTCTGCCCACTCCCCCTGCTGGTGAGAATCACACATTGTTGCATCTTTTATTCTAAGTGCCATACTATTGCGTCTGGGAGTGAGCCCAAAAATGGGTGTGATTCTCTTCTGTTTTCACACTCTTTTGGCACTTAGATTGCCCACAGAGAGTTCCAAAGTCACATAAACATCAGTGAGCTTTGTGCACTAGCAGTGGGAGTGAACTCACCCTGAGTGTGAAACAACCAGCGTGAGTGTGGGTCTTGGAATTTGGGACACATTGGGAATTCAGTGTAGAGGGGAAAGAGGTGCTTTTTGCTTTTGTTCCTTTCATAGAAACCCTACAGTACAGAAAGAGGCCATTCGGCCCATCGAGTCTGCACCGACCACAACCCCACCCAGGCCCTACCCCCATATCCACCCACTAATCCCTCTAACCTACACATCTCAGGACACTAAGGGCAATTTTTTTTTTTAGCCTGGCCAATCAACCTAGCCCGCACATCTTTGGACTGTGGGAGGAAACCGGAGTACCCGGAGGAAACCCACGCAGACACGAGGAGAATGTGCAAACTCCACACAGACAGTGACCCAAGCCGGGAATCGAACCCAGGTCCCTGGAGCTGTGAAGCAGCAGTGCTAACCACTGTGCTACCGTGCCGCCCTTTGTTTTCTAATTTCTTAAATCTTCAGAGTGGTCTTGCCCTGCTGTAGCAGGAGAGGCTATAAGGGTGGGAGCAGACTGGTGGAGAGGCTGGATAAGTATTTCCTACATTAATCACTTATAATTTCTAAGGTCTTTCTGTGGTTAATAATTTGTATGGGCTATATTCTATAATAACACAGATCAGGAAAGAGGGGCCCCAGAGTAATTGATATTCTTTGATTTTAAGCATCTTCCAAAGGTTTAATTTAAAGGTCGTGGCTGGATATCACAAAGCTGTGAGGTGCTCTCAGTGTTCAATGTGGGAAACCAGGAACATTTGCTGTGCTCGGCATGTGTGCAGCAAGGTGGTCAAACACTGGTTTATCGTGAAATTAGAAATAATAGTCGATCCGAGCAAGAAAGAAAGACCGTTACAATCCAGGTCAGAAACTCCAAGGTATTTTCTGTAGTCATCCTGGATCAAGTTTTGCGGTTTGAATTTGGTTAAACATGAGATGTTTCACTCCAGGTATGATTCAAATGACCCGCAAGGGAGCTTTTCTCAAACAAACTTTATTTGTGAACACAGTTAACATAGAAAGAAAATGAACAATATTTTTACCAATTAGAAACAAGAAAAAACACAACCATGTTATTGTATAAATCTTACAGCTAAATCCCATTCCAACCAAACAAACCCCATAAACAAGCACCTCTACTCCAGGTTTATCACAGAAATCAAGGATGCTCACTCAATGCTGGAACTTAGTCCTTTGGTTGAAACTCTGACTTCCCAGCCTTGTAACTTCCAGCAGACCTCGAGGTAGAGATGATGCCATTGCTGACCTCTAGTTTCTCTCAGCAAACCACAGGGAGAGAGAGAGGGAACATTGCATCCAGCCTGAAATGTAAACACCTTCCAACCTAAAAGCAGCAGCCAGCAGACCAAAACTAAAGTAAGAACTGGTCACCTCAATCATTCTTCCTCCAACAATTCAGGACCATAAAAAAATCCCAGAAAATATCTGAGGCTCAGAGTAAAAATAAACAAAACCCCATTTCAACCATTGAAGCAACAGTAAAAGAACTTCTAAGCAGGCAGCCGGTGCCACAATGAAAAATAAACAGAGCTTGCTCACAAACTTCAGAGAACATGATTTTAAAAAATACATTTCTTAAAGCTAGAGTAACGTCACACCTGCCCCTTCAGGAAAAAGTGAAAAAGGAAGAAAAAAAATTCAAAGATGGTTTCATTATTCAAACCCTTTCACTTTCACACGACTAGTACTCTACAATAAATATACATACATTTTACAAAATCAGAACATGCAGACAAAACAGTAATATAGTCCATTTCAGTCCTTGGTTTCCAACATTGAACACTCCTCCTTACTGTGTCACATTAATCAGAAGGGGACCAATATCCTGGGGGGTAAATTTGCTAAGGCCATGCAGGGAGGTTTAAACTGATTCGGGGGGGGGGGAGGGATCCTGAGTAGTGGGGCTGAAAGTGAGGGATGCATGGATGGGGACTGCAATGCACGGCATTGCAGAGGTGGGGTGGAGCAGGGTTTGAAATGTGTATACTTCAATGCCAGGAGTATTCGCAATAAAGTGGGTGAACTTGCAGCGTGGATCAGTACCTGGGACTTCGATGTTGTGGCTATTTCAGAGACATGGATAGAGCAGGGGCAGGAATGGATGCTGCAGGTCCCGGGGTTCAAATGTTTTAGTCGAAGTAGGGAAGGAGGTAGAAGAGGGGGAGGGGTAGCATTATTGGTCAGAGATTGTATCACAGTGTCAGAGAGGAGGTTTGATGAGGACTTATCTGTTGAGGTAGTATGGGCGGAGATTAGAAATAGGAGAGGAGAGGTCACCCTGTTGGGAGTCTTTTATAGACCTCCTAAAAGTTCTAGAGAGGTTGAGGAAAGGATTGCGGAGTCAATCCTGCTTAGGAGTGAAAGTAATAGGGCAATTGTTATGGGGGATTTTAACTTGACTAATATTGACTGGAATTGTTATAGCTCTAGCTCGTTAGAGGGGTCAGTTTTTGTTCAAAGCGTGCAGGAAGGTTTTTTGACTCAGTATGTAGACAGGCCAACTAGAGGTGAGGCTATATTGGATCTGGTGCTGGGAAATGAGCCAGACCAGGTGCTAGACTTGGAAGTTGGTGTGCATTTTGGTGATAGTGACCACAATTCGGTTACGTTCACCTTAGTGATGGAAAGGGATAGGCATGAACCTCGGGCCAGTGGTTTTAGCTGGGGGAAGGGTAATTATGAGGCTATTAGGAGAGAATTAGGAAACATAGGTTGGACTAGGAGATTACAGGGACTGGGAACGTCCGACATGTGGAGTTTTTTCAAGGAGCAGCTACTGCGAGTCTGTGATAGCTATGTCCCTGTCAGGCAAGGAGGAATTGGTAGGGCTAGGGAACCGTGGTGCACCAAAAAAGTTTCTTTGTTGGTTAAAAAGAAAAAGGAGGCTTATGTTCGGATGAGACGTGAGCACTCGGGTAGTGCACTAGAAAGCTTTAGATTGGCTAAGAGGGAGTTGAAGAGCGAGCTTAGAAGGGCTAAAAGGGGACATGAGAAGACTTTGGCGGATAGGGTTAAAGAGAATCCTAAGGCGTTCTATAGGTATGTCAAGAACAGAAGGTTGGTTAGGGCAAGTTTAGGGCCAGTTATAGATGGCAGAGGGAAGTTATGTGTGGAACCGGAGGAGATTGGTGAAGCATTGAACCAATATTTCTCTTCGGTGTTCACGCAAGGGGACATGAATATAGCTGAGGAGGACACTGGGTTGCAAGGGAGTAGAATAGACAGTATTACAGTTGATAAGGAGGATGTGCAGGATATTCTGGAGGGTCTGAAAATAGATAAATCCCCTGGTCCGGATGGGATTTATCCAAGGATTCTCTGGGAGGCAAGAGAAGTGATTGCAGAGCCTCTGGCTCTGATCTTCAGGTCGTCGTTGGCCTCTGGTATAGTACCAGAAGATTGGAGGTTAGCGAATGTTGTCCCATTGTTTAAGAAGGGGAACAGAGACTTCCCCGGGAATTATAGACCGGTGAGTCTCACTTCTGTTGTCGGCAAGATGTTGGAAAAAATTATAAGGGATAGGATTTATAGTTATTTGGAGAGTAATGAATTGATAGGTGATAGTCAGCATGGTTTTGTGGCAGGTAGGTCGTGCCTTACTAACCTTATTGAGTTTTTTGAGAAAGTGACCAAGGAGGTGGATGGGGGCAAGGCAGTGGACGTGGTATATATGGATTTTAGTAAGGCGTTTGATAAGGTTCACCATGGAAGGCTTCTGCAGAAAATGCAGATGTATGGGATTGGGGGTGATCTAGGAAATTGGATCAGGAATTGGCTAGCGGATAGGAAACAGAGGGTGGTGGTTGATAGTAAATATTCATCATGGAGTGCGGTTACAAGTGGTGTACCTCAGGGATCTGTTTTGGGGCCACTGCTGTTTGTAATATTTATTAATGATCTGGATGAGGGTATAGTTGGGTGGATTAGCAAATTTGCTGATGACACCAAAGTCGGTGGTGTGGTAGACAGTGAGGAAGGGTGTCGTAGTTTGCAGGAAGACTTAGACAGGTTGCAAAGTTGGGCCGAGAGGTGGCGGATGGAGTTTAATGCGGAGAAGTGTGAGGTAATTCACTTTGGTAGGAATAACAGATGTGTTGAGTATAGGGCTAACGGGAGGACTTTGAATAGTGTGGAGGAGCAGAGGGATCTAGGTGTATGTGTGCATAGATCCCTGAAAGTTGGGAATCAAGTAGATAAGGTTGTTAAGAAGGCATATGGTGTCTTGGCGTTTATTGGTAGGGGGATTGAATTTAGGAGTCGTAGCGTTATGTTGCAACTGTACACAACTCTGGTGCGGCCGCACTTGGAGTACTGTGTGCAGTTCTGGTCCCCACATTACAGGAAGGATGTGGAGGCTTTGGAGAGGGTGCAGAGGAGGTTTACCAGGATGTTGCCTGGTATGGAGGGGAGATCCTATGAGGAGAGGCTGAGGGATTTGGGATTGTTTTCGCTGGAAAGGCGGCGGCTAAGAGGGGATCTTATTGAAACATATAAGATGATTAGAGGTTTAGATAGGGTGGATAGTGATAGCCTTTTTCCTCTGATGGAGAAATCCAGCACGAGGGGGCATGGCTTTAAATTGAGGGGGGGTAGTTATAGAACCGATGTCAGGGGTAGGTTCTTTACCCAGAGGGTGGTGAGGGATTGGAATGCCCTGCCAGCATCAGTAGTAAATGCGCCTAGTTTGGGGGCGTTTAAGAGATCCGTAGATAGGTTCATGGACGAAAAGAAATTGGTTTAGGTTGGAGGGTCACAGTTTTTTTTTTAACTGGTCGGTGCAACATCGTGGGCCGAAGGGCCTGTTCTGCGCTGTAATGTTCTATGTTCTATGTTCTATGTTCTATTTGTGACGAAGTATCGGCAATCACACTCTCACTTCCTGACACATATATAATTTTACAATTAAATGGCTGCAATAATAGACTCCATCGTAACAGTCTGGCATTTTTATTTTTAAATTTCTCCAAAAACTTCAACAGATTGCAATCAGTATACACAATCATCTCAGATCAATTACTGGCAACATAAATGTTAAGATGTTGCAAAGCCAGCACCAAACTCAAGTCTCTTTTTCAATCGTTGAATATTTCTTCTGATGATCATTCAATTTGTTGGAAAAAATACCCAATAGGCTGCTCTATTCTTTCATCATCTTCTTGTAACATCATGACACCAAGGCCCACATCACTCACATCAATGGCCAACTTGAATGGTTTTGTGTAAATTGGGGTGGCCAATAGAGGGGCAGTGGTTAACACAGCCTTCAGGCTGTCAAATGCCTGTTGACACTTTGCCGTCCACTGAAATTTGCTTTGCTTCTTCAACAAGTCAGTCAGTGGAGCAGCCACGCTGCTAAACTTCGGCACAAATTTCTGGTTAAAAGCCATGCAGGCCCAGAAATCTCATTACTTCCTTCTTGTCAATGGTATAGGGAACTCCCCAATAACATTTGTTTTCACGTCCTGGGGGCCATCTGTCCATGTCCAAACGTATGGCTAAGAAACGTGATTTGGGCTTTTCCAAACTCACTATTAGCCAGGTTTACCACCAAGCCCGCCTCCTGAAGTTGATCAAATAATTCCGCCAGGCGCGGTATGGCTAAAAGTCACCGGACCGCCTATGTACACAGTTGGATAACCCTGAAATGACCTTGTTGGTTAATCTTTTAAATTTGGCTGGGATATTTTTCATTCCAAATGGCAGAACTGTGAACTGCTACAAACCACCTGGTGTCGCGAAAGCTGAAAATTTTCTTCACCCTTTTGGCTAAAGGTACCTGCCAGTGAGCTTTGAGTAAATCCAGTTTGGAGATAAGAATTGATTGCCCCCCCTTCTCACTGCAGTCCTCCAACCGAGGAAAATGATATGAGTCTGGTTTTGTAACTGCATTAACTTTAACAATCACTGGGTACCAGCTAATTTTGGTACAATCACTATGGGTGAGCTCCACTTGCTGCAGCTCACTTCAATTTTGTCATTTTTAAGCGTACTTTCAATCTCCTTTTCAACCTGTGACAAGTTAAGAGGGTTAAGTCTATAAGGATGTTGTTTAATTGGAACAGCATTTCCCATATCGACATCATGTATAACCATTCTAGTACTTCCCAGCATGTGCCCACATAAATGTCCATGTGATTCTAATAACTCTTTCAGGTCAATTCGATTTTCCTCTGGAAGACGACTCAATAATTTTATTCCAATTTCTAATAACTTCCTCATTGTCCAATTTACTTTGAAGAATGTCCAATTCAGAATAATCTGGATTTGGTTCTTCACTCTGAGTTATAACCACTAAAACATCCTCCTTCTGCTCTCTTTTCCTATCAAAATACCTCCTAAGCATTTTTGCATGTCACAGTGCGAGTTTTCCTTCTATCTGGCGTTCTTATCAAATAATTCCCCTCACTCGGCCCACTAAACCTTTTAATCCTCTTCTCTTCCACATAGGTTCTCACTACATCAGGAAATTAATTTTTAAACTCCTCCAAAATAATCATTTCTCTAAGAGTTTCATACATCTGGTCTATTTTCAAAGCTCTTATCCAACTATCCAACTACTTGGAAATAAGTGGACGTATTAGTGAGAGGCAACATAGTTTTGTGAAGGGGAGGTCGTGTCTCACGAACTGGATCAAGTTTTTCGAGGAAGTGACAAAGATGATTGATGAGGGTAGGGCAGTGGATGTTGTCTACATGGACTTCAGTAAGGCCTTTGACAAGGTCCCTCATGGCAGACTGGTGCAGAAGGTGAAGTCGCATGGGATCAGAGGTGAGCTGGCAAGGTGGATACAAAACTGGCTCGGTCAAAGAAGACAGAGGGTAGCAGTGGAAGGGTGCATTTCTGAATGGAGGACTGTGACAAGTGGTGTTCCTCAGGGATCAGTGCTGGGACCTTTGCTGTTTGTAATATATATAAATGATTTGGAGGAAAATTAACTGGATTGATTAGTAAGTTTGCGGATGACACAAAGGTTGGTGGATTTGCGGATAGCGATGAGGACCATCAGAGGATACAGCAGGATATAGATCAGTTGGAGACTTGGGTGGAGAGATGGCAGATGGAGTTTAATCCAGACAAATGTGAGGTAATGCATTTTGGAAGGTCTAATACAGATAGGAAATATACAGTAAATGGCAGAACCCTGAGGAGTATTGATAGGCAAAGGGATCTGGGTGTACAGGTACATAGGCCACTGAAAGTGGCAATGCAGATGGAGTAGGTAGTCAAGCAGGCATACGGCATGCTTGCCTTCATCGGCCGGGGCATTGAGTTTAAAAATTGGCGAGTCATGTTGACGCTTTATAGAACCTTAATTAGGCCGCACTTGGAATATAGTGTTCAATTCTGGTCGCTACATTACTAGAAGGATGTGGAGGCTTTGGAGAGGGTACAGAAAAGATTTACCAGGATGTTGCCTGGTATGGAGGGCATTAGCTATGAGGAGAGGTTGGAGAAACTTGGTTTGTTCTCACTGGAGCGACGGAGGTTGAGGGGAGACCTGATAGAAGTCTACAAGATTATGAGAGTCATGGACAGAGTGGATAGTCAGAAGCTTTTTCCCAGGGTGGAAGAGTCAATTACTAGGGGGCAAAGGTTTAAGGTGCGAGGGGCAAGGTTTAAAGGAGATGTACGAGGCAGATTTTTTACACAGAGAGTGGTGGGTGCCTGGAACTCGTTGCAGGCTGAAGGGCCTGTTTCCGTGCTGTATTGCTGTATGACTCTATATGACTCTATGACAGGGAGGGAACTGAATAGGGATTTACTTCACGGAAAGTTTGAAAGTCTTCGGGAATTTTAAACACTGTTTTGCATCAGGTGGGAATTGCAATGAGGTCGGCACAAACTCCAGCTGGTGTGCGGCAACCTCCTGTATTATGGGCTTGGGCTGAGGGTAATGGACCATGTCTGATATTACTTCCCTTTGGTACAATTGCTCTGGCTGGTTGTTGCTTCGGTGTCTGGGTTATTTGGCTACCACTAGGGGTCGAGCTATTACAGGAAGTAGTCACAGTTAGTGTCATTGCTTTGAGTGGAAGCTTGAAAAAGGTGTTTGGGGAGAAGAGAGGGATTTTTGTTGATAGGATGAACTGAAGTGAGTGAGGGTGAAATGAGGTGAGTGGAGGTTCTCATGGATAGAAACAATGGCCGAATGGCTTGTTTCTGTGTTGTAAATGCTACACATGTAATTCTATGTAAGACCTTGTTGAAATAAAGTTGTTTGTGTTCCATGATGATTGAAACACCATTAGATAATGAATGGAAAGTTTATTGTCATATCTTGTATTCAGCAAACTGAAATAAAGTTTTGTGAATAGTTTTAGAGATGACAGCAGATAAGAGCAGGAATTACTCAGACCTTGAACCACATGGATACATTCTTCTCTCTCTTCCCCACCCCCATCCTTCACTCCCTTAATGACGTTATCAACCATCCAACCAATAAAGAACAGAGCTCTCCTGGCACTGAGAGAACAGATCGATAATAAAGTATCCAGTTGTGTTCCAGGAGGAGAGCACAATGATGCAAAATTTGTGAGATTCCACTTGTCCCAACATGGAAATGTTCAGGAGAGAAACATTTTGCCTCTCTGACCATTCCTAGATCACAAATACCCAGTTTCTCTTCATTCTTTTCTTCAGTATCTTCAGTATGAGTCTCTCCAATGGTCTCTTCAAATTGCTGTGTTAGTGGCCTGGACAGTCTCTCCGTGCCGTCCATTCCAAGCCTTTACCACTTGAGAGATGATGTGGAGATGGAGGCGTGCCTGTAAAGACTGATTACCTGTAAAGACTCGCGTTCCAACCATTATCTTGCAATTGAGTCTCTGTCTATATATGCCGTGTTTGTGAACCCAACTCTCCACTCACCTAATGAAGGAGCAGTGCTCCGAAAGCTCGTGATACCAAATAAACTTGTTGGAGTTTAACCTGGTGTTGTGAGACTTCTTACTCAGCCTGAGAGAGTCATCAGTAAGGAAGAAAGAATTAATCTGTATTTAAATGTTAACTTCCTCAGAATGTCAATGTCATTCCACAGCGACTTCCCAACACTTGGAATGGAAAGCACCTGTCTCTCCCAAACTTCCTGACTTAGGCCGCGTAGGACTCAAGAAGCGAAATGTTTCCCCAGTCATTGTGGAAGGTGGGGATTTGGGTATCATGGGGGAGTTGGGGGTCTGGACATCAGGGTGTTGAGGGGACCAAACATCATGATAGGGTGGGGATCCACACATTGAAAGAGCTGAGGGACTGGGTCGGAGGGTGCGTCTTTCGGGCAGGGGTGATGGTGGTGTGGTTTGTTGGTTGAGTCAGAGGATGTCACGTCAGGGAGAAGTGGGGGGTTGTTTATCGGGTGGAGGGTGGCGGGTCGGGGGTTGATTTGGGACAGGGGTGTTTGTCATTCAGCTCAGGGGTTCAGGTCGGGAACTCCGTGTGGCTGGGGAATAGCATTAGAGGTGGGTGCTTATTTGAAGGAATGATATGATGGGGTTCCACTCAGGGTGTATGGCGTGTACCGTGTGGGGCTTGGTCTGGGTGTTTAAAATAGCTACTCTGAAGGTAGAATTATTTTTTCCCTTCTAACTCTTTCAGAGTAACTATTGGCCGGATTTTCCAGCCATTCAGACACATGCTTTCCAGCAGCACAGGCAACTTGTCATTGGCTGCTGGTGGGATCTTCCGGTCCTGCCAATGTCCATGGTGTTTTGTGTGGCTCGCACCCTCTGTCGCTGGGGAATATAGCGTGATGGGGGGGAAGGGGGGTCTACATCAGTGGGATCAGATGATCCTGCTGACAGGAAGCGCTGAGAGAATCAGCCCATGCAGCAGTGTAAACCTGGCAGAGACACCCAAAGTTAGCAATTTAAATCACTTTGCCAGATAGTTCCCAACCCAGCGCAGTTGTCCAGGTGACGTTAGCCCTTCTGCAAAATTCCAGATAAACCCTTACCTGGGAACTTCCAAGACAAAGTCCCCAGCACGTTTTTGGGATAATTCCAAATGTAACACTGGGGAGCCAGGAGGTTATGGCCCATTGTGTCTTCCACATGGTCATGACATCACACGGCATTTCACAGCCAGTGAAGTAATTATGTAACATACTCAATATTGCAATGTGGGAGTGAGTGACAGTCAATATTCTCACAACAATGTCTCACAAACAGCGCTGAGGTATATTATCATCTTTTGGTGTTGTTGGTTAAGGATGAATGTTGATCAGAATATAGGGAGAACAGCACTTGTTTTCAAATATTACCGTGTGATCCTTTCCAATTACCTGATTGAAAAAGCCTCTAATCTAAAACACAACAACATTTGTGATAATGCAGCATTCACCTAGGCTGAATATTCACAACCTCTATTTGACCCAAAGTGGATCTCTAACTCAATAAAACTGCCCATTGCCACCACTTTATCTTTAGATTTAACCCTTTTTGGAATGTGTGCATTGCTGGCAAGGCCACAATTTATTCCCCATCCTAAATTATCCTCAATGACTTGGTGGTGAGCTGCCATCTTGAACCGTTGTAATTTATCTGGTGTAGTGACACCCACAGTGCTGCTGGGAAGTGTGTTTCAGGGGTTTGACCCAGAAAGTGGAGGCACAGTGATATGGTTCCAAGACAGGGCAGTGGGTGAGTTGATAGAGAACTTGCAAGTGATGGTGATCCCATGTGTCAGCTGTCATTTTTCTTCCAGGTGATGGAGGTTGCAACTGAAAGAATCTAAGTTACTGCTGTATGTCTTGAAAATTGTCCAAACTGCTGCCAATGTGGACTGGTGATGGCGGAAATAATTGTTTCAACATGGGACTGGGATGCCAATCAAGCAGGCTGCTTGCCCTGGGTGGATTGAGTTTTAGTGATCTTGGACTGGCACCTATCCTAGCAATTCATCCCAGCAACACAGGCGATGGGGACTAGCTTAGCGGTTAAAAAAAAGAGCAGCATGGACAAGTTGAGCCAAAGGGCCTGTTTCCATGCTGTAAACCTCTATGACTCTATAAGCGAAGAGTATTCCGCCACAATACTGACCTGTGGACAGGTTTTAGAGAGTTTGTTGATGAATTCCTCACTGCAGAATTTGTAGACTCTGTCCCACTCTTGTAGCATCAGTATTTTGGGTTGGTCATGTCAATTTAATCTGATGGGAACTCCCAGGATATTGATGCTGGAATTTCAGCAATCATTATGCTGCTGAATGTCAAGGAGAGATGGTTAGCTTCTTGCTTATTCATTGTCTGACATTTGGGCGACAGAAATGTTACTTGACATCTATTAGCCCAGTCTGGATGTTGTCTCTATCTTGCTGCTTGTGGACATGGACTGCCTCATTATTTAAGTAGTTAGGAATCAGTGAACATTTGCATCTTGACTCTATGATGGAGGGAAGATCATTTGTTCTTACCTCAAAGAATTCTTTGCAAGTATGATCATAACCAAACCACGGAATTCCCATTCTAGAGTTGTCTAGAATCAATACCCAGATTAATTTTTAAAAAATTCATTTGAGGGACATGGGCATCACTGGCTGGACAGCATTTATTGCCCATCCCGAGTTGCCCTTGAGCTGAGCAGCTTGTTAGGCAGTTTCATAGGACAGTTTAGAGTCAGCCACGTTGCTGTGGGTCTGAGGTTACATGTATAGAATCCCTACAGAGCAGAAGGAGGCCATTCAGCCCATCAAACCTGCACCGACAACAATCCCACCCTGGCCCTATCTCCATAACCCCACTTATATTCCCTCTTTTCCCCCTGACACTAAGGAGCAATTTAGCATGGCCAATCAACCTAAATCGCATATATTTGATTTGATTTGATTTATTGTCACATGGTCGCCACACTACCAGAAGGACATGGAGGCTTTAGAGAGAGTGCAGAGGAGGTTAACAAGGATGTTGCCTGGTATGGAGGGGCTTAGTTATGAGGAGAGATTGGGTAAACTGGGGTTGTTCTCACTGGAAAGACGGAGGATGAGGGGTGACCTAATAGAAGTGTATAAAATTATGAAAGGCATAGATAGGGTGAACGGTGGGAAGCTTTTTCCCAGGTCGGTGGTGAAGTTCACGAGGGGTCATAGATTCAAGGTGAGGCGGGGGGGGGGGGGGGGGAGGTTTAACACGGATATCAGGAGGATGTATTTTACACAGAGGGTGGTGGGGGCCTGGAATGCGCTGCCGGGCAAGGTGGTGGAGGCGGACACACAGGGAACGTTTAAGACTTATCTAGATAGCCACATGAACGGAGTGGGAATGGAGGGATACAAAAGAATGGTCTAGTTTGGACCAGGGAGCGGGCTTGGAGGGCCGAAGGGCCTGTTCCTGTGCTGTATTGTTCTTTGTTCTTTGTTATGTATTAGTATACAGTGAAAAGTATTGTTTTTTGCGTATTATACAGATAAAACACACCGTACATAGGGAAGGAAAGGAGAGAATGCAGAATGTAATGTTACAGTCAATACACATCTTTTTAGCTTGTCTTGATGCTCTCTCCACTCACATTGTTTTGTTTCTTAAAGACTTGATTAGTTGTAAGTATTCGCATTCCAACCATTATTCATGTAAATTGAGTTTGTGTCTTTATATGCTCTGTTTGTGAACAGAATTCCCACTCACCTGAAGAAGGGGCTTGCAGCTCCGAAAGCTTGTGTGGCTTTTGCTACCAAATAAACCTGTTGGACTTTAACCTGGTGTTGTTAAACTTCTTACAATAAAAGCTAACACACTATAGGCCTTCTTCACAGCTCTATCCACTTGAGTGGCAACCTTTAGAGATCTGTGGATATGGACCCCAAGATCTCTCTGTTCCTCCACAGTCTTCAGAACCCTACCTTTGACCCTGTAATCCACATTTAAATTAGTCCTACCAAAATGAATCACCTCACATTTATCAGGGTTAAACTCCATTTGCCATTTTTCAGCCCAGCTTTGCATCCTATCTATGTCTCTTTGCAGCCTACAACAGCCCTCCACCTCATCCACTACTCCACCAATCTTGGTGTCATCAGCAAATTTACTGATCCACCCTTCAGCCCCCTCCTCTAAGTCATTAATAAAAATCACAAAGAGCAGAGGACCAAGCACTGATCCCTGTGGCACTCCGCTAGCAACCTGCCTCCAATCCGAAAATTTTCCATCCACCACCACCCTCTGTCTTCGATCAGACAGCCAGTTACCTATCCAATCGGCCAACTTTCCCTCTATCCCACACCTCTTCACTTTCATCATAAGCCGACCATGGGGGACCTTATCAAACGCCTTACTAAAATCCATGTATATGACATCAACTGCCCTACCTTCATCAACACACTTAGTTACCTCCTCAAAAAATTCTATCAAATTTGTGCGGCACGACCTGCCCTTCACGAATCCGTGCTGACTATCCCGGATTAATCCGCATCTTTCTAAATGGTCGTAAATCCCATCCCTAAGGACCTTTTCCATCAATTTACCAACCACCGAAGTAAGACTAACCGGTCTATAATTACCAGGGTCATTTCTATTCCCTTTCTTAAACAGAGGAACAAGCCCCTTTTTCAGCTCGTTCCTTGCTAACTTGTAACTCTCAATCGAGCCAACTGAACCTTGTTTCCTCATCCCTACATAAGCTTCCCTCTTCCTTTTCACAAGACATTCCACCTCTTTCGTGAACCATGGTTCCCTCACTCGTCCATTTCCTCCCTGCCTGCCAGGGACATACCTATCAAGGACACCCAGTATTTGTTCCTTGAAAAAGTTCCACTTTTCATTAGTGCCTTTCTCTGACAGTTTCTGTTCCCAACTTATGCCCCCTAATTCTTGCCTAATCGCATCATAATTACCTCTCCCCCAATTGTAAACCTTGCCCTGCCGTACGGCCCTATCCCTCTCCATTGCAATAACAAAAGACACCGAATTGTGGTCACTGTCTCCAAAGTGCTCTCCCACAACCAAATCTAACACCTGTCCCGGTTCATTTCCCAGTACCAAATCCAATGTGGCCTCACCTCTTGTCGGCCTATCCACATATTGTGTCAGGAAACCCTCCTGCACACACTGCACAAAAACTGCCCCATCCGAACTATTTGACCTACAAAGGTTCCAATCAATATTTGGAAAGTTAAAGTCCCCCATGACAACTACCCTGTGACCCCCACACATATCCATAATCTGCTTAGCAATTTCTTCCTCCACATCTCTATTACTATTTGGGGGCCTATAGTAAACTCCTAACAACGTGACCGCTCATTTCCTATTTCTAACCTCAGCCCATATTACCTCAGTGTGCAGATTGAATATTTTTCAAAACCTCCAATACCTCCTCCCTCTTTATCTCAACATGTCCTAGAATGCCAACATCCTCCTTTCTACATCACCATCCATCACATCCTTTTCCTTTGTGAATACTGATGCAAAGTATTCGTTAAGGACCTCACCCACCTCATCTAGCCCCATGCACAAATTCTCTCCACTGTCCTTAAGTGGACCTATCCTTTCCTTATCTAGCCTCTTCCTCCTTATATACGAATAAAAAGCTTTGGGATTGTCCTTAATCCTGCCTGCCAACAACACTTCAGGCCTCTTTTTGCCCTCCTAAGTCCCACTAACCCAATTGATCAAGATCCCGTTGCAATCCTAGATAACCTTCTTCACTATCCACTATGCCACCAATCTTTGTATCATCTGCAAACTTGCTAACCACGCTTCCTAAATTCTCATCCAAATCATTAATATAAATGACAAATAACAGTGGATCCAGCACTGGTCCCTGAGGCACACCGCTGGCCATCGATCTCCAGTTTGAAAAACAACCTTTTACAAATACCTTGTCTTCTGTCGTCAAGCCAATTTTGTATCCAATTGGCTACCTCAGCCTGGATCCCATGAGATTTAACCTTATGCAACAACGAACTGTGCGGTACCTTGTCAAAGGCCTTGCTAAAGTCCATATAAACAATGTCAACTACACTGCCTTCATCTACCTTCTTGGTTGCCCCTTCAAAAAACTCAATAAAATTTGTGAGACATGATTTTCCACTCACAAAGCCAAGCTGACTCAATCCTCGTCTCTCTCAATGCCTGTAGATCCTGTCTCTCAGAATACCTTCTCACAACTTACTCACTACAGACTTTCGACTCAATGCCTGTAGTTCCCATTTTCCCTGCAGCCCCTCTTAAAGAAAGGCACAACATTTGCCACCCTCCAATCTTCAGGCACCTCACCTGTGGCTGTCGATCATTCAAATATCTCTGCTTGGGGACCCGCAATTTCCCCCCTAGTCTCCCACAGCATCCTGGTATACATGTCATCAGGTCCCAGGGATTTATCTACCTTGCTGTGCTTTAAGACTTCCAGCACCTCCTTCTCTATAATATATAACTCCTCAAGACATCACTATTTATTTCCCCAAGTTCCCCAACATCCATGCCTTTCTCAACAGTAAATACTGACGAGAAATATTGATTTAGGATCTCAATCATCTCTTGTGGATCCATACATAGATGACCTTGTTGATCCTGAAGAGGCCCTACTCTCTCCCTAGTTATTCTATTGCCCTTTATGCATTTGTAGAAGCTCTTTGGATTCCCCTTTGCCTTATCGGCCAAAGCAATCTCGTGTCACCTTCTTGGCCTCCTGATTTCTCTCTTAACTCTACTCTGACACCCTCTATACTCTTCAAGGGATCCACTTGATCCCAGCTGCCAATGCATGCAATGTGCCTCCTTCTTCTTCTTTCGAATATTGTTGCTGTTCCCCGGAATGATGCTGGTTACATCCAAAATAATGGACCGGGAAGCTTGCGACTGGCTGAATGCCGGTGGCGAATCCCATTTTTCCCATCCCGCTGACATTTCCCAGCCCGCTGCACACCTAAAACCCAATGAAACACACTAATCAACAAGAAGATTGCAGTTTGCCAAAAACTAAGAAAGGTAGCTTTCCTCATCACTAAAATAGTTTTTTTTCCCCTTTTTTCTTCTTTACCTTGATCTTGATTTCATTGTGTCCTTGCAATTTCTAAAACACATTTGCACTCTTATCTAGAAGATGGTGAGACAGTGATCTCATCAAAAACTTACTAAAAGCTCAGTGTCACAGCACACATTTTTATCAAGAGTAAAACCATCACAATTCTTATTGTGTGGAACTACAAGCATGGAGAAAATGGTAGATTTACCCACCCAACACCAATGCTGAGTGTTGCACGTTGGCAATGAGGAGAGGTGATTAACTAAAGACATAGGTACCAAGCTCTGACCCGTGGGTGCTTTTAAAACCAGAACCACATCCTTGCTTTATATTTACACTATTCTCATTTCTTGAGTAACACAACCAAAATGTTCTTTGAAAACAACATTTTATTTTGTGAAGCACATATACACATTTAAATTCAACTTGCCTTTCCATAATAGACAAATGCAAGACACTCATGTCTCACGAGGATTTAAAATTCAAAGAGTTACAATGTTTTGCATTATTACAATTAAGAAAAGAAACATTGACATCCCTTAGCGAGGGAGACTGAAAAATAGACGTCCAAATTCAAAATTATATCCAACAGCAAAATAAAACCATGGTGTATGTTAATGATCTACACCTTAGTGCAGTGGCAACAGTTCCAAAGTTTGCAGATGATCTAAAACTTGGAAGTACTGTAAATAGTGAGAAGCACAGAGTAGAACTTCAAAAGGAAATAGACAAGTTGGTGTAGTGGGCAGCTAAGTGACAGAAGCAGTGTGAGGTGACACATTTTAGTGGGACGAATATGGAGAGGCAATATAAAATAAGGGGCAAAATTCTAAAACAGGTGCAGGAGTAGAGGAATGTGAATGTATATGTGCATAGATCAATGAAGGTGGCAGGACAGGTAGAGAGCAGTTAATAAAGCATATAATACTTTATTGGAAGGGGCACAGAGTACGGGAGCAAGGAGAATATGCTGAACTTGTACAAGACACTAGTTACACCTCAGCTGGAATATTGTGTACAATTCTGGGTGCCACACTATAGGAAGGATTTGAATGCATTGGAGAAGGCAGAGGAGATTTACAAGAATAATTCCAGGGATGAGAATTTATCCCTTTATCACGAGAGGGATGGAGTATAAAAGCAGGGAGGTTATGCTGCAACTGTACAGGGTACTGGTGAGGCTGCACTTAGAGTACTGTGTACAATTTTGGTCCCCTTATTTAAGAAAGGATATATTAGCTTTGGAGGGGTTACAGGGAAGGTTCACCAGGTTGATTCCAGAGATGAGGGGGTTAGCTTATGAGGAGAGATTGAGTAGACTGGGCCTGTACACATTGGAGTTTAGAAGGTTGAGGGGAGATCTTATAGAGACAGATAAGATAATGAAGGGGCTAGACAGGGTAGAAGCAGCGAGGTTATTTCCACTTATAATGGAAACAAGAACTAGGGGGCATAGCCTCAAAATACGGGGGAGTCAATTTAGAACAGAGTTGAGGAGGAACTTCTTCTCCCAGAGGGTAGTGAATCTTTGGAATTCTCTGTCCAATGAAGCAGTAGCGGCTACCTTGTTAAATGTGTTTAAATCACAGATAGATTTTTAACCATTAAGGGAATTAAGGGTTATGGGGAGCAGGCGGGTAAGTGGAACTGAACCCACTGTCAGATCAGCCATGATCTTATTGAATGGCGGAGCAGGCTTGAGGGGCTAGATGGCCTACTCCTGCTCCTATTTCTTATGTTCTTATGAGAAACTTCAGTTATGAGGATACATTGGAGAGGTTGAGACTATTCTCCTTCGAGAGGAGCAGGTTAAGAGGAGATTTGGTAGAGATATTCAATTTCAGGAGGGGACTGGACAGAGTAGATAGGGAGGAAATGTTCCAAATCATAAAAGGATCAAGAATGAGAGAGCACAGATTTGAAGTGTTGGTAAAAGAAGCAATTTTTTCGCACAGCAAGTGATCCTCGTCTGGAATGCGCTGTCTGGAAGTGTGATGGAGGCAGGTTCAACCTAAGCATTCAAGAGGGTATGAGATGATTACTAGAATAGAAACAATATGCAAGGGTACAGAGAAAAGGCAGGGGAGTGGCAGTAAGCCATAATGCTCATTTGGAGAGCCAGTACAGACACAATGGGCCAAATGGCTTCCTTCTGCACCATAACAATTCCATGATTCTGTGATAAAAAAAAGGCAAACAAAAATTAAGATGTGGATAAGATTTTGCCACATTACCAGAAGGATGTGGAGGCTTTGGAGCGGGTACAGAAAAGATTTACCAGGATGTTGCCTGGTATGGAAGGTGTTAGCTATGAGGAGAGGTTGGAGAAACTTGTTTTGTTCTCACTGGAATGACAAAGGTTGAGGGGCGACCTGATCAAAATCTACAAAATTATTAGGGACATGGACAGAGTGGATGGTCAGAAGTGGATGGAAGAGTCAATTACTAGGGGGCATAGGTTTAAGGTGCGAGGGGCAAGGTTTAAAGGAGAAGTATGAGGCAAGTTTCTTACACAGAGGATGGTGCTTGGAACTCGCTGCCGGAGGAGGTAGTGGAAGCAGATACGGAAGTGACTTTTAAGGGGCGTCTTGACAAGTACATAATTAGGATGGGAATAGAGGGATATGGTCCTGGGTAGGGTAGTGGGTTTTAGTTCAGTCGGCTAGCATGGCCGGTGCAGACTCGGAGGGCCGAAGGGCCTGTTCCTGTACTGTAATTTTCTTTGTTCTTTATAAACCAGACAGCACACATGTGCATGCCAGAATTGGATTATGACCTGAAGGCAAAGTTGAATTTTCCCTGAATTGTAAGTATTTCTCGGCATGAAGCTTTAACTTTCAATGTCACTAACCACAATGAAAATTGCTACAGGTTTGCCTGAAGTGGCTTCATCTTGGAATGAAATTTATATTCATAAATTTGCTTCCATTGACTAGAAATTCATTGATAAGATCAAATGCTAAAGCTGTTCCTTAGGTCTATGTTATTGTTTCAATGATGGAAGTTATCTCACTTTGTGTTGTAAAATTAAAGAATCGCATTATATGAAAATTAAATAGTTCAAGCTCAACATTTTCTTCAGTCAACTTTCAGAGCATCCCACATGTTGTCAGTCTGCATTGCTGCTTCAGGATTGACACTATAATTCAAGAAATTTCCAATCCACACGCCTATGCCGCGAAGTTTTAATTTCTTCAAGATAGACGACTTCATTGAAATGCTCGCTGGATCATCATACCAAACCTCATGGTGCGTATTGTTCACCTGTAAAAAGGCAAAGAGTGGTGCACAGGTAAGTTTGGGTCACTGCACATTTCCAGGCATGATGCTGAACATCTTTGGCACTATTTAAAATACGTTGAACTTGTACTTCCATTAAAGGATGAGGTGAGCTGAACAGGAAAGGAAACATACAAGGGTACTTTCTTCCAAACTTCAAGTGCAACAGATTATATAAACCATTGCAATCCTATTTGTACTGTAGTAATCTGTGATATGGTTTAATACATTTACTCACCACCCACAATTAGAAATGTACACAGAAGATTATTCTGTAAACATTATTCACCTGGCGATTAGACCATGCGATAGAGTACAAATAATTGAATAGGCCA
Source organism: Mustelus asterias (assembly GCF_964213995.1). Taxonomy (NCBI): domain Eukaryota; kingdom Metazoa; phylum Chordata; class Chondrichthyes; order Carcharhiniformes; family Triakidae; genus Mustelus; species Mustelus asterias. The sequence goes on along the minus strand of NC_135808.1, from coordinate 133,389,790 downwards.
TTAATATAGTGCAAGACTGTTCATCTGACTGAATCAGCCAGTTGTCTGCTACGATGTAGGTCCAGTAAGAAGTCTCACAACACCAGGTTAAAGTCCAACATGTTTATTTGGAATCACGAGCTTTCGGAGCGCTGCTCCTTCATCACGCACCTGATCCGGCCACAGTCTAATTTCAAAACAGTTCAATGACTTCTATGTCACTGCAATTCAGAGAAACCTATTGTGTGAAACACTTGTGGATGATGGAAGTGGTTCAACACATAGAATCATAGAATCATAGAATCATAGAAACCCTACAGTGCAGAAGGAGGCCATTCGGCCCATCGAGTCTGCACCGACCACAATCCCACCCAGGCCCTACCCCCTCATATTTACCCGCTAATCCCTCCAACCTACGCATCTCAGGACTCTAAGGGGCAATTTTTAACCTGGCCAATCAACCTAACCCGCACATCTTTGGACACGATAGGAAGGTCATTCTTTAGGTTGTTGCAAAAGAACAGCTTGTATTTGCAGAATGCCTTTATGCATTAAATCATCCCAAGGTGTTTCATGGGAGCATTATCTAACAAAATGTTACACCAATATACCTAGGTTATCAAACACTTAACTGAGGAGGTAGATATTAAGGAGCATCTTAACAGTGGAAAGAAAGGTGGAGGCAATTAAGAAAGAAATTCCAGAGCTTAAAACCGAGCAAGCTGCAGACACAGACAACAATGTTGGATACTTGATGAAACACAGAGGGATGTAGGGCAGGGGTGAGGGTTACAGAGATGGAGATGGATGAGGCAATGGTTAGATTTAGAAAATAATATTGGCGAGGGAGAACTCCCCATTTCGACATTTAAACTGGGGCATACACACTTTTACCTCTGCCTGAGAGGGCAAAAGAGGCCTTGGTTTAATTGCTCGTCTGAAAAACAGCACTTTTGACAATGTCTGCAACCAGTTATGTAGAATGCTAAAAAAAATGGCTTTGGGGGCGATTTTATGAGAAAAATTCCAAGTGCCCACCTATTGTGAACACGGGAGAGTTTCAGATCTGTTTTTTGGATGAGTCTTTACTCAGAATCTTATGCACATAGACAATGAAAAAATGGACTAGACCATTTCCAGCCACTAGAGGCAGTGGGCAGGGCTTAAATCACCAGCCAGCCTGTTCTATCAGCAGAGGGAGCTATTGCACATGTGTAGACCTCTATGGCTGCACATGTGCAGTTGCAACGACAAAGCCCTGCGAGAGAGTGAGATTGGTCAGACCTCTGCTGCTGCAGCTGGCCTCAATTAACACCCCCACCCCCCAGCTATCGCAGGGGCCCGGAGGGGGGGTGGGCACATCACCCGCAAATATAGTACCCCCCCCACCCAGACAAATCACGCGAGCCCCCCCACTGATCCCCTGCAGAGTGGCAGCGGCTCCCTATTCCCTCCCCATACCGATCTCCTGCAGAATGAGCAGAGAGCCCTGCCCTCCCTCCACATTACAATCGCCTGCAGAGCGCACAGCGGGGTGCCCTCTCCCTCCCCGGTCGGGCTTCCTGACCTGGCCCCACCCCCTCAGGCCCTGCCCCCTTCAGAGTCTGCCCCCATTGACCCTGCCTCCTTCTGGCCCCACCCCCTGGCACTGCCCGGTGGGCAATGCCAAGCTGTCAGGCTGGCAATGCCAGGATACCAGGCTGGCACTATCCAAGGGACACCCCAACCCATGGCCTTGACCTTCCGGGGGGTCCTTAATGGCCTCTGGTGCCTGTTCCCTGTTCATGGGGCGCAGGTGGTTTCCTCGCCGGAGAGAACCTCTCCGGGCGAAGCCACAAAGACAAGTGAGCCCGGCCCATTGCTTCCCAGGCTCATCGAGTCTATGTAAAGTGTGCTTTAAATATATTTAAACAAATTATTCCGCTTCTCACCGGAAATGGGTGAGAGGCTGAACGTGCCGGATATCCGGTGCCGGTAAGATCACCAGAGGCGAGGAACCGGGCACGAACCTGATTTCTCGGCTCTCACGTGATTTGACCGGCTCGCCCGCCATGGGAATCGTAGCAGGCGGAACACGGACCACGCAAAGGTCCGTTAATCTGGAGCGGGATTTTCCAGCACTGGAGGCGAGTGCGGCCAGAACATCTCGCTCATTTACTACCATACAAAATGGGCATCTGAAACTTTGCTGCATCATGTACACAGAGAATACAGAATCATTAAACACGACATTGTTCACATTCCACAAAGCATGTTAGAATGCACATGTTTCCATTTTACTCTTACCATGTAGACATAATAAGGAGCTTTGTGATTGTCATCCCAATATCTGCCAGTGACTGACTTGGGCAGGCGCTTCATGATCTCCTTGTATGAGATCCAGCGACTAGCTCGAAAGCTACAAGTGAGTTTGCTTAGATGAAATGTTGTCATTTCACATCTCCCAGCCTGAAAGGTGCAAACGGGATGTAAATACAGCGTTTGTGAATTGAGCTGCTTTGGTAAGTTCACAAAAGCAGCAACAGCATGACCGATCGCCAAGTTTAAAGACCATTAGACACCATAAGACCGTAAGACATAGGAGCAGAATTAGGCCACTCGGCCCATCGAGTCTGCTCCGCCATTCAATCATGGCTGATATTTTTCTTATCCCCATTCTCTTGCCTTTACCCCTGATCCCTTTATTAATCAAGAACCTATCTATCTCTCTCTTGAAGATACTTAATGACCTGGCCTCCACAGCCTTCTGTGCCAAAGAGTTCTACAGATTCACCACTCTCTGGCTGAAGAAATTCTGCCTCATCTCTGTTTTAAAGGATTGTCCCTTTAGCCTGAGGTTGTGCCCTCTGGTTCTAGTTTTTCCTACTAGTGGAAACATCCTCTCCACATCCACTCTATCCAGGCCTTGCAGTATCCTGTAAGTTACAATAAGATCCCCCCTCATCCTTCTAAACTCCAATGAGTACAGACTCAGAGTCCTCAATCGTTCTTCATACGACAAGCTCTTCATTCCAGACATCATTCTTGTGAACCTCCTCTGGATCCTTTCCAAGGTCAGTACATCGTTCCTTAGATACGGGGCCCAAAACTGCTCACAATACTCCAAATGGGGTCTGACCAGAGCCCTATACAGCCTCGGAAGTACATCCCTGCTCTTGTATTCTAGCCCTTGCGACATGAACGCTAAGATTGCATTTGCCTTCCTAACTGCCAACTGAACCTGCATGTTAACTTAAGCAAATCTTGAACAAGGACTCCTAAGTCCCTTTGTGTTTCTGATTTCCTGAGCATTTTCCCATTTAGAAAATAGTCTATGCCTCCATTCCTCCTTCCAAAGTGCATAACCTCACACTTTTCCACATTGTATTCCATCTGCCACTTCTTTGCCCACTCTCCGAACCTGTCCAAGTCCTTCTGCAGCTCCCCTGCTTCCTCAATACTACCTGTCCCTCTACATATCGTTGTATCATCTGCAAACTTAGCAACAGTGCCTTCAGTTCCTTCCTCCAAATCATTAATGTATATTGTGGAAAGTTGTGGTCCCAACACCAACCCCTGAGGCACACCACATGTCACCGGCTGCCATCCTGAAAAAGACCCTTTCATCCCCACTTTCTGCCTTCTGCCAGTCAGCCAATCCTCTATCCATTCCAGGATCTTACCATTAATGCCATGGGCTCTTAACATATTTAACAGTTTCCTACGTGGCACTTTGTCAAAGGCCTTCTGGAAATCTAAATAAGTCATGTCTACCAGCTCTCCTTTATCTAACTTCCTTGTTACCTCCTCAAAGAACGATTTGTCAGACATGACCTCCCCTTGACGAAGCCGTGCTGACTCAGTCCTATTTTATCATGCACTTCCAAGTACTCCGCGATCTCATCTTTAATAATGGACTCTAAAATCTTGCCAATGACTGAAGTCAGGCTAACCGGCCGATAATTTCCCATCTGCTGCCACCCTCCCTTCTTAAACAGCGGTGTTACATCAGCTACTTTCCAGTCCTTTCAATGCAAGGAGCGTAGCAGGCTTCATTCTATGATCATCTTGCTGGTGCCAGTACAGAGCGAGACTGCGGATAGTTGGGAATCTGTCTCGGGGGCAGGGAATTCAGATGGTGTTCGTAAAGCAGAAGTGGAAATGAATAGGGTTGGGAAGCATTTTCTGATCAGGGCCAGTGTGATCTCCTGGACTCGTTTCGATCGCCACAGGGGGTCGGAGAGGAATTTCCCAGATTTTCTTTTCCCCATATTGGCCCTGGGGTTTTCACTCTGGGTTTTCGCCTCTCCCTGGAGATCACATGGTCTGGAATGGGGGGGTGGGGGTGAGTTAATAGGTTGTGATGAACAAAGCATCGTAGCTGTGAGGGACAGCTTGGTGGATAGGATATTAGGATGTAGATAGGCTGGAAAATTGGGCGGGGATCCTGGATTCAGGATTCAATCCTGGACCGGGGAGTGGCGCGGGCTTGGAGGGCCGAAGGGCCTGTTCCTGTGCTGTATTGTTCTTTGTTCTTTGTTCTTTGTCCTCTTGGACCCTCCCTACCTCCAGTGATTCCTGAAAGGTCATCACCAATGCCTCCATAATCTCCTCAGCTATCTCTTTTAGAACCATGGGGTGTATTCCATCCGGTCCAGGTGATTTATCCACCTTCAGACCTTTCAGTTTCCCAGAACCTTCTCCTTAGTGATGGCCAATACACTCACCGGTGCTCCCTGATTCTCCTAGAGTTCTGGCATCCCACTGGTGTCTTCCACCATGAAGACTGATGCAAAGTAACTATTCAGTTCCTCTGCCACTGTTTTGTTTCCTATTATTACTTCTCCAGCCTCATTTTCCAGCGGTCCAATGTCTATTTTTGCCTTTCTCTTACCTTTTATATATTGAAAAAAACTCTTCCTATCTTCTTTTATATTACGAGCTAGCTTACACTCATATTTCATCTTCCCCCCCCGATTGCTTTTTTAGTTGTCCTCTGCTCGCTTTTAAAGGCTGCCCAATCCTCTGGCTTCCCACTAATCCTCGCCACTTCGTATGCATTTTCTTTGGCTTTTATGCTGTCCTTGACTTCCCTCGTCACCCACGGATGCCTCATCCTCCCCTTAGCATTTTTCCTCCTCCTTGGGATGAATTTCTATTGTGCCTCCCGAATAACCCCCAAAAACTCTTGCCATTGCTGTTCCACAGTCTTCCCTGTTAGACTCCTTTTCCAATCAACTCTGGCCAGCTCCTCCCTCATGTCTTTGTAGTAACCTTTATTTAATTAACACAGGTCAAGATATTGAAGCTTGATCATTTGAAAAAGGATGGTATCTTGGTAAAATATATATCATTAAATGGCACATCTATTGACGAGGGCAAGGTTGTATCTTCAAAGAGACAGGAACAAGATTGAATATAGAAGATTGAGAGCTGATTTATTTGATGTTCCTCAGATGATCAAAGGAATGGATAGAATAGATGGAGATAAAGTAATGCTTCTTGTGAGCAAAATCCAGGAATAGTTGGCATAATGTTAAAATCAGAACTAGGCTATTTGAGGATGGTCAGGAAATACTTCTTCATGCAAAGAGAATCAGAAACTCTCTCCTTCAAAAGGCTGTGTAGGCTTTACCAATAGAAGACTTCAAAAATGAGATTAATGCGTTCTTGTTAAGCAAAGGTTTTGAAGATTAGGGCACAAGGTAGATCAATAGAAATTAGGATCAAGATTATACATGATCTAATTCAATTGTAGGGCAGGTTTAAGAGCCTGAATGGCTGACTGCTGCTCTTATGATCCCAAGGTATAATGGCATAAGTATGGAGAATAGACGTGAGAAACATGAGTACATGAATAGGATGGGAATAGAGGGATATGGTCCCCGGAAGCATGGGGGTATTAGTTAAGTCAGGCAGCATGGTCGGTGCAGGCTTGGAGGGCCGAAGAGCCTGTTCCTGTACTGTAATTTTCTTTGTTCTTTGTTCTTTATTTCCCACCAATTAGTGACCTGTGCATTTCACTAAGCAGTGTAATGATACCTCCATTGTTTCTTTAACCAAATAGATTTCCTCATTGACCCCTCCGGAACATCCTCTTGATCTCCAGCACTTCAATGTTTTCTTTCATTAGTATAGCTTCCTTTCCTACTTACCTTCCTTCCCTTATTTCCTGAACACCTTTCATTTCAAAGTATTTAGCAAATAGTCGTATCCTTCTATGAACCGGGTCCCCATTATAGCCACAGCATCGTATTTCCACATGATTACCTGCAACTGCAGCTCAGTCTTATTCACCATACACCGTGCATTCACATACATGCACAGTAACCTTATGACTAGTTGTGAGAGAACCCTTGCGGATGAATGACCATACTATGGTAGAATTCTTTGTCAGGATGGATAGTGATGTAGTTGATTCTGAGACCAGGGTCTTGAATCTCAATAAAGGTAACTATGATGGGATAAGGGATGAATTGGACATGATGGACTGGGAAACATTACTGAAAGGAAAGACAGAGGAAAGACAATGGCAGGCATTTAAAGAATGAGTAGGTGAACTCCTGAAGTTGTTTATTCCTGTTTGGTGCAAGAGGGGTGAGGGAATTGTGGCCAACCATGGTTTACAAGGGAAATTAGAGATAGTATCGGATTCAAGGAAAAAGCATACAAATCAGCAAGAAAAAGCAATAGGCCTGAGGATTGGGCGCCATTTAAAATTCAGCAAAGAAAGGACCAAGGGGATTGATTAAGAAGGGAAAAATAGAGTATGAAAGTAAGCTAGAAGGGAACATAAAACTGACTGTAAGAGTTTCTATAGATATGCAAAGAGAAAAAACGATTGACAAAAATGAATGTAGGCCCCTTCCATTCAGAAATGGGAGAATTCATAATGGGGGATAAATAAATGGCTGAGGAATTTAATTTGTACTTTGCTTTAGTCTTCACAAAGGAAGTCATGAATAATCTACCAGAAGTGCTGAGAGAAACAAGTTTTAGTGAGGAGCTGAAGGAAATCAGCAATAGCAGAGAAATGGTTTTGGGGAAATTGATGGGATTGAAGTTGGATACATCTCCAGGTCCTGATAATCTTCATCCCAGAGTACTTAAAGAAGTAGCCCTGGAAATAGTAGATCCATTGGTGGTTATTTTCCAAAATTCTGGGAGGGTAGCTAATGTACACCTGCTATTCAAAAAGGGAGGGAGAGAGAAAACAGGGAATTATAGACCAGTGAGCCTAACGTCGGTACTGGGGAAGTTGCTGGAGTCCATTATCAAGGATTTCATAACTCAGCATTTGGAAGGCAGTGGTATAATCAGACAAAGTCAGCATGGATTTACAAAAGGGAAATCATGTTTGATGCATCTATTGGCATTCTTTGAGGATGTAACTAGTAGAGTTGACCGAGGAGAACCAGTGGATGTGGTTTATTTAGACTTTCAGAAGGCTTTCAACAAGGTCTCACATAACTAACTACTATGTACAGTTAAAGCACATGGGATTGAAGATAATGTCTTGAGATGGATAGAAAGCTGGTTAGCAGATAGGAAGCAAAGAGTTGGCAGAAATAGGTCTTTTTCTGATTGGCAGTCAGTGACTAGTGGGGTTCCGCAAGGATCTGTGCCAGAATCCCAACTGTTCACATTATATATTAATGATTTGGAAGAGGGAATGGATTGTATTATCTCCAAATTTGCAGATGATACAAAGTTGGGTGGGCGGGTGAGCTGTGAGGAGGATGCAGAGATGTTTCAGCGTGATTTGGACAGGCTGAGTGTCATAGAGTCATACATAGAGGTTTACAGCATGGAAACAGGCCCTTCGGCCCAACTTGTCCATGCTGCCCTTTTTTTTAAACCCCTAAGAACATAAGAACACAAGAAATAGGAGCAGGAGTAGGCCATCTAGCCCCTCGAGCCTGCCCCGCCATTCAATAAGATCATGGCTGATCTGAAGTGGATCAGTTCCACTTACCCGCCTGATCCCTATAACCCCTAATTCCCTAACCGATCAGGAATCCATCTATCCGTGTTTAAACATTTTCAACGAGGTAGCCTCCACCACTTCAGTGGGCAGAGAATTCCAGAGATTCACCACCCTCTGAGAGAAGAAGTTCCTCCTCAACTCTGTCCTAAACTGACCCCCCTTTATTTTGAGGCTATGCCCTCTAGTTCTAGTTTCCTTTCTAAGTGGAAAGAATCTCTCCATCTCTACCCTATCCAGCCCCTTCATTATCTTATAGGTCTCTATAAGATCACCCCTCAGCCTTCTAAATTCCAACGAATACAAACCCAATCTGCTCAGTCTCTCCTCATAATCAACACCCCTCATCTCTGGTATCAACCTGGTGAACCTTCTCTGCACTCCCTCCAAGGCCAATATATCCTTCCGCAAATAAGGGGACCAATACTGCACACAGTATTCCAGCTGCGGCCTCACCAATGCCCTGTACAGATGCAGCAAGACATCTCTGCTTTTATATTCTATCCCCCTTGCGATATAGGCCAACATCCCATTTGCCTTCTTGATCACCTGTTGCACCTGCAGACTGGGTTTTTGCGTCTCATGCACAAGGACCCCCCAGGTCCCTCTGCACAGCAGCATGTTGTAATTTCTTTCCATTTAGATAATAATCCAATTTGCTAATCCCAATTGCCAGCATTTGACCCATATCCATCTTTCCCCATTTTACCTATGTAACTGTCTAAATGCTTTTAAAAGACAAAACTTTACCCATCTCTACTACTACTCTGGCAGCTTGTTCCAGACACTCACCACCATCTGTGTGAAATAATTGCCCCTCTGGGCACTTTTGTATCTCTCCGGTCTCACCTTAAACCTATGCCCTCTAGTTTTAGACTCCCCTACCTTTAGGAAAAGATATTGACTATCCAGCTGATCTATGCCCCTCATTATTTTATAGACCTCTATAAGATCACCCCTAAACCTTCTACGCTCCAGAGAAAAAAGTCCCATTCTATCCTGCTTCTCCTTATAACTCAAGCCATCAAGTCCCGGTAGCATCCTAGTAAATCTTTTCTGCCCTCTTTCTAGTTTAATAATATCCTTTCTATAATAAGGTGACCAGAACTGTACACAGTATTCCAAGTGTGGCCTTATCAATGTCTTGGACAACTTCAACATGACGTCCCAACTCCTGTATTCAATGTTCTGACCAATGAAACCAAGCCTGCCGAATGCCTTCTTCACCACTCTGTCCACCTGTGACTCCACTTTCAAGGAGCTATGAACCTGTACCCCTGAATTCCTTTGCTCTGTAACTCTCCCTAACGCCCCACCATTAACTGAGTAAGTCCTGCCCTGGTTCAATCTACCAAAATGCATCACCTCGCATTTGTCCAAATTAAACTCCATCTGCCATTCGTCAGCCCACTGGCCCAATTGATCAAGATCCCATTGCAATCTGAGATAACCTTCTTCACTGTCCACTATGCCACCAATCTTGGTGTCATCTGCAAACTTACTAACCATGCCTCCTTTATGCATTTGTATTTGGCCTTTATGTATTTGTGTGTGCACATCTGCATGGCAGATGCAGTATAATGTAGATAAATGTGAGGTTATCCACTTTGGTAGCAATAATAGGAAGACCGATTATTACTTGAATGGGTGTAAATTGAGAGAGGTGGATACTCAGCGAGACCCTGGTGTCCTCGTGCATCAGTCACTGAAAGTAAGCGTGCAGGTACAGCAGGCAGTAAAAAAGGCAAATGGTATGTTGGCCTTCATAGCAAGAGGATTTGAGTACAGGGAAAGGGATGTTTTGCTGCAATTGTATCAGGCATTTGTGAGGCCACACCTGGAGTATTGTGTGCAGTTTTGGTGTCCTTATCTGAGGAAGGATGTTCTTGCTATAGAGGGAGAACAGCAAAGATTTACCATACTGCTTCCTGGGATTAACACAGTTAGAATTATATTCATTGGAGTTTAGAAGAATGAGAGGGGATCTCATAGAAACTTATAAAATTCTAACAGGGTTAAACAGGGTAGATTCAGAAAGAATGTTTCCAATGGTGGGGTGTGCAGAACTAGGGGTCATAGTTTGAGGATAAGGGGTAAACCTTTTAGAGCTGAGATGAGGAGAAATTTCTTCATCCAGGGGGTGGTGAATCTGTGGAACTTACTACCACAGAAAGTAGTTGAGGCCAAAACATTGTCTGATTTAAGAAGAAATTAAATATCGTTCTGAGGGCTAAAGCGATCAAGGGATATGGGAGGAAGGGGGAATCAGGATATTGAATTCGATGATCAGCCATGATCAAAATCAATAACAGAGTAGGCTCAAAGGGCCGAATGGCCTACTCCTGCTTCTAGTTTCTGTGTTTCTATGACGGTCCCTGGTACATTGATCCCATCCATGAATTGGCTGAATAATAGGAAGCAGCGGGAGTAATGCTCAATGGATTTTCTTCAGACTAATTTGAGCCTATCAGCAGAAAATATCGGAAGGAATCATCCTCTGATTGGATGCCCTAACTGGCTATGTTGATGTGCTGTAACTCTGGTTGACTGAGTGTTCCAGTACGATACAGAGCAGCTGGTGACGAAGCCCACACCCACCCCCCTCCACCACCAATTGGTCGGGGCACTTTGCCCAGGCACAGTGTGTTTCATTGTAATTCCACCCCTGCCAGGAGTCTAAAATCTTACGTCTTGCACCATCTTTTCAGCTATCCATTTTTCTCCTCCTATTCCTATACACATTTGTCATGGTATAGAAGTAATGCAAAAATTCCTTTGAAGTACTACTTGCCAGTTTCCTTTCTAGTTCTCCAGACTCTTCCTGCAATACCTCATTCTACCTTGTTCCTAGGTTATTTGTACCGATGTGGACCACCACTGCTGGCTGTTCACCCTTCTCCAGGGTGCTCTGCAGCTGCTCAGTGACATCCTGGCACTAGGAAGGCAACATTCCATCTTGGATTTTTGTCTGTGGCCACAGATACACCTGTCTACTCCATTTACTACTGAATGTCCTATCACTATTGCTTTTCCAAACTTGCTTCTACCTCCCCTATATACCTGAGCTGCCCATGGTGCCTTCAACTAGGCTTTGGCTGCACTCCATATGTGAACCACCACTCCCATCACAATTCAGAAATGATCACTGTTAGGAGAGGGAGATGCACCCAAGGGCTTCTGCACTACCTGCCTGGTCTTTCTTGACCATATGGCGATCACCCATTACCCCTCTCTGCCGTAGAAAAGAGAAAGTAGAAGGGCAAAATTATTGAAAGAGTTTACAAACAATCTAACAGATTCTGGGCTGTTCCAAATTACATTTGGATGCCTTGATTGGACAGTTTCATTCAGACAAAATAACTTCACTCCCATTTTATTTGCAGAATCCAAAATAGATGTTTCACCTTACCTCATAGAAGTGCTGGCAAGTATAGTCGTAACCATACCACGGAACTCCCATAACAAGCTTCCTGGAATCAATACCCAGATTAATATAAGCGGAGAGACCTGAATGGCAAAATGAATGACAATCTCAAATTAACATTTCAATAGGGCATGTGGACTCTGAACCACAAGGTTATATTGCACGTACCTGCTAAGGTCTGGTTATAGGGAGCATTTGGCTTTGCAAAGCAGTTGTCCATCATTCTACGATGTATGTTATAGGACATCACAAACAAAAAGTCACAGGAATTTGCAATTGCTGCATAATCATAGCACCAGCCAACTGCGCAATCTGGAGACCAAGGCACATTAAATGATACCTAAGAGTAATGAGAAGAGGTTTTTGATTTAATCTCTTTACCTTGTAAGAACTTCAAAAAATATTGTGGCTCCAAAAGCAGGTCAGAAGCTGATAATTCTGCGGCGAGTAACTCACCTCCTGACTCCCTATCCACCATCTACAAGGCACAAGTCAGAAATGTGATGGAATACTCTCCACTTGGCTGGATGTGTGCAGCTCCAACAACACTCAAGAAGCTCAACACAGTCCAGGATTGGCACCCCGCCCACCACCTTAAACATTCACTCCCTCCAACACTGATGCAGTGACAGTCGTGTGTACTATCTACAAGATGCACTGCAGAAATTCACCAAAGCTCCTTCAATAGCACCTTCCAAATCTACGACCTCTACCATGTAGAGAAACATGGGCAACACATGGACATGAAACTTCACCGTTTAAATTTCCCACCAAGTTAAACCTCATCCTGAATGGAAATATATCAGCGTTCCCTTCATTGTGGCTGGATCAAAATTCTGCAACTCCCCCTCCAACATTGTGGATGCACCTATACCACACAGACAGCAGCAGTTCAAGAAAAGGGTTCATAATCATCTTCACAAGGGTATTAAGAATGGACAATAAGACTTGGCCAAGCCAATGTGGTTCACTTTCTACAAACAAATCAATACCACTGAACCAGTCCAAACCTAAATGTTGTCCAGGTATTGTTACACATGGGCATGGACTACTTCAGTGTCATAAGGTTTATGAATGATACTAAACACTATAATCATCAACAAATATCTCCACTTTTCACCTTATGATGGAGGGAAGGTAATTTTGAAGCAACTGATCCAGGGCACAGTCCTGAGAAAATCAGGTCCTGGTTCTAATTATCACAACCATCTTCAGCGAGTGGAGAATTCACAACTAGATGTAACAGGACTGCAGCAGTATGATCTGCTTCATTGGCTGTGGGATCTCTTAGCTCTGTCTTCGGCATGCTGCTTCTGCTACAGTTCTATGTTGTAACTTCAGCAGATTGACACCTCATTTTTAGACATGTCTGGTGCTGTTCCCGGCATACTCTCCTACATTCTTCACTGAACCCGCTTTCATTGCCCAGCTTGATGATATTGGTGAAATGAGGGATATGCCAGGCTATGAGCTTGCCCTTGACCAAGACCTTACTGGACCAATCCTGTAAATACAATGGCTACAAGTGCAAATCAGAGGCTGGGCATTCCGTGATGCCTGATTCACCTCATGCCTCCTCAAAGCCTTTCTCGATGTACGGTACCAGGCACACAGCTGGAGTGTGATGGAATACTCTCCACTTACCAGAATACAACAACACACAAAAAGAACATCATCCAGGACACAGAAGCCATTGACACTCCGCCCATCACTAAACACTCACTCTCTCTGCTATCAGTGACTGTGGTTGCAGTTTGCACCATTGAAAGAATACTCTGCAACACCAGCCAAAGCTTTTTTAATAGCACCAGAAACACCTGGAAGAACAAAGACAGCAGCGGCATAGGAACACCATTACCGTAAGTTTGTCATCAACATCACACACCATCCTGAAAATTGAATTGGAGCGGAATTTAGCCACACAGTCATAAATATATAAGGAGTATAATAAGCAGCTGAGGACACAGCCTTGCAGGGCACCAGTGTTAAGGATGATGGTGGAGGAGATGTTGCTCATCCTTACCGACTGCGGACTGTGGGTTCGAATCCGGTCACGGAGGGGGGAGCCGAGCCCTAGGCCATGGTGGTTGGAACTTAGTTTTGTAGGAATAACGGTGGTGAAGGCTGAGCTGTGGTCAATAAATAGGAGTCTGACATTCGTGTCTTTTCTATCTAGTTGTTCCAGGTTGGGCGTAGGGCTAGGGAGATGGCATCTGCTGTAGACATGTTGCGGTGATAGGTGAACTGTCATGGATCCAGGCAATCCGGGAGACTGGAGTTGATGCATGCCATCACTAACCTTTCGAAGCACTTCATAATGATGGATGTCAGAGTCAGCGGGCAGTGGTCATTAAGGCACGCTGCTTGGCTTTTCTTTGGTTCCGGGGTAATTGTCGTTTTCTTAAGCAGGTAGGGACTTCGGATCGGTGTAAGGAGAGGTTAAAAATGTCTGCCAAACCCTGCCAGCTGGTCCACGCAGGATTTGTGTACTCGTCCGGGTACCCCATCCAGGCCACATCTTGGATGTGCAGACCCACACAGACACGGGGAGAACGTGCAGACTCCACACAGGTATTCACCCGAGGCCGGAATTGAACGTGGGTCCCTGAAACTGTGAGGCAGCAGTGCTAACCACTGTGACACTGTGCTGCCTTAAATGTCCTGTGTCAAAGGATGGTCGAAGAAGATTCAATAGTAACTCTTGATAGGGAAAAAAAATCTGTGAATACATATAAAAATTGTAAGGCCATAGAGAAAAAGAGCTGAAATGGATAGGTTTCTCAAAGAGCAGGCATTGTTAGGATGGGTTGAATGGCCTCCTTTCTCTATTTATGTGAAAGTTACCATGATATCTTCAATTTTCTCAGATATTTCGGAGTGATGAGGGCTGCATCAGCTGGCCACCTGAATATCCAACTGACTCAAAACTAAAATATTGAATCTGATCAGCTTTCTAACAAGATGATGCACACTTACAAACAACAACCAGAAGTCTTTTGAATTTATACATTCAGAAAACTGTCCACATTTCATTATAATCAGTTAGAAACTAAATTACCCAGTTTAAAAGTTTACCTGTGACCCTGGTATTTCACGGTGGAAAATCTCTGTGGCTTCCTCCACCAGCTGAGAAAGTGCATGATAATATTCCGACCCAGGAGTATCCGTTTCCCATATTTCCATATTGATGCCATCCATAAATTGCCTTCTCGCCAACAACATTTTTTTTCTGATCCAGACTGTTCGCCTATTTCTGTTTATTAAGTTGTGCTGTGCTATAGTTGCTGGTGAAGCATAAAGAAAGAATAATAAATGTTTATACAGCATTGTTCACAGAACAGATAGTCCTGAGACATTTTGACAAAAAGAAGTGCCATTGCCAAGTAGATGTAGGCAACAGAGATTTAGCTACACTTTGCATTTACATAGTGCCTTTCACATCCCCAAGATGTCCTTGAATATTTCAATCAGTTAAGTATTTTTGGAGTGAAATCGTGTTGTTTTCTAAGCAGAGGTGGTCGCTAATTTTGTCTCCCGCAAGGACCCTCAAAGGAAATTAAATAAATAACTAGTTAAAGATAACTATTTTTTTGGTGGTGTTAGGTGCAGGATGAATGCTTGCCAGGGCGCCATGAGAACTCCCTGTTCTTCAAATTGTGCCAATGTAGTCTTCTTCCGCCACCTTAACTGGCAGGTGGAACCTTTGTTCAATGTCTCATCAGAAATGCCAACAACTTTGGCAATGCATTACTCACTCAGTACTGCCCTCTTCTGGCTCCTGGAGAAAATTCAATCTTTAGACCTACAAAAGAGAGACGGAGTACTTGCATGTCTTGTTATCTTTTTAATAGAACTTTACACATAATGTGGCTGGCGTTGATGTATTCCACATTATTATCTTCAAGGTTTCTCTGTACTCTCCTGTTACTTTTCTTCAAGTGCCTCAGCCTGTCTCCAAACCCTGAAAATCATTGGATTAGTTTTTATCATCACAACAATAAATGGAAAGCTTTTCATCAGTTTCTGTAGTTTCCCAGCTTGCAACGTGATTTTCTATCTCTTGGTTTTACAAGGCAAAGTATTTAGATAGGATTTGTGAGCCTCCTGCCACTGTAACTACGTCATCTCAACTTATTAAATTATCTTTCTATTCAAGTTGGCGGGACAGCTGGTTTGTGATACTGAGCAATGTCAATAGCACGGGTTCAGTTCTCATACTGGCTGAAGTTATTCTTGAAGGTTCCCCCCCACCGCTCCCCCCCCCCCCCCCCCCCCCCCCCCCCCCCACATTCTCAGCCTTGCCCCTTGCCTGAGAGGTGGTGATCCCCCAGCTAAATCACAACCAGTCAGATCTCCTCCTCATAGGGAAAAGCAGTCGATGGTCATCTAGGACTATAGCAACTTTATCTCTTATACTCTCCATTCCATATTTGTGTGCTTTTTTCCAGTGAGCCTAAATCAGTTTTTGTTGATGCAGATACAGCTGCAAACTAAGGTTCTATATATTAACTAAAATGTTAATTGCTGCTTAACATACTGAATATTTCTTGCATTTTTATTTCAGATTTCCTGCATCTGCAGTATTTTTGCTTTCATAGAGATCTATAAAGATTTTAATTAATGTCTCTGATTTTATATTCTATTCCTCTAAAAATAAATTTTAGTGCCATACTTGGATTTCTATGGCTTATTAAATAAGCACTTAAGCTTAAGATTCAAGCCTGGAATAGATGATAGGAATGGACCAGCAGAGCAGTGGCAGCTTGGGGATTTAATTTGCAGCAACAGGCCTGAATCCTTAAAGACCCCAAAGAAGCCAATAGACATTCAAGTACTATTGTACTAATCTCCTCCACAAACTCTCACAATTAGAAATCTTAGACCCTGCTTCCCCTCATATTCCCAATGCAACCAGATCCCCACAACTACTGAACATCTCCAGAATTCCTTCAAGTGCTCCACTCTCCTTTTGCGTAATTATTCTCCTCATCCCACTTGTAGACTGCATGTAACAGTGTTCACCAACCCAGCAATGGCCAACACATCTTGGAGATGAAAAGTTTAAAAAAAACAATCAGTGGTCAATCTCCCACGTCAGTATACAAAGAGATCCTGGGAGTAAGAGTAGTCAGGTAAAGCAGAAATAAAAACTGAAAATGAAGGATAAATTCAGCATCTGCGGAGAGAGAAACAGAGTTCATGTTTCGCGTCCATGTGACTCGTTCACAGGACTGAAGGAGGACAGAAATGTGAAGGATTGTATAGTTGGAGAGGGTGGGGTGGAATAGAAGGAGGGGGATAGGTCAGAGCCAAGGAGAGATTGATAAAGATGTCATGGACACAAGACAAAGGGAGTGTTAATGGTAGCATTAAGGACTAAGGAAGTGCTAAGATAATGACATAAAGGTAAGATATCAGAATGTGTTAATAGGAGAATAAGGGTCAGTGCTAAGTAATAGAATCATAGAGTCATAGAGGTTTACAGCATGGAAGCAGCCCTTCGGCCCAACTTGTCCATGCCGCCCTTTTTTGTACCACTAAGCTAGTCCAATTGCTTGGTTTGGCCCATATCCCTCTATTCCCATCTTACCCATGTAACTGTTGTGAAAGCAAGCCTAAAGAACAAGGGACAGTTGGCCCAGTGGGCCGGATTGGGGAGATGGGGATTGTATAGCATAAACCAAACAAACAAAAAAAAATGGGTCAAGATGGAGGAGAACGTTCACAGTCTAAAGTTGTTGCAAGTGCTGAGTCCAGAAGGTTGTAATGTGCATAATCGGAAGATGCTGTTCCCCCAGTTTGCATTGGACTTCACTGGAGCAGCAGGCCAAGGACAGACTGTGGGCATGAGAGTTAGAATGGTAAGCAACAGGAAGATCGGGTCATTGTTGTAGAATGAGTCAAGTTAGTCCACAAATTGGTCACCCAGTCTGCATTTCGTCTCCTCAATATATAGAACACTGCATTGGGAGCAATGAATACAGTAGACCAAATTGAAGGAGGTACAAGTGAAACACTACTTAATCTGAAAGGAGCGTTGGGGCCTTGAACACTGAGGAGGGAGGAGATAAAGGAACAGGTGTTGCACTTTCTGCGATGCAAGAGAAGGTTCCATGGGATGGGATGAGAGGTTGGGGGCAGTTGAGGGAGTGCTCCCTGCAAAATGCAATTTCAACTCAGCATCTTGCTGTCATTCCCACATGTCCTTCCTCACCCTGCTGTAATGCTCCAGTGATGCTCAACGTAAACTGAAAGAATAACATCTCATCTTCTAGTTAGGCACGTTAGAGCACTCAGGACTCAACACTGAGTTCAACAACTTTAGACTGTGAAAGTTACCTTCCATCGAGATGCCCTTTTTGTGCTTTGGCTTCCTTGCTCTGTCCCAATGTGATCCCCACTCCCACAGGGCTTCAGTTTTGCTTTCACCAAGCACTGACCTTTGTTCCCCTACTGTCACATTCTGCTATCTTACCATTATGCCACCATTAGCACTTCTTCAGACATTAATGCTACTATTAACACCCTTGTGTCTACGGCATTTTGTCAAACTCTCCTCAGCTCCGAACTATCCCTGACCTTCCATTCTGCCTCACCTTCCTCTCCAATGATATAATCCATCACATTTCTAACCCTCTTCACTTCTGTATGGACTTGAAACATTAACTCTGTTTCACTCTCCACAGATGTTGCCAAACCTGCTGAGTTTATCCAGCATTTCCTGTTTTAATTTCAGATTTTCAGCATCAGCAGTATTTTGCTCTTATTTGAGCAGATGAGAGTTGAGTGCATGGGATATTTCAACCAATGTATTCAGATGGAATCAATTTCCACTGTGAAATGTGTTTTGATAAGACCTTGATCTGACATTATTTATAATTAAATGACAACTTATACTGCTGTAAGCAGCGAAATAGATAGGCTACATTGTCACCAGTGGTTGGGGGGTCCTCGTTACTGTGAAACAAGTTTACAGAGGAAGACAGACGCCAAATAAATATGGACTGAGGAATTTATAAATGGAAATAAGGAGCACAACAGTGTGAAAAATTAGTCAACAGGAAATCAGGCTTTGAAGGCAGGAGCGGTGAGTCACTGTAAAACTGTTGATGTATTGTAAATGGAATGTCTAATAATTTGCAACAGTTGTGTCAGTGTTGAAGAGAAATTTCTGGAATGTATATGGGGATGATGAATCAGAATAGCAAATTCACAGCTATACACAGTCTGTCTCTTGACGTGTTTCTAGTTAATGCAGCTTGCATTAGGAGAGATGGGGGCTTTTTTTCCCCTGTGATCAAATTAATTACCTTTCAGGATGACCCGAACGTTATATGCATGAGCATGGCACAGGAGCTCACGATCATACCTTCCAAAGGCAACTATAGTCGTGATCTTAGACCAGTCATAATATTTCCAATCCGCTCCTCCACTATCAAAGACAAGGACCTGGTACAAACATAAACCGGTCAGCTGAAGTAATGAAGGATATAAAACTGATTTAAAATATTGATTTTCTTTTCCTATCAACATAATTTTCCGCAGGATACAGGATCAGGAAGGGATAATGAACACCTCTTGTCATGAGCTATATTGCTGGAGACCTTGTTTCTTGAGGTTCCTTAGACAGCACCTCCCAAACCCACAACCACTACCATCTAGAAGGATAAGAGTAGCAGATACCTGGGAAAACTACCGCCTGGCGGTTCCCTCCAAGCCACTCACCACCCTGACTTGGAGATATATTGCCATTTCTTTGCTGTCGCTGGGTCAAAATTTTGGAATTCCCTCCCTAACAGCACTGTGGGTGTACCTACACCTCAGGGACTGCAGCGGTTCAAGAAGGCAGCTCACCACCACCTTCTTCAGGACAACGAGGGATGGGGAATAAACGCTGGCCTTGCCAACGACGCCCTTATCCTGTAAATTAATACAAAAACACACATTTTACACACTAAACACTTAGCAACAGGTCACAACAGTGTCATTCGGCCCAGTGAATCTGCACCAACTCTTCAACAGTGCATTCTACCCAGACCCTATCCCTGTGACCCCTTCGTATTTATCCCACGAAACTCCCTAATCCACACATCCCGGGACACTAAGTGACAATTTAGCATGGATGATCAATCTAAGCTGCCCAGCTTTGGACTGTGGGAGGAAACAGGAGCTCCCAGAGGAAACCCACGCAGACACAGGGAAAATGTGCAAACTCCACACAGACAGTGACCCAAGGCTGGAATTGAACCCTGGGTCTCTGGTACTCTGAGGCAGCAGTGCTAACCACTGTGCCACCGTACCGCCCACATGTATCTGCATAATATCATGCAAAGAAGGTGCCAATGACTCATAGCAGAACCTGGCCTTCAATCATTCTGCAACGTCCTTGGCCATTTGGTAGTTGGGGTCATGCCCCGGCATCATCCACTTATCAAAATGAAGTCTGGCACCTGGAATATATGGGCCTTCATGGACTCCTCCAACCCAAATAATGAGAGACCTGCTGACTAATGGAAGACCCTGGCTTGGGACTGAACCACGTGGAGAAAGCTCAGCCAAGAGGGCACTGAACACAGAGTGTGGGGATATAAAGTCGAGGTGTCAAAGGGAGTGCACAAACCTTCAAACAGTTAACTTACCCGACACAAAAACAAAAAATGTGGGATAATTTCTGCAGATCGGACAGCATCTGTGGAGAGTGAATAGAGCCAACATTTCGATTCAGGATGACCCCCTCGTCAGAGCTTCCTCAGCCAGACCCGAAACAGTGGCTCTATTCTTTCTCCACAGATGCTGTCAAAGCCTGCTGAGATTTTCCAGCATTTTCTGTTTTTGTTTCAGATTCCAGCATCTGCAGTATTTTGCTTTTAATTTACCCGACACTTTGAGCATAGCCTGCCACACACAGCCTGCCACACACAGCCTGCCACACACAGCCTGCCACACACGTGGTAGAGTGAAGATTGCCCATTGGATTTATCAGAGCCATCGTTAAACCCATAGGAGTGGAAACAAGTCATTGTGGATTCCAAGGCTGCTGAAGGAAAGCAACATTAAAAAATTTACACACCAGTTACATAGTCATCTGATATCAATGCTTGTTGAAGGATTCGCTAAATTGTATTCAGTTTAATCAGGACCAGGATCCCAGTTTTACAATGACTGAGGTCAAATCACAGTTTAATTCCATGTGATTCCAGGATTTTTAACTGGTGTTTTGGGGAATCAATATTGTGTGAAAAGTGTAAACTTTAACCATGGTATTAGTCTGTCAGAGTGAGATCACACATCATTTAAGATTCAGCATATCAGAGAAACATTTAAAAATAAACATTGTATTGGTGCAGCACTTGTTGAAATATCTTTGCATTGTTCAATGTGACAGATGTCATGTTTTACACAGACTGTAACTATACCAACATTAACACTTTAACATATATTATATACCATACCATTCACTTTGCATTTTAACAACACTCTGACCTGCTCCTTGTGCCTCTGCACTAGCTTCACCTCTCCCCCAGCCTAACTCTCACACCCTCAGCCTGTTCCTGACCCTGGGCTTGTGTTAACGACCTCTCTCCAGCCTGTATCTCCCCGGGAGCCCAGGCTGGAGGCTGACCGGTGAACTCTCTTCCCCAACCGAACCCAGGCCAGTCCCGGAGGGAGAAAACATCCTAAAGAGAACAATCTCTCAGAACTTCCACAACAGTGTGGCTGAGAGGAGCTGAACCAGATGAGGAAAGACACCCGTTCACATCCCAATGCTCCATTCCAAGCATTGCTGCACAATACACTGCAAAAAACTTCAAACCAATGAACTCTTTTCCCGAGGGAATTGAATGGTCTCAGACACCCACCTCCACTTGGTGCTGATGGTCGGCCGGTAGAGAACCGCACAGTCTCGGTGTTTTACACGGACACCTGGTCAAAATACCACCGGAACCTCCGGCGATCCACAGCGCCAGCACCGCCAATGCCAAACTCCAGCGCATCCTCTCCGCCGGAGATGAAGATCGACCAGTCGCAGCGAGATCCTTTCTTTATATTGAGCCTCATGTGAGTGATGATGCTGCCTCCTGGGTATCTCTATCTCTATCTTGCTTTGTGTGCTAATAGGGAAATGTTGACGCAAGGTTCATGCTGTTAAATGTAACTTTGTAGGGAAGTTCTTTAGTCTTCCTGACACTTCCTCATTTGGGTTACATTTATCCCTGGACATTTAGCCTTTTCGACTATGTCAACATCATTGCTCCATCAATTTCGTCCTTTATATTAATCAAGGCCATTTAGTAGTTGGGGTCATGCCCCGGCATCATCCACTTATCAAAATGAAGTCTGGCACCTGGAATATATGGGCCTTCATGGACTACTCCAACCCAAATAATGAGAGACCTGCTGACTAATGGAAGGCCCTGGTTTGGGACTGAACCACGTGGAGAAAGCTCAGCAAAGAGGGCACTGAACACAGAGCTGCATTCATCCCTCAACCTGCCTCCCCCACTTTCCTAACTCGGGCTGTGTTAATCGGGAACTTCCCTCTTTCTATCCTTCTTCCCTTAACTTGGAACAGGACTGCATACAGTTTTGGTCTCCTTACTTGAGAAAGGATATACTGGCACTGGAGGGGGTGCAGAGGAGATTCACTAGGTTGATTCTGGAGTCGAGAGGGTTGGCTTATGAGGAGAGACTGAGTAGACTGGGACTATACTCATTGGAATTCAGAAGAATGAGGGAGATCTTAAGAATCATATAAAATACTGAAGAAATATTGATAAGATAGAAGCAGGATGAAAGTACAACTAGGGGGAATAGCCTCAAAATAAGAGGGAGCAGATTTAGGACTGAGTTGAAGAGGAACTTCGTCACCCAAAGGATTGTGAATCTGTGGAATTCCCTGCCCAGTGAAGCAGTTGAGGACTTGAGCAACCACATTCAGAAGGTGCCTCCAACATTGCATTTTGTTCATCTGTAAATGAGTGCATTGTATTAAGGACCAGATCAGAAACTCCAATGTGTTTTATGTAGTTAGCCTAGACTCTAAATTTTACATTTGATTTTGGCAATAGGGTGAGCCCAATGTGTTTCTCTCCTGGTATGATACAAGTGACACAGTGGGAAACTTAATTTAAGAACACAAAACATTAGCATGACTTTTACCAATTAAAATACTTAAACATGACAAAGTATAATTCTTAATAGCTAGCTATCACTATTGCAGCAATTTAGCAGTATCCCCCACAGACACAAATCCCTTTCTTTGGATCAGTTAGCACTGAAGCCAAAAATGCTTATGTGGCTATGAGATTTCTGGGCATTTGACACTTCTGGAGAATGATCCAGACAGATACTTGTCTTCCAATTCTCATGCAACAACTTCCAGCGAAATCTCCACCTCTAGAATCGTAAAATCTCAGAGAAAGAGACTTCTTTCTTGGTAGATTCCAGTCCCCACTTCAAACAGAACAAGGAATACAGAGAAAGCAATCTTTCTCTAAAAATCCCAAAAAGCAGACTGCCTTGAGTTATCTGGGAAAGCCTAACTTTACCCAGTCATATGACCTGACGCATCAATCAACCTAATCAAGCCTACACTGCAATGTCCCAGGGGAAAACACAAAATAACAGAACCCTGCATTAGTTCAGATTAACTCAAACAAAATGCAGCAATTAAGATCAATTATGCTGCTGCAGGAACAACACAGTGCTGCTGTATACAGGCAAAACAGTTCCAGTAATAAAAACAAACTGTGACAACAGATCCTGCACAAAAAACATAACAAATACATTTCTTAAAGGCACAGTATCATCAAAATTGCTGGCTCCCTCCCTCCCGCTGGACTTGCGGATAGCGAAGAGCATTGTCGGGCAATACAGCACGATATAGATAGGCTGGGAAATTGGGCGGAGAGGTGGCAGATGGAGTTTAATCCGGATAAATGCGAAGTGATGCATTTTGGAAGAAATAATGTAGGGAGGAGTTATACAATAAATGGCAGAGTCATCAGGAGTATAGAAACACAGAGGGACCTAGGTGTGCAAGTCCACAAATCCTTGAAGGTGGCAACACAGGTGGAGAAGGTGGTGAAGAAGGCATATGGTATGCTTGCCTTTATAGGACGGGGTATAGAGTATAAAAGCTGGAGTCTGATGATGCAGCTGTATAGAACGCTGGTTACGCCACACTTGGAGTACTGCGTCCAGTTCTGGTCGCCGCACTACCAGAAGGACGTGGAGGCGTTAGAGAGAGTGCAGAGAAGATTTACCAGGATGTTGCCTGGTATGGAGGGTCTTAGCTATGAGGAGAGATTGGGTAAACTGGGGTTGTTCTCCCTGGAAAGACGAAGAATGAGGGGAGATCTAATAGAGGTGTACAAGATTATGAAGGGGATAGATAGGGTGAATGGTGGGAAGCTTTTTCCCAGATCAGAAGTGACGTTCACGAGGGGTCACGGGCTCAAGCTGAGAGGGGCGAAGTATAACTCAGATATTAGAGGGATGTTTTTTACACAGAGGGTGGTGGGGGCCTGGAATGCGCTGCCAAGTAGGGTGGTGGAGGCAGGCACGCTGACATCGTTTAAGACTTACCTGGATAGTCACATGAGCAGCCTGGGAATGGAGGGATACAAACGATAGGTCTGGTTGGACCAAGGAGCGGCACAGGCTTGGAGGGCCGAAGGGCCTGTTTCCTGTGCTGTACTGTTCTTTGTTCCTTTGTTCTTTGTTCCCTCCCTACCTTCATCTTCATCTTAATGAGTCAATGATATTGAGCTTGCAAATTGCATGGAACGTTCTGCAGCTCCAGCCCTTGTTGGAATTTTAATGTTATGAGACCCTTGAGTCAGGAATAAAGCTGCTGCCAGTTCAGCTCCACCATGGAGAGAGCAGACAGGAGCATTGTCCTCACCCAGTTGCCTCATGATTATTAGGGTGTCCTTTTTGAATGAGCGAGTTGTGATGACCTTGAAACTCCACCCACCCAAAATGACCACCTCGCATTTCCAGGGATCACAGTGTCAGAGGGACAGGGTTCTAGAATGAAGTGTATGAAATAGTGTGTGTCACATTCCAGACTCACTCCACTACCTTCAACACTCCCCATTACCTCGACATTCCCCCAATCACCCATGACCCAGCCAATGTAACCATTCCTCTCCGCTCTGTCACCACTGCAGATTCCCCTGTTAGTGTTGTGCCTATAGCCACCTCCCTCCACATGTCTCCTCTCCTCTATGTGCCCATCCTGACCCACACTCCTCCAAATAGGCAATGGCCCAGTGGTATTATCATTGGACTATTAATCCAGAAACTCAGCTAATGTTTCAGGGACCTGGGTTCGAATCCCGCCACGGCAGATGGTGGAATTTGAATTCAATAAAAAACATCTGGAATTAAGAATCTACTGATGACCGTGAAATAATTGTCAATTGTTGAGAAAACCCATCTGGTTCACTAATGTCCTTTACAGAAGGAAATCTTCCACCCTTACCTGGTCTGGCCTGCATGTGACTCCAGGGCCACAGCAATGTTCTTTCAATTACTTTCAACTGTCTTCGGGCAACTAGGGATGGGAATTAATGCTGGCCAGTCAGCGACGCCCATGTCCCTTGAATGAATAATAAACAATATCTGAGCCAGCTGTTTTATCTGTTTCCACCCCCCCCCCATCCACCTCATTGTGATTGTTCCCTCCAGTCAACCCCCAGGACCCCAGCATTAACAGCACTATCCTCACCCGCCAGGACCATCTCTTTACCCCCACCCCTGAGCCAAAACCCTCTCCTCACCCAACTGCAGGCTGCAGGACCCAAAAATCAAGACACTTCCCTCCACTCCAGATCCCTGCACCCTCACATTCACTCTGTGCTTCCCTCTCTGCCCTGGACAGTCTGTCACCTTCCAATACAGCCTCCCATTTTTCCACCTTTCACCTGCTTCCAGTGTCCAGACTCTGCCCCACCTTTGCCCACTGTTCCAGGCTCCTGTGTCCCTCGTTCGTGTACTTGGCTGACCAGCACCTGATCGAATCAAGAGGCTGAGACTGTGAACCATTCCCAAGAGGCCAAAGCAGCCTCCAGGCATTCAAAGTCCAGGAAGATGTCTAGCTCATTGGGAGTAAGTCACCGATACATCGTTGTAAGAATTAAAGTTCTACTCTCCCTCTGTTAATTTGGAGAGGGGGCGTTATTCCATCGATGGCCTTTTAATGAGCAGAATCCCAGGTCCAGAAGATTCTGCCCTGTATAAACGTATTGTGAGATAACACTGATTTCTTCTTGATCTCTCAGGTCTCATTGACGGTTCCTTGGACTCCAGACTGCAATGCTGTCAACTGTAGTGAATTTGCAGCAGCTGCAAAGGCCTGTGACTTTTTATTTGTGAAATCTTTTGAAATGCATGTTGAAATGTGGGATGAGAGCTTTGCAAAGTCAGATTCTCCCTATGACCAGACCTTATCAGGTATGTACAAAAAACCCTCCTGCTCAAGTGAGCTCGCTGTTGAAAATCGATGTTATCCGAATACAGTCTTATTTTTGCTCTCGCTGCTTATATCAGCCTGGATATTGATTCCAGAGAGCTCGTGATGGGACTTCCATGGTTTGGTCATGATTCCCCTTGTGAACATTACTTTGAGGTAAGGACAAATGATTGGATTGCATTGCATGAGAAATAGGAATACAGCAAATTTGCCTGAAATACGTCACTCTGAGGTAAATATGAATGAACAGCGAAACTGCGGTAGAACACATCATGTAGCACAGTAAATAGCAGATACGACGGAGACACAGTCCATGGATTTCTCAGCAACACACCCAGACGCCAGTGACCGTGTTGAATCACAAAATATTGTTAAAACTCCATCTCCCTCATGAGGGATTTCAATTTTGTACATTTGAAGATCTGGCTTCTGAATGTCCTCAAAAGGTGTTCTAACTCAGGGAGCCTCAACAACCTAATGGTTCAATCTCTTAGACCATAAGGATGAATAACAGGAGTAGACCAGTCGGTCTCTCGAGCCCATTCAATAGGATCATCACTGATCTGATAATCCTCATGTCCACTTTCCTGCCCTTTCCCCGTAACCCTTGATTACCTGACTAATCAAAAATCTATCTATCTCGGTCTTAAATATACACAAGCACTCTGCCCCCACAGCTCTCTGTGGCAAGGAGCTCCAAAGGCTCACAACCCTCTGAGAGAAGAAATTCTTCCTTATCTGTATTCTGTAAACTTATTGTCCTAGCTACCCTCTCCAACTTGATTAATACAATCAACATTAAGATTAAATTCACCCATATTTATTGCTCTATTCTTTCTACATTTTCCTATTATTTGTGGATTCATGCCCTGTCCTACAGTGTGGCTAATGTTTGGGAGGGTCTATGCACTACCCTACCAATGTCTCCTTTCATGTCACAGTGGTTAGCACTGCTGCCTCACAACGCCAGGGACCCGGGTTCGATTTCCGGCTTGGGTTACTGTCTGTGCGGAGTCTGCACGTTCTCCCTGTGTCTGGGTAGCTCCAGTTTCCTCCCACGGTCTGAAAGACATGCTGGTTAGGTGCATTGGCCATGCTAAATTGTGTGGCGGCTAGGATATGGTGGGATGGTGGGAATCTGGAATGCACTGCCTGGGAAATTAGTGGAGGCTGGAAACTTTTCAACCTTTGAAAAATATTTGGATGCGCACTTGAAACATGATCGCATTCAATGATATGGGACAAGTGCTGGAAAATGGGATTAGCATGACTTTCATGTTAGTTATTGTTGGTGCAGACTCGATGGGCCAAAGGGTGTATGACACTATGGCAGAATTTTACCGTCCCACCTACCACGGAATTGGAGCGGTTGAGGGGTGGACAATGGGAAGGTCCATTGACCTCGGGTGGGACGTTACGGTTTCTAGACAAGCGAGACTGTAAAATCCCATCCTATGAGATAATAATCTGCATTTGATGTGAACTATTTTAGCTTTCCTTGCCTCACAGCCTGCATTTCCTCTCAGTCATGTGGAACATTCCTGTCTCTGTTTGGTAATCAGTGACATTCTGACATTTTAAAGCATAATATTTCACTGTCACTTGGTCAAAATCTGGGACCTCCATCCCTGACAGCACCGTGGATGTACATACACCACATGGACTGCAGTGGTTCAAGAAGGCAGATCACCACCACCTTCTCAAGGAGCAATTAGGGATGGATAATAAATGTTGCACCAGCCAGCTGTTGCCCACTTCCTGTGAAGGAAGTAAAAAGGGCAGTGATCATCACTTGAATCTTTGAAGAATTGTAACATGTAATAGCCCAGGAGGCCACTCAGCCCACTCTGACTGTACAGGCTCTTTAAAAGACCGATCCAATTGTGGTCCCATTCCCCTGCTCCTTCCCAATGCCCCTGTAACTTACCCCTGAAAGCCCCTTTTCAAGGTGAACCTGATCCGGGTGCCCCCTGTCGTCAGGCAGTGCAATCCAAATCAACATCTTGCTGAATTAAAACAATTTTCCTCAGGTCAATTCGAGGCCTTTTTGGGGCAGCACGGTAGCACAGTGGTTAGCACTGCTGCCTCACAGTGCCAGGGACCTGGGGCGGCAAGGTAGCACAGTGGTTAGCACTGCTGCCTCACAGCGCCAGGGACCTGGGGCGGCAAGGTAGCACAGTGGTTAGCACTGCTGCCTCACAGTGCCAGGGACCTGGGGCGGCAAGGTAGCATAGTGGTTAGCACTGCTGCCTCACAGTGCCAGGGACCTGGGGCGGCAAGGTAGCATAGTGGTTAGCACTGCTGCCTCACAGCGCCAGGGACCTGGGGCGGCAAGGTAGCACAGTGGTTAGCACTGCTGCCTCACAGTGCCAGGGATCTGGGTTCGATTCCCGACTTGGGTCACTGTCTGTGTGGAGTCTGCACGTTCTCCCCATGTCTGTGTGGGTTTCCTCCGGGTGCTCTAGTTTCCTCCCACAGTCCGAAAGACATGCTGGTTAGATGCATTGTTCAGTGTACCCGAACAGGCGCCGGAGTGTGGCGACTTGGGGATTTTCACAGTAACTTCATTGCAGTGTTAATGTAAGCCTACTTTGTGACAATAGTAAATAAATTACACTAAAACCAATTGTTAACCTCAAGGTTAGTTCAGTTACTGTTTAGAAAACATATAGGGGACAATCCTGAGCCCACGCTCTCCATCTGTGGGATCGGGGAGGACTCAAAATCCAGCAAAACCCAGTAATTGCGAATCTCGGAGGCAATTTCCGATGTTCATTGTCCCTCACCGGTGATATAATCATGTTCATGTCCATTTGGGCCCTGATTTCAGCACATTTACAGACATTTCAATATCATCAAAGGCCCCTCCCTCGCCACATGATTCCCCCGGCTGTATTTTTGTACTTTGCCAACATGATGTTGTGTCGCCGAGGTTTACAACAGGTTCATCCAGACGTGAACCTATCATGGGGATCCCCCGGGGGAGAGGAACAAGGCCAGGCAGTGCCCTGACAATGCCCTGGCATAGACTGGCCCTGCCAGGTTGGCATCATGCCATCATGGCAGTGCCAAACTGCCAGGGGCAATGCCAGGGCAGGCACTAACATGAAGTTCATGGGGGCGATCATTTATTTGTGTTGGTTTTGAGGTGGGGGGGTGAAGCGGATGTGGGAGCGGTGGGGATGCCAGCGATGACTGTTTGCGGAGGCGGGTTGATGGGGTCTGATGCTGGCATGACTGTTTGAGAGGTGGTGGAGAAAGGGTGATGCCACTCTGATCACGGTGTGAGGGGGAGGGTTGGGGATGGCAGAGATGCTGTCTTTGATCACGAGGGTGGATGGGAACCCTTGAAACCACCGTAGTGGGGGCGGGGGGGAGGTTATTTTTCCTCTGTTCATGGCACCCTTTAAAAACGGCACACCCATCTCAATGCAGCAACTTTACTGGCATGTTCAGGCCCCGCCCGTCAACATGGCAGCGTGAAACACACTTTTTATTGACAATGTGCCATAGGATCTGGAGAGAAACCTGCCCTTTTACAGTCAGACCCGTGGGTGGCACGGTGGCACAGTGGTTAGCACTGCTGCCTCACAGCACCAGGGACCCAGGTTCAATTCCGGCCTCAGGTCACTGTCTGTGTGGAGTTTGCACGTTCTCCCCGTGTCTACATGGGTTTCCTCCAGATGCTCTGGTTTCCTCCCACAATTCAAAGATGTGCTGGATAGGTTGATTGGCCATTCTAAGTTAACCCTAATGCCAAAGGGATTAGCAGGGTAAATGTGTGGGCTTACGGGAATAGGGCCTGGGTGGGATGTGGTTGATACAGACTCGATGGGCCAAGTAGCCTAATTCTGTACTGTCGGGATTCTATGATTTTATCCTGACACTTTGCCATTTTCTGTAAGAGTCTGCCTAGTGTTTCTTCAAGTCCAATGATCATTAACAACGATCCCAGGAACAAGGAACCCAGTCTGATAAGAATAACCTGGCCCATTTCCTCACAATTCTTATTGGTCTGTCTCTACAGGGTTATCTTTGTACAGTCTCAGATTGAGCTCAGAAAGAGACACTTGAAGAAATGCTGGACACTCCCCACTGCCCAGGTCTGTTGTACCTATCTTGTTGTATGCGGCTACATACAAGACTGTGTCTGTGACGTTAGAGGGTGGAGCAAGTAATACCTGTATAACTTTCCCAATGCTTTGTTGGACTTGGACCAATGAAGAGCAGGAATGTGGCTGTATCAACCTTTCCAGGTTGTGGTAATGGCTAATGTCTGGTGCTTGGATCAAATGGAAAAGTGAGCACCACAACAGGAAAGTTGACTCTTTTGTTCCTTTGTAAAGCATTTGCCTATTAACTGATAAAATTATAATTGTTACTCTACATTTACATGAGCCAGAGGAAAACAGAAACATTGTTTGTTGGGTTCCATCCCACTCTGCAATTTACTGGTTTGTTTCCTATCATCACCCACAATTTGTTCCCATTTGGGGGGGGTTATGGGGGTAATTAATGAGCCTGTTTAATCTGTGACACAAAGGCCCCTTCTGTACAATTACTAGTGAGGCTTGAACCCAGTTCCCCTCGGTCAGAGGCACGGAATGCTATATTGTGAGCCACAAGATGCACATGGCTTGCCGATGTTTGCACAGGAATGAAGAGGAAGATAGTTTGTCCTTTAGGATTGGTCAGAGTGTTTTATAACCAGACATCCCTCACATCTCATACACAGTGTCAATAAAATGTCACAGAGTGCTTCACAGGCAGTGAGGTGCTTTTTAAAATGTATTCACTCGTGTACATCAGCAAGTGAGGAAGCTGTTTGAAACAAGATCTCACACAGACAGCAACCAGGTCAATGGTTAGATAATCTGGAATGGGCTAAGATGCAGAAACATTCAAACTGTGAGGTACAGAACCACCATGCATGCGATTTAGGGATGACTGAGTCTTCTTCTGTGCCAGTTCAGCGCGGAGCGCTCGGAGATCTGTTGATGTCTGCTTTCTCAGCTGCAAAGGCAACAGACATCATTGAAATATTTTTCAAAGATCTACTCAACTGAATGCCAACTTTAACTATCTCATTCAGCAGAAGCCAGAGTGTTTTTAATATATCCACATATGTATAATCCACAAACTAAATTAATTGAAAAACATTACTTTTATATTAAATCGTATAAATAACCAGCATTGAATAGACTCCTCTTTATTCATAATTCCAAAGTAACAGTTCCAGTCATTGCCGGTTTGTATATGCTTTGAGTTAGTAACGCAATGTCCGACATGCTGCTCTCCCCATCCAGGTGAAAATCTCAAAGAACAAAGAAAATTACAGCACAGGAACAGGCCCTTCGGCCCTCCAAGCCTGCACCGACCATGCTGCCCGACTTAACTAAAACCCCCTACCCTTCTGAGGATCATATCCCTCTATTCCCATCCTATTCATGTACTTGTCAAGACGCCCCTTAAAAGTCACAACTGTATCCGCTTCCACTACCTCCCCCGGCAACGAGTTCTAGGCACCCACTACTCTGTGTAAAAGATCTGCCTCGTACATCTCCTTTAAACCTTGCCCCTCGCACCTTAAACCTATGCCCCCTAGTAATTGACTCTTCCACCCTGGGAAAAAGCTTCTGACTATCCACTCTGTCCATGCCTCTCATAATCTTGTAGACTTCTGTCAGGTCTCCCCTCAACCTCCGTCACTCCAGTGAGAACAAACCAAGTTTCTCCAACCTCTCCTCATAGCTAATGCCCTCCATACCAGGCAACATCCTGGTAAATCTTTTCTGTACCCTCTCCAAAGCCTCCACATCCTTCTGGTAGCGTGGCGGCCAGAATTAAACACTACATTCCAAGTGCGGCCTAACTAAGGTTCTATAAAGCTGCAACATGACTTGTCAATTTTTAAACTCAATACCCCGGCCGATGAAGGCAAGCATGCCATATGCCTTCTTGACTCCCTTCTCCACCTGCATTGCCACTTTCAGTGACCTGTGTACCTGTACACCCAGATCCCTTTGCCTATCTCTTAAGGGTTCTGCCATTTACTGTATATTTCCTATTTGTATTAGACCTTCCAAAATGCATTACCTCACATTTGTCCGGATTAAACTCCATCTGCCATCTCTCCTCCCAAGTCTCCAACTGATCAATATCCTGCTGTATCCTCTGATGGTCCTCATCGCTATCCGCAAATCCACCAACCTTTGTGGCGTCCGCAAACTTATTAATCAATCCAGTTACATTTTCCTCCAAATCATTTATATATATTACAAACAGCAAAGGACCCAGCACTGATCCCTGAGGAACACCACTTGTCACAGCTCTCCATTCAGAAACACACCCTTCCACTGCTACCCTCTGTCTTCTTTGACCGAGCCAGTTTTGCATTCACCTTGCTAGCTCACCTCTGAGCCCATGCGGCTTCACCTTCTGCACCAGTCTGCCATGAGGGACCTTGTCAAAGGCCTTACTGAAGTCCATGTAGACAACATCTACTGCCCTACCCTCAATCATCTTCGTCACTTCCTCGAAAAACTCGAACAAGTTTGTGAGACACGACCTCCCCTTCACAAAACCATGTTACCTCTCACTAATACGTCCACTTATTTCCAAGTGGGAATAAATCCTGTCTCTCTCCAATCTGTTTCCTGTACCACTCAGGAAAATCGCAGGATAGGTGGAATTCAGCATTCACACCACACACAATGGCCGGAATTCTCCAGCTGTTCGCTAGTGGTGGATTCTCTGGTCCCGATGGCAGCATACCACTGCCACAGGTTCCCCGGTGTCATGAGTGGCTACAATGGGAAATCCCGTTGACAATGGCCTCAGGGATCAGTGCTGGATCCACTGTTATTTGTCATTTATATAATGATTTGAATGAGAATATAGGACGCATGGTTAGCAGGTTTGCAGATGACACCAAAATTGGTGGCATAGTGGACAGTGAAGAAGGTTATCTAGGGTTGCAATGGGATCTTGATCAATTGGGCCAGTGGGCTGATGAATGGCAGATGGAGTTTAATTTAGATAAATGCGAGGTGATTCAGAAATCGAACCAGGGCAGGACTTACTCAGTCAATGGTAGGATGTTGGGGAGAGTTATAGAACAAAGAGATCGAGGAGTAGAGGTTCACAACTTCTTGAAAATGGAGTCACAGATGGACAGGGTGGTGAAGAAAGCATTCAGCATGCTTGGTTTCATCAGTCAGAACATTGAATACAGCAATTGGGAAGTTGTTCCCAACCCTTCTTGTTGAAGTTGTACACGCTATTAGTAAGGCCACACTTGGAATACTGTGTTCTGGTCACCCTATTATAGAAAGGATATTATTAAACTAGAAAGAGTGCAGAAAAGGATGCTGCTGGAATTTGATGGTTTGAGTTATAAGGAGGGGCTGGATAGATTGGAACTTTTTTCTCTGGAGCGTAGAAGGCTGAGGGGTGATCTTATAGAGGTCTATAAAATAATGAGGGGCATAGGTCAGCTAGATAGTCAATATCTTTTCCCAAAGGTAGGGGAGTCTAAAACTAGAGGGTGTGGGCTTAAGGTGAGAGGGGAGAGATACGAAAGGATCCATGGGGCAATTTTTTCACACAGAGGGTGGTGAATGTCTGGAACAAGCTGCCAGAGGTAGTAGTAATTAAGCACTGATTTATATCAATTGTTCGATAGGTTGAGAAAGCTGTCGAGATGTATGAACATCGGCTACGGACCAGGTGCTGGAAAGTGAGGTTAAAATATGCGGCTACCCCCTTTTTCTGTCCAGCACAAACATGATGGGCTGAATAGCCTCTTTCTGCATTGTAACTTTTCTATGGTTCAATATATACCAAACCTATTCAGGAACATATCTATGTTGCTCGAAGTCAGTCATGTTTTCATGAAAATGATCTTGGTGCTAGTTTTAGAGACTTGCGTGGCACGATTGTAGATCACTAGACAATCATACCTTTATCTCAGTAATTAGCTTCATTTTGGCATTTTCCACACTTCTGTACAGCTGATCCATTTCATGCTTGAGTGTTGTAATCTGAATAATTAACTCATTCTGGAAGAGAACATCATTAATGTTTAAATTTATACAGACATTTATTATACCTCCTCAACCATTACAAAGTACTCCAAAGGTAACTTCTGGTCTCCAGATCTTTGGAGACCAGTTGTACAACTGGAGATGCACATCAGGATCCTGTGGATGCTCTGATCCATTGACCTCCATGGGAATTTCCCAGG
This sequence comes from Mustelus asterias, assembly GCF_964213995.1. Classification (NCBI taxonomy): domain Eukaryota; kingdom Metazoa; phylum Chordata; class Chondrichthyes; order Carcharhiniformes; family Triakidae; genus Mustelus; species Mustelus asterias. Next base: position 133,355,700 of record NC_135808.1, on the reverse strand, counting down.
ATGTTTCAACTTCTGATGGGGCAATTCCCATGCTCCCCGGAAACCTCCATGAAAGTCTTTGGATCCCAGTTACAGAGTCAGAGGCTTCAGACAGTTCCGATGTGCTTACCTGGAGGAAATGTTAGATAGATTCAAACCTACTGTAACTCCTAGGTAACTACAAAACCTATGTCTCCAGTCACTCACCTCGGACACAAAGATAGGAAAGTATGTTGTGAAGAGGACATAAGGAGGGGAATTTTCCCATCCCACCCGTCATGGGAATCATAGCGGGTTTGGCGGGGGGGGGGGGGGGCAGACCATGCAAAAGGTCTGTGGGTGGTGAGTGTCTGGAACAAGTTGCCAGAGGTAGTAGTAGATGCAGGTACAATTTTATCTTTTAAAAAGCATTTAGATAGTTACATGGGTACGATGGGTATAGAGAGATATGGGCCAAATGCAGGCAATTGGGATTCGCTTAGAGGTTTTAAAAAAAAAGGGCGGCATGGACAAGTTGGGCCGAAGGGCCTGTTTCCATGCTGTAAACCTCTATGACTCTCGGTAGAGTCATAGAACTCTGCCTCAGGAGGCGGTGGAGGCAGGGGTCACTGAATATTTTTAAGGTGGAGGTAAATTCTTGTTCAGCAAGCGAATCAAACTTCAGCAAGCCTTGTTCACAACTGTATAATTTTTAAATATGTAGAGTTCTGGGAACAAAATATAAAGTGTGCATAGAAACACCCTTACACTTGCCGTCCTCCATTAGCTCCTTGGCAAGCAATGGGGTTTCCTGGCCATGGTCGCCTGAAAACCGAAAAATCCCGCCCGAGGTCATAGAGTCATAGAGGTTTACAGCATGGAAACAGGCCCTTCGGCCCAACTTGTCCATAAGACCATAAGACATAGGAGCGGAAGTAAGGCCATTCGGCCCATCGAGTCCACTCCACCATTCAATCATGGTTGATTTCAACTCCATTTACCCGCTCTCTCCCCATAGCCCTTAATTCCTCGAGAAATCAAGAATTTATCAATTTCTGTCTTGAAGACGCTCAACGTCTCGGCCTCCACAGCCCTCTGTGGCAATGAATTCCACAGACCCACCACTCTCTGGCTGAAGAAATTTCTCCTCATCTCTGTTCTAAAGTGACTCCTTTTTATTCTAAGGCTGTGCCCCCGCGTCCTAGTCTCCCCTGTTAATGGAAACAACTTCCCTACGTCCATCCTATCTAAGCCGTTCATTATCTTGTAAGTTTCTATCAGATCTCCCCTCAACCTCCTAAACTCCAATGAATATAATCCCACGATCCTCAGACGTTCATCGTATGTCAGGCCTACCATTCCTGGGATCATCCGTGTGAATCTCCGCTGGACCCGCTCCAGTGCCAGTATGTCCTTCCTGAGGTGTGGGGCCCAAAATTGCTCACAGTACTCCAAATGGGGCCTAACCAGTGCTTTATAAAGCCTCAGAAGTACATCCCTGCTTTTGTATTCCAAGCCTCTTGAGATAAATGACAACATTACATTTGCTTTCTTAATTACGGACTCAACCTGCAAGTTTACCTTTAGAGAATCCTGGACTAGGACTCCCAAGTCCCTTTGCACTTTAGCATTATGAATTTTGTCACCGTTTAGAAAATAGTCCATGCCTCTATTCTTTTTTCCAAAGTGTACGACCTCGCACTTGCCCACGTTGAATTTCATCAGCCACTTCTTGGACCACTCTCCTAAACTGTCTAAATCTTTCTGCAGCCTCCCCACCTCCTCAATACTACCTGCCCCTCCACCTATCTTTGTATCATCGGCAAACTTGGCCAGAATGCTCCCAGTCCCGTCATCTAGATCGTTAATATATAAAGAGAACAGCTGTGGCCCCAACACTGAACCCTGCGGGACACCACTTGTCACCGGTTGCCATTCTGAGAAAGAACCTTTTATCCCAACTCTCTGCCTTCTGTCTGACAGCCAATCGTCAATCCATGTTAGTACCTTGCCTCGAATACCATGGGCCCTTATTTTACTCAGCAGTCTCCCGTGAGGCACCTTGTCAAAGGCCTTTTGGAAGTCAAGATAGATAACATCCATTGGCTCTCCTTGGTCTAACCTATTTGTTATCTCTTCAAAGAACTCTAACAGGTTTGTCAGGCACGACCTCCCCTTACTAAATCCATGCTGACTTGTCTTAATCCGACCCTGCACTTCCAAGAATTTAGAAATCTCATCCTTAACGATGGATTCTAGAATTTTGCCAACAACTGAGGTTAGGCTAATTGGCCTATAATTTTCCATCTTTTTTCTTGTTCCCTTCTTGAACAGTGGGGTTACAACAGCGATTTTCCAATCCTCTGGGACTTTCCCTGACTCCAGTGACTTTTGAAAGATCATAACTAACGCCTCCACTATTTCTTCAGCTATCTCCTTTAGAACTCTAGGATGTAGCCCATCTGGGCCCGGAGATTTATCAATTTTCAGACCTTTTAGTTTCTCTAGCACTTTCTCCTTTGTGATGGCAACCATATTCAACTCTGCCCCCTGACTTTCCTGAATTGTTGGGATATTACTCATGTCTTCTACTGTGAAGACTGACGCAAAGTACTTATTAAGTTCCTCAGCTATTTCCTTGTCTCCCATCACTAGATTACCAGCGTCATTTTGGAGCGGCCCAATGTCTACTTTTGCCTCCCGTTTGTTTTTAATGTATTTAAAGAAACTTTTACTATCATTCCTAATGTTACTGGCTAGCCTACCTTCATATTTGATCCTCTCCTTCCTTATTTCTCTCTTTGTTATCCTCTGTTTGTTTTTATAGCCTTCCCAATCTTCTGACTTCCCACTACTCTTTGCCACATTATAGGCTCTCTCTTTTGCCTTGATGCATTCCCTGACTTCCTTTGTCAGCCATGGCTGCCTAATCCCCCCTCTGATAACCTTTCTTTTGTTTGGGATGAACCTCTGCACTGTGTCCTCAATTACTCCCAGAAACTCCTGCCATTGCTGTTCTACTGTCTTTCCCATTAGGCTCTGCTTCCAGTCGATTTTTGTCAGTTCCTCCCTCATGCGCCTGTAATTACCTTTATTTAACTGTAGAACCTTCACATCTGATTCTGCCTTCCTTCTTTCAAATTGCAGACTGAATTCTACCATATTATGATCACTGCTTCCTAAGTGTTCCCTTACTTTAAGATCTTTTATCACGTCTGGCTCATTACATAACACTAAGTCCAGAATAGCCTGTTCCCTCGTGGGCTCCATCACAAGCTGTTCCAAAAAGCCATCCTGTAAACATTCAATGAATTCCCTTTCTTTGGGTCCACTGGCAACATTATTTACCCAAATTTTTTTTTTAAAAAACCCTAAGCTAATCCCAATTGCCCGCCTTGTTCCCTCCCTAGGTTTGAGATCTCCTCCGTTCCCACAACCCTCGGAGATATCTGTGCTGGCCTCCTGATCATCGCCATGATTTTAGTCATGATGTGATCCATGATTTAATCACTTCATCATTGATGGCTGGGCCTTCAGTAGCCTAGGCCCCAGACTCGACAATTCCCTCCCTAAATTGCTCACCCTCTCTATCTTTCTCCATCTCTTTTTAAGATGCTCCTTATAAAACCTGGTCAAGTTTTGATGACTTTACCTAATACCACATGTGTCTCAATGTCAGACTTTGGATGGGATTTACAGATCCCCCCTCCCCCGCCCCCCCAACTCCCATAGTGGAGACAACTCACCATTGGTGGCTCGGTGGTACAGTGGTTAGTACCACTGCCTCAGTGCCAGGGAAACGTGTTCGATTCCCGGCTTGGGTCACTGTCTGTTTGGAGTTTGCACGTTCTCCCCATGCCTGTGTGGGTTTCCTCCAGGTGCTCTGGTTTCCTCCCATAGTGTGAAAGATATGCTGGTTAGGTGTGTTGACCGTGCTAAATTCTCCCTCAGGTGTACCCGAACAGGCGCCAGAGTGTGGCGACTAGGGGATTTTCACAGTAACTTCATTGCAGTGTTAATGTAAGCCTACTTGTGACTAATAAATAAACTTAACTTAAACATTGGCTTGCGAAGGGATATCCCAGTCCCACTTCTGTCGGGGGCAGGGGGGTGGGGGGAGGGAGTTGATGTTAGCAAGACCTGAAGGTGCCACCAGTGTGAAGGACTGGAAAGTCCCGCCCTTTGCTCATAGTGATATTGTGAAGCACCCTGGGGTGTGTTTTTGTTAACTTGTTCTTGGGATGTCGGCATTGTTAGAAAGGACAGCATTTATTGCCCATTCTCAATAGTTATGGTACAGGCTTCATATAAATGTTTTGTGCTTCTTGTTGGAAGGACAGATCAGCTAAGTGACTGACTAGGTTAAAGGGGTTGAACAGACTCCTTCCTTCTCACACACCTGTGGGACCACAGCCTGTTCGTCAAGTAGGCCAATATCTTACGATCAAAATCTCATTCTCTTATTGGTCTACCAACACAACACAAAGAACATGTGACCAACTTTGTTTTTCTTTCTGGGTTCAATATAATGCTCTTGACTATATTCGGACACATGAATTAGGAGCAGGAGTAACATTCTTAACACTCAGCCTTCCCAGCCTGCTCCACCATTCAATAAGATCATGGCTGTGACCCCAACTTCACATCCCTACTTACCCTCGATAACCTGCCACCCCCTTGTTTATCAAGAATCTATCCAGCTCTGCCTTAAAAATACTCTACTTCCACTGCCCCTTGAGGAAGAGCATTCCAGGGACTCACAAGAAAAAAGATCCTCTCCACATTCACCCTGTCAAGACCTCTCATTATCTTTTACGTTTCAATCAAGTTGCCTCTTACTCTTTTAATCTCCACCTTAGCCTGTCCAGTCCAATCTTTCCTCATGAGACAGCCCGCCTAATCCAGGTATCAAGTTAGTAAACCTCTCTGAACTGCTTCCTATGCATTTACATCTTTCCTTCAATAAGGAGATCAATACTGTACACGGTAGTGAGGCAGCACGGTGGCATAGTGGTTAGCACTGCTGCCTCATAGCACCAGGGACCCGGGTTCGATTCCTGGCTTCGGTCAGTGTCTGTGCGGAGTCTGCACGTTCTCCCCATGTCTGCGTGGGTTTCCTCCAGGTATCCAAAAGAAATGCTGGTTAGGGTGCATTGGCTGTGCTAAATGCTCCCTCAGTGTACCCGAACAGACACCGGAGTGTGGTGACCAGGGGATTTTCACAGTAATTTAACTGCAGTGTTAATGTAAGCCTATTTGTGACACTAATAAATAAACTTAAAACTAGTACTCCAGATGTGGTCTCACCAATGCCCTGTATAAATGAAACGTAATCTCCCCAGTGTTGAAATTGCCTTCACAATAAAATATATATTTCTATTACCTTTCCTAATTACTTGCTGTACTTGCATACTAGCCTTTTGCAATTTATGCACGAGGACACCCAGATCCCTCTGCACTTCAGAGCTCTGCAAATTCTCAGCATTTAAATAATATGCTTTTGTCTCTCAATTTTCCTGCCAATATGGACAATTTCACATTTTCCCACATTATACTCCATTTGCCAGATGTTTGCCCACTCACTTAACCCATCTGTATCCCCTTGTAGCCTCCTTACGTCCTCTTCACATCTTACTATCCTACCTATCTCTGTGCCATCAGCAAATTTAGCTGCCGTACCATTCATCACAAGTCATTGATATAAATGGTAAAAAGTTGAGACCCCAGCACTGATGGAATGAATTGATCGAAATGAGCAGTATTTACTTTAGAATTACTTGGCGGTTTTCTGGACTGCTTCCTCGTGTCCCTTGCCTCCAGCTGCTGGAGCAGTTTCAGGTAATAAGCCTCCAGTTCTTGCCGTAACTTGCTCGATGTTTCTTCCAACGGAGTGGTCACTTTCTTTGATTCAAAGTATTTCTTTTTCCACTTGTCACGAACTGTCGGACAAAAGAATAACACAGAAAGAACAAAAGGCAGCCAATGAAAAAATTCAAATGTCATTTGCCATTGTAATTAGAAAACAAGAGAACCAATTTTCACACAGAAAGCTCAAAAACAGAAGTGTGATTTTGTTTTTGTGATTCTATCGAAGGATAATAATTGGATTGTTTTCCTGGATTTTATACTCAATTATGTGCAGTGGGATTTGAACCTGTCAGCAATGGTGTTTCCCTCAAATCAAAGATGATATCTACTCAAAGGTGATGAGATTCTGTCATTGGTCTCCATGTAAATGTAGAGTCCAATCTGACCTGGAAATATATCGCTATTCCTTCACTGTCGCTGGGTCAAAATCCTGGAACGCCCTCCCTACCAGCACTGTGTGTGGACCTACGCCACAGGGACTGCAGCGGTTCAAGAAGGCAACTCACCATCACCCTCCCAAGGGGCAATTAGGCATGGGCAATAAATGCTGGCCCAGCCAGTGACGCCCACATCCCATGGAAGAATCTTAACACAGGTCTTTGGGAACATGGGGCAGGATGTCCCATGAGAAAGGTGGATCCGGAATTCAGGATTTGCTTCCCTACCTATAATATATTAAGTTGATCTTTCTCTACACACTAGCTATGACTGTAACACTACATTCTGCACCCTCTCCTTTCCTTCTTCCCATGTGTTCTATGAACGGTATGTTTTGTCTGTAAAGCGCGCAAAAAACAATACTTTTCACTGTATCCCAATACATATGATAATAATAAATCAATTCCAATCCTTTCCTTCTCTGCTGCTGCTTTGCCTCATCATTGTGAGTCAAAATGTGATGCAGCTTCATGGACAAGTTGTCCTCATTCTGAATGATTGGCAGCAAGCCACTCCCAGTTATTCATATCAATGTTGCAGTGTTTGAAGGAGAGATTCAGAACACCTTTGAAGTGTTTTCTTGATCATAGCTTTGAACGCTGGCCATTTGATGCCTCTGCCCTAATCTCCGGATTCAATGGTTGGACAGTTGAACAAATGCTCACGTCTTGAAGCTAGAACCACAACATTCCGTCAAAATTCCTGCAAATTCAAATTTGATGGGCTGGGTTTTGTGTCTGGATGGCTGAAAACTACTGCCCCTGGCAGGTCCTCTTCGCTCAAGTTGAACCCACAACCTTTTAACTCTGAATTATTTGTACATATCGTGTAGCAAGAACAAATATTTCTGGAACATGTTTCCAGGGTGTTAACCGCGGTCTCTGGATTACTAGCCCAGTAACTATCACTGTGCCACTCCTAAACTGTGCTATTGTAATAAGTCTTAGGAGGCAGAAACCCCGTCACCAATATCCCTTTATTTACAATTCCAACAGCAGTACACAGAGTGCTATCAGGCAGCAGCCTACCTTCGGGAATGCCAGAGGAACTGATACTCCCCATTAAATAACAGGAAAAGACTCCCTGATTGGCCCATCAATTGATTCTTTAATCATGTCTACACTTCCCACTGCCTCGGAAAAGCAGCCAGCATAATTAAGGACCCCACGCACCCTGGACATTCTCTCTTCCACAGGGAAAAAGATACAAAAGTCTGAGGTCACATATCAACCGACTCGAGAACAGTTTCTTTCCTGCTGCTATCAGACTTTTGAATGGACTTACCTTGCATTAAGTTGATCTTTCTCTACACCCTAGCTATGACTGTAACACTACATTCTGCACTCTCTCATTTCCTTCTCTATGAATGGTATGCTTTGTCTGGATAGCACGCAAGAAACAATACTTTTCACTGTATACTAATACATGTGACAATAATAAATCAAATCAAAAATATTCCAATGGGGCAACCTCAATGGCCTGATTGAAGTCATTACTGTTATACTGATGATTTTAACTGATTGTTATTCAAAGGGAGAGTACTAATGCCCAACCGCCCACCACAGACATTTCTGGTTAGTCGAACAAGATGGCTCCTCCTCCTCCTGACATGATTTTGCTTCATTCACGCCGTTCAGTGTTAGATGAACTCTGTGACTCTCACCCCACAGGATAGTAATCACCATTGGTGAATTAAGCATCCATCTCATTGATGTAAATCAGCACAGCTGACTATCTCTTCCCCTCACACCTAAAGTTTTTTATTAGTGTCACAAGCAGGCTTACATTTACACCGCAATGAAGTTACTGTGAAAATCCCCTAGTTGCCACACTCCAGCGCCTGTTCAGGTACACTGAGGGAGAATTTAGCATGGCCAATGCACCTAACCAGCACATTTTTCGGGCTGTGAGAGGAAACCGGAGCACCCGGAGGAAACCCACGCAGACATGGGGAGAACGTGCAGACTCCGCACAGAGAGTGACCCAAGCCAGGAATCGAACCTGTGTCCCTGGTGCTGTGAGGCAGCAGTGCTAACCACTGTGCGACCGTGCTGCCCCAGCACTCTGACCCCTGAATCAGAAGGTCCTGGGCAGTTACTCGAGCGACAAATTTAGGTTGGTGCTCCAGTGTCAGTGTTGAGGGAGTGCTGCACTGTCGGAGGTTCTGTCTTTCGAATCAGAAGTTACACCATGGTGGGGTGATAAATGATATGAAAGCTCCCAGGCTACTTTTGAATCAAGAGAAGGGGTGTTGTGCCCTGTGTCAGTTCCAGTGATCATCCAGTGGTTGTGGGATCTTGCTGTGTACAAATCGATGCTGGCCGCTTTCCCGACAACAGGGGTTACAGTTTAAAAGTATTGAATGGCTGTGAGTTGTTTAGAGAATTCGCAAACTCCATCTCCAACTCCTTACCTTGGTTTCGTCTTAATCGGTTTTGTGATAACAATCCTCTCGCTTTTTTCACAAGTTCTTCCCTGGTCTTTTCGAGGCATTTTCTCTCTTGTTTTGTCACGTTAATCTCTGCAATGAGCTGCTCCTCTTTAAATAAAAAGCTCAACATGAAGCTCAGAATATTATCACACACTTTGAGAATGAGAAAATGCAAAATACTTGGACCAATATCATTCATTAGTGGGGTAAATGCATGGGGTTACGGGGATAGGACGGGAGGTAGGCCTGGGAAAGATGCTCTGTTGGAGAATCGGTGCAGACTCAAAGGGCCGAATAGCCTCCTTCCGCACTGTAGGGATTCTATGATTCTACATTGAGCCATACATCACTGAAAAGCTTCAAAGTCCACACAAGAGTGTCGCCGAGCCTGTCGTTAGGTTCAAACCAAGGGATCTCCCCAAAGAGGAAAGGTCCAATTGGTCCAACAGGTTAGTCATTTTGTGAAAGAATAACACAGAGTCATAGAGGTTTACAGCATGGAAACAGGTCTTTCGGCCCAACTTGTCCATGCCGCCCTTTTGTTTTTTAAAAAAACCCTAAGCTAATCCCAATTGCCCGCATTTGGCCCATATCCCTCTATACCCATCGTACCCATGTAACTATCTAAATGCTTTTAAAAAGACAAAATTGTACCCGCCTCTACTACCACCCCTGGCAGCTTGTTCCAGACACCACCCTCTGTGTGAAAAAATTGCCCCTTTGGACACGATTGTATCTCTCCCCTGAGTAACAAGGGAGAGAGTAGGGCCTCTTAAGGATCAACAAGGTAATCTATGTGCGGATCCACAAGAGATGGGTGAGATCCTAAAAGAATATTTCTCATCAGTATTTACTGTTGAGAAAAGCATCGATGTTAGGGAACTTGGGGAAATAAATATTGATGTCCTGAGGAGTGTACATGTTGCAGAGAAGGAGGTGCTGGAAGTCTTAAAGTGCATCAAGGTAGATAAATCCCTGGCACCTGATGAAGTGTATCCCAGGACATTGTGGGAGGCTAGGGAGGAAATTGCGGGGCCCCGAGCAGAGATATTTGAATCATCGATTGTCACGGGTGAGATGCCTGAAGATTGGAGAGTGGCAAATGTTGTGCCTGTGTTTAAAAAGGGCTGCAGGGAAAAGCCTGGGAACTACAGGCCAGTGAGCCTCACATCTGTGGTGGGTAAATTGTTGGAAGGTATTTTGAGAGACAGGATCTACAGGCATTTAGAGACGCAAGGACTGATTAGAGACAGTCAGCATCATGGCTTTGTGAGTGGAAAATCATGTCTCACAAATTTGATTGAGTTTTTTGAAGGGGTAACCAAGAAGGTAGATGAGGGCAGTGCAGTTGATGTTGTCTACATGGACTTTAGCAAGGCCTTTGACAAGGTACCACATGGTAGGTTGTTGCATAAAGTTAAATCTCACGGGATCCAGGGGGAGGTGTCTAAATGGATACAAAATTGGCTTCTTGACAGAAGTCAGAGGATGGTTGTAGAGAGTTGCTTTTCAAACTGGAGGCCTGTGACCAGCGGTGTGTCTCAGGGATCAGTGCTGGGCCCACTGTTATTTGTCATTTATATTAATGATTTGGATGAGAATATAGGGGGCATGGTTAGGAAGTTTCCAGATGACACCAAGATTGGTGGCATGGTGGACAGTGAGGAAGGTTATCTCCAATTGATCAATTGGGCCAGTGGGCTGACGACTGGCAGATGGAGTTTAATTTAGACAAATGCGAGGTAATGCATTTTGGTAGATTGAACCAGGGCAGGACTTACTCAGTTAATGGTAGGGCATTGGGGAGAGTTACAGAACAAAGAGATCTAGGGGTACATGTTCATAGTTCCTTGAAAGTGGAGTCACAGGTGGACAGAGTGGTGAAGAAGGCATTCGGCATGCTTGGTTTCATTGATCAGAACATTGAATACAAGAGTTGGGACGTCTTGTTGAAGTTGTACAAGACATTGGTAAGGCAACACTTGGAATACTGTGTGCAATTCTGGTCACCCTATTATAGAAAGGATATTATTAAACTAGAAGGTGTGCAGAAAATATTTACTAGGATGCTACTGGGACTTGATGGATTGAGTTATAAGGAGAGGCTGAATAGACTGGGACGTTTTTCTCTGGAGCGTAGGAGGCTGAGGGGTGACCTTATAGAGGTCTATAAAATAATGAGGGGCATAGACAAGGTAGATAGTCAATATCTTTTCCCAAAGGTAGGGGAGTCTAAAACTAGAGAGCATAGGTTTAAGGTGAGAGGGAAGAGATACAAAAGTGGCCAGAGGGGCAATTTTTTCATACAGAGAACATAATAAGGATATAAGAAATAGGAGCAGGAGCAGGCCATCTGGCCCCTCAAGCCTGCTCCGCCATTCAATAAGATCATGGCTGATCTGATAGTGGGTTCAGTTCCACTTACCCGCCCGCTCCCCATCACCCTTAATTCCCTTAATGGTTAAGAGGGTGTTGAGTGTCTGGAACAAGCTGCCAGAGGTAGTAGTAGAGGCGAGTACAATTTTATCTTTTAAAAAACATTTAGATAGTTACATGGGTATGATGGGTATAGAGGGATATGGGCCAAATGCGGGCAATTGGGATTAGCTTAGGGGTTTTTAAAAAAATAAGGGCGGCATGTACAAGTTGGGCTGAAGGGCCTGTTTCCATGCTGTAAGCCTCAATGACTTTATGACTCTCACCTTAAACCTATGCTCTCTGGTTTTAGACTCTCCTACCCTTGGGAAAAGATATTGACTTGCTGATCTGTGCCCCTCATTATTTTATAGACCTCTATAAGGTCACCCCTCAGCCTCCTACGCTCCAGAGAAAAAGGTCCCAGTCTATCCAGCCTCTCCTTATAACTCAATCCATCAAGTCCCGGTAGCATCCTAGTAAATCTTTTCTGTACTCTTTCTAATTTAATAATATCCTTTCTATAATAGGATGACCAGAATTGCACACAGTATTCCAAGTGTGGCCTTACCAATGTCGTGTACAACTTCAACAAGACATTCCAACTCCTGTATTCAATGTTCTGACCGATGAAACCAAGCATGCCGAATGCCTTCTTCACCACTCTGTCCACCTGTGACTCCACTTTCAAGGAGATATGAACATATACCCCTAGATCTCTTTGTTCTGTAACTCTCCCCAACGCCCTACCATTAACTGAGTAAGTCCTGCCCTGGTTCAATCTACCAAAATGCATCACCTCGCATTTGTCTAAATTAAACTCCATCTGCCAGTCGTCAGCCCACTGGCCCAATTGATTAAGATCCCGTTGCAATTGGAGATAACTTTCTTCACTGTCCACTATGCCACCAATCTTAGTGTCATGTTCAAACTTACTTACCATGCCTCCTATATTCTCATCCAAATCATTAATATAAATGACAAATAACAGTGGACCCAGCACTGATCCCTGAGGCACACCGCTGGTCACAGGTCGACAGTTTGAAAAACAATTCTCTACAACAACCCTCTGGCTTCTGTCAAGAAGCCAATTTTGTATCCATTTAGATACCTCATCCTGGATCCCGTGAGATTTAACTTTATGCAACAACCTACCATGCGGTACCTTGTCAAAGGCCTTGCCAAAGTCCATGTAGACAACATCAACTGCACTGCCCTCATCTACCTTCTTGGTTACCCCTTCAACAACCTCAATCAAATTTGTGAGACATGATTTTCCACTCACAAAGCCATGCTGACTGTCCCTAATCAGTCCTTGCGTCTCTAAATGCCTGTAGATCCTGTCTCTCAAAATACCTTCCAACAATTTACCCACCACAGATGTGAGGCTCACTGGCCTGTAGATCCCAGGCTTTTCCCTGCAGCCCTTTTTAAACAAAGGCACAACATTTGCCACTCTCCAATCTTCAGGCCCCTCACCTGTGATTATCGATGATTCAAATATCTCGGCTCGGGGACCCGCAATTTCCTCCCTAACCTCCCACAACGTCCTGGGATATACCTCATCAGGTCCCGGGGATTTATTATCTTGATGCGCTTTACGACTTACAGCATCTCCTTCTCTGTAATATGTACACTCCTCAAGACATCGCCTTCTCACCGTGTCCCTGAAACATGTAGTTCAATGGCGCGGTGGCACAGTGGTTAGCACTGCTGCCTCATAGCGCCAGGAACCCGGATTCAATTCCCGGCTTGGGTCACTGTCTGTGTAGAGTTTGCATGTTCTCCCCGTGTCTGCATGGGTTTCCTCCGGGGGCTCCGGTTTACTCCCATAGTGCAAAGATGTGCGAGTTAGGTGGATTGGCCATGCTAAATTACCCCTCAGTATCAGGGGGACTAGAAGGGTAAATACATGGGGTTACAGGGATAGGTCCTGGGTGGGATTGTTGTCGGTGCAGGTTCGATAGGCCAAATGGCCTCCTTCTGCACTAGGGATTCTATGATTCTATGGTAGCATCGTGGTAATGACACCAGACGAATACCCCAGAGGCCCAGGCTCAATCTCTTAGGACTCGAGGGTCATGTCCCACCATGGCAGCTGGTAAATCTCAATTAATAAATCTGGAATATAAAATTGGTAATGGTGACCATGGCAACTACCCATCTGGTTCACTAATGCCCTTTAGGGAAGGAAATCTGCCGTCCTTCCCCGGTCTGGCCTACACGTGGAATTTTACCTTTTCGCAGTCGTGTGGCAGTGGGCAGGAAAAGAGGTGTGACTAAGACCATAGGAGATAGGGACAGGAGGAGGCCATTCAGCCCCTCGAACCTGCTCTGCCATTGAATAGGATCATGGCTGATCCAACATTCCCCTTGCTCACTTTCCTGCCCCTTCCCCAGAACCCTTGATTCTATCACTAATCAAAATCTATCTATCTTAGTCCTAAATATGCACAATGCCACAGAGTTTTGGGGACAGAGTCAATGAGTTCCAAAGAGTCACAACCCTCAGAGAAGAAATTCCTCCTCACCTCAGTCTTAAATTGGCGGCCCTTTATTCTGAGACTATCCCTTCTGGTCCTAGACTCTCCCATGAGGAGGAACTCTCAGCATTTAACCTGTCAAGACCCTTAACAATCCTATGTGCTTCAATGAGGTCACCTCTCGTTCTTCTAAACTCCAATGAGTCCCAACCTGTTTAACCTTTCCTCATCAGACAATCCCTCCACATCAGGGATCATCCTGGTGAGCCTTCTCTGAACTGCCTCCAAAGAAATAAAATCTTTCCATAAATAAGGGAACCAAAACGGCTCCCATTGTTCCAGGTCTGGTCTCGCCAGTACCTTGTACAGTTGCAGCAAGATTTCCTGACTCTTATACTTCAACCCCCCCCTGAAATTAAGGTCAACGGTGGTTTTCTCTGGCGTACTAATGGAACATATTGCAAAAAGCTTAAAGGGGTGTGCCCCTCCACATCACCCACCCCACCAACAGCTTGGTATTTTACAGATTGGGGTGCTATTTTTTAACCTGCACTAGAGTGCCAGGGTACAGTCCCTTGGCAGTGCCCAGCCATGACCCTCGTCCCTCTGAGGGAATATGGTCACCTGAGCTCCTCTGGGATGTCTGCTCGCCTGGTTCACGCTGTGGGAGACTTTCCGCAGTTCACGCCAGTGTGCTCCCACGTAAATGTGACTGGATTAGCTCACGGGGTGCGGGGTGGGGGGAATGGCTTATCGGGTGTAGAGGCCTGATAATGAAATTCAAATTTATTACAATGGTATCACATCAGAATTCCCGTTATGTTGCTGTCGGGGCGCCGGGGGGTGCAGTGGATAATCGCAGCGAGATTTCCTGCCTGTGTAAATCACGGTTTGGGCCTCTCGTGAGATTTTCCACTCCCGTCACCAAACCCGCCGGATAGGAACAGGGTGGAAAGTCCTGGCCCACATATAACTCCAGGCCCAAGCAATGTGATTGATTCTTAATCCTCCTGAGATGGCCCAGCAAGCTACTCTCAGTTTAAGGGCAACGATTCTATCTTCTCCCCAGAAGCCAGTCTGCTGAGGTCTTATCGTTTACCCAATGTGGGAACTGAGCAGTGGGAACTGAGCGTCTCCATCAGGTTCCACGTGAAAAACAAGCTTTGGACAACATTTTGCAGCTTCCTCACTTCCTCCATCCTCCCGCGCCTCACAACCGAGAGGATTGATTAGAGCTTTGGGCCATCGGTCCATCAATTTATTTCTCTAACAAAATGAAGCTAGCATCGCTGGTCTTACACCAACTACTTACTGTCTGTTGGAGCTGATTCAAGCTGTGGCTTTAGATTGAAAGTTGGTAGAGGTGGTGGAGGAGGAAGGGAATAATGCTTTGTAACCGGAGGTGTCATTGGTGAATAGCCATCGCTCTGTACCTAAGTAGCAAAAACAAACACAGGTGAAAATTTACAATGGGGAGTACAGAATTCATTGTGTTCCTTTCATACAATCGGCAGGGGGGGTGCGGGGTGGGGGGGGGGGGGCGCTGGATGGCATTAATTACCCATCCCTAATTACCCCTTGAGAAGGTGGTGGTGAGCACCTTCTTGAACCACTGCAGTGCATGTGATGTAGGTACACCCACAGTGCAGTTCGGGAGGGAGTTCCACGATTTTGATCCAGTGACAGTGAAGGAATGGCTGATATGTTTCCAAGTCAGGGTGGTGAGTGGCTTGGCGGGGAACCTCCAGGTGGTGGTGTTCCCAGGTATCTGCTGCCCTTATCCTACTAGATGGTGGTGATCGCGGGTTTGGAAGGTCAAAGAAGCCTTGGTGTGTTGCCTCAGTGCATCTTTGAGATGGTGCACACTGCTGCCACTGTGCGTCGGTGACGGAGGAAGTGGATGCTTGTGATATTGCATCGGCTGCTTATTCCTGGATGGTGTAAAGCCTCGATAAAATGATGAGGGAATTAAACAATTCGAAGAGAGCAGCTCTGAAAAAGAGTCATAAGGACATGAAACATTGGCCCTGGTTTTACCGGCATGGTTGCCCGAGGCTCGTAGGATCGCGCCCGAGGTTAACAGGGAATGCCGCTCTGCAAGCCGCGCCCGCCCCGGTTTCAGGGCAGCTGTGTCAGTAAAATCAGGGCTATTAAAGCTGTTTCTCTCTCGACAGACGCTGCCAGTCCTGCTGAGATTTTCCAGCATTTTCTGTGTTTATTTCAGATTACCAGCATCCGCAGTATTTTGCTTTTATTTCAGAAGAGGACAATCCAGTTTTGTACATTACCAGAAACATATTCAGTGCCCGATTGTTTTTTTGTCCGGCATTGAAAGACTCTGGAGCTTTATTTACTTGCTGGCTGTAATGCAGAATTGGAACAGTTCTTGAACTGGAGCGTTGAGACAATTGTGGAACCAAATCCATCAAGAACAAATAGAAATTGATCAATAGTGAGTTTCTCAAAGATTCTCACCTCTTCTTTCTCTGATTTTCGTAATATTCCAAGTCTCTCTCGTCCAGTGATTCTGGTATCCCTGAATCCCTTGTGCTATTGCTCGGAATTCTGCTTTCTTTTGAAACCAAACTGATGTCCCTCTGCGCAACCCCCATGGCAGCAGCTTCTGCAAAAAAAATAAAAGTCACTTACAACAACAGAACTGGGTAAATGTGTTTGTACAATTACTTAGCTTCTCTTTCTCAGTTTGTCAGGAGCAGTGTGTTTGAATTGACTGGATTCTCATCTCTGAGACAATCCGAAATCCTCCGCACATAATCCAGGCTCCTGATTCACTGCAGTGCTCAGTTTTGGCCTCTGGTCACTGTCTATGTGGAGTTTGCACGTTCTCCCCATGTCTGCGTGGGTTTCCTCCGGGTGCTCCGGTTTCCTCCCACAATCCAAAGATGTGCAGGTTAGATTGATTGGGCATGATAAATTGTCCCTTAGTGTCAAGGGATTAGTAGGGTAAATACATGGGGTTATGTGGACACGGCCTGGGTGGGATTGTTATTGGTGCAGGCTTGATGGGCTGAATGGCCTCTTTCTGCACTGTAGGGATTCTATGAGTGGGGGAGGGGGATCTCAGAGACTTATAAAATTCTAACAGGTCTAGACAGGGTAGATGCAGGGAGGATGTTCCCGATGGTGGGGGAATCCAGAACCAGGGGTCACAGTTTGAGGATTCGGGGTAGACCATTTAGGATGGAGATGAGGAGACATTTCTTCACCCAAAGAGTGGTGAGCCTGTGGAATTCATTGCCACAGGAAGTAGTTGATGCCAAAACATTGAATGTATTCAAGCTGCGGCTGGATATAGCACTTGGGGCGAATGGGATCAAAGGTTATGGGGAGACAGCAGGATTAGGCTACTGAGTTGGATGATCAGCCGTGATCGTGATGAATGGTGGAGCAGGTTCGAAGGGCCGAATGGCCTCCTCCTGCTCCTATTTACAATGTTTCTATGTTGTGAAAAATGGCCTCCAACTGTGCCTAAGATTTCTATTAATCTCCAACTCAAGAACCTTTCTTTCCCTGGCACACCCGATGCTCCTGCTGTTGCTTCCTGAGTATTTTCTGATTGGACTGTCTTGTGTTCTGAAGGGATTTGCTGGGTGTCTCCTGCTCCCAGCGGTTACTTAAATTTGGACTCCTTGTACTCTGGATGTCCTGTGAGAAACCGCTGGCTTTAAATTCCCTGGAGTCAGTGATTCGGCCCAGATCTGGGCTTCTCTGATGGAGAGGAGTTATGTCGGGGCTCCTGGTGCGGTGAGCTTGTTGTGGAAAATCATCGGCTTTACAATCCCTTGGCTTTGCATTCTCCTCATGGTTTGTATTCTGCGGCCTGTCATATGACAGGCAGTCGCTGTGTACGTCAGGACTCTTAGCAACATGAGCTTGGGAGGAACGACCAGAAGATTTCAATTCTCCTGAAGACTCATTCTCATCCAGGCCTCTATCTCTCGGTCTTGGGTGGGGTGCGTACGTTCCAAAATCGTCTGCAGGGAGTGGTTGACCTTTGGGTGTGAATGTGTGATGCGGATGTCTCCTGCCAGCACCGGGTAACAAGTAGAGTTCAGGTTGGGGAGCCTAAGAAAGAATAGTGGGTTCCAATTAGATCCAGAGAAAGATTCAAACAAAGGATATTGCTGAATTATAATTCCATTACTGATAACAGGTCTACTCACATAGGGAGGGGCAAAAGATTTCACTTTGAGTTCCAATTCTTGCTTTGCCCGGACCTGAAAAGATGGTTTCGAAGTTATTATAAAAATGAGGTGCCATCAATAGAAACATAGAAGATAGGAGCAGGAGGAGGCCATTCGGCCCTTCGAGCCTGCTCCGCCATTCATCACGATCATGGCTGATCATCCAACTCAGTAGCCTGATCCTGCTTTCTCCCCATAACCTTTGATCCCATTCACCCCAAGTGCTATATCCAGCCGCCTCTTGAATACATTCAATGTTTTGGCATCAACTACTTCCTGTGGTAATGAATTCCACAGGCTCACCACTCTTTGGGTGAAGAAATGTCTCCTCACCTCCGTCCTAAATGGTCTACCCCGAATCCTCAGACTGTGACCCCTGGTTTTGGACTCCCCCACCATGGGGAACATCCTCCCTGCATCTACCCTGTCTAGTCCTGTTAGAATTTTATAAGTCTCTATGAGATTCCCCCCTCATTTGCCTGAACTCCAGCGAAAACAATCCTAACCTAGTCAATCTCTCCTCGGACATCAGTCCCGCCATCCCCGGAATCAGCCTGGTAAACCTTCGCTGCACTCCCTCGAGAGCAAGAACATCCTTCCTCAGAAAAGCAGACCAAAACTGCACACAATACTCTAGGTGTGGCCTCACCAAGGCCCTGTATAATTGCAACAACACATCCCTGCTCCTGTACTCGAAACCTCTCACAATGAGGGCCAACATACCATTTGCCTTCTTTACCGCCTGCTGCACCTGCATGCTTACCTTCAGTGACTGGTGCACAAGGACACAAGATGCCAATGCTTTAGAAGCAGTTCAGAGCAGGTTCACTCGACTAATAACAGGAATGGGCGGGTTGTCTAATGAGGAAAGGTTGGACGGGTCAGACTTATGTCCACAGTTTAGAAGAGCGAGAAGTGACTTGATCAAAAGCTTTTTAATATGCGGAGGGGTATTGACAGGGTGGATGTGGAGAGAATGTTTCCTCTTGTCAGAGAATCTACAAGTAGAATTCTCCAACCTCGCCCATGGCTGGGATTCTCCAGTCCCACTGCAGTGAATGAAGTCTTGGGGGCTGAGCGCCAAATTCTCCGGTCTCGTTGGCAGTGGTGGTGGGGTGAATGAGATCAGAGAATCCCGGTCACAGTTTAGAAATAAGGGATGACTCATTTAAAACGGAGATGAGGAGAATTTGTTTTTCTCTCTCTGAGAGTCGCAAGTCTCTGGAACACGCTTCCTCCAAAGGCAGTGGGCGCAGAGTCTTTGGGGGCAATCTTATTGACTCGTCATGCCGGCTGATGGGCAGACGAGCGGTGAAAAATCGGGTTCGCACCAGATCGGTGCAATTGCGCCCTCTGGTGCGAGCAGCCGGCTTTCCGGTAAGCTGAGGCCCTGCCCCCTCCAATCAGACATGATCATACTAAGTAGTGGAGCAGGCTCGAGGGGCCAAGTGGCCTATTCCAGCTCCTAATTTGTACATTCGCATGTATTGTTCAGTACTGCAATGTTTTAACACGTAGACATGAATCAGTAGTATGTTCCATAAGGAAGGCAAAATGTGCACTTAATGTATATATATGTATCTTTTACACAGTAAAACATCCAAAGGTGCTTCCCGCGAGAATTATGAAACAAAACGTGAATTTCAAACCATGTAAGGAAATGTCAGAACAGGTGAAGAAATGTTTGGTCAGAAAAGTAGACTTTAAAGGATTAAAGAGAGATTTCACGAGAGTATTTCAGAGTTTAAAACCCTGACACAGCCACAGCAA
Source organism: Mustelus asterias (assembly GCF_964213995.1). Taxonomy (NCBI): domain Eukaryota; kingdom Metazoa; phylum Chordata; class Chondrichthyes; order Carcharhiniformes; family Triakidae; genus Mustelus; species Mustelus asterias. The sequence goes on along the minus strand of NC_135808.1, from coordinate 133,336,132 downwards.
TGAAAATCAGGGATATGCAAGAGGCCAGAATTGGAGGGAACAGAGACCTCAGCAATATCATGTGGTTAAAGTTACACTCATCAGGACAAATGCAAGAACACCAAATTTCAAACAGTCACAACAATTTATACTGCAGGGAAAAGGTGCTGATTGGTTTTGCATGTCAGTTCTGATTGGCTGAGGTGTTGCCATGGAGAAAGCAACGGGAAGTTATTGGCTCCTCAGGTTCCTGGGTAATTCTAAAATGTGCAAAGCTGGGACATATTCCTTCTACTTGGATGAATGTATGTATATCTCAACCAATCAGAGTCAACTTGTCAACCAATCAGCACCATTTTCCCCTGAGGAGTTGTGAATGGTGTTGAACATTGTGCAATCATCAGTGAACAGCTCACTTCTGATGGAGGGAAAGTCATTGATGAAGCAGCTGAAGATGGTCGGACACTAACCTGAGGAACTGCAGTGATGCCCCCAAACTGAAACAACTGACCTCCAACCACCAGATATGACTCCAACCAGTGGAGGATTTTCCCCCTGATTCCCATTGACTCCAGTTTTGTTGTAGAGTCATAGAGGTTTACAGCGTGGAAACAGGCCCTTCGGCCCAACTTGTCCATGCCGCCCTTTTTTTTAAACCCCTAAGCTCATCCCAATTGCCCTCATTTGGCCCATATCCCTCTATACCCATCTTACCCATGTAATTGTCTAAATGCTTTTTAAAAGACAAAATTGTACCCGCCTCTACTACTACCTCTGGCAGCTTGTTCCAGACACTCACCACCCTCTGTGTGAAAAAATTGGCCCTCTGGACCTTTTTGTATTTCTCCCCTCTCACCTTAAACCTATGCCCTCTCGTTTTCGACTCCCCTACCATTGGGAAAAGATATTGACTATCTAGCTGATCTATGCCCCTCATTATTTTATAGACCTCTATAAGATCACCCCTCAGCCTTCTACGCTCCAGAGAAAAAAGTCCCCAGTCTATCCAGCCTCTCCTTATAACTCAATCCATCAAGTCCCAGTAGCATCCGAGTAAATCTTTTCTGCACTCTTTCTAGTTTAATAATATCTTTTCTATAGTAGGTGACCAGAACTGTACACAGTGTTCCAAGCGTGGCCTTACCAATGTCTTGTACAACTTCAACAAGACTGTTGTTTGATGAGGAAGGGCTGGGGGCGCTGCTGAGGGAAGTAAAGGGCTGCAGAGGGGCAGAAGAACCCTGAATGTAGATGGCTCACAAGAGCTGTCCATCAGCTCCACTGGATGAATGGTCAGGTTCACCAGAGAGGTAGTGCCTCGTGGGGCAGTGTGGGGATTGCAATGATTTCACTCCACGTGGCACAGACTCCAGCAACGCAGCAGAGGGAGATTCTCAGGACAATCACTGTGAAGGTTATTGTCCCCACACAGGCAGCTGCAGACTGCACAGCACCCAGTCACTGCAGCAGGGAAAACAAAATGCGTAGAGGCAAAAGATCTTTAGTTTACAAAAGGTGTCAGCATAGGCTTGATGGGCTGAAGGGCCTGTTCCTGTGCTGTACTGTTCTTTGTTCTTTGATAATGGGATTTGTACCTGTGCCACTACAGCATTAGCCCAGGCCTCTGGAATACTTTGCAGTGACATTACTCCACCAGTAACTGACAGTCATTGTTGCAACTCGGGTAACATTGAAAGGTGTGTTTAAGGTTGCTAGATTTATTAATTGAATTTAAGCTACAAGCTATGAGAGACACAGATAGAATGGATAGTCAAAGTCTTTTTCCCAGGATAGGAATGATATAGGTGTAATGTAAAAGGGGGAATGTTTAAAGGAGATGTGAGAGGCAGGATTTTTACACAGAGGGAGGTAAATGCCCTTATCACCCCGTGTAAAAATCCTGCCTCTCACACCTCCTTTAAACTTCCTCCCTTTTACTTGAAACCTGTCTCCCCTTGTAATTGACATTTCTACCCTGGGAAAAAGACTCTGGCTATTCATTCTGTCCGTGTCTCTCACAGCTGGTAGCTTAAATTCAATTCATAAATCTACCATCTAAAGCTTGTCTAAACCTGGCCATGAAAATATAATTTTCTGTTGTTAAAAGCCCATCTGGTTCACTAATGTCCTTTAGGGAAAGAAATCTGCCGTCCTTACCCAGTCTGGCAATGTGGTTGATTCTTAACTGTCCCCCTAAACAAAACCACTCAGTTCAGGGGCAATTAGGGGTGGGCAATAAATTCTGGCTCAATCAGCGACACCCACATCCCATGAAACAATTTTTAAAAATCCTTTATCATTTTTTGTTCCTCCAAATAATAGGGTTCACAGTGTTATAATAATCCTTACAGTGCAGAAGAAAGCCATTCGGCCCGTCGAGCTAATCCCCTGACACTAAAGGACAATTTAGCATGGCCAATCAACCTAACCCACACATCTTTGGATTGTGGGAGGAAACCGGGGCATCCGGAGGAAACCCACGCAGACACGGGGAGAACGTGCAGATTCCGCACAGACTGTGATCTGAGGCCGGAATCGAACCTAGGTCTCTGGCACTGTGAGGCAGCAGTGCTAACCACTGTGCCACCCTAAAGTCACAAATAGATTAAACATGCAATGATACTTAAACAGGTAACAGCAGCATATAAGGCAGAAAGGTTTTTTTTATTCATTCAAGGTGTGGATTTCACTGGCTATGCCAGCATTAACTGCCCATCCCTAACTGCCCTTGAGAAAAGGGTTCTCTGAGAGTTGAGAAGGGGCTCGAAGGGCTGAATGGCCTCCTCCAGTTCCTATTTATCTTATTTGGCCTCCGAGAAGATTCAATGGGATCTCTCCACTGACGTAGAACTGGTGCTGGTGATGTCCATGATCAAACCTGGGATGCTGCTGCCATCCAGTGGCTTGTCTGAAAACTGCAGTTGTAAAGAATTCCACATTAAACCAGAGATGAAACTGTTCATCCATTTGAACAAAATCCCCGAATGTTCTTCACCCTGAACGGCAAGATCGGATCCTCAAATTTGCTGCCTGTATAATTAAGTCAGGTAATCCAGGGGAATCAGGTTAATCTGCTTTAACAGTTTCCAGGTTTCCTGGCCTGAATCATCTCCTTTACCCAAGGGGTGCCCGACCACTCAATCCCAACAGGACAGTCTGTAAGCGTCTTCCTTCAACAGAAGCCCTTGTACCCAACGAGCATCAACTTCCTCTGTTTGACTGTGTGATGACTCAGGAAGCCTGACCAGAAAGTAACATAGTTTGGACGGGGTGTACAGGTACACAGGTCACTGAAACTGGCTACGGAGGTGGAGAAGGTAGTCAAGAAGGCATGCAGCATGCTTGCCTTCATCGGCCGGGGCATTGAGTTTAAAAATTGGCAAGTCATGTTGCAGCTTTATAGAACCTTAGGCCGCACTTGGAATATAGTGTTCCATTCTGGTCGCCACACTACCAGAAGGATGTGGAGGCTTTGGAGAAGGTACAGAAAAGATTTACCAGGATGTTGCCTGGCATGGAGGGTATTAGCTATGAGGAGAGGTTGGAGAAACTTGGTTTGTTCTCACTAGAACGACGGAGGTTGAGGGGCGACCTGATAGAAGTCTACAAGATTATGAGAGGCATGGACAGAGTGGATAGTCAGAAGCTTTTTTCCAGGGTGGAAGAGTCAATTACTAGGGGTTATAGGTTTAAGGTGCGAGGGGCAAGGTTTAAAGGAGATGTACGAGGCAAGTTCTTTTTACACACAGGGTGGTGGGTGCCTGGAACTCGCTGCCGGGGGAAGGTAGTGGAAGCAGATACGACAGTGAGTTTTAAGGAGCGTCTGGACAAATATATGAATAGGATGGGAATGGAGGGATATGGTCTCCAGAAGAGTAGGGGGTTTTAGTTCAGTCGGGCAGCATGGTCGGTGCAGGCTTGGAGGGCCGAAGGGCCTGTTCCTGTGCTGTAATTTTCTTTGTTCTTTCTTTGTTCTAAAACCACTAGTGTGGAAGCCTGACCAGAAAGTAACTTAGTTGGTTATAGAATGCAAAGTAAAACCACTAGTGTGCTATACGCACTCTGGTCCCTGCTGGGGCTACAGTTCAGCAGGCCCAGTTCTGGGCCTGCCTTATAAAAGGTTCAGGTAATGAGTTCCAGCCATTGCCTGTTACCAGGGGGACCCATACTCAATGAGCTCCATGGGGAGGTCAGTCAGTGATTTCCCCATGGATCTCAGGGGGGTTATCACAGACTGAACACTCCTTGCAAGTATAAGTACAATTTTCAGTTTATGATACTGAACCTGCTACTCACAGTCTGCTCTTCCCTACACTGCGGCTGATCAGCTGCAGGCTGGGCTACCCGTGTTCACAAAAGTATTGACCCAGAATCTATCCAATTCTCTGCTTGACTTTCACTTTGAACATTCAGTTCTTGACTGCAACAGTTTTCCAGTAAAGCTCAATGCAAACCTCAGAAACCCGTACCTCTGCTTCTTGTCTTCTCTAACTTTCTGGATTCACTGAGTGTAACAGTTTTAGATCAGGGCCTTCACTTTCTTTGCTGCTTTCTCTCACTTCAGGTTTGGACAGAGGTTATGCTGCTCTCCCCCCAGACGGCCTAGTTGCATTATCGCAATACTATTAATCCAGAAACTCAGCTAATATTCTGGGGACCCGGGTTCGAATCCCGCCGCGGCAGATGGTGGAATTTGAATTCAGTAAAAATCTCAAATTAAGAATTTACTGAGGATCATGAAACCATTGTCGGAAAAACCCATCTGATCATTGATGTCCTTTAGGAAGGAAATCTGTCGTCCTTACCCGGCCTGGCCTACATGTGACTCCAGAGGCACAGCAATGTGGTTTAATCTCAACAGCCCTAACTACAGGTTAGGTGGATTGGCCATGCTAAATTGCCCCTTGGTGACCAAAGATGTGTAGGTTTGGGGAATTAGCAGGGTAAACATGTGGGGATGGAGCCTAGTTAAGATGCTTTGTTGGAGAATCGATGCAGACTCGATGGGCCGAATGGCCTCCTTCTTCGCCAGAGGGATTCTATGATCTTCGGAGCAGCAGAGGTGAAAAAAGCCAGAGCTTCAGAAATCTCACAGCATTGTGATCGCACAAACATTTAGTCATCAAGTGACTCACCCTGTGTCCCCCACAAGTAGGTGAGGCTGAACAGTGCTGACAGAGTTTACACACAATATTAACTCTAGTGCTATAGTGACATCTCATAAACCACTAAAGACAAAAGCTCTCTCATTTGGTGCATGCCTTTACATGTCCTGGAGTTCACATTACAACTCTTCGCTGATAATCTTGTACAAGATTACACAATGCTGCAACTCACTTCTTAAAGATTTGAAATCCTCAGGGGTTACAGTTATATATAACCTCTTGTTTCTAATCATATGTGAGTGTGGAAGAAAACAGCCTGGCTTTAAGGTAGAGAGAGGGGACAGTGTAACCTCAATGCTCACAAGAACCATTTCCACGTTAAAATCGCTGAGCTCAGAAAGCACTTTCACACCACAGTGAGTTCATTCCACAATGGCCATTCTGGCAGTCCTTTCACACAGCAAGATCCCAGAAAGATCAAAGTGAATAAATAGTTTCTGATGGTTTAAAGTTTATTTATTAGTGTCACAAGCAGGCTTACATTAACACTGCAATGAAGTTACTGTGAAATTCCCCGAGTCGCCACACTCCGGCGCCTGTTCGGGTCAATGCATCTAACCAGCACGTCTTTCGGACTGTGGGAGGAAACCGGAGCACCCGGACTCACACAGACATGGGGAGAACGTGCAGACTCCGCACAGACAGTGACCCAAGCTGGGAATCGAACCGGGGTCCCTGGCGCTGTGAAGCAGCAGTGCTAACCACTGTGCCACTGATTTCGGATTATCACTGACCGGGACACTGGGGCCATCGGTGTGTGCACCAATCAGAGAGTCAGACAGACTTTGAGGGTGATGCTGGCAACAAAACTTAAATTGGGAGGATTTTTAAACTTTAAAATACAAATGTGTTGTCGTGACCTGGAATGCATCACTCAGAAAATAGATTGAATATTAACTTTCAAAAAGAGAATTTGATAAATATTTATGGTGGGGTAGGGGGAGATGCACAGACTACGCAGAAAGAGCAAGCAAGTGGGATTAACTGAGTTGCTCTTTCAAAGAGCTAGCACAAGCATGATGAGCAGAATGGCCTCTTTCAGTGCTGTATGATTAAACGGGCAGAAGGTAACCCCAATCCATCACGCAAACCAGCCTCCCATCCATTGACTCTGCCTACACTTGCGGCTGCCTCGGCAAAGCAGCCAGCATAATCAAGGACCCCACGCACTCCGGACATTCTCTCTTCCACCTTCCTCCATCAGGGAAAAAGATACAAAAGTCTAAGGTCACGTACCAACTGACTCGAGAACAGCTTCTTCCCTGCTGCCTTCAGACTTTTGAATGGACCTACCTTGCATTAAGTTGATCTTTCTCTACACCCTAGCTATGACTGTAACACTACATTCTGCACTCTCTCCTTTCCTTCTCTATGAACGGTATGCTTTGTCTGAATAGTGCACAAGAAACAATACTTTTCACTGTATGTTAATACATGTGACAATAATAAATCAAATCAAAAAATAACGTTATAGCCAGTTTCAGGTAGTGACACAATCTTTGGGCGGAACCCTTCAGAAGTGGCTGGTTTATGTGGGAAAGTGTGGAGATGGTTGGGGGGTGGCGGAGATCAAGGTTTGGACTGTTGCAGAGGAGAAATTGAAAGGCCGTTCCTGATGACGAACGAAGGGATCGAATTCTGAGCTTCGGCCCACAGCAGTCAAAGCTCACAGGTGTTATTTACACAAGCTTTCCTCCTTAACAACTGTCGCCGTCGGCCCATTTACATGACAGTTCTGAGTGACGTGATGAGATGCTTTGCAAGCGCAAGCTTTTCTTGTCTCGTTAAGATGTCAATAGCCCATTCCGCTACACAATAAGCAGCGTGTATAAACTTTTAAAGGTAAGCCTTCAGCGGGTGTAAGCAGCACTAGTCAGTATTTATTGCCCACAGGCCCTGAGACATTGTTCCTGGACCATCTGGTATCCAACAGCTACAGACGGTCAGCTGATAGGGCGTCGACGCCACTCAATTAACCATGTTGACTTGGCCCAATTTCAGATTGGGACTGAGGGAGCTGGGGTGGTCTGGGTGGGATGAAAATCCCACCCACCATCCCCCCCACCCCCACAGCATGTTTTGCTGTCATTGGCCAGTCACAGGGTTTTCCAGTCCCGCCGCTGTCAATGGGATTTGCCGTCACCTTCCACCGCTGGAGGACCCGCGATGAGTGAGTCACCATCGGCAGGTCTGGAAGATCCCATGGCAGAATTCCACCACCTGGACTAAATCCCGAGGTGGGGGTGGGAACAGCGGGAAAATCCTGCCCATGGATTAGAAGGGGTATTGACATTGCCTAAGGAACATTAGTGAAATGGTTAGGATTTTTCAAACATGTACATGGTGATGGCGATGTGGGGAATGTTGCTTCTCAGATCCACAAACAGTCAGCTGAAAATTGCGGACCTCGGGGAGCGATGAATGTGGCGAGTGGCTGGAGAGTATCTGTAAACATGGTTGTTCAAGCCCTAACCCTGAAAAAAGACTTTCTGGTTCCCCGGTTCGCAACGAGAGGGGCCGCAAAGTCTAATGATCAGCCTGTGTTAACGGCCGCCATTTTTATTGGGGGCAATGTGCAGCAGTGCACATGTGTGGTCGCCATCTTTGTAGGGGGCAATGTTGTCAATGAGTGGGAGAAGCTTGTTCCCCATTGTTCAGAATGGAGACAACTTGTCCATCAGGGATGAGAGGGGATTGATAAAGTAAACAGAGACCAAACGCTTCCCCTTGTGGGGCAATCTAGAACAGGTCACAGGTATCGGTTGAGAGGCGACAGAGAGTGGTGCATTTGTGGGATTCACTACCCCTTAGCAGGGTGGAGTCTGAATCATTAAATGGTTTCAAGAAGGAGATAGATATATTTCCGATATAAAAAAAGGGTGAAAGCGATATGGGGAACAGGTGGGGAGGTGGATTTGAGACCAGGGAGAGATCAGCCATGATCTGATTGAGTGGCAGAGCCCAGGCTTGAAGGGCTGAATGTGCCGACTTCTGCTCCTAATTCCTATAAACTATCCTGAAGGTCTGCAATGTGGGTGGCACGGTGGCACAGTGGTTAGCACTGCTACCTTACAGTGCCAGGGACCCGGGTTTGATTCCCGGCTCCGGTGAGTCTGTGTGGAGTCTGCACGTTCTTCCCGTGTCTGCGTGGGGTTCCTCCGGGTGCTCCGGTTTCCTCTCACACTCCAAAGGAATGTGGGTTAGGTGGATTGGCCATGCTAAATTACCCGTTAGTGTCCCAAGATATATAGGTGAAGGGGATAAATATGTGAGGTTACGGGGAAGGCCTGGGTATGAGTCTGGGCAGACCTGATGGCCTCCTTTTGCACAGGAGGGATTCTATAATTCTATGAATGTCTTTTACTCATCCCTGGCTTTTAATTTCCAGGTTAATTTATTTAAAACTGATTTTGCCATGGATGCATTTGAAAACCCACCCACCTGGGATTGCTAGTCCAACAGCACAACCGTTATATCACCCGTACATTAAGGTTAGTTCCCAAGACTTTTCCACTGTGTAGTCACGGCAACAAATGACTCACCACGGCTAAACTCCTTCCAACACACTTTAAGAAAACAAATTTGTCGTCGAGAAGATGGGTTCCGAGCAGATCTCCAATCTGTTGTCTCAGTGTTTTCAGACTCAGGTCAGGTAAAACCCTGCAAGATGAAATATAACACGATCACAGCTCCCCGACTTCCCAGATATTGGCCAACCTTTCTCACTGACACTCACAAAATAAAATGTTAAAGGAACAACAACTGCTGTTATTTATGTGGGGTCCTTCATGTAATAGAACATCCTCCCGGAGTATTATAATCAAAATCCCATTATCTGATACCAAGCTACACAAGGAGATATTGGGTAGAATTCTCCATTTCCCCACCGCCCCCCCCCCAACCCAACCCCCACCCCACCATGGGATCAATGACAACCAGTAACTCTACTTGAACACTGTAGCGATCTATCTACAGCAGGGGAGGCGATGGCCTAGTGGTTTTATCACTAGACTATTAATCCAGAAACTCAGCTAATGTTCTGAGGACCTGAGTTCAAATCCTGCCACGGCAGATGGTGGAATTTGAATTCAATTAAAAAAATATCCGTAATTAAGGATCTACTGATGACCATGAAACCATTGTCAGGAAAAACACATCTGGTTCACTACTTGTCCTTTAAGGAAGGAAATCTGCCGTCCTTACCTGGTCTGGCCAACCTGTGACTCCAGAGCCACAGCAATGTGGTTGACTTTCAACTGCCCTCGGGTAACTAGGGATGGGCAATAAATGCTGGCCAGCCAGCGACGCCCATGTCCCACGAATGAATAAAAAAACTTCACTGCAAATAACCAGGATCTGTAATTTTCTCTCTTTTTTTTTAGCAACCAGAGAAAATTCCTTGTAATCTTGGCCACTCCGGGACAAGGGAGTTTACTGCCCCAAGCACACGATGCTTTTTATACATACACAGCAAGATCATACAGATCAGATAAGCACAGAAAACTATCAGCTGCAAACAAATAGCCAGTGTAGCAACACCACAGAACAGACCAGGCTGACAAATCCACTTGGGGTGATAAAGACATTAAGCTGTTGATTTTCCCCCCAAGATACGGACTGGATCCTCCGGCCACGCCCACCCCAAGACCGGAAATTCCCACCCAAGCTCAATGGACCTGTAAAGGGTCTGCCGCCCAATTTTTGTCTCGCGACAGGCAGGGCGGCAAATTTTCAGCCTGTATTTCCCACATGTTATTTCAGACTCTCATCGATCACATGCGTCCTCTGGAGAAAGTTATTCTTGGAATATACCCGGCTACCTTCTCTACACAGTGCTGGGTGGTTCCAATGTCCTGTTTTATAGCATCACCCATCAGCTAGCCACAGTGTTACAATTAGTCCCTCACCAGCATCACTGTCTGTCAACTAGCATAGTGGCAATGTCACTGGTAATCCAGTGACCCAGGGCAATGCTTGGGGGATCTGGGTTCAAATCCCACCACGGCAGATGGTGAAATCTGAGTTTAGTAAAAAATTTGCAATGAAATGTATACTGCCAAAGTGGGAATATGGGGCATTGAGATTGAGGGTAAGCAATGATCATATTGAACAGCGGGAGCAAGGCCAAATGGCCTACTGCTGCTCCTATTTTAATTGGTGACCATGAAACCATTGTCGATTGTCAGAAAAACCTATCTGGTTCACTAATGTTCTTTAGGGAAGGAAATCTGCCGTCCTTACCTGGTCTGGCCTACATGTGACTCCAGAGCCACAGCAATGTGATTTTTTGACTTGATTTATTATTGTCACATGTATTAGTATGCAGTGAAAAGCATTGTTTCTTGCATGCTATACAGACAGAGCATACCGTTCATAGAGAAGGAAAGGAGAGGGTGCAGAATGTAGTCTTACAGTCATAGCTAGGATGTAGATAAAGATCAACTTAATACAAGGTAGGTCCATTCAAAAATCTGATGGCAGCAGGGAAGAAGCTGTTCTTGAGTCCGTTGATACGTGATCTCAGACATGTGGGACACGGGCGTCGCTGGCTGGCCAGCATTTATTGCCCATCCCTAATTGCCCTTGAGAAGGTGGTGGTGAGCTGCCTTTTTGAATCGCTGCAGTCTACGTGTTGTGGGTTGACCCACAATGCCATTAAGGAGGCAATTCCAGGATTTTGACCCAGCGACTGCGAAGGAACAGCGATATATTTCAAGTCAGGTTGGTAAGTGGCTTGGAGGGGAACTTGCAGGTGGTGGTGTTCCCATGTATCTGCTGCCCTTCTCCTTCTATATGGAAGTGATTGTGGTTTTGGGAGGTGCTGTCTAAGGATCTTTGGTGAATAGCTGCAGTGAGTCTTGTAGATGGTACACACTGCTGCTACTGAGCGTCGGTGGTGGAGGGAGCGGATGTGGTGCCAATCAAGCGGGCTGCTTTGTCCTGGATGGTGTCAAGCTTCTTGAGTGGACCAACATCCCAGTACCAAAGAAAAGCCAGGCAGTGTGCCTTAACGACTATCATCTGGTGGCTCTGACATCCATCATTAAGTGCTTCGAAAGGTTAGTCATGGCGTAAATGAATTCCTGTCTGTCAGATTGCCTGAATCCACTACAGTTTGCCTACTGCCGAAACAGCAGATGCCATCTCCCTGGCCCTACACTCAACCCTGGAACACCTGGGTAATAAAGACACCTCTGTCAGACTCCTATTCATAAACTACAGCTCAGCCCTTAACGCCATTATTCCTACTAGACTCATCTCCAAACTCCATGGCCTGGGGCTCGGCTCCTCCCTCTGCAACTGGATCCCAGACTTCCTAGCCCACAGACCGCAGTCAGTAAGGATAGGCAAGAACACCTCCTCCACGATCATCCTCAACTCCGGTGCCCCACAAGGCTGTGTCCTCAGCCCCCTACTATACTCCTTATACACCTTTGACTGTGCGGCCAAATTCCCCTCCAATTCGATTTTCAAGTTTGCTGACGACACCGCTGTAGTGGGTCTGATCTCAAACACTGATGAGACAGAGTACAGGAATGAGATAGAGAATCTGGTGAACTGGTGCGGCAACAATAATCTCTCCTTCAATGTCAACAAACGAAGGAGATTGTCATCGACTTCAGGAAGCATAGTGGAGGGCATGCCCCTGTCTATATCAATGGGGATGAAGTAGAAAGGGTCGAGAGCTTCAAGTTTTTGGTGTCCAGATCACCAACAACCTGTCCTGGTCCCCCCATGCTGACACTATAGTTAAGAAAGTCCACCAACGCCTCTACTTTCTCAGGAGGCTCAGGAAATTTGGCATGTCAGCTACAACTCTCACCAATTTTTACAGATGCACCATAGAAAGCATTCTTTCTGGTTGTATCACAGCTTGGTATGGCTCCTGCTCTGCCCAAGACCGCAAGAAACTACAAAGAGTCATGAATGAAACCTAGTCCATCACTCAAGCCTCTCATTCATTGACTCTGTCTCCACTTCCCATTGCCTCGGAAACGCAGCCAGCATAGTCAAGGACCCCACACACCCCGGCCATACTCTCTACCACCTTCTTCCATCGGGAAAAAGATACAAAAATCTGAGGACACGCACCAACCGCTGCCATCAGACTACCTCGCATTAAGTTGATCTTTCTCTGCACCCCAACTATGACCGTAACACTACATTCTTCACTCTCCTTTCGTTCTCTATGAACGGTATGCTTTGTCTGTAAAGTGCGCAAGAAACAATGCTTTTCACTGTATACTAATACATGTGACAATAATAAATCACATTAAAATAAAACTGAGTGTTGTTGGAGCTGCACCCATCCAGGCAAGTGGAGAGCATTCCATCACTCCTGACTTGTGCCTTGTAGATGGTGGACATGTTTTGGGGAGTCAGGAGATGAGTTACTCGCCACAGTATCCTAGCCTCTGACCTGAATCAATTAAACCACTTGCTCCAACACAGATCTAATAAGCTACAGGGCTGGGTATAAAGAGAGTGCTTGAGGAACACGTCATCAGTGTGGCCGTGAAGGATGTGATGATTGATACAGAGTTAATGAAATCTGCGGAAAGGTTACATTGATAAGAACAGTGAACATCATGGAAATATACAACTGTAAGCAGCTGTAAATTGCAAAGTTAATTTAATAATAAAAGTCTTTTCAATCAGTTTCATCTTCTGCTGGGTAAAAATTGAAAAGAGCGGAGAGATATTTGTGTTTTTACAACTTGTTGTGAGATTAGGAATGTGTTCCTGGCAATCGAAGCAAAGAACTTGCTCACATTTAGGAACACCGTCAGTTAGGTGGGGAAATGGCTCCTGATCTGTCAAAGACCGCAAGAAACTACAAAAGGTCATGAATAAAGGGAAATAAATGGATATTGGAACAAGGGATTCAATTACTGCTAAGCCGACACTAAGCAGAATGCATTGCTGCACAGAAAGAGGCAAGGAACTACAGAAGGTCGTGAATGTAGCCCAATCCATGCAAACCAGCTTTCCATCCATTGACTCTGCTTACACTTCCTGCCGCCTCAGCAAAGTAGCCAGCATAATTAAGGACCCCATGCACCCTAGACATCCTCTCTTCCACCTTTGTCCGTTGGGAAAAAGGTACAAAGGTCTGAGGTCACGTACCAACTGACTCAAAACAGCTTCTTCCCTGCTGCTGTCAGACTTTTGAATGGATTTACCTCACATCAAGTTGATCTTTCTCTACACCCTAGCTATGAATGTAACACTACATTCTGCACTCTCGCCTTTCCTTCTCTGTGAACAGTATGCTTTGTCTATAGCATGCAAGAAACAATACTTTTCACTGTATGTTAATACATGTGACAATAATAAATCAAATCAAAAACTGTAGTGAAAGGGTGAAATTGATGAGAAATTATTTTATCCATGATAGTTGATCCGCAATCTAAATTTCCTTCAGAGAAGCTGGGAGCAGTGGGCAAGACACTGGAGCAACCACTCCTGAAAGTTACCGGGATCTCTGGATGGTCAGTGTCTGGACCAGATCCAGCAGCAGATCCTCCAATCACCCCCCACACCACCGTTACCCCCCCTCCTCCCCAAACCTCGCCCTCCTTCTCACAGGGTCCATGAGTCAGCCTCATGGGCCTGATGTAGAACCCAGAGCTGAGGGACATTCCTTTCAAATACTGAGAGAGGAAATGCAACTGCAAACAGCAAAGACAAACGCAAAACATTGAGTGGTTTGAGGAGAAATTTCTTCAGCCAGAGAGTGGTAGGTCTGTGGAATTCATTGCCACTGAGGGCTGTGGAGGCCGAGACGTTGAGCGTCTTCAAGACAGAAATTGATAAATTCTTGATTTCTCGAGGAATTAAGGGCTATGGGGAGAGAGCGGGTAAATGGAGTTGAAATCAACCATGATTGAATGGTGGAGTGGACTCGATGGGCCGAATGGCCTTACTTCCGCTCCTATGTCTTATGGTCTTATGGTCCGGGCTGCCAAAAAGGACATTACTGGATTTGATGAGGCTTGTCCAACCCGCGGCCTGTAACAGCCCCTCGATGTGACCCCTGGAGTTCAAAGTGCTGGTAAGATGGGCCAATGAGGTTGAGGATTTCTTCTCAATAGTGAGCTTACCAGCAGCAATCATGGGAGAGAAACATTCTGTGATTGGTGGAGGAGTGAACAGCAGCAACTGTGAGCATGTGGAGATGGAGACTCTGGGACACACGAGACTTCCATTCCCCAACATCTTCCCATAATTATCAACCACCACCCCCCCAACCACAGCTCCGCCCACTGTCCCTCCAACTCCTCGCACTCCCCTGGCAGCAGTGCTGTGTTGGAGCACTGCTAGGCCTCAGGCCTCGCTCCAGGTCTCTCTTCTGCTCTCACTGCACCTCCTCACCTCAAAACAATTTAATGAGTGAGTGAGAGAGAGTAGGTGGGTTACACACCGTGACCGACCGACAATGTCCCTGAATGAAGCAAGGATTGGATTTTCAACAACAAAGGTCCGTGACAGCACAACCCAATTTGTCTCAGCAAAACCCAAGCTTCATCACCCATCCAGAGAGATTACTGATATCATTTTACTGTAAATACCCAATCCAGATACATGGCTTCCCCAATGTTTACTGTTAGTACCCAACCAGATACAGGACTGACAAGTTATTGTAATGTCAATTCTAAATGTGTGTTATATGTGTGTGTGAGAGGGGGCGGGGGGGGGGGGGGGGGGGCTGGTGGGAATCTGTGAGTGAAAGAAAGAGGGGTGAGAGAGAAAGGTGGTAAACATGTGTGAGGCACAAAGGGGTGGGTGGGTGTGAGAAAGAGACGGGTTAGTGTGTGTTGCATGTGAGGAACAAAAGGGTGAGTGTGTATGAGAGAGAAAGGTGAATGTGTGTATGAAAGGGAGGTGAGTGTGAATGAAAGAGAGGAATGAGAGAGAGGGGGATGAATGTGTGTGTGAGAGAGAGAGGTGAGGGAGAGAAAGAGGGATGAATGTGTGTGCGTGTGCGAGGGGGACGAATGTGTGTGTGAGAAAGAGACATGTGAGAGGGAGGGGAGAGTGTGTGTCTGGCTCTCTCCCAGTCTCAGAGTTCTCATTCGCCCTCACACCAACAGGCACTCTCTGCTTTTGGTTTGGAATTCATGTTTAATATTGAGCCAAACCTTATCTCCCCGAGAAAAATTGAAATGTGCCTCCCCGCTCTGGGGAGTTTGGACAAGCTTGGATTATTAAACTGTGAAGGAGCATTGAGAAAAATGGATTTGACGGTAATCCTTACCTGACAAAGCCAGCAGAGATGAATTTGCTAATGGCGTGGTTAGAAACGGTATTTAATTTACTGTTCCACAATTCAGCTGGGACGTAGAAGACATGAAGCTCTAAGACCTGAAACAGTTTATAAAGTGAGAACTGTGAATACAAAACAGCCTACAAGGTAATTACATCTGAACACAATCAATAACCCAGTAACTGGAGTAACAAAGGATGTTGAATGTATTCATTGGAGGCGGACAAGGTAATCACAGTTACAAAAATAAACAGCTATAATGGTTTGAAAATCACTGCTGGGATTACACTGCTGTAGCAGCCGGTCTATTTAACTGCAGTGCTATTAACGGAGTGTTGTAAAAGTATTGACATTAATAACATGCCGTACGACTTTACCACTGTGCAAACCTCTCTGACAAAATCTCTAATTGAAGTCCCTAAGCATCTTAAGCAGAACATTGAATTGTAGATGGCACAAAATTTTGAAATACTCACAATCACACGGCATCAATGTCTTATCTTATCTTAAATTAAAGATTGAATGAACATTAGACAAGTTCTGTAACATGTCTAGATGCAATGGTGTACAGTAAACATAGGTGTGGCCCGGTATCTAGTTACATAATTGTATAAACCAGGCCCTGTGATAATGTGGTACACTTGAATTAAAACAAAAGCTTTGACAAGGGGTCATCTGGACTCAAAATGTCAGCTCTTTTCTCTCCTTACAGATGCTTCCAGACCTGCTGAGATTTTCCAGCATTTTCTCTTTTGGTTTCAGATTCCAGCATCCGCGGTAATTTGCTTTTTTATACTTGAATTTAAATGGGATGTTGTGTCTTTTGCAAGTGTTACTACACCCACTAATCCAGCCTTCTCAAAGACAGTCCAAGAAAACATTTGGTTAGATGAAGTCATGACTGAATAATTAAATTACTTTATTTGATAGTCACCAAGGGAATAGACATGGGTCACGAGTCTTCCTCAGAGTGTGGTGGAGGCAGGGTGACTGAACATTGTTAAGGCAGAGGTAGATAGGTTCATGATGAATAAGGAGGGTTAAAGGATACAGAGGGGGGTTGTGAGGAAGGAAAGAGGCATTGAGGTCACAATCAGAACAGCCATGATAGTAGTGATTGATGGAGCAGACTTGAGGGGCCGAGTGGCCTACTCCTGCTCCTAATTCATATATTGGTACAAGATATTGGCCGGAATTTTCCGATGGCATACACCCTGCCCCGCTGCCACCAGAATGGCAAATCTGGCGCTCAGCCAAATCTCCATTCACTGCAGCGAGACTGGAGAATCCCAGCTACTGGCAAGGTCAGAGAATTCCAGCCATAATCACACTCGTTTCATCAATTCAATCAGCACAGTATGACTATCGGACACGTAACTTCTAAATAGATATTTTCTATGTTGCTATGTAGGCCTAAAAGGTAGGGATATGTTCGGCACAACTTGTGGGGCCGAAGGGCCTGTTTTGTGCTGTAGTTTTTCTATGTTTCTATATTGGGAATGAAACCCTGATATTTTTCAGTGTTCCACAGAAAGGATTTGGAAATTAGATTTTTACCCCAAAGGCTTTATTAAAGGAAAGTCTGAGACAATGGCACAAAAGCAAAAGCTGTTAAAAACTGGAGTTTAAACTTGTTTCTTAACGACACAGTGCAGATCCAACAACACTCAAGAAGCTCAACACCATCCAGGACAAAGCAGCCCCACTTGATTGAGGCCCCATCCACAAACACCCACTCCCTCCACCACCGATGCTCAGTAGGAGCCGTGTGTACCATCTACAAGATGCACTGCAGCAACTCACCAAGGCTCCTTTGACATCTGCAGTGCCACAGCAGATTGCCTCGTGTGTTTTAGTTAAAGTACTGTTTTCCAAAGTTTCATAGAAAAGTAGTTGGAATTGTGGGCAAAGATTCCAACATATTTTACTAAAATAAAATGCCACAGTCATAAATACGCCTGCAATAGTGTCGCACTCTCAGTGGAGTTTAAAAGGTGTGGCTTCAAGTCTCGACCCAGACAGAGACTTTAGCACAAAGTCTAGTCCAGCCCTGCAGCACTGCGCTGAGAGAGTGGAGTACAGTTCTGGTCGCCGCATTATAGGAAAGATGTGGTAGCGTTGGAAAGGGTGCAAAGGAGATTTACCAGGATGTTGCCTGGTATGGTGGGAAGGTCTTATGAGGAAAAGCTGAGGGACTTGAGGTTGTTTTCATTAGAGAGAAGAAGGTTAAGAGGTGACTTAATAGAGGCATACAAGATGATCAGAGGATTAGATAGGGTGGATAGTGAGAGCCTTTTTCCTCGGATGGTGATAGCTAGCACGAGGGGACATAGCTTTAAATTGAGGGGTGATAGATACAGGACCGATGTTAGAGGTAGGTTCTTTACTCAGAGAGTAGTAAGGGCGTGGAATGCCCTGCCTGCGGCAGTAGTGGACTCGTCAACATTAAGAGCATTCAAATGGTTATTGGATAAACATATGGATGATATTGGAATAGTGTAGGTTAGATGGGCTTTAGATTGGTTTCACTGGTCGGCGCAACATCGAGGGCCGAAGGGCCTGTACTGCGCTGTAATGTTCTAGAGCTCGCCAGTGTTGGAGATGCTGTCATTTGAGATGATAAACTGCACTCTCATCCACCCTCGTATTAAACAATCCCGTGGCACTGTTCCTACACAGCAGTGGAATTTTGCGAGTATCCTGGTCAATATTTATCTCTCAGCCAACATTTGAGACACATGGCGAGATCATGTCGCTCACTGGTGTTTGTGGGATCTTACTGTGTAAAACTTGCCACAGCATTTCCACATCAAAATCATTAATTTTAATCTTATAAATGGTTTCAAAGCATTTTGGCACATTGAGAATGTTAAAGGTACTAGATAAATACATGGTCCTTCTCGCTGTGGATGAAAGTGTGGACTGACATTATGGTTTTCAGTAGCGCCAGTGGGAAGCTATCAACAACTACTCATATTTATAAGACCATAAGATAAAGGCACAAAATTTTGCCATTCGGCCCATCGAGTCTGCTCTGCCATTCAATCAGTGCTGATAGGTTTCTCATCCCCATTCTCCTGCCTTCTCCCCGTAACTTTTAAAGCAAACACCCCAAGGTGCTTCATTGGAGTGATTATGAAATAAAGGGCTGGGTTCTGTGGCCGTGTGAGGTCGGAGAATCGAAGGGGAGGCTTCTAGCGCATTTTGTGCTAACCTTCATTTCATTATGCTTTGTAGATTCCAAGTCGGATTCTCCACATTCCCAGGAGTCTCCGATTCTTGGGCGCAGCAGGAACCCAGTGTGAATCAGGCCATTGAAGCCCCTGGTAGAGGGGTAAATGACTGGGCAGTGCCCCTGTCATTGCCAAGGGGGGCGGGGGGACTCCTGAAGAGAAGGGCCCCTTAGGGAGGGGGTGAGGGGCAGGAGTATGCTCCTGAAAGAGAGGACCTTTGACCACCCCATAGCGGGGTGTGTAGGGTTGACTGGAGATCGGGGCGCCCTTTAAAACTGGTGCCTCAATCTCCGTGGAGCTGGTCTTGTGGCATCTTTAGGTCCCCACTTCAAAAAGAAATTCAAAAGGTGGGAGAATTCAGTGAGAATCTCTCCAAGCTCCAAGTGTGATTGAATTGAGAACTGGATCACACCGACCCTCCCAGTGGGCATATCACTGATTTTCCCACAGGGAACAACTGGGAGAATTGCGTCAAAAATACCATAGCAAGCCACATTTGGAGATATAGTCTAGAATTCTCCAGCCGGTCACGACCCACTGCCGCTGCAAGAGAATTCGGCGCTCAGTCCAATCTCCATTCACTGCAGCGGGACCAGGGAATCTCACTGGTGTGAACAGCCCGAAAACAACGTTTATTTATTAGTCACAAGTAAGCTTACATTAACACTGCAATGAAGTTACTGTGAAAATCCCCTAGTTGCCACACTCTGGCGCCTATTTGGGTACACGGAGGGAGAATTTAGCATGGCCAATGCACCTGACCAGCACGTCTTTCAGACTGTGGGAAGAAACCGGAGCACCCGGAGGAAACCCACGCAGACACGAGGAGAACGTGCAGACTCCACACAGGCAGTGACCCAAGCTGGGAATCGAATCCAGGTCCCTGGCGCTGTGAGGCAGCAGTGCTAACCAGATGACCAAAAGCTTTGTCAGACAGGAAGGTTTTATAAAATGTCTTACAGGAAGCAGAGATAGAGAGGGAATTCCAGAGCTTGGGGGCCCAGGCAGCTGAAGACACGGCCACCAAAGACGGAGCGATTAAAAATCGGGGATTCACAAAAGACCAGAATTGCACAGCGCAGATATCTCAGAGCTGTGGAGCCGGAGGCAATTACAGAGATAAGGAGCGGAAAGGCCATGGAGAATTTCAAAATTAATACATTACTTAATAGTCGGATCTAGACATTTGGAAGGCATAGATTTCAGCAGCAGGTAACCTGAGAAAGAGGTGAAGTGACAAAGATGGAAATAGATGTCTGAAGTATGTCAAATAGTCAACTATGCAGGTCTGGAAGAAGAAAAATCATGGACCCTCGTGCTTCTCCTGTTTTTAGCCTGTTGTGTTGTTATAACGATACCATAGAATCTACAGTACAGAAGGAGGCCATTTGGCCCATCGAGTCTGCACCGACAACAATCCCATCCAGATCCCATCCCCATAACCCAACATATTTACCCTCCTAATCCCCCTGACACTAAGGGGCAATTTATCATGGCCAATCAACCCAACCCCGCTGAGATGGACGGAGATAAAGACATGAATCACTCATCAGGATTGGGTAAGCACATTGTGGGTTCATTTGATGTGGCAGAGACACTTGATCAGATTGTCATGATCTTAGTGACTGTCATGCCCCTAAATCATGGAAAAGATCATAAACTATTTCAATCAAACCCTTACCTTTATATTCAAAAAGTAAGTCTCACTGAACCAGTTACAGTTCCTGGAAATTTCCAACAGCAGTTACAGGACAAAAGCTGAACCTTTATCCTTATGAAATCTCACACCTCTCATTGCTAGGACAAATTACGATCAACAAAACTACGGATCTGCACGACTCGTCTCCCCAGCCTGGACTCTAACAAAGGAGGGCCATCAAACTCATTACACCTGCAGGGGCGCTAAAGGTCACCATCTATCTCCTAAGATGAACAATGGAGTTTGACCAGAGGCACAGACACTACTCGTTAGCCTGTAACTGGGGAGGCGATGGCCCAGTGGTATTATCACTAGACTATTAATCCAGAAACTCAGCTAAGGTTCTGGGGACACAGGTTCGAATCCCACCATGGCAGGTGGTGGAAATTGAATTCAATAAAAAAAATCTGGAATTAAAAATCTACTGGCGACCATTGCCGATTGTCAGAAAAACCCATCTGGTTCACTAATATCCTTTAGGGAAGGAAATCTGCCGTTCTTACCTGGTCTGGCCTACATGTGACTCCAGATCCACAGCAATGTGGTTGACTCTCAACTGCTCACAGACAACTAGGGATGGGCGATAAATGCTGGCCAGCCAGTGACACCCATGTCCCATGAATGAATAAAACAAAATAAATACTGACACAGTAATGGGTAACACCACATGACTAATCTTCTAGCCTTTGGAAAGTTCTAATGTTACATTTCTAGGCTTGTAACTCAGTCTGCTTTTTAAATTCCAGCCCAAAAACAAAAATGTCAGAGTGGTGCTCCAGGCTGACAACAGCTTCATCAGACCTGGCTCCTTGAAGCCTGTTTCCGATGGAAGATTATGGCCATCACTTGGCCGAGCAGCCCAAGTCTCTGGAACCAGCCTCACCTCTCTGCGTCACCGTCAACATGAAAGGAATTCTGCAAACCCCTGTTTCAGTTAGCTGGCCCCACCCGAACTGTAGCTCCTCTGTGAAGGAACCTTAACTGGAACTCTGACCTTCTGGACTCTGTCGATCATGTGAACTGATCGCCACATAGGTGGTGCTTTTTCTTCCAAGTTATTCATAGTTGTAAATACTCCTTTTACCTAACTTCATACACACACACATGTATGAGTGTGTGTGTATGAAGTTGTGACCTGTAATGACTTAACGACGTTAGGGGTTGTGAGCTTTAAACAAAATGAAAAAGATTTGCACGCTTAGATTCAAATTTATACACGACTGGTTTATGGGAAGAGAGGTTCTCTGCACAGAACAGAAACTGAAACTATGACAGAAGCAGGTGAAACACCCCAATGACCACACGACTTGCTTTTAAAGCAATCATACAACCACTTAAATATGTAACATGACATTCTCTGGGTTTGAATGTGTGAATAAACTATATTTCTGATTTAATCATAAAGAGTGTTTGCTGCGAATCACCGAGGGTTTGGGGAAATGACCTATTCCAAAAAAGTAGAATAATTCTGCAACCAATTGATGGCGAGAAAGAAAAATTCTGTTTTGCCTCTCTGTCCTTTACAGTGAAAAAGTGGTCCATCAGATGGACGTTGTTGGAAGGGCGAAATTCTCAAGTGGCTGATTTTTCTACAGTTGCAGTAGGCACAATATGAAAATATTCACCAAGTCAACATTGGATTCTACTAAATTCCCTGTGACAACACTCACTCATCCTGTGGGTTTTCAGCTGATGGTTAAAAGAACAGGAGCTGGGAGTTGTATGCCACACTGAGACCTTTACCAAATCATTGAGTAAATACAAACTCAAGTTTAATTCATCTGCTAACAATGCGTGTTACAACGGAAATCCAGACAAATGGAGCTACATAAATCTTTTCGTTACCCTTTCCTATATGGTCTGTCAAATCTGCAAACACTTCTCCACAACCTATGACAAATAAAAATATGTTTATGATGTTAAACATTGCATTACATTTTTATTTGAAAGATATTGTCCGCGTTTACAAAGTAAACAAATATGGTCAACTATCAAGAACAGCAACTAAAAACTTTGCAATCATTTCCCAAACAATTCAGTTATAAATTCAGATCAAAGCAAACAGAACTGGCACATGCCTGACGACTGTATCTGTTTACACATTCCGCACATTTTTACTGCTTTGTTTTCATTACAAAAGCGTTTCTCTGGAAAAAGATGTTGATCATGATGTTCTTAATTAAACTCAGTGATATATTTTAAGTTGCTTGCTTGCCAAAAAAACAATCTTTAGTGATATTAGGTTGCATAAACTAGGGCTGGATTATGTTGAGGAGAGAAGGTCTGATCTTATTGCGATATTTAAGATGAGTCAAGGATTTGATATCTTAGCTACAGAGGGAAACAGATTAAGGGACATAAGCAGTAAATTCAAGCTATGTCATTCAAGAGTGTACAGTTCCACCCAACTCTCCTCCTGCCTCAGTTCAATTGCTGCTGAAATGCTCCATCTAGTTATCTCTAGAGTTGGTTCGTCCAAAACTTCCTAGACCAGCTTCCCATTTTCCAGCTCCAATGGGCTCTGACGAAGGGACGTAGACTTGAAGCATTAGCTCTATTCTCTCTCCACAGATGCTGGCAGACCTGCTGAGATTTTCCAGCAATTTCTCTTTTTGTTCCCATTTTCCAAACTCTGCAAACGTAATATCATCCAAGCCAAATCCTAACACACAGCAAGTCCCATTCACCAGTCACCCATAGAATTCCTACAGTGCAGAAGGAGGCCATTCAGTCCATCAGGACTGCGCTGACTCTCTGAAAGAGCATTCTACCCAGGCCCACCCCACTGCCCCATCCATGTATTTCCTATAGCCAAACCACCTAACCTGCACAGCTTTAGAATGTGGGAGGAAACCGGAGCACCCGGAAGAAACCCACACAGACACGGGGAGAATGTGCAAACTCCACAGTCATCCAAGGCCAGAATCAACCCCAGGTCCCTGACGCTCTGAGACAGCAGTGCTAACCAGTGTGCCACCGTGCCGCCGCCCACATTGCTCACTGACCTATATTTGCTCCTAGTTAAAGAGTAATTTGATTTTGAAACTTTCATCCTTCTTTTCATAACCGTCCCCATCCCTCCCTATCTCTGTAAACCACTCCAGCCAGACAGCATTCCAAGATCCCCACGCTCCTCCAATTCCGGCCTCTTTTGTCCACACATTGGCAGCCCTGCTTTCAACTACTGAGGCCGCAAATTCTAGAATATTCCTCTCATAAACCTCTCGCCCTCATTAGCATCCCCCCTTCCCCTTCAGAATGTGTTTAAAACCCCCCCTCTCTGACCAAGCCTTTGGTCAGCTGTCCAACATCTTCAAATGTGGCTCAGTGCTGAACTATATTCGATTATTCCTATGAAGTGCTTTGGAACTTTGGAAAGTCACTCTGTAAAGGTAAGTTTCTGCTGCATTCTGAGATTAAGATGCATTTCCTCAGACAAGGGCAAGTGGAAACCCTCTCTCCAGAAAGCTGTTGAGTTTGGGGAGGGGTGGGTCAACTTGAAATTGCAAAATTGAGAACAATCGGTTCTGGATGCCTGAAGATTGGAGGGTGGAGAATGTTGTGCCTTTGTTTAAGAAGGGCTGCAGGGAAAAGCCTGGGAACTACAGGCTGGTGAGCCAAACGTCTCTAGTGGGTAAGTTGTTCGAAGGTATTCTGAGAGACAGGATCTACAGGCATTTAGAGAGGCAAAGACTGATTAGGGACAGCATGGCTTTGTGAGTGGAAAATCATGTCTCACGAATTTGATTCAGCTTTTTGAAGGGGTAACCATGAAGGTAGATGGGGGCAGTGCAGTTGATGTTGTCTACATGGACTTTAGCAAAGCCGATGACAAGGCACTGCATGGTACATTGTTGCATAAGGTTAAATCTCACAGGAAGATCCAGGGTGAGGTAGCCAATTGGATATAAAATTGGCTTGATGGCAGAAGACAGAGGGTGCTTGTAGAGGGTTGTTTCGCAAACAGAAGGCCTGTAACCACCGATGTGCCTCAGGGATCGGTGCTGGGCCCACTGTCATTTATATTAATGATTTGGATGAAAATTTAGGAGGCATGGTTAGTAAGTTTGCAAATGAGACAAAGGTTGGTGGCATTGTGGACAGTGAAGAAGGTTATCTAGGATTGCAACGGGATCTTGATCAATTGGGCCAGCGGTCTGATGAATGGCAGATGGAGTTTAATTTAGATAAATGCGAGGTGATGCATTTTGGAAGATCAAACAAGGCAGGACTTACTCAGTTAATGGTAGGGCATTGGGGAGAGTTATAGAACAAAGAGATCGAGAGGTACAGATTCATATCTCCTTGAAAGTGGAGTCACAGGTGGACAAAGTGGTGAAGAAGGCATTCGGCATGCTTAGTTTCATTGGTCAGAATATTGAATACAGGTGTTGAGACGTCTTGTTGAAGTTGTACAAGATGTTGGTAAGGCCACAATTGGAATACTGTGTACAGTTCTGGTCACCCTATTGTAGGAAGGATATTATTAAACTAGAAAGAGTGCAGAAAAGATTTACTAGGATGCTACCGGGACTTGATGGTTTGAGTTATAAGGAGCTTAGGAGGCTTAGGGGTGATCTTATGGAGGTCTTTAAAATAATAAGAGGTCTAGATAAGGTAGATAGTCAACATATTTTCCCAAAGGTAGGGGAGTCTAAAACTAGAGGGCATAGGTTTAAGGTGAGAGGGGAGAGATACAAAAGGGTCCAGAGGGGCAATGTTTCACATAGAGAGTAGTGAGTGTCTGGAACGAGCTGCCAGAGGTAGTAGTAGAGGCAGGGACAATTTTGTCTTTTAAAAAGTGTTTAGACAATTACATGGGTAAGATGGTTAGAGAGGGACATGGGCCAAACACGGGCAATTGGGACTAACTTGGTGGTTAAAAAAGGGTGGTGTGGACAAGTTGGGCCGAAGGGCCTGTTTCCATGCTGTAAACTTCAATGACTCTAACAATCGATTTTTGTTAGCGGATGTACGAAGCATCACACAACCAGGGTGGTGGGGTTGATGGAGTAAAAATATAAATTCGCTATGATCTAAATCAGTGGTACGGCACGGTAGCACAGTGGTTAGCACTGCTGCTTCACAGCTCCAGGGACCTGGGTTCGATTCCCGGCTCGGGTCATTGTCTGTGTGGAGTTTGCACATTCTCCTCGTGTCTGCGTGGGTTTCCTCCGGGTGCTCCGGTTTCCTCCCACAGTCCAAAGATGTGCGGGTTAGGTTGATTGGCCATGCTAAAATTGCCCCTTAGTGTCCTGAGATGTGTAGGTTAGAGGGATTAGCGGGTAAATATGTCGGGATAAGGGGATAGGGCCTGGGTGGGATTGTGGTCGGTGCAGACTTGATGGGCCAAATGGCCTCTTTCTGCACTGTAGGGTTTCTATGATTCTTCTATGATGATGGTGAGGACTAATTGAGATGTTGGAGAACTTTGATAGGTCTGCAAGGTAGCTGGGCGGAGAGAGTGGATGTGAGGTGGGGGAGTGCATCTGAGAAAGGTGGGGGCACAGAGTCGTGGGAGCCGGGGAGGCAGAAGGAGTAAAGAGGGTGGGGGGCTAGGCATGAGGCGGAGAGGGTGAGGAATAGGCTGTGAGAGTGAGGGGTGGGGAACAATGGTCTTTTCCACAATTGTTTTGCAGTCCCTGTTGAAAAAAAGTAAAGTAAGTTTATTTATTAGTCACAATAAGGCTTACATTAACACTGCAATTAAGTTACTGTGAAATTCCCCTACTCGCCACAGTCCGGCATCTGTTTGGGCCAATGCACCGAACCAGCACGTCTTTCAGACTGTGGGAGAAAACCGGAGCACCCGGAGGAAACCCACGCAGACACAGGGAGAACGCGCAAACTCCACACAGACAGTGACCCAAGGCTGGAATCAAACCCGGGTCCCTGGCGCTGTGAGGCAGCAGTGCTAACCACTGTGCCACCATGCCGCCCCTGAAAAATATTCCGAAAGTATATAGAACAGACCCGAGGGGCTGAATGGCCTACTCTTCTTCTCATGTGCCTTCGGTGCAAATTCCAAATTCCATTTGGTAGCTTGTGCTACCAAATAAACCTGTTGGACTTTAACCTATTGTTGAGAGACTTCTTTCTGTGAAAATTCCAACCCAGCTGCCAGCTTATAAAATAGATTACTTTTCAGTTTGGTAACTTTCATTCCCTGTGACTGTTACCTCAAATAATATTCCAAATGCAACAGCTCTAACATTCCCCTTCTTCCCAAAGAGATAAATTCTAAACACTTCCACTTCTGCCCCGACCTGTCTCCCAGAGCATTGCAATTTCTGGGTGAGTTTCCATTCGAGAGCAACTGAGGTGGAATGACCAGGACTCAGAAGTAGCAAATGATGATACACTGAATGACCTGACTTACTGACAATCACACAACATTCTTGGCGTTGTTATCGGTTACCTTATTCAATCTACTCGGCTGACCGAGACAGCTCCACAAAACCGCACAAAGTTCAGCCCTATGCTTTGTGGATAGGCACAATGTTGTTCTAGACATTTCAAAGGAACAATGTGTTGCTGACTCAATTACTGTCTTGCGAGTTTAGCATTTTTGTTCTTATTCTGTCCAAGACTTATTTATAGTACCAAAGTAAAAGCATAATAAATAGGAACAGGATGGAGACCATTTGGAACATTGAGTCTGCTACATTGTTCAATACCATCATGGTTGCTCTTGGCTTTCAACTCCTCTTCCTTGCCCATTGTCTTTTAAAAAGCCTTTAGACAGTTACATGGGTACGATGGGTACAGAGGGATATGGGCCAAATGCAGACAATTGGGACTAGGTTAAGAGGTTTAAAAAAAAAGGGCGGCATGGACAAGTTGGGCCAAAGGGCCTGTTTCCATGCTGTAAACCTCTATGACTATGACTCATTCCCCAAATCTCCCTGACAGACCAATTATCTGTCAACTTAGCCTTTAATATATTCAACAATGGAACTTCTACAACCTTCTGGGGTGGGAGAATTCCAAAGATTTGCAACCTTTTAGGTAAAGACATTTCTTCTCATCTCGGTCCTAAATTATTGACCCCTTATCTTGAGACCATATCCCACCTCCTGCCTGTTAGATTCCCAGCCAGAGATTTTAAAAATGTTTCCCTTTCTCCTTGGCTCCCGGTAACATTGACTCTGACTGGAATTCTCCAGCTGTTCACACTCCGGCGCTGCTGCTGGCGGGAATGGAAAATTTGGCGCTCAGCCAAATCTCTATTCACTGAAGAACAAAGAATAGTACAGCACAGGAACAGGCCCTTCGCCCCACCAAGCCTGTGCCGATCACAATGTCCTATCTAGATGGACTGCCTGTATCGCTCTATTCCCCACCTGTTCATGTGTCTATTCAGATAAGTCTTAAATGTCGCTGATGAATCTGCCTCAACCACCTCACTTGGCAGCGCATTCCAGGCCTCCACGACCCTCTGTGTAAAACACTTCCCCTGCACATCTCCACTGAACCTTTCCCCCCTTACCTGAACTTGTGTTCCCCTTGTAATTGTCATTTCTGCCCTGGGAAAAAGCTTCCAACTGTTCACCCTATCTATGCCCCTCATAATTTTATAAACTTCTATCAGGTTGCCCCTCAGCATCCGTCTTTTCAGGGAGAACAATCCCAGTTTATTCAATCTCTCCTCATAGCTAATACCCTCCATACCAGGCAACATCCTGGTAAACCTTTTCTGTACTCCCTCCAAAGTTCTGTGAAAGGTGCTATATAAATGCAGGTTTTTTTCTAAAGTATGCTTTACTGATTGAGCACTGCTGATTGGTTGCTTTGATACATTTCCAGTAACTTGCACCCCAAACACTTTATTTTGACTGGTTTGCTGAAGATGGGTTCCTATTAGCTATAAAGATATTTACTTTAGGTTAAATTCTGCATCTTACCTCAACAAACCAGCAGCACTAACTCTAGGCCACTTGTCATACTCTCAACTGGAATTCATTTTAATATTCTTTCACAGGATGTGGGTGTCGCTGGCTGGCCAGCATTTATCACCCATCCATAATTGCCCTTGAGAAGGTGGTGGTGAGCTGCCTTCTTGAAACACGATGTGGAGATGCCAGCGTTGGACTGGGGTAAACGCAGTAAGTGAGTGGGAGATCTCCCACTCAACTGACGAAGGAGCAGCGCTCCGAAAGCTAGTGGCGTTTGCTACCAAATAAACCTGTTGGACTTTAACCTGGTGTTGTTAGACTCCTTCTTGAAACACAGCAGACCATGTGTTGTAAATACACCCACAGTGCTGTTAGGGAGGGAGTTCCAGGATGGTTGTCAGTCCATATGGTGTAGGTATACCCCCAGTGCTGTTAGGGAGGGAGTTACAGGATTTTGACCCAGCGAATGTGAAGGAAGAGCGATTTATTTCCAAGTCAGGATGGTCAGTGGCTTGGAGGGGAACCTCCAGGTGGTAGTGACCTCCTTGACTTTTTGATGTCATCTTTCTCAGTTCCATTCTTAACAGAACCATAACTACCTCTTTGCACTGCCAACTTGGCAGCAGCCTTGCTAGCAACCTTGCCTCTGGGTTCAAAGGCATTGGTTTCAAAGTTTACACGAGGGCATGTCTAAACTGGCACACCAAATATTTACTGTGGTATCGAGGGAGCATTGCACTGTCTGAACTGTTCTTCAGGTGAAAGCAAAGACAACCTGTCTGCCTGTTCAAAACAAAAGATTGTACAGACATTGGAATAGGTGTAAAAGAAAAACAATGTGCAAGGATAATACCAGAACTCAGAGGATATACTTGTCAGCACAGATTAAATAGGCTTTTGTTCACTTCTCTCCAGCAGTGATTCCCAACTTGTGCTGCAGTGTACTGGTGTGTGTGAAGACTCCCCAAGTGTGCCGCAAAAACGGACTCAAAATGATTACAAGTTCAAGCAGCTTTATAAAACCCTCGTCAGACCCCACTTGGAGTACTGTGCTCAGTTCTGGTCGCCTCATTACATGAGGGATGTGGAAATGATTGAAAGGGTGCAGAGAAGATTTACAAGGATGTTGCCTGGATTGGTTGGTATGCCTTATAAGGATAGGCTAAGGGAGCTCGGTCTTTTCTCCTTGGAGAGACGAAGGATGAGAGGTGACCTGATAGAGGTATACAAGATGTTGAGAGGCATAGATCGGATGGATTCTCGGAGGCTTTTTCCCAGGGCTGAAATGGCTGCTACGAGAGGACACAGGTTTAAGGTGCTGGGGAGTTGGTACAGAGGAGATGTCAGGGGTAAGTTTTTCACTCAGAGGGTGGTGAGTGAGTGGAATCGGCTGCTGTCAGTGGTGGTGGAGGCAAACTCGATAGGGTCTTTTGAGACACTTCTGGATGAGTACATGGGACTTAATAGGATTGAGGGTTATAGGTAAGCCTATATATAAGCCTAGGTAGGTAGGGACATGACCGGCGCAACTTGTGGGCCGAAGGGCCTGTTTGTGCTGTATTTTTTCTATGTTCTAATTAAACTAAAACTAACCTTCGTCTTCAGCTCCGACAAACCTCAGGCCTCCCGCACATGGGAAAGAGCCGCACATGCGTGTTTACGGTTTTTTACATTAGTCGGGCCCATGCGATGATCAACGAGACTTGGAGCTGAAGACAAAGGCTCCTTGTGCCCACACAGAAAGCGAAAACTCAAAAAGGCCACAAAAACCCTGGGAGAAGCAAGAGAGACAGAGAGAGGTTAAGAAAATGCAGGAGAGAGGGCAGGGAAGAGTTAAAAACGAAATTCCCAGTAAGCAAGGAAGACAGAAGTGCAAAGCAGGACCAATCAAATTAAGAAAAGAAACAGCCTCCAATTGGAGAATGTGTAGCAAGGAGGTGGGCTGGGGAGAACGCGGGCCGAACATCATCCCAAAATAAGTCTTTGGCTAGAGGGCAGTTCAGAGAAAATAGGTGCGCCTCAAATTACTTTTGCAATATCTAACTTTTGCACATTTTGCAAAAGTGTGCCCTGATATATAAAGGGTTGGGAACCACTGCTCTAGAAAAGAGAAGGCCGAGGGAGGTGAGTTCTTTAAGATAAAGGGTAGACATTGGGTGGGATTTTCTATTGTCCGGTGCCACTGAAAGTCAGTGGACTCTTGGCTGTCCTGCCCCATCCCCGACAGGGGTATGGAAAATCATTGAGAAGTTTCTACCTATCAGAGAGTCCAAAACCCAAGTTCATAAATGAAAGAATCATCAATGTGTAACTTAGAAAAACATCTTTACCTAAAGAGTGGCAAGAATGTGGAACACGCTACCACAGGAAGTTGTTGAGGTCAACTGTATAATATGAGGGGAAGCTAAATAGAGAGAAGATTCATTTATAAAGTTTGATGAAGAGGGATGATAACAGGCTCATCTACTGTGTCTGTTTCTGTGCTGTACGTTGAGCCAGTTTAGCTCAGTTGGCTGGACGGCTATTTTGTGATGCACAGTGACACCAACAGCATGGGTTCAATTCCTGTACGGGCTGAGGTTATTCATGAACCTTCTCA
This sequence comes from Mustelus asterias, assembly GCF_964213995.1. Classification (NCBI taxonomy): domain Eukaryota; kingdom Metazoa; phylum Chordata; class Chondrichthyes; order Carcharhiniformes; family Triakidae; genus Mustelus; species Mustelus asterias. The sequence continues at coordinate 133,305,295 of NC_135808.1, read as the reverse complement.
ATCTTGCCTCAGGTGTGGTGACCCTCAGGTTAAGTCACCACCAGTCAGCTCTCCCCCTCAAAGGGGAGAGCAGCGTATGGTGATCTGAGACTATGGTGACTTTACCTTTACTCTGAATTACAGCTTGTGGCTCACTCAGTAATACGCTTGCTTCGAGGTTCTGGGTTCAGATTCTACTCCAGGAATTGGTCATAAAATCTCAAGGTTGATGTTCCAGTGCAGTACTGGGGGTGTGCTGCATTGTCATGAAATGTTAAACCATCTGCCTGGGCAGCTGTGCCTCCCATCCATTGACTCTGTCTACACTTCCCGCTGCCTCGGCAAAGCAGCCAGCACAATTGAGGACCCCGTGCACCCCGGACATTCTCTCTTCCACCTTCTTCTGTCGAGAAAAAAGTACAAAAGTCTGAGGTCACGTACCAACCAACTCAAGAACAGCTTCTTCCCTGCTGCCGTCAGACTTTTGGATGGACCTACCTCGCACTAAGTTGATCTTTCTCTACACTCTAGCTATGATTATAAGACTACATTCTGCACTCCTTTCTTTCTCTATGAACGGTATGCTTTGTCTGTATAGCGCGCAGGAAACAATACTTTTCACTGTATACTGTGACAATAATAAATCAAATCAAAATCAAATTAAACAAGCATGGCTGAGTACTCCAGTGCCTGCAAACCTCTCGCCATAATGAAAGGCACTATACCAATGCATATAATACCCTTTTGACCCTTTGACAAAGAGTCATCTGGACTCGAAACATCAGCTCTTTTCTCTTGTCACAGATGCTGCCAGACCTGCTGAGATTGTCCAGCATTTTTTCTGGAATGCTATCTTTGTTTCTTCTTGATGTGATGTAGATTTATCTCCAGTTAAAATCGACCAATGCAATTAAAATTTGTATGTGAAATATTGGTGCAGAATGACTGTGGTGGTTTTCTATATAAAAGTCACTGGACCCAAGGGAAGTAAGCAATGAAATGAAGACAGCTTGAAAGAAAGATCTGGATTCAGTGGAATAATCAAGCGAGTGCTGTGAAGTTTCCTCACTTGTTGCAATTTGGGAAATTTGCCATATTTATTTCGCTCCCCTTTCCCAGTGTTGCCCCATTCTACTGCGACCACATCATCCTCCCACTCCTTCATTTCTTTTAACAAGTCGATCTGTCTTTTCAAGGTGTATATATTCTAAAATTTTCTTAACTCCTCATAATTTTAGCTGAAAGTGTTCGGCGGCACCAAGTATTCCCCGCAAGCTGGGGCAGATGTTGCCAGACAGTGATTTTCCGAGTGTCACATTTGATAAGACTGTGCCAAACTCTCAATGCACTGACTCACCCCAGCGATCGGACTTCTCCGGCGTCCTGCCGATCTCATACTTCCCAGGTAATTCCGAAGCTCGAAATCCCCAGGGATTATTCCCGAGTGAGAAAGAGCACATCCCGATCTCAGTGACTCCCCATCTCTCCTATAAGTGAGCTGCACTCAGACCCTTTATATCTCAACCCAGCCCAGGGGTGCTGACAAGCGCTGACACTTGATGAGTTATGGACAGGAGTCTTGTCCAGTTAGATTGCTACATTGGTATGATTGACAAGTAACTGGGGCCATTCAGAGGGCTGCTTGGCTGGAGTCTTGTCCAGTTAGAGTGTTACATTGGGGTGATTGACAGAATATTCACCCAGTCACAACGCCCCATTGGTAGTGATTGACTGAGTCTTGCACAGTGAGAGTGTTACATTGACAGTGAGTGACAGCTGATTTGAGTCAACTTAGATGATTGTAAACAAATCACCAAGAAATTCAGTGGAGAAATTGAGGAGAAACCTCTTTACCCAGAGAGTGGAGAGAATGTGGGCCTCGCTGCCACAGGTGAATAGCATAGATACATTTCAAAGAAAACAAGAGAACAAGAAAGAAGGGAATAGAGGGTAACAACCGTAGATTTTGATGAGAAAAGATGGGAGGAAACTCAACTGGAGCATAAACACCAGCATGGAATGATTGGGCCAAATGGCCTGTTTCTGTGTCGTATATCCTATCTAATCCCCTTCCGTGACCGCTGGGCACCGCAGGGGCTGGGATGTATTATCGACCCTGATAATCACCTTTTGGTTTGAAGTTTTAAGTTTCCTTTCGACTTTGTTTTTGGTTCGGGCTGTTCCCCCTTTCTTTTGGGGAGCTGCCCCTTTTAATTTGTCCCTAAGTTAATTTGAGTTCGTTTACTTGGTTGGTGTTGAAAGAAATATCTAATCCTGCACCTATTCCCTCTGTTGGCACAATGGTTAGCACTGCTGCTTCACAGTGCCAGACCTGGGTTCAATTCCTGGTTTGGGCTCACTGTCTGTGCGGAGTCTGCACGTTCTCCCCGTGTCTGCGTGGGTTTCCTCCGGGTGCTCCGGTTTCCTCCCACAGTCCGAAAGACGTGCTGGTTAGGTGAATTGGCCGTGCTAAATTCTCCCTCGGTGTACCTGAATAGGCGCTGGAGTGTGACAACTAGGGGATTTTCACAGTAACTTCATTGCAGTGTCAATGTAAACCTATTTGTGATGCTAATGAATAAACTTTTAAAAAGCTTATCTCTCCAATGTGATTGGTCAAGGAAGACTTCTCCTTTTGAAATCCATGTTAACCATCATTATTAGATTTTCAATTTGATCCTTCAATAGTGATTCCGGATTGAAGAAAAAGTGGGACTGTGTCAATCCCGTGCACGAATATAAAATACACCACCATTGTCTCCTTTACACCATTGAGAGTGGCCTAAAATACATGGCAATGTTTGCATGTAGATTTTGCTGGTCTGTTTGAGTTACATGCTCATGGTCACAATTTATGTACACTTAAAGTGGCCAGAAGTTGTTATCATGAGATCTATTACAACTGAATAAAACTTTAAAAAGCTCAATGACTTTTTTGCAAGATTTAGTAAACTGGAACAGATTGTTAGTGATAATCATTCACAGTTTACTTCACAAGAGTTTGAGGATTATCTCAAAGTAATTGGTATTTAGCATATAAAATCCATGCCTTATTATCCATTAATCAATGGATTAGCTGAAAGATGTGTACAATCCTTCAAGCATTCTTTAAAAGCTTCAAAAGAGCAAGGTGCATTATTACATCATGTGAATAGCTTTTTGGTATCTTATAGAAACACTACCCAACATTCACCTGTATCATTACACTTAAAGGGAAAGTTGAGAATTATGTTTGATTTGCTATTATCTCCAGAAACTTCAGAGATAGTAAAGCATCAACAACAATCTCAAGTCGCTGGAAGAGAAGTGAGGGCAAAACAGTGGTCATTTCTGAAGGAAATCAAGACTTTGCAGGTAATTATGCCATGAGTGAGAAATGGTTGCCAGCCATAGTTTTAGCAACTTTAGCAACAGATCCAGGTTCTTAAACAGTTCAAACAGAAAAGGAATCAGTCATGCTGACCATTATTAAAGAGGAGATAGCAGGGCATCTGGATAGAAATGGTTCGATCAATCAGACGCAGCATGGATTCATGAGGGGAAAGTCGTGCTTGACGAACATGTTGGATTTTTATGAAGATGTGACTAGGGCGGTTGATGGAGGAGAACCGGTGGATGCGGTGTTTTTGGATTTCCAAAAGGCGTTTGATAAGGTGCCCCATAAAAGGCTGCTGAAGAAGATTAGGGCACACGGAGTTGGGGGTAGTGTGTTAAAGTGGATTGGGGACTGGCTATCCGACAGGAAGCAAAGAGTCGGAATAAATGGGTGTTTTTCCGGTTGGAGGTAACTAGTGGCGTGCCGCAGGGATCGGTACTCGGGCCGCAACTGTTTACCATTTATATAGATGATCTGGAGGAGGGGACGGAGTGTAGGGTAACGAAGTTTGCAGACGACACAAAGATAAGTGGAAAAGTGAATCGTGTGGAGGACGGAGAAGATCTGCAGAGAGATTTGGACAGGCTGAGTGAGTGGGCGAGGATATGGCAAATGGAGTATAACGTTGAGAAATGCGAGGTTATACACTTTGGAGGAAATAATAACAAATGGGATTATTATCTCAATGGAAACAAATTAAAACATGCTACCGTGCAAAGGGACCTGGGGGTCCTTGTGCATGAGACGCAAAAGCCCAGTCTGCAGGTACAACAGGTGATCAAGAAGGCAAATGGGATGTTGGCCTATATTGCGAAGGGGATAGAATATAAAAGCAGGGATGTCTTGATGCACCTGTACAGGGCATTGATGAGGCCGCAGCTGGAATACTGTGTGCAGTATTGGTCCCCTTATATGAGGAAGGATGTATTGGCATTGGAGGGAGTGCAGAGAAGGTTCACCAGGTTGATACCGGAGATGAGGGGTTTGGATTATGAGGAGAGGCTGAGGAGATTGGGTTTGTACTCGTTGGAGTTTAGAAGGATGAGGGGAGATCTTATGGAGACTTATAAGATAATGCGGGGGCTGGATAGGGTGGAGGCGGAGAGATTCTTTCCACTTAGTAAGGAAGATAAAACTAGAGGACACAGCCTCAAAATAAAGGGGGGTCGGTTTAAGACAGAGTTGAGGAGGAACTTCTTCTCCCAGAGGGTGGTGAATCTCTAGAATTCTCTGCCCACTGAGGTGGTGGAGGCTACCTCGCTGAATATGTTTAAAGCGCGGATGGATGGATTCCTGATCGGTAAGGGAATTAAGGGTTATGGGGATCAGGCGGGTAAGTGGTACTGATCCACGTCAGATCAGCCATGATCTTATTGAATGGCGGGGCAGGCTCGAGGGGCTAGATGGCCTACTCCTGCTCCTATTTCTTATGTTCTTATGTTCTTATTGTTGTCATCTCAAAATTATTTCTCAGAACCATCTCCAGAAGTACCAACTTCTTTAGTCCCGAGTATTGTGAATGCTATTGCGAATGGAAGACTTAAATGAAACTGACTTGGCTCGATGATTGTCTCTGCTAATGTACCAAGTGGAAATGATACAGAATTAGTTCCAAGAGGTTTCTACTAAAGCTCTCAATCATACTTCTTGGGTCAAGAACAGCCAAATTTCAGAATGTCATATACAACCAAAGAGGAATAGATGTCCTCCTGATTGACTCTCTTATTGACTGTGCATAATAATGAATGGTGTATAGTATTGTGTCTAGAGTGATTTTTTTTGTCATGACCACAGACAGAAAGGGGGAGGGATGTTATACATTTAAAACAGTTGCAGATTACTTGAAGAGCTGATCATATGATTTGATGGTGATGTCATTAGGGTGTTGCAGAGAGCTGTTTTCCTTTCAGCTTTGTATTCTGTGCAGTGCATTGGACACCTTGTTCAATAAAACCTGTTGTGTATTAGTATGAATCTCCATGTGCAAACCATATTTCTGTATAAAATCCACAACCCCTAAGATAGTTTGAACATTACAGTGTCCAAGCAAGGTCCAACAATCTTCAGCTGCTTCATCAATGACCTTCCTTCCATCATAAGGTTAAACATGGTGGTGTTAGCTGATGCCTGCACAATGTTCAGCACCATTCATGACTCCTCTGATACTGAAGCAGTCCATGTCTAAATGCAGCGAGACCTAGACAATATCCAGGTTTGGGCTAACAAATGACAGGTAACATTCACCCCACACAAATGCCAGGCAATGATCATCTCCAACAAGAAATAAACTAACCATCGCCCCTTGACATTCAATGGTATTTCCATTGCTGAATCCCCCACTATCAACATCCTGGGGGGTTACCATTGTCCAGAATCTGAACATGACTAGCCATATAAATACTGTGGCTACAGGAGCAAGTCAGCGACTGGGAATTCTGTGGTGAGCAACTCATTTCCTGACTTCCTGTCCACTACCTAAAAGGCACAAGTCAGGAATGTGATAGAATATGCTCACTTGCCTGGATGAGTGCAGCTCCAACAACACTCACACAGCTCAACACCATCCAGGGCAAAGCCCGCTTTTGACTGGCACCCCATCCACAAACATCCAGTCCCTCCACCACTGAAAAACAATGGCATAATGTTTACGGATCCACAAGATTTAATTTGATTTGATTTATTATTGTCACATGTATTAGTATACAGCGAAAAGTATTGTTTCTTGCGGACAAAGCATACCGTTCATAGAGAAGGAAAGGAGAGTGCAGAATGTAGAGAAAGATCAATATGAGATAGGTCCATTCAAAGGTCTGATGGCAGCAGGAAAGAAGACGGCAAATTTATTTCCCCGAAGGGAACTAGTTTTGATAACAATCAGTGATAATTGTCATGGTCACCATTACTGAGACTAACTTTATATTCCAGATTTATTCATTAAATGCACGCAGGTTGCCCTGATGGGATTTAAACCCAAATCTTTCAAACACTAGCCTGCACCATGAGGTTACTATTCCAGTAACCTTACCACTGTGCCACCATCTCCCTCATTTTTTGCAATTCCTTTAACTCCATAACTTGGAATTCAAACTTTTTTTTTAGAAGTTAATGGTCTCTATAATGATGGTAACAAAATCTCTTTCCTTATCCTCAATTTTGCCTTTATGTCTTTAGTAATCTGTAATGCCTCATTAGGATTTAATTTGTTCTTGGTATTTTGAGGAATATACATTACCTGGACAAACACCATTTGAAGTATTTCCTGTGGTTAACCATTATTTGCCAGTATTGCTGTCTATTTTACTTTTATTTCTCAGCCCCTCAAGAACAACTTCTTTCCAATCGATCACCCAATCTTTAACAGACTTATGTCCTTCACAGTTTTTATCCTACCTCCATGTATTTTTATTCATTCAGTAAGGCTGGGGCCAGTCTCCTATCTTTTAGAGATACAAGGTTGCTGCATCATGGAACATGAACGTCACCTGAGGAGGAGAGTAGTACCTGGTACAAGGTGACTCCAGCAGTGCATGTAGCTCCGCCTGGATTGGTTACAGGGATCCTGGATGTAAATGTGGAACTAGAACCTCCAGTTGTTTCAGTAACTGAGAATACAACAGTTACGGAGGACGATCTAGACCTTGGGCTGATGAGTTTGCCTTTTGTCTCGGCCTGATTGCATTTCTCAGGTCCAGATGAACCTTGCTCGGAGCTGAGACGTTCCACAAGCATTCAGAAGTCATTAGACTGGCTAAATGTAAGATGGGGGTTTCCCTTAAACCAAAAAAGAAAACGCTGCAAAATCTCAGCAGGTCTGGGCAGCATCCGTAAGGAGAGAAAAGAGCTGACGTTTCGAGTCCAGATGACCCTTTGTCAAAACTTTGGTCTCTGCTCTGCTCATCCCTTCTGTCCCAGTAATGGTGCCAGTTCCCCTCAGTCACATAGAGCGCGTAGAGTCTGCTTCAGAGCACAGTCAAAAATAATCACGCAGCATGTGTCTGGAGTGTGTTTAAATGAAAGGTCAGTGTGCTGGAGATTGGTTTACTGTTCTGAGTGGTCAGTGCATTTAGTTTGTGTTCTCTCTCTCTCTCTCTCTCTGAGCGGTCAGTGAGCTGTAATGAGTGGTCAGTGAGCTGTATTTCTGGCTGTAATGAGTGGTCAGTGAGTTGTAATGAGTGGTCAGTGAGCTGTTGCCATATCGAGTGGTCAGTGAGCTGTAATGAGTGATCAGGGAGCTGTAATGAGTGGTCAGTGAGCTGTTGCTGTAATGAGTGGTCAGTGAGCTGTAATGAGTGGTCAGGGAGCTGTAATGAGTGGCCAGTGAGCTGTAATGAGTGGTCAGTGAACTGTTGCTGTAATGAGTGGTCAGGGAGTTGTAATGAATGGTCAGTGGATATGCAGATATCCACTCCATCTGACGAAGGAGCAGCGCTCCGAAAGCTAATGGCATTTGCTACCAAATAAACTGTTAGACTTTAACCTTTTGTTGTTAAAACTCTTACTGTGTTTACCCCAGTCCAACATCGGCATCTCCACATCATGACTGGAATGAATAGTCAGTGAGTTGTAATGAGTGGCCAGTGAGTTGTAATGAGTGGTCATTGATTCTTTTCTTGCTGTAATGAGTGGTCAGTGATTTGAAATGAGTGGTCAGTGAGTTTAATTTCTGACTGTAATTAGTGGTCAGTGAGTTATATTGGGTGGTCAGTGTTATATTGGGTGGTCAGTGAATTATATGAGTGATCAGTGTTATATTGAGTGGTCAGTGTTATATTGGGTGGTCAGTGAGCTATATTGAGTGGTCAGTGAGTCATATTGGATGGTTAGTGAGTTATATTGGGTGGTTAGTGAGTTATATTGGGTGGTCAGTGAGTTATATTGAGTGGTCAGTGTTATATTGAGTGGTCAGTGAGTTATATTGGGTGGTCAGTGAGTTATATTGAGTGGTCAGTGAATTATATGAGTGGTCAGTGTTATATTGGGTGATCAGTGAGTTATATTGGGTGGTCAGTGAATTATATTGAGTGGTCAGTGTTATATTGAGTGGTCAGTGTGTTATATTGAGAGGTCAGTGAGTTATGTTGAGTGGTCAGTGAATTATATGAGTGGTCAGTGTTATATTGAGTGGTCAGTGTGTTATATTGGGTGGTCAGTGAGTTATATTGAGTGGTCAGTGTTATACTGAGTGGTCAATGAATTATATGAGTGGTCAGTGTTATATTGGGTGATCAGTAAGTTATATTGGGGGGGTCAGTGAATTATATTGAGTGGTCAGTGTTATATTGAGTGGTCAGTGTGTTATATTGAGAGGTCAGTGTTATATTGAGTGGTCAGTGTTATATTGGGTGGTCAGTGAGTTATATTGAGTGGTCAGTGTTATTTTGAGTGGTCAGTATTATATTGGGTGGTCAGTGAGTTATATTGGGGGGGTCAGTGAATTATATTGAGTGGTCAGTGTTATATTGAGTGGTCAGTGTGTTATATTGAGAGGTCAGTGTTATATTGGGTGGTCAGTGTTATATTGGATGGTCAGTGAGTTATATTGGATGGTCAGTGTTATTTTGAGTGGTCAGTATTATATTGGGTGGTCAGTGAGTTATATTAAGTGGTCAGTGAGTTATATTGAGTGGTAAGTGAGCTATGTTGAGTGGTTACTGAGTGTATTTCTTGCTGCTTATCTCAATGTGGACAGTGCGGGGCGCAGCAGCAGATGTGTAAAAGGGAGAGACCGGAAAAAGCCTGAGCTCCGCTGAAGCGCCTGGCGGAGTCCCCGGCACACGGATTCAGACAGAGGATCGCAGCTTCGCCGCTAGCAGCCCCCTGGGGAGCAGAGATGTCCGCCACAGCCAACCTGAGCGCCACCCGGAAAATGGTGCAGCAACTCCGCTCCGAGCTGGGAATCAAGAGGCTGAAGGTGAGCTGGTTAGCGATGCGACTTTACACTGAGCAGGGCGGGGTAGCGACACAAACACCCACTGAAAACAGGCTACAACGCCATTCCTCTGAAACACGCAGAAAGCTGCGACTCCGGGGGAGAACTACTCACCTCCCCAACACTGGCTGGGACACAAGGAGGCCATTCGGCCCGCCGTGTCTGTACTGGCCCTTTCATAGAGCCACCCACTGATCCCCGCTTCCACATATTCCTGCAACCACCTCCCCCCCCCCGGCCCGCCCAATAATTATCCATTCCCTTTTGAAAGTTACCATTAAATCTGATTTCAAACAGTGAGGCTGTCGCCTGGGTGAGGTTACTCGCTGGCTCTTGGGGTTGTGTGGTGTCAGAGACAAGCTTTATGTACAATTAACCCCAAATTTTTCCCCCTGCTCTGGAGCTAGCTAATCCCTGTGTAAAATCCTCTCCTTTTAATGAGCTTGATCAAGAACATTTCTTCAATCGTGTCTAAAATCCAGCAATCCATTCTCACTAGGACTGAATTTCCAGTTTATTACCTGTCTTGACTGTCAGACCTCAATCTAACAAAGCTCACATTTTTTGCCCCTTTGTGTTTTTAAATGAATTCCTGAGATGTCTCCTATTATATTATGGATCACCTTCCCTCGTCTCCATGTCAACAGCCCTGTATTCTTTTTTTAAGTTTGGCACCATATTTGAAAGGGGGTTTAGGTAGTTCCAAGTTTAAACATTAAGGACATCTTTGGAACATGTTTTTTCTTCCCACCCAGTCGTTTCTTAATTAACAAGTTCAGAAACCAGCAAGCAAAAACGATTCCCTCTCTTTCTCTGAAGAAAGATCTTTTTAAAAAGAAAGACTTCCTTGAACTCAGCAAATGCCCAATGCTTTGTAAACTTCCGTGTCATTGTTATGAGGAAGCAGATTTTCAGTTTTCTTCGTGAGTAACATCATGGCACTAAGTTGCAGATTTCAGACCAAATATCGAATTAAGCTTCATCGCAGGGAGTATGCATTTGCTTTCAGAGCTAAGGGAACCAGATTAATTGCTCTAAAGTCACTAGTTCCTGTGAGATTCGGCAGGGTTTTATTTGCTATTCTGTTCAATGTTTCAGTTTCTGTACTTGACACATTCACTCTCAAGGCCAAAGTGAGAATATTGCCTCACATTCAGTCAGCAAACCAGGAAGCTGACAGGAATTTGTAGGAATCTTGTTGACGGTTGAATTGTGTAAAACATGTGTTGTGCAGAAGTATTTGCGGAATTAGTGTCCCTGTTGTTGTTCTAGATATTTGTGAACTTCAATGTTAATCTGAATTCTGGCAATAATCCCCATTTTGGTTATAGTTTGAACAGTATAATGTGACATTACGGTGCTTGTTGTACATCAGGATCAACAACCAGATTTCATAAAAATGTGACACATACACACACAGTTGTAAATTTCACAAGTTGGGAGAGGAAATTGCAATGTGCTGCAATAGTGTGTTGAGGAGAGCGCCCCACTTGCAACATCCACACTGCAAGTGTATCACTGCCCACATTCTAAGTCCTTTCATTATTCAGAGCACCATCAGTGTGAATCTTGTATCACACCAGTCTGATAAGTGTTTCATTTTAATTTGGAATATAAATCTAATTTGTAATTTGATGTCATAGAGTCATATAGGTTTACAGCATGGAAACAGGCCCTTTGGCCCAACTTGTCCATGCTGCCCAGTTTTTACCATTAGGCTAGTCCCAATTGCCCACATTTGGTCTATATCCCTCTATACCCATCTTACCCATGTAACTGTCTAATTGCTTTTTAAAAGACAAAATAGTACTTGCCTCTGCTACTGCCTCTGCTACTACCTCTGGCAGCTTGTTCCAGACACTCACCACCCTCTGTGGGGGGAAAAAAGTGCCCCTCTGGACCCTTTAGTATCTCTCTCCTCTCACCTAAAATCTATGCCCTCTAGTTTTAGACTCCCCTACCTTTGGGAAAAGATGTTGACTATCTATGCCCCCTCATTACTTTATAGACTGCTATAAGACCACCCCTAAGCCTCCTATGTTCCAGGGAAAAAAGTCCCAGTCTACTCAGCCTCTCCTTATAACTCAAACATCAAGTCCCGATAGCATCCTAGTAACTCTTTTCTGCACTCTTTCTAGTTTAATAATATCCATGTTGTGTAAAAAAGAAAATCCTTTTGGTTGCATTCGCAAAGATATTCTCTGAGCTCATTGCTTAGAATCCCTGCAGTGCAGAAGCAGGCCATTCAGCCCATCAAGTCTGCACTGACTCTCTTCTGTTGGACTTTAACCTGGTGTTGTTAAAACTCTTACTGACTCTCTTCTCCAGACCCTCTTCCCCCACACCCTATCTCTGTAATCCCCAGATATTTTACCACGGCTAATCCACCTAAGCCACACATCTTTGGTCTGTGGGAGGAAACCGGAGCACTCGGAGGAAACCCAAGCAGACACGGGCAGAACGTGCAAACTCCACACAGACAGTTACCCGAGGCTGGAATTGAACTCTGGTCCCTGGCGCTGAGGCAGCAGTGCTAGCCACTGTGCCACCACACCACTTGTTCAGTATATTCTATTTTGAAATTTACCTCCTGCGTTTGTATTCACAATAGTTGTCAAGAGTTCTGAAGGCATGGACTGGATTTTGAACAGGGTGAAGGAGGGGAAAAACAAGAATTTTAACACAGAAAATGTTTTGGAGGGTTTGTGGCAAAGGGTAGGATCAGACAATGAGTTGTGGTACTGGTTACTGGTGCTGGGTTTTAAGAAGATATTTAAAGATGTGGCAGGAAAGAATTCCAGAGAGTAAGGGCCAAGATGGCTGAAGGCTCTCCTTTCAATAATTAGCTTAAAAGAGATGGAAATACATCAAAAGTTAGAGGGAGTTGTAAGATTGGAATCAGAAGGAATGGGCAAATCATTGGGGGGTTAATTTACGGACCTTTGGAATTTAACAAACATTTGGCTGCTGTGACGAGGATCTTGTCAACATTCTAAATGGATTGGTGGAATTGGCTTTCCTCATCTGTATTTTGTGCTGCTTTTGACTGCTCGTGTACCAAACATTTACAAGTTGGTTTTCTTATTTGGTGATTCATCTGATTGAGCCTCTTGTTAAGGATTAGTCCTCTTGCTATAGAGTGCCGGTTTCTATCCAGAGAACCAAAATCTTTTGCAATTATTCATTTGTGGGACATGGGCATCGCTGGCTGGCCAGCATTTATTTGGTATTTGCTACCAAATAAACCTGTTGGACTTTAACCTGGTGTTGTGAGACTTCTTACTACAGCATTTATTGTCCATCCCTTGTTGCCTGAGGGCAGTTGAGAGTCAACCACATTGCTGTGACCCTGGTAAGGACAGCAGATTTCCTTCCCTCAAAGATGTTAGTGAATCAGATGGGTTTTAATTTTAATTCTAATTCCTATCATGCCTTTAACAAAATTTTAAAAAGCCCAAGGTCTTTCACAGGAGCATTATCAAACATAATATGACATCAAATCACACTGAGATTTGAGTGCCGATGTACAAAAGCTTAAAGGAGTGTCTGAAGAAGCACAATGGAGAGGTTTAAGGAGCTGAGGGCCATGGCAGCTGAAGGCGTAGTCACTGGTGGTGGAATGAGTAATATCAGGGATGCTCGTGGTCAGAATTGGAGGAGCTCAGATATCTTAAAGGCTTGTGAGATGGAGAAGATTACAGAAAGAGGCAAAGCTAGGTAGGTGTTTGAAAACAAAGGTGAGATTTTTAAAATCGAGACATTGCTTAACTGGGAATCGGTATAGGTCAGAGAGGTGATAGAGGAACAAGAATTAAGACAAAGGCAGCAGAGTTTTGGATAACGGAGGGAAGAATGTGGGAAACCAGCGTTTGGGTACTGATCGGAAACCCCAAGGTATGCTATGAAGCCACACTAGACCCCAACAATGTTTCTATTTTGGCATTAGTGTGAGGACAGGATGTTTCACTCCAGGTGTGATTCTTTTTGATTTGATTTATTATTGTCACATTGTATTAGTATACAGTGAAAAGTATTGTTTCTTGCGTGTCATACAGACAAAGCATACCGTTCATAGAGAAGAAAAGGAGAGAGTGCAGAATGTAGTGTTACAGTCATAGCTAGGGTGTAGAGAAAGATCAACTTAGTGCGAGGTAGGTCCGTTCAAAAGTCTGATGGCAGCAGGGAAGAAGCTGTTCTTGAGTCGGTTGGTACATGACCTCAGACTTTTGTATCTTTTTCCCGATGGAAGAAGGTGGAAGAGAGAATGTCCGGGGTGCGTGGGGTCCTTAATTGTGCAGGCTGTTTTTCTGAGACAGCGGGAAGTGTAGACAGAGTCAATGCTTCCCGCATTGACACACTAGGAAGCTTTTATCAAAAAAAACTGTACAGTTTTACTATATCAAATGAATCAGTATAACATTTAACATTTGAACACGACTTAAACAAGATATATTTCTTAACTGTTAACCTATCTCTATTAGTTCCAATTTGAGCAATATTTCTCTTACAGAATTAAACTCTTCAAAATCAATTGCAACACACCAGCTTGCATTTTTGTACTTCAGCTGCCAGTCCTTGAGCCTCCAGAACACCTCTGGAGAGAGAGACAGAGACCTATTTCTCCTAACTGATCCCAAACAGCAGCCTCCAAAGAGAGAGAGAGAGAGACTGTTTGCTTCATTCAGAACCCAGCAGTAACTGCCTGCTTTTCCCTGTAAGCTTAGCTCCTCTCCTTAAACATATGACTCTGTCAGTCAACTTTATCAAAAGCCTACTCTGAAGCCCCAGTGAAAAAACCAAAATAAAAATGAATCAACGCAGATTAAAAGAAACACATCTCTAGCTAAAATCAATCATTAGCTTGCACTCTCAGCATGTGAGCTACCTGGTGCAGATAAATTGGCACTGTGTAAAACAGAGCTGAATTCTAAACATACCCCTCACAAGAAATATGATATAAATACATTTCATAAAGGTTCAGTATCATCATACCAGCCAGATGTAAATTAGAATAGTTGAGTCGAGAGGCAACAAAGGCAGCAGGTTGGCTGAGCAAGGGACAGAGTTGCAATATTATGGAGGTGGAAATTAGTGATGTTAAGCCTGGTTTAGCCTCGGCCAGTTCCTAGAGAGAGAAGTGTAATTGCGAGCTGGAGAACAGTGTGAGGCGCCCACTGGCTTTGCTCTTTCTGCTCAATATTGAATGCCAGGTAAGCAGTCTGATACAGACCGTGCAAACATGGAGAGGAGGGCCGGCGAAGGGGTCGGGAGGGCGGCCAGCGAGGTAGCATTGGTTGTCAGCAGTGTACAATTGTGTTTTTGGATGATGTCGCTGAAGGGCAGTATGTCGATGAGAAATAGGAAGAGGCCAAGGATAGATCCTTGGGTGGGAAAGCCAGTGCAGATGATTCTTTGACTATGATTAGAAATTGGTGTGAACGGATCCACCCAATTGCGCAATGCAGGGTAACCTTGACAGCATTAACTAACTGTCGGTAACTGGTGTGGGTTTTAAAAGGATCTGGTAACTATTATATTGGGAAACACATGGTCCATGATTGGTCACCAGATGTAGCTGCCATGTGGGCGACACGGTCACACAGTGGTTAGCACTGTTACCTCACAGTGCCAGGGACCCAGGTTCAATTCCAGCCTTGAGTGACTGTCTGTGTGGAGTTCGCACATTCTCCCCATGTCTGCTTGGGTTTCCTCCAGGTGCTCCGGTTTTTTTCCCCACAGTCCAAAGATCTGCAAGTTAGATTGATTGGCCATGCTAAATTGCCGCTCAGTGCCAGGGGGACTAGCAGGTAAAATATGTGGGGTCTGGGTGGGATTGTTGTCGGTGCAGGCTCGATGAGCTGAATAGCCGCCTCCTGTAGGGATTCTATAATGCATGAGGCAACAAATGCAGCCTTGTGCTAACTTTAACACTGTTACAGACAGTGTGAAGCTAGCTGACCGCAGACTGTACACTGGTATCTTAGGATTTTTACCAATTATGTCCAGTTCTAATGTAAACTAAGTGTTCGTATCCCATGCAGATTAATAATTTTTGGAACAATGTGAGTTATGGCTATAGTCAAAATTCTAACTTTGTTTGATATAACCGCAAGTGAAATATGTTCACAAAGGCAGCCCAGGGCATACTGGGAACAAAGTGATGTCTTCTGTTGCATCCTCCCCGCAAACATTAGAATTAAGAAGAGTTTTCAAATCATTTTTTCTATGAAGTCTCATTTAAGAGGATTTAAATTATATTAAACTTCCTTCTGCAGATATCTCCTGCATTCTCATTTCTCCTTCAACATCCTCATTCTGTCTGGCTTTGAACTTGTCAAACAGTTTCTTACTTCACAACTCTTCAATTACTCATTATTTCATGGGATGTGGGTGTCGCTGGCTAGGCCCCAATTTCGCCTTGAACTGAGTATCTCACCCAGCCATTTTAGAGGGCAGTTAAGAGTCAACCACATTGCTGTAGGTCTGGAGTCACATGTAGGCCAGATCAGGATGGCAGATTTCCTTCCCTAAAGGATGTTAAACCAATTGGGTGAATTTTTATGCCAATCGTTGATGGTCAAATTGGGATGGTTACCATTACTGAGACTCACTTTTTCATTCCAGATTTTATTAATTGAATTTAAATTCCCGCAGTTGTTGTACCCATGTCACCTTAACGTTTGCCACCATCTCCCCTCAAGAGATCCCGACCATCTTCCTTCATCAAGTGTTTTTCATGTTTTTAATCCCTAATCCATTTGCATTCCAATTCCAATTGCATTTGTAGTGTCTTTGGGATTGGCTATTTTTCTCTCAGAACAAAGAAAATTACAGCACAGGAACAGACCCTTCCACCCTCCAAACCTGCACTGAACATGCTGTCCGTGTGAACTAAAACCCCGTACCCTTCCGGGGACCATATCCTTCTATGCCCATCTTATTCATGTATTTGTCAAGACACCACTTAAAAGTCACTATCGTACCTGCTTCCACTGCCTCCCCCAGCAGTGAGTTCCAGGTAACCACCACCTTCTGTGTGCTTGCCTCGTACATCTCCTTTAAACCTTGCCCCTTGCACCTTAAACTTATGCCCCCGAATACTAATTAACTTCACTGCCCGTTGACTTGTAGAACAACTTATCACTTCACTACTTTTACTATTTTTTTTAAATGTGAAGTTTACACTAAGCAATAAGAGAACTGGGGCCAGCATTTCTACTGTAAACCTGTAGCTGGTTCAGTGCAGCTATACAAGAACAGGATTATTGTTAGCAAAGCTCATTCGTTCAATACTTGTCTGCTTTGGCCCTGTTGACTTTATTATACTTCACTGTAATTAATGTGCTTGACGCACAACACCTCCTTCAAAGGGTTTAAAAAGTCTGCCACGGCTGAGTTCATCGTGCTCTCACTTCTCAATCTGAGGTTTGTGGATTCAAGTCCCATACCAGAAGCTTGAGCTCATATTGAGGCAGTACCTAGGGAGTGCTGCACTGTTGGTGGTGACATCCTTTGGATGAGATGTTAAACGAAGACCCCAACTGTTCTCTGAAGTGGATGTAAAAGATCTTGGGGCACTATTTTAAAGATATTGAGGGAAGTTTGTCACCATGAGGAGCGCTTGAGGACTTTGGGTCTATACTGGATGGAGTTTAGAAGGATGAGGGGGAATCTAATTGAAACTTACAGAATACCGAGAGGCCTGGATAGAGTGGATGTGGAGAGGATGTTTCCACGAGTGGGAGAGACTAGAACTCGCGGGCAGAATCTCAGAGTGAAGGGACGCTCCTTTAAAACTGAGATGAGGAGGAATTTCTTCAGCCAGAGGGCGGTGAATCTGTGGAACTCATTGCCACAGAAGGCTGTGGAGGCCAGGTCATTGAGTGTGTTTAAGACAGAGTTAGATAGGTTCTTGATCAATAACGGGAGCAAAGGTTACAGGAAGAATGCAGGAGAATGGGGATGAGAGTCATATCAGAGACTCGATAGGCCGAATGGCCTAATTCTGCTCCTATATTTTATGGTCTTATGGTGTCCGATCAAATACTTATCCCCCCCCATCTAACACTCCAAACAGATGTTGTGGCCGTTTAGTTAATTGCTGTTTGAGTAATCTTGCTTTGTACAAATTGGCCGTCTCATTTTCCGACACTTGATATCACTTCAAAAGTACTTAAATAGCTGTAAATCGCTTTGGGACGTCCTGAGGTCCTGAAAGATGTTTTAAATGGTCCTGCATTGTAGCTTCACCAAGGTGACACCTAATTATTTTGGGTTTGCCTGGTGCTGCTCCTGGCATGCTATCTTCATTGAACCTGGTGGTAACAATAGAGCGGGGGATATGCTGGGGCATGAGGTTATAGATTGTGCTGGAGTACAATTCCGCTGCTGTTGATGGCCCACAGCGTCTCATGGATGCCTAGTTTTGAGTCGCTAGATCTGTTTGAAGTCTGTCCCATTTAGCACGGTGATAGTGCTACACAACACGATGGAGGTTATTTTCAATGTGAAGATGGGATTTTGTCTCCACAAGGACTGTGCGATGGTAACTCGTACCGATATTGTCATGCACAAATGCATTTGCAACAGGCAGATTGGTAAGGATGAGATCAAGTGTGTTTTTCCTTTTTCTTGGTTCCCTCATCACCTGCCGCAGACCCAGTCTAGCAGCGATGTCCTTCAGGACTTGGGCAGCTCAGTCAGTGGTGGCATTACAGAGCCACTCTTGGCGATGGACATTGAAGTCTCCCACCCACAATACGTTCTGCATGTTGCCACACTCGGTGCTTCTCCCAGGTTGTGTTCAACATGAATGAATACTGATTCAGCAGCTCAGGGGGGGCACAGTAAATGGTAATCAGCAGAAAGTTTCCTTGGCCGTGTTTGACCTGGTGCCATGAAACTTCATGTGATCTGGAGTCAATGTTAAGGACTCCCTCTCAACTGTACTTCACTGTGCCACCCAGCTCTGGGTCTGCTCTTCCAGTGGGACAGGACATACCCAGGGTTGGTGAGGGTCGTGCCTGAGTCACTGTCTGTAAGGTACAAGTCTGACTCTTACAGAGTAAGGTGGTTTGACAACTCTCCCAATTCAGCCTCCACTTCCTGGCAGTGCATTCCAGACCCCAGCCACTGGCTGTGTGAAAAGATTTTTTTTTCTCACATCACATTGCTTGTTTTTCAAGTCACTAAGTCTGTGCCCCCTCTTGATTTACAAGTGGGAACAGTTTCTCCCCGTCTACTCTTTCCAGCCCCCTCGTGATTTTGAACATCTCTATCAAATCTCCTCTTAGCCTCATTCTCTCCAAAGAAAACAGTCCCAACCTCTCCAAACTATCCTCATAACTGAAGTTTCTGATCCCTGTAACCATTCTTATAAATCTTTCCTGCACTCTCTCCAACGCGTTCACATTCTTCCTAAAATGTGGTGCCCAGAATTGTACACAATACTCTCGCTGATGTCCAAATAGTGTCAAGTTGGACATAACGTCCTTGCTCTTATTATACAAAGTCTCAAAACTTTGTTACGCGCCAAGTATCCAAGTTCAGTTTCACTTCTTTATACACAAAGTATTCAAACTCTGTTCCACAAAAGATATCAAAACTCACGGCTTAGACCTGATTCGTTAAAAGGCAAGGTGATCGATCTCTCTCTCTGTGGATTCTGATGTCCTCTCTCGAGTTCCAGACGCAGGAAGCTGCTTCTTTCGATGGTTGTTCTTGCAGGTTGTCGCTCCAGAAGTTCCTTTGTCTCTCCTTCTACAGATCTTACTGGTAACCAGTCATGTACTCACAGAACAGGAACTAATCAATTACTGTATTGGTCATGCCCCTCTCGGGCGGGGTGGGGGGGGGGGGGTTGGGGGCGGTTGTGTCCCTCTCAGGAGCACAACATGGGTTTGTATTTAATTCACACCTTCTATTCTCTCTATGGACTGCAATTAGCACCTCTTAGCCTTTCCCCTTGTTTTTGTGGCTGTAACTCATCTTTCATTCCCTCACCCTGCAGTATAAATATCTCCCACTTTCTGTGCCTTTTAGCTTTGAAAAGGGTCATCTGGACTCGAAACGTCAGCTCTTTTCTCTCATTACGGATGCTGCCAGATCTACTGAGATTTTCCAGCATTTTCTCTTTTGGTTTTGCATTTAATTATTGTCCATCTAGAACATAGAACATAGAACAGTACAGCACAGAACAGGCCCTTCGGCCCACGATGTTGTGCCGAGCTTTATCTGAAACCAAGATCAAGCTATCCCACTCCCTATCATTCTGGTGTGCTCCATGTGCCTATCCAATAACCGCTTAAATGTTCCTAAAGTGTCTGACTCCACTATCACTGCAGGCAGTCCATTCCACACCCCAACCACTCTCTGCGTAAAGAACCTACCTCTGATATCCTTCCTGTATCTCCCACCACGAACCCTATAGTTATGTCCCCTTGTAATAGCTCCATCCACCCGAGGAAATAGTCTTTGAACGTTCACTCTATCCCCTTCATCATTTTATAAACCTCTATTAAGTCTCCCCTCAGCCTCCTCCGCTCCAGAGAGAACAGCCCTAGCTCCCTCAACCTTTCCTCATAAGACCTACCCTCCAAACCAGGCAGCATCCTGGTAAATCTCCTCTGCACTCTTTCCAGCGCTTCCACATCCTTCTTATAGTGAGGTGACCAGAACTGCACACAATATTCCAAATGTGGTCTCACCAAGGTCCTGTACAGTTGCAGCATAACCCCACGGCTCTTAAACTCCAACCCCCTGATAATAAAAGCTAACACACTATAGGCCTTCTTCACAGCTTTATCCACTTGAGTGGCAACCTTTAGAGATCTGTGGATATGGACCCCAAGATCTCTCCGTTCCTCCACAGTCTTCAGAACCCTACCTTTGACCCTGTAATCCACATTTAAATTAGCCCTACCAAAATGAATCACCTCACATTTATCAGGGTTAAACTCCATTTGCCATTTTTCAGCCCAGCTTTGCATCCTATCTATGTCTCTTTGCAGCCTACAACAGCCCTCCACCTCATCCACTACTCCACCAATCTTGGTGTCATCAGCAAATTTACTGATCCACCCTTCAGCCCCCTCCTCATTAATAAAAATCACAAAGAGCAGAGGACCAAGCACTGATCCCTGTGGCACTCCGCTAGCAACCGGCCTCCAATCCGAAAATTTTCCATCCACCACCACCCTCTGTCTTCGATCAGACAGCCAGTTACCTATCCAATCGGCCAACTTTCCCTCTATCCCACACCTCCTCACTTTCATCATAAGCCGACCATGGGGGACCTTATCAAACGCCTTGCTAAAATCCATGTATATGACATCAACTGCCCTACCTTCATCAACACACTTAGTTACCTCCTCAAAAAATTCTATCAAATTTGTGAGGCACGACTTGCCCTTCACGAATCCGTGCTGACTATCCCGGATTAATCCGCATCTTTCTAAATGGTCGTAAATCCCATCTCTAAGGACCTTTTCCATCAATTTACCAACCACCGAAGTAAGACTAACCGGTCTATAATTACCAGGGTCATTTCTATTCCCTTTCTTAAACAGAGGAACAACATTCGCCATTCTCCAGTCCTCTGGCACCATCCCCGTGGACAGCGAGGACCCAAAGATCAAAGCCAAAGGTTCTGCAATCTCATCCCTTGCCTCCCAAAGAATCCTAGGATACATTTCATCAGGCCCAGGGGACTTATCGACCTTCAGTTTATTCAAAACTGCCAGGACATCCTCCCTCCGAACATCTATTTCCTCCAGCCTATTAGCCTGTAACACCTTCTCTTCCTCAAAATCATGGCCCCTCTCCTTGGTGAACACTGAAGAAAAGTATTCATTCATCACCTCGCCTATCTTTACTGACTCCATACACAAGTTCCCACTACTGTCCTTGACCGGCCCTAACCTCACCCTGGTCATTCTTTTATTCCTCACATAAGAGTAAAAAGCCCTGGGGTTTTCCTTGATCCGACCCGCCAAGGACTTCTCATGTCCCCTCCTAGCTCTCCTAAGCCCCTTTTTCAGCTAATTCCTTGCTAACTTGTAACCCTCAATCGAGCCATCTGAACCTTGTTTCCTCATCCCTACATAAGCTTCCCTCTTCCTTTTCACAAGACATTCCACCTCTTTCGTGAACCATGGTTCCCTCACTCGGCCATTTCCTCCCTGCCTGACAGGGACATACCTATCAAGGACATCCAGTATTTGTTCCTTGAAAAAGTTCCACTTTTCATTAGTTCCTTTCTCTGACAGTTTCTGTTCCTAACTTATGCCCCCTAATTCTTGCCTAATCGCATCATAATTACCTCTCCCCCCAATTGTAAACCTTGCCCTGCCGTACGGCCCTATCCCTCTCCATTGCAATAACAAAAGACACCGAATTGTGGTCACTATCTCCAAAGTGCTCTCCCACAACCAAATCTAACACTTGGCCCGGTTCATTTCCCAGTACCAAATCCAATGTGGCCTCACCTCTTGTTGGCCTATCCACATATTGTGTCAGGAAACCCTCCTGCACACACTGCACAAAAACTGCCCCATCCGAACTATTTGACCTACAAAGGTTCCAATCAATATTTGGAAAGTTAAAGTCCCCCATGACAACTACCCTGTGACCCCCACACATATCCATAATCTGCTTAGCAATTTCTTCCTCCACATCTCTATTACTATTTGGGGGCCTATAGTAAACTCCTAACAACGTGACCGCTCCTTTCCTATTTCTAACCTCAGCCCATATTACGTCAGTGTGCAGATCCCCCTCGAAGTGCCTTTCCGCAGCCGTTAAACTATCTTTGATTAACAATGCCACTCCTCCACCTCTTTTACCAGCTTCCCTACACTTAGTGAAACATCTATACCCCGGAACATCCAACAACCATTCCTGTCCTTGTTCTACCCACATCTCCGTAATGGCCACAACATCGTAGTCCCAAGTACCAATCCACGCCCCAAGTTCATCTACCTTGTTCCGGATGCTCCTTGCATTGAAGTAGACACACTTCAACCAACCTTCCTGTCTACTGGTACCCACCCTTGACCCTGATACCTTCCCCAATACCTCACCACCCTCACTGACTTCTGGACTACAACTCCTTTTCCCACTCACCTGACAAATTAGTTTAAACCCCCCTGAAGAGCCGTAACAAATTTCCCTCCTAGGATATTGGTGCCCCTCTGGTTCAGGTGCACCCCGTCCTGTTTGTACAGGTCCCACCTTCCCCAGAATGTGTTCCAATTATCCACGTATCTGAAGCCCTCCCTCCTACACCATCCCTGCAACCACATGTTTAACTGCACTCTCTCCCTGTTCCTCAACTCGCTATCACGTGGCACCGGCAACGTACCAGAGATGACCACATGTTTTGTCTTGGATCTCAGCTTCCAGCCCAGCTCCAGAAATTCCTGCTTTAAATCCCCGTCCCTTCTCTTACCTATGTCATTGGTACCAATGTGTACCGCGACTTGTGACTGTTTCCCCTCCCCCTTCAGAATCCGGAAAACACGGTCTGAGACGTCACGGACCTTGGCATCCGGTAGGCAACATACCATCCGTGAGTCTCTTTTGCTGCCACAGAACCTCCTATCTATCCCTCTAACTAACGAGTCCCCAATAACTATTGCCCTCCCGCTCTGCCCCTTACCCTCCCGAGCCACAGAGACGGACACAGTGCTGGAGATCCTTAGCTGGAGACCTAAGTTATATCAACATCTCGCATGAGGTGACTGCCCAATCAGCTCTTGTGCCCTGTTCATGGCCTGTTGTATGCTGTAGACCGTAGCAGTTATGCTGTTCCCACAATTCTTATGCTGATGCAAAGAGCCTTTTTACCCATCATACTTTGCTGGTGTCTTCTCAAATGCCCATCAGGCTTCATGTCTCTCCATGTTCTTCTTACCAATATGCATCACCTCACACTTCTCCACATTGAACTTCATCTGCCACCTATCTTCCCACTTCACCAACTTGCCTATGTCCTTTTGAAGTTTTACACTGTGCTCACAGATTACAATATTTCCAAGTTTTGTGTGATCCACGAACTTTGAAATTGTCCCCTGCACACCAAGATCTGGAAAGTTAATGTACATCAGGAAAAGCAAGGATCCTAATACCAACCCTTGGGGAATACCACTACAAACTTTCCTCCAGCCCAAAAAATATCCACTAACCATTACTCTCTGCTTCCTGTTATTCAGCCAGTTTTGCATCCATGTTGCTCCTGTCCCATTTATTCCACAGAACTCGATTTTGTCTCTAATCCAACCAAATCTTTCCTGACATTCCTGCCCTATTTCGAAAGGAACCAAAATCTTTGGCCCAGAAAGGGTTGCTGGCTGCTCCGAACACATCTGTTTGCAGATTTAAATGATTCACTTGCTCTCATGCTGAATCTCACTGAATAATTTCCACAAATGAGTTGTTGATCTCTTGGATGTTAACCCAGATTACTTTGGGCAAATATATATTGTTCCAGACAATAAACATCTATTTCCACGCTCTTTCAACTTTGAAGTTCCAGTGCCATCTTATTCTATCTTTTTTTTTAGTGTGTGTAGTAATCACCAAGCCAGACAGTAACTTTCGCAGTGGCTAAATGGAGCTGTCTGAACCCTCCGCTGAATGGTGTTGAGGGGGCAGTCTGCAATGATGTGAATCATTGATTGGGGGCACCACAGCTGCAGGCCGGGCTCCCTGCAAGGCCCCACTTGTGTCAAATTGCTGCACAAAGGCCTTGACGAGGGCGCAAACGGTTCAGGAGT
This sequence comes from Mustelus asterias, assembly GCF_964213995.1. Classification (NCBI taxonomy): domain Eukaryota; kingdom Metazoa; phylum Chordata; class Chondrichthyes; order Carcharhiniformes; family Triakidae; genus Mustelus; species Mustelus asterias. The sequence continues at coordinate 133,281,237 of NC_135808.1, read as the reverse complement.
GCCCAATGAGTGGCTGGTTGAAGTCAGGTGAGGGAGCTGTGAGATCTGCAATGAGAAAGTGGTGGTGTTATGGTTCCATTCCTCTGCCAAAGGGCCTCTGCTGTTATTCCTTGGCATGCTGGCCATAGCCATGTAGGCTGGTGTGATGGGAGGGGAGCGGCCAATGGATTGATAAGGTCTTTGTGTAGTGACAGGCTTGGGTTGATGCAAACCTTTTCCAGCTTTCTTGATATAATCGCCTTCTTCATTTGACGGGATGGTATGTTGCTCAGGGAGCCAGGGGAGTTAAGTTGTTTGGAGCGTATCTGGGATGATGCACATTGTTGTGTTGAGCTGTGTATCTACAAGACTGGAATGGGATGAGTTGTACCAAACTGGCGCACAGTACTCTGCAGTCGTGTAGACAATAGCCAGAGCTGAGGTCTTCTATCAATTTTCTATCAATAGAATTCATTAACACTGAAGCCTTCGACTGACCTTTGCAAAATAATTGAGAGGGGATGTAAAGGTCTATCTGGATCATCATAGTCCATATAGAATCAAAAGCACACTTTCAAATAGGGAACTAAATAAAGAAAGAAATCCTTGCAAAATCCTCCAGATTCCCGAATGACGTGGAATGCTGGGCAGGTTGCCACTAATTCCAGGCCTGTGCCTAACCCTCGTGGTGAGTAATGCTGATGGAGTTGGATGGAGAGAGGTGAGATGAGGCTCATGTGGAGCCTAAAAGCTGGCATGGAGCAGTTGAGCCGAATGGCCTGTCTCTGGACTGTGTATGTTCTGTATTGAGCCAGCTGCTTTTAACAAGCACTTCAGTAACCCAGTGAACTTTGATTCTTAAAATGCCCTCTGAAATGGCCTAACAAGCCACTCAGTTCAAGGGCGATTGGGGATGGGTAACAAGTCCTGGCCCAGCCAGCGATAGCCACAACCCATGAATGGATTTTTTAAAAGTTGAACTGTTTTTCATCAGCATGACTGCAGTGGTCACGGTGACCAGCTTTCGACTGTTTATAATGGTGCACTTTTTAATTTTCCAAACTTCAGTGATTCAGGAAAGGATGGAGGCGAAGGAAGTTTATAGTTTATATGAATTGCATGTTTCACACAAGAATGGCATTTTCAGAATATTGAAGTATTTTGGCTCAAGTACAATGTTTGTTTTCTTTCCGTATTGTTCTTTTCCCAATTATGCAGGAAAAGTGAGCAGGATTGCAAAATGCAATTCCTCAACATTTTATAAGTCCTGGATTTTGCGATGCTAAAACCCCAGTGTGACTTTTTAAAAACATTTGCCAGAAGCCAGTGCTGCTGCTAACCTTTGTACAAATGTGAGCCTGGCATGCTCCGAGATGAATACAATTGAATATTTTTGCCCCGAACTTAATTCCTTTTGAGTGGTGTTTTTAGACAGATTCTGAATCCGTGTCCTGGTCCTACAATCAATTCTTTAATGCAGTGAAGTAAATAATAGACTCGCCGTCAAGTCTGACCAGCACATCAGACAAGAAATTGTAATTATTTTTATTATTCATTTGTGGGACATGGGCGTCGCTGGCTGGCCAGCATTTATTGCCCATCCATAGTTGCCCTTGAGAAGGTGGCGGTGAGCTGCCGCCTTGAATCGCTGCAGTCCCCGTGCTGTGGGTTGACCCACAATGCCGTTAGGGAGGGAATTCCAGGATTTTGACCCAGCGACAGCAAAGGAACGGCGATATATTTCCAAGTCAGGACGGTGAGTGGCTTGGAGGGGAACTTGCAGGTGGTGGTGTTCCCATATATCTGCTGCCCTTGTCCTTCTAGGTGGAAGTGGTCGTGGGTTTGGAAGGTGCTGTCTAAGGATCTTTGGTGAATTCCTGCAGTGCATCTTGTAGATACTATACACTGCTGCTACTGAGTGTGGGTGGTGGAGGGAATGAATGTTTGTGGATGTGGTGCCAATCAAGCGGGCTGCTTTGTCCTGGATGGTGTCAAGCTTCTTGAGTGTTGTTGGAGCTGCACCCATCCAGGCAAGTGGGGAGTATTCCATCACACACCTGACTTGTGCCTTGTAGATGGTGGATAGGCTTTGGTGAGTTACTCGCCGCAGTATTCCTAGCCACTGATCTGCTCTTGTAGCCACTGTGTTTATGTGGTGAGTCCAGTTGAGTTTCTGGTCAATGGTAACCCCAAGGATGTTGACAGTGGGGGATTCAGTGATGGTAACACCATTGAATGTCAAGGCGTGGTGGTTAGTGTCTCTTATTGGTAATTGCCTGATATTTGTGTGGCGCGAATGTTACTTGCACAATTGAATAACAATGGAAAGTCGTAACATTGAATATAAATTTAATTCTCGTGTCTTCTCTTTGCCCCACCCACATTCAGGTGTCTCAAGCAGCTACAGATTTGAAGCAGTTTTGTCTGCAGAATGCACAACAAGATCCTTTGCTGATGGGAATACACCCAAATACTAATCCTTTCAGACCAGCTAAACCCTGTTTGCTATTGTAGCTGAAATGTGATTCTATTTTCTTTTGGTAAGTAAATGTGTGGTTCACCAAAAACAATTGTTTCAAATGTTGATGGTGATTCAAATAATGCTGGTGTTTGATTCAAGGTGGAAAGCCCAAGATTGGTCGATGTACTATGCAAAGGCAGGGCAGGACTTATTCAGTTAATGATAGGTCATTGGGGAGAGTTACAGAACAAAGAGATCTAGGGGCACAGGTTCATAGCTGCTTGAAAGTGGAGTCACAGGTGGAAAGATGAAGAAGGCAGTCGGCATACTTAGTTTTATTGGTCAGAACATTGAATACAGGAGTTGGAATGTATTCTTGAAGTTGTACAAGACATTGGTAAGGCCACACTTGGAATACCGTGTACAGTTCTGGTCACCCTATTATAGAAAGGATATTATTCAAGTAGAAAGAGTGCTGAGAAAAGATTTATTAGGACACTACCGGGACGTGATGGTTTGAGTTATCAAGAGAGGCTCGTTAGACTGGGACTTTTTTTCCTGGAGTGTAGGAGACTTGGAGATAAGAACATAAGAAATAGGAGCAGGAGTAGGCCATCTAGCCCCTCGAGCCTGCCCCGCCATTCAATAAGATCATGGCTGATCTGAAGTGGATCAGTTCCACTTACCCGCCTGGTCCCTATAACCCCTAATTCCCTTACCGATAAGAACATAAGAAATAGGAGCAGGAGATGATCTTTCCAAAGGTAGGGGAGTCTAAAACTAGAGGGCATAGGTTTAAGGTGAGAGAGGAGAAATACAAAAGGGTCCAGAGAGGCACTTGTTTTTCCACACAGGGTGGTGAGTGTCTGGAACGAGCTGCTAGAGATAGTAGTAGAGGCAGGTACAATTTTGTATTTTAAAAACTGTTTTGACAGTTACATGGGTACAGAGGGATATGGGCCAAATGCTGGCAATTGGAACTCGCTTAGTGGTTAAAGCAAAAGAGCGGCATGGACAAGTTGGGCAGGAGGGCTTGTTCCCATGCTGTAAACCTCGATGACTCTATTATATACTGTAGGACCAGAGTAGGCTGGAAAGGGACATCCTTAGTTAGATCTGTTCATGCATGTTGTCATTTTTAAAAACCTTATCACAAGTTAGTTGCAGGTGTAAGCTAATAATGGGGCAGCAAGGAGAAGGGGTGGGCCTTAGTGACTGCTGCCATCAGTGAGAGCAAAGGATTGGAATCTAAACAGAGGCATGAGTAAAAGTGCTGGAGGGAGAACAGTTGCAGAGAACATTGGGAGAACTCCCCGTTCTTTAACTTTGTGCCCACCCAAGCAACATGCTGGGTCTTTTTTTAACCACAGGATTTGAACAGCATCTATTGCCCATCCATAATTTCCATAGAACCATTGAATCTCTACAGTGCAGAAGGAGGCCATTCAGCCCACTGAGTCTGTGCCAAAAGAGCTGCCCAGTAAACCAGTCAATTGTGATAATCCAGAAGATTTATTTCAATCCCCCAGTTGTGATGATTGGAATTTGAACTCCTGTCTGTGGATCGTTTGAGCAGGGTGAGCTGTTGCAGCATCCCCAGCCAAGGAAGAGACTTCAGACATTGAAAAATTCCCTCAGTGCTGCACTGAGAGTCATCCAATTGGTCCACAGCTCAGTTTGCTGGAGAAGCATTTTGACCCACTGATCAAGGACATGGAGGCTTTGGAGAGGGTATAGAAAAGGTTTACCAGGATGTTACCTGGTATGGAAGGTATTAGCTTTGAGGAGAGTGAATAAACTGGGATTGTTCTCCCTGGAAAGACGGATGCAGAGGGGTGACCTGATAGTTTATAAAATTATGAGGGGTCTGGATAGGGTGAACAGTTGGAAGCTTTTTCCCAGGGCAGATGACAATTACAAGGGGCACAAGTTCAAGGGAAGGGGGGAAAGGTCCAGTGGAGATGTGCAGGAGAGGTTTTTTACACGAGGGTGGTGGGGGCCTGGAATGCACTGCCAAATGAGGTGGTTGAGGCAAATACGTTAGGGACATTTAAGACTAATCTGGACATACACAAGAACAGATGGATATAAGCGGTTGGTCTAGATAGGACAATGTGATCGATGCAGGCTTGGAGGGCTGAAGGGCCTGTTCCTGTGTTGTGCTGTTCTTTGTTCAATAAGACTCTTTACACGCCATGACTCCTGGCAGAATGATAACAGGTTATCATGTCCCTTTTGACCAAAAGACTGGATATCGTTAGAGAACACTTGCAATAAGCAGGTGAGGGATGGGGATGAACTGGGGAATGATGTAAAAACTCTATAAATTGAGTGGGTTGGAGGTGAAAATGGGATTATGGACCAAATTGCATGTCAACATTAACAGTACAAAGAACAAAGAACAATACAGCACAGGAACAGGCCCTTCGGCCCTCCAAGCCCGCGCCGCTCCCCGGTCCAGGATTGAATCCTGAATCCAGGATCCCCGCCCAATTTTCCAGCCTATCTACATACCAATATCCTATCCACTGAGCTGTCCCTCACAGCTACGATGCTTTGTTCATCACAACCTATTAACTCACCCCCACCCCCCCATTCCAGACCATGTGATCTCCAGGGAGAGGCGAAAACCCAGAGTGAAAACCCCAGGGCCAATATGGGGAAAAAAAAATCTGGGAAATTCCTCTCCGACCCCCTGAGGCGATCGAAACGAGTCCAGGAGATCACACTGGCCCTGATCGGAAAATGCTTCCCAACCCTATTCATTTCCACTTCCACGAACACCATATGAATTCCCTGCCCCAGAGACAGGTTCCCAACTATCCGCAGTCTCGCTCTGTACTGGCACCAGCAAGATGATCATAGAATGAAGCCTTGAAACGAGAAACAAGGAACAATTAGCCCGTGCCGCTCCCTGGTCCAAACTAGACCACTCTTTTGTATCCCTCCATTCCCATTCCGTTCATATAGCTGTCTAGATAAGTCTTAAACGTTCCCAGTGTGTCCGCCTCCACCACCTTGCCCGGCAACACATTCCAGTTAAACCTCCCCCCCCCTTCACCTTGAACCTATGACCCCTCGTGAACGTCACCACCGACCCGGGGAAAAGCTTCCCACCGTTCACCCTATGCCTTTCATAATTTTATACACCTCTATTAAGTCTCCCCTCATCCTCCGTCTTTCCAAGGAGAACAACCCCAGTTTACCCAATCTCTCCTCATAACCAAGCCCCTCCATACCAGGCAACATCCTGGTAAACCTCCTCTGTACTCTCTCCAAAGCCTCCACGTCCTTCTCAGTACAATGAGGTGGGGGAGAGGACAGGAGTGGAAGAGCTTTTGTTCTGCAGTCAGATGTAAATAGAATTCATGTTACACTCATCAGAACATAGAAATCAAAATTTTCAGGAATTGTCTTTTTGGGGAGGGGAGAGAGACTTGGGGTAAAATGTAATCTTGTTGAGAACTCAAAACAGGCATTAACCATTAAGCCTCCCGCTATGCCTGCTCTTTGATTCTGTCGGTTGCATTTTACCCCCCCCCCCCTGTATGCACCACTGGCACTTAGATTGCCCTGTTTTTGGGCAGTGTTGTGGCCACTACTTGCTGTAAATTAATCTTTGTTCCTTGAACTTGTTTGTCCTTCTTGCAGGTTTCTGGGTCTTAAGTGGGAAATTCACCCTTGGTACATGTTCTGAAAACAATGAAGATGTTTACACTAATCCTGATTCTCAATGGCCTTCGGACCAATGGACAAGACATGTCAGATATGTTTTTAAAAGCCTTTTAAAATCTGTGCCAATTTTCCTTACTGTCACTTTGTAAATTGCCTGTTCTTTGATACTGATCTTACACCTACCTCATTGAAGCAATGAGGTGCTGTATGTACAACTTTAGTTGCTGCTTGTGCACAGTCCTGTTTCTAGAAAGATTTGTACACTGGTAGAGAAAATTTTCAATAAAGATCTGAATTCATTTATGTATTTTATACAGTTAAATGCATCATGAAAGCTCTGACAGAGTTATCCAGACTTTAAGTGTTGGCTCTGTTCTCTCTCCACAGATGCTGTCTGATCTGCTGAGATTTTCCAATATTTTCTGATTTTGATTCCAGCATCTGCAGTAATTTGCTTTTGAAACTATACTGTATTTCCTAATGTAAAAAGTTGGATATTTTGGATACCAAAGGTCCCTCACTCCCATAATATTTGATTTGTAACATGAGCCTCAGTATTATTGGAGGAAATAGCAGGCTGATTGGAATAGTTTATGAAGAGGGAGCAATTAAGAATGGGAACACCTTAAATTAGGGTTTGGTAAGAGGTGGAGTTTCCTTTGGTTCTGGCCTTGGTCCTCTATTGTTCATTATGTTCTCAAACTGATCAGTAGCATCAATTAGCAGATAGGGTAATTCTTTCACAAGGAACTCCTGCAGCGATGTCCTGGAACTGAGATGATTGACATCCAACAATCACAGCTATCTTCCTGTGTGCCAGGCATAACTCCAACCAGTAGAGAACATTCCCCTGAATCGAGGATTGCTTGGTGCCACTCTTGGTCAAATGCTGCCTTCACAGCAAGAGCAGTCACTCTTACCTCTTCAGGAATTCTGCTCTTTTGTCCATGTTTGGATCAAGCCTATAATGAGGTCAGGAGCTGGGAGGCCTTGGCAGACTCCCACTGCTCCTGATTTTGAGCCTTTGGTACATTATTGTTCGGAAAGTATTTCTGTTACCACAGCTAAAGACATCAAAGTGGTTGTAAAAAGTGGGCAAATATTGCAATGTTAGCCCTGGAATATGTTGGAGAGTTTGAATTTTTCAATTGATGAAAGGTCATGAAATATGTTGGAGAGTTTTTGGTAAGATATTGAACTGAAATGTGCCTTCAACCTAGGGGAACAATTCATAGGGTGGCACAGTGGGTAACACCAGGGTCATGGTTCAATTCCATCTTTGGGTCACTGTGCAAACTTCACAGACATTCCCCGTGTTTACGTGGGTTTCCTCCCGTAGTCCAAAGACATGGGTTAGGTTGATTGGCTATGCTAAATTGACTCTGGTGTCAGGGGAACTAGGAAGGTAAATGAGGGTTACGGGAATAGGGCCTGGGTGGGATTGTGGTCGGTACAGGCTGAATAGCCGCCTCCTATACTGTATGGATTCTATATCTACTCCCTACAAATCATAATCACTTGCGTTAACCACAGCATAATACTGAGTTAGTTTAGGCCTGAAGAGAGGAACTATATATTGGCAATCTTGGTTAACACTATATTTAGCTCATTTTATAAGGCCACACCCAATTATTTTGAAATCAAGTATAGACTGAGAAAAAGGAGGCTTGCAGGTTGGGCTGTGGAGAGGTCATGACAGGGGATTCATTGGGAGGGTCCCGATACCAGTGACCTGTATTGCTATGCCGCCAATGATGGGTGTGTGGGTTGGGAGGCAGGGGGTTTCCCAGTTCGAGGCAAACAGCCTGCAACCACACCCCCCCGAAAAAAAAACTGGTAAAATCATACTTCTGTCCAAAACAGTGACAGGGTGGCATAAGATTGCATTTTCAAACTTGCCCCAAAAAAACAGGTCTGAAACTCCCATTTTCTCACTCAGCACTTTGGATTTTTTCGCAAGATCATGCCCATTCTGTACAAGTGGTTACCTTACAGCTTACACAACTCCCTCCTGCAAGTGGCGACCTCATGTTCCACAAGCAACTGATGAAGACATCCAGCAACCTATGAACCATCTTGTACCATAGGACAATGAATACGCTTAAAGTGCTTAACTGACTGCAAGGTCCTTTGGAACACAGTCCTGAAAGACACATATGTAAAAATGTCTCCACAATCTTAGGCAATCGCTTATGATTGAGGGTGACATGTTTCCACTCTGGTCCAAAAGGATGTCCAATGCAGGATCTGCCACTTGCGGCACAGGTGGTGCTTGCAGGGTTGGTAGATGGGCTGTTTGAAGGCTTGTGAAGCAAGACCAGTTGAATGGAACCAACTGGACTGCTCTGAAAAAAAGTTGGCAGGGGTTCAAGACGAAATGAGGACCTCCTATGCTGTACTGTTCTATGTGTTGTATCTAATATGTTGTATCTAAGCATCAGTATCAATGTAAAATGCACAAACATCTGGTTCAGAACAGGATTACATATAATCCTTTCTTGCTGAAATCAACTATTTTGATGGGAGTCGATTTCACATTCACCAACCTAAGCTGAAAGCTTTATTTATTTAGATACCAACATACAAATTAGGAGCAGGAGGCCATTTGGCCCGTTCAGCCAGCTCCGCCACTTGATAACATGGTTAATTTGATTGAGGCGTCTTTACTCTCCAATCTACCTCTTATACCCTTAGATACTTGACTGACAAGGGAGTCAATCTAACTCAAGTCTCAAAAATATTAAATGGCTCTATAGGAACCTGTAAGTTTCGAATAAGACCAAGTCATTTGGCATCTTGAGCCTGCTCTGTCATTTGTAAGATAATGGCTGACAGAGCATCCAAATTATCCATGCAGGTTAAATATCCTAATCTCAATCTTTTCTCTAAAGAATAATTCAATACATCATGTTAACCAACAATTTAAGTTCCCCAAGATTATCTTAAATACTGTTGAAACTTTTCTTTAGAAGATTGCATCCTCTGAATTAAAGGATATTTGAAATGTGGGCACACCTTTTATATTTACAGGGTCAAAATTAGTGTTATTACTTCCAAATTCAAGAGCATAAATCCTGGATATAAATTTAAATCAATAATTTAATTGATCCCAAATTGTAATCCTTTTACAAAGTACATTTACAAGGAGTCCTTTAGCTTGTAATAGATCCAAGTAAATGCGAGTATAATACTTAACAGAAACATTGCTGTAGACTTCAGCAACCAGACATCTACTTCTCCACAATTTATTTTCAAACAATCCAGTTGACGTCAGTTTTGGATAAAAATGGAGGACTGTTTAGATTGTCTTCAGGATATTAAAAATACATCAATGTGTAAAGTCAGTGCTGCCAAGGGAGCCTGCGTCACGGCTTCGAGCGGTCCCAATGAAAGCCCGACTTTACAAGTGGAACTTCCTTCGGCTTGTATCCATTTCGTGACGCTGAGGGAAAAGAAAGTGAAGCAGGTCAGAGAGAGCATGCAATAAAATACCCTGCACATACTCAGCATTGACAGGTAAATCTCCTAACTCCAGTTAGTGGCAGGGATTCATTTCTCTATTAGAAAGATATTAAACACCGCTGCCGAGTAAATCTATACACTCCATTTTTGCACTACATTCGACTGGGAATGGTTGAGCTATGGCACGTTTAGGAATAGTTGAACCAAATTTTCTTTATCCGTCGGGCGACATGGTGGCACAGTGGTTCGCACTGGAACCCGGGTTCAATTCCGGCCTTGGGTGACTGTGAGTTTGCACGTTCTCCCCGTGACCGTGTGGGTTTCCTCCCACAGTCAAAAGACGTGTAGGTTAGGTGGATTAGCCATGTTAAATATGGTTACGGGGTTGGGGCAGGGGAGGGTATGATGCTCTTTCAGAGAGCTGGTGCAGGCTCGACAGGCCGAACAGCCTCCTTCAGCAATGTAGGGATTCTATGGTTCACGATGGTTTGGGCCCCATGTGCATATTTATTGGAAACTGAAGCGGCAGTAAGTCAGCATTAAAATTTTGTCAATGGCCTTAACTGCACCTACTTTCCAGCTTCAATCCCAGACTCGAGATATTTCAAAGAACCAAATTATTCTGCGCTACATGATCGCATTTCAGGAGAATCTACAGAACAATGTTGCTAGCAATAACACTTTACACATCCCTTTCCCATAACCCTCCCTGCAAGTAGATAAAAGCAACATGAAGTGATTTACATAATAGAACATATACAACTCTGTCGTACATATCCTCACACATCAATATATTTATTCTTAATTTTCAGTCACATTTGACTGTGATTTGAGACAGTCAGAATCGTAAAAAGACTCAGCTATAGACATTTAATCTAAAATCACCTCCAGTTAAAGTCCATGTAACCCCAAGACAACAAAACATCTTAAAAACTGACCTTGTGGACCCATTCATATTCTCCATATTTTGAATCAAAGGTCCCTTTCTGAAGTGATCTCAGTTTCAGGGTGAAGCGTGGCCCAAGTTCCTGAAGGCCCACTTTCTTTTCATTTCTAAATATGTACCTTTAAAACAACAGCTCTGTTAGCATCTGGTCGGAATTAAGCGCACACATCAGCTTCACATTCTTTTGATACAGAATTAATTCACAGCGGTGGTTCCTGGGAGGAAGGGATGGCTGTTTAAGAAGTTTTTAAAAAAATATTTGATCATGGGATGTGGGCGTCGCTGGCAAGGACAGCATTTGTTGTCCATCCCTATTTGCTCCTTGACAAGGTGGTGGTGAGCTGCCTTCCTGAACTGCTGCAGGCCGTGTGATATAGGAACACCCACAGTGCTGTTAGAGAGGGCGTTCCAGGATTCTAACCCAGCCACAGTGAAGGAACAGTGATATTGTTCCAAGTCAGGATGTTGAGTGGCTTGGAGGAGAACTTGCAGCCCGCTGGGGCTGTTCCACCATTCAACCACATCATGGCTGATCCTTTAGCCTCAATTCCACACTCCCGCAGTGTACGCATATCCTCAATTCCCTCAGGAATTATAATTTATTGACAATCTGTCTTGAATATACTCAACTTCTGATTATCCACATTCAAACTTGAATATGGAACTCAAAAGATTTACAAATCTCTGTGAAGATATTTCTCCTCATCTCAGCCCTAAGCAATCCACCCTAATCCGGATTCTCGAACCATGTTCTCAATTCCCCAGACACAGAGGCATTTTCTCAACTCCTACACTGTCAGGCTCCTCAGAAGCTCCTTACAAAATTTTCTGTTTCAATTAGATTATTCCTCGAAACCTCAAGAAATATAGGACAAACCCAACCATCTTCAGCTGCTTCAATTACTTTTCCTCCATTATAAGCTCTGAAGTAGGGGGTGGGTGGTTTGTTCATTGCATCATGTTCAGCACCATTTGAAAGTCTGCAGATACTGAAGCAACCAGTGCCCACGTGCAAGACCTGGACCATCAGGCTTGGGCATGCAAGTAACATTCGCATCATACCCGTGCCAGAAAATGACCATCCCCACTTGCAATTCAAGGCATCTTCACTGAATCCCCACCATCAATACCCTGGGAGTCACCATTGACGAGACACTGAAATGGACCAGTCACAGGGGAGAGATACAAAAGTGTCCAGAGGGGCAATTTTATCCCCACAGAGGGTGAGTGGTGAGCCAGAAGGGGTCATGAGTATCTGGAACAAGCTGCCAGAGGAGGCAGGGTACAATTTTGTCTTTTAAAAAGCATTTAGATAGTTACATGGGTACGATGGGTATAGAGGGATATGGACCAAATGCAGGCAATTGGGATTAGCTTAGGGGTTTTTAAAAAAAGAAGCGGCATGGACAAGTTGGGCCGAAGGGCCTGTTTCTATGCTGTAAACCTCTGACTCTATGACATAAATGCTGTGGTTACAAGAGCAGCTTCACCACCACCATCTAAAGGGCAATAGGGGTGCGGGTAATAACTAGATGGCCTTGCCAGTGACTCACCCCCATGCAAATAAAAAAGAAATTCAGCAGTGCCTTCCAGATTGGAACAACTGGCTGCATAATTCTCTCTCTCCCTCGTTTCCACTCTGGTTCTTTTGATCCTCGGGTTATCGAATAGATTGCGGTGCACAAATGATGCAATAGCTCCGACCTCAGCAATATACTGTACTATTATCGAAAAGGTATAGGCAGTGGTTTAACCAAATTTCATTGCACTTTCATTCATGGGACATGGACATCACTGACATGCCAGCATTTATGTCCCTGCTGGAACGCCTTCCTGTTTGTTTGCAAAGTCAGAAACTTCTGTTTTCCGTTGTTAGATTTAAGGTGTTTTACCCCCACTGGGTTGAGGGTTTCAGAATGTCACTGAACTCACCTATACTGTTACATTTTATTTTTACACAGTCTATCCTTTCCTTGCATTTAGTAAGATCACCAAGTCAAATATATACACTACATAGACCGAGGGGCAGCATGGTGGCAGAGTGATTAGCACTGCTGCTTCACAGTGCCAGGAACCCGGGTTCGATTCCCAGCTTGGGTCAATGTGGAGCTTGCGCCTTCTCCCCATGTCTGCGTGAATGTCTTGTGGAATGTCTTGTGAAAAGGAAGAGGGAAGCTTCTGTAGGGATGAGGAAACAAGGTTCAGATGGCTCGATTGAGGGTTACAAGTTAGCAAGGAATGAGCTGAAAAAGGGGCTGAGGAGAGCTAGGAGGGGACATGAGAAGTCCTTGGCGGGTCGGATCAAGGAAAACCCCAAGGCTTTTTACTCTTATGTGAGGAATAAAAGAATGACCAGGGTGAGGTTAGGGCCGGTCAAGGACAGTGGTGGGAACTTGTGTATGGAATCAGTAGAGATAGGCGAGGTGATGAATGAATACTTTTCTTCAGTGTTCACCAAGGAGAGGGGCCATGTTTTTCAGGAAGAGAAGGTGTTACAGGCTAATAGGCTGGAGGAAATAGATGTTCGGAGGGAGGATGTACTGGCAGTTTTGAATAAACTGAAGGTCGATAAGTCCCCTGGGCCTGATGAAATGTATCCTAGGATTCTTTGGGAGGCGAGGGATGAGATTGCAGAGCCTTTGGCTTTGATCTTTGGGTCCTCACTGTCCACGGGGATGGTGCCAGAGGACTGGAGAGTGGCAAGTGTTGTTCCTCTGTTTAAGAAAGGGAATAGAAATGACCCTGGTAATTATAGACCGGTTAGTCTGACTTCGGTGGTTGGTAAATTGATGGAAAAGGTCCTTAGGGATGGGATTTACGACCATTTAGAAAGATGCGGATTAATCCGGGATAGTCAGCACGGATTTGTGAAGGGCAAATCGTGCCTCACAAATTTGATATAATTTTTTGAGGAGGTAACTAGGTGTGTTGATGAAGGTAGGGCGGTTGATGTCATATACATGGATTTTAGTAAGGCGTTTGATAAGGTCCCCCATGGTCGGCTTATGATGAAAGTAAGGAGGTGTGGGATAGAGGGAAAGTTGGCCGATTGGATAGGTAACTGGCTATCTGATCGAAGACAGGGTGGTGGTGGATGGAAAATTTTCGGACTGGAGGCAGGTTGCTAGCGGAGTGCCGCAGGGATCGGTGCTTGGTCCTCTGCTCTTTGTGATTTTTATTAATGACTTAGAGGAGGGTGCTGAAGGGTGGATCAGTAAATTTGCTGATGACACCAAGATTGGTGGAGTAGTGGATGAGGTGGAGGGGTGCTGTAGGCTGCAAAGAGACATAGATAGGATGCAAAGCTGGGCTGAAAAATGGCAAATGGAGTTTAACCCTGATAAATGTGAGGTGATTCATTTTGGTAGGACAAATTTAAATGTGGATTACAGGGTCAAAGGTAGGGTTCTGAAGACTGTGGAGGAACAGAGAGATCTTGGGGTCCATATCCACAGATCTCTAAAGGTTGCCACTCAAGTGGATAGAGCTGTGAAGAAGGCATATAGTGTGTTAGCTTTTATTAACAGGGGGTTGGAGTTTAAGAGCCGTGGGGTTATGCTGCAACTGTACAGGACCTTGGTGAGACCGCATTTGAAATATTGCGTGCAGTTCTGGTCACCTCACTATAAGAAGGATGTGGAAGCGCTGGAAAGAGTGCAGAGGAGATTTACCAGGATGCTGCCTGGTTTGGAGTGTCGGTCTTATGAGGAAAGGTTGAGGGAGCTGGGGCTGTTCTCTCTGGAGCGGAGGAGATTGAGGGGAGACTTAATAGAGGTTTATAAAATGATGAAGGGGATAGATAGAGTGAACGTTCAAAGACTATTTCCTCGGGTGGATGGAGCTATTACAAGGGGGCATAACTATAGGGTTCATGGTGGGAGATATAGGAAGGATATCAGAGGTAGGTTCTTCACGCAGAGAGTGGTTGGGGTGTGGAATGGACTGCCTGCAGTGATAGTGGAGTCAGACACTTTAGGATCATTTAAGCGGTTATTGGATAGGCACATGGAGCACACCAGGATGGTAGGGAGTGGGATAGCTTGATCTTGGTTTCAGATGAAGGTCGGCACAACATCGTGGGCCGAAGGGCCTGTTCTGTGCTGTACTGTTCTATGTTCTATGCGTGGGTTTCTTCTGGGTGCTCCGGTTTCCTCCCACAGTCTGAAAGACGTGCTGGTTAGGTGCATTAGCCATGCTAAGTTCTCCCTCAGTGTACCCAAACAGGTGCCGGGGTGTGGCGACTAGGGGATTTTCACAGTAACTTCATTGCAATGTTAATGTAAGCCTTACTTCTGACTAATAAATAAACTTTACACACACACTCCAACAAGGACTTGTTATGAATACAGTTTGCTTATTATACTTGTAAAAAAGCATACCTGTGAAATCTGAAAAAGATATAATCACGCTGGTTATGAAAAGTTGCCACTTGGCGTCCTACAAATTGTGGATCGTAAGGGAAGAGGGAAGCAAGCATTCTCCCAATACTGTGCCCCAGCCGGGTCGAAAAGTTATTAAGGATCACTTCTGGTATATGCTCTGTTGGATTCTTCCCTTTCCTCTGCAAGAAAGTGTACAGATGTGTGTTAAGATACTCTTTCATTTCTAAAGTGCAGGATCTTATTAAGCATCATTCACTCCTGAGAAAGGGTTCAATAATAACAAGAAAAATCTACTGCAGCAACACTCAAGTCACTAGTTTATGTGAACACTGCTTGATATATTAAAGCATCTGAACAGCTAACAAAGGTGATGTTAACATTGCCGTCTTGACAAGGGGGCTCAGTGAGATTTTAGAATAAGAACTCTACTATTGTTAAGGTAGGCAGAACAGTGCCACAATGGCTAGCACTGCTGCCTCAGTGCCAGGGATCTGGGTTCAATTCTGGACTTGGGTGACTGCCTGTGTGGAGTTTGCACATTCTCCCTGTGTTTGCGTGGGTTTCCTCCAGGTGCTCTGGTTTCCTTCTATATTCCAAAGACGTGCAGGTTAGGGGGATTAGCGGGGTAAATACGTGGGACCACGTGGGCAGGGTCTTGGTAGGATGCGCTGTTGGAAAGTTAGCGCAGACGCGATGGGTTGAATGGCCTCCTTCTCCATTTTAAGTATTCTATGATTCTAACCCTTTGCCTGGTTCTTTTACAAGCTATTTTACGCAAGAAATGGTCTAACAGACAGCATCACCTCACCCACAACATTGTCCATTTTCTGTGGCATTGCGTAAAGATTAAATTTGATATAATTGCATTTATTTAGTTTTCTATTGCTGAAAAGAAACATGTTGCTGAAGCTTTTTGTCTTGAACTCATCAGGACAAACACAAGAATGCCAAATTTCAAACAATCACAACAATTATACTACAGGAGAAAGGGGTGCTGACCGTTTCAGCACCGGGTCTCTCTTTTTCTGTACTACCTTTAATTATATAATTCACTAAGAATTTAGCAATCATTTACCCAGCCAACAGTCAACTTCTTAAAAAATCCAACATTTCACATGGGACATTAAACCAAGTTCCTTAATGCTTTACCTTAAGTTCTTTTGCTAGACGCACACTAGACATCTTGAAATGTGCTGTTGGTCCATTGGGAAGGTGGCTAATAACTAATCCATCTGTCAGTTTTGGTTAAGGCGAAAGAAGTTGAGTTTTCAGGAAACTTCACAAAAAAAATCAGTTGAAACACAAGCTTCTCTTTAAATGCGAGTTGGTGATGGAGTTAGAGTACTACAAGGACTCCCTACCATACTACCTGTTGCCCTATATTGTTACAGACAATTGGTTATCACATAGAATGTAGGCAACGCTGGAAAACCAGCATTTGATTGTCCATCCCTAATTGCCCTTGAAGGTGATGGTGAGCCACCTTCTTAAATGGAGTCAATCATTTTGCTGTGCATCTGGAGTCACATGTTAGGTCAGACCAGAAAAGACGGTAGATTAAAGCAAAATACTGCGGATGCTGGAATCTGAAACAAAAACAGAAAATGTTGGAAAATCTCAGCAGGTCTGACAGCATCTGTGGAGAGAGAATAGCGGCAACGTTTCAAGTCTAGATGACCCTTCGTCAGAGTAGATGGCAGATTTCCTTCTCTGAAGGACATATAAACGACTAGATGTGCTTTTGCATCAATCGATGATAGTTTCATGGTCACCATTGCTGAGGCCAGCTTTCAATTCCAGATTTAACTGAATTTAAATTCCAACAACTACCACGGTAGGGTTTGAACCCTGGTCCCCAGAGTGTTAGCTCGGGCCTCTGGATTACTAGTTCATTAACTCTGTCACAGTTTCTGTATTAAATATTGAACAAAATCATAACTGGTAGCTGCATAAGCTGTGCAGAGGAAGAGGATGTTTTAAAAAAAGGATGCTTAGCTATACTGTGGGAAACAAGTGAGGTTCTGAGGTCTAGAAATTCTGCACAAGGATAATGCCATGCGCACTCGAGCACTAATGTCATTACTGTGCATAACACATAGTTGAGATGTTCTTAACTGATCTATATCAGGTGTAAACACCCACTAGATTTTAATCTTCCTGCTTCTGAATTGTTTTCAACACAGCTATCATGAAAGTCTCACCCCCCAGTTTCCAAGTTTACCATGTGGTTTGTGAAAAGCTGTGTAAAGGCAAGAAGATTTTCGCTCAATGTAACAGCTTACAGAAGCTAATTAGATGGTGCAAATGTGATCAGCAATATTGTACAATTCTTGATCACAGGTACTGATAAGGGCACTCACCTAGAAAAAGCTTACAGCATCTAACTTGCCCAATCTTAGTTGCCGCAAGAGCATTACGTGTCAGCCAAGCAGCGTGCGACTCGAATCGCATGTATGTCAGGCAAGGGAGGGGCTCACGGAAGGAAATTAATGAACTAGTTTTTAAAACAACAGCTGGACAGTTTTCATGGTTCTAAAAATATTGAATTTAATTTCACAACCTTCACGGTGGTGCTGGAGCCACTTGGCGATACTGTATTTAAGTATCAAATAAGAAGTGCTGTGGGTTTACCTCCTCCATGCTGTTCAATGCCACATATACACACTTCTCCAAGGTGCCCTCTTATCTGCTTCCCTTCAAAAGCTCAGGGCCCCCCGATTTCCTCCTACAATACCTCAATTAGCAGGTATCACAGCGAGTAAGACTGCCAAACCTTCTTCCTCACACTTTATTAAAATAACACTACTGAGATGTACAACAATAAGAAACCATTTTACAATGCTATTAGCAATCTCAGGATGTTCCAAAGCATCAGACTGCAAAAGTAGCATTCAAAAAGGAACCAAATAAATATAGCACTGGCAATTTCTGAAATTTGAGGAGGATTAGAATACACGAAACACTGCGGCGAGTCCAAGTTTAAACAAACACTGAAGAAAGCCAATGACATTTTCAAATAAACTCAATAATAAAAGGATACTCGGGACTTTCCGATCTTCATTGATGACGAGCAGGTCTGTAAAATCTCTAGCAACACACTGCGGTATGATTTTTTTCAGAGCCAATCCCCTCCTATAGAAGACATGCGAGTTTGGCACTACCTTTGCCATTTGCTCACATAGCCTTACCGTTCTCTGTAAAACAAAACCATCCATTCAAGATTTTAAAATATGCAGCAGCTGAGGGCAGTGATTAAAGCACTGTGACTGAATGCTGGAACCCTGGGCTTGGAGGAGAGGTGCTAAGAACCTGAGCCCAATTGTTTTCTACTGGGCTCAGCTGATGCACAATTACAGTAAGAAGTCTCAACACCAGGTTAAAGTCCAACAGGTTCATTTGGAATCACGAGCTTTCGGAGCACTGCTCCTTCATCAGGTGAGTGATGTATGGGTGAGTGATCACTCACCTGATGAAGGAGCAGTGCTCCGAAAGCTCGTGATTTCAAATGAACCTGTTGGACTTTAACCTGGTGCTGTGAGACTTCTTACTGTGCCCACCCCAGTCCAACGCCGACATCTCCACATCGATGCATGATTACTACAGGGAAGAAATAACAGACTACAACAAAAACACAATCACACCAGCCATATTATGGCTAACAAGAGCATGTCTCAGGCTGGGAATTTTGTGGTGAGTAACTCACCTCCTGATTCCTTAAAGCTCGTCATCTATAAGGATCAAGTTAGTGTGATGGAACACTCTCCACTTGCCTGGATGAGTGCAGCTCCAACAACACTCAAGATGCTTGACACCATCCAGGACAAAGCAGCTTGCTTGATTGGCACAACATCCACATTCACCTCCTCCATTACCGACGTGCAGTGGGGGCAGTGTGTACCATCTATAAGATGTACAGCAGCAACTCACCAAGGCTCCTTTGATAGGGGTTGCACGTTTGGAAGATACTATCTAGACAGAGGACAAGGGTAGCAGATACATCGGAGCACCACCACCTACAAGCCATCCTGGCTTGGAAATATTTTGGCATTCCTTCTCTGCCACATGGTCAAAACTCTGGCACTCCATCCCTAACAACAGTGGGTGTACCCACACCACATGGACTGGACTATAGTAGTTCAAGGTGCCGGCTCATCATCACCTTTTCAAGGGCATTTAGGGATGGGCAATAAATACTGGCCTTGCCGGCAACACCCATAACTCAAGATCAAATAAATCACACGTACCTTTATTGTGTAAAACAAATTGAAACAGCGGAATGGGAATGGACACCAATCGTGGAAGTGGAAACAAGGAGTGTTGGTCAGAAGAGATGAATTTTAGGAAGATTTTATAATGAGAAGGGATTGGAAAAGGAGAGGAGCTCAGAGACAGAGTTCCAGAGTGCAGCCAAGTCTCTGAAACCCAATGTGGGTGAAGAGAAATAGAGGGGGGATATATAAAAGACCAGAATCTAGTGGTACACATGGAACTTGGAATTGTATCCAAGCAGGAGTAAGTAGCTCCAGGTGAGAAGAACTGATGCAAACTTCCCCTTTACAATTTTCTCTTGTCCTGTCAGAGTTTAATTTCACGTACCCCTCGAGGCCTGTCAGATGTGGTGATGAGGATCTTCGGACTGGTTTCTCGGTTGAAGTAGGACGAAAACTCATCAGTTGCTTCATCGAAAGCCACCTGTGGAAGATTGTTTAATTAAAGATGAAATCAATCTGCACATTCTCCTGATTAAACGTCTGCATAAAACTGTCATCTCTGCCCAGCTCCAATTTACAGCACTTGGAGAACAGTTTTTACTCACATACAAGAATTGATGGAGACAAGAACACCAAAACATTGTTACTTCTCTCTCATCTCATCAATGTCCATTATAAAGAAAACATGTGGGCCCTAAAGCTAAATCACAAGATTCAAAATGGAACATTTTTGGTGTTTAACTCAATGGTAATCATAGAAACCCTACAGTACAGAAAGAGGCCATTCGGCCCATCGAGTCTGCTCCGATCACAATCCCACCCAGGCCCTACCCCCATATATTTTACCCACTAATCCCTCTAACCTACGCATCTCAGGACACTAAGGGGCAATTTTAGCATGGCCAATCAACCTAACCCGCACATCTTTGGACTGTGGGAGGAAACCGGAGCACCCGGAGGAAACCCACGCAGACACGAGGAGAATGTGCAAACTCCACACAGACAGTGACCCAAGCTGGGATTCGAACCCAGGTCCCTGGAGCTGTGAAGCAGCAGTGCTAACCACTGTGCTACCATGCCGCCCGTTGTGCTACCGTGCCGCCCGTAATATTCATTAACATGAACATGCATCCCAATAAAGGACAACACATCAGAAAGGGCCTTTCACTCTGACGAGGAATGAGAGAAAACCTGTAAAATTACCTCTTCATCTTGCGGATCCACGGTTGTTTCGTCATAAACCCGTTGGTTTTCAATCGTCTTCGGAACTGGTTTTGGTGGTGCCTTGAGCAGAAAGGTGTAATCAGGGAGAGCAAAGTTACATTCGCTTACAGACAAGTGATCTGCCCCTATTGGTTTAGCCTGTAGACGCAAACCGCAAGCCCATTTTTACCAAGTCGGCACTCTCAGCACTAATCCGTTGGATGTGAGCAGCCATTTGCATCTTCCAAAAATGGGTTCCCTTATTTAAAATGGATTTAAGATATCATGTATATTTACAGATTATCCTACTTAAATAAGGGAAGCAATTACCAACACTACTGCGCTGCATTCCTGTAAAGAATAAATTCCACCCCCGCCTTCCAACATAGTGGTACAGCAAACCAAACCAGAACAATACCAGGTTGACTTGGGCAGTAACTGTGTGGTCCAAGAACTGGCCCTAGAGCTCGAGCACTGCGGATAGGAAAAATCAATCTGTGCCCCTTTGTTCATTCGCCCTCAGCGCTCTTGATTAATAAACATCAATCATTCAATCTCAGTTTGAAACTGTCAACAAGCCTCCTGCCTCCACAGCTTCTCGAGAGGAGAGTTCCAGACTTATACTCCCCTCTGGCATCAGCCCTGAACGGCCTCGCTCTAATTTTCAGATTATTCCTCATTGCAGTGTTAATATAAGACCACGTGACACTAATAAAATAAACTTTAATCCTTGCTCTGGACAGCAAACAAAATTGTGCTAGACTGCGAAACCGTACTGCAGCAGGTTTTTAGCACCTTCAAGACTGAAGGAACCAACATCACTGAATGGCCAACAAACTGCCAGCATCTCAAAGAATAAGATTATTTTGAACTCGTACATTAAGCGACAGTTACCTTGTCTCCGAGTGCCTCTCTCTCTTTCTGCCTCTTCTTTTTGGCTGCCAATTGCTCCTGGATAACAACAACAGGCAAAATCATTCAGGATCAGAAAGCACATAAAACTTGGTCTCCATTAGAAATCCACCCACAGCTTAAAACTTAGGCTGAATCACAAATACCACCAGTTATCTGTAATTATTTTAGTACTTTCCCAAGAACAATGCCAGTGGAGAGAGCTACTTGTTGAAACTATAGTTAGGGTCAGCACTAACTTGTAAAAATTGTTATAAGTGCACAGAGCAGCGCAGTGGTTGATACAGCTGCCTCACAGCGCCAGGGACCCGGATTCAATTCCAGCCTCAGTGACTGTCTGCATGGAGCTTGCACGTTCTCCCTGTGTGTGTGTGTGGGTTTCCTCTCACACTCCAAAGATATGCAGGTTAGGTGGATTGGCTAAATGGTGGATGCTAAATTGCCTTTTAGTGTCCCAAGACGTGTAGATTAGGGGGATTAGCGGGGTAAATACTTGGGATACTGGAGAACAGATCTGGGTGGGATTGCCCCTTCATGTCTGGGGGATTACAGAGGGTTACAAGGATAGGGCCTGGGTGGGATTGTTGCCAGTGTAGACTCAATGGGCCGAACAGCATCCTTCTGCACTGTAGGGATTCTATGCAAAACACTCAATGGAATTCAGGCTTGATTTTACTACATGGGATCATTCATGTCAGCAGGCACGCGCTTAGAAAGAAATGACTTGCAAATATGTAGTATCTTTCATAACCTGGAACATCCCAAAAACCTTACAGCCAATAAAATACTTGAAGTGTAGCCAATGCTGTAATGCAGGAAACATGGGAACCAATTTGCCACAGTTCCACAAGTGATCAGACAATCGGATTTAGTAATGTTGGTTAAAGGGTAAATATTGGGCAGGAATCTGGGTGAACTTTCCCGCTCTCTCTGAAACCGTACCATGGGATCTTTTACATCAACTTGGCTTAGTGTCTCATTTAGAAAGTAGCACCTCCAGTCAGTGTTGTGTTTCCTCAGACCTGCCTGGTGTGTTAGCCTGGATATAAGGAACACAGGAGCACTGAATCCCTCCTCTGTGTGTTTGCCTCTGAGATCAAAGGTAACCAGGACGAGAGGTCGGTAAAAGGGCTGGAACCTCCGCTCAGCTGAATAGTGGAATGCTTGATCCAAATGGACATTCTACAAAGACAGCCTTTTCTGTTTCCTGCGGCATAAATGTGGGAAATTCAACAAAAATGGGAATGATTTTTCTCCAGAAGCAACTCCATAATTTTAAAATGGTCCGATTGTTAGTGCAATTAGACTCACACTGAAGCCTTCTGAATCCATCCTGTAATTAATGCAATAGGATCAAAAAAGAAATCTAGAAAATATTGCCGAGGGAAAATGGAATCTTCTAAAAGGCAATCTTGCACAATAACACTAAAACACTCCTTGAATATTTGTCTAGCTCCTTCTCGTGCATTTCTTCCCACATGAAAGGACTATGAACCACCTACCCACACAAACATTGTCAGCTTCCTTGCATCATTACCACAGCAATTGCAACATTGAAGAGAATTGTTAGGTCTTGCTTGTTTTTTCCTTCTATCATGCTGTCACAATGTTAGCTTACTATATTGGCAAAATAGAACTTGCATTTTATAAAGTGCCTCATCAGTTCCTAGGAATGAAATCGCCTTTTTGAGGCTAAGTTACAATTATGTGGATAAAAATGGCAACTGACTTCCACACAACAAGGTTGTAAGAATGGGAAATGAGGAATAACCAATTAAAAATATCTGTCGTGTTGGCGGAGAAATTGGGTGGGATGCCAGAACTCTCCTGCTCTTCGTCAAATGGTGCAAGGGGGTTTTAGTTTTACATCCACCCAATAGGCAGATAGAACCAGGTGCTACCATCTCACCTGGGAAAGGGCACCTCCAACAATGCAGCACTCTCGCAATGCCACTTCAGCCTAGAATATATATTTGCCATCTAGAGGATGACAATGACAATTCTGATTTTATCATCACTGCTGCAACTGTTGAACCTACACGCCACTCCAGTGGGCAGCACTGCCATGGTCACAATTAATGCCCACCTCTAGTTGCCCCGAAGCGGCAGCTGTAATCATCTTTTTTCAACTGCTGCGGCTCTAGTTGTAGCTGTGCTCCCACAATGATGGGAGTTTTGGAATTCAGCAATACAGGCAGGAATTGACATTATACATCTTAAGTTAGGGCAGTGTGCGACTTGGGAAGCAATGACATTTACAATGCATTGCTGTTTGGACTTGCAGGCAGCAGAGGTTACAAGGTGCCTGTGAAGTAACTTGGACAAGTTACTGGAGAGCATAAATGCAGGCAGATTGAATCTAGTGGCAACAACAATCAAGTACCCTGTCCTGGGTGTGTCAAGTTTCTAGATTGTTTTCACGGACAGAGCAGTGAGAATTTCAGTCTTCTTATGACAGTTTGAATTCACCACTTTAAATTGTTTTTACTGTGCTGGACAGACCTGCAGCCCCTATACTTCATCTAGTGAGAGTATTTTGAGTTGCATGGCACCAGTCACACTTGACAGGCACAGAAATAAAAGCTATGGAATTGCTGATAGCTCAAGTTGACATGGGTTGAAAATTTCACTTAATCTCCACCATACTTCACTGAAAACTGTTAGCAAACCTGTTAGAGCGTAACTGTCCTCCCTAGAATCAAATGTCACAGTACGGGTATCAGATAACAGACAAAACCAGTTTCATAGATATTGGAACCACACGCTGATAGAGCTTTAAAGAAATGTGGCAATGTATCCAAATCAGCCAGGAGAATATTTGCATCCAAATATCTATCAGACTGTGAAGCATTTGCATCCTACAGGATACTTGCAAGGCAAGAGTCTCGCTGCCTGCAGATAGAGTTTGCAATTTGAAGTTCCAACTAAACCTACCCAAAGTGACTTGAACAGAAGAGGTGGTCACATCAACTAATGCATCTTTATTTTATGTAAGGGAACTGCAACAGAAATGCCTTCTGGAAATGAAAACTATTTTACTTCACCCAATGCTGATTAAAGTGTTCACCATCCGCGTGTGAAGTAGCTTCAAATCTGTCCTGAGAGATGAAACAGCAATGCTTCTACATCTCTTTTATCAACATGAAGCATTGAGAATAACCAGAACCAGCTACCAAAAATAACTCTAAAATCATGAAAATGTAACATTGCAAACCGTCTCCCACTTTCTAACTGGCAGCTGCAGTAAAGACAATAGAAATGTTCAACCCAGTTCATGCGTTTCCTCTACACAAGCTGTAATCCTAATCAACTGAGCACGCCCAGTTCCCATATTCCATTGTTCCCCATTTCTAACCAATTCATAAAAAGTTGACATGGTTTTTGTTATTGACACTAATTCCACTCTCGCAGTCCTCAACCTCAATACACCCACTGCAAAAACAATTTGCTCCTATTCAGTGTCCCAAACTTCTTTTGTTTATAGTTCTGGTTTCTACATTATAAAAAGGATATGGAGGCACTGGTGAACGTGGGGAGAAAAGACTCTCGGAATGTGGAACGCACTGTCACGGGGAAAAGCTCAGCAACTAGAATAATTAAGTGGGAAGCTGCACGACACATGTTCACTAAATTGGTCCCCGAGGTGAGGGGGCTGTCCTATAAGAAGCTGAGTAACCTGGTCGATATTCTCTGGAGTTTAGAAGAATGAGAGGTAACTTCGTTGAAACATACAAGATTCTGGATGGGCTGCACAGAGGTTGTTTCCACTGTTCGGGGAATCTAAAACACAGCGGCACAGTCTTTGGATAAGGGGCTGATTATTTGGGAATGAGATGAGGAGACATTTCTTCTCTCAAAGGGTTGTGGATCTTTGGAATTCTCTACCTCAGAGGATTGTGGGGAAGCTGCATTATTAAATATATTTAAGGCTGGGAAAGCCAGATATTTTTGTCTCTGAATTGAAGTATATAGGGAGTGGGCAGGAAAAAGGAACTGGAGCCTAAAATCAGCCATGATCATACTGAATAGCAGAGCAGGCTCAATGGGTCATACAATCTACACCAGCTTCTATTTGTGCTCACACAAGGGAGAAAGGATGATACTGATAGGGCGAGAAAGAATAAAGTTTCAAACGCTGTGTGTGGAACATAAACGCCAGTATTGACCTATTTGGGTAGAACGGCCTCTCTC
Source organism: Mustelus asterias (assembly GCF_964213995.1). Classification (NCBI taxonomy): domain Eukaryota; kingdom Metazoa; phylum Chordata; class Chondrichthyes; order Carcharhiniformes; family Triakidae; genus Mustelus; species Mustelus asterias. Next base: position 133,255,815 of record NC_135808.1, on the reverse strand, counting down.
GATGCTGCAGACGATGAAGTTTTATGGAATATGTCATCTTCAGTCGATGTAGGAAACTTCCTAAAGCGATCGGATTATATATCGTGCTGTGGCTTTTGAACAAGAGACAGATTTTACTTACCTCTAGCTTTATTCCCCAAACCAGCTAGTTTCCAAGGAGCAACAGTGAGCAGTGTCAGATAAGCAGGAGAAATCAAACCAAAGGTTTGGTTTTTAGCTGTTTAACTACAATGCACGCAGCCTTGTCAAAGCAAAATTATATGTTTGGAAAAATTTGTACCAGTTCCAAGACAGAGTACAATTGGAATGGAAGACAGGGAAATGACAGATGGAAACCAGATGGCAGATCAAGTCAGACTCAGCATAGCGACAGCAACAGGCAGGAGACATCAAAGAAACATCTCAGTCTAGTTCGTTCAGATTTCTCTCTCCCGCTGGGCACCCTCACTTTTTCCCTTTTTATTTCAATAGTGACTACACTTCAAAGGTACTTCATCACGTTGAACGAGATTCTAACCATCCCCCTGCTTGACATTCCACAGATTACCATTTCTGAATCCAAAACACTATCAACACCCTGAGGGTTACCACTGACCAGAAACTGAATTGCACCAGCCCTATAAATACTGTGGCTACAAGAAGTCAGAGGCTGGGAGTCCTGCCAGAAGTAATTCACTTCCTGACCCCCTGAAGCCTGTCCACCATCTACGAACTAACTAGAGTTTTTCTGATGACATAACTAGTAAAATAGATGAGGACTAGTCAGCGGGTGTAATAAGTCCCACATCAGAGGTTAGTGTGCAAAATTAAAAGGACACAGGATTGGGTGTGATGGCAGAGTCATCAGGAGTATAGAAACACAGAGGGACCTAGGTGTGCAAGTCCACAAATCCTTGAAGGTGGCAACACAGGTGGAGAAGGTGGTGAAGAAGGCATATGGTATGCTTGCCTTTATAGGACGGGGTATAGAGTATAAAAGCTGGAGTCTGATGATGCAGCTGTATAGAACGCTGGTTAGGCCACATTTGGAGTACTGCGTCCAGTTCTGGTCGCCGCACTACCAGAAGGACGTGGAGGCATTGGAGAGAGTGCAGAGAAGGTTTACCAGGATGTTGCCTGGTATGGAGGGTCTTAGCTATGAGGAGAGATTGGGTAGACTGGGGTTGTTCTCCTTGGAAAGACGGAGAATGAGGGGAGATCTAATAGAGGTATACAAGATTATGAAGGGTAAAGATAGGGTGAAAAGTGGGAAGCTTTTTCCCAGGTCGGAGGTGACGATCACGAGGGGTCACGGGCTCAAGCTGAGAGGGGCGAAGTATAACTCAGACATCAGAGGGACGTTTTTTACACAGAGGGTGGTGGGGGCCTGGAATGCGCTGCCAAGTAGGGTGGTGGAGGCAGGCACGCTGACATCGTTTAAGACTTACCTGGATAGTCACATGAGCAGCCTGGGAATGGAGGGATACAAACGATTGGTCTAGTTGGACCAAGGAGCGGTACAGGCTTGGAGGGCCGAAGGGCCTGTTTCCTGTGCTGTACTGTTCTTTGATAGATTGGCATGGACTGAGAACTGGTCAGCAGACAGGAAGAGTTTTAACAACACCAGGTTAAAGTCCAACAGGTTTATTTGGTAGCAAATACCATAAGCTTTCGGAGCGCTGCTCCTTCGTCAGATGGAGTGGAAATCTGACGAAGGAGCAGCGCTCCGAAAGCTTATGGTACTTGCTACCAAATAAACCTGTTGGACTTTAACCTGGTGTTGTTAAAACTCTTACTGTGTTCACCCCAGTCCAACGCCGGCATCTCCACATCATAGCAGACAGGATGCAGAGAGTAGGAAGAAATGGGTCTTTTTCAAAGCGGCAAGCGGTGATGAGTGGGGTCCCGCAGGGATCAGTGCTTGGACCCCAACTATTCATAACATGCATCAATTATTTAGATGAGGAAACCAAATGTAATATTTCCAAGTTTGCTGACGACATAAAACATGGTGGGAATGTGAGTGGTGAGGAGGATGTTAAGAGGCTTCAAGGTGATTTAGATAAGTTGAGTAAGTGGGGAAATACATGGCAGATGCAGATTAATGTGGATAACTGTGAAGTTATCCACTTCAGATGGAGAAACAGAACGGCAGAGTATTATTTAAATGGTGACTGATTGAGAAATGTTGATGAACAAAGAGCCATGGGATGCCCTCATAAACCAGACACTGAAAGCAAGTATGCAGGTACAGCAGGCAGTTAGGGATATAGGCAAATAAACGGTATGTTGGCTTTCATTGCAAGAGGACTTGGGTTCAAGAACAAGGATGTCATACTGGAGTTGTACAGGGCCTTGGTGATACTACACCTGGAGTGGTGTGTGCAGTTTTAGTCTCCTTATTCTAAGAAATGAGATACTTGTAAAGGGGGTGCAGTGAAGGTTCACTAGACTGATTGTTGTGATGGCAGAATTTCATTACAAGGAGAGATTGGGCTGACTGGGCCTGTATTGACTGGAATTCAGAAAAATATAAAGGGATCTAATCAAAATATTTAATATTCTGACAGGGCTGGATAGACAGGATGCAGCGATGTTGTTTCCTCTGGCTGGAGAGGTCTAGAACAGACAGCCACAGACTCAGAATACAGACTATGAGGTGAAACCTCTTCACTCAGAGGGTGGTGAACCGGTGGAATTCTCTACCACAGAAGGCTGTAGAGGCCAAATCATTGAATATATTTAAAAAGAAAATAGATTTCCTAAAGGCGTCAAGGGGTATGGGGAGAGACAGGAGTACGGCATTGAGCTAGAGGGTCAGCCATGACTGTATTAAATGGCAGAGCAGGCTCAAAGTGGCGAATAGCCAACTCCTGCTCCTTTCTATGTTTCTACAAGGCACGAGTCAGGAGTGTGATGGAATACTTTCCACTTGCCTGGATGAATGCAAGCCCAATAACACGCAAGAAGCTTGATACCATCTAGGACAAGTTAACACCCCATCCACTGCCTTAAACATTCACTCCCTCCACTACCAATACACACAGTGGTAGCAGTGTGCACCCATCTACAAGACGCACTGCAACAATTTGCCAAGTACCTTTGACAGCACCTTCCAAACCTACAACCTCTGCCACCTAGGAAAAGGGCAGCAGGGGAACACCAACACCTGCAAGTTCCCCTCCAAGCCACTCATCATCCTGACTTGGAAACATGTCGCCGCCGTTCCTTCACTGTCGCTGGGTCAAAGTCCTGGACCTCTCTGCCTAACAGCACTGACTGTACGTCGACTGCAGCAGTTTAAGGCAGCACCAGCACCACCTTTCCAGGAGGCAATTATGGATGGGCAATAAATGCTGACCTAGTCAGAACTGCACAACACATGGACGAATAAAAGTGACCTATGAACATCATGAAATTAGAAATGGCACTACAGAAGTACCAGCACATCATTCATACGCACCAAAACCTCACTTGTCCATCACCCTCTTCCCCCTACCTCTACATACCTGCTCCTCACTCGTGCTGCCACCTCAGCCTCACCTCTTTCCCTACTCATTCCTTCACTGCCAGCTCCTTCCCTCTTAAACATACATTAGGAACAGGGGTAGGCCACTCAGCCCCTTGAGCCTGCTTCACCATTCAATAAGATCATGGCTGATCTGATTGTAACCTCAACCCCATATTCCTGCCTGCCCCCCATAACAAAGAACAATACAGCACAGGAACAGGCCCTTCGACCCTCCAAGCCCGCGCCACTCCCTGGTCCAAACTAGACCATTCTTTTGTATCCCTCCAGTCCCACTCCGTTCATGTGGCTATCTAGATAAGTCTTAAACGTTCCCAGTGTGTCCGCCTCCACCACCTTGCCCGGCAGCGCATTCCAGGCCCCCACCACCCTCTGCGTAAAATACGTCCTTCTGATATCCGTGTTAAACCTCCCCCCGCCGCCCCCCCTCACCTTCAACCTATGACCCCTCGTGAACGTCACCACCGACCTGGGAAAAAGCTTCCCACCGTTCATCCTATCTATGCCTTTCATAATTTTATACACCTCTATTAGGTCTCCCCTCATCCTCCGTCTTTCCAGTGAGAACAACCCCAGTTTACCCAATCTCTCCTCATAATTAAGCCCATCCATACCAGGCAACATCCTGGTAAACCTCCTCTGTACTCTCTCCAAAGCTTCCACATCCTTCTGGTAGTGTGGCGACCAGAACTGGACGCAGTATTCCAAGTGCGGCCGAACCAACGTTCTATACATCTGCAACATCAGACACCAACTTTTATACTCTATGCCCCGTCCTATAAAGGCAAGCATGCCATATGCCTTGTTCACCACCTTCTCCACCTGTGACGTCACCTTCAAGGATCTGTGGACTTGCACACCCAGGTCCCTCTGCGTATCTACACCCTTTATAGTTCTGCCATTTATCGTATAGCTCCCCCCTACATTAGCTCTACCAAAATGCATCACTTCGCATTTATCTGGATTGAACTCCATCTGCCATTTCTTTGCCCAAATTTCCAGCCTATCTATATCCATCTGTAGCCTCTGCCAATGTTCCTCACTATCCGCAAGTCCAGCCAATTTCGTGTCGTCCGCAAACTTGCTGATCACCCCAGTTATACCTTCTTCCAGATCGTTTATATAAATCACAAACAGCAGAGGTCCCAATACAGAGCCCTGCGGAACACCACTAGTCACAGGCCTCCAGCCGGAAAAAGACCCTTTCATCCCTTTGATTAACAAGAATCTAGCTAGCTCTGCCTTAAAAATATTCAAAAGACTCTGCTTCCACTGCCTCGAGGAAAAGTTCCAAAGACTCACGACCCTAAGAGAAAAAACACCTCTGCTTTAAATGGGCAACTTATTTTTAAACAGTAACCCCTAGTTCTCGATTTTCCAACAAGAGGAAAGATCACAATATTGGCTGTGACGTTTCAGAATTTCTTGGATTCTTGTAAGGTCCTAGTGGATTGGAAACATGCTAATGTGATGGGTATCAATGATTTGGATGAGCATGTACAAAGCACGATCAGTAAGTTTGCAGATAACACTAAAATAGGTGGTATTGTAGACAGTGAGGAAGGTTATCAAAAATTGCAGCAGGATCTTAATCAGCTGGGGAAGTGGGCTGAGAAATGGCAAATGGAGTTCAATACAGATAAATGTGAGATGTTGCATTTTGGAAAGTCAAATCAAGATAGGACTTTCACGGTGAATGGTAGGGCCTTGGAGAGTATCGTGGAACAGAGGGACCTCGGAGTTCAGGTGCACATTTCTCGAAAGGTGAAGTCACAAGTAAACAGGGCAGTGAAGAAGGTTTTTGGCATGCTAGCCTTCATCAGTCACGACACTAGGGATTCCATGACAGTCTCAGTGCAGAAGCAGGCCACTTGGCCCATCGAGCGCACTGACCACAATCCCACCTAAGCCCTATTCCCACAACCTCTCAAATCAATCCTACGAATCCCCTGACACTAGGGTCAATTTAGCATGGCCAATCTACCTAACCCCCACATGTTTGGAGTGAGGGGGGAAACCGGAGCACCCGGAGGAAACCGCAGACACGGGGAGAATGTGCAGACTCCACAGAGTCAGTGACCCGAAGCTAGAATTGAACCTGGGTCCCTGGCGCTGTGATGCAGCAGTGCTAAACACTGCCACCCACAGAGAAGCACAGGCCGCATCTGGAGTATTGTGTTCAGTTTTGATTGCCTTGTTATAGGAAAGATGTTGTTAAACTGGAGAGAGAGTGCAGAGACAATACTTTTCACTGTATCCCAATGCATGTGACAATAAATCAAATTAAATCCTCCTACCGCATACTCACTCCCCACACACTGCCCCCCCCACACACACACACACTGCCCCCCCCTCACACACTGCCCCCCCCCACACACACACTGCCCCCCCCCACACACACACTGCCCCCCCCCACACACACACTGCCCCCCCCCACACACACACTGCCCCCCCCCACACACACACTGCCCCCCCCCACACACACACTGCCCCCCCCCACACACACACTGCCCCCCCCCACACACACACTGCCCCCCCCCACACACACACTGCCCCCCCCCACACACACACTGCCCCCCCCCACACACACACTGCCCCCCCCCACACACACACTGCCCCCCCCCACACACACACTGCCCCCCCCCACACACACACTGCCCCCCCCCACACACACACTGCCCCCCCCCACACACACACTGCCCCCCCCCACACACACACTGCCCCCCCCCACACACACACTGCCCCCCCCCACACACACACTGCCCCCCCCCACACACACACTGCCCCCCCCCACACACACACTGCCCCCCCCCACACACACACTGCCCCCCCCCACACACACACTGCCCCCCCCCACACACACACTGCCCCCCCCCACACACACACTGCCCCCCCCCACACACACACTGCCCCCCCCCACACACACACTGCCCCCCCCCACACACACACTGCCCCCCCCCACACACACACTGCCCCCCCCCACACACACACTGCCCCCCCCCACACACACACTGCCCCCCCCCACACACACACTGCCCCCCCCCACACACACACTGCCCCCCCCACACACACACACTGCCCCCCCCCACACACACACTGCCCCCCCCCCACACACACACTGCCCCCCCCCACACACACTGCCCCCCCCCACACACTCACTGCCCCCCCCCACACACTCACACTGCCCCCCCCACACACACACACTGCCCCCCCCCCACACACACACTGCCCCCCCCCACACACACACTGCCCCCCCCCCACACACACACTGCCCCCCCCCACACACACACTGCCCCCCCCCACACACACACTGCCCCCCCCCACACACACACTGCCCCCCCCCACACACACACTGCCCCCCCCCACACACACACTGCCCCCCCCCACACACACACTGCCCCCCCCCACACACACACTGCCCCCCCCACACACACACACTGCCCCCCCCCACACACACACTGCCCCCCCCCCACACACACACTGCCCCCCCCCCCACACACACTGCCCCCCCCCCACACACTCACACTGCCCCCCCCCACACACACACACTGCCCCCCCCACACACTGCCCCCCCCACACACACACACTGCCCCCCCCCACACACACACACACACTGCCCCCCCCCACACACACACACTGCCCCCCCCACACAGCCCCCCCCCACACACACACACTGCCCCCCCCCACACACACACTGCCCCCCCCACACACACACACTGCCCCCCCCACACACACACACTGCCCCCCCCCACACACTGCCCCCCCCCACACACACACTGCCCCCCCACACACACTGCCCCCCCCCACACACACACACTGCCCCCCCCCCCACACACACACTGCCCCCCCCCCCACACACACTGCCCCCCCCCACACACACTGCCCCCCCCACACACACACTGCCCCCCCCCCACACACACACTGCCCCCCCCCACACACACACTGCCCCCCCCACACACACACACTGCCCCCCCCCCACACACACACACTGCCCCCCCCCACACACACACACTGCCCCCCCCACACACACACACTGCCCCCCCCACACACACACACTGCCCCCCCACACACACACACACTGCCCCCCCCACACACACACTGCCCCCCCCACACACACACTGCCCCCCCCCACACACACACTGCCCCCCCCACACACACACACTGCCCCCCCCCACACACACACTGCCCCCCCCCCACACACACACACTGCCCCCCCCCACACACACACTGCCCCCCCCACACACACACACTGCCCCCCCCACACACACACTGCCCCCCCCCACACACACACTGCCCCCCCCACACCCACACACTGCCCCCCCCACACCCACACACTGCCCCCCCCACACACACACTGCCCCCCCCACACACACACTGCCCCCCCCACACACACACTGCCCCCCCCACACACACACTGCCCCCCCCACACACACACTGCCCCCCCCACACACACTGCCCCCCCCCACACACACACTGCCCCCCCCCCACACACACACACTGCCCCCCCCACACACACACACACTGCCCCCCCCACACACACACTGCCCCCCCCACACACACACTGCCCCCCCCACACACACTGCCCCCCCCCACACACACACTGCCCCCCCCCCCACACACACACTGCCCCCCCCCACACACACACTGCCCCCCCCCACACACACACTGCCCCCCCCCACACACACACTGCCCCCCCCCACACACACACTGCCCCCCCTCCCCCCTCCCCCAGCCCGCACCTGCCGCCGGGCCCGCTTCCAGCGCTGGAACATGAACTGCCGCCGCTGTTTGTTTTTAATCTCGGACACACTGAACCCGGGCGGGAACAGGACCTCGGGCTGGGCCCCGGGCTCGGGCTGAGCCTCCCCCTCGGCCCCACCGCCCGGTTCCCGCCGCTTCCTGCTCTTCCCCTCGGCCGCCATCTTTCGCACACCGGCTCTCCCCCGTGACCTTTCACCCAGCTCCGCTCCACGCCGCCGCCGCATCCACTTCCGGGGACAAGTCGACGCCGCCACTTCCGCTTCCGGGGGAGGTCAGCGCCACCTGCTGACGGGAGAGAGCACGGCCGCCTGGGGCGCATGCGCGATACCAGCTATACCCAAAGAGCCAACATTGAACCCTGATTAAACCAAATGAGAAAATACAATTGTTGCACCAGCTGACACTCAACCTGTTGCAAAAGGGGGTGGAATATAAAAGTAGGAATGTGTTGCTACAGCAGTACAGGGTCTTGGTGACCCTGGATCGTCCCAAACTTTAGAGGATTATCCCATAATTAGGCTAGTTGTCCCATATCTCGCGCAATGATCTCGTCAAGGCCAGTCCTCCAGTACAACAGTGCTTTATTGAAATAAATAAAAACGCTGCGTCTGCAGTTTACAAGAATTCAAACGAGACCTATAAACTCTGGATCGTGGGTTTTAAACCCACACTACATGAAGCTCATGGGGAGATTCATTAGTGATGCCTCGTGTCCCTCATGTCCGCTGTAACATCTCAGAACAAAGTCTTTCACCATATTTATGGCGTTTGAGATTTGTTCTGGCAGCATCCACCCCCCTCCCCCACCCACATCAATCTCCCCCACTGTTGCAACTATATAAGACCCTGGTCAGACCACACTTGGAGTACTGTGCTCAGTTCTGGTCACCTCGTTACAGGAAGGAAGTGGAAGCCGTAGAAAGGGTGCAGAGGAGATTTACAAGGATGTTGCCTGGGTTGGGGAGCATGCCTTATGAGGATAGGTTGAGTGAGCTCGGCCTTTTCTCCTTGGAGAGACGAAGGATGAAGGGTGAACTGATAGAGGTGTATAAGATGTTGAGAGTTATTGATCGAGTGGATAGTCAGAGGCTTTTTCCCAGGGCTTAAATGGTTGCCACAAGAGAACACAGGTTTAAGGTGCTGGGGAGTAGGTACAGAGGAGATGTCAGGGGTAGGTTTTTCACTCAGAGGGTGGCGGGTGCGTGGAATGGGCTGCCAGCAACGGTGGTGGAGGCGGATTCGATAGGGTCTTTTATGAGACTTTTAGATAAGTACATGGAACTTAGTAAGTTAGAGGATTATAGGTAAGCCTAGTAATCACTAAGGTAGGGACATGTTCGGCACAACTTTGTGGGCTGAAGGGCCTGTATTGTGCTGTAGTTTTTCTATGTTTCTATGTTACTCGTTCGCACCAATGTCAAACAAAACTTTTCACTGGGCATTCCTTACTCTGGTGTCAGCACAGCTAGAGGATTGTGTGTCATAAGAACATAAGAACATAAGAAATAGGAGCAGGAGTAGGCCATCTAGCCCCTCGAGCCTGCCCCGCCATTCAATAAGATCATGGCTGATCTGACGTGGATCAGTACCACTTACCCGCCTGATCCCCATAACCCTTAATTCCCTTACCGATCAGGAATCCATCCATCCGCGCTTTAAACATATTCAGCGAGGTAGCCTCCACCACCTCAGTGGGCAGAGAATTCCAGAGATTCACCACCCTCTGGGAGAAGAAGTTCCTCCTCAACTCTGTCTTAAACCGACCCCCCTTTATTTTGAGGCTGTGTCCTCTAGTTTTAACTTCCTTACTAAGTGGAAAGAATCTCTCCGCCTCCACCCTATCCAGCCCCCGCATTATCTTATAAGTCTCCATAAGATCCCCCCTCATCCTTCTAAACTCCAACGAGTACAAACCCAATCTCCTCAGCCACTCCTCATAATCCAAACCCCTCATCTCCGGTATCAACCTGGTGAACCTTCTCTGCACTCCCTCCAATGCCAATATATCCTTCCTCATATAAGGGGACCAATACTGCACACAGTATTCCAGCTGCGGCCTCACCAATGCCCTGTACAGGTGCATCAAGACATCCCTGCTTTTATATTCTATCCCCCTCGCGATATAGGCCAACATCCCATTTGCCTTCTTGATCACCTGTTGTACCTGCAGACTGGGCTTTTGCGTCTCATGCACAAGGACCCCCAGGTCCCTTTGCACGGTAGCATGTTTTAATTTGTTTCCATTGAGATAGTAATCCCATTTGTTATTATTTCCTCCAAAGTGTATAACCTCGCATTTCTCAACGTTATACTCCATTTGCCATATCCTCGCCCACTCACTCAGCCTGTCCAAATCTCTCTGCAGATCTTCTCCGTCCTCCACACGATTCACTTTTCCACTTATCTTTGTGTCGTCTGCAAACTTCGTTACCCTACACTCCGTCCCCTCCTCCAGATCATCTATATAAATGGTAAATAGTTGCGGCCCGAGTACCGATACCTGCGGCACGCCACTAGTTACCTTCCACCAACCGGAAAAACACCCATTTATTCCGACTCTTTGCTTCCTGTCGGATAGCCAGTCCCCAATCCACTTTAACACACTACCCCCAACTCCGTGTGCCCTAATTTTCTTCAGCAGCCTTTTATGGGGCACCTTATCAAACGCCTTTTGGAAATCCAAAAACACCGCATCCACCGGTTCTCCTCCATCAACCGCCCTAGTCACATCTTCATAAAAATCCAACATGTTCGTCAAGCACGACTTTCCCCTCATGAATCCATGCTGCGTCTGATTGATCGAACCATTTCTATCCAGATGCCCTGCTATCTCCTCTTTAATAATGGATTCCAGCATTTTCCCTACTACAGACGTTAAGCTGACCGGCCTATAGTTACCCGCCTTTTGTCTCCTTCCTTTTTTAAACAGCGGCGTAACATTAGCCGTTTTCCAATCAACCGGCACTACCCCAGAATGCAACGAGTTTTGATAAATAATCACTAACGCATCCACTATTACCTCTGACATTTCTTTCAATACCCTGGGATGCATTCCATCCGGACCTGGGGACTTGTCCACCTTCAGTCCCATTAGTCTACCCAGCACTGCCTCTCTGGTAACATTAATTGTATTAAGTATTTCTCCTGCTGCCAACCCTCTATCGTTAATATTTGGCAAACTATTTGTGTCCTCCACCGTGAAGACCGACACAAAAAACTTATTTAAAGACTCAGCCATATCCTCATTTCCCACTATTAACTCCCCCCTCTCGTCCTCCAAGGGTCCAACATTCACTCTAGCCACTCTATTCCTTTTTATATATTTATAAAAACTTTTACTATCATTTTTTATATTAATTGCTAGCCTAGCTTCATAGTCTATCCTTCCTTTCTTTATCGCTTTCTTAGTCTCTCTTTGTTGTTTCTTAAATTTTTCCCAATCACTTGTTTCTCCACTATTTTTGGCCACTCTGTACGCAGCTGTTTTTATTTTAATACTCTCCTTTATTTCCTTCGTTATCCACGGCTGGTTCTCCCTTTTCTTACAATCCTTGTTTTTTGCCGGAATATATTTTTGCTGAGAACTGAAAAGGATCTCCTTAAAAATCCTCCACTGTTCCTCAGCTATCCTACCTGCCAGCCTGCTCTCCCAGTCTACCTTAGCCAATTCATCCCTCATCCTATCATATTTCCCTCTGTTCAAACAGAGGACACTGGTTTGGGACCAAACTTTCTCCTCTTCCATCTGAATCAGAAATTCGACCATATTGTGGTCACTAGACCCAAGAGGGTCCTTCACAATAAGATCCTTAATTCTACCTACCTCGTTACACAATACCAGATCCAAAATAGCTCGTTCCCTCGTCGGTTCCGTAACATGCTGTTCAAGGAAACTATCCCGACAGCATTCTAAGAACTCTTCCTCCATTCCACCCTTACCGACTTGAGTCTGCCAGTCAATGTGCATGTTGAAGTCCCCCATGATTATTGCCGTTCCGTTTTTACACGCATCCCTTATCTGCTTGTTTATAGCCCTCCCTACCTCAACATTATTATTTGGGGGCCTATATACCACACCTACTAGTGTCTTTCTCCCTCTACTATTCCTCATCTCTACCCATAATGATTCCTCAGAGCCTATGTCATCCCTCAGTACTACCCTGATATTATCTCTTATTAATAGCGCGACCCCACCACCTTTTCCTTCCTGTCTATTCTTCCTAAACGCTTGATACCCCTGGATATTCATCTCCCAGTCCTGGTCACCTTTCAGCCACGTTTCTGTAATGGCCACTAGATCGTACCCACTTGTGCTGATTTGCACCATCAACTCATTTACCTTGTTCCGAATGCTTCGTGCATTCAGGCAAAGTGTCCTTATTCCAGCTTTTATCTGGACCCGCTTTGATGAGTCGCGAACACCCTCTCCCTCTATTCCCTTATCTAAATTACCACCTTCATTCACTTGCACCCTCTCCTCTACCATTAATTTTGTAATTCCCCTTACCCCTGCATCCTCCCCCCCATCAATTAGTTCCTTGATCCTAGTCAACTCGTCTAGCTCCCCTCCCCCCAACCTATCTAGTTTAAATTCTCCCCAGTAGCCTTAGCCAACCTACCGGCCAGGATATTGGTCCCCCTGTGATTCAAGTTCCACCCGTTTTTTGTACACAGATCACCCCTGCCCCTAAAGAGGTCCCAATGGTCCAGGAACCTGAATCCCTGCCCCCTGCACCAGTCCCTCAGCCACACATTCATCTTCCACCTCACTCCATTCCTGCCCTCACCTTCCCGTGGCACAGGCAGTAATCCTGAGATTACTACCTTTGCTTTCCTCTTTCTCAGCTGTCTCCTTAATTCCCTGTACTCCCTTTTCATGACCCCTTCTCCCTTCCTACCCACATCAGCGGTACCAATATGTACCGCTACCTCAGGCTCCTCTCCCTCCCACCTCAGGATTTCCGGGACGCGACTAGCGACATCCTGGATCCCGGCCCCAGGGAGGCAGACCACCATGCGAGAATCCCGCCTACCTCCGCAGAAATGCCTGTCTGTCCCCTTCACCATCGAGTCCCCGATTAATACCGCCTTCCTCCTCTTGTCCTTAGCCCTCTGAGTTACAGGGCTGGACTCCACTCCTTCTAGTGTCCTTTTAGCCTCCTTGAGGAGGGATGTAAGGAGGTCTTGTGGCGCAGTGGGTAGTGTCCCTATCTCTGGAGCTGTGGTTCTGACCTCAAGTTCCAATGTTCCCAACGGATCTCCCACTCACCTGACGAAGGAGCAGCGCTCCGAAAGCTAGTGGCGTTTGCTACCAAATAAACCTGTTGGACTTTAACCTGGTGTTGTTAGACTCCTTACTCAAGTCCCAACCCAGGACTTGATTGTCACAGAAGGTGAGTTGGTAATGTGGCCAAACAGGTTGATTATCAGTTTGTAAATCCTCCCAATATGCCTGATGGCAGGCAGTGAGACTAGGAGAATTCCCAGGTCGTTCTTTAAAATGCAACGGGAAACCACTGCACTACCTTACCAAGCATAATCAATGAAGCCATCCGAATGGATGTCTGTGGTCACTAATGCCCTTAAGGATATACTTGCATTGGAAGCAGTTCAGACAAAGCTCGTGAGGCTGATTCCTGGGATGGAGGGATTGTTTTATGAGGGAAAGTGGAGCAGGTTGGGCTTAGACTCACTGGAGTTTGGAAGAATGAGAGGTGATCTCATTGAAGCAGATAAGATTCTGAGGGGGTTTGACAGAGCGGCTGCTGAGAGGATGTTTCTCCAATTGGAAAAATCTAGAAATGGGGGGCACATTTCAAATATGGGGTCTCCCACTTAAGACAAAGATGAGGAGATTGTTTTTGTCTTTCAGAAGGTCATTAATCTTTGCGATTCTTTTCCCCAGAGAGCAGTGGGAGCTGCATCATTGAATACATTCCAGACTGAGTTAGACAGATTTCTGATTGATAAGAGAGTCAGGCAGGAAAGTGGAGTCAAGGACACACTCAGGTCAGCCATGATCCAATTGAATGGCAGGCTTGAGGGGTTCGAATGGCCTACTTCTGCTCCTATTTCTCATGTTGTTACATTGACATCCTATTTGATCCTGAGCTAAGCCATATCCTCCCCATCATCCTGTGGTCAAATGGACAACAGCCTGAGCAATTAGGCCCAACATCAAATTGGACACTTTAAATTAGTGGGTTTCGTCCGGGTGCTCTGGTTTCCACCCACAGTCTGAAAGACGTGCTGGTTAGGTGCATTGGCCATGCTAAATTCTCTCTCAGTGTACCCGAACAGGTGCCGGAGTGTGACGACTAGAGGATTTTCACAGAAACTTCATTGCAGTGTTAACATAAGCTTATTTGTGACACAAATAAATCAACTTTAACTTTACCAGAATTGTTTCGCATATCGAACAGGGACGCTTCACTTTAACAATAGAGAAGTCAGCATGACCCGAAACCAGAAACCAGACCTCTTACATATTAAATAGAGAAGCTCAGGTTTCAGAATGGAAGAGTTGTTATGACCCAAAACCCATCAGGAGGTACTCAGCCAGAAGACATTACGATTGTGTATTCAGCCAGACTCCCTGCTATTAAAGATGGATGTACAATTAGGATGACCTGACCTAACCTCATTGGGTGTTGTGAACCCACCCCCAACCTGTCACCCCTTTGGCCAAAAGCCAGGGAGCGTTTAAAAAAGGAAGGGGAAGGATAAAAATAGCCATTTTCAAGACAAACTCCAGCAAAGAGTCCACCAAACCTACTGCGAGCTGGGATGACACAAGAGAGCGTGCAAGAAAACAACAACCATCACTCCTACCTAAGCTCATCTGCTTTTGGTACCTCCATTCTCGACTATTCCAACGCTTCCCTGGATCTGCCCTCATTGTCCACATCCCTGATACTTGAGCTCACCCGGAACTCTGCTGTCTGAATCCTGACTCCCACCAAGTCCCATTCATCCCTTCACCTTGAGCCAGCCAACCTAAATTTGCAACAAGATGAGATTTAAATCTTCATGCTTGCTTACAAAGATCTCCATGGCCTATTCCCCACCCTCTCTCCATAACCTCCTTCAGTCCTATAAACCTCAGAGGCCTCTGAACTCTGCAAACCTAAATTATTATTCGCCAAACACAGCAACCAATGCAAGCAGTGTGATCCCATGGACTATAAAGCAGATAAACAATCATAGGCTGGAATCTTAGAATTCTATCAACATATAAGGAAGTAAAAGCAAAATACGGCAGATGCTGGAATCTGAAACAAAAACAGAAAATTCTGGCAAGTCCTAACAGGTCTGGCAGCCTCTGTGGAGAGAGAATAGAGCCAACATTTCGAGTATAGATGACTCTTCGTCAGAGCTAATGAAGCTCTGACGAAGGGTCATCTAGACTTGAAACATTGGCTCTATTCTCTCCCCACAGATGCTGTCAGACCTGCTGAGGTTTTCCAGCATTTTCAGGTTATATAGGGAGATAATTCGGTTCATCATGTCTATGCCAGCTCTTAGTGCAACAACAATTTAACTAGCCTCATTGTTCTGCCTGTAATTTATTTCTCTTTGGGTGCTTATCCAATTCTCTTTGAACACTGCGATCTGTCTCCATCACATTCTCCAGCAGTGCATTTCAATCCAAACCACTCACTGTGCAAGAAAAACTTTCTTTTGCCATTCACCTTAAATGTCCTTTGATTCTCAATCTTTCTGCCAGCGATGCCAGTTTCCCTCTATCTTCTCTTTATTTTTAATTGTTCATGGCATGTGGTGGCTGGGGCAAGCATTTATCGCCCTTCCCTGAGAGCATTTAAGAGTCAACCATATTGCTGTGGGTTTGGAGTCACACGTAGGCCAGATCAGGTAAGGAAGGCAGATTTCCTTCCCTAAAGGACACAAGTGATAATCAATCATTCCCAAATTGAATTTAAATTTCACCAATTGCCACAGTGGGATTTGAACCTACATCCCCAAAGCATCATCCTGGGTCCTCTGCATTAATAGTCCATTCACAGTACCACTAAAACACCTCCTCCCCCTGACTGACTGAAATGAATGATTAAAGTAAAGTTTATTTGTAAGTCACAAGTAAGGCTTACATTAACACTGCAATGAAGTTACTGTGACATCCCCTTAGTTGCCACACTCTGGCACCTGTTTGGGTCAATGCACCTAACCAGCACATCTTTCAGACTGTGGGAGGAAACTGGAGCACCTGGAGGAAACCCATGCAGACACGAGGAGAATGTGCAAACTCCAAACAGACAGTCACCCAGTTAAATGCATGGTGTCATGGTGATAGAGTCTGGGTGGGATTGTGGTTGGTGCAGACACAATGGAATGAATGGCCTCTTTTTGCACTGTAGGATTCAATGTTGCAATGTAGGAAAATGTGACAGATAATTTACAGTCAACAAGACCCCAGAAACAGCAATGTGACCATGACTAGATTCTCATTTTCTTTCTGGTGTTGTTTGAGGGACCAGTTTTGACCCAAGACACTGGGGAGAACTGACCAGGCATGTAACCTCATTGAAGGATCAAAAAAGGATGGATTAAATAATATTTCACTGAAAATCTTTAACACTAACAGGAGCGATCATAGGGAATACCCTCCCGATTACTCAGAGAAGGAAATAATGTTCACAGTAGCCACTAGGTGGAAGCAATCTTACAACTTTTACAATCATATTTATCATGAAACCAATGAATGGTTATAATCCAACAAAGAGGACAAAAGCAATTTGTTCCCATAATTGAATGAAACATTTTGTTAGGTGGGATTTTAAATCAAAGGAATGTTTCTCAGGCAGGCATGGGTGGCACGGTGGCACAGTGGTTAGCATTACTGCCTCACAGCGCCAGGGACCCGGGTTCAATTCCCACCTTGGGTCACTGTCTGTACGGAGTCTGCACGTTCTCCCCGTGTCTGTGTGGGTTTCCTCCGGGTGCTCCAATTTTCTCCCATGGTCCAAAAGACACACTGATTAGGTACATTGGCCATGCTAAATTCCCCTCAGCGAACGTGAACAGCACCAGAGTGTGGCGACTAGAGGATTTTCACAGTAGCTTCATTGCAGTGTTAATGTAAGCTTACTTGTGATTCTAATAAAAAAACTTCTAATTAAGTTGAGGGTTAAATTGCCCCGAGAACAACAAAATTTATACCTTACCTATCACGTAAATATCCAAGACTTTCCAAAGGAGATAATCAAACCGAAAATTCAATACGCCACATTGGCTAGAACTCTCCATCCTATCTTATATTAAGTTGATCTTTCTCTACGCCCTAGCTATGACTGTAATACTACATTCTGCACTCTCTTCTTTTGTTCTCTATGAATGGTATGCTTTGTCTGTATAGCGCGCAGGAAACAATACTTTTCATTGTACACTGGGATTTTCCAGTCCCGCTGCTGTGAATGAAGATTTGGCTGAGTGCCAAATTCTCCGTTCTCACTAGCAACGGTAGCGGGGTGTTCAAAACAGGAGAATTCCAGCCATTCGGTTAGACAACCAAAAGCTGGTCAAAGAAGTAGATTTTAAAGAGAATCTTCACTTGGCTGTTCCACAGGGTAACTTGCTGCTGCATTACTCACAGGGGCAGCATGGTAGCACAGTGGTTAGCACTGCTGCTTCACAGCTCCAGGGACCTGGGTTCGATTCCTGACTTGGGTCACTGTCTGTGTGGAGTTTGCACATTCTCCTCGTGTCTGCGTGGGTTTCCTCCGGGTGCTCCAGTTTCCTCCCACAGTCCAAAGATGTGCGGGTTAGGTTGATTGGCCATGCTAAAATTGCCCCTTAGTATCCTGGGATGTGGAGGTTAGAGGGATTAGTGGGTAAAATATGTAGGGATATGGGGGTAGGGCCTGGGTGGGATTGTGGTCAGTGCAGACTCGATGGGCCGAATGGCCTCTTTCTGTACTGTAGGGTTTCTATGATTTCTATGACATCCACAGCAATATCGCTGATAGGAATACTAAGGGTGGACAGCCCCACTGATTCTGTGTGCGATTCTTTCCTCAAATGTGTTCCTTTACCCTTTTACTTTGGACAACAATTTCATTTGACTCTGGGCCTGTTCCGGCCACGACCATCCCAGGTATCCAATTGGGACCAGCACCATAATTCTTCACACCTGCCAAGTCCTCACCTCAAATGCCCTCTCCATTTTTGCCGAGTTGTGATACTGCTTCTGTGTGCTCTGTTTTGCCTCTATCCTCCCCATTAAATTAGGGAATATAAGATCTAACCTCGTTGACATCCGCCTACTCATTAGTAAGTCAGCAGGTGTAACACCTGTGGTGACATGAAGTGTCGTGCTATAACTGATCAGGAAATGGGTCAGTTTGGCTTGTGGAGAGGCTGACAGCCAATTGGATTTGATTTATTATTGTCAGACTGATGCACTATCAATCAAGTCAAGACTAGTTGTGAGCAAGACAAATAGGCTTTTATTAGCAAGAACTTGGAGCCATCCCTGTCGGAGATCTGGTCTGTACTGAAGGCTAGGGGGAGGAGCCACAGCCTTTATACCCGGACCAGGGGGAGGAGTCTTGGGCAGAACCGACAGGGATGTGCCACATGTACAGGTAATAATAAATACTAACTAACAGTGGTTAACCACAACAGATAACAGTGGTGTACCACACAGATGTATTAGTATACAGTGAAAAGTATTGTTTCTCGCGCACTATGCAGACAAAGCATACCGTTCATAAAGAAGGAAAGGCGAGGATGCAGAATATAGTGATTTAGTCATAGCTAGCGTGTAGAGAAAAATCAACTTAATGCGAGGTAGGTCCATTCAAAAGTCTGATGGCAGCAGGGAAGAAACTGTTCTTTAGTCGGTTGGTACGTGATCTCAGACTTTGGTATCTTTTTCCCACTTAAGAAGGTGGAATGTCCGGGATGCGTGGGGTCCTTGATTACGCTGGCTGCTTTTCCGAGGCAGCAGGAAGTGTAGGTGGAGTCAATGGACTGCGATGGACTGGAGATGGACTGGGCTACGCTCACAATCCTTTGTAGTGAATAGGCTGGGAATAGAGGGATGCGGACCGCATAGAGACAAAAGGTCTTTAGCTTAGAAAGGTGTCATGTGCCGGCACAGGCTTGGTCAGCTGAAGGGCCTGTTCCTGTGCTGTACTATTTCTTTGTTCTTTGTTCTAATAAGGGTTTGTGGTCAGTGACTATTATGAAATGCCATCCATAAACGTACCAATGGAACTTCTTGGGCTGGATTTTATGGCCTCTCTCATCCCAAAACCATAAAATCCCGCCTGAAGTCAATGGACCTTCCCCTGGCCCACCCCTCGCCCGCTCCGATTCCCGTGGTAGGCGAGTAGTTAAAATTCCACCACTTCACTCCAAAGGTGACGGCTAGTCCCACTTTCTCAATTGGAGAATAAGTTTCTTTAGCATCGGTCAGAGGTCACCATGCCGAAAAAAATTTTCAATTCTGATATAGTTCTGGGGCCAGTGCTTCCTTAATCGCTTTTATCTTCTCCTCCACAGGGTACAGCCCCTTTACGTCCACTTTGAACCTTAAGCACGTTGCCTCATGGGCCTTGAACATACATTTCTCCCTTTTTAGCCTCACTGCTGCCTGCTTAAATCTTGTTAAAACTTCTTCAAAATTTGCCAGATGCTCCTCTTCGGATTCTCCTGTAATCTGTACATCATCTGGGCGCCCCTGAAAGGGGAGAGCAGCCAATGGTCATCTGGGATTATGGTGACTTTACCTTTTACATCATTTGGATAGACAACCATCTTCAGTAGGTTCTGTAGCAAGCTTACCGTCGTGAGCTGGATAATTGCACATGCTGATGAGTCTCTGAAGGGTAGCCGAGTATACTGATGTTGATTGCAACAAATTCTCACGATGCCTCATCTAACTCTAATTGTTGCTACACATGGCTCACATCACGCTTAGTGTAAGTTAAGTCTCCTGCTAATTTAACGTTCAAATCTTCAATCCTTGGTATTGGATACTGAGCAAGTTTTGCTGCCTGATTGATGGTTAACTCCTCACATATCCTAATGGTTCTATCTGGCTTAAGCACTGGCACAATGGAAGCCGCCCATTCCAAAAACTGTACAGGTTTGATGATGCCTAATCCTTCCAGCCTCTTG
Organism: Mustelus asterias; assembly: GCF_964213995.1. NCBI lineage: Eukaryota > Metazoa > Chordata > Chondrichthyes > Carcharhiniformes > Triakidae > Mustelus > Mustelus asterias. The sequence continues at coordinate 133,235,405 of NC_135808.1, read as the reverse complement.
AGTTCAGAGGCCTTTACACGTGAGGCACAGGATACAGGTTGGGCTCTGTAGAACTTGGGCGTGGCCTCAAGATCCATGTAAATGTTTGAATTTAGGCCCTGTATCTAGCCTAACTCATCTTGGGACATCTCTTGATTTATTTTAAGACATCCTGGATGTTTTCATCGTTGGTCTTGAAGATTTCCAGCTAACTTAATCTAATTTGACAAAGCCAATTCTGGCCCATCAAACTGAGCCCTTGGCCCTCTATTACTATTAGAGGCAGTTGAAGTGACTGTTGCTGATCGCTTACGGTGTTGTTGTTCCGAGGATTGTGATGTTAGTCTACCTTTAAGAGATTTTATTAATCACAGCCACAGCCTTAGGTGATGTCATTGGTGGGAGGAGAAAGAAATGTGTGCCAGTCAGGTGACAAGGATTGTTTTTAGTTTGGTTTTGGCTGCAGTGTTAGAAGCACAGCTGACAGAAGTCTCCCTCTCTGTTTTTATTTTGAAAATTTTACCAGTTAGCTGATAGCACATCTTGCTTGCCACCCTGCGGTAAAGAATCTGTGTTTTGGTGTTTTTGGGGAGCTGAAGACTACAAGCTGCTCTGAGTTTTCAAGATCATTTGAAATCAGCATTCAACCCAGGGAACTGGATTCCAGTATCATGTGAGCTTTAGCCTGTGCAGTGATAAATCTGTTTAAAGGGTTTTGTTTATTGGATGTTGGTTTTGGTTGGAACATCTGATATATATATTGGTTAAGGGTTATAATACATTATTGTGGTTGTTTTGTTTTCGCTTGTAATTGATAAAAATTCTTGTTAATTTTCTTACTATACATGCTAACAGTATTCTTAAATAAACTTTGTTTGATAAAAGCTCCCTAGTGGGTCACTTGAATTATACCTGAAATGAAACATCTCATGCTTATCCTAGCCAAATCAAGACCGATAACAAGATCCTTAAAGCTTCCCCTGTATGTGTGGCTAGTCTGGACATTGTGCTTCTGAACCCCTCTTTGTATAGAATGAAATGTTTGTTCCCCTTCACTTGCATTGGAGGCACCCATGTCCACCTCCATTCACCAACAACATGTCCTGCTCCCCCCGTGCCAACACTGTGGTTAAGAAAGCTCACCAACACCTCTACTTTCTCAGAAGACTAAGGAAATTTGGCATGTCACCTATGACTCTCACCAACTTTTACAGATGCATCATAGAAAGCATTCTTTCTGGTTGTATCATAGCTTGGTATGGGCTCCTGCTCTGCTCAAGACAGCAAGGAACTACAAAAGATCGTGAATCCATCACACAAACCAGCCTCCCATCCATTGACTCTGTCTACACTTCCCACTGCCTCAGAAAAACAGCCAGCATAATTAAGGACCACACGCACCCCGGGCATTCTCTCTTCCACCTTCTTCTGTCGGGAAAAACATACAAATGTCTGAGGTCACATACCAACCAACTCAAGAACAGCTTCTTCCCTGCTGCCATCAGACTTTTGAATGGACCTACCTTGTATTTAGCTGATCTTTCTTGACACCCTAGCTATGACTGCAACACTACACTCTGCACCCTCTCCTTTCCTTCTCTATGAACGGTATGCTTTGTCTGTATAGCGCGCAAGAAACAATACTTTTCACTGTATGTTAATACATATGACAATAATAAATCAAATCAAATCATTCTGACTGGCTGACCATTAACCATCAACACAATTATAATTGGGGCCATTTTGTCCACCTTAATGTTGTTTAACCTGTGTACTTCAGAATCTTTTTCACGGTTATTCTCAACACTGTGCACTGGGGTCGGAATTTATTTTTTGCTGGCCCCCCAGTAGGCTCTGCTTAGTCTTACATTTGCTCCTAATGTGTCCCTTCCTATTGCAGACAAAATATGTAGCTTCCCTGAATTTACATCTCTCCTGGGGGGTGATCTCTCCCACACTGGTAGCATTCTTCATAGTTCCTGGTCAATGGACCAAATTCCCTATACCTCTACCCTCTCTTTCGCACCAAGCCTCTTTGCTCATTATTTCCTGTGCCGCCCTCCCTGGCACTTCGACTACCAGCAGCTTCCCGCCAAACCTGGTGGACCTCACCTGCTTGTACATTCTGCAGTTCCATCATCCCCCCCTTTTGGCACTTTATATGACCTGGGTGTCATTCAATGCCTTCTTCAAATTAATCCCTGTCTCTGCTAGTATTTGTTTTGTATAGCTGTATTTTTAATACCGCAGACCAGCTTGTCTCTCAACATGTCATTGAGTGCAGAACCAAACTCGCATTGTCTTAGGCACAAAACAAACACCGCTATCAATTCCCCTGGGATTCTTGTCACTGAATTAAATTTGCATCCCTAGTTGACTGAGACCCTTGCTCCAACTGATTGATAGACACAAAACCATTATTCTTGAATCAAATCACTTCTTTATTAAACAAACTATAAAATCTCAATACTTATCACCACTATTCCCAGTTTAAAACACACAAATTATTTTACCTTCCTTTACAACTACTACAAATCCCTCAGCATAGGCTTAAACAAACAATACGTATCTTATGACTTCTAGTGAAGTTGTGGAGACATCACTACCTAATTGTCCTGGCCAGGAACGAACGAGGATCAGTGAAACTCTGCAGGTCCAGGCAGGCTGTGGGGATTACAAATAGTGTGACATGAACCCAATATCCCGGTTTAGGCCGTCCTCATGTGTGCGGAACTTGGCTATCAGTTTCTGCTCAGCGACTCTGCGCTGTCGTGTGTCGTGAAGGCCGCCTTGGAGAACGCTTACCCGAATATCAGAAGCCGAATGCCCGTGACCGCTGAAGTGCTCCCCAACAGGAAGAGAACAGTCTTGCCCGGTGATTGTCGAGCTCGACAGCCTGCCTGGACCTTGCAGAGTTTCACTGGCTGTCCTGTCTGAAGACAATACACATCTTTTTAGCCTGTCTTGATGCTCTCTCCACTCACATTGTTTGTATCTTAAAGACTTGATTAGCTGTAAGTATTCGCGTTCCAACCATTATTCATGTAAATTGAGTCTGTGTCTTTATATGCCCTGTTTGTGAACAGAATTCCCACTCACCTGAAGAAGGGGCTTGGAGCTCCGAAAGCTTGTGTGGCTTTTGCTACCAAATAAACCTGTTGGACTTTAACCTGGTGTTGTTAAACTTCTTACTGGTGAGGTCCCAGAGGATTGGAGGATAGCCGATGTTGTCATATTATTTAAGAACGGTAGCAAGGATAACCTGAGTAATTATAGGCCAGTGAGCCTGACGTCAGTGATAGTGAAATTGTTGGAGAAGATTCTTAGGGATAGGATCAATACACATTTGGAACTGAACGGTCTTATTATCGACAGACAGCATGGGTTTGTACGAGGGAGGTCATGTCTCACTAATTTGATGGGAGTTTTTAGAGGAGGTGACAAAAATGATTGACAAAAGGAGGGCCGTGGATGTTGTCTACATGGACTTTAGTAAAGCATTGGACAACCTCCCTCATGGCAGGTTGATGCAAAAGATTAAATCACACGGGATCAGGGGTGAACTAGCTGGATGGATTCAGAAGTAGCTTGGCATAGAAGACAGAAAATAGCAGTGGAAGGGTGATTTTCTGAATGGAGGTCTGTAACTAATGGTGTTCCGCAGGGATCAGTGCTGGGACCTCTGTTGTTTGTAATATATATAAATGACTTGGAAGAAAACATTGCTGGTCTGATTAGCAAGTTTGTGGATGATACTAAGATTGCTGGAGTTGCGGATAGTGATGAAGATTGTCTGCAGGATATAGATAGGCTGGAAAATAATCCGGACAAATGCAAGGTGATGGATTTTGGTAGATCCAACTCAGGTGGGAGCTATAAAATAAATGGCAGAACCAACAGGATAGATCTGGGAGTACAGGTCCACAGATCCTTAAAAGTGGCAGCACAGGTGGAAAAGATGGTAAAGAAAGCATATTGCATGTTTGCCTTCATCGGCTGGTAGTATAAAAGTTGGCAAATTATGTTATAGCTGTATAAAACATTGGTTAGACCACATTTGGAATACTGTGCCCAATTCTGGTCGCCACACTACCAGGAGGACATGGAGGCTTTGGAGGGAGTACAGAAAAGATTTATCGGGATGTTGTCTGGTATGGAGGGTATTAGCTATGAGGAGAGATTGAATAAACTGGGATTGTTCTCCATGGAAAGACGGAGGCTGAGAGGCGACCTAATGGAAGCTTATAATGAGAGGTGTCGCTAGGGTTGGAAGCTTTTTCCCAGGGCAGAAATGACAATTACAAGGGGGCACAAGTTCAAGGTTCAGTGGAGATGTACGGGAAAGTTTTTTAGACAGAGAGCGGTGGGGGTCTGGAATGCACCGCCAAGTGAGGTGATTGAGGCAGACATGTTAGCGACATTTAAGACTTATCTAGATAGACACATGAACAGGCAGGGAATAGTGGGATACAGGCTGTTGGTCTAGATGGGACAACGTGATTGGCATAGGCTTGGTGGGCCGAAGGGCCTGTTCCTGTGCTGTTCTTTGTTTGTTCTTTGTAAATGGCAAAAATCTTTTTAAACAATCGGGTCAAGATTACTAAATTAAATGAGCTTCCAAATGAATTACATGGTAAGTTTAGCAAGGAACTACATTGACAATCTCTGCTGCCTGACTCATTGCATCGTAGGAGGACAGCACCCAGGTTTGTAGGGTCAAATATACTCCGAGAGTTACTCAATTATAACAATGAATCCTTCAGATCCACGTCTCTCCTGGTTCCACTAACTGGGTGTCCGTACAGTTCTGGTACCAGGAGACGGAGCGGCGGAAAGCTTTGTAAATACTCGGGTGCTGTGTGCAGAGAAGTCCTCCACTTCTCCACATCTGGCCAAATGCCCGATTCAGATCACCAATACAGATCCAATGTTCATGGTAACGCAGAGACACGCACCACTTGCTGTGATCGCTGTATGAGTAAAAGAGGGCAGGCCCCGGCAGTTTGACCCTGATGACATTGTAGACGTGTTTGGGGAGGGAGCAATTGGAAGGGAGCTCGTGATTGCTGCCATTCCAAGTTTCTACCAACAAATCCGTCTTCAGGGTCTGAGCAACCCAACCTGTGTAAATATCTGGAAGATAACAGGGAAAGTAACTGATGGTGAAAAATAGCCGCCAGCACTGAAATGTTGCATAAACATCGAGAATGTATTTAAACCATCATACATCTGCATCCATTTCTGACCACAATATTCTTTAATTCCTTCTTTTTTAATAATGTTATTCTCATCACAGTTGTATCTTCATTTTTAAGAACACAGAAATTGAAGAACAAAATGAAGCCATTCAGCCCCTTTTTTCTATTCTAGATTCCTGAGTCCCCAGTGAGAATGGACAAGAAATAAAGACCTGCAGAGGAAAGTAGAGACCATTGAAATGCAAATGCTAAGACGTATGTGCCAGAACTTGACCCCCTCGCCCGCCCGAGGCTCGTAAGCTCCCACCCGAGGCCAGTGGAGAAGGCCGTCTGCGAGCCGCGCCCGCCACAATTCTGGGGCGGGCGAGGCGGTAAAATTCCAGCCATGGTTATGACTCCATTGCAAACAATAAGATGGATGGAGAGGTGCTTGAAATTGCAAAGAGCTCAAAACGCTCTTAAAAAGTGACATCCAGAAAATAAAATGTCAGTAATTTGACCATTTGATCAGAGCTGAAAAACGACAGAGATCTCCCAGAGAGCACAGGGAGCAGAAAGAGGATTCGACCGAGGCATATGGTTGGATGATAATGTCGCAGGAGATTGTGGATGAGCTACAGCGGAACAAAGAACAAAGAACAATACAGCACAGGAACAGGCCCTTCGGCCCTCCAAGCCCGCGCCGCTCCCCGGTCCAGGATTGAATCCTGAATCCAGGATCCCCGCCCAATTTTCCAGCCTATCTACATACCAATCACCGAGCTGTCCCTCACAACTACGATGCTTTGTTCATTACAACCTATTAACTCACCCCCACCCCCCCATTCCAGACCATGTGATCTCCAGGGAGAGGCGAAAACCCAGAGTGAAAAACCCCAGGGCCAATATGGGGAAAAAAAAAAATCTGGGAAATTCCTCTCCGACCCCCTGAGGCGATCGAAACGAGTCCAGGAGATCACAATGGCCCTGATCGGAAAATGCTTCCCAACCCTAGTCATTTCCACTTCCACGAACACCATATGAATTCCCTGCCCCCGAGACAGGTTCCCAACTATCCGCAGTCTCGCTCTGTACTGGCACCAGCAAGATGATCATAGAATGAAGCCTTGAAACGAGAAACAAAGAACAATTAGCCCGCGCCGCTCCCTGGTCCAAACTAGACCACTCTTTTGTATCCCTCCATTCCCACTCCGTTCATATAGCTGTCTAGATAAGTCTTAAACGTTCCCAGTGTGTCCGCCTCCACCACCTTGCCCGGCAACACATTCCAGGCCCCCACGACCCTCTGTGTGAAATATGTCCTTCTGATATCTGTGTTAAACCTCCCCCCCTTCACCTTGAACCTATGACCCCTCGTGAACGTCACCACCGACCCGGGGAAAAGCTTCCCACCGTTCACCCTATCCATGCCTTTCATAATTTTATACACCTCTATTAAGTCTCCCCTCATCCTCCGTCTTTCCAAGGAGAACAACCCCAGTTTCCCCAATCTCTCCTCATAACCAAGCCCCTCCATACCAGGCAACATCCTGGTAAACCTCCTCTGTACTCTCTCCAAAGCCTCCACGTCCTTCTGGTAGTGTGGCGACCAGAACTGGACGCAGTATTCCAAATGCGGCCGAACCAACGTTCTATACATCTGCAACATCAGACCCCAACTTTTATACTCTATGCCCCGTCCTATAAAGGCAAGCATGCCATATGCCTTCTTCACCACCTTCTCCACCTGTGACGTCACCTTCAAAGATCTGTGGACTTGCACACCCAGGTCCCTCTACGTCTCTACACCCTTTATGGTTCTTCCATTTATCGTGTAGCTCCTCCCTACATTATTCCCACCAAAATGCATCACTTCGCATTTATCAGGATTGAACTCCATCTGCCATTTCCTTGCCCAAATTTCCAGCCTATCTATATCCTTCTGTAGCCTCTGACTATGTTCCTCACTGTCTGCAAGTCCTGCCAGTTTTGTGTCGTCTGCAAACTTACTGATCACCCCAGTTACTCCTTCTTCCAGATCATTTATATAAATCACAAACAGCAGAGGTCCCAATACAGAGCCCTGCGGTACACCACTAGTCACAGGCCTCCAGCCGGAAAAAGACCCTTCCACTACCACCCTCTGTCTTCTATGACCAAGCCAGTTCTCCACCCATCTAGCCACCTCCCCCTTTATCCCATGGGATCCAACCTTTTTCACTAGCCTACCTAGCCACCGGAGATGTGGGAATGGCATAAGATGATGATCTCCCATGACAGCACATCTCCTGTTGGGAACAGCCACAAGCAGCGGAGGCAGCATTTTTATTGGGAGACCATGCAAAGTCGTCATCTGGCCGGATTTCTCCATAAGACCATAAGACATAGGAGCAGAATTAGGCCACTTGGCCCATTGAGTCTGTTCTGCCATTCAATCATGGTTGATATTTTTCTCATCCCCATTCTCCTGCCTTTTCCCCATAACCCCTGATCCCCTTATTAAGCAAGAACCTATCTATCTCTGTCTTAAAAACACTCAATGACCTGGCCTCCACAGCCTTCTGCGGCAAGGAGTTCCACAGATTTGCCACTCTCTGACTGAAGAAATTCCTCCTCATCTCTGTTTTAAAGGGTCGTCCCTTTAGCCTGAGGCTATGCCCTCTGGTTCTAGATTTTCCTACTGGTGGGAACATCCTCTCCACGTCCACTCTATCCAGGCCTCGCAGTATCCTGTAAGTTTCAATACGATCTCCCCTCATCCTTCTAAACTCCAATGAGTACAGACCCAGAATCCTCAACCGTTCCAAGCTCCTGTCAGCGGGTTTCTCGGCAGCGGGAGGCGGCGCAGCGTTCACTAGCGGCAGGATCCTCTGGCCCGCTGCTGTCAATGGGATTTCCCATTGTAGGAACCCCATGCCGCCGGGAAACCCGCAGTCTGGGTTGCGCTGCCGACGGGACCAGAGTATCCTCCACTAGCAAACAGCCGGAGAATTCCGGCCTCTATCTCCTGACAGTGCCTTCATGGGGAGCGAGGGGAGTGTGTAAAATGGCAGGTGTTTATTGTCAGTTTCTAACAGACATACGGATATAAGAACCTGAAGTAAGAAAATTAGACAGAAAGTGGCAAATCAGAGGGTGAGCAGCTCGAGGTACAGGGTTAAGGTCATTTGAAAAGGAACAGAAGGGGCGATGAGGAGAATTTTTATTTACACACAGCGAGTTGTTGTGATCTGGAAGGCGCTGCCTGAACAGACGGCGGGAGCAGATTCAATAATATCTTTCAAATTGGAGAAAATTGGAGAAACATTTGCAAGGCTACAGGGAAAGGGCAGGGGAGAGTGGGACTAATTGGATAGCCCGTTCAAAGAGCCAGCATAATCACGATGGACAGAATGGCATCCTTCTGAGCTGCATCACTCTCTGGATGGCCCCATCTTCCTCCTCCATTCTTGAATCAGAAGACATTTCCTGCAGTCTGTTTTCCCTATTTGGCCACTTACCATCTTCAAAATTCTTGTACTTTGCGAAGTTCTGGAAGCGGACTCCCCCGGAGGATGTCAGCTGGGTCTGGCGAATCCATGGCGGCTTGGAAATGCTGCGGCCTTTGGCGACCAATTGGAGATCCGAAAGCTCAGGCAGGAAGGTATCAGGAAGAGACCAATTGTAGACATGCGGGTTATAATATAAAAACTGTCTTCCTGCAAAGAAAGATCTTTGTGGTGTTAGTCTGTCGGTGAGAGGTCTGCAAGGTCATGTCTTCAAATACAGAACAGAAAGGCTGTAAATTAAAATCGGCTGTGCTTAAAGCATGTTTCCACCTTCCAGGAATCAATCTCCCACTGATTTATGTGCAGATCACATGCTGTGGATTGGAGTAACAGTAACAACATCAACATGGATTTCTGTAGCATCCATAACACGATAAAACATTCTGAGATGCTTTGCAGGATATTATAAAACAAGATGTGACACTGAGGCGCATTAGGAGATATTAGGCGAGATGACCCAAAGAAAAATGGCCCAACAGGCAGGATGGGATTCTCCTGTCGCGCCCTTCCCAAGACCGGACATTTCCACCCAAGGTCAATGGACTTTCAATTGTCCATCCCACCCGCGGTGATTCCCACACTGGAAAAATTTACCCCATAGACTTTAAGGAATGTCTTAAAGGAGGAAAGCAAGTGGCGAGGTGTAGGGCAGGTGTTTCAGAGACTGTGGCCAAGGCCACTGAAGGTGCCACCATTCACTGGTGGAACAATTAAGATGGGGGATGCAATTAGCTGGCAAAATTGGCCACCCATCGGGCAGCCACTCCCCTGAGCCACCCGCTGCTGATTACCCAGAAGAAATTACAATCAAACGGGGAAATGAAAGTAAGCCACTAGCGCTGTGGTGTTGTCACTAGTAATTCAGAGACCCAGGGTAATGTTCTGGGGACCCTGGGTTCTAATCCCACCACAGCAGATGGTGAAATTCAAATTTGATTTAGAAAAATCTGGAATTAAAACTCTAATAGCCGTGAAACCATTGCTGATTGTTGTAAAACCCGTCTGGTTCACTAACATCCTCTAAGAAATGAAATATTCTGTCCTTATCCTTTCTGGCCTACATGGGACTCCAGACCCACAGACTCTCAAATGTCCTTTGAGTCAGGCTAGCAAGCCACTCAGTTCAAGGGCAATTAGCGATGGACAACAAATGCTGGCTCAGCCAGCGACACCCATTTCCCATGAACAAGTTTTTTAAAAAACACTGGTCTTTAATGCTTCAAAATTGAACACTAGTCAAACAGGGAAATAAGAATACTTTTATTTATTAATTCGTGGGACATGGGCATCGCTAGCTGGCCAGCATTCAATGCCCATTCCTTGTTGTTCTTGAGAGGGCAGTTGACAGTCAACCACATTGCTGTGGCTCTGGAGTCACGTGTAGGCCAGACCAGGTAAGGACGGCAGATTTCCTTCCCTCAAGGATATTAGTGAACCAAATAGGTTTTTCCGACAATCGACAGTGGTTTCATGGTCATCAGTAGATTCTTAATTCCAAGTATTTTTTTTATTGAATTTAAATTCCACCATTTGCCGTGGCGGGATTCACACTCAGATCCCCAGAACATTAGCTGAGTTTCTGGGTTAAGAGAGGCCATTGCCTCTCCAAGATGGTGACAAGTGTGAGATATTGCACTTTGGAAGGACAAATCAAAGTAGAACGTACAGGGTAAATGGTAGGACTCTGAAGAGTGCAGTTGAACAGGGGGATCTGGGAATACAGGTACAGAATTCCCTAAAAGTGACGTCACAGGTGGATAGGGTCGTAAAGAGGGCCTTTGGTACATTGGCCTTTATAAATCGGAGTATCGAGTATAAAAGTTGGAGTGTTATGGTAAGGTTATATAAGGCATTGGTGAGGCCGAATTTGGAGTATTGTGTACAGTTTTGGTCACCTAGTTACAGGAAGGATGTGAATAAATTGAAAGAGTGCAGAGAAGGTTCACAAGGATGTTGCCGGGACTTGAGAAGCTGAGTTACAGAGAGAGATTGAATTGGTTGGGACTTTATTCCCTGGAGCGTAGAAGATTGAGGGGAGATTTGATAGAGGTGTATAAGATTTTGATGGGTATAGATAGAGTGAATGCAAGCAGGCTTTTTCCGCTGAGGCTAGGGGAGAAAAAAACCAGAGGGCATGGGTTAAGGGTGAAAGGAGAAAAGTTTAAAGGGAATATTAGGGGGGGCTTCTTCACGCAGAGAGTGGTGGGAATGTGGAATGAGCTGCCGGATAAAGTGGTAAATGTGGGGTCACTTTTAACATTTAAGAAAAACTTGGACGGGTTCATGGATGAGAGGCGTGTGGAGGGATATGGTCCAAGTGCAGGTCAGTGGGACTAGGCATAAAATGGTTCGGCACAGACAAGAAGGGCCAAAAGGCCTGTTTCTGAGCTGTAATTTTCTATGGTTCTATGGTTCTATGGTGATGGTCTGAACTGTTTATTTTTCCCCTTCTGGGTGGATGCTGTGGCATTGGAAGGTATCAGGCCAGCTCCTGACACTTTCCTCCGTCATTGGACCAGCTGTGTCACCTCCAGCATTCCTTTCCCAGGGGCTAACTCTCCAACATATACGCAGCAATAAAAATAATAATTCCTTACCAATTTCCATCACTTGACTGTATTTGTATGTGAAACAGAAGAGAGTCTGTCCATATTTCTTTCCAGAGGAAGGCCACGAATATTTCTTGTTAGGAAAAGGAGGGAAATGTGGAACACTGTGACTTAGCCAGAATCCTTGGTTATTGTCGAACAGCAGAACACCTAGAATTAGTTAACAATGAGTGACACACCATCAAAACACATGACTGATAAACATCATGAGGGACACTATGGGACAGGATTTAGAAGTTTGTATTAACAATGCAGACATTTAGCAACAGGAAGGAATATTGGGGATTCAGATACGGAGATTAGGGGGACTATAGGAAACCAGAAACTCTCGTGAGGCCTACTCAGCTCAGATCCTGAATTGCAGATTTGGGCTCCAAGATGGTGAAGCTGGAATTGACGACTCCGGCTGAACACGTGTTCTCACCAGTAACTCCCCAACACGCTGACATGGTGTACTGCCTTCGCAAACCAAACTGGACAGCAGGAGGTCCACTCTGTTTCAAGTACAAGGATAGCAGTCTTTTCCAGTGTCTGTTTTGGTGAGAAGTTTTATTGAATGGATCTGAAAATGTCTGCCTCCTGAGGCAGCCTCATGGCATAGTCACATGACTACAGAAATCCAGCAGTGTCAATCAGACTGATTACATTTCAAAACTCAACATGTTGCCTCCACAATTAGATGATGCTCAACAATTAGCCAAAGTGCCATTTTCCCCATCTCCAATATCTTTTATAACTAATCAGAAATATTTTATTATGGGTGACACGGTGGTTTGCACTGCTGCCTCACAGCGCCAGGAACCTGGGTTCAATTCCAGCCTTGGATGACTATCTGTGTGGAGTTTGCACGTTCTCCCTGTGTCTGCGTGGGTTTCCTCCAGGTGGTCCGGTTTTAACGTTTATTTATTAGTGTCACAAATAGGCTTTCATTAACACTGCAATGAAGTTACTGTGAAAATCCCCTAGTCGCCACACTCCGGCGCCTGTTCGGGTACATTGAAGGAGAATTTTGCATGACCTATGCACCTAATCAGCACATCTTTCAGACTGTGCGAGGAAACCGGAGCACCCAGAGGAAACCCACGCAGACACGGGGAGAACATGCAGACTCTGCACCGGCAGTGACCCAAGCCGGGAATTGAACCTGGGTCCCTGGCACTGTGAGGCAGCAGTGCTAACCACTGTGCCACCATGCCATCCAGGTTTTCTCTGACAATCCAAAGATGTGCAGGTTAGGTGGATTGGCCATGCTAAATTGCTCCTTAGTATCAGGGGGATTAGTAGAGTAAATACCTGGGGTTACAGGGATGGGGCCTGGGTGGGATTGTTGCTGGTGCAGGCTCGATGGGCCGAATGGCCTCCTTCTGCACTGTAGGGATTCTATGATTCTAATAAACAGCTGATCAAAGAAAATGAATAATTGTACAGTATCCGCACTCGATATTTGAACTCCTTCTCAAATTCCCAAGTGTGCTGACCTCTCTGCTCTAGTTCCTGATGTTGGCTGAGTTGTTTGTTCAAATTTCTGAAATGTTTTATTCGCTGTGAAGGTATACGATTTCATAGCTGAGGAACTGAAACCCATTTATTTAAAAAGCAAAAATTGCAAAGCTGGCTCAGCCAATCTGTCGCAAGAAATACCTTAGACTGAGTTTGTGCTGAATCGATTACTTCACCTCAGAGAGAGAGTCACACTGGAACGGTGCTAACATTAGCTGTGTGTTCTTGAGGGAAAGGAAAACAGAGCCTTCTGCTCTTGATCACCTCCCAGTGACTCCTGCAACAAACTGGGATGTTGTCTGCTCTCCCAGGTTTAAACCTTGAAAGGTCCCTTTAACACAACCGAGAAGAAGAGGAGGGAAAGCTCTGGCTGATCCCTCGAGAAGACTTTAAAATAGATTAATAGATTATTAGAGGAAAGGTTGAGGGAGCTAGGGCTGTTCTCTCTGGAGCGGAGGATGCTGAGGGGAGACTTAATAGAGGTTTATAAAATGATGAAGGGGATAGATAGAGTGAACGTTCAAAGACTATTTCCTCGAGTGGATGGAGCTATTACAAGGGGGCATAACTATAGGGTTCATGGTGGGAGATATAGGAAGGATATCAGAGGTAGGTTCTTTACGCAGAGAGTGGTTGGGGTGTGGAATGGACTGCCTGCAGTGATAGTGGAGTCAGACACTTTAGGAACATTTAAGCGGTTATTGGATAGGCACATGGAGCACACCAGGATGATAGGGAGTGGGATAGCTTGATCTTGGTTTCAGATAAAGCTCGGCACAACATCGTGGGCCGAAGGGCCTGTTCTGTGCTGTACTGTTCTATGTTCTATGTTCTATCCGCTAATTGTCACGATGCAGCTTATGGGAGCTCGCTGTGCACAAATTGGCCACAGATCAGAGGCTGGGAATCCTGTGGTGAGTAACTCATCGCCTCACTCCCCAAAGCCTGTCCATCATCTACAAGGCACAAGTCAGGAGTGTGATGGAATACTCCCCACTTGCCTGGATGTGTGCAGCTCCAACAACACTCAAGAAGCTTGACACCATCCAAGACAAAGCAGCCCACTTGATTGGCACCTACAAACATTCAATCCCTCCACCACCGACGCTCAGTAGCAGCAGTGTATAGTATCTACACGATGCAGTGCAGCGATACACCAAAAATCTTTAGATAACACCTTCCAAACCCATGGCCACTTCCATCCAGAAGGGCAACAGGTACTTGGGAACACCACCACCCGCAGGTTCCCCTCCAAGCCACTCACCATCCTGACTTGGAAATATATCGTTGTTCCTTTGCAGTCTCTCGGTCAAAATCCTGGAATTCCCTCCCTAACGGCATTGTGGGTCAACCCACAGCATGTGGACTGCAGCGATTCAAGGCGGCAGCTCATCACCACCTTCTCAAGGGCAACTAGGGATGGACAATAAATGCTGGCCAGCCAGGAATGCCCATGTCCCATGGTGATTATTTTCAAAAGTGTTTCATTGGCTGTAAAGTGCTTTGAAACATCCTGATATCACGAAAGGCACCACATAAATACAATCTCTCTTTCTGTGTAGATTCTGGAGGTGAGGATGGATCAGCAGTGGATGCTGCATGAAGGTTGGGATCAAATTGGGTTCAAAGTACCTCAGGTAGGAAATCCATCTCTTATCGACTGGGTTCATAACTGAAGCTGACCATGAGCATGAAGGACACAAACACAGGAACTAGGAGCAGGAATAGGCCCTTCAGCCCATCATAACTGATCCACATTCAATACAATCATAGGGTCATAGAATCATAGAATCATACAGAGCATAACAGGCCCTTTGGCCCATTATCATTGAGGCTTGGTGTTTGATTCCCAAGAACCATGAGTTAGAAAAACAGCAGGAAAAGGAAGAAAGAAAAGTGGACAAAAAACTCATAAAAAGATAGCATGAAAAAAACCCGTGTCCTCTCCTGCTATTGGAAAAGAGAACTGCTATCAGGTTGGTAACCAGAACTGAGGTATAAACTCAAGGTTAACTGTTGTCGAGGTCATTATCCTTCACCTCCCCAAAGAAGCGACCAATGGTGAAGCCCATTACAAGTTGGCTAATTATTAACCAATAGTGAACAGCAATAAGTTGTGTGTCATGTCATGTAAAGCCTTTCTAATGTTGACAAGTGACTGAAGTTATTTGAATATTACTCTGAAAACTGATAATCCTTCATGTTTCACTTTTGCCTCGAATCAACATCATTGCCAAATGTATCCAGAGATTCCATGAATCCCAACTGTGGGGAAGTAAAATTATCCTATAGCAGCCGCTTTGAGACATTTTCTTCCCCTAAATCTACGAATGAGTCCTAGATTCATCATTAACCAAAACAAACGAACCAAGTTCAACTCTGGACTTTCAGGCTCCACGCACTTTGGTTCAGTCAATCAAAACTCTGTGCCAACGTATATAAGATTCAATTACCTTTAGTATGTCCATGCTTCATATCATAAGGCATTAATGGTGCAGCATCATTGTAGAGAAAATATGCTCTGTCATCGACCTGTCTCCAAGGGAACAACAGTGATCCAAGCATATAATTCCATAAAGTCACACGAGATAAAGAATATATTAGCAAACTTGAAGGATGGGGAGAGTCAATGGCAGATGGATCTCAGTAAACACAAGCGTGAGGCAGTGCATTTTGGTAGGTGGTTTAAGATGGAATCAAAATAGGAGGTTTCAAAATGGAGATGAGTAATTTCTTCTTTCAGAGAGGATGGTCAGTGTTTGGAATTCCCTTCCCTATAGGGCGATGGAGGCTGGGTCACCATATATTCAAGGCTGGGTTTGACAGATTTTTCATGAACAAGGTGAGTCAGCAAGGGTTATCACAGAATCCCTTCAGTGCAGAAGGAGGCCATTCGGCCCATTGAATCTGCACCAACCACAATCCACCCCCTCCCCAGGTCCTATCCCCATAATCCCATGCATTTACCCTCGCTCGTCCCCTGACACTCAGGGGCAATTTAGCATGGCCAATCCACCTAACCGCACATCTTTGATCTGTGGAAGGAAACCGGAGCACCCGGAGGAAACCCAGGCAGACATGGGGAGAATGTGCAGATGCCACACAGACAGTGACCCAAGCTGGGAATCGAACCCAGGTCCCTGGCACTGTGAGGCAGCAGTGCTAACCGCTGTGCCACCACGCCACCCTGGCTATGGAAGGGGGAAAACAGCAAAGTGGAGATGAGGCCACGATCAGATTGGCCATAATCTTATTGAATGGCAGAGCAGGCTCAAGAGTTCAAATGGTTCAAAACCTTCTCTTGATACCTTTTATGTATTTTTTATGCCTCATGCTCCTCGGGAAACAAAAGTCTAAATGAAGCACAGGATCAAAGGGAACTGGGGGGACAGGTTCACAAATCACTAACAGTAGCAACACAGGTTAACTTAGGTGTGGTGATCCTCAGGTTAAATTACCACCAGCCTCTGGTCATCAGGAACTATGATGACTTTACCTTACAGATATATTTATGAAGGAGTAAATAGGCAGCTGAAGGTGAAAGAAGAAGATTCTGTTGATACGTTGCAGACCAGTTGATCCAAATGACCAGTTTTGGTGCTGTAATCTCTACATTGATCAAATCTAAGGTGATGTAAATTCAGGTGAGTGAGAAGGGGCTTAAGGCTCTGAAAGCTTGTGTGGCTTTTGCTACCAAATAAACCTGTTGGACTTTAACCTGGTTGTTGTTAAACTTCTTACTGTGTTTACCCCAGTCCAACGCCGGCATCTCCACATCATAACTGATAGAAGACAGAGAGTTGGGATAAGAGGGGTATTTTCAGAATGGTAACCTGTAACCTGGAGTGCCACAGGGATCAGTGCTGGGACCACAATTATTGATGATATATATTAATGACTTGGATGAGGGAAGTGAATGTACCATTGCCAAGTATGTGATGACACAATACTTGGGAAGGCAAGTGGTGAGGATGACATAACGAGTCTTCAGAGGCACATAGGCAGGTTAAGTGAGTGGGTAAAATCTAGCAGATGCAATATAACATAGGGAAATGTGAAGTTATGCACTTTTGTAGGAAGGATAAAAGAGCTGAATATTATTAAAATGGAGAAAGACTGCAGAAAGCTGCAGAACAGAGGGATTTGTGGGCCCTCGTACATAAATCAAAAACGTTAGCATGCACATCCAGCAGCTCATTGGGAAAGCAAATGGAATGTTGGTCTTAATGAGGAGCGTTTAAGGATTCTGGGTCTGTACTCGATGGGGTTTAGAAGGATGAGGTGGCATCTCATTGAAACTGACAGAATACTGAAAGGCCTGGATAGAGTGAACGTGGGGAAGATGATTCCATTAATGGGAGAGACTAGGATCCGAGGACACAGCCTCAGAGTAAAGGGATGACCCTTTAGAACTGAGATGAGGAAGAGACTTTTCAGCCAGAGGGTGGTAAATCTGTGGAATTCATTGCTACAGAAGGCCGGGGAGGTCAGGTCATTGAGTATATTTAAGACAGAGATAGATAGGTTCTGGATTGGTAAGGGGATCAAAGGTTACGGGGAAGAGGTGGGAGAATGGAGTTGAGAAACATATCAGCCATGATTGAATGGCGGAGCAGACTCGATGGGCTGAATGGCCGAATTCAGCTCCTGTATCTTATAGTCTCAATTTCAAAGGGAATGGAGTATAGGAGTGAAGGTGAAAGAAGAAGACTCTGTTGATAAGTTGCAGACCAGTTGATCCAAATGACCAGTTTTGGTGCTGTAATCTCTACATTGATCAAATCTAAGGTGGTGTAAATTCAGGTGAGATAGAAGGGGCTTAAGGCTCCGAACGCTTGTGTGGCTTTTGCTACCAAATAAACCTGTTGGACTTTAACCTGGTTGTTGTTAAACTTCTTACTGTGTTTACCCCAGTCCAACGCCAGCATCTCCACATCATAACTGATAGAAGACAGAGAGTTGGGATAAGAGGGGTATTTTCAGGATGGTAACCTGTAATTAGTGGAGTGCATGATGTGGAGATGCCGGCGTTGGACTGGGGTAAGCACAGTAAGAAGTCTCACAACACCAGGTTAAAGTCCAACAGGTTTATTTCGTAGCAAATACCATAAGTTTTCGGAGCTTGCTGCTCCTTCGTCAGATGGAGTGGTCTCTGTTCTCCAACAGGGCACAGACACAGAAATCAAATTACAGAATACTAATTAGAATGCAAATCTCTACAGCCAGCCAGGTCTTAAAAGGTACAGATAATGTGGTTGGAGGGAACATTAAACACAGGTTAAAGAGATGGAGTGCCACAGGGATCAGTGCCGATAGGGAAGTCTTGCTAAAACTATACAAGGCACTAGTTAGACCGCACCTGGAATACTGTGAACAGCTTTGGTACCCTTATCTAAGGAAAGGTATACTGGCACTGGAGACAATCCAGACAAGATTCATTAGGTTTATCCCAGGTATCGAGGGATTTTCTCATGAGAAGAGGTTGAGTAGGGTGGTTCTGTGCTCATTGGAGTTTAGAAGAATGAGAGGCAAACTTATTGAGACATATCGGATGCTCAGGCAGACTGACAGGGTAGATGCTGAGAGGTTGTTCCCTTTTGTGGGAGAGTCTAGGACCAGAGGGCATAAGGGGTCATCCATTTACGACAGATGAGGAGGAATTTCTTCTCTCAGAGAGTAGTGAAATTGTGGAGTTCTTTACCGCAGAGGGCTGTAGAGGCTGTGTCAGCAAGGCTGAGATAGATGGGTTTTTAATGAGTAAGGGAATCAAGGATTATGGGGATAAGGCTGGAAAGTGGAGTTGAGGATTATCCTATCAGGTCAGTTATGGTTTCATTGAACTGTGGTGCAGAGTCAATGGGTTGAATGGCCTCCATCTGCTCCTGCGTTTTATGGTCTACAAGATTCTTTAGTGTGCATCTGGTTTGGTCACACACCATGTTAACACCCCCGCAGTATTTTGCTTTTATCTTTATGTTAACACTTGCCTTTGATTTATAAGTGGAGTAAAGTTGCTGCAGAGTTCTCCCGGTGGCACTCTCTGTCATATTGACAAGGTATTTGCTCTGCTGCCAGTTTCCAGTTGAAGGATCTAAGTACAAGTATTTTACTCCCTTCCCGATGGCTTGATGAACTCTATGTTTGGGCAACTTGTAAACGACAAACCTGTGAGGCGAGAAATTGACAAATGGCAAAAGATAAAAGGAAACACAAAAACACCCAAAGCGTATAAGTGTTTGAAACATTAATCTATTTAGAACTGTAAAGGTTTAACTTTGCACCTTCAACAATGCGGTCCTTCCTGCTGCACTTGAGTGCAAGTTTAGTCCAATATGTCCAAGCAATATGATATAAAGTTGTGTCACACCTTACTTAGTGCTGAAACACTTATTCATGTCTTTGTACCGCTATGCTTGACTATTCCACACACACCTGCCTGGCCTTGCTCACTCTAGGAACAGTGGTCATCCCAGATTCAGCAGCCCATGTCCTTATTCGCACCAAATCCCATTCACTCACCAACCCTGTGCTCCCAGTCAAGCAATGTCTTCATTTCAAACATTCTCATCCTTGTTTCAAAATCCCCCATGCCCTTCCCTATCTTCTTAATCTCCTCAGCCCCACAATCATTGAATTATAGAATCTCTGTAGTGCAGAAGAAGGCTATTCGGCCCATCGAGTCAGCACCAACTCTCCAACAGAGCATCCCATCCAGGCACTATATACATAACCCGTAACGTACTTACTCCGCTAATTGCCCTAACCTACACATCTTGGGACATTAAGGGGCAATTTAATCATGGCTAATCCACCTAATTCACACATCTTTAGACATCTTCGATCCTCTGAGATAATTTTGGCCTCTTGAGCACCTATTTCTATGTCTTCCTTTCTTATGAATAAATATTCACTTTCCTTGAAATCTGCTAGAATAATTCCTGCATTTATAATCAAAGAACACAATTTCCTAATCACCAGTTGTGTTCCACGACAAGGTCCTTGTAAAGTTTTGTGGCAACAATATAACTGCCCCTTCATTGAGTCCAGGTTAGTGCATTGGTCTGCCCATTGGTGTTAGCCTGTGTAGAAATTCTAGAACATATCACCCTCTTCATCTCTAGCATTGATGCTGATGTATTCTTTCAATTCATCACACAGCTTTTCTAAAATGTTTTCATTCAAATCTAGTGGATCTTTATTTTTATCACAAAGAGTAACTTTTCAATAGCTTGTGTCAAATATCTGCCCCTTCATTTTGCCACATTTAACCAATTCTATCATTTGATCCACCCCATCTTCCCATGCGATCCCCATTCCTCACGGAAATTCTTTCTCCCGCCAGGGTAATTTTGTTGTAGTGCTCCCCTTATCTTCCTCTCTTTTTGCTCCCTACAAACCCCACCACCCAATAATCCATCCATACCCCTATCCCCACTACCCGCGACCCCATCCCCACCCCACCAATACCCTTGCCATGTCCACCGCCACTCCACCACCAATCATTGGCAGAAGAATCTGAATCATATACTCCAGTTCTCTGAGCCCCCCCACATGCCCAAGATACGATTCACCAAATAAATCCACCAACAGATCAAGAACACCAAGATCCCTTCAACTAACTGATCAAAACAGTCTGAGCAGACTAAAACCTTATTAAAAATTACATGAGTGAATGCTCATATCCAGTGCATCACAAATGCTCTTCCTGAGGCCAGCAACTACTGGAGTGGGGATTGAACCCAGTGCTTCATAAACAGGACTGTGACCCAATGCACTACCAAACCTCTCTTGGTGTGGCTAGCCACTGCCTTCAACCCTGCTTTATCTGATACCCATTCCTGATTTTTGCACCTTGTGCCCAACAGCACAGGAAATAATTGAGTTAAGGGAGGCATGGTGGCACAGTGGTTAGCACTGCTGCCTTACAGTGCCAGGGACCCAGGTTCGATTCCCAGCTTGGGTTACCGTCTGTGTGAAGTTTACACATTCTCCCCGTGTCTGCATGGGTTTCCTCCCACAGTCCAAGGATGTGCTGGTTAGGTGGATTGGCCAAGCTAAATTACCCCTTAGTGTGAGGATGATTAGCAAGGTAAATACATGGGGCTACGGGGATAGGACCTGGGTTATTGGGGGCTTGATGGGTGAATGGCCTCTTTCTGCACTGTAGGGATTCTATGATTCTATCTCACGGGGAACATGAAGCTATGTACCAATGTAACACCGTCATTCACAAAAAGCAGCCATTAAATATCCATTCATGCTATAATAATATGAAGTTATTGTGGACGGTGTGAAGGATTTTGAGTGTTTTACAACAAGGAACATCGATGCTGGAAATAAGGATACTTTCTAATTCATGCATTCAGTTTTAGAACCGAGCTGTAACAGGGCGGATAGATGCAGACGGCTCCTATTTATTACTTTGAGTGAGTTGAGCCTATGAATTAGCGTGACATTTCTTTTAACCCCCACACCAGACAGCCCACGTACTCTCTGAATAATGATCTAACCTGTGGGTCAGTTGGTAGCTCTTGCCTTGAGTCAAAGTGTTTACCATCTCACTCCAAAGACTAGAGCACACAGTTTGCCTGTCACTCCAGGGCAGTACTGAGGGAATGTTACACAGGAGGCGTCGTCATTCAGACCAGAAGTCAAACTGAGGCCCAATCTGCCTTTCTGTCTGTTTAAAAATATGTCCCGTGACACCATTTGAAAGAAGACTTGGGGACAAAGAACAAAGAACAAAGAAAATTACAGCACAGGGACAGGGCCTTTCGGCCCTCCAAGCCTGCACCGACCATGCTGCCCGACTTAACTAAAACCCCCTATGCTTCCGGGGACCATATCCTTCTATTCCCATCTCATTCATGTACTTGTCAAGACGCCCCTTAAAAGTCACTACCGTATCCGCTTCCACTACCTCCCCCGGCAATGAGTTCCAGGCACCCACCTGGCCAATATTTATCCCGCAACCGACATTATCTAGGTTGATACTACAGGGCAGTACTGAGGGAGTGCCACACTGTCTGAGGCACCATCTTTCAGATGAGATGTTAAGTGTGAGCTGGTAAAAGAAGCTCCACAGCATAATGGGGAAGGGAAGCAGGGGAGTTCTCCCCAGAGTCCTGGCCAATATTTATCCCACAACCAACACTGCTAAAACAGAATGCCTAATCATCTATCCCATTGCTGTCTATGAGGTCTTATTCACAAATTGGCCGTTAGGAATCCAATATTAAGACAGTGAGAAACACGTCTGTGGCTGCACAACACTTTAGCACATCCTGTGTTTGTGAAAAGAGCTAATCTTTTTTCTCTGGAGCATAGGAGGCTGAGGGGTGACCTTTAAGAGGTCTATAAAATAATGAGGGGCATAGACAAGGTAGATAGCCAATATCTTTTTCCAAAGGTAGGGGAGTCTAAAACTAGAGGGCATAGGTTTAAGGTGAGAGGGGAGAGATACAAAAGTGTCCAGAGGGGCAATTTTTTCACACAGAGGGTGGTGAGTGTCTGGAACAAGCTGCCAGAGGTAATAGTAGAGGCGGGTACAATTTTATCTTTTAAAAAGTATTTAGATAGTTACATGGGTACGATGGGTATAGAGGGATATGGGCCAAATGCGGGTAATTGGAATTAGTTTAGGGGTTTAAAAAAAAAAGGGCAGCATGGACAAGTTGGGCCAAAGGGCCTGTTTCCATGCTGTAAACCTCTATGACTCTAATCCTTTCTTTCTCAATTACCCCAATTTCTCAATTAGCCCAATCCATCACGCAAACCAACCTCCCATCCATTGACTCTGTCCACATTTCCCGCTGCCCCGGACATTCTCTCTTCCACCTTCTTCCGTTGGGAAAAAGATACAAAAGTCTGAGGTCACGTACCAACCGGCTCAAGAACAGCTTCTTCCCTGCTGCCGTCAGACTTTTGAATGGACCTACCTTGCATTAAGTTGATCTTTCTCTACACCCTAGCAATGACTGTAACACTACATTCTGCACTCTCTCCTTTCCTTCGCTATGTACGGTATGCTTTGTCTGTATAGCGCAAGAAACAATACTTTTCACTGTATGTTAATACATGTGACAATAATAAATCAAATCAAACAAAACCATGAAATGGATAGATGTTGATCCACTAGGATCTAGACTCACATGGCATCAACCCCCCCCCCCACCCCCACCCCCCCCCCCACAAACCCCCCCCCCCCCCCGCCCCACCTCCCTACTCCCACCGTTCGCTGGTTGTGTGCCATGTAGTACTCACCAATCCACTGGCTGGCCAGTCTCATCTCTGCAGGAGATGTCAGCAAAACTGGAACTGGTGGGAATCGTCACCAGCAAGAACAAGACACAGATGTATTGTGCTTCCATTTCAGAAGGAGCCTTGTCAACTGCTGGCGAGGGAACTGCCTCAGCTGGACTCGATTTGCTGTTTCAGGATAGAGAAAGCAGAAGTGACACTGCGATAAATTAGGCATCAAAACTTGAAGGGCCCCGCGCCTTGTGATTTGTTTCTCTGCCACGTGATTGTGGAGAATTAACATCATCAACCGAATAATGACCTGCAATTAAACTGCAACCCAAACCCCAACCTCAGGGTGTGCCAGGGTGTACCAGGACAGAGAAATAAAAACCAAAAATACTGGAATTACTCAATGGATTGGCAGCATAAGGTGGCCCCCCGGTTGTGTTACAATGATCTAATAATTTTTTTCCTTATTCTTTCTTGGGCTGTGGGCCTCACCAGACATTAAACTGAGGCCCAATCTGCCTTTCTGGCCGTTTTAAAAGATGCGGCACCATTTTACTGAAGACTGGGGGAGACCTTCCTAAATATTTATCCCTCAAGCAACATTATCTAGGTTGACACTTCAGGGCAGTACTGAGGGAGTGCTGCACTGTCTGAGGCACTATCTTTTAGGTATTAAACCAACAATAATTACCTATCCCAAATTACCCTTGAACTGAGGGCACTTATGAGTCAACCACAATGCTGTGGACAAAAACAGAAAATGCTAGAAAAGTCCAGCAGGTCTGACAGCATCAATGGAAAGAGAAAGTTATGTGTTGAGTCCATATGAGTCATATGGACTCCATAGAACCGTAGAAGCACCATAGAGTAGAAACAGGCCATCTGGCCCATCGTGTCCACACTAACTCTCCAAAAGAACATCTTACCCAGGCCTT
Source organism: Mustelus asterias (assembly GCF_964213995.1). NCBI lineage: Eukaryota > Metazoa > Chordata > Chondrichthyes > Carcharhiniformes > Triakidae > Mustelus > Mustelus asterias. Next base: position 133,211,406 of record NC_135808.1, on the reverse strand, counting down.
CCCCTCTGTCCCATCCCCACAAGCCCACACATTTCCCATGGCCAATCCACCCAACCTGTACACCTTTGGACACTAAGGGGCAACTTAGCATGGTCATTCCACCTAACCTGCACATCTTTGGACTGTTGGAGGAAACCAGAGCACCTGGAGCACGCAGACACGAGGAGAACGTGCAAACTCCACATAGACAGTAACCCAAGGCACTGTGAGGCAACAGTGCTAACCACTGTGCCGCTTGAGGCATTAACTAGATTTCCTCTCTGCACAGATGCTGCCAGACCTGCAGTGTAGTTATGAAAGCATTTTAGTTTCAGCATCCGCAATATTTTGCTTTCATCATGTTGCTGCGGGTCTGGAGTCACATGTAGACCACACCATCAGATTTCCTGATTTGTAAATTGAATTTAAATTTCACCAGTTGCTGCAGTGGGATTTGAACCCATGCCCCCAGGGCATTAGCTTGGACCTCTGGATTACTAAACATCATTGTCCCTGCATTGTATTTTTAGTGTCATAAAACTTTCAAGAAGTTCATCAAAAGGTTTAAAAAAGCCAACAGGTTCATGTCAAAAATGTTTCTGTTCCCCTTGTGTGGGAACCTTACTCTGTCAAGCTCTGCACTATCTTATGACTTGACCAGTCTTCTGTTCAACAACCCAACATATCCTTGAAAAACACTTTCAAAAATAGCTGTGGTCATATTGTACTGATGGTAACTGTCCTGAAGCCAAGATAATAACCCTAATGTGTTAAATCTGTTGGTAAATAAGGGGCTAAAGGCTAACAGATAGTATTTGGTTCCCAATGAAATGTTAGCTCAGGATAGTTATGGAAAAGGACAAGGATGGGCCTGAAATTAAAATTCTAAACTGAGGAAGGCTGATTTTAATAAGATCAATATGATTTGGCTAGAGTGGACTGGGAGCAGACACGTTTAGGTAAATCTGTGGGACGCTGTGAACAGTGGGACATATTCAAGAAGGAAATAGGGAGAGCACAGGGCCAACATGTTCCAACAATGAAAAAGGCTGGGACCAACAAATCCAGTGAAGTTGGATATCGGGGGTGATTTGTCTTTGACTAGCACAGACACGATGGGCCAAAGGGCCTGTTTCTGTGCTGTAGACCTCAAGGTCTCTCTGATAAAGTTATTACTGCTGTGGGGAGTTTGGATCTGGAGAGCGAAAGGAATTTTTAAATTCTTTCATGGGATGTGGCAGTCGCTGGCTAGGCCAGCATTTGTTGCCCATCCTGAATTGCCCCAGAGAAGGTGGTGGTGAGCCACCATCTTGGACCGTCGAAGCCCTTGAAGTGTAGGTACACCTACAGTGCTGTTAGGAAGGGAGTTGCAGGAATTTGATCCAGCGACAGAGAAGTAACAGCGATATAGTTCCAAGTCAGGATGGTGAGCGAGCTGGAGGGAAATGTGCAAGTAAAGGTGTTCCCAGGTATCTGCTGCCTTTGTCCTATGAGGTGCTAGATGTCGGTGGTTTGAAAGATGATATCAAAGGAACCCGGTGAGTTGCTGCAGTGCATCATGTATCTCGCTCACAGTGCCGCCACTGTGCATCAGTGGCAGAGGGAGGAGAGGTTTTGGTTCAATCAGCCCAGTGGTTTTGATTGCCCATCCTCTCCCCCACCCCATGTTCGGAAGCTAGCCGAGGATAAAGGATGTAGCCCAGAGTTCATCCTGGATTGGTAAAATATAATCCTGATTTCACTCCTGGATTTAAAACAAAGGTTTGCCTATCCCAACATTCTCCCAATCTGTGTTGCCACAAGCTGGTACAGGAAAGCCAAAGTATCGATCGTTCTGGGCAAAGGCAGTTGAGTTCCAGTCATTTACATCACTCGGTGTTCTATTTACACTCGTACTGCAAGGTTCAATTTGCTAAAGTTTACACCACAATCACAGATGTTGGCCCGGATAAATATCATGTGTTGTTTGTCATCTGGCTTTCATCAAAACTTAAAAGGGTAAGTTCTGGGGATTTCCTTCATGTCCCCATGGGAGCTACATAAAGATATTAGAGACAGCAGCAAGAGCCGGTGTCTCAGCTTTGCAAACCTTCTCCTCCGTTTAATATCCTGGCTAATCCTAAACCTGAACTCCACTTTCTCACCAGTTCCACCTCTTGATCCCCTTAGATCCAAAAATCCATCAATCCCAGTCTTGAATATTCTCAGTTACTGCAGTAAGGAATTCCAAAGATTCGGAAGCCTGCATGCTGGAATTGTCCCTCACCTCAGCCCTTATCCTGAGACGGTGACCCCGTGTTCCAGACTCCCCAGCCTGGGGGAACAGCCATCAGAGTGGGTTGGATCTCAAACGATGAGATGGAGTACAGGAAAGAAATAGAGAATCTGGTGAATTGGTGCAATGACAATAATTTCCCCCTCAATGTCAACAAAATAAAGGAGATAGTCATCAACATCAGGAAGCGTAGTGAAGGGAATGCCCCTGTCTAGATAAATGGGGATGAAGTGAAAATGGTTGAGAGCTTCAAGTTTCTAGGTGTCCAGATCACCAACAGCCTATCCTGATCCCTCCAAACCAACACTGCCTCTACTTTCTCAGGAAGCTAAGGAAATTTGGCATGTCTGCTACGACTCTCACCAACTTTTACAGATACACCATAGAAAGCACTTTTTCTAGTTGCATCACATCTTGGTATGGCTCCTATAAGGCAAAGGAGAATCCAAAGAGCTTCTACAAATACATAAAGGGCAAAAGAGTAGAGCCTCTTAAGGATCTACAAGGTCATCGATGTGCGGATCCATAAGAGATGGGTGAGATCCTAAATGAATATTTCTCATCAGTATTGACTGTTGAGAAAAGCATGGATGTTAGGGAACTTGGGGAAATAAATAGTGATGTCTTGAGGAGTGTACATATTACAGAGAAGGAGGTGCTGGAAGTCTTAAAGCGCAGCAAGGTAGATAAATCCCTGGCACCTGATGAAGTGTATCCCAGGACATTGTGGGAGGCTAGGGAGGAAATTGCGGGTCCCCTAGCCGAGATATTTGACTCATCGATAGTCACGGGTGAGGTGCCTGAAGATTGGAGAGTGGCAAATGTTGTGCCTTTGTTTAAAAAGGGCTGCAGGGAAAAGCCTGGGAACTACAGGCCAGTGAGCCTCACATCTGTAGTGGGTAAATTGTTGGAAGGTATTTTGAGAGACAGGATCTACAGGCATTTAGAGATGCAAGGACTGATTAGGGACAGTCAGCATAGCTTTGTGAGTGGAAAATTATGTCTCACAAATTTGATTGAGTTTTTTGAAGGCGTAACCAAGAAGGTAGTTGAGGGCAGTGCAGTTGATGTTGTCTACATGGACTTTAGCAAGGCCTTTGACAAGGTACCACATGGTAGGTTGTTGCATAAAGTTAAATCTCATGGGATCCGGGGTGAGGTATCTAAATGGATACAAAATTGGCTTCTTGACAGAAGCCAGAGTGTGGTTATAGAGGGTTGTTTTTCAAACTGGAGGCCTGTGACCGGCAGTGTGCCTCAGGGATCAGTGCTGGGTCCATTGTTATTTGTCATTTATATTAATGATTTGGATGAGAATATAGGAGGCATGGTTAGTGAGTTTGCAGATGACACCAAGATTGGTGGCACAGTGGACAGTGAAGAAAGGTTTCTTGGATTGCAACGGGATCTTGACCAATTGGGCCAGTGGGCTGACGAATGGCAGATGGAGTTTAATTTAGACAAATGCGAGGTGATGCATTTTAGTAGATTGAACCAGGGCAGGACTTACTCAGTTAATGGTAGGGCATTGGGGAGAGTTACAGAACAAAGAGATCTAGGGGTACATGTTCATAGCTCCTTGAAAGTGGAGTCACAGATGGACAGAGTGGTGAAGGAGGCATTCGGCATGCTTGGTTTCATCGGTCAGAACATTGAATACAGGAGTTGGAACGTCTTGTTGAAGTTGTACAAGACATTGGTAAGGCCACACTTGGAATACTGTGTGCAATTCTGGTCACCCTATTATAGAAAGGATATTATTAAACTAGAAAGAGTGCAGAAAAGATTTACTAGGATGCTACCGGGACTTGATGGATTGAGTTATAAGGAGAGGCTGAATAGTCTGGGACATTTTTCTCTGCAGCGTAGGAGGCTGAGGGGTGATCTTATAGAGGTCTTTAAAATAATGAGGGGCATAGATCAGCTAGATAGTCAATATCTTTTTCCAAAGGTAGGGGAGTCTAAAACTAGAGGGTATAGATTTAAGGTGAGAGGGGAGAGATACAAAAGTGTCCAGAGGGGCAATGTTTTCGCGCAGAGGGTGGTGAGTGTCTGGAACAAGCTGCCAGAGGTAGTAGTAGAGGCGGGTACAATTTTATTTTTTAAAAAGCATTTAGATAGTTACATGGGTACGATGGGTATAGAGGGATATGGGCCAAATGCGGACCATTGGGATTAGCTTATGGGTTTAAAAAAAAAGGCAGCATGGACAAGTTGGGCCGAAGGGCCTGTTTCCATGCTGAAAACCTCTATGACTCCTGCTCTGTCCAAGACCGCAAGAAACTACAAAGCGTTATGAACAAAGCACAGCCCATCACTCAAACCAGTCTCCCATCCATTGACTCTGTCTACACTTCCTGCTATCTCGGGTACAAAATTCTAAGGACACGTACCAACCGACTCAAGAACAGCTTCTTCCCTGCTGCCATCAGACTTTTGAATCGACTTACCTTGCATTAAGTTGATCTTTCTCTACACCCTAGCTATGACTGTAACACTACATTCTGCACTCTCTCCTTTCCTTCTCCCCCATGTACACTATGAACGGTATGCTTTGTCTGTACAGCATGCAAGAAACAATACTTCTCACTCTATCGCAATACATGTGACAATACTAAATCAAATCAAGTAAATCAGCCTCTCCATGTCCTTCCTACCAAACCATCTCTGAATCTTACATAATTCAATCAGATCAAATCTCATCGTTCTAAACGCTAATGAATGAAGTTCCATTCTATTCAATGTCTCCTCCTAGGATAATTGCCTCACCCCAGGAATCAATCTAGTTCGCCTGCTTCACATTCTTTCCAAGGCAAGTTCCCTAAGGTACAGAGACCAAAACTGTACACAATACTTCAAGTGTGGTCTCACTTCATAGAATAACAGAATCATAGAATGTATTGCACAGAGGCAGGCCCTTCGGCCCAAACTGGTCCATGCCGACCAAAAAGCTAACCCCACAGTCCAAAGATGTGCGGGTTAGGTTGATTGGCCATGCTAAAATTGCCCCTTCGTGTCCTGGGATGCGTAGATTAGAGGGATTAGCGGGTAAAATATGTAGGGATATGGGGGTAGGGCCTGGGTGGGATTGTGGTCGGTGCAGACTCGATGGGCCAAATGGCCTCTTTCTGTACTGTAGGGTTTCTATGATTTGCCTGCGTTTGGCCCATATCCCTCTTGCAGCAAGTCTTCCTGATTCTTGTGCTTCAACTCCCTTGCCCATTAACACAAACACACTATTTGCTTTCTTAATTGCTTGCTGTATCTACAGGGTAACTTTCTGTGATTCATGTACATGAACACCCAGATCCTCCATTATACCAGCACAGAGTGGTTTCCCCCTATCTGAAAGAAAATTCTGTTGCTCTATTCCTGATTAGGGTCTTCCTGGGTATTGAAGGAGTACACAATAAGAGTTTTAACAACACCAGGTTAAAGTCCAACTTTGGTAGCAAATAACATTAGCTTTCGGAGCGCTGCTCCTTCATCAGATGGAGTGGAAATGTGCTCTCAAACAGGGCACAGAGACACAAAATCAAGTTACAGAATACTGGTTAGAATGCGAATCCCTACAACCAACCAGATCTTAAAGATACAGACAATGTGGGTGGAAGGAGCATTAACAGCGCCAGGGACCTGGGTTCGATTCCCGGTTTGGGTCACTGTCTGTGTGGAGTTTGCACGTTCTCCCCGTGTCTGCGTGGGTTTCCTCCGGGTGCTCCGGTTTCCTCCCACAGTCCAATGATGTACGGGTTCGGTGATTGGCCATGCTAAATTGACCCTGCTAAATTGACCCTAGCAGGGTAAATATGTGGGGTTACGGGAGTAGGGCTTGGGTGGGATTGTGCTCAGTGCAGACTCGATGGGCTGAATGGCCTCCTTCTGCACTGTAGGGATTCTAGGATTCTAGGATTAAGCACAGGTTAAAGATATGTGTATTGTCTCCAGACAGGACAGCCCCAGTCCAACGCCGGCATCTCCACATATTGAAGGGAGTGGCAGTGGAGAAAGTGGATCCATTGGTTACAATATTCCAAGCTTTCCTGGGTGTGGGAAAAGTTCCAGTGATTTGGAAAAATGCTCATGCTTTCCTGCCTCCCTCCCTTATTCAGAAAGGGAGGGAGGCAGAAAGTAGGAAACGACAGACCAGTGTAATGTCTGTTGTTGGGAAATGGTAAGAATTCATGAGTAAGGAAATATAACAAGACATTTGGAAAGTCAAAATGCAATCCATCAGAGTCAGCATGGTTTTATGAAGGGTAAATCATATTTGACTAATTTCCTAGAGTTCTTGAAAGATGTAACAAGCCAAGTAGATAATGGGGATGCTGCAGATGTAGTATATCTAGACTTCCAGAAGGCATTTGCAAGGTGCCACACAAAAGTGTATAAGGTAAGATCACGTGCGGTTAGAGGTAATTTATTAGCTTGGATAGAAAATTGGCTAACCAACAGAAAGCAGACAGTAGGGATAAGAGGACATTTTTCTTGTTGGCCAGATGTAACAAGTGGGGTGCCACAGGGTTTCATCCTTGGGCCCTAACTATTAACAATCTATATTAATGACTTGGACAGAGGGATAGTCAGTACTGTAGCCAATTTTGCAGATAACATTAAAATAGTTGGGATAGTAAGTTGAAATAAAGAAAAAAGCAATTTACAAATGGATATAATGCATTTTGGAAGGTCTAACACAGATAGGAAATATACAGTAAATGGCAGAACCTTTAAGAGTATTGATCGGCAGAGGGATCTGGGTGTACAGGTACACAGGTCACTGAAAGTGGCAATGCAGGTGGAGAAGATAGTCAAGAAGGCATACGGCATGCTTGCCTTCATCGGCTGGGGCATTGAGTTTAAAAATTGGCAAGTCATGTTGCGGCTTTATAGAACCTTAGTTAGGCTGCACTTGGAATATAGTGTTCAATTCTGGTCACCACACTACCAGAAGGATGTGGAGGCTTTGGAGAGGGTACAGAAAAGATTTACCAGGATGTTGCCTGATATGGAGGGCATTAGCTATGAGGAGAGGTTGGAGAAACTTGGTTTGTTCTCACCGGAACGACGGAGGTTGAGGGGCGACCTGATAGAAGTCTACAAGATTATGATAGGCATGGACGGAGTGGATAGTCAGAAGCTTTTTCCCAGAGTGGAAGAGTCAATTACTTGAGGGCACAGGTCTAAGGTGCGAGGGGCAAGGTTTAAAGGAGATGTACAAGGCAGATTTTTACACAGAGAGTAGTGGGTGCCTGGAACTCGTTGCCGGGGGAGGTAGTGGAAGTGGATACGGTAGTGACTTTAAAGGAGCGTCTTGACAAATACATGAATAGGATGAGAATAGAGGGATATGGTCCCCGGAAGGGAGGGGGTTTTAGTTAAGTCGGGCAGCATGGTCGGTGCAGGCTTGGAGGGCTGAAGCTGTAATTTTCTTTGTTCTTTTTCTTTCTTTGTTCTTTATATAGATAGGTTAGGTGAGTGGGCCAAATTTGTCAGATGGAATTTAATGTGGATAAGTGTGATGTTATCCATTTTGGTTCAGAAAATAGAAAGACAAATTATTATCTAAATGGAGAGAAACTTTGGAGTGCTTTGGTGCAGAGGGATCTGGGTGTCCTTGTGCATGAATCACAGAAAGCTGGTGTACAGATACAGCAGGTAAGGCAAATGGAAGCTTGGCATTTATAACTAAAGAAATAGAAAATAAAAGTAGTGAAGTGTTGCTGTAACAGTACAAGGCATTAGTGACACCACACCTGGAATATTGTGTACAGTGTTTCTCCCCTTACTTGGGGAGGGATGTAGTGTCATTGGAGGCGACTCAGAGGAGGTTCACTAGATTGATTCTGGAGATGAGGGCTTTGTCTTATGAAGAGAGATTGGGCAGTTCAGGCTGATACCCTAGAGTTTAGAAGAATGAGGGAAGTCTAACTGAGGTATAGAGTTTGCATGTTCTCCCCATGTCTGCATGGGTTTCCTCTGGTTGCTCTGGTTTCCTCCCACATTCTGAAAGACGTGCTGGAAGAGGCGCCGGAGTGTGGCGACTCGGGGAATTTCACAGTAACTTCATTGCAGTGTTGGTGTAAGCCTTACTTGTGACTAATAAATAAACTTTACTTTACTTTTACTTTATAAGATGCTAAAGGGGATTGACAGGGTAGATGTAGAGGGGATTTTTCCTCTTGCGGGGCAATCTAGAACAAGAGTTCCTAGCTTTGGGATAAGGGGTAGCAAACAGAGATGAGGCAAAATTACTTCGCTCAGAGGGTGGTGAATCTGTGGAATTCACTACTCCAGAGCATGGTGGATACTGGGACATTGTGCAAATTTAAAGAGGAGATGGTCAAATGTTTAATTAGTAGCGGGCTGAAGAGTTATGGAGAATGGGCAGGGAAGTGGAGTTGAGGCTGAGATGAGATCAGTCATGATCGTATTGAATGGTGGAGCAGGCTCGATGGGTTGAATTGCCCGCTCCTGCTCCTTGTTCCTACGTTCACTTGTTCTTATTTCTGCCAATAGGAAGAACCTCACAATTCCCCACATTATATCCGCTCTGCCACGTTGCCCACTCACTAACTGTACAATTCAAATTTCACCATCTGCCATGGTGGGATTCAATCCCAGGTTCCCAGAGCAGTGCCCTGGGTCTCTTGATTATTAGTCCAATGGTAATACTGATGCAACACCACATCCATCGGAGAGATCACATAAACCTGAGCTACTGATTTGGGCTGGAATTTACCATGGGCTTTGGGACCCCGACATTGGGAGTCGTTGGGGATCCCAAACCCGCAATTATCGGAAATAAGATGGGCTCGGAAATATTATCATGGGTGCTCCACCATGTCGTTAGATCATAGAATCCCTACAGTGCAGAAGGAGGCCATTCAGCCCACTGCATCAACTCTCCGAAAGAGCATTGTACTCAGGCTCACCCCTGCCCAGCCCTATTGTCATAACCCCGTGCATTTACCACGACTTATCCGCCTAACCTACATATCTTTGGTCACCAAGGGGCAATTCAGCATGGCCACCCCTCCCTAACCTGCACCTCTTTAGACTGATCATGCCTGACTTAACTCTAAATTCCCACATTTTCCCCATATCCCTTCGTACCTTCAATACAAAAGTTAATCAATCTTAATTAATCTTAATGAAAGGGAATAGAAATGACCCTGGTAATTATAGACCGGTTAGTCTTACTTCGGTGGTTGGTAAATTGATGGAAAAGGTCCTTAGGGATGGGATTTACGACCATTTAGAAAGATGCGGATTAATCCGGGATAGTCAGCACGGATTTGTGAAGGGCAAATCGTGCCTCACAAATTTGATAGAATTTTTTGAGGAGGTAACTAGGTGTGTTGATGAAGGTAGGGCGGTTGATGTCATATACATGGATTTTAGTAAGGCGTTTGATAAGGTCCCCCATGGTCGGCTTATGATGAAAGTAAGGAGGTGTGGGATAGAGGGAAAGTTGGCCGATTGGATAGGTAACTGGCTATCTGATCGAAGACAGAGGGTGGTGGTGGACGGAAAATTTTCGGACTGGAGGCAGGTTGCTAACGGAGTGCCGCAGGGATCGGTGCTTGGTCCTCTGCTCTTTGTGATTTTTATTAATGACTTAGAGGAGGGGGCTGAAGGGTGGATCAGTAAATTTGCTGATGACACCAAGATTGGTGGAGTAGTGGATGAGGTGGAGGGCTGTTGTAGGCTGCAAAGAAACATAGATAGGATGCAAAGCTGGGCTGAAAAATGGCAAATGGAGTTTAACCCTGATAAATGTGAGGTGATTCATTTTGGTAGGACTAATTTAAATGTGGATTACAGGGTCAAAGGTAGGGTTCTGAAGACTGTGGAGGAACAGAGAGATCTTGGGGTCCATGTCCACAGATCTCTAAAGGTTGCCACTCAAGTGGATAGAGCTGTGAAGAAGGCTTATAGTGTGTTAACTTTTATTAACAGGGGGTTGGAGTTTAAGAGCCGTGGGCTTATGCTGCAACTGTACAGGACCTTGGTGAGACCACATTTGGAATATTGTGTGCAGTTCTGGTCACCTCACTATAAGAAAGATGTGGAAGCGCTGGAAAGAGTGCAGAGGAGATTTACCAGGATGTTGCCTGGTTTGGAGGGTAGGTCTTATGAGGAAAGGTTGAGGGAGCTAGGGCTGTTCTCTCTGGAGCGGAGGAGGCTGAGGGGAGACTTAATAGAGGTTTATAAAATGATGAAGGGGATAGATAGAGTGAACATTCAAAGACTATTTCCTCGGGTGGATGGAGCTATTACAAGGGGGCATAACTATAGTGTTCATGGTGGGAGATACAGGAAGGATATCAGAGGTAGGTTCTTTACGCAGAGAGTGGTTGGGGTGTGGAATGGACTGCCTGCAGTGATAGTGGAGTCAGACACTTTAGGAACATTTAAGCGGTTATTGGATAGGCACATGGAGCACACCAGGATGATAGGGAGTGGGATAGCTTGATCTTGGTTTCAGATAAAGCTTGGCACAACATCGAGGGCCAAAGGGCCTGTTCTGTGCTGTACTGTTCTGTGTTAATTTTATGACCATCTAACACCAAATAACATTTGTGTTGGAGAGTTCCAAACTTCTACTTTCTTTTGTATTAATGTGCTTCTTTCTTTTATTCTTGAAATGCCTGGCTCTGAAGTTTTGGACATAGGGTGTGAGTTCCTGGCCTTTCCACTGCGTGTTTCTCATGGTGGGAGGTGGCACATTGTTGGCCAGAGGTAGAAACCATAGAAACCACAGAAACTCTACAGTGCAGAAGGCCATTTGGCCCATCGAGCCTGCACCAACAACAATCCCACCCAGGCCCTATCCCCGTAACCCCACATATTTATCCTGTTAATCCCCGAGTGGAATCCCCTGGTGGGATCTTCTGGTCCCATTTTACCATTGACTCCACCCCAACGCTGCTGGGAAACCGCACGGCTAATATCATGCAAATTATGATATCAATATGCTAATTAGCTTTCTGACTGCAAAGCTGATCCCGCTCGCAGAATGGGGCCGGGAACTGTGCATGTGGCGCCAAACCAGATGTGAACACAGTTTCTGGCCTCGCCTGTGGTAAGATCACAGTCCAAGGGGGCAATTTTCCCAGCCCGAGTGGGCCGGGAGGCTCGAGCGGAGGCCATTTAGGGGCTTCCCCGCTGGACACCACGGCCTTCGTGAGTCTCCGGGCGCCGGATTTCCGGCGCGGTCAGCTCCATGCCAGAAATCGGAACGGAGCTGCATAAATTATGTTAATGCTAATTTTCATATTATTTGTATTTCATTAGTGGGCCCGGGACTGAAATCTCCAGGCCTGCTAGTCTCTCCCTACCACCACGGGTGTTTCACTCCAGCAGGGTCTACAATAGCTCCCCACTAATGGGGAGCTGGCAGCCCGACCCCACTAGAGTAAAGGGGCATCAGGGGGCTGGGGATTGCTGATGCATCATTGATTCACGCAAAGACTAGATGTTGCGAAACAGCAGGCTTTTATTAACAAGAACAGAAGCACTCCCAAACCGATGGCTAACCCAAACTGAGGCAAAAGAGGCGGAGAGCAGCCACCTTTATACCCCGAGGTGGGCGGAGCCCCGGATTGAGGCAGCAGGGGCGTGCCCAGGCATATCCCAGATACAGACAGTATTACAGCAGGGGCGTGCCCAGGCATATCCCATATACAGACAGCATTACAGTGGTTCACCACATTCACCCCCTGTTTAAAAAGAGTTCGGCGGGGGCGAGGTGGTGGAACGACAGTCACAAGTTATTGATTCAAGTTACAAGTTCAGTCTCTCCGGGGGCTTGATCTGCCGCTGCGACCGCCGCAATGTCAGCCGTGGTGCCGGTTCAGGAGGTCGCGGTGATGGGTCAGACGCCAGTCCATAACCGGTGAAGCCGTCCGTAGCGCCTTCAGACTGCCGGGTGTGTGGAGGCTGCTCCTGGGGCTCAGGCGTGCCGTGCACGGGGGCTAAGTGAGCGTGCTGCGACTCTGGTGCATCATGGACGACGTTGGGAGCTGAGGGTGAGGGGCCGTGGGACGTAGTACCTGCGGGGGCCAGATCGTGAATGGAGACCGTGTCCTCCCGCCCGTCGTGATACGCCACATAGGCGTATTGGGGGTTGACGTGGAGGAGCCGGACCGTTTTGACCAGGGGGTCCGACTTATGAGTCCGCACGTGCTTCCGGAGCAGGACAGGGCCAGGGGACGTCAGCCACGACGGTAGTGAGTCCCCGAGGAGGACTTCCTGGGGAAAACAAACATTCGTTCATGAGGGGTGGCGTTGGTAGCCGTGCACAGCAGTGACCTAATTGAGTGTAGCGCATCAGGGAGGACCTCTTGCCAGCGGGAGACTTGAAGACCCTTAGACCGGAGAGCTAATAAAACGGTCTTCCAGACTGTCGCGTTCTCCCTCTCCACCTGTCCGTTCCCCCTGGGGTTGTAGCTGGTGGTCCTACTCGAGGCTATGCCTTTGGAGAGTAGGTACTGGCGCAGCTCGTCACTCATAAAAGAGGAACCCCGGTCGCTATGAATATAGCTAGGGAAACCAAACAGGGTGAAGAGGCTGTGCAGGGCCCTGATGACCGTGGCCGAGGACATATCCTGGCAGGGAATAGCGAAGGGGAACCGCGAATACTCATCAATGATGTTGAGGAAGTATATGTTGTGGTCAGAGAAGGGAAGGGGACCTTTGAAGTCAACGCTCAGGCGTTCGAAAGGGCGGGTGGCTTTGATGAGGTGCGCTCTGTCCGGCTGGTAGAAGTGCAGCTTGCACTCCGCGCAGACTTGGTAGTGCCTGGTTACAGACCTGACTTCCTCGATGGAATAGGGCAGGTTCCGGGCCTTGATGAAATGGAAGAACCTGGTAACCCCTGGGTGGCAGAGGTCATCGTGGAGGGTCTGTAACCGGTCTAGGTTTGCGCTGGCACAGGTCCCCTGGGACAGGGCGCCTGGGGGTTCATTGAGCTTCCCAGGCCGGTATAAAATGTCATAATTGTAGGTGGAGAGCTCGATCCTCCACCTCAAAATCTTATCGTTCTTGATTTTGCCCCGCTGCACGTTACTGAACATAAAGGCAACGGACCGTTGGTCCGTGAGCAGGGTGAACCGTTTGCCAGCTAGGTAGTGGCGCCAGTGCCGCACAGCCTCCACAATGGCTTATGCCTCTTTTTCGACAGAGGAGTGTCGAATTTCGGGGCCCTGGAGGGTGCGCGAGAAGAAGGCCACGGGTCTGTCCGCCTGGTTAAGAGTGGCGGCGAGGGCAAAGTCAGACGCATCGCTCTCCACCTGGAATGGGGTGGATTAGTCTACGGCGTGCATCGTGGCCTTCGCGATATCCGCTTTGACACGGTCAAAGGCCAGCCGAGCCTCCGCCGCTAGGGGAAAAGATGTGGATTTGATGAGCGGACGGGCTTTGTCCGCATAATTGGGGACCCACTGGGCGTAGTATGAGAAGAAGCCTGGGCATCTCCTCGGCGCTTTGAGGGTGGTGGGGAGGGGAAGTTCCAGGAGGGGACGCATGCGGTCAGGGTCGGGGCCGATGACCCCGTTCTCCACAACACAACCAAGGATGGCGAGGCGGCGCGTGCGGAATACACACTTCTCCTTATTGTAGGTCAGGTTGAGGAGTGCCGCAGTGTGGAGGAATTTTTGGAGGTTGGCGTCGTGGTCCTGCTGATCGTGGCCGCAGATGGTGACGTTATCCAGGTACAGGAAGGTGGCCGCAACCCGTTCTGGTCCACCATTTGGTCCATCTCATGCTGGAAAACCGAGACCCCGTTGGTGACGCCGAAGGGGACCCGAAGGAAGTGGTAGAGACGGCCATCCGCCTTGAAGGCAGTGTATTGGCGGTCTTCCGGGCGGACAGGGAGCTGGTGGTATGCAGACTTCAAATCAATGGTGGAGAACACCCGATATTGTGCAATCTGATTGACCATGTCAGATATGCGGGGAAGGGGATACGCGTCCAGCTGCGTGTATTGGTTGATGGTCTGACTGTAGTCAATAACCATGCAAAGTTTCTCCCCAGTCTTGACAACCACCACTTGGGCTCTCCAGGGGCTGGTACTGGCCTCAATGATCCCCTCCCCCAGGAGGCGTCGCACCTCGGACTTGATGAACGCTCTATCTCCAGCTCTGTACCGTCTGCTTTTGGTGGCAATGGGCTTGCAGTCGGGGGTGAGGTGCTCAAAGAGCGAGGGAGGGGCGACTTTGAGGGTTGAGAGACCACAGGTGGTGCACGGTGGCTGGTCTGTTAGCTGTGGATTTTGGACAGAGACTGGGGGAAAAGGCCCATTATACACCGTATTGACGCTCCCAAGGTGGCACATGAAATCTAGCCCCAGTAGTACGGCAGCGCAGAGCTGTAGCAGCACGAGGAGCCTGCACTTGTCGTACACCGTGCCCCGTATAGTCAGATTTGCTGCACAGTACCCAAGGACATTCACTGACCGGGACGTCGAAGCCATAGAGATTGATTTCTGCATTGGCAGTACTGGCAGTGCGTAGCGACTCACCGTGTTAGGGTGGATGAAACTCTCCCTACTCCCACTGTCAAATAAGCAGTTAGTAGTGTGGCCGTTTACCTTGATGTCCATCATCGACCAGGCGCGTTGGTGAGGCCTGGACTGGTCCAACGCGACCGAGGCCACTGTCGGGTTAGGCGATGCGGTGGATGGTTCCCAAAATGGCGACCCCTGTGACTCGGCCCCATCACCCAAGATGGCAGCCTCCGTGGGTCACACGCGGCTGCTGGCGTCCAAAATGGCGGCACCCGCGGATCGCACTCGGTCGATGGCGTCGAAGGCAGTCCCTCCCGCGGATCGCACGCGGCGCTGCTGGGCCTGGGGGCCGATTTTGCCCTGCAAACTTTCAGGTAATGACCCTTCTTACCGCAGCCAGAGCAGATCGCGTCTTTCGCCGGGCAGCGTCGTCATGGGTGCTTCTCCAGGCCCAGAAGTAGCACCTCGGGCCTCTGGGGACTGCCGCAATGGTCAGTGCGGCTTCGGGACGGGGCGTGGCGTAGGTTTGCGGCCCTCCCGGGTACAGCGATGGCTGCGGTCGCGGTGTCCACGTTGCGCCCTCATGGTCGGGGGTGTAGGCCTCGAGGTTCAGGAACGCTACCTCCAGGGAGCCGGCAAGTTCCACAGTTTTCTTCAGGTCCAGCCCACCTTGTTCCAGGAGACGCTGCCAGATATAGGTCGACCTGATGCCCGCGACAAAGGCATCTCTGATCAGATTGTCGGCATTTTGGGCGGCTGAAACGGCCTTGCAGTTGCAGGCTCTGCCGAGTGCACGCAGTTCGCGCAGGAATTGCTCAGTCGATTCCCCGGGCTGCTGTCTGCGAGTGGCCAGCAGGTGTCTGGCGTAGACCTCATTCAGCTGCCGGTTGTACTGGCTCTTGAGGAGATCGATTGCCTCCTGGTAAGTTTCCGCGTCTCGCATTAGCGCAAAGACGTGAGCGCTGACACGGGCGTGGAGCACATGCAGTTTGTCGATGTCTGTTACGACGACGGCGGAGGAGGAGGCGATGAAGGTCTCAAAACAGCGCAGCCAGTGATCGAAAGAGTTAGAGGCGCCAACTGCCTGCGGATCCAGATCCAATTTGTCAGGTGTCAGGAGTTGCTCCATTTCAAAATATTGTTAATAAAATTGATGCACCGTTGATACATGCAAAGACTAGATGTTGCGGAACAACAGGCTTTTATTAACAAGAACAGAAGCACTCCCAAACCGATGGCTAACTCGAACTGAGGCAAAAGGGGTGAAGAGCAGCCACCTTTAAATCCCGAGGAGGGCGGAGCCCCGGATTGAGGCAGCAGGGGCGTGTCCAGGCATATCCCATATACAGACAGTATTACAGTGGTTCACCACAATTGCCACTTTGGCAGTGCCAGCCTGGGCCCCCTGGCCATGTGGCAATGCCCAGGGGGCACCCCAGCACTGGTGCCAAGGGGGCGGGGCCGAATGGGGGGCCTAGTGGGGGGCAGGTCTGCTGGGGGCAATCATTGGGGGTGGGGGCTCCCGCTGCCACACTGCAATCCAGCTGGGTGACAGAGGGAGGGAGGCCAGTGATCAGGACTAGCCATCGGGGTGGGGTCGGGGGTCGGCCTGCCGGGGCAGGTGGGGGAGATTAGGAGATCAGGCTGCCGGGAGTGGGGGTTTGCAGGGGGCGTGGGGGAGAGGTGAAGCTGGGCCCGGACACCTCCAAGAGGCCAGTGATCGGGCTGTGCGGGGGTTGGAGAGGTAGCGTTGCAGTGTTGTTGGTCTTGCCAGCGATCGAGCTGGCCAGTAATTGGGAGGCCGGCAGACAGGGCTAACTGGGCATGCACTGATCTCGGCGCTGACAGATTGGCGCATGCGCAGTGGCTCACTCAGCGCTATGCTGCCGGCCTTTCCAGCAGGAATAGGCCCCGTCCCCCCGATTTTCCACGCCAATCACGCCAGTGCACTCTGCAGTGCACAGACTGTGGGGAGATTCATTTTGAAACTCCCGCTGAGAAAACTGGGATTTACTCTAGTTTTTATGCAAATTCAGCACTTAGAAAATTTTTGGGAGAATCGAATCCCCATATTTCTGAAAATCCTTCTGGATTTGATAAGTGGTTTTTGTGAAGTGTTGCAGTGTGTGTGGTTCCAACACTAATCACAGGTTCCCTTGACCTGACCCTTCAACGGTCCATTTCATTGATTTGGTCCTTTTGGAGAGACTTTTGTTTCTTTTTATTAATTCGTGGGACATGGGCGTCGCTGGCTGGGCCAGCATTTATTGCCCATCCCTAGTTGCCCTTGGAGAGCAGCTGAGAGTCAACCACATTGCTGTGGCTCTGGAGTCACATGTAGGCCAGACCGGGTAAGGATGGCAGATTTCCTTCCCTAAAGGACATTTGTGAACCAGGTGGGTTTTTCCGACAATCGACAATGGTTTCATGGTCATCAGTAGATTCTTAATTCCAGATATTTTTTATTGAATTCAAATTCATGGATTTGAACCCGGGTCCCCAGTATATTTCGTGCCATTTTATACTTTTTATTTTTCTGTGTTTCTGACTTGAACAATACCAGCATGAGAACTAAAAACATTCCAACTTAATTTCCTATCTCTTTGCTCAGGATTGAAACTGCCCCAATTTTAATCATTAACTACAGGACAAGGTGACCATAAAATGCAGACAAGACAACATTTTTCCAGAATCACTGCGATCCCATCGGATAGGAACGTCTCCTGGATTTAAGGAAAATGTCCAGTTCGTATTATACAGGGTATAAAAAGGTAAGTCACGGAGAATGCACATTATTATTTATTTGTCAATGTTTCTTGCCAAATGAACGTCATTGTGACCTTCACTTTGAATATGATTTACAAGACAATTCTTTACTGGGGTGAGTGGCATTTGTCACAGTGTCTTTCTGAAATCTTTAGGGTGGAATTTCCTGTCCCTGTGCGGTGGGTGTGTGAATGTCACATGCGGCATCTTGTTCAAAAGCCCATTGACTTTGGCACCTCAAAGAATCAGAGAATCCTACAGTGCAGAAGGAGACCATTCGGCCTATCGGCCACAATCCCACCCGGACCCTATTCCCGTAACCCCACATATTTACCCTGCTAATCCCCTGACACTAGGGTTAATTTATCATGGCCAATCCACCTAACCCACACATCTTTGGACTGTGGGAGGAAACCAGAACACTCGGAGGAAACCCGCGCAGACACGGGGAGAATGTGCAAACTCCACACTGACGGTGACCCGAGGTCAGAATTGAACCCGGGTCCCTGGCGCTGTGAGGCAGCAGTGCTAACCACTGTGCCACCGTGCCGCCCTGTACCACCTGAATAAAATTCGGCCTCATAGTCTGAATTGTATTTCTGTGCCTGCACCTCATTATAAACTTGGTTCAAACATGGACGCAAGAGCTGAACTCATGAGGCGACAGTGACTGCCCTTGACATCGAAGCAGTATTTGAGTGAGTGTGGCATCAAGGAGCCCAGGCAAAACTGGAGACAATAGCAATCGGGGGGAAATCTCCATTTGTTGGAGCTGCACCAGGCATAATGGAGGATAGTCTTGGCTGTCAGAGGTCAAACACCTCAGTCACTGGACATCACTGCAGGAGTTCCGAGGCCCAACCATCTTCAGCTACTTCATCAATGGCCACCTTGTTTGAGCTTGTGGCGCAACCATTGCGTGTCTGACTTCACTTCAGAAGGTTGGGTGTTCAAATCACGTGAGACTCTGCAGCTCTGATTCCTGGATTTTATAGGTGGACACAGTATGAAGTCTCACAACACCAGGTTAAAGTCCAACAGGTTTATTTGGTAGCAAATACCATAAGCTTTCGGAGCACTGCTCCTTCGTCAGATGGAGTGGAAATGTGGAAATGAGTGAAAATAGCATGAAACACATTTCCACTCCATCTGACGAAGGAGCAGTGCTCCGAAAGCTTATGGTATTTGCTACCAAACAAACCTGTTGGACTTTAACCTGGTGTTGTGAGACTTCTTACTGTGTTCACTCCAGTCCAACGCCGGCATCTCCACATCATTTTATAGGTGGCACAGTGGTTAGCACCACTGCTTCACAGCGCCAGAAACCTGGGTCTCTGCACGTTCTCCCACGCAGACACGGAGAGAACGTGCAGACTCCGCACAGACAGTGACCCAAGCCGAGAATTGAAGCCAGGCCCCTGACACTGTGAGGCAGCAGTGCTAACCACTGTGCCACCGTGTCACTAATTATACTCATTATAATAAGGAAATAGAACCTCATCAAAGCAAAATGGCTGGATTAAATCTATCACTGTTAGCAGTGTCTCATTGATCATTAACAATTGTGCAAAGTAACATCGAATGACATCCCAACGGGAAAAAACAGGGAAAACTGGGAAATATGAATGCTGGTCTGACCTGTTTTTTTCCCCCATTGGGGAGGTGTCAGATGAAAGCCACGATTCTGAATTAAACGTTCAATGTTGAAAATGTCTGACCTCAGTAACAAAGGATTTCTGAGGGGAAACCTGATAAACTTTTCAAAATTATGAGAGGCATGGATAGAATGAATATCATTCAATCCCTACAGTGCAGAAGGAGTGCGGTGACTAGGGGATTTTCATAGTAACTTCATTGCAGTGTTAATGTGAGCCAGTCTGTGACTAATAAATAAACTTTAACTTTAAGGAAGCCATTCGGCCCATCGAATCTGCATCAACAACAATCCCAGCCAGCCATTATCCCCTTAACCCCACATATTTACCCTGCTAGTACCCCTGACACTAACCCCTGACATTTGTCATCACCAACCAATCTAACCCGCACATCTTTGGACTGTGGGAGAAAATCTGAGCATCTGCAGGAAACCCTTGCAGACACGAAGAGAAAGTGCAAACTCCACACAGACAGTCACCCAAGGCCAGAATCGAACCTGGGTCCCTGGCACTCTGAGGCAGCAGTGCTAGCACTGTGCCACCGTGCCACCATAATAGTTGGAGTCTTTTTCCCAGGGTAGAAATGTCAATTACTAGGGGGACATAGGCTTAAGATAAAAGGGGGAAAGTTTAAAGGAGATGTGAGAGGCAAGTTTTTTTACACAGAGGGTGGTAAGTGCCTGGAATGCGCTGCCAGAGGAGGCGGTAGAAGCAGATACAATAGCAACATTTAAGAGGCATCTTGACAGATACATGAATATTCAGGGATATAGGGATACGGACTGAGTTGAGGCAAAAGGTCTCTAGTTTAGAATGGCATCATATGTCGGCGCAGGCTTGGTGGGCCGAAGGGTCTGTTCCTGTGCTGTACTGGTCCTTGCTCTATCACAGTTTGGAGGTTTATTGTGCCATTTTCTCTTGAGGGCCAGGGATACATTGCAGATTTCAGTTTTCTCTGAACATTGACCTGTGGCTCCATGTGGCTGCAAACAGTAAACGGGGGTGAATGGACTCAAGGTTGATGAGGGAACATCAATAAAGAAGCTCAAATGTAACTACTTACAGACTGATGGATATATGAAACAAACCACTGAGCGAGATAGCAAAGGCAAAGTTAGGGAGGAAATGCATGAATATTTTGCAAAGGTTGTGAGAGCTGGACTAGTGGATGATTATTGAGGTATTGTGGATGGTCTATATTACTCTCTTGCAAAGTGGCACATTTTCAAGATTCTAGAGGTTAAACTATAGTTTCTAGAGCTCCCAGTGTAGAGCTCAGGATACTGGAACATGTATTGAGTTGTTCTTTGATGAGAGGCTGAGTGAACTGGACTTATATTCCCTGGAGGTTAGAAGAATGCGAAGCGATTTCATTGAAATATACAAGATTCTCAAGGGGTTTGACAGGGTAGACACCGAGAGGTTGTTTTCTTTTACAGATGCACCATAGAAAGCATTCTTTCTGGTTGTATCACAGCTTGGTATGGCTCCTGCTCTGTCCAAGACCGTAAGGAACTACAAAAGGTCACGAATGTAGCCCAATCCATCACGCAAACCAGCCTCCCATCCATTGACCTGTCTACACTTCCCGCTGCCTCGGCAAAGCAGCCAGCATAATTAAGGACCTCATGCACCTCAGATATTTTCTCTTCCACCTTCTTCCGTCGGGAAAAAGATAAAAAAGTCTGAGGTCACGTACCAACCGACTCGAGAACAGCCTCTTCCCTGCTGCTGTCAGACCTTTGAATGGACTTACCTTGCATTAAGTTGATCTTTCTCTACACCCTAGCTATGTCTGTAACACTACATTCTGCACTCTCTCCTTTCCTTCTCTATGAACGGTATGCTTTGTCTGTGTAGTGCGCAAGAAACGATACTTTTCACTGTCTGTTAATACATGTGACAATAATAAATCAAATCAAATCAAATCAAATCCCTAGCTGGGGAATCTAGAACACTGGGGCACAGCCTCAGGATAAGGGGTCGGCCATTTGCGACTGAGACGAGGAGAAATTTCTTCATTCAAAGGGTTGGAAATCTTTGGAGTTCTCGACTCCAGAGGGTTGTGGGTGCTTCATCATTGAATGTATTCAAAGATGGGATGGACAGATATTTGGTCTCTCGAGGAATCAAGGGATATGGAGAGTGAGCAGGAAAGTAGAATTAAAGCCATGATTTTATTAAATGGTGGAGCAGGCTGGACGGGCTATATAGACCATAATAGGAACCTGGAGGAGGCCATTCGGCCCCTCAAGCCTGTTCTGCCATTCAATAGGATAATGATTGATCCAACATTCCTCACATACATTTTCCGCCCTTTCCCCGTAACCCTTGATTCCCGTACTGATCAAAAATCCATCTGTCAGAGCCTTAAAAATAAACAAGGACTCTGTCCCCACAGCTCTCTGTGGCAAGGAGTTCCAAAGTCTCACAACCCTCTGAGAGAAGAAATTCCCCCTCATATCATTCTTAAATTAGCCCCCCTTTATTCTGAGATGGCCTGGTCTACTACTGCTCCCATTTCTTAAGTTTTATGTATAGATTGGAACTATACTCATTGGAATTTAGAAGAATGAGGAGAGGATATATATATATAAAATTATGAAGGGAATCGATAGAAGAAGGGAGGTTATTTCCACTGGTGGTGAAACCAGAATTAGGGGGCATAGACTCAAGATAAGGGGGAGCAGATTTAGGATTGAATTGAAGAGGAACTTCTTCACCCAAAGGGTTGTGAATCTGTGGAATTCCCTGTCCAGTGAAGCAGTTGAGGCTACCTCATTGAATGTTTTTAAGGCAAAGATAGACAGATTTTTGAACAGTAAAGGAATTAAGGGGTATGGTGAGCGGACGGATATGTGGCGCTGAGTCCACAAAAAGATCAGCCATGATCTTATTGGGTTAAAGTCCAACAGTTTATTTGGAATCATGAGCTTTCAGTGCGCTGCTCCTTCATCAGGTGAGTGATGAACTCACCTGATGAAGGAGCAGTGCTCCGAAAGCTCGTGATTCCAAATAAACCTGTTGGACTTTAACCTGGTGTTGTGAGACTTCTTATTGTGCCCACCCCAGTCCAACGTCGGCATCTTCACATCATGATCTTATTGAACGGCAGAGCATGCTTGAGGGGCAGATGGCCTACTCCTGCTCCGGGTTCTGAACCTGGATATGCCTCATCATGGGTTGCATAGTTTTCCATCCATTATTTCTCTTGGGGGTTGTGCATCAGTCATTCCCAAATTCTCAGTGTGTGTTCCCAGCTGGTGAAGCTATGTTTGGGATATGCAAAGGGTGAACCTTCTTCTGTATGTATAGTTCATAGTTTTTCTCTGATAATACTTTTCCTTTCTAAATGATATTTTTATCAACACTCTTAAACAATGATATCAGTGATACATGAAACAAAATATTGTTGATGTTGGACATTTGGACTTGAAAGGAGAAAATTCTGGTAGTGCTCAGGTCAGGCAGTTCTATGGAGAGAGGGACATAGGGTTATATTACAAGACGGTGGTCTGACAAAGTTCCAACAAAGCCGCATAAGAGCTGAATTGGTAACCTTGCCTTTCTCTCTTCATGCATGATACCTTGTATTTCCAGCATTTTCTATCTGTTGGATTTGAACATATGAACACACGAATTAGGAGTAGGAGTAGGCCACTCGGCCCCTCCAGCCTGCAATGCCATTTAATAAGGACATAGCTAATCTGATTATAACCTCAACGCCACATACCACCACAACATTTCACCCCTCTGGGTGACATGGTGGCACAGTGGTTAGCACAGCTTCCTCACAGCACCAGGGACCCGAGTTTGATAACCGGCTTGGGTCACTGTCTTTGTGGAGTTTGCATATTCTCCCCCGTGTCTGCATGGGTTTCCTCCAGTTGCTCCGGTTTCCTCCCACAATCCAAAGACGTGCTGGTTAGGTGCATTGACCATGCTAAATTCTCTCTCAGTGTACCCGAGCAGGCGCCGGCGACTAGGGGATTTTCACAGTAACTTCATTGCAGTGTGAATATAAGCCTACTTGTGACAAATAAATAACTATTACCTATTAGATTGTATTTTCCTTTGTGACACAGGGAGATACGGAATTTGTCCACACTGGATATGGGAAAAATGTGGTAAAGGTTCTAACCATCAGGAGAGAAGGAAAGCATCACTACATCAAAGAGATTGAAGCAAATATCCAGCTGACACTGAAGACATTAAAGGATTACCTACATGGAGACAATTCTGACATCATTCCTACCGACACAATAAAAAATACCGTTCACGCCTTGGCTAAGCTCAAAGGGGTAAGTTTAGTTGAGGTATTGTTATTATAACCCACTTGTCCTCACACACATACAGATTAGGGTTTTCAACTTTGGCTGAATACATCACTGGAGGTTTGTTTTTGTAGGTATCCGATATTAGAGGTTTGTCAGCAAATCCAAGATGATGCTAGTTTCTAAGTGTGCAAGATCTTTATTCGTAGAGTTTTATATAATGCTTTAAAATGTCTACACCATGCTTCAGTTCACAGTTTCTTGTAGCTTCTGTGTGTTCGTTTGCTTATCTTTAGCCAATCAAGCACAGTGAGCATAGATCAGTTAACAGACTCACATAAGCAAACTCAGGACAATTGAGCAATTAAACATGCAGTTTCATCACAAGACCTTCTGCTTGCAACCCCCACACTCCTGCCATTGGCCACCCAACATGTCCATCCTCACTGCTTGCTCTCATGCCCACATGTCTGCTCCTTGTCTGCTGCGATGCTCCACTGATGCTTGACACAAACTGGGAGAATAGCACCTCATGTTCCGATTAGGCATGTGGCAGCCCTCTGGTTTCAACATTGAATTCAACAACTTTAGATTGCAAACTTTCCCCTCCATCCTGACACCCCGCCCTCCTTTTGTTTTCTGTTATTCAATTTCCTCTGGCTTGTCCCAAGACAATCCCACCCCTCCCCCACATGGCCATTGTCCCTTGCTGTTCAGTCTCGCTCCCACTGAACGCTGTGCTCGGTTTAATCCAGCTTTTCTGTTCTCATGTCCATCCTCACAGTGCTCTCTCTGCCCCCTCCACCATTTGGAATGCGCAAAGCCTCTTTATCGGCCAATTGAATGTCTATCAATCAACCCAGACTTCTTTCCCATCTCCAGTATTTTTGTATAGAATCATAGAATCTGTACAGTACAGAAGGAGGCCATTCGGCCCATCGAGCCTGCACCAACCACAATCCTACCCAAGCTCTATTCCCGTAACCCCACATATTTACCCTGCCAATCCCCCTGACACTAAAGGTTAACCTAACCTGCACGTCTTTCAGACTGTGGGAGGAAATCCATGCAGACAAGGGGAGAACGTGTAGACTCCACACAGACAGTGACCCGAGGTCAGAACCGAACCCAGGTTCCTGGCGCTGTGAAGAAGCAGTGCTAACCACTGTGCCACCGTGCCAACCTCAGAGATAATGAAATAAGCCGATTCTGTTTGAAGCTTCTATGATTTTTCTCCAGGTTGTTTGTGCCCTGGCGAGGAATCTTCTATTCCCGGAATCTCCAAGTCATTGGGGAGGTGGTGATGCAGTGGTATTTCCACTGGACTAGTAATCCAGAGATCTAGAGTAATACATAGGAACATACATAGAACATAGAAGCAGGAGGAGGCCATTTGGCCCTTCGAGCCTGCTTCACCATTCATTTTGATCATGGCTGATCATCGAATTCAATATTCTGATCCCGCCTTCCCCCATAACCTTTGATCCTTTAGCCCCAAGACCTATATCTATGATGCACTATCAATTACGATACGAGGACTCCAGCGAGTGAGTGAAATAACAGGCTTTTATTCGCAAAGAACTGGAGCACACCCTTGTAGCTGACCTGGCCCAGACTGAGGCGAGGAGGAGGAACCATCACCTTTATACCTCGCTCAGGTGGAAAGGGTGGAGTCTCAGGTGGAAAGGGAGGAGTCTCGGGCCAGGTGCAGCATGGGTGTGTCCAGGCACACACATGTAATTACAGTGGTTCACCACAATCTAATTTCTTCTTCAAATCACAAAACATTTTGGCCTCAGCTATTTTCTGTGGGAGTGAATTCCACAGATTCACCACCCTCTGGGTGAGAAATTTCTCCTCACTTCAGTTCTAAAATGTTTACCCCTTATCCCCAAACTATGACCCCTAGTTCTGAACTCCCCCACCATTGGGAACATTTTTTCTGAATCTACTCTGTCTAATCCTGTGAGATCCTTTCTCACTCTTCTAAACTCCAATAAATATAATCCTAACCGACTTAGTCTGTCCTCATATGACAGACCTGCAGTTCCAGGAATCAGCCTGGTAAATCTTCGCTGTACCCCCTCTATAGCAAGGACATTCTTCCTCAGATAAGAACACCAAAACTGCACACAATACTCCAGGTGTGGCCTCACCAACACCCTGTACAATTGCAGTAAAACATCCTATCTCTATATTCATACCCTCTCGCTATGAAGGACAACTTAACATTTGCCTTCCTCACTGCCTGCTGTACCTGCGCGCTTACTTTCAGCGACAGGTGCACGAGGACACCAAGGTCTCACTGAGTATCGATCTCTCTGAGGATCTGGGTTTGAATCCTATCATGGCAGATGTTGAAATTTGAATTCAATTTAACAAAATCTGGAATTGAAAGCCTAATGTTGACCATAAATCGATCGTCATAAAAACCCATCTGGTTCACTAACGCCCTTTAGGGATGGAAGTCTGCTGCCCTTACCTGGTCTGGCCTACATGTGACTCCAGAGCCACAATAATATAAATGGCTGTTAGCCCAGCCTGTGGTGCCCACATCCCGTAAATGAACGAATAAAGGATTTACGGGCCCACTGCCACAAGAGAGACTGTGGTGTGATGGGAATGTCACTGGAATGGTAACCTTGAGGCTCTGTGGTTTCAAGTCCCAGCTTGTGAAATGGAATTTTACTTTTATTCTCAGTAATTATTTTTAATGAAAAGATATACCAAGTACCCACTATCGAAGCCAGATTTTAATTAATTGAAATTAAATTCTACCAGCTCCTGGATTTGAACCCATGACCCCAGAGCCATTCGTCAGGGTCTATAGATTACTTGTGCAATGACACTCCCATGACACCATCAGATCCCCTCCCATCGCCACTGCAGTCCTTAAACCTTCTTACCAGCTTGTCAGTTTCAGAGGTGATACATATATTGAAACTGTGAAGAAATGTACAATTTCACTCAAACTAACTCTTAATCTAAACTGACGTCCGGAATTCTCCAGTCTCATGCGTCCTGACACTGCTGCCGGCGGGAACGGAGAATTTGGTGCTCATCCAAAATTAAACATAAATAAAAGGGGCAGGAGGAGGCCAAATGGCCCTTCGAGCCTGCTCCACCATTCATTTTGATCATGGCTGATCATCAAATTCAATATCCTGATCCCGCCTTCCAGCGTGAATTCTCCGGGTTCTCCAGCGGCTGAGATTCTCCAGTCCTGCTGCAGTTAATGGAGTTTTGGCTGAGCGCCAAATTCTCCGTTCCTGCTGGCAGCAGTGATGGAGCGAATGAGACCGGAGAATCCCAGCCGACATTTGCTGCAGCGGGGCTGGAGAATGGCTGAATGAAATGGAAAGAAAATGAAAAATGACCTCAGTATAATAAGACCTCATGGTCTTATTATGGGAACCAAGGGTTACAGGGAGAAGGCAGGAGAATGGGGATGAGAATCAGATCAGTCATGATTGAATGGCGGAGCAGACTCGATGGGCCGAATGGGCTAATTCTGCTCCTATATTTTATGGTCTTATGGTCTTATACATTGAAATGTTTTATCTTGTCAGATTCGAACTATTGAAGAATTTGCTCTGGATATCTGTGACCACTTCTTAACTTCCTTTCAACATGTCAGACAGGTCATGGTCTACATGCAAGAGGCACCCTGGAAACGTTTGGAGAAAGTAAGGATTTTAGACAAACATTATTGAGAAGTATTGATGCCTTGCTGCATTTTAATTTCATGAGTACTCCCTGCCATTTCTACCCCGTCCGAATTCCTGCTTCTCGTGCACAAAACTGTTCTCATTCTTGCTTTCTTGAAGTGTCACGGTGGCACAGTGGTTACACTGCTGCCTCACAGCACCAGGCACCTGGGTTTGATTCCCGGCTTGGATCACTGTTTGTGCGGAGTCTGCACATTCCCCCCGTGTCTGCGTGAGTTTCCACTGGGTACTGCGGTTTCCTCCCACAGTCTGAAAGACGTGCTGGTTAGGTGCGTTGGCCGTGCTAAATTCTCCCTCAGTGTACCCAAACAGGCGCCGGAGTGCGGCGACTAGACGATTTTCATAGTAGCTTCATTGTAGTGTTAATGTAAGCCTGCTTGTGACACTAATAAATAAACTTTAAACTTCAAATCCCTTGCTGGCCTTTTACTCCTCCCATCTCTGTAACCTACTCCAGACCCAAATCCCTCTGCGATCCCAGCACTCTTCCAATCCTAGAGTCTCATGCATTCCTTATTTAAATCGCTGCACCATCGACTGTTGCTTCTTCAGCTGTCAACATTCTGAGCTCCAGAATTTCCTCCTTGACCTTTCGACCTCTCCTTCAAAACAAGTCTATCTCAGATCAGGTTTCTGGTCATCTGTCTTAATACCTCCTAGTGTGGCTCGGGATCAGATTTTGCTAGATATTGGCTCCTGTGAAGCGCCTTGGGATATTTTGTTATACTAAAGGTGCTACATAAATGCAAGTTGTTGTTGTTGTGGTAGGCTTCTGCAGAAAATGCAGATGTATGGGATTGGGGGTGATCTAGGAAATTGGATCAGGAATTGGCTAGCGGATAGGAAACAGAGGGTGGTGGTTGATAGTAAATATTCATCATGGAGTGCGGTTACAAGTGGTGTACCTCAGGGATCTGTTTTGGGGCCACTGCTGTTTGTAATATTTATTAATGATCTGGATGAGGGTATAGTTGGGTGGATTAGCAAATTTGCTGATGACACCAAAGTCGGTGGTGTGGTAGACAGTGAGGAAGGGTGTCGTAGTTTGCAGGAAGACTTAGACAGGTTGCAAAGTTGGGCCGAGAGGTGGCGGATGGAGTTTAATGCGGAGAAGTGTGAGGTAATTCACTTTGGTAGGAATAACAGATGTGTTGAGTATAGGGCTAACGGGAGGACTTTGAATAGTGTGGAGGAGCAGAGGGATCTAGGTGTATGTGTGCATAGATCCCTGAAAGTTGGGAATCAAGTAGATAAGGTTGTTAAGAAGGCATATGGTGTCTTGGCGTTTATTGGTAGGGGGATTGAATTTAGGAGTCGTAGCGTTATGTTGCAACTGTACACAACTCTGGTGCGGCCGCACTTGGAGTACTGTGTGCAGTTCTGGTCCCCACATTACAGGAAGGATGTGGAGGCTTTGGAGAGGGTGCAGAGGAGGTTTACCAGGATGTTGCCTGGTATGGAGGGGAGATCCTATGAGGAGAGGCTGAGGGATTTGGGATTGTTTTCGCTGGAAAGGCGGCGGCTAAGAGGGGATCTTATTGAAACATATAAGATGATTAGAGGTTTAGATAGGGTGGATAGTGATAGCCTTTTTCCTCTGATGGAGAAATCCAGCACGAGGGGGCATGGCTTTAAATTGAGGGGGGGTAGTTATAGAACCGATGTCAGGGGTAGGTTCTTTACCCAGAGGGTGGTGAGGGATTGGAATGCCCTGCCAGCATCAGTAGTAAATGCGCCTAGTTTGGGGGCGTTTAAGAGATCCGTAGATAGGTTCATGGACGAAAAGAAATTGGTTTAGGTTGGAGGGTCACAGTTTTTTTTTTAACTGGTCGGTGCAACATCGTGGGCCGAAGGGCCTGTTCTGCGCTGTAATGTTCTATGTTCTATGTTCTATAGTTCCACTGGGCATCACAGCTGAGCCAGAATCACTCCATCTGACACATGCACACAAGTGTGGTTTCCAATAGGCGGGGCTGAACAGTGATCGTGGGAGACAACCTTGGAGCAAGTTTTAGGTGCAGGAGTTAATTTTTGTGTGTCCCCCCGTAGTCACCTTGGTAGTCAATTTCAACTTGTCTTGCCCATGGCACTAACCAGCCAGGTGATGAGGGAACCAGTCACCTGAGACTCCCAATTATCAACTAGTTCTTTGATAGCACAGGACGTGAATTTTGCTGAAAGAGAGACATGTTGTTGAAACTTTAGCAGCACTTGCTCAATCCTGAGAGCGCTAATAGCTATACCAACAAACTGGTGAAGATAATCAGCCAAGTTCCTAACCCGGCTCATTTACCCTTGCTAGAAGTTCGTAAATTCATAAATTCATAAGATATAGGAGCAGAATCAAGCCATTCAGCCCATCGAATCCACTCCGCCATCCGATCATGGCTGATATGTTCCTCATCCCCATTTTCCTGCCTTCTCCCCATCACCCTTCAACCCATTACCAATTAAAAACCTGTCTAACTCCTCCTTAAATTTACTCACTGTCCCAGCACCCACCACACATTGGGGTAGCGAATTCCACAGATTCACAACCCTTTGGGAGAAGTAGTTTCCCCTCAACTCTGTTTTAAATTTGCTACCCGTTATCCGAAAACTATGACCTCTCATTCTAGAATGCCCCACCAGCGGAAGCATCCGCTCCACGTCTACTTTATCCATACCTTTTATCATCTTGTATACCTCAATTTGATCTCCTCTCATTCTTCTAAATTCCAGAGAGTATCGGCCTAAACTGTTCAATCTCTCTTCATACAACAAACCTCTCATCTCTGGAATCAATCTAGTGAACCTCCTCTGAACTGCCTCCAATGCCACTGCATCTTTCCTCAAATAAGGGGACCAGAACTGTGCACAATACTCCAGGTGTGGCCTCACCAATGCCTTGTATAGTTGCAACAATGCTTGCTTACCTTTATATGACATTTACCTTTATATGACCTTTATATGACACACATTCATACACAGGGAGCCGTTCTCTGCAGACAAATGGAATATCCTCAAACCTTCCACATTTTCTGAATTACTCAGAAACATGGAGCTCTTTAGTTCCCATGGTTTCTCAGCCAATCAGAATCAATGAAAAAAACCAATCAACATTCTTTTCTCCAGTAGTATAAATTGTTGCATTTGTCCTGATGAGTGCAAGATGAAAAGCTTTGGCAACATTTTAAAAATTCTTTCCTGGTGTTGTGCCTGCCGCACAGCCTATTTTAACACTTACACGGTGGACAGAAAATTGCGAGTAGACTTCTTGTTAGTACAACAATATTTATTTAAACAGACAATCAATAATCACCCACCCAATCAACAATAAGTTATCTTACAGAAATACTAGAGTTCAAGTCCAATACAAGACCTTGACTTAACTTTTGCGTGACTGGCAAGTACCCAAGCAGATATTGGCCTTTATCTGCGCGCTGGTCTCCGTAGTCCTCTGCGTAGTCTGGTCCTTTGGTCTGGTCTGGCACTCTGGCTCTGGTCTTCCTTCCTTCTCGGGTGTGGTGGCTCTCCTCGTGCTGGTTGTTGCTGGCGACGGTCACCGTTGTTGTAGCTCGTTCATGGGGTCAGAGAGAGAGAGAGATTCTTGGTTGCGCAGCACCCTTTATACCCCATTGGTTTTTGCGCCCCTTTTGGCCATTGCCAATCAATCAATCAGGACTTGATCACCCTGATCGATAAAGTCCAATCGGGTGCTGCCACACCAATCTCTGGGTGTGTCCCCAACGGCCATGCCTGTAGGTGCTGGGGGCACGTAGGACACACACCTCCCTCCCAAATAAGGAGTTAAGGCGCCCCTGTGTCTGGTAAACAACCCATTTTGACCAGAAAGTCCCCATTGCCCTGGAGATGGCCCATATCCTGTGTATTCATTTGTCTGAGCTGCAGCCTGTTTATTTCTGTCTTTTAGGCGGCAGCCTGCTGTTTTAGTTCTTGCCCAATTGTCCCAGAGTGCTTTACAAATCGCCATTTTGGGTGGCCCGTTTGACCACACTGGGATATGGGAGGCACTGGCTAGACCATCATTTATTACCCAGCCCTAATTGGCCTTGAAAAGGTGATGGTGAGGCACCAATTTGAACCACTGCAGTCCATATGGCGTGGGTACACCCAGTGTGCTGTTAGGGAGAGTGTTCCAGGATTTTGGCCCAGGAACAATGAGGGGGCGGTAATATATTCCCAAGCCAGGATGGTGAGTGGCTTGGAGGGGAACTGCAGGTGGTGGTGTTCCCATGTGTTCTTCTAGGTAGTAGTGGTCGCGTGTTTGGAAGGTTTTGTTAAAAGGGCTTTGCTGAGTTGTAGTGGTACCTCTTGTAGATGGTACATACTGTGCGGCAGCAGTGGAGGGAGTGACTGTTGAAGGTGGTGGATGAGGTGCTGATCAAGATGGTTGCTTTGTCCTGAACAGTTTCTGTCTGTCTGAGTTGTACCATTCTTACCATTGTTAGCTCAGTGAAAACAGCATTTAGCTGCCTCACTATTGAGGGAGGTACTGTGGAGCAGAAGGTAGATTCCCTGCCTCTAAACCAGACCCACTGGCTTTGAGTCCCACCCTCGGACATGATGGTCAAAGAAGGGGCAGTCATAATGCAGCCAAACAGTTTGAGTATCAACCTGCTAATCCTTCCAAATACACATCAGTAGCAGGCAGTAAGAGTGAGGGAGATTCCTGGTCAGCCATGTGATGGAAAGAGCATTGGTGCCTCTACCATCACTGCCCATATCTCCAGACTAGAATATATATGTAAAAGTGCATGTGGCCACAGCAACTTGGAGCCCCTGAGCAAACTCTAACACACTAACACTCACCATTAAAAATCTTTGAGAGCTATGAAATTGCTGCATTTGCAAGGGAGATACAAACTAGACGTGCAGCATATGTTTAGTGCTGGGAATTAGTGGAATCAGTATCCTTTAAACTAAGCACTAATCGTTAATTGTTCTAAATCAACTCCTCTGGTTATGAGAATTAGCCATTAGTGTGGGTAAGATTTAGGATAGGGACAATTTTATATTTTAATTGTTTTTCTTACTTTTCATTTTTGATTCTTCTTTTCCCTCCTTCCTGTCTTTCTTTGCTCTGTTTATTCCTTGCTCTGTTCCTGCTTTGACATTTAATTCACACAATTTATTTCACTCTCTATTGCAGTGTTTCTGCAAATAAAATGGTGGCTAAACTCAGCAAGTCTGGCAGCATCAGTGAAGAGAGAAACACGGATAATGTTTCGAGTCTGTACGACCCTTCTACAGTTCAATTTCAGATTTCCAGCAAAGTATTTTGCTTTTATTTCAGTGTTCATTTCTGAATCGTTAAATCCCATCGGTTATGGAGATGTGCAGTGTGTGGCCAGGGGTGACTCGGGTCTCTGTTTATCAGCTCACACTTTCAGTAGCTTTGGGAAAAGAGGTTCTGAGTTGAGGGTTGCAATGTCAAGTCTAACGAGCGGCAGATGCTGTGAGATGCTGCATTGGGGCAGAATTTGATTTGATATTTTCATTATCTAGATCTTTAGGTGAGTGGGCAAATCAATGGCAGACACAGTATAATTTGCATAAATGTGAGGTTATTCACTTTGGAAGCAAAAACAAGAAGGCAGATTACTACCTGAATGGCTATAAATTGGGAGAGGGGAGTGTGCAGGGGGACCTGGGTGTCCTTGTGCACCAGTCGCTGAAGGTAAGCATGCAGGTGCAGCAGGCGATAAAGAAGGCAAATGGTATGTTGGCCTTCATTGCGAGAGGTTTCGAGTACAGGAGCAGGGATGTGTTGTTGCAATTATACAGGGCCTTGGTGAGGCCACACCTAGAATATTGTGTGCAGTTTTGGGCTCCTTTTCTGAGGAAGGATGTTCTTGCTCTCGAGGGAGCGCAGCGAAGGCTTACCAGGCTGATTCCGGAGATGGCGGGACTGATATATGAGGAGAGATTGGCTAGGTTGGGATTGTTTTCACTGGAGTTCAGACAGATGGGGGGGGATCTTATAGAGATTTATAAAATTCTACCAGGACTAGACAGGGTAGATGCAGGAAGGATGTTCCCGATGGTGGGGTGTCCAGAAACAGGGGTCACAGTCTGAAGATACAGGGTAGACCATTTAGGATAGAGATGAGGAGACATTTCTTCACCCAAAGAGTGGTGAGCCTGTGGAATTTATTACCACAGGAAGTAGTTGATGCCAAAACATTGAATGCATTCGAGAGCCATGATTGTGATGAATGATGGAGCAGGCTCGAAGGGCTGAATGGCCTCCTCCTGCGCCTATCTTCTATGTTTCTTTTAACCATAGCCTTCGCCCATTTCACGTGAATCTGAAAGTAGGCAGTTGGTGCAGGTGAAGCCAAGCTACTCTACAGCTAACAATTCTGCCACCAATGGGGTGGCATGGTGGCACAGTGGTTAGCACTGCTGCTTCACAGCACCAGGGACCAGGTTCGATTCCCAGCTTGGGTCACTGTCTGTACGGAGTCTGCACGTTCTCTCCGTGTCTGCGTGGGCTTCCCCCGGGTGCTCCAGTTTCCTCCCACAGCCCAAAGATGTGCTGGTTAGGGGCCATGCTAAAATTGTCCCTTCGTGTCCCAAGATGTGTAGGTTAAGTGGATTAGTGGGATAAATGTGTGGGGTTATGGGGATAGGGCAGGGGGTGGGGTGGACCTGGGTAAGATGCTCTGTCAGAGAATTGATTTAGACTCAATGGATCGTTTGGCCTCTGTAGGGATTCTATGAATTTGTAACTCTGCAGGAACGTACTTGATCCCTTTTGTTATTCTCTGCTCATGTGAAGTGCATCCTGGCACCCTGGCACCCCATCAAACCACAGACCAGTGGCACTCATCGGAGGAAGAGAGACACTTACGGACATTATCAGCATTCAGAGCATTGGTGGAAGTGTCCATTGCCAAATGGATTGTGACAGTTGGAGGTGGTTCAGAGGTGGATTACCAGACTGATACCTGGAACGAGCAGAGGTTGTGAGGAGAGGAGACAGACTGGGCTTGTTTCCACTGGAGTTTAGAAGAGTGAGGGTGACTTGATTGAAATGTATAAGGTTTAAAGTGGTCTTTACAAGGTGGATGTGGAAAGGATGTTTCCTCTTGTGGGTGAGTCCAGAACTAGGGGGCACTGTTTTAAAATTCACTGTTATAGGACAGAGATGAGGAGAATTTTTTCTCTCAGAGTGTTGTGCGACTTTGGAACTCTCTGCCCCAGAAGGTGGGGGTCATTGAATATTTTTAAAGTGGAGGTGGATAGATTCTTGTTAGGCACAGGAATCTCCCTTTTGAAACCTACTATTGAATGTGTTTTATCACCATTTCAGGCAGTGTATTCCGGATCATTCACCAAAATCTTGCTGCGGTTTACACTGGTGGAACTCACCGTTTCACCGATGGTGAAACCCTGCGGGTTTGCCAGTGGTGAGGGGTGTATTCAGTGGGAAACTCAATTGACAACAGTGGGACCATGAGGAGTGCTGCCTCCGGCCAATCCCGCTGCCATGAAACATGCCATGGGGCAGGAGGGAAATCCCGCTCGTATTTAATTACCTTTCACTTATTGTGTTCTACTTAGCTGCTCTTCACAGGAAACCTGTGTTTGGCAAAAATAAATGAATTTTATTTTCGTTACAGGGCGGGGTTGGACATGTACATGCCTTCATTCATACTCAGGAAGCAACACACTTCTGTGAAGTTGAACAAATCCAAAATGGTAAGCCTTCGGTCCCAACTCTAAGCAAATCCGATGAATGCTCGGGGCCATTTAACAAACTGGTTCGCCAATGCTCTTCAGGCAAGGTAGCCTGTCAGGTTCACCTGGCCTGACAAACCTGCAGTTCCAGTTCCTCACGACATGGTTGATTGTCATTGCTCTCAGAGTTCCTGTCAACGCATGAGAAATATTGCTTGCCCCAGTGCTCTCAGGGATATCAGGGGCGCCACGGTGGCACAGTGGTTAGCACTGCTGCCTCACAGTGCCAGGGACCTGGGTTCGATTCCCGGCTTGGGTCACTGTCTGTGTGGAGTCTGCACATTCTCCCCCATATCTGCGTGGGTTTGCTCCAGTTTCCTCCTACAGTCCAAAGATGGGTGGGTTAGATGGATTGGCCATGCTAAATTGATCCTCGTTTCGGGGGGATTGGAGGGTAAATATGTGGGGCTACGGGCTAGGGTAGTGGTGTTGTCTGTACAGGCTTGATGGGCCGAATGGCCTCCTTCTGTACTGTAGGGATTCTATGATTTTTTAAAAGTTATTCCACCCATGGCATCAACTCATCACAGGGGGCCGAAACTTTAATAAAATGTGAAAACTAACAGTTTGCACATCGCAGTTTCTGGCACACATGAATGTCAACCATATTACGATTGATCAGATCTAGATAAAGATTGTGTCTATTAACTGCCAAAAAAACATAGATCTTCTAGATCAGTATCATGGGTTTTCCAGTTGACCAAGGCCTTTAACAATGCTGCCAACCTTAAGGGCAAAGACTTCCTCTCAGGATATTCATTGTGTCTAACAGAGCATTTCCAGCAGAGTCCAAGGCTCCCCCGTAACATCGAAGCCAGTGTTCCAGCCCCTGCCAGCACCCAGAGAGGAAGAATGCCCCTCAGAGTTCTTCCTGACAACTCTTCAGGGATTTTTGCATTGATTAATCAACAGCTGATTAGATGCTAACTGGGAGAATAAGTGAGTCTACAAGCTGGGATTTGTAAACCAGCAGTGAGGTGTTTAAATAAAAATGTAAATGTTTTTCCCTCGTTCGGTGCTAGCTAATTAGATAGTGCTCTTGCCTTTGACTCAGATGGTTCTGAATTCTTCTTTCACCCCAGAGAGTGAAGCTCCGAATCTGTGTTGACACATCACCAAGTACTGAGGCGCGGAGCACAGGTGGAGGTAGTGTTTTGTTGATGAGTTGTTAAATCAAAACCCTGTCCTCCCGATGTAAAATCTTCTGCTGCTAAAATTCTCATTTTTGTCACGGGACTGCACAGTGGTTAGCACTGCTGCCTCACAGCGCCATGGACCTGGGTTCAATTCCAGCTTGGGTGACTCTCTGTGTGGAGGATGCACCTTCTCCCCGTGTCTGCGTGGGTTTCCTCCGGGTGCTCCGGTTTCCTCCCACAGTCCAAGGATGTGCAGGTTGGGTGGATTAGCCATGCTAGATTGCCCTTTAGTGTCCCTAGATGTGTAGGTTAGGGGGATTAGTGGGGTAAATGTGTGGGGTTACGGGGTGGGATATTCCATCAGAGAGTTGGTGCAGACTTGATGGGCCAAATGGCCTGCTTTTGCTAATTCTATGATTGGCACACCTTCTGTCTTCAATCTCTACGTTCCATAAACTCCAACCTATCCTTCACCTTCCTTTAGTCTTTCATGGGTTGTGGCTGAGCTAGCATTTGTTGCCTTTCCCTAATTGCTCTTGAACTGAGTGGCTTGCTGGGCCATCTCACAGGGGCATTTACAAGTTGTTGGAGCTTTTTCAGAGGCTAGGTATTAAGCTGGCTTTCATTTAATCTACGGCTCAGCTAACATAAACACTCACAGAGACAACATTCTGGTTTAAGACAAATCTTTATTTACTAGCCCTAGTAAACGTATGCAGGAGAGCGATTTGGTGCAGTTTCAAATCACTCTGAAATTACATTTCTCTCAGTATTACACTTATACAATTTTCAAAAGTCATTTGCCCGCCCCTCTGCTCACCTCGGCCGGGTATGAGCCAATCATTATTAGCATGGATTATTTGCCTTGGCCAATAACATTTACCCTCTGACAGCATGGGAGTACATGAGTTTGTGGACTTTGAGAGACTTTCTCACAGTCTCCTAAAATTCTCTGGACTTTCTTATCTGGTGTAATGTATGACCTATTCATTCAAACTGTCTGAGATCTTTTGGACTGTCTGCAGTCCACACTGATAAGAGTTGCTCTCTTCCTTCACTCAGTAGTTGTATTGTTCTGAAGAATGTGAGTCATTTTACTTGATTACATCCCATCATGCCTTAGAGCGTTGTGCCATTGACCAAGGTATATGCTTTTAATACAGAATACTCAATAATACATGTCTAAATTCTCTGCCAGTGGTTAGAAAAGAAACATAGAAAAACTACAGCACAATACAGGCCCTTCAGCCCACAAAGTTGTGCCGAACATGTCTCTATCTTAGCGATTACTAGGCTTACCTATAACCCTCTATCTGACTAAGTTCCATGTACTTATCTAAAAGTCTCTTAAAAGACCCTATCGAATCCGCCTCCACCACCGTTGCTGGCAGCCCATTCCACGCACCCGCCACCCTCTGAGTGAAAAACTTACCCCTGACATCTCCTCTGTACCTACTCCCCAGCACCTTAAACCTGTGTCCTCTTGTGGCAACCATTTCAGCCCTAGAAAAAAGCCTCTGACTGTCCACTCGATCAGTACCTCTCAACATCTTATACACCTCTATCAGGTCACCCCTCATCCTTCGTCTCTCCAAGGAGAAAAGACTGAGCTCACTCAAACCTTTCCTCATAAGGCATGCTCCTCAACCCAGGCAACATCCTTGTAAATCTCCTCTGCACCCTTTCTATGGCTTCCACATCCTTCCTGTAATGAGGCGACCAGAACTGAGCACAGTACTCCAAGTGGGGTCTGACCAGGGTCCTATATAGCTGCAACATTATCTCACGGCTCCTAAACTCAATTCCTCGATTGATGAAGGCCAGTACACCATACGCCTTCTTAACCACAGCCTCAACCTGCACAGCTGCTTTGAGCGTCCTATGAACTCAGACCCCAAGATCCTTCTGATCTTCCACACTGCCAAGAGTCCTACCATTAATATTATATTCCGCCATCCTATTTGACCTGCCAAAATGAACCACCTCACACTTATCTGGGTTGAACTGCATCTGCCACTTCTCCGCCCAGTCTTGCATCCTATCAATGTCTCGCTGCAACTTCTGACATCCCTCCACACTATCCACAACACCTCCAACCTTTGTGTCATCAGCAAACTTACCAACCCATCCCTCCATTTCCTCATCCAGGTCATTTACAAAAATCACAAAGAGTAAGGGTCCCAGAACAGATCCCTGGGGCACTCCACTGGTGACCGACCTCCATGCAGAATATGACCCATCTATAACCACTCTTTGCCTTCTGTGGGCAAGCCAGTTCTGCATCCACAAAGCAATGTCCCCTTGGATCCCATGCCCCCTCATTTTCTCAATACGTCTTGCATGGGGCACCCTATCAAACGCCTTGCTGGTTCTATGTGTCTCTATGCAAACATACCCTTGTAAACTACATTCCGGGTACTTTGTGACTTTTCAATACTGTATTCACTCTGATCTTGTTAGTCTTCTACTCCCAAGTTATTCTAAACTCCCTCTTACACAAGTCAACCTCATTGCTGTGGATCTGGAGTGCCATGTAGGCCAGACCAGGTAAAGACGGCAGATTTCCTTCCCTAAAGGAATTAGTGAACCAGATGTTTTTTTAAACAATAATCAATGATAGTTTCATGGTCACCATTACTGAGGCTAGCTTCCAATTGCAGATATTATTGGATATAAATTCCACCAGTTGCCGTGGTGGGATTTGAACATGAGTCCCCATTACATTGACCTGGGCCTCTGAATAACTAATCCAGTGGCTTTACTACCAAGCCACTCTTTCTAACAATCCTACATTAAGCTCAGCTTGTCCAAACCTATATCGATCCCTCATATGGTCCATGTCTCAGTGTAATACCTGTCCATGGCCATCCCATTCTGTCTCCAGTTTGATGTATCTGCTCCCACAAATACTCTTGTTCTTCTGATCCCAGCCTCTCTACACCATTGGTGAAAGAGGCTTTATCTGGCTCAGTTCTGTTTTTTGGTGATTCCTCTCTGAATCTCTTTGCCTCTTTCCAGTGTGGTCCAGTCCTTATGCACCTCATCAAAATCTATCTCTTCAACCAAGTTTGGTCACCATTCCATCCACACCTCAATGTTCATGTTCCGTATGTTTGTCCTGTCATGGACATGCTTCACATTAAAGGTGCTATTTTAATGTAAGTTGTTGTTGAATGACCAGTTGGTCTGCTTTTGGCTGTGGGAACTCAGAAAAAACAATTTTTTTTTTCAAATTGCAGCATGGAATTCTTTTACCTCCTCCTGACAGGTCCCTGGTTCTAACAGCACCCGCAGTAACGCAGCATTCCCTCCATAGGTCCATAAGAAACTACAAAAGATCGTGAATGTAGCCCAATCCATCACTCAAACCAGCCTCCCATCCATTGACACTATCTACACTTCCCGCTGCCTCGGCAAAGCAGCCATCATAATTAAGGACCCCATGCACCCTGGACATTCTCTCTTTCATTTTCTTCCGCTGGAAAAAAGATACTGAATTCTGAGGTCACATACCAACCGAGTCAAGAACAGCTTCTTCCCTGCGCCATCAGACTTTTGAATGGACTTACCTTGCATTAAGTTGATCTTTCTCTACACCCTAGTTATGACTGTAACACTACATTCTGCACTCTCTCCTTGCCTTCTCTATCAATGGTGTGCTTTGTCTGTATAGCGCGCAAGAAACATATACTAATATATGTGACAATAATAAATTAAATCAAATCAAATCAAATCGGAGACTCCACCTAGATATCTGCCCAAGTCTCTGGAATGGGGCTTGTATCTTTAAGCTGAGACTGCCACTTCCAAATTAATATAGATCATATTCTCACTTGCGTGCTCCTGGTTGCTTTGCAGAACCTCCTGTAGTTCACGCTGGATTAAAAGACATGAAGGTCTTGAAAACAACACAGTCTGGCTTTGAGGGATTCCGAAAGGATCGATTCACTACATTGCCTGAAGTGAGGGACAGAGTGTTCTCTTCCATTGTATATGCCAGGTGGCGTTATAGTTCACCCAGATACATCAACTTTGATGCGGCCTGGTAGGTTTGTACAACTATACTGTGTTATTGCCATAGATGCAATTGTCAAATTCCTAATGTGAGGATAACCCTCTCTACTTACCTTTCACAACTCCTCTGGGTGGCACAGTGGTTAGCACTGCTCCCTCACAGCTCCAGGGACCCGGGTTCAATTCCCGGCTTGGGTCACTGTCTGTGTGGAGTTTGCACGTTCTCCCCGTGTCTGCGTGGGTTTCCTCCGGGTGCTCCAGTTTCCTCCTGTGCGGGTCAGGTTGATTGGCCGTGCTAAATTGCCCGGGATGTGTAAATTAGAGGGTTTAGCAGGGTAAATGTGTGGGGTTGTGGGGATAAGGCCTGGATGGGATTGTGGTCGGTGCAGACTCAATAGGCCGAATGGCCTCCTTCTGCACTATAAGGATTCTACGATTCTCTGATCTCTCAGGTAGCCTGTCACTAACCAATGAGAGTGGAAATTGGTGTAGCAGCTGGGATGGTCTCTCTTAGAACAGAAAAGTTGAAGGGGAGATTTCTCCGAATGGAACCAGGGATATTGTG
Organism: Mustelus asterias; assembly: GCF_964213995.1. Classification (NCBI taxonomy): domain Eukaryota; kingdom Metazoa; phylum Chordata; class Chondrichthyes; order Carcharhiniformes; family Triakidae; genus Mustelus; species Mustelus asterias. Next base: position 133,170,760 of record NC_135808.1, on the reverse strand, counting down.
TTCCAGTTTTGTGGGGAGGATAAAGAAGCCAGGGTTGTTCTCCATCAGAGGAGAGAAGATTAAGGGAAGCTTTAACAGAGATGCACAGAACTATCAGAGGCTCTGATAGAATACAGAGAAACTCCTTCCATGACAATGAGAGAAAACAGGGTTAAGCTGGAGATGCGGAGAAATATTTCTTTAATGTATTGAGCTGTGATCTGGAATGCACTGTCTGAGATCCAGTAATAATTTACTAAATGGAATTGGATAAATATTTCAAGGGGGGAAAAAAATCATGAGACTGGAAAAGGGCACGGTTTTGGGACATTTCAGGTATGATGGGCCAAATGGCCTCATTCTATTTTGTATCATTCTATAATCTACGAAGGGGCACCAACCAGGTCCACATCCTGAAGTATGTGTGTGTCTCACACTGAGAGCAGTATTGAGCTTTGCTCTACTGTTCCTGATATCAGGTATCCCACTGACCCTTAGGTCTGGGAGTTCCTGGTCTTGAGTTGTTCCATGTTTTTGGTGACAGAATTTGTGTGTGTTGCCGGATTTGTGTGAGGGTGCATTCCAATCACCTCCGCTGGTTGTGACATGTGTCTGCTGAGTCTCTGTCACAGAATGGCATCGATCCTCTCCACTTCCTTCTGCAAAGCAAAACCTCCTTGCTTTGATGTGAGGGCAGTGCAACCCCAAAGCCACTTGATATTTGTCCAACTGAGACCTCTGGAGTTTAATACCATAAGACATAGGAGCAGGAAAAGGCCATTTGGCCTATCGCTCTGCTCCGCCGTTCAATGAGATCATGAATGATCTGACACAGGCAACATGGTGGCACAGTGGTTAGCACTGCCACCTCATAACGCCAGGGACCTAGATTCAATTCCAGCCTTGGGTGACTGTCTGTATGTAGTTTACACGTTCTCTCCGTGTTTGTGTGGTGTCCTCCCACAGTTCAAAGATGGGCGAGCTAGTTGGATTGGCATGCTAAATTATCCCTTAAATTACCCCAAGATGTGTGGGTTGGGGGATTAGTGAGGCAAAAACTTAGGGTTACAGGGATAGGGCCTGGGAAGTCACTCTTTCAGAGAATCAGTGCATGGGCAGAATGGCCTCCTTCTGCACTGTAAGGATTCAATATAATAATCCTCAACTTCACTTTCCCACCTTATCTCCATAGCCCTTGATTCCCTTACTGATTAAAAATCCGTCTCTGTTAGTCTGTGACATAATTAATGATCTAACCTCCATAGCTCTCCATGGCAAATAATTCCACAAAGGGAAACAACCTCTCAGCACCTACCCTGTCAAACCCCCTGAGAATCCGATATGTCTCAATAAGCTCAACTGTCTCTGGGCTGTCTCCAATGGCAATATATCTTTCCTTAGATAAAGGAACCAAAACTGTTCACATTATTCCAGGAATGGTCTAATGAGTGCCTTGTATGGTTTTAGCAAAACTTCTCTATTTTTATGTTCCATTCCCCATGAAATAAAGATGATGTGGAGATGCCGGTGTTGGACTGGGGTGGGTACAGTAAGAAGTCTCACAACACCAGGTTAAAGTCCAACAGGTTTATTTGGTATCACAAGCTTTCGGAGCACTGCTCCCTTCTTCACTCACCCGAGACTTCTTACTGTGCCCATGAAATAAAGGCTAACATTCCATTTGCCTTCCCTACTACCTGCTTGTTAGGAAAACAAAGGTAGTTTTAAGGAATTTATATTGTATGGGTAAATAATAGAAATAAGATATAGTTTTAAGTATGCCTATTTGAATGTTTCTGTGCCTGCAAGGATAAAATCTATAGTTCGATTCATGCTAGACAAAGGTGCTTCTGTGTGTGGGGTAGGCTAATATTCAACTGTGTGTCTAATGTGCTTAGAGGGCATGAAGAATCAATAATAGTAGCAGGCACATTGCTTAGCAACAAGAGATCACCTTCCTTTGTTCTTCGTTTTCACTGGAAGCTAAAACAGTTGGAGACAGGTCACTGAGGAGTGAACAGCTCTCAACTCTGCCAGGAAAAGCTGGACAGGACAGAGGAATTGCAAATATACACGTTTCTTTAGAAACATGATACAGTCCAGATAACCAGGGAATTGGGACATAAAGAATGTCTAAGATTACTTAAGTTAATTGATCAGAGACCATGGTGCTGTTCAGAAGAATTCAAGGAAGCGTTCTGAGACAAAGTGACAGTTCTAGTATTAAACTTAAACGTGGGACCACAGATTTCAGAGGTAAATCAAACATCTGATGCCATATTAACAAAGATCTGGGAATTGTGACACAGCAGTCAAGCCAAAGAAATCCTAAAGGTGTAAAACCCTGGACTGGATTCACTGGTAAAAGTGGAGCGGAAGTGCTGTTTAAAAGTGTCACTTTTAAAACCTGGCCTGAATTTCAGAGCACAAACCCCACCAAGAGAAAGCATTATTATGTGAGAAATAGTTAAGTGGGTTTTGGGAATGAAGTTTGGAAACTCTCATGTCACAATTATCGGGGGGATTCTGAGGAGAAAGCCACAGGCATTCATTTGGGTTCAGAGAGGTGTGTGTATTTGCCCATAGTCATCTTGTGTGCTTAAAAGGGACTTTTTGTGTTAATGAGACCATTGTAGTTTACAATGTACTTTGTAATCCATGTTATTTTATAATGTGTGTATTTGTTAAGATAAGGGACATTGCATTATAATCTATTGTTTTAATTTTAAAAAATGCTTTTTCCCCCTTGTTGCTTTTCCCCCTTGTTGTTAACGAGTCTGTTCCTTCATGTTTTTTTTAAAAAGTAGAAGTTATAGTCTTTTGAGCCAGGGTTTCAATCTGGGATCTTTCTGGCCAGGCACCAACTGAGATAGTAATATACTGAACCTGCATTCTAGCTTTTTGATTTATGCACGAGGACCCCCCAATTCCCTCTGTGCTGCAGCTTTCTCAATTTCAATAATATTCAGCTCCTTTATTCTTCTACCAGTAACTTCACATTTTCCGACATTATATCCCATCTGTCAAGTTTTTGCCCAACGCACTTAACCTAATTTAATCTGATGTGTATTTCTTTTGGAGCTGTGCACAGTAGTGCTGCCAGTCTCAAAGCAGCCAAGAATTGTCAGACGTTGACCACCAGCATCACCACCCCCCCCCCCTCCCCTCCCCTCACACCCACTGTAAGGCTCTGAGTGTGCAGTACCAAAACAGGAGATAGCAACATTGGCATTGTGGGTCAACCCGCAGCACGTGGACTGCAGCGATTCAAGGCAGCTCACCACCACCTTCTCAAGGGCAATTAGGGATGGGCAATAAATGCTGGCCAGCCAGCGACGCCCATGTCCCACGAATGAATTATAAAAATTCACCCGCTGGTACTGGTTTGCTGATGTAGCATCGTTGCTTCACTGCAACTGCATCAACAGGTGGGCGGATCGAGAGATTTGTGGGCAGCTACTGCCGCCGTAATTGGTGCAAATGGGGTTGAGGACATTCTAGGTCTATGAGTGGGTGCCAGCAAAAGGGAATAGCAGCTGGTACTGAGAGCAACTGTACACATCCTCAGAGGGGTAAGGGGCTGTGGGAGGAAACTGGTGGAAAACTAAGTCTAACCAAGTTTGTCTTTTTCCCCAGGAATTCTGTGAAGGAGTCTATCATTGAAACATTTGCTGGTCCCTATGACACAGGAATATACTCCCCCTCCGTCCAGAACACCCTCTATGAGGCTCAGTGCCTCAGTTTGAGCAGAGTTCCAGAGGTCAGTGCTTTTATTTTTAAAGTGGCTCCATCTCATGTTCCTATTTGCACCTCCCATTTCTCTTGCTGTGGGTTCCTAACTCCTCTGCAAAATCCTGGCTATGGGGGTCTTGTACCCTCAGCTGAGGGGGCGGACAGGACTTTGGTTAACATCTAGTGGGCACCCCCACGAATGCAAGGCTCCTTCATTCCTGCACTGAGTTGTCAGCCTGGTTGCTGAGTCCATGTCTGAGAGTGAGACTTGGTCAATAGGGATAAAGTAGAAATCATCGAGAACTTCAGGTTTTTAGGTGTCCAGATCATCAGCAACCTGTCCTGGATCCTCCACGCCCGATGCTATAGTTAAGAAAGCCCACCAACTTTCTCAAGAGACGAAGAAAATTTGGCATGTCCGCTATGACTCTCACTGACTTTTACAGATGCACCACAGAAAGCATTCTTTCTGGTTGTATCACAGCTTGGTAAGGCTCCTGCTCTGCCCAAGACTGCAAGAAAGTACAAAGGGACGTGAATGAAGCCCAGTCCATCATGCAAGCCAGTCTCCCATCTATTGACACTGTCTACACTTCCTGCTGCCTCGGAAAAGCAGCCAGCATAATCAAGAACCCCACGCACCCCGGACATTCTGTCTTCTTCCGTCGGGAAAAAGATACAAAAGTCTGAGGTTACGTAGCAACTGACTCAAAAACAATTTCTACTCTGCTGCCATCCAACTTTTGAATGGGCCTAACTTTAACTATCAGTATGACAAGTAGGCTTACATTAACATTGCAATGAATTTACTGTGAAAATCCCCTATACGCCACACTCTGGCGCCTGTTTAGGTACACTGAGGGAGAATTTAGCACTGTCAATGCGCCTAACCAGCACGTCTTTTGGACTGTGGGAGGAAACCGGAGCACCTGGAGGAAACCCACAGGCACAGGGAGAACATGCAAACTCCACACACAGAGCCAGGCTGGGAATTAAACCTGGGTCCCTGCCAGTGAGACAGCACTGTGCCACCGTGCCATCCTAGTTCAAGGGGTGAGTGTGCCACACCACGCACAAATAGCTTCTGTTGATATTTTGCACCAACTCAAAATTCAGTTAGATGGGTCTGTCAATAAGTTATAAAAAATAATTACTTGTTGCATTTATATTGAAAGCCAAATGGTTTTTCAAACAAGGCAGAGTTCTAGAGAATAAATGTAGCATGTAGACCCCATCCTTTCCCAAAATCTTGTTAGATACGTCATTAAAGGGTATCCCTTCAGGTGTACTGAATCTTGATGCGAGATTGCCGGTGTGTAATGCGGATCTTTGTATTTTAGATGGAGGAGATTGAAATAGCTATGCCAAACAAGCATTACTTCACAATCGATTTGACAAAATTTGGGATTCATCAAAATAATGAGGTAAGCTGAGCATGAAACGTTTACAAGAACATGTCGGTGTTGCTGTCTCAGATTTCAAGGTGACAAAAACATCCCAGAAAAAATGGGACAAGGGATTATTTCAGGCGAGTGGTTTCTTTTGCTCTGAAGCAGTTTCCAATTTGCAAACCACTCATCAACAGCAATTAACACAACACGTAACTGACTCATTTTAGAAGGTAAATTTTTCGACATTGAAGTTACTGGCTAAAAGAAAAAAGGTTCAATTTAACCACAGAATAGTGCAAATTGTTCCCTGGTAGAACAATCATACAGGTCACTATAAGACACGAGGTGGAGATGCCGGCGTTAGACTGGGGTGGGCACAGTAAGAAGTCTCAAAACACCAGGTTAAAGTCCAACAGCTTTATTTGGAATCACGAGCTTTCGGAGCGTTGCTCCTTCCTCAGGTCACATACCAATGAAGTAGAAAAGGTCGAGAGCTTCAAGCTTTAGGTGTCCAGATCACCAACAACCTGTCCTGGTCCCCCCTATGCTGACATTATAGCTAAGAAAGTCCACCAATGCCTCTACTTTCTCAGAAGACTAAAGAAATTTGGCCTGTCAGCTACAACTCTCACCAACTTTTACAGATGCACCCAAGAAAGCATTCTTTCTGGTTGTATCACAGCTTGGTATGGCTCCTGCTCTGCCCAAGAGTGTAAGGAACTACAAAACGTGGTGAATGTAGCCCAATCCATCACGCAAACCAGCCTCCCATCCATGGACTCTGCTTACACTTCCCAATGCCTCAGCAAAGCAGCCAGAATAATTAAGGCCGCCACACACCCCGGACATTCTCTTTTCCACCTTCTTCCGTCGGGAAAAAGATACAAAAGTCTGAGGTCACGTACCAACCGACTCAAGAACAGCTTCTTCCCTGCTGCTGTCAAACTTTTGAATGGATTTGCCTTGCATTAAGTTGATCTTTCTCTACACCCTAGCTATGACTGTAATACTACATTCAGCACTCTCTCGTTTCCTTTTCTATGAACGGTATGCTTTGTCTGTATAGCGCGCAAGAAACAATACTTTTCACTGTATGTTAATACATGACAATAATAAATCAAATCAAATTCACCTGATGAAGGAGCAGCACTCCGAAAGGTCTTGATTCCAAATCATAGGAACCCCACAGTGCAGAAAGAGGCCATCTGGCCTATAGAACATTACAGCGCAGTACAGGCCCTTCGGCCCTCGATGTTGCACCGACCAGTGAAACCAATCTAAAGCCCATCTAACCTACACTATTCCAATATCATCCATATGTTTATCCAATAACCATTTGAATGCTCTTAATGTTGACGAGTCTGCTACTGCTGCAGGCAGGGCATTCCACGCCCTTACCACTCTCTGAGTAAAGAACCTACCTCTAACATCTGTCCTATATCTATCACCCCTCAATTTAAAGCTATGTCCCCTAGTGTTAGCCATCACCATCTGAGGAAAAAGGCTCTCACTATCCACCCTATCTAATCCTCTGATCATCTTGTATGCCTCTATTAAGTCACCTCTTAACCTTCTTCTCTCCAACAAAAAGTCTGCACCGACCACAATCCCACCCAAGCCCCACCCCCTTATCCCTACACATTTACCCGCTAATCCCTCTAACCTACGCATCTCAGGACACTAAGGGGCAATTTTTTAGCATAGCCAATCCACCTAACCCACACATCTTTAGACTGTGGGAGGAAACCGGAGCACCCGGAGGAAACCCACGCAGACACAGGAAGAATGTGCAAACTCCACACAGAGTGACCCAAGCCGGGAATCGATCCCAGGTTCCTGGAGCTGTGTAGCAGCAGTGCTAACCACTGTGCTACCATGCCGCCCCTGTTGTACTTTAACCTGGTGTTGTGAGACGTCTTAAAAGACACTGCATTATCTAACATATCGTAGTGCCAGACTAGATCAGATGGCCACTTTAAAAAAGACACTGCAATATATTATATTTACTGTTTTGCAATGTGTAGCTGGTACAGACATTGGAATTTGACCCATAATTAACTCACGATGAAAAATATTCTCCAATGCATAACCTCTCTGACATTTTACATTCATTTAACTCAAATTTTGATGTCTTCATTTTCATCTATTTTAGGTTCTCCTGCCCGTGGATAACCCCTCGGGCAATATAACGGGCACTCTACAAAAGAGACCAGCATCCAAACTGTAATACCTGCCTCCAGAAGATGGCCGATAGTAAGAGTACGGAAAGATCAAACATTTATGCATCACTTCTGATTCACTCAAAGTCAAAACTTTTTTGTCTCACGTGGAACAATGCAAGTGGAAAATACGAATCATGTGTAAAGTCTGGTGAGTGAATTTTAAATGTTGAACCTTTGTGAAGGTTTCTCCTTTCACGAATTGTAACGCTGACGCATTTTAAATGTTGGAATAAAGATTGGATCCATCTATGCTGCTTTAGATGGTCTAAAGTTAGTTGAGAGTTTCCTCACTGTTTCGTCACAGGGTGCTGACAAATAAAGCTGCAAAAGCTCTTCCCCACAGTTCGAACAAGCACAGGACTGTTTGGTTTCATTGCTGAAATCTTCCTCAAAGAACAGACAGCACAAGCGACAAGGCTTTAACCAACACCATATTATTATATAAAAAGAACAATGTAACATTTCTCTCTTCAGTAACACGTATAAATATTTTCAATGTACATCTGTAATTTAAGATGCCTGGTTACAATACAATATGTCGATAAAATCTGCTATTATTATACACAAAAAAAAATCATAATTTAACATTTCACACGCACAAACATACATGTAGGAATAAGCAGTCAGCAACTTGCTGCTCAATCAGCTCCGCGCCTCTCACGGGCTCTGTGTTCAAATGCTCCCGATTCAGGGAGCAATGGAAATGATGGTGATACCATCACTTGTTTCAAGTTTTAAGAAAAGGCAATACAAGTTTGAAAAACACTTAGATCGGTGCAAGCACAAGCTACTATCCAGGCTCAGCACAACAGACAGATAACTCCGTTTCAAACCATTCTGTGCATCTCTTTGTAGTGATCGTTTTTGTTCAATCTTTTCTCTTAGAATCATTGAATCCCTAAAAGGAGGCCATTTTGCCCATCGAGTCTGTACCGACTCTAAGTCAGAGCATCCCACCCAGGCCCGTTTTCCATAACCCCACATACTTACTCTGATAATCCTCCTAACCTATACATCTCTGGACACTAAGGGAAAATTTAGCATGGCCACTTCACCTAACCTACACATCTTTGGACATTTCATTGCAAGTTCTTAATAAAAAGTCTCGAGTCCCACTTGGGATTGTCTATTCATGAATAAGAGTACCCTGGACTGTCTCTAGATCACCAGTTTTCCTCTTTAAAGGGTCTCCTATCTTAGCACCCCTGCAGGGAGTTGGCACGGGGAAGGTGGTGGGAGGGTGTAGTGTGTAAAGTTGCATCTTTACTAACTTTGTGCTACAGTATTGCAGTGCGACAATATGGTGGAGCGCTAGTTGCCCACATTTGTCTTTATCTAGCCCATTTGACTTCCTTGTCTATAATTGTTCATGAGTGAACAGGAATGAAAATGTAATCAACTGACAAAAAAACAGACCAAATAATAAATTTTTAAAAATTGACCATCAAAACGGAAGAGTGTAAACCAAGTGTAGTGCGTAAATAATGAACATAAGACAGTGTCCCTGGCTCCCTCTTCTCGAGCAGGCCAGAAACACAGGCAGCTATCATAATATCGATTGAGGATGTGCTAAACAAGGATTCAGTTTATAAAACTAAACAGTGAGAATTAATATTGAAGCCATATAACCACACCAAAACTCAGAAGAACCACAGATACTCTGTCTGCAAAAGCAGCCAACATCCTTGCTTGCAAATTAATGAAGTCAACTGTTGCTTTGGCAAAAGGTGAATTTGTGCTTTTGTGAATATCATCAACCCTTGAGTTAAAGAGGCAAGACTCTATCTGACACAAAGTAACGCGGGAGGTTCCAATATCGAAGCATCAACTTCTTAAGACAGGGGAGGAAATGGCAAGAGGTGGCGAGGCTTAAAAATCACAGCTGTGGCTTCTGGGTCTGGACGTTCGAAGTCTCTGCGCCAAATAGCTTCATGTACTGATCAAGAAATCCTTTTACTGGAAATCACATGGGGCGTCTCACCACTCTCGCCATCCTCCGTGACAAAGGGCACCAAAAATTTATTTCAAAATCTGCCCGGGAGGCTAGTTTTTCAAAGACATTCCAGTTGCTCATCCTACCCTAATCCTCACTCCTTGAAAGAGGATTAATAATCCTCCTGCAATTGTGAAGGTTTCTTTGCGAAGGGAAAAGCTATCGTGGGGTTTCAGCATCTTGTCTTTGTTTGTTTTTTGTGCGTTACTAAAGCGGAAATAAATCTGACCATTTGGCCTTAGCCTGCTTTAGGTTTGGCGGCGGGTTATTTGGCCCCTCTCTGATAGGCTGGGGAATGTGGCAGACAGGATACATTCTGCAGAGACAGTGTGAGGATGATAATGGGGCTCATGGTTAACATTGGGTATGTGACACCCCCCCCAGGCACCGCCACGCTGGGCGTGCGATCCCCCCCACGCACCACCACGCTGGGCGTGCGATCCCCCCCATGCTGGGCGTGCGATCCATCCCACGCACCGCCACGCTGGGCGTGCGATCCCCCCACGCACCGCCACGCTGGGCGTGCGATCCCCCCACGCACCGCCATGCTGGGCGTATGATTCCCCCCACGCACTGCCATGCTGGGCGTGACCCCCCCACACACGGTCATGCCTCAGAACAACACAGGTTTCAGTTGATTGGCCATTGCAGCTGCTAATGTAAATTACCCTTTGGTTTGTGAGGGTGGAGGGGGTGGGGGAAATCCCTGAACTGTACGATCTTGATATATCTCAGCATGTGGTGAGTTTCCAATCTCGGCTCGCTGCCACAGAGAGAGTGACACTCAGTAGAGCACAGCTGCTTCCCTGGAGGAAGCACTGAATAAAGCAGGTTTTACTCGTGTTTATGTAAATGTCTGCTTAAAGGCAAGTGTCGATAGAAGCCGTATGGCCTGGTATCTAACACAGGCCCCCATGCCTACACGCAACCTCCTCACCTTGGGGGAAATAAAGGGACCCGGTAAAGTCTTTTGACGGATCCTTTCAGAATTTAGTACTTTGTATGCTGGGTGAGAGCAAGTGGAAACTCAAGGCCAGTGTAGATATTCAAGGAGATTACTGTCACATTAGTGACAACTAGATACCAACACAAGGAAATGTTGGGCTAGAATGCTGGCTCGTCTCAGCATTTACATCCTGCAAAAATGATCAGGGTTAACGGTTTTCTCAATCTGAAGATATAAAATAAGGTGCATTGTCACCTTGCCACTCCGATACTGGGATGCTGAGGGGTCTGGTTAGTCATGATGTGGAGATGCCGGCGTTGGACTGGGGTAAACACAGTAAGAAGTTTAACAACACCAGGTTAAAGTCCAACAGGTTTATTTGGTAGCAAAAGCCACACAAGCTTTTGGAGCTCCAAGCCCCTTCTTCAGGTGAGTGGGAATTCTGTTCACAAACAGGGCATGAGCAGAAACTGATAGCCAAGTTCCGCACACACGAGGACGGCCTCAACCGGGATATTGGGTTCATGTCACACTATTTGTAACCCCCACAGCTTGCCTGGACCTGCAGAGTTTCACTGGCTGTCTTGTCTGGAGACAATACACATCTTTTTAGCCTGTCTTGATGCTCTCTCCACTCACGTTGTTTGTTTCTTAAAGACTTGATTAGCTGTAAGTATTCGCATTCCAACCATTATTCTGTAAATTGAGTTTGTGTCTTTATATGCCCTGTTTGTGAACAGAATTCCCACTCACCTGAATAAGGGGCTTGGAGCTCCGAAAGCTTGTGTGGCTTTTGCTACCAAATAAACCTGTTGGACTTTAACCTGGTGTTGTTAAACTTCTTACTGGGTCTGGTTAGCTCAGGGGGGCTCGCGTGTGTGGTTCAGTACAGTTTGATTCCCATTCCAGCTGAGGGGAGACCTGGTATCTTCCTTCTCAACCTGACCCTCCACCCATAAGAGTGGAAGGCAGTGGCAAACTGCAGCCACTTACAGACAATGAACCACAGAGCTGCCTTTGCATTCAGCACACATGGAATGGAAGGAAACTGGGCTGATAAAGAAATGATGTGGAGATGCCGGCGTATGACTGGGGTAAACACAGTAAGAAGTTTAACAACACCAGGTTAAAGTCCAACAGGTTTATTTGGTAGCAAAAGCCACACAAGCTTTCGAAGCTCTAAGCCCCTTCTTCAGGTGAGTGGGAATTCTGTTCACAAACAGAGCTTATAAAGACACAGACTCAATTTACATGAATAATGGTTGGAATGCGAATACTTACAACTAATCAAGTCTTTAAGAAACAAAACAATGGGAGTGGAGAGAGCATCAAGACAGGCTAAAAAGATGTGTATTGTCTCCAGACAAGACCTGCAGAGTTTCACTGGCTGTCTTGTCTGGAGACAATACACATCTTTTTAGCCTGTCTTGATGCTCTCTCCACTCCCATTGTTTTGTTTCTTAAAGACTTGATTAGTTGTAAGTATTCGCATTCCAACCATTATTCATGTAAATTGAGTCTGTGTCTTTATAAGCTCTGTTTGTGAACAGAATTCCCACTCACCTGAAGAAGGGGCTTAGAGCTTCGAAAGCTTGTGTGGCTTTTGCTACCAAATAAACCTGTTGGACTTTAACCTGGTGTTGTTAAACTTCTTACTGATAAAGAAAATCAGACCATTTACTGGTGATGCCCATCATGTATCCTGTACGCACAATCATCAGTTTAGACCAAATCCTGAGCGTGGGATTGAATCCACAGCTATCTGACTCAGGAATAGAGAGTTAGTGATTGTGCAAGCTGGTTCTACAGACAGCCCCTACTCAAAATATACAGAACTAACTTCACCAACGATGTGTTCTGAGCTGCCAGTGGGTGTGAATGGAATAAATTATCTTTCCATCCCTCTCCGCCGCCTCCCACAAAGCCTAGGTTTGATGTTTAATTCTCTCTTGTGCAGTGTACATTTGGCGGGGACGTAGCTTCCAATTATTGTCAACAGAACAGAGGCAAATGGGCCAGAGGGAGAATGAGATTGTGACAACGTCTGAGATTGATGCGCTGGGGCCCTCGGGAGATCACCGTTGGGTTAGGAAATGGCAGAGCTCGATCCAAAGATCTTTTAAGGATTGGAACAGATGATCCCACTCTCTTTGGTTAAAAAAAGACGCACAGAAGCAGGTACCTACACAGACCAAAGCCACATTCCGATACACGCACCTCCTCCCCACGCTAACACTGAGCACACAAACATCGGCCACATGGTAAACAGCTAAGCACACAACAGCGACGCCAGGGAAACTCTTCCAAAGACTCACTTGCACCAACTGAACAGCTACAATATAAAATGGAGTACTTTACAAACACAGCAAGGTGCCTCTTGGGAAAACATCCAGGGCAAAATCCACAGGTAAGCAATATATTATTGCTGGAGTTCCATTACCGTACAGTCACGGGCTTGTTTGATCTGAGCGACCCTCAGATCACTGACATGTACCTAAAGTAAACACGCGTCATTAATGATTAAAGGAAACACACAACTGCTCACAAAATTGAGTAGAGGTTCCATCCAAGTCACTGCAAATGGCCACTTTGCCTTGAAGAGGGTCGAGCTCCCTCCCTCAGAGGTTCGAGAAGCACCCAAACAATTTCCTACAACACAAAATTTCTGCACCCCACGCTACGGAACAGGCAATATCCTACATGCAATCGTCAGGAAGAGGAGGGGGGGCTGCACTGCGGGGGAGGGGAGACAGGGAGGGGGCAACAGTCGGCAGATTTCAACGCACTGTCCCCTACAGAGAGTTCGCGGGCCACTGCTGCCACTACGAGGAACTGCTTTTTAGATGCCGTATCTGCAGCGCTTTTACGTGGTATTCATAAATCTTGAGTGCTGGGCCCAGCTTGATAGACAGTCCAGTCAGGACATCGCTCCTCTTCATCAGAAGCAAAGACTTTCCGTCTATTTCCTGGAGGAGAATCAAGAAGAACCAACGCCAAACGTGATCATGTTTTGACAGTCGGATAAGCAGACAGAAAAACAACTCGCATTTATAATAATGAGAAGCTATTTACAACACCAGACAACTCAGTAGCCAATTCAGACTTTTAAAACATTCTTTTATGGAATATGGGTGTCGCTGGCAAGTCCGCCATTTGTTGCCCAACCCTAATTGCCCTTGAACTGAGCGACTCACTCACTCCATTTCAGAGTCAACCACATGGCTGTGGGTCTGGAGTCACATGTAGGCCAGGCCAGGTAAGGACGGCAGATTTCCTTCCTTAAAAGGACATTAGTGAACCAGATGGGTTTGTAAGCTTATTTATTAGTGTGACAAGTAGGCTTACGTTAACACTGCAATGAAGTTACTGTGAAAGTCCCCTAGTCGCCACATTCCAGTGTCTGTTCGGGTACACCGAGAGAGAATTTAGCATGGCCAATGCTTCTAACCAGCATGTCTTTTGGACTGTGGGAGGAAACCGGAGCACCCGGAGGAAACCCACGCAGACACGGGGAGAACGTGCAAACGCCACACAGTGATCCAAGCCGGGAAACAAATGTGGGTCCCTGGTGCTGTGAGGCAGCAGTGCTAACCACTGTGCCACCCTGCCACCCAGACACAATTGACAATTGTTTCATGGTCACTGCAGTGGGAGGTGTTAATGTTAAAAATGTGAATATATAGTCTACATCATAAGTGATATAAAATCACATGATAAACAGAGCAGGGAGAGAGATAGTTCCATTCCGAGCATTATACAGAGTTTACCACATAAATTGTTAGCCTAACATTCGATAAAAGATAGAGATTGCTAACAATCTCGCTTTCTACAAAGAATTAGTATCATAGAATCCCTACAGTGCAGAAGACGACCATTTGGCCCATCAAGTCTGCACCGACCACAATCCCACCCAGACCCTGTTCCCATAACCCCATGTACTTACCCTAGCTAGTTCCCCTGAGACCAAAGGAGCAATTTAGCATGGCCAATCCACCTAACCTGCACATCTTTGGACTGTGGGAGGAAACCCACGTAGACATGGGGAGAACGTGCAAACTCTACACAGACAGTGACCCAAACCGGGTATTGAACCCAGGTCCCTGGCGGTGAGGCAACAATGCTAACTACTGCGTCACCGTGCCGCCCCTCTGCAAGTCCAGCACCACGACTACCATATACTAGGCCAAAGACAACAATGAAAGAGTCACTATCAATGAGATTCGTTTTCAATTCCAGATTTATTAACTGATTTTCATTCCACTGCTTCAGTGGGATTTGAACCCACACCCACAGGTCATTAGCTTGGGCCTCTGGGTTACTAGCACAGTGACATTCCCACCATCCACCCCTCCCACCGTTATGTCAGTGTAGAATACTCCAACACCCATTCAACCTACTTCATCTTATTCAATAAATATTTCTTTCTATTCCTTACTCCCTGATTTATTTGTCTAGTTTCCCCTTAAACGTATTTATAGAAATAAAGAAACAAAGACTTTAGATGCAAGCACAAGGAAAGTAAGGGATGAAGTCTGTGTTGAAATGCATCTTAATGTTAACCACAGCCCCAAAGTCAGCCACTTGCTGGCTTTATTTCTGTTGCGTTTGCATCCTCTTTATCTCAGCTTCTCACATTCCGCTCACAGCAGCATTCCTTCACTTGCTGTGTGGATCCCTCCAATTCCCTCACTTCACTGCGACCTGGTTTTTGTCCTTGTCTTGTCCAATCTGTCTAATGTCCCTTTCTCCTTTGCCAGAGTTTTTCCTTATTTACTCAATGCTGCTTCAACACTTGCTTCCTTCTCCTTGTGCATTTGCTGCACACCCCAGCCCTCTCTCCCATAGAGACGGGTTTCTCTCTCTCAGGGGGTCTCGAGGCTGGAACTCTTTCGTTCCCCCATCCCATCCTGCCCAGAAAATGCTGGAGGTGGGTTCATCAAATATTTTGATGGCTGGGTTAGACAAATCCTTGATTGAGAAGAGAGTCGGAGGTTAATTGGGGGTAGATGGAATGTGGAGTTGAGGCTAAAATCAGATTAGCCATGGTCATCCCTGCTGCCATCAGACTTTTGAATGGACCTTCCTCACATTAAATTGATCTTTCTCTACACCCTAGCTGTGACTATAACACTACATTCTGTGCTCTCTCGTTTCCTTCTCTATGAACGGTATGCTTTGTCTGTATAGCGCTCAAGAAACAATACTTTTCACTGTATACCAATGCACTGTAGGATTCTATGCGGCACGGTTAGCACTGCTGCTTCACAGCACCAGGGACCCGGGTTCAATTCCTGGCTCGGGTCACTGTCTGTGTGGCGTTTGCATGTTCTCCCCGTGTCTGCGTGGGTTTCCTCCGGGTGCTCCGGTTTCCTCCCACAGTCTGGAAGACGTGCTGGTTAGGGTGCATTGACCCGAACAGGCGCCGGACTGTGGCGACTAGGGGAATTTCACAGTAACTTCACTGCAGTGTTAATGTAAGCCTTACTTGTGACTAATAAATAAACTTTAACTTTAATAAATCAAATCAAAGTCTTATTGAATGGAGGAGGAGTTTGGAGAGGCCGAATGGCCTCTTCCTGCTCAGAATCTATATTCATGTCTGAGGCAGAGGTGAAGACAGGCAGTATTTGTGAATCGGTCACAATGGCCAATGTTGCTCAATGTGTGCTTTAATTCATTTGGAATCTCTCCGACTGCTGACACACGTCTGTGTCCATCTTTCTCCGAATCTATTTCAATCAGTTCAGTCTAATCGATCCAATAGCAGGATTGCAGCTAACTCCAAACACTCATCTCTGCGGTGCAAACCAAGTCTAGGCTGCAGGAACTCTGGTGCGGCCGCACTTGGAGTACTGTGTGCAGTTCTGGTCCCCACATTACAGGAAGGATGTGGAGGCTTTGGAGAGGGTGCAGAGGAGGTTTACCAGGATGTTGCCTGGTATGGAGGGGAGATCCTATGAGGAGAGGCTGAGGGATTTGGGATTGTTTTCGCTGGAAAGGTGGCGGCTAAGAGGGGATCTTATTGAAACATATAAGATGATTAGAGGTTTAGATAGGGTGGATAGTGATAGCCTTTTTCCTCTGATGGAGAAATCCAGCACGAGGGGGCATGGCTTTAAATTGAGGGGGGGTAGTTATAGAACCGATGTCAGGGGTAGGTTCTTTACCCAGAGGGTGGTGAGGGATTGGAATGCCCTGCCAGCATCAGTTGTAAATGCGCCTAGTTTGGGGGCGTTTAAGAGATCCGTAGATAGGTTCATGGACGAAAAGAAATTGGTTTAGGTTGGAGGGTCACAGTTTTCTGGTCGGTGCAACATCGTGGGCCGAAGGGCCTGTTCTGCGCTGTAATGTTCTATGTTCTATGTTCTAACCTTCAAACTGTGACTATCCTGCATTTGGGATGTGATCACTGGTTTTAAATGGGGTGGGCGGTTAGCTCTGTGCATCGACTCCCAGTGGAGATGCGGAAAGCTGGTCTGTGTGGAGACCGGACTGCCCGGGAGGTACAGAACAGAAAGGTCACCGTCTGGAGGTGGAACCAACTGCTCAGTGCAAAGAAAGAAGCACCTTGAACACTTGGGGGAACATGGACTGAGAATTCACCCACTGCGATTAATCAAAAGTGGGTGACACATTCAACCCACCTGTTCCTGGAAAGCCACCGCCTGGTCTTCAAATCCAGCTGTCTTAAAATAATTGAAAACATCTAAAATTGTCCACTCGGCGGGATCCAGCTGCTTACTGTTTTCTGTCGGGCTGTGGAGATAGAAATACTAGACTAAATAGTCAGCAATATTCTGGGGACAGATCGCAACAGGTTAGTAAACCAACATGCAAGTGCATTAGAATTGGAAGATGAGAGCAAATGCCCGTTATCACTCAGAGAAACCTTTCCACAGACGGGGGGGGGGTTGGTAGCCAGAGGATCAGATTCACCCTCATTGATTCAGAATCAGAGGAGAGGTGAGCAAAACGTAAAACAGAGCGAGGAAGGAAGTGAATGTACTGGAGCCAAATGTGCAGACAACACAAAAATAGGTGGAAAGGCAAGTTGCGAGAGGGATACAAACAGATTACAAAGAGATATTGACAGGTTATGTAAGTGGTTACACAAAGTTGGCAAATGGGGTATAATGTGGAAAATTGTGAAGTTGTTCATTTTGGAAGGCAGAGAACAAAAGAACAGAGAATTATTTAATTGGAGAAAAACTGCAGAAAGCTGCAGCACAAAGGGACTTGGGGGAACCTGTGCACAAATCACGGAAAGCTAACGGACAGGTACAGCAGGGAATCAGGAAGGGTAATGGAATGTTGGCCCTTATTTCGAGGGTTGGCGTATAAGGGTCGGGAAGTCTTGCTGCAACTGTACAAGGTACTGGTGTGACCACACCTGGAGCACTGGGAGCCGCTTTGTTCCCCTTATTTCATTGGAGGCAGTTCAGAGAAGGTTCACCAGGATGATCCCCCGGTATGGACGGATTGTCTGATGAGGAAAGGTTAAACAGGTTGGGACTTCATTGGAATTTAGAAGAACGAGAGGTGACCTCATTGAAACGTATCAGATTCTTAAGGGGCTTGACAGGGTAAATGCTGAGAGAATGTTTCCCCTCATGGGAGAGTCTCGGACCAGAGGGCCGAGTCTCAGAATAAAGGGGTGTTAAATTTAAGCCTGAGAGAAGGAGGAATTTCTTCTCTCAGAGGGTGTGAGTCGCTGGATGAACAGGTGGTGGGTATTGATTGATTAAATGCCTTGAGCACATATAAAGGAGGACAATTCCGTGACCAGTGAGCGCTGGGGGGATTGGAGTGAATCATCATCATCCCCTGATAATGACACTTTGGTTTAATAATTTCCTTCTGTCATTTTGTTTTAGTTACAGTGCCCAGCCAGGAGCTGTCACCCGTCATTCTTTATTGTTTTGCTTCTATGAAAGGAATAGAGAAAGGGGCGGCAGGAACATTGCGTGTTGGTAGCCAGAGGTACTTAATGCTGCATTCTGTGAATAAACCTACTATCAAGAAAAGGATCTGCATTTTGTCCCATACCTTCCCGTCTGTCTTGGATTCATCCAAGTTTTAAGTAAAGTTTATTTATTTATTAGTCACGAGTAAGGCTTACATTAACACCGCAATGAAGTTACTGTGAAAAATCCCCGAGTCGCCACACTCCAGCGCCTGTTCGGGGACACAAAGGGAGAATTTAGCACGGCCAATGCATCTAACCGGACTGCGGGAGGAAACTGGAGCACCCGGAGGAAACCCACGCAGACACGGGGAGAATGTGCAGACTCCGCACAGACAGTGACCCAAGCTGGGAATTGAACCCAGGCCCCTGCCACTGTGAGGCAGCAGTGCTAACCACTGTGCTATTGTGATTTAGCACCTCAATGGGGAAATAGATTCCCCCCCCCCCGTGCACTAGCTAACCTCAGCTGGGGATACTAATTGGCCTCAGTGCCTTTGAGTTAGAAAGAGGGAGCAATTAAGACACTCTCTTGGAGGTACTGATGAAGTATACCCACAGGAGTCAGTGCCTTCAGGAGATGAGGGGAAAAACTTAGAGGTCATAGAGGTTTACAGCATGGAAACAGGCCCTTCGGCCCAACTTGTCCATGCCGCCCAGTTTTTAACCACTAAGTTAGTCCCAATTGCCCACATTTGGTCCATATCCCTCCATACCCGCCTTACCCATGTAACTGTCTAAATTTTTAAAAGACAAAATTGTACCCGCCTCTACTACTGCATCTAGCAACTCGTTCCAGAACTTGAGAAGAAAAAATTTAAGTTAATTGCAATTGCTCAACCCACATTCCCAATACATAGAAACTAGAAGCAGGAGGAGGCCATTTGGCCCTTCGAGCCTGCTCCGCCATTCATTATGATCATGGCTGATCATCAAATTCAATATCCTGATCCCCCCCTTCCCCCCCATATCCCTTGGACCCTTTAACCACAAGAACTATATTGAATTTCATATTGAAATCACACAATGTTTTGACCTCAACTACTTTCTGTGGTAGTGAATTCCACACATTCACCACCTTCTGGGTGAAAACATTTCTCCTCACCTCAGTCCCAAAAGGTTTATCCCTTATCCTCAAACTATGACCCCCATGGGCGGCACGGTGGCACAGTGGTTAGCGCTGCTGCCTCACAGTGCCAGGGACCCCAGGTTCGATTCCCGGCTTGGGTCACTGTCTGTGTGGAGTTTGCACGTTCTCCCCGTGTCTGCGTGGGTTTCCTCCCACAGTCTGAAAGATGTGCAGGTTAGGGTGCATTGACCCGAACAGGCGCTGGAGTGTGACGACTAGGGGAATTTCACAGTAACTTCATTGCAGCCTTACTTGCGACTAATAAATCAATTTTTAAAAATTTAAATCTAGTTCTGGACACTGCGCAATGTGAGCAATGTCAAAATAAACCACTACTGGGTCAGCGATGCAGTTGCAATCGGTGTACGGTTTTCCAGCAGACCCACATTCAATGATATAAAACATATCCACCACACCGACACCAGAGCCCAGACATTTATATTTGCTTAAGGGCCGGCACGTACTTAGAAAATTAAAAAGCGATTTACAGAGTTGCGTCTTCGCTGAGCAGAGGGAACATGCACACGTACCTTTTATTCGATCCACTTTCGATACTCTCCATCTCGACAGGCGACGCGGAGGGCGTGGGGAGGCACGAGGCGCCTCGCAGTTCAGGAACTAGGAAAGGGGGAACAAGTTCCATCATTTAGGTTCGCGTTGGGGTGGCTTCAAGAATCATTCCCTGCTATCTGCAGTCAAAAGCGCAAATCAAACCTTCAGCTCATTCCCGGTAACAAACAGTAAATCCGATGTTTAAAATCAATCGCAAAGATGGAATGCGATTAGACTTTGGTCCAGGAATTAATATCCCCCTTTCTCTGGAAGCTTCACTGGATTTATAATGCACTATCAATCAAGCCTGGTGCTTTCACAGGCACGGGCTTCAGTCCCTGATGAAGCTTGGTACAGAATTACTACATCCATTTATGGGCTAAATATTCTTCATTATGCCTCCTCCCCCTTCCCCAGGGTTGGATACTTACCTCAAAAACCAAACCACAGTGCTGTTCACAATTTGGAATTGCTTGCTTTTTTTATTAAACAAAAGGAGTTAGCGCAGTGAGATTTCCATTAAACAATATTGCTTTCCCACCTACAATCGCACATTCTGACTGACTCGCGCTGCATTCATCAAACCAAATCGAATTCAGCATAACCTCGTCGCTGAGCTCATCGCTGTAACGTACTGTAACGATCAATTACAATCAACTTCCAAAAGCAATTAATACACTTGCACTAATTAGCATCTCTAATGAGATCCAAATAGAGTTAATGAGCTTCCATTTCCCTTCAAACTAACACCAATCTGAACAATTACAAAGCAATCCCACCCTCCTCTCCCTCGCTCCCGCCCCCACAACTTTCCCCTCACCAATATTGTTACCCACTTCGCTCCTTAAAGACTTGCCAGAAATCAGAGAGCACCTCGGTCCAGCAACTTACCCAGGCAACTGCTAACAAACAGTCAGCACGTGGCTCCAATAACGAGAGGCCTAG
Source organism: Mustelus asterias (assembly GCF_964213995.1). Taxonomy (NCBI): domain Eukaryota; kingdom Metazoa; phylum Chordata; class Chondrichthyes; order Carcharhiniformes; family Triakidae; genus Mustelus; species Mustelus asterias. The sequence continues at coordinate 133,149,908 of NC_135808.1, read as the reverse complement.
CTGCTAAAATCAATCGCGCTGCCATGTAAACATTGCCACCAGTTGCTGTCCAATGATGGACGAACATTCTGGGTCAATCTGCCCCTCCCTGATTAATGGGCAGAGGTCGGGGTGAGAGGGGGAGGGGTGGGAAAGAGGAACCGGCCACTGTTTTGATGAGGGCGCTCCGTTAAACGGCGCGTGGAAAGATTTGGCAGCCAATTAATGGCTGTGGGGGCAGGAATGGAGACAGGGCCGAAAGAGACAGAGGGGGGTTCCAATTTAAACCCACACAGCAGCCATTACTGTGGCTGCTGTCTTAGCCAGTGAATTGCGCGCTGCACTAGTCATGGGAAAGGAGAGGCAGAGGCCTCCTCCACAGGAGGAGACCTGGGCAACTTGGCCAAGGCGTTGTCTGAGATCCTCCTTCCAGACGGTGGCACGAGAAGCCACCCTCTCAACAGCCAGACCAAACAGGCCCGAATCGAGATTGTTACCATGGTGACAGAAACTGTTGGGTCTGCACAAGGAGGTTCACTGACCTTATCCACTCAATGTGGTATGTTAATCCTGGCCCTCAGGACACGGGGATACTGGCCCTCCAGCAGACACCGGGGGAGGGGGAGGGAAGGGTTAGTGGCCTCCCAGCAGACACCAGGGTGGGGAGGAAACTGGCCTTCCAGCATATGGGGGGCAGACACTGGCCCTCCGGCAGACACGGGGAGGGGGGGGGGGTTATTGGCCCTCTGGCAGACACGAGGAGGGAGGAAGGGGAGGGTTATTGGCCCTCCGGCAGACACTCCAGCCAAGGTGTCTTAGGGTACGTGCCGCTCAGCGGGAGAGGAGTGCGCACCGAGCACTTACTCACCCCTCAGAATATGCTGCTGGAGGACCTGTCAATCACAACACAGAGTGCTGGAAAAAAAAATCCAGTGATGGTCTCGTGGTATTATCGCCAGACTATTAATCCAGAAACTCAGCTCATGTTCTGGGCACCCGGGCAGATGGTGAAATTTGAATTCAATCTGGAATTAAGAATCTACTGATGACCATGAAACCATTGTCGAAAAAACCCATCTGGTTCACTAATGTCCTTTCGGAAAGGAAATCTGCCGCCCTTACCTGGTCTGGCCTACATGGGACTCCAGAGTCACAAAAATGTGGTTGACTCTCAACAAGGGCAACTAGGGATGGGCAGTTAATGCTGCCCAGCCAGCGATGCCCATGTCCCTCAAATGAATAATAAAAAAACTCAGGTCTGGCAGCATCTGCCGGGAGGCAGAAACAAGAGTTAACTCTTCTTCCAGACGCTGCCGGACCTGCTGAGATTTTCAAGCATCTCCTTATGTTTCACGCTCCAGCATCCGCAGTATTATAGCACAGAAACATTCATGTGCAGAAACAATAACTGTGGCAACGGCGAGGTTAGCGGTTCCTGATCTCGCTTTCTTTTCAGTCCTGGCAGGAGGTACGAGTTTACGATGCCCCACGAGAGGGGTTTTCTAATACTCATTAGTGCCATGGAGCCAGGGCTCAGCAGTCTGAGGCTCTGCTTTCAAGCTGCAACCTTCTCTGGAGGCATCGGTTACATTCAAACACTTGGCATTTGTATTTTAGTTGTGTGGGGGGAGGGGGGGGAACTGTAATCCAGAGGGAGACAATTTAAATGGAATTAATAAATAATAATAACATAAGAAATAGGAGCAGGAGTCGGCCATCTAGCCCCTTGAGCCTGCCCCACCATTCAATAAGATCATGGCTGATCTGAAGTGGATCAGTTCCACTTTCCTGCCTGATCCCCATAACCCCTAATTCCCTTACCGATCAGGAATCCATCTATCCGTGATTTAAACATATTCAACAAGGTTAAACATATTCAACGTAATAGCTAACCTCCGGAATTAGTGATCCTGGAATTAGCTGACTGACATAAAAATCCATCCGATTCACTCATGTGCACTATACAGACAAAGCATACCGTTCATAGAGAAGGAAACAAGAGTGCAGAATGTTACAGTCATCGCTATGGTGTAGAGAAAGATCAACTTAATGCAAGGTAGGTCCATTCAAAAGTCTGACAGCAGCAGGGAAGAAGCTGTTCTTTAGTTAGTTGGTATGTGATCTCAGACTTTTGTGTCTTTTTCCCCGATGGAAGAAGGTGGAAGAGAGAATGTCCGGGGTGCGTGGGGTTCTTAATTATGCTGGCTGCTTTGCCAAGGCAGCGGGAAGTGTAGACAGAGTTAATGGATGGGAGGCTGGTTTGTGTGATGGATTGGGCTACATTCACGACCCTTTGTAGTTCCTTGCAGTCTTGGGCAGAGCAGGAGCCATACCAAGCTGTGATCCAACCAGAAATAATACTTTCTATGGTGCATCTGTAAAAGTTGGTGAGAGTCGTAGCTGACATGCCAAATTTCCTTAGTCTTCTGAGAAAGTAGAGGCGTTGGTGGGCTTTCTTAACTATAGTGTCAGCATGGGGGGACCAGGACAGATTGTTGGTGATCTGGACACCTAAAAACTTGAAGCTCTCGACCCTTATACCATCCTTATCCTATTTGCCCCTTTGCGACTCCAGACCTTCAGCAATAAGACCCTAAAGTACCCCCTCAAGTGGCTGAGCAACCACGGAGGGCAATAGCGCCGAGGGTGCCTCTGTGTCACCTGGACTGCAGCGGTTGATAAAGGTAGCTCACCAGCGCCTTCTTGAGGGCAATGAGGGATTGGCAACAAATGCTAGCATTGGCCACTGGTCCCAAGAATGAATAAAAGATCAGACTGTTGCTGCCACAGAACGAGACAGAATCATGGAATCCTACAGGGCAGGAGGAGGCCATTTGGCCCATTGAGTCTGCACCAACCACAATCCCACCCAGGCCCTATCCCCATAATCCAGTGCATTTACCCCAGCTAGTCCCCCTGACACTAAGGGGCAATTTAGCATGGCCGATCCACCTAACCTCCACATCTTTGGCGCCTCACCATTGTGCAAGGCTGGGACAAAGCAAGAATTATACATCCGAGATCCTGTCCAATCACTTAGAGCTTGTTACGGGGCAGGTTTAGGTTTGATGGGCGCCTGGGTTGTGCGCACTGTCTGGGGCAGACCAGGTGTTTGGGGGGCAGACACACAGTGCGGAATCAACCTTGGCCACCCCAGGAATTAGGTGGACCCCCATTAAGGAAATGAAGTGCACAACATGAGGACCCAGCCACTGCACACTGGAGCCTACATGTGACGCTAATAAAGAAACTTTAAAAAATATTTTGTAAACAAATGACCCAGACAGTCTGGCAGAGATCAGCTAACCTCACAAAGCCCAGACAATAAAACCGAAAGCCATTAGTTTTTATTTATTAGTGTGACGAGTAGGCTTACATTAACACTGCAATGAAGTTACTGTGAAAATCTCCTAGTCACCACACTCTGGCACCTGCTCGGATACATGGAGAGAGAATTTAGCAAGGCCAATGCACCTAACCAGCACGTCTTTTGGACTGTGGGAGGAAACCCACGCAGACACGGGGAGAACATGCAGACTCCGCACAGACAGTGACCCAAGCTTGGAATCGAACCCGGGTTCCTGGCGCTCTGAGGCAGGACAGAATGAGATGGACATTCTGGGTGGTCACGGCAAGTACACTGAAAGAGGTGCAATGCACTCCCACTCTGTCCAACAGCACTGCAACGACACGGCTCATAGAATCCTACAGTGCAGGAGGTCGTCATTCGGCCCATCGAGTCTGCACCGACCACAATCCCACCCAGGCCCTATCCCCATGCATTTACCCTAGCAAGTCCCCCTAAGACTAAGGGCCAATTTAGCATGGCCAATCCACTTAACCTGCACATCTTTGGACTATGGGTGGAAACCGGAACACCCGAAGGAAACCCACGCAGACATGGGGAGAATGTGCAAACTCCACACTGACAGCGACCCAAGCCAGGCTGCATTGGGAAGCCTCGGCATTCAGAGACCTCTGCTCTGCAAAAATCCCTGCTTGTGCCTTCAATAAACCTGGATGTCCAGGAGCAGCAACTGACTCCTGCATCAGCACAGGGGCAAGAGTAGCCAGATTTGCCAAGGAAACTCTGGCAATACCTTCCAAACCCATCACCTCTACCATCCAGAAGGACAAGGGCAGCAGACGCATGGGAACACCACCACCTAAGTTTCCTTCCAAGTCACTCACCATCCTGACTGGGAATGTTATTGTCATTCTTTCACTGGGGCTGGGTCAAAATCCTGGCACTCCCTCCCTACCAGCATGGTGGGTGTACCTACACTAGATGGAGTAGGCCACTCGGCCCCTCGAGCCTGCTCTGCTATCCAACAAGATCATGACTGATCTGATTCTCACCTCAACCCCGCAGTCCCCCTCACCCCCGATAACCTTCCATCCCGTACCTATTTAGCCCTGACTTAAAAATATTCATAGATTCTGTTTCCACTTCTTTCTGAGGCAGAGTATTCCAGGGACTCCGAGCTCTGCCCTTCCTGTGGAGGGTGTTGTCCTCATCACCACTGGACCCAAAATCTGAGAGTCTTGCCCCGACTGCCAGCTGCTGCCTTGTGTGTGCTCAGGTGCCCCTGCCCCCCCCCCCCCCCCCCCGTGATGCCAGGAGGGTGATGATCCAATCCCTAATTGACCAATCTCCCTGCAAACCTCCACCCTCCTGATGGTGCCAATGTATAAATGGTCGAGTCCCCGCCAGAGTGCCAGTGGCTGGATCCCCACATTGCGCACTTCACTCCCTTAATGGGGGTCCACCTAATTCCTGGGGTGGCCAAGGTAGGCCCCACACTGTGTCCCTTCACCCCCCCCCCCGGGTCTGCCCCAAACAGTGCACACAGCCCAGGCGCCCATCAAACCTAAACCTGCCTCGTAATGAGCTCTCAATGAGAATGTGATTGGACAGGATCTCAGTTCTTGCTTTGCCCCAGCCTTGCGCAATGCTGAGGCACCAATACTCCTCGGTGAACTGGCGTTTCACCCATCCCCCGCCAGTCTGGTGAAACACACTGGCGCCCGGAAATGGCATTAGGAATACGGGGCATTGCCCACACGTTCTTCCAGTGACCACCCCTGATGTGACCTGAGAATTCAGCCGCAACTCTAATGAACAAAGGAACAGGCCCTTCAGCCCTCCAATCCTGTGCTGATCATGATGCCCTAACTAAACTAAAGAAAAAACCTTCTGCCCTCACTCAGTCCGTATCCCTCTATTCCCTCCCTATTCATGTACCCATCCAGGTGCCTCTTAAATGTTGCTAATGTGTCTGCTTCCACCACTCTCTGCGTGAAAAACTTGCCCCGCACATCTCTCTTATACATTCCCCTGCTCATCTTGAACCTGTGCCCCCTTGTAACTGACACTTCCACCCTTGGAAAAGCCTCTGACTATCAGTAGCACAGTGGTTAGCACTGCTGCCTCACAGCGCCAGGGACCCGGGTTCGATTTCCAGCTTGGGCCACAGTCTGTGTGGAGTCTGCACGTTCTCCCCGTGTCAGCGTGGGTTTCCTCCGGGTGCTCCAGTTTCCTACCACAATCCAAAAGACGTGCTGTTTAGGTGCATTGGCCGTGCTAAATTCTCCCTCAGTGTACCCGAACAGGTGCCAGAGTGTGGCAACTAGGGGATTTTCACAGTAACTTCACTGCAGTGTTTAATGTAAGACTACTTGTGATAATAATAAATAAACTTTTAAAAATATTTTGTAAACAAATGGCACAGACAGTCTGGCAGAGATCAGCTAACCTCACAAAGCCCAGGTAGCGAAACTGGAAACCATTCGGGTCCCCAAACCTCAGCTTCACAACCAGCTGTCCGATCAGAGAACCTAATGTCGCCACATTATGGGAAGGATGTGATTGCCCTGGAGGGGGCGCAGAGGAGATTCACCAGGATGTTGCCTGGGATGAAGCATTGAAGTTATAAAGAGAGGTTGGATAGGCTTGGGTTGTTTTCTCTGGAGCAGAGAAGACTGAGGGGCGACCTGATCGAGGTGTTCAAGATTATGAGACACATGGACAGGGTGGATAGGGAGCAGCTGTTCCCCTTCGTTGAAGGGTTGGTTACGAGGGGACACAAGTTAAAAGTGAGGGGTGGGAGGTTTAGGGGGGATTTGAGGAAAAACCTTTTTTACCCGGAGGGTGGTGACAGTCTGGAATGCACTGCCTGGGAGGGTGGTGGAAGTGAGATGCCTCACAGGTGGAGGTAAAATCTTAATGGATAAGAAATTGGAGTTTCCTGGACAGATTTTTTGGACCTGAGCCCGCACCCCCAACCCAGATAATCAATCCAAAAATAGCCCCACTCCACCCCCACAGAAATCAACCCACTCATCAGTGGTCAAACTGCAACACATAAAGTGCAAAGTGTGCAAGCCAGTGAAGATGGCGGAGTAGTGGTGATGCCACTGGAATAATGACCTAAAGGCCGCAGACTAATACTCTGGGGGGCTTGGGGGACATGGGTTCAAATTCCACCACGGCAGCTGGTGGATTTTAAATTCAATTAATAACATCCAGTCCATTAGACGTAGGAACAGAAGTAGGCCATTCGGCCCATCGACTTTGCTGTGCCATTCAATGAGATCGTGGCTGATCTGATATAATCCTCAACTCCATTTTCCCGCCTTACCCCCATAACTCTTGATTCCCTTATTGAGTAAAAATCTGTCCATCTCAGCCTTGAACATATTAAACAACCCAGCCTCGACAGTCCTCTGCGGTAATGAACTCTACACATTCACTAGTCTCAGAGAGAGGAACTTTCTCCTCATCTCTTCTTCAATGGGTGCCCCCCTTACTCTGAGATGATGCCCTCTGGTCTTAGACTCTCCCACAAGGGGAAACAATCTCTCAGCACCTACCCTGTCAGCTCGCCTGAGAATCCTGTCTGTCTCAGTAAGGTCGCCTCTCATTCTTCCAAATTCCAATGAGTACAGGTCCAACCAACTCTACCTCATGGTGACTGATGGGTATAGAGGAATATGGACCAAATGTAATTGGGACTAGTTTAGGGATTTTTAAAAAAAAGGGCGGCATGGACAAGTTGGGCCGAAGGGCCTGCTTCCATGCTGTAAACTGTTATGACTCTGACAAACATCTTCAATTCCGGTAAAAACACATCTGGTTCATAATTTTGATTTGATTTATTATTGTCAGTATTAGTGACTGAAGCGATTCGCAGGTAAAGCAAGGGCAAGTGAAGTGAGGTGGGTGCTGATTGCTCACAACACTGACTGTGAGAGCCGCGCGCTCCCTCTGTGTCAATATTTCTTTTGTTTTTACCAAAGTTCACAGTTCTATTAATACACAAATGATTCAGCGTTTTCTCTAACTCATGATGAAATATTCAGCGTGTTTTAAACGTGTTTAATCTTATTCATGGGGTCGCGGTTAGCGAACAAGCCCGATTTCAACTTCGCAGCCCATTGGGTTGAAGGAGGGTCACTCACGCAGCCCACTCACTCGCCGAGGTTGTCCCTCACTTGTTGCATTTTCAACGCTAAATTGTTGTACAGAGTGGAACAATTACAGCAGGGACTGCAATCTCAGAGGTGACAACGCAACAATTTTGCACATCAGATATCACAGGAGTGCTCAGTGAAGCAAAATAATCCATTAAAAAAACAGCAGGAGCACCACTGGGTAGAAGCAGCGTGTGTATACCGTCACACAGACAGTAAGAAGCAGCGTGTGTATACTGTCACACAGACAGTAAGAAGCAGTGTGTGTATACCGTCACACAGACAGTAAGAAGCAGTGTGTGTATACCGTCACACAGACAGTAAGAAGCAGTGTGTATACCGTCACACAGACAGTAAGAAGCAGTGTGTATACCGTCACACAGACAGTAAGAAGCAGTGTGTGTATACCGTCACACAGACAGTAAGAAGCAGTGTGTGTATACCGTCACACAGACAGTAAGAAGCAGTGTGTGTATACTGTCACACAGACAGTAAGAAGCAGTGTGTGTATACTGTCACACAGACAGTAAGAAGCAGTGTGTGCATACTGTCACACAGACAGTAAGAAGCAGTGTGTGTATACTGTCACACAGACAGTAAGAAGCAGTGTGTATACCGTCACACAGACAGTAAGGAGCAGTGTGTACACCGTCACACAGACAGTAAGAAGCAGTGTGTGTATACTGTCACACAGACAGTAAGAAGCAGTGTGTGTATACCGTCACACAGACAGTAAGAAGCAGTGTGTGTATACCGTCACACAGACAGTAAGAAGCAGTGTGTGTATACTGTCACACAGACAGTGAGAAGCAGTGTGTGTATACCGTCACACAGACAGTAAGAAGCAGTGTGTGTATACCGTCACACAGACAGTAAGCAGTGTGTGTATACCGTCACACAGACAGTAAGAAGCAGTGTGTGTATACCGTCACACAGACAGTAAGCAGTGCGTGTATACCGTCACACAGACAGTAAGAAGCAGTGTGTGTATACTGTCACACAGACAGTAAGCAGTGTGTGTATACCGTCACACAGACAGTAAGAAGCAGTGTGTGTATACTGTCACACAGACAGTAAGAAGCAGTGTGTGTTATACTGTCACACAGACAGTAAGAAGCAGTGTGTGTATACCGTCACACAGACAGTAAGAAGCAGTGTGTGTTATACTGTCACACAGACAGTAAGAAGCAGTGTGTGTATACCGTCACAGAGACAGTAAGAAGCAGTGTGTGTATACCGTCACACAGACAGTAAGAAGCAGTGTGTGTATACCGTCACACAGACAGTAAGAAGCAGTGTGTGTATACTGTCACACAGACAGTAAGAAGCAGGGTGTGTATACCGTCACACAGACAGTAAGAAGCAGTGTGTATACCGTCACACAGACAGTAAGAAGCAGTGTGTGTATACTGTCACACAGACAGTAAGAAGCAGTGTGTGTATACCGTCACACAGACAGTAAGAAGCAGTGTGTATACCGTCACACAGACAGTAAGAAGCAGTGTGTGTATACCGTCACACAGACAGTAAGAAGCAGTGTGTGTATACCGTCACACAGACAGTAAGAAGCAGTGTGTGTATACCGTCACACAGACAGTAAGAAGCAGTGTGTGTACACCGTCACACAGACAGTAAGAAGCAGTGTGTGTATACCGTCACACAGACAGTAAGCAGCAGTGTGTATACCGTCACACAGACAGTAAGAAGCAGTGTGTATACCGTCACACAGACAGTAAGAAGCAGTGTGTGTATACTGTCACACAGACAGTAAGAAGCAGTGTGTATACCGTCAGACAGACAGTAAGAAGCAGGGTGTGTATACCGTCACACAGACAGTAAGAAGCAGTGTGTATACTGTCACAGAGACAGTGAGAAGCAGTGTGTATACCGTCACACAGACAGTAAGAAGCAGTGTGTGTATACTGTCACACAGACAGTAAGAAGCAGTGTGTGTATACCGTCACACAGACAGTAAGAAGCAGGGTGTGTATACTGTCACACAGACAGTAAGAAGCAGTGTGTGTATACTGTCACACAGACAGTAAGAAGCAGTGTGTGTATACCGTCACAGACAGTAAGAAGCAGTGTGTGTATACCGTCACACAGACAGTAAGAAGCAGTGTGTGTATACTGTCACACAGACAGTAAGAAGCAGTGTGTATACCGTCACACAGACAGTAAGAAGCAGTGTGTGTATACTGTCACACAGACAGTAAGAAGCAGTGTGTGTATACCGTCACACAGACAGTAAGAAGCAGTGTGTGTATACTGTCACACAGACAGTAAGAAGCAGTGTGTGTATACTGTCACACAGACAGTAAGAAGCAGTGTGTGTATACCGTCACACAGACAGTAAGAAGCAGTGTGTGTATACCGTCACACAGACAGTAAGAAGCAGTGTGTGTATACTGTCACACAGACAGTAAGAAGCAGTGTGTGTATACTGTCACACAGACAGTAAGAAGCAGTGTGTGTATACTGTCACACAGACAGTAAGAAGCAGTGTGTGTATACTGTCACACAGACAGTAAGAAGCAGTGTGTGTATACCGTCACACAGACAGTAAGAAGCAGTGTGTGTATACCGTCACACAGACAGTAAGAAGCAGTGTGTGTATACTGTCACACAGACAGTAAGAAGCAGTGTGTGTATACCGTCACACAGACAGTAAGAAGCAGTGTGTGTATACCGTCACACAGACAGTAAGAAGCAGTGTGTATACCGTCACACAGACAGTAAGAAGCAGTGTGTGTATACTGTCACGCAGACAGTAAGAAGCAGTGTGTATACCGTCACACAGACAGTAAGAAGCAGTGTGTGTATACCGTCACACAGACAGTAAGAAGCAGTGTGTGTATACCGTCACACAGACAGTAAGAAGCAGTGTGTGTATACCGTCACACAGACAGTAAGAAGCAGTGTGTGTATACCGTCACGCAGACAGTAAGAAGCAGTGTGTATACCGTCACACAGACAGTAAGAAGCAGTGTGTATACCGTCACACAGACAGTAAGCAGTGTGTATACCGTCACACAGACAGTAAGAAGCAGTGTGTGTATACTGTCACACAGACAGTAAGAAGCAGTGTGTATACAGACACACAGACAGTAAGAAGCAGTGTGTGTACTGTCACACAGACAGTAAGAAGCAGTGTGTGTATACTGTCACACAGACAGTAAGAAGCAGTGTGTGTATACCGTCACAGAGACAGTAAGAAGCAGTTTGTGTATACCGTCACACAGACAGTGAGAAGCAGTGTGTGTATACCGTCACACAGACAGTAAGAAGCAGTGTGTGTATACCGTCACACAGACAGTGAGAAGCAGTGTGTGTATACTGTCACACAGACAGTAAGAAGCAGTGTGTGTATACTGTCACACAGACAGTAAGAAGCAGTGTGTGTATACCGTCACACAGACAGTAAGAAGCAGTGTGTGTATACCGTCACAGAGACAGTAAGAAGCAGTGTGTGTATACCGTCACACAGACAGTGAGAAGCAGTGTGTGTATACTGTCACACAGACAGTAAGAAGCAGTGTGTGTATACCGTCACAGAGACAGTAAGAAGCAGTGTGTGTATACCGTCACACAGACAGTGAGAAGCAGTGTGTGTATACTGTCACACAGACAGTAAGAAGCAGTGTGCGCTGGGCCTAACTCTGGCAGAGCGCTGGGTCTAACTCTGGCAGAGCGCTGGGTCTAACTCTGGCAGAGCGCTGGGTCTAACTCTGGCAGAGCGCTGGGTCTAACTCTGGCAGAGCGCTGGGTCTAACTCTGGCAGAGCGCTGGGTCTAACTCTGGCAGAGCGCTGGGTCTAACTCTGGCAGAGCGCTGGGTCTAACTCTGGCAGAGCGCTGGGTCTAACTCTGGCAGAGCGCTGGGTCTAACTCTGGCAGAGCGCGGGGTCTAACTCTGGCAGAGCGCGGGGTCTAACTCTGGCAGAGCGCTGGGTCTAACTCTGGCAGAGCGCGGGGTCTAACTCTCAGCACCACACTTTAGTCAACCTGTCAAAGTTATAAAAACGGTGCAAAGACTTCTTGGAGCTGTATGAGGGCTACGGGAGTTCCATTTCCTGAGGAGGCTGGAGGAAACCAGGTTACTCCCCGTGCAGTCATAGAAGCCAACAGCGCAGAATGAGGCCATTTGGCCCATTGAGTCTACATCGACCACAATCCCACCCAGGCCCAATTCCATAACCCCATGCATTCACCCTAGCTAGTCCCCCTGACACTAAGGGGCAATTTAGCACGGCCAATCCACCTAAACCACACATCCTAGCACTGTGGGAGGAAACCCATGCAGACACGGGGAGAACGTGCAAACTCCACACAGACAATGACCCGAGGCCAGAATTGAACCCGGGTCTCTGGCGCTGTGAGACAGCAGTGCTAACCCACTGTGCCACCGTGCCACCCTCCAAAGTCTAGAATTGAAAACTAGTCTCAGTAACATTCTCAATTTTTGTAAAAACCCATCTGGTCCATGAATGTACCTCAGGGAAGGAAATCTGCCATCCTTACCTGGTCTGGCCTACATGTGACTCCAGACCTACAGTGATGTGGTTGACTCATGCGGCCAAGTGAGACGCTCAATTCAAGGGCAATTAGGGATGGGCAACAAAAGTTGGCCTTGCCAGCGCCACCCATATCCCATGAAAGAATATGTATTTGTATAACTCTTTCAAAGTGCCAGTATAGACACAATGTACCGAATGGCCTCCTTCTGTCAGTCAAAGCACTGTCCCTTGTACAACTGAGAGAATGAAAAAAAAATATGTGGGGGTAGGGACTGGGTGGGATTGTGGTCAGTGCAGACTCGATGGGCCGAATGGCCTCCTTCTGCACTGTAGGGTTTCTATGATTCTTTCTTTCTATGAATTGAAGTCAACTCAGCGAGGAACAAATACGACAAGCATTCGCGCAGAAACTAGGCTAACTCCCAGCCAAACGCGGGAGAGTACCCGTTCCCCCCTGAACATTAACTGCACACGAAGTCGACAGACCATCCCACTACCTGCTGCTCGCTGTTCAGCTTCCTCCTTGGCAGTGTCATTCTTCAGGGCAGGATCAGGAGAGGGAAGTCGAACGAGTAACATCCTTTTGGCAGCCTCTTCCCGGGAGCTGGTCACGCACTCCCCGTACAGCCACTGATCTGAGGAAAATCCCAACACTTAGCAGTTATTTAGCTGTGATCCCCCGTCCCTGCAGCCTTCACTTGTACCCACATACACCGAGGCAGCTTACAATACCATTCCGCACTCGTGTGCAGAATTCCAGCACCTTCTTAATAACCAACCGCCAGTGATTTTTAACTCTCCCTCGTGTCGGTCAGACATTAATTAGATCTCAAACTCCAAACACACGGGACTGTCAAATTAAACAAAGTGGAGTCTCACCTTTCAATGTGAATTCAACGGCAGCGGAGACCCAGAGAGAAAATTAAATTTAAAACTAAATCTAATTTGCAGCATCCAGATTCTCTGAAGCAAATCAAGCTTTAGAATCAGATCGTATGATTCAGCACAAAACAGACCCAACCACTAACTCAACCCTGCATATCTGCCTGAGCATTAGTGCCAAACATCCCAGGTTTTTGTCCTAACAAAACACACACACACTCCCAACACACACACACACACACTCACAGACGGAGAGCATGAGGACAGGATGAGCCTGTAGTCAAAACTAGCACGGTGGCACAGTAGTTAGCACTGCTGCCTCACAGCACCAAGGACCCGGGTTCGATTCCCAGCTCGGGTCACTGTCTGTGCGGAGTCTGCACGTTCTCCCCGTGTCTGCGTGGGTTTCCTTCGGGTGCTCCAGTTCCCTCCCACAGTCCAAAGGTGTGCAGGTTAGATTTATTGGATGAGAAATTGCCCCTTAGTGTCAGGGGGACGAGGAGGATAAATATGTGGGGTTACAGGGATGGGACCTGGGTGGGATTGTTGTTGCTGCAGACTCGATGGGCCGAATGGCCTCCTTCTGCACTGTAGATTCTATGACAGCTCCGCTTTCCTGCCTCATCCCCCTTCTAATTGATTCCCTTACCGATCAAAAATGTCTATCTCAGCTTTGAACGTAGTTAATGACCCAGTCTCTACAGCCCCCTCCGGTAAAGAATTCCACAGAATCCCTCAGTGAAGAAATTCCTCCTCATCTGTCTTAAGTGGGCAACCTCCTTACTCTGAGATGATGCCCTCAGGTCCTAGACTCTCCCACAAGGGCAAAGGACCTCTCAGTATCTCCCCTGTCAATCCCTCGGAGAATCCGATATGTCTCAATAAGGTCACCTCTCATTCTTCCAAACTCCAATGAGTACAGACCCAACCTACTCAACCTCTCCTCGTAAGACAATCTCTCCAACCTGGCAAACCTTCTCAAGGCTGCCTCCAATGCCAATATACCTTTCCTTAGATAAGACAACCAAAACCCTATTGAAACCCTTCACAGTTTAAAAAACCTCCATTGGGTCCCCAGCCCCTGAATCTTGTCTCAGGAGAGAGGCCGGGGCTCGTTCAGTCTTCATCATGAAAACTGGAGCTCCACCAATTTCCAGTGAAATGCTGCCACCTGGAGTCAGGCCTCGGCATTGCAAGCCATTCACACCAGACCGAAAGTTCTGACCAATTCATCATTCATCCAAGGGGTGTGATTCCTACCTGTCGAATGTCCCGACACATCTTGAGTGTGACCATTCATGCCACGGGACTTCTTATACGTGTCGCAGTTCAAAAATACTGACTGCAAGCACAAAGGTAAAAGGCAAAGGGAAAATTAGAGAAGATTCCTGCCTTAGAGAGAGGAAAGGGTTGAGCAAGAGTGGGTATTCATAGAGTTATAGAGGTTTAGAGCATGGAAACAGGCCCTTCGGCCCAACTTGTCCATGCCGCCCAGTTTCAATATATCAAACAATTCAAATACGGAAAAGACAGAAAATTATTTCACAGCACATCAGGCTGACAAAACAAAACGCAAGTTCAGTAAACTATAACATGGTGACTATGGAAAAACTATTCCGAGTGGCAGAAGAATTGATAATCACTGGGCAGAGATACGAGGGAAATAAAGGAAAATTGTTTATCTTACACAAGTTGTTGGGAAACGGAATGCACTGCTCGATAAAGTCAAGGTAGCAGATTCAATAGTTACTTCCGAAAAGGGAATGGGATAAATACTAAAAGAGAAAAGGGTGGCACAGTGACACAGTGGTTAGCACTGCTGTGTCTCAGCGCCAGGGATCTGGGTTCCATTCCCGGCTTGGGTCACTGCTGTGTGGAGTTTGCACGTTCTCCCCATGTCAGTGCGGGTTTCCTCCAGGTGCTCCGGTTTCCTCCCACCTAATGAAGGGGCAGCGCTCTGAAAGCTCGTGCTACCAAATAAACCTGTTGGACTTTAACCCTGGTGTTGTGAGTTGAAGAACATTAAACAAGCCATCACTGGACAATTCCCCGGGCTGACTGTAGTACTTACTGATTCAGTAGGGTGTTTATAATCAGCAACCTTATTACTCTTGCAGTTGTTCTGTTTGGAAATGAGCTCCACTGACTCAGTCTCGTGGGCATCTTGCTCCAACTCTGCAAATTCAACAAAGTTAATGACACTTTGCAGCATCCATAATCTTCAATTCATCTAAAACTCCAGTGCCAGTAAAATCCCATTCACACATTGCCCAGGTGCTTGCTGAAATACACAGGCTCCCAGTCCAGCCTTGTTGCCGAGATCCTCTGCTCTGGAATTCACTCCAGCATCTTCTGTACCTCTCCATGCTTTGAAATCCCAACCCTTTGGCCAAACCTCTATGTGACTCAATTGTTTCTCTTATGAGTGACCTTGGGGACATTTTACTAGGTTAAAGACTGTAAAGTCTAGCTCCAGCTGGACAGCAGGTACCCTTATGTATTACATTTCATTACAACACTGAAACCAGACATTCAACCTAACTGGTCACACAAGCTTCCTCCCACACTTCATCATCTCACCCTGCCAATTTACCTTCAAATCTTTTCTCCCTTTTGGCCCATCAAGTCCACTCTGCCATCAATGAGATCATGACTGATCTAATATAGAAACACAGAAAATAGGTGCAGAAGACCATTCGACCCTGCACCACCATTCAATATGATCATGGTTGATCATGTACTTTCAGTATCCCAGTCCCGCTTTCTCTCCATACCCCTTGATCCCTTTAGCCACAAGGGCCACGTCCAACTCCCTCTCGAAGATATCTAACCAACTGGCCCCAACAGCTTTCTGTGGTAGAGAATTCCACAGGTTCACAACTCTCTGTGAAGAAGTTCTTCCTCATCTCAGTCCTGAATGGCTTACCCCGTATTCTTAGACTGTGACCCCAGTTCTGGACTTCCCCAACATCAGGAACATTCTTCCCGAATCTAGCCTGTCCAGTCCCATCAGGATTTTATATCTTTCTATGAGATCCCCTCTCGTTTAAAGTTGATTTATTAGTGTCACAAGTAGGCTTACATTAACTGTTACTGTGAAAATCCTCTAGTCGCCACACTCCGGCGCCTGTTCGGGTACACTGAGGGAGAATTTAGCATAGCCTTTCGGAGTTTGGGAGGAAACCGGAGCACCCGGAGGAAAGCCACGCGCATGCAGGGAGAACGTGCAGACTCAACACAGTGATCCAAGCCGGGAATCGAACCCGGGTCCTTGGCACTGTGAGGCAGCAGTGCTAACCACTGTGCCACCATGTCACCCCACTTCTAAATTCCAGTGAGTACAAGCCCAGTCGACCCAGTCTCGTTTCATATGTCAGTCTTGCCATTCCAGAAGTCAGTGAACCTTCGCTGGACTGCCTCAATAGCAAGAATGTCCTTCCTCAGACTAGGTCAAACCTGCACACGATACTCAAGGTGTGGCCTCACCAAGACCCTGTATAACTGTAGCAAGACATCCTTACTCCTATACTCAAATCCTCTTGCTATGAAGGGCAGCATGCCATTAGCTTTCCTCACCGCTTGCTGTACCTGCATGCCAACCTTCTGTTCCACCATGGCACCCACGTCACTTCCCCTTTTCCTAAACTGCCACCGTTCAGATAATAATTTTCCTTCCTGTTTTTGCCAAAATGGATAACCTCACATTTATCCACATTATGTTGCATTTGCCAAGTTTTTGCCCACTCAGTCAGCCTGTCCAAGTCACCCTGCAACCTCTCAGCATCCTCCTCACAGCACACACTGCCACCCAGCTTAGTGTCGTCTGCAAATTTGGAGATATTGCATTCAATTTCTTCCTTCAAATCATTAATGATAATCCTCAACTCCACATTCCCGCCTTATCCCAATAACCTGCGATTCCCTTACTAATTAAAAATCCGTCTATCTTAGCCTTGAATATAGTTACCCACCCAGCCTCGACAGCCCTCTGTGATCAAAAGAAAAATTCCAGATTCCCCCAGGAGGAGAAATTCCTCCTCGTCTCTGTTTTAAATGGGTAACCCCTTACTGAGATTATGCCCTCTGGTCCTAGACTCTCCCACAGGGGGAAACAGCCTCTCATCATCTAGCCTGTCAAACCCCCTGAGAAATCCGATACAGCTCAGAACAAAGAGATCTCGGGGTATATGTTCAGAGCTCCTTGAAAGTGGAGTCACCGGTGGACAGAGTGGTGAAGAAGGCATTCAGCATGCTTGGTTTCATTGGTCATAACATTGAATACAGGAGTTGGGACATCTTGTTGAAGTTGTACAAGACATTGGTAAGGCCACACTTGGAATACTGTGTACAGTCTGGTCACCCTATTATAGAAAGGATATTATTAAACTAGAAAGAGTGCAAAAACGATTTACTAGGATGCTACCGGGACTTGATGGTTTGAGTTATAAGGAGAGGCTGGATAGACTGGGACTTTTTTCTCTGGAGCGTAGGAGGCTGAGGGGTGATCTTATAGAGATCTATAAAATAATGAGGGGCACAGATCAGCTAGATGGTCAATATCCTTTCCCAAAGGTAGGGGAGTCTAAAACTAGAGGGCATATCTTTAAGGTGAGAAGGGAGAGATACAAAAGTGTCCAGAGGGGCAATTATTTCAGAGGGTGCTGAGTGTCTGGAACAAGCTGCCAGAGGTAGTAATAGAGGCGGGTACAATTTTGTCTTTTAAAAAGTGTTTAGACAATTACATGGGTAGGATGGGCAGAGAGGGATATGGGCCAAACGCGGGAATTGGGATTAGCTCAGGGGTTTAAAAGAGCGGCATGGACAAGTTGGGCCAAAGGGTCCGTTTCCATGCTGTAAACCTCTATGACTCTATCTCAGTAAGATCACCTCTAATACTTCTAAATTCTTAAATGCATCTAAAGAAAAATAAAGTGAAAGAGAGAAGTGTATAAAATCCTGAGTATGTGTTCCCCTTGTGAGAGAATCCAGCATTAGGGGGTCACGGTCTAAAAATAAGGGGTCGTCTACTGAAGGAGAGGAGGAGAATTTTTTTTCTCTCAAGAGGGTTCTCAGTCTTTGGAACTCACTTCATCTAAAAAGGTAGTGAAAACAGAATCTCTGAATATTTTAACGCAGCGCTGGATAGATTCTTGGGAGTGAAGGGTAGGTGGGAATGTGAGGATAAGGTTCAGAAAAGCAATGATCTTGTTGAATGGTGGTGCAGCCTCGAAGGGCCGAGTGGCCTATTCCTGCTCCGAATCTGTCTGTTCGAACATTGAGAGAGGAAGAGCCCGGATGTGGACAGGAGCACTGGGATTTTCCGGAGCGGTTGCAGCAGGTCCCAGACCGCGTGGCGAACATGGCAGGCCATTCAAACGACGATGCCCTCCGGCCGGACTGGAGGATCCCTCCAGTGGGGGGGAACTGGAAAATTTGGCCAAGGAGTGGGAAAGTAGGGAAGAGGAAGACCGCGAGCAATGAAGCCCGTGTCAAAATGAATCTTAATGTTAACCGCAGTCCACTTGCTGGTTTTACCCCTGTTGTGTTTTCACCCCGATTTTCCCGGTTTCTCTCACACCAGCACTCCTTCGTGCGGATCCTTCAGATTCCCTTCCCACTGCGACCTGACTTTGTCCTTTTCTCCTTTCGTCAGTGTTTTTTCTCATTCAGTATTACTTTAACATTTCCATTCTTTTGTTTGTGTATTTGCTCGACACTCCCTCCTGTGTGTGTGTGTGAATGGACTGTCAGGACTCTCGGGTTACACACGGTGCGTCATCTACTGTACAGAGAGCAGAAGAGGAGACAGGTTTTCGCAAGACCGACTCAAACTGCTAACGGCCTGCGTTTCTTTATTTTGTTCATTTATATCCCATCGGCATCGCTGACCAGCCCAGCACTTACTGTCCATCCCCAATTGCCCTTCTTAAGGTGGTGGTGGTCAGCTGCCTTCTTGAATCATTGCAGTCCATGTGGTGTAGGTACACCCACAGAGCTGTTAGGGAGGGATTTCCAGGACTTTGACTCAGAGACAGTCAGGGTGGTGAGTGGTTTGGAGGGGAACTTGCAAGAAACTACAAAGGGTCATGAACGAAGCCCAGTCCATCACTCAAACCAGCCTCCCATCCATTGACTCTGTCTACACTTCCCGCTGCCTCGGCAAAGCAGCCAGCATAATTAAGGACCCCACGCACCCCGGACATTCTCTCTTCCACCTTCCCCCGTCGGGAAAAAGATACAAAAGTCTGAGGTCACGTACCAACCGACTCAAGAACAGCTTCTTCCCTGCTGCTGTCAGACTTTTGAATGGACCTACCTTGCATTAAGTTGATCTTTCTCTACACCCTAGCAATGACTGTAACACTACATTCTGCACTCTCTCCTTTCCTTCTCTCTGAACGGTATGCTTTGTCTGTAGAGCATGCAAGAAACAATACTTTTCACGGTATACTAATAGAACATAGAACAGTGCAGCACAGAACAGGCCCTTCGGCCCACGATGTTGTGCCGAGCTTTATCTGAAACCAGATATATGTGATAACAATAAATCAAATCAAATCAAGTGAATGTTGTTCCTGTGTGTCTGTTGTCCTTGTCCCTCCAGATGGTAGGGGATGTGGGCTCGGAAGATGCTGTCAAAGGGAGTTGCTGCAGTGCATCTTGTCGATGGTACACACTGCTGCTACTGTTCCTGCACATTCCCCCCATCCCCAGACAAATTGATCAGTTCACCTTGACCATGCTGAGATACCATTTGAAAATGCAATAAACCATTTGCAGCCATATAAAATATAAAAAGAATAGATTGCAAGATTTCTAAACAGAGCAAATTAACCCAAAGTATAAGTGTGTCGAGCTCTGCAGGAAGATTGAGGAAGTATCTTCCCTGCAGCTGACTGTATAATGTGCAGCTCCAACCATCAATAATCAAGAACTCCAGAGTAGGGACAAAATGACCTCGTTTCTCCTACATCCGTAAGCCATAAATTTCTCGATCCTTGCTTTGAAGTCTTCTCTGTCTGCATTAATGGGAATATTTCCTCACAAAGATCATTATCTTTTCTATCGCTCCATCTACAGACAGCAGCAGAGAGGAGCTGGGGATTCAGCCCTGGAACAGCACTCCGTTTTGTACTGATTATTCACTGGGCTTTGCCTGTCGAATGGGGGTGGGGGGAGAAGAGGAGAGAGAGAATGAGAAAATATCATCCAGAAGGTCCTCTGGGGCTCAGAGACTGAAAACCACATCTCATTTTGAAAGGATGTGTATCAGAAGTATGGTAACCTGCAGAGCTCCAGACCAAATTCTGGAAAGGAGATTAGGCTGGCTGGTGACTTGCTTTACAGCCAGGGCAGACATGTTGGGCCTAGTGGCCTCTTTCTGTATTGTAAACTTTCTACAATTCTATTGAAACCTTGCGGACTGTGGCTTCCATTTACACAAAGACAAGGTGTGTGGACACCTCTGTACTAATGGATCTCCTGATATCCTGGCAGAAGGCAGAGAGTGGGGATAAAGGGATCTTTCTCAGGATGGCAGTCGGTGACTAGTGGTGTGCCTCAGGGGTCGGTGCTGGGACCACAATTTTTCACAATATACATTAACGATTTGGAAGGAACTGAAGTCATTGTTGCTAAGTTTGCAGATGATACAACGATATGTAGAAGGAAAGGTAGTATTGAGGAAGCAGGGGGGCTGCAGAAGGACTTGGACAGGTTAGGAGAGTGGGCAAAGAAGTGGCAGATGGAATACAATGTGGAAAAGTGTGAGGTTATGCACTTTGGAAGGAGGAATGGAGGCATAGACTATTCTCTAAATGGGGAAATGCTTAGGAAATCAGAAACACAAAGGGACTCGGGAGTCCTTGTTCAAGATTCTCATAAGGCTGTCACGCAGGTTCATTCGGCAATTAAGGCGGCAAATGCATTCATGTCGAGAGGGCTAGAATACAAGAGCAGGGATGTACTTCTGAGGCTGTATAAGGCTCTGGTCAGACCCCATTTGGAGCATTGTGAGCAGTTTTGGGCCCCATACCTAAGGAAGGATGTGCTGGCCTTGGAAAGGGTCCAGAGGAGGTTCATAAGAATGATCCCTGGGATGAAGAGCTTGGGTATTGAGGAATGGTTGAGGACTCTGGGACTGTACTTGTTGGAGTTTAGAAGGATGAGGGGGATCTTATTGAAACTTACAGGATAGTCGAATAGGGGGTGGGGGGGGGGGGGGGGGAGAGAGAGAGAGAGAGGATACTGCAAGGCCTGGATAGAGTGGACATGGAGAGGATGTTTCCACTAGTAGGAAAACTGGAACTAGAGGGCACAACCTCAGGCTAAAGGGACGATCCTTTAAAACAGAGATGAGGAGGAATTTCT
The DNA here is from genome assembly GCF_964213995.1 of Mustelus asterias. Classification (NCBI taxonomy): domain Eukaryota; kingdom Metazoa; phylum Chordata; class Chondrichthyes; order Carcharhiniformes; family Triakidae; genus Mustelus; species Mustelus asterias. The sequence continues at coordinate 133,128,688 of NC_135808.1, read as the reverse complement.
TCAGCCAGAGAGTGGTGAATCTACGGAACTCTTTGGCGCAGAAGGCTGTGGAGACAAGTCATTGAGTGTCTTTAAGACAGAGACAGATAGGTTCTTGATTAATAAGGGGATCAGGGGTTATGGGGAGAAGGCAGGAAAATTGGGATGAGAAAAATATCAGCCATGATTGAATGACAGACTCGATGGGCCGAGTGGCCTAATTCTGCCCCAGTGGTCTTATGGTTTTATCCTGGGAAACGGTTATGTATTATTTGATTTCTTGTCAAATGTATTAGTATACAGTGAAAAATATTGTTTCTTGCACACTACACAAAGCATACCGTTCATAGAGAAAGAAAGGAGAGAGTGCAGAATGTAGTGTTACAATCATAGCTAGAGTGTAGAGAAAGAGGTTGATCCATTCAAAAGTCTGACAGCAGCAGGGAAGAAGCTGTCCTCGAGTTGGTTGGTACGTATCTTCAAACTTTTGTATCTTTTTCCCGACGGAAGAAGGTGGAAGAGAGAATGTCCGGGGTGCGTGAGGTCCTTAATTATGCTGGCCGCTTTGCCGAGGCAGCGGGAAGTGTAGACAGAGTCAATGGAAAGGAGGCTGGTTTGCATGATGGATTGGGCTACATTCACGACCTTTTGTAGATCCTTGCGGTCCTGGGCAGAGCAGGAGCCATACCAAGCTGTGATACAACCAGAAATAATGCATTCTATGATGCATCTGTAAAAGTTGGTGAGAGTCATAGCTGACATTCCAAATTTCCTTAGTCTTCTGAGAAAGTAGAGGCGTTGGTGGGCTTTCTGAATGATGTCAGCATGGGTACCAGGACAGGTTGTTGGTGATCTGGAGACCTAAAGGTTTGAAGCTCTCGACCCTTTCTACTTCGTCCCCGTTGATGTAGACAGGGGCCTGTTCTCCTGAAGTAGATGACAATCTCCTTCGTTTTGTTGACATTGAGGAACAGATTATTGTTGCTACACCAGTTCACCAGATTCTCTATCTCATTCCTGTACTCTGTTTCATCATTGTTTGAGATCTGTCCCACTACGGTGGTGTCGTCAGCGAACTTGAAAATCGAGTTGGAGGGGAATTTGGCCCTGGTAAGGAGTATAGTAGGGTGCTGAGAACACAGCCTCGTGGGGCACCGGTGTTGAGGATGATCGGGGAGGAGGTGTTATTGCCTTTCCTTATTATTTATTAAAGGGAGATATATTAAACCATTTTTAAAATGTATTCTTTCACGGTATGAGAGTGCTGTTGGCTGGGCCAGCATTTATTACCCATCCCCAATTACTGAACTGAGTGGCTCGATTTGATTTATTGTCACATGTATTGGGATACAGTGAAAAGCACTATGCAGGCAAAACATACCATTCATAGAGTGTACAGGGGAGAAGGGAAGATGAGGATGCAGAATGTAATGTTACAGTCATAGCTAGGGTGTAGAGAAACATCAGCTTAATTTAAGGGAGGTCCGTTCAAAAGTCTGATGGCAGCAGGTAAATGCATTACCTGATAAATGTGAGGTAATGCATTTTGGAAGGTCTAATACAGATAGGAAATATACAGTAAATGGCAGAACCCTTAAGAGTATTGATAGGCAAAGGGATCTGGGTGTACAGGTACACAGGTCACTCAAAGTGGCAATGCAGGTGGAGAAGGTAGTCAAGAAGGCATACGGCATGCTTGCCTTCATCAGCCAGGGTATCGAGTTTAAAAATTGACAAGTCATGTTGCAGCTTTATAGAACCTGAGTTCGGCCGCACTTGGAATATAGTGTTCAATTCTGGTCGCCACGCTACCAGAAGGATGTGGAGGCTTTGGAGAGGGTACGGAAAAGATTTACCAGGATGTTGCCTGGTATGGAGGGCATTAGCTATGAGGAGAGGTTGGAGAAACTTGGTTTGTTCTCACTGGAGCGACGGAGGTTGAAGTCTACAAGATTATGAGAGGCATGGACAGAGTGGATAGTCAGAAGCTTTTTCCCCCTGAGTGGAAGAGTCAATTACGAGGGGTTATAGGTTTAAGGTGCGAGGGGCAAGGTTTAAAGGAGATGTATGAGGCAGATTTTTTACACAGAGAGTGGTGGGTGCCTGGAACTCGTTGCCGGGGGAGGTAGTGGAAGCGGATACGGAAGTGACTTTTAAGGGGCGTCTGGACAAATACATGAATAGGATGGGAATAGAGGGATATGGTCCCCGGAAGGGTAGGGGGTTTTAGTTAAGTCGGGCAGCATGGTCGGTGCAGGCTTGGAGGGCCGAAGGGCCTGTTCCTGTGCTGTAATTTTCTTTGTTCTTTGTTCAGGGAAGAAGCTGTTCTTGAGTCGGTTGGTACGTGACCTCAGACGTTTGAATCTTTTTCCCGAAGGAAGAAGGTGGAGGAGAGAATGTCCGGGGTGCATGGGGTCCTTAATTATGCTGGCTGCTTTGCCGAGGCAGCGGGAAGTGTAGACAGAGTCAATGGATGGTAGGCCGGTTTGCGTGATGGACTGGGCTTTGTTCACGGAGCTTTGTAGTTCCTTGCGGTCTTGGGCAGAGCAGGAGCCATACCAAGCTGTGATACAACCAGAAAGAAGGCTTTCAATAGTGCATCTGTGTAAAAGTTGGAGAGAGTTGTAACGGACATGCCAAAGCTCCTTCGCGTATCTGAGAAAGTAGAGTTGTTCGTGGGCTTCCTTAACTATAGTGTCGGCATGGGGGGACCAGGACAGGTTGTTGGTGATCTGGACACCTAAAAATTTGAAGCTCTCGACCACTTCCACTTCATCCCCATTGATGTAGACAGGGGAGTGTCCTCCACTACGCCCTCCTGGAGTCAATAACAATCTCCATCATTGCTGACATTGAGGGAGAGATTATTGTTGCCGCACCAGTTCACCAGATTCTCTATCTCATTCCTGTACTCTGTCTCATCATTGTTTGAGATCCGACCCACTACAATGGTGTCGTCAGCAAACTTGAAAATCGAGTTGGAGGGGCTGCACAGTCATAGGTGTACAAGGAGTATAGCAGGGGGCTGAGACCACCACCTTGTGGGGCACTGGTGTTGAGGATGATCATGGAGGTGGTGTTGTTGCCTATCCTTACTGACTGTGGTCCGAGAGTTAGGAAGTTCAGGATCCAGTTGCAGAGGGAGGAGCCGAGGCCCAGGCCACAGAGTTTGGAGATGAGTTTTGTCGGAATAATGGTGTTGAAGGCTGAGCTGTAGTCAATAAATAGGAGTTTGACGCAAGTGTCTTTGTTTTCCAGGCGTTCCAGGGCTCAGTGTCGGCCCAGGGAGATGGCGGCTGCTGTGGACCTGTTGCGGCGGTAGGCAAACTGTAGTGGATCCAGGCAATCTGCGAAGTCGCATTTGATCCATGCCATAAGTAACCTTTCGAAACACTTCATAATGATGGATATCTACCAGGTGATAGATCGGCCATTTCAGAGGGCAAGTTAAGAATCAACCACATTGCTGTGGTTCTGGAGTCACATGTAGACCAGACCCGGTAAAGGGGCTGAGATACCAGATATCGTTCAGACTGCTCCTTGGTCATTGCTTACCAATGGATTCACCATTTTGCAGTCAAGAATTTGACAGCACGGTTTTCAAAATCCACTTCCCTAAATAACCATGGCAGGGAGGTGGTAAATCAAGAGAGACAAGAATCATCTGTTTACTCAATAACAAAAGCTTCACTTCATTAATTCCTCTCAGTGAGTTTGGAGTGCTCAGCTGTGGGCACAAAGGAATGACCTTTCCAAGTGTGTCAGTGGAGTGAGCAATGTCTGACAGGCAAAACGTGGGCTTCAATCTACTGGAGTAAAGTTGGTGGGTCTAATCTGATCTAGCATGGAAAAGCAAACATACTCTCTCTCTCTCTGAAGGAATCCAAATGCTGGCTACAGGAAATTCCCATTCCTATTCCCATATTGATTTCACGCAGAGATACACAGAAAGATAAAACCTGCCACGCCATCGAAACACACTCAATGTCACGCACAAAGCCAAGCTCTCAGCCTCCCTGATTAACTTGCCATCAATAGTATGTCAAAATTCGCAGATGACACTAAGATGGGTGGCAGAGTAAAGTGTGCGGAGGACGCTGAAAGTCTGCAAAGGGATATAGATAGTCTAAGTGAGCGGGCGAGGGTCTGGCAGATGGAGTACAATGTTGGTAAACGTGAGGTCAACCATTTTGGTAGGAATAACAGCAAAATGGACTATTATTTAAATGGTAAAAAATTGCAGCATGCTGCTGTGTGGAGGGACCTGGGTGTCCTTGTGCAAGAATCTCAAGGAGTTGGTTTGCAGGTGCAGCAGGTGATTAAGAAGGCAAATGGAATTTTGTCTTTCATTCACGAGGGATGGAGGTTAAAAGCAGAGAGGTTATGCTGCAGCTGTATAAGGTGCTGGTGAGGCCACACCTGGAGTACTGTGTACAGTTTTGGTCTCCTTATTTGAGAAAGGATGTACTGGCACTGGAGGGGGTGCAGAGGAGATTCACGAGGTTGATTCCAGAGTTGAGAGGGTTGGCTTATGAGGAGAGACTGAATAGACTGGGGCTATACTCATTGGAATTTAGAAGAATGAGGGGGGAATCTTATCGAAAATTATGAAGGGAATAGATAAGACAGAAGCAGGGAAGTTGTTTCCACTGGCAGGTGAAACTAGAACTAGGGGGCACAGCTTCAGAATAAGGGGGAGCAAACTTAGGATTGAGTTGAGGAGGAACTTCTTCACCCAAAGGGTTGTGAATCTGTGGAATTCCCTGCCCAGTGAAGCAGTTGAGGCTACCTCATTGAATGTTTTTAAGGCAAGGACAGATAAATTTTTGAACAGTAAAGGAATTAAGGGTTATGGTGAGCGGGTGGGTAAGTGGAGCTGAGTCCACGAAAAGATCAGCCATGATCTTATTGAATGATAGAGCAGGCTCGAGGGGCCAGATGGCCTACTCCCGCTCCTAGTTCTTATGTTCTAATCAGTGTAGAACTCAGGCCCCTTGGCAAAAGCTATTTCAAACTGCATTGTTACAGACAGCTTTAAGCCACATTGACAATCCATGCTACACTCAATCCAAAGGTTGAAAGCTTAGTCCCTAGCCCACTGCATCACACAGTCGCCAGTATGACTCCAATCATCCACTGGCCTGTGTTACACATATTAAAACAGAGAAAATAGGAGTGGGAGGCCATTCAGCCCTTCGAGCTTGCTCCACCATTTATCACGATCATGGCTAATCATCCAACTCAATAGCCTGATCCCCTCCACCCCCCCATATCCTTTGATTGCCTTGCCCTCAAGACCTATACAAGAATGTCAGAACTAGGACTAGGAGTGGGCGAGCCAACTCCACCATCCAATACGATCAAAGCATCTCAGTCTCATCACCACTTTCCTGCCCGTTCACCATAACCCTTATTGATTAAAAATCTGCCCACCTCTTCCTTAAATTGACACAATGTCCTGGCAACCACCGCACTCTGGGACTGAGAATTCCACCGACTCACCACCCCTTTGAAAGAAGGAATTTCTCCTCATCTCTGTTCTACCACCCCTTATCCGAAAACTAGCAACTCTTGTTCTAGATTGCCCCACATGAGGAAACATCCTCTTCACATCTACCCTGTAAATCCTCTTTATTATCTTATGTATCTCAATTAGATCTCCCCTCAGTCTTCTAAACTCCAGGGAATATGGGCCTAAACTGCCCAATCTCTCTTCGTAAGTCAAACCCCTCATCTCTGGAATCAATCTAGTGAACCGCCTCTGAACCGTCTCCAATGACACTAGATCCCACCTCAAGTAAGGGGACCAAAACTGTACACAGTACTGCAGCTGCATTCTCACTAATGCTTTGTTCAGTTGCTGCAACATTTCACTACTTTTATATTGAATTCCTTTAGCAATAAATGGCAAAAATATATTTCCATATCTAACTCCTTCGTGAATACTGCAACATTTTGGCCACAAGTGCTTTCTGTGGTAGTGAATTCCACAGGCTCACCACTCTGGAGAAATTTCTCCTGATTTCAGTCCGAAGTTATTTATCCTTTACCCTCAGACTGTGACCCGTGGTTCTGGACTCCTCCACCATTAGGAACAGCCTTCTTGCATCTACCCCGGTTTAGTCCTGTTCAAATTTTACAGGTTTCCATGAGATTTACCCCCTCATTCTTCTGAATTTAAGCGAATAGAATCCTAACCCACTCAATCGCTCCTCATACGCCAGTCTCACCATTCCAGGAATCAGTCTGGTATACCTTCTCTGCACTCCCTCTATAGCAAGAATAGATCTCTTTGTAAATAAGAACATAAGAACATAAGAAATAGGAGCAGGAGTAGGCCATCTAGCCCCTCGAGCCTGCCCCGCCATTCAATAAGATCATGGCTGATCTGACGTGGATCAGTACCACTTACCCGCCTGATCCCCATAACCCTTAATTCCCTTACCGATCAGGAATCCATCCATCCGCGCTTTAAACATATTCAGCGAGGTAGCCTCCACCACCTCAGTGGGCAGAGAATTCCAGAGATTCACCACCCTCTGGGAGAAGAAGTTCCTCCTCAACTCTGTCTTAAACCGACCCCCCTTTATTTTGAGGCTGTGTCCTCTAGTTTTAACTTCCTTACTAAGTGGAAAGAATCTCTCCGCCTCCACCCTATCCAGCCCCCGCATTATCTTATAAGTCTCCATAAGATCCCCCCTCATCCTTCTAAACTCCAACGAGTACAAACCCAATCTCCTCAGCCTCTCCTCATAATCCAAACCCCTCATCTCCGGTATCAACCTGGTGAACCTTCTCTGCACTCCCTCCAATGCCAATATATCCTTCCTCATATAAGGGGACCAATACTGCACACAGTATTCCAGCTGCGGCCTCACCAATGCCCTGTACAGGTGCATCAAGACATCCCTGCTTTTATATTCTATCCCCTTCGCAATATAGGCCAACATCCCATTTGCCTTCTTGATCACCTGTTGTACCTGCAGACTGGGCTTTTGCGTCTCATGCACAAGGACCCCCAGGTCCCTTTGCACGGTAGCATGTTTTAATTTGTTTCCATTGAGATAGTAATCCCATTTGTTATTATTTCCTCCAAAGTGTATAACCTCGCATTTCTCAACGTTATACTCCATTTGCCATATCCTCGCCCACTCACTCAGCCTGTCCAAATCTCTCTGCAGATCTTCTCCGTCCTCCACACGATTCACTTTTCCACTTATCTTTGTGTCGTCTGCAAACTTCGTTACCCTACACTCCGTCCCCTCCTCCAGATCATCTATATAAATGGTAAATAGTTGCGGCCCGAGTACCGATCCCTGCGGCACGCCACTAGTTACCTTCCACCAACCGGAAAAACACCCATTTATTCCGACTCTTTGCTTCCTGTCGGATAGCCAGTCCCCAATCCACTTTAACACACTACACCCAACTCCGTCTGCCCTAATTTCCTTCAGTAGCCTTTTATGGGGCACCTTATCAAACGCCTTTTGGAAATCCAAAAACACCGCATCCACCGGTTCTCCTCCATCAACCGCCCTAGTCACATCTTCATAAAAATCCAACATGTTCGTCAAGCACGACTTTCCCCTCATGAATCCATGCTGCGTCTGATTGATCGAACCATTTCTATCCAGATGCCCTGCTATCTCCTCTTTAATAATGGATTCCAGCATTTTCCCTACTACAGACGTTAAGCTGACCGGCCTATAGTTACCCGCCTTTTGTCTCCTTCCTTTTTTAAACAGCGGCGTAACATTAGCCGTTTTCCAATCAACCGGCACTACCCCAGAATGCAACGAGTTTTGATAAATAATCACTAACGCATCCACTATTACCTCTGACATTTCTTTCAATACCCTGGGATGCATTCCATCCGGACCCGGGGACTTGTCCACCTTCAGTCCCATTAGTCTACCCAGCACTGCCTCTCTGGTTACATTAATTGTATTAAGTATTTCTCCTGCTGCCAACCCTCTATCGTTAATATTTGGCAAACTATTTGTGTCCTCCACCGTGAAGACCGACACAAAAAACTTATTTAAAGACTCAGCCATATCCTCATTTCCCACTATTAACTCCCCCCTCTCGTCCTCCAAGGGTCCAACATTCACTCTAGCCACTCTATTCCTTTTTATATATTTATAAAAACTTTTACTATCATTTTTTATATTAATTGCTAGCCTAGCTTCATAGTCTATCCTTCCTTTCTTTATCGCTTTCTTAGTCTCTCTTTGTTGTTTCTTAAATTTTTCCCAATCACTTGTTTCTCCACTATTTTTGGCCACTCTGTACGCAGCTGTTTTTATTTTAATACTCTCCTTTATTTCCTTCGTTATCCACGGCTGGTTCTCCCTTTTCTTACAATCCTTGTTTTTTGCTGGAATATATTTTTGCTGAGAACTGAAAAGGATCTCCTTAAAAATCCTCCACTGTTCCTCAGCTATCCTACCTGCCAGCCTGCTCTCCCAGTCTACCTTAGCCAATTCATCCCTCATCCTATCATATTTCCCTCTGTTCAAACAGAGGACACTGGTTTGGGACCAAACTTTCTCCTCTTCCATCTGAATCAGAAATTCGACCATATTGTGGTCACTAGACCCAAGAGGGTCCTTCACAATAAGATCCTTAATTCTACCTACCTCGTTACACAATACCAGATCCAAAATAGCTCGTTCCCTCGTCGGTTCCGTAACATGCTGTTCAAGGAAACTATCCCGACAGCATTCTAAGAACTCTTCCTCCATTCCACCCTTACCGACTTGAGTCTGCCAGTCAATGTGCATGTTGAAGTCCCCCATGATTATTGCCGTTCCGTTTTTACACGCATCCCTTATCTGCTTGTTTATAGCCCTCCCCACCTCAACATTATTATTTGGGGGCCTATATACCACACCTACTAGTGTCTTTCTCCCTCTACTATTCCTCATCTCTACCCATAACGATTCCACGTTTTGTTCCTCAGAGCCTATGTCATCCCTCAGTACTACCCTGATATTATCTCTTATTAATAGCGCGACCCCACCACCTTTTCCTTCCTGTCTATTCTTCCTAAACGCCTGATACCCCTGGATATTCATCTCCCAGTCCTGGTCACCTTTCAGCCACGTTTCTGTAATGGCCACTAGATCGTACCCACTCGTGCTGATTTGCACCATCAACTCATATACCTTGTTCCGAATGCTTCGTGCATTCAGGCAAAGTGTCCTTATTCCAGCTTTTATCTGGACCCGCTTTGATGAGTCGCGAACACCCTCTCCCTCTACTCCCTTATCTAAATTACCGCCTTCATTCACTTGCACCCTCTCCTCTACCATTAATTTTGTAATTCCCCTTACCCCTGCATCCTCCACCCCATCAATTAGTTCCTTGATCCTAGTCAACTCTTCTAGCTCCCCTCCCCCCAACCTATCTAGTTTAAATTCTCCCCAGTAACTTTAGCCAACCTACCGGCCAGGATATTGGTCCCCGTGTGATTCAAGTTCCACCCGTTTTTTGTATACAGATCACCCCTGCCCCTAAAGAGGTCCCAATGGTCCAGGAACCTGAATCCCTGCCCCCTGCACCAGTCCCTCAGCCACACATTCATCTTCCACCTCACTCCATTCCTGCCCTCACCTTCCCGTGGCACAGGCAGTAATCCTGAGATTACTACCTTTGCTTTCCTCTTTCTCAGCTGTCTCCCTAATTCCCTGTACTCCCTTTTCATGACCCCTTCTCCCTTCCTACCCACATCAGCGGTACCAATATGTACCGCTACCTCAGGCTCCTCTCCCTCCCACCTCAGGATTTCCGGGACGCGACTAGCGACATCCTGGATCCCGGCCCCAGGGAGGCAGACCACCATGCGAGAATCCCGCCTACCTCCGCAGAAACGCCTGTCTGTCCCCTTCACCATCGAGTCCCCGATTAATACCGCCTTCCTCCTCTTTTCTTTAGCCCTCTGAGTTACAGGGCTGGACTCCACTGCGGAGACACGGCCACTGCTGCTTCCCCCAGGCGGGCTGTCCCCCCCAGCAGTACTCAAGCAGGAGTACTTGTTGTGCAGGGGCAAATCCACTGGGGTGCTCTCAACCACCCTAGCCTTACCCTTCCTGGCCATCACCCACTTGGCCTCCTCCCGTTGCCCTGGTGTGACCACCTGATGATACCTTAAGAAGCATTAGGAAAGAAAGAATGAATTGGAATTTATACCTCGTCTTATCCTCGCCCACCCTCCTGACTTGGAAATATATCACTGTCGCTGGGTCAAAATCCTGGAACTCCCTCTCTAACAGCATTGTGGGTGCACCTACACCACACAGACCGCAGCGATTCAGGAAGGCAGCTCACCGCCATCTTCTCAAGGGCAATTAGGAATGGACAACTAATGCCAGCCAGGCCAGCGACAGCCACATTCCACATGAATTAAAAGGAGACATCACAAAGTGCCTTACAACTATTCTAGGACACGTGCAGTGATTGTTAAAACAACAACTTACATTTATCTGGCGCCTTTAACATAATAAAACATTCCAAAACACTTAGGAGAATTATTAAACATGGTATGACACCCAGCCACAAAGCCACACAAGGTCAAATAACCAAAATCGAGGGAGGGGGAGATAAGCCTTGTGCGTAAACCTATTGGACTTTAACCTGGTGATGTGAGACTTCTTACTGTGCCCACCCCAGTCCAACGCCGGCATCTCCACATCGAGATGAGCTTGGACAGGACATCAAGAGAGACACAGGAGAAAGATGCAAGTTCAGGGCTAGGGACAGGAGGGAGGGGGTGAGAAAAATGTGGCAACTGACCTGGGAATGGCAACATCGACAACAGCAAAGCAATGAGCAATCAGCTCTATTTCTGATGTTCTTACCCGAGTGAGGCCTGGGAAGAGGCAGAACTCACGGTCCTCGAGTTAGATTCTTTTACATCCACTTAAACCAGAGCACAGCCCTTAGTTTAATATCTCCACTGAAAACTAGCATTCCCAACAAAGCTGCATCCTCTCACTGCTGCGCTGAAGCGTCGACTTCGATTAAATGCTCACGGTTCTATTGGGGAAGTGAGATTTGAACACAAGATAGAGGCAGAAGAACTATCGGCTGAGCGATTTGCAATTTCAGGAAGCACCCAACCAATCTCCATTCAAACCGTTCCTTAAAAAAGCACCCACACTCGCACCGAGACTCACAAACCTGGATTTCTCCATTCTTCAATCTCTTTCAGTTCTGCTTCCATACACTCGCTGTCTGGAGAGGTTGCAGCTGCCGGAGGGTTCATTAACGAGGCATTCGCTTCAATAGTTTTCTCTTTCCGTGTCCTTGCATATCCCTAGAAACAAAACACGAGATCCACAAAGGCAAAGAATCAGGGGAAGTCTGGGATGACGGTTATCCTCTAATTCTATACTGCCTCAGCTCAGCGGAGCACGCTCCGCATCTCCAAACCCTCTGACACAGACTGGCGAATGGGCACAAACTGAGCATTGCTTCAAGTGAAAGGAACTAACGCCATCCATGAATTCGGAGCTAAAAGCCCCGTCCCAAAGCACCAAACCTAAATACCAGGTGAGCGAGAAATAAAACAAAGCACATCACCCAACTGCAAAAATCCACCAACTTCCAGAGAAGGTGAGGGCCAAACAATCCCAGGAATGAAGAGCTTGTCGTGTGAGGAGCGGTTGAGGAGTCTGGGTCCGTACGCGATGGAGTTTAGAAGGATGAGGGGGGGGTCTAATTGAAACTTACAGAACTGAGGGGCCTGGATAGAGTGGGCGTGGAGAGGATGTTTCCATTAGTGGGAGAGACTAGAACTCGAGGCTACAACCTCAGAGTGATGGGACGATCCTTTAAAACAGAGATGAGGAGGAATTTCTTCAGCCAGAGGGTGGTGAATCTGTGGAACTCATTGCCACAGAGGGCTGTGGAGGCCAGGTCATTGGGTGTCTTTAAGACAGAGATAGATAGGTTCTTGATCAATAAGCGGATCACGGGTTATGGGGAGAAGGCGGGAGAATAGGGATGAGAATCATATCAGCCATGATTGAATTTCTGAGCAGACTTGATGGGCCGAATGGCCTAATTCTACTCCTATATCTTATGGTTTTATGGATTAATGAATCCTTTGAACCAATGTTACCAGCTTTTTTGTCTCCTGCTGTGTATGCAAATATATTTTCTTCATTGGGAGCTGGTGGTGTCATGGTAACATCACTGGATTAGTAATCTAGAGGCCGAGGCTTAACGATAGGGATCGCACGATCAAATCTCACCACAGAAACCAGCAGCATTTAAATTCAATGAATAAATCAGGAGGCTTTGGTGACCATGAAACCTCATTGGCCTTTTAATTGACTCAACAGGTTCCCTAACGCTCGCCGGAAAGCCGCCATTCCTCGTTCATTCTGGCCTCCGGGAAAATGGCCAGGAGTGAGCACCGTGGAGGAAAACCAAACTCTAGCTGGTGTCGGGAAACTTTCTGCCCGCCCAGTTCCGCTCCCACCCCCACAGTTGGGTCAATATCCTGCCGTGTACATCAAATGTTAGTGGGTGCTAAGCATTACACAACCATAGAAGCTTTAACCCACAAGAAAGCCATTCGGCCCATTGTGATGGTGCCAGCCCCACATTGGAGGAATGAGCACTGTTTGAGGACCACCCCTACTCGATGGGCAGCACCAAGGGGCAGTGCCCAGGCACGCCCTCCTGCCCTGAGCAATGCGTTCACCTCAGTTGTTCTGGTGGGGTCTGCATAGAGGCCTGATAATCAGATGCTAATTTATTCCAATGGGAATCCCCACATTGAATGAATTGGGATTGGGCCAATCCTATCCACTGAAAACGGGAGTGGAAAATCAATCCCCCCTCACCCCGCATTTGAGGGTTTTTTTAATGGACCTGTTGCTTCTTTCCTGATTCATCTTCTCCAGTTTTTGTTTCAAGCGTAAAGGGATTGACAACAGAAAGCCAATCATCTTCAGTTAGTCTGTTTTGACCTACAGTCTGGAATTAGTACTAGTCGAGTAATCTGTGGATTTCCCTCACCAAAACGCAAAGCCCTACTTTCATAGAAATCACAGAATCCCTACAGTGCAGAAGGAGGCCATTTGGCCCATCGAGTCTTCACCGACAACAATCCCAACCAGGCCCTATCCTCACAACCCCACATATTTATCTCGCTAATCTCTCTAACGTACGCATCCCAGGACTCTAAAGGGCAATTTAGCATGGTCAAAGCACCTGACCCACACATCTTTGGACTGTGGGAGGAAACCGGAGCACCCGGAGGAAACCCATGCAGACACGGGGAGAATGTGCAGACTCCGCACAGACAGTGACCCGAGCCAGGAATCGAACCCAGGTCCATGGAGCTGAGAGGCAGCAGTGCTAACCACTGTGCCGACTTTGGCATCTGTTCCAATGCGGACACCCAGGCAAGGGCCAGAAAAGGATATTATGATCAACCGTTTATATTTACTTAGCGCCTTTGACTTCCCAAACTGCTTCTCAAAGTACAATAATTAAAAATAAAATAGACTCCATCATGTCTACACTGACTCCCAAAGGGAGCTACCCAGCTGGTCCCATTCTCCAGCCCGATATCCATAGCCTTCTAAATACATCACTTTCAAATATGTATCCAGCTCTCTTTTGAAACCTCCGATGGAATCTGCCTCCACCACTCTCCCAGGCAGCGCATTCCAAATCCCAACAACTCTCCGAGTGAAAATATTTCTCATCTCACTCTTAACTCTCTTGCTGACCATCTTGAAATTCTAGTCACTGACATACAGACCAGTGGAAACACGATATCCTCCTTTATTCTGTCAAACTTGTTCATCATTCTGAAGACCTCAATAAGGTCACCTCTTAATCCTCTCTGCTCTAAGGAGAATAAGCCCTTTTCAGAAATATTTCAAACTACGATCACAGATTTATAAATTATATTTTAAGGCCTAATTCCAGCAATAGTTGCCAGTTGGCTTATTAAAATTCCAAGTTAAGCAGCTGTTGGTAAACTCCAGTGTAGGAATTCTTTCTGAAAGCATCAACCCAGCCCTGTCCCAACTCCCTGTGGAAAACATCAGCAAAACATTCCACATTTCTACAAAACAGGGGGAAAAAAATCATACATCATTAACTCAGTAAATGTAGCAATATCACATCCCTGCGGAATCCCTGGGTTCCCCCCTTAAACCTGCTCTAGAGTCTGGGGACCTCATTTGGGGATCTGGGAGATAAACACACCGTCCAATGACAAAGCCAACTGGTTCACTTGGCAACCGTGGTTACAGAGATTGGACCAGGATTCAGGTTAACTAGAGTTAACTGAAAAAGTGGGAAGCTTTTTCCCAGGTCGGAGGTGACGAACACAAGAGGTCACGGGTTCAATGTGAGGGGGGCAAGGTTCAACACAGATGTCAGGGGGACGTATTTTACACAGAGGGTGGCGGGGGCACTGCCAAGCAAGGTGATTGAGGCGGACACCCTGGGATCGTTTAAGACTCATCTAGATCACCACTTGAACAGACTGGGAATAGAGGAACACAAACAAATGGTGTAGTTGGGCACATGAGCGGCGCAGGCTTGGAGGGCCGAAGGGCCTGTTCCTGTGCTGTATTGTTCTTTGTTCTTTAGTGAGAGTCAATGTGCTGGAAAAGGCACAGCTTGGTCAACATTGGAAAGGGGAAGAGACTGTCTCAGGTCAGATGCCTTTGACATTCAGACCCTGACTGAACTGACGAGGCCTTTGCAGTGTTTTATTCTGGATGAGTCACATATTTTTACCACTCTTCGAGGTAATGACTTCTGGGAGGGTAACCCCCCCCACCCACCCTTCCCCACATTCAGAAGATACTGCAGACAATAAGCAGTGGAGGGGTCATCACTGCCAAGCGCACCCTTGCCTATGAGCTGTCTATAATCCCTGATGCGCAGTCGGCCAGCATTCCCTGACATGCAGTTGTGAGCCTTTGGAATTCACTACCACAGGAAGTAGTTGAGGCCCAAACATTGTATGTTTTCAAGGAGGAGTTAGATATAGCTCTTGGGGCCAAAGGGATCAAAGGATGTGGGGGAAAGGCAGGATCAAGATAGTAAGTTGGATGATCAGCCAGGATCATAATGAACGGTGGAGCAGGCTCAAAGGGCCGAATGGCCTCCTCCTGCTCCTATTTTCTATGTTTCTGGGTGCAGGAACATTGACTAACTTTTACCCAATCTCACAAAAGCGTTCCGAGGCTGGGCAGAAACCGCCAACAGCCAGATTGAGTTTACAAAAAAAATAATAAATTTACGTCACGCCATCCACAAATTCAGGAGATTCCACAACACTTAACAACCAATTAAGTTCTTTCTTTGAAATGTAGTCACTATGGTAATGTGGGAAACACAACCAAATTGGGCACAGCAAACACCCAGAAGCAACAAAGGGATTACCACCAGATCATTTGTTTTTATGAAACAAAAACAGAAAATGCTGAAAAATCTCAGCAAAGTCCGGCAGCAAATAGGGAGGGGGGAAAGGTACCAACTGAGCTACCTCAATGAATTCAATGCAGATCCCCAGCTGCATCTGGAACCCTGTAGTCTGTGCAGCTCAGTTGCTGGGACAGCCCTGATCACAGCAATAAATTCTCTTTCTACTGACTTCACATTGGAACATGGGTAGGTTATTTAGCCCAATGACACCGTCACAGAAACACAGAAATGGGCGGCACGGTAGCACAGTGGCTAGCACTGCTGCTTCACAGCTCCAGGGACCTGGGTTCGATTCCCAGCTTAGGTCACTGTCTGTGTGGAGTTTGCACATTCTCCTCGTGTCTGTGTGGGTTTCCTCCGGGTGCTCCGGTTTCCTCCCACATTCCAAAGATGTGCGGGTTAGGTTGATTGGCCATGCTAAAATTGCCCCTTAGTATCCTGAGATGCGGAGGTTAGAGGGATTAGTGGGTAAAATATGTAGGGGTATGGGGGTAGGGCCTGGGTGGGATTGTGGTCGGTGCAGACTCGATGGGCCGAATGGCCTCTTTCTGTACTGTAGGGTTTCTATCATTTCTATGAAATAGGAGCAGGTATAAGTCATTTGGCCCCTTGAACCGGCACTGCCATTCATTATGATCATGGCTAATCATCCAACTCAATAACCTGCCCCCACCTTCCCCCCCATATCCTCTGATCCCTTTAGACCCAAGTGCTATATCCAGCTGCTTATTGAAAACATACAACGTTTTGGCTTCACCTGCTTTCCGTGGTAGCTAATTCCACAGACTCATCATCCTCTGGATGAAGAAATGTCTCTTCATCTCAGTCCTAAATGGATTACCCTGTATCCTCAGACTGTGACACTTGGCTCTGGACTCCCCTGCCATCAGGAACATCATTCCGGCATTTATTCTGTCTAATCCCGTTAGAATTTCATAAGTTTCTGTGATATCCCCTCTCATTCTTCTGAACTCCAGCGAATATAATCCTAATCGACTCAATCTCTCCTCATATATCAGTCCCGCCATGCCAAGAATCAGTCTGGTAAACCTTCTCTTCATTCCCTCTGGAGCAAGAAAATCCTTCCTCAGATAAGGAGACCAAAACTGCACACAATAGTCAGGCTTCACTAAGGCCCTGTATAATTGCAACAACACATCCCTGCTCCCTTCCTCAGATCCGCTTGCTAATGAAGGCCAACATGCCATTTGCCTTCTTTACCACCTGCTGCACCTGCACGCTTACCTTCAGTGACTGGTGTAAGAGGACACTCCGGTCTCGTTGCACATTCCCCTCTCCTGAACCATGACCATCCAGATAATTATCTGCCCAATCAGATTATGACTGATCTGCATCGCGATTCCAGTTAACATTGGATTTCATCCCTGGCCTAACTCAAGGAGCAAACCATCTCAGTTTTAAAATGAAGTTTATTTATTAGTGTCACTTACATTAACACTGACATTAACGGCTTACATTAACACTGCAATGAAGTTACTGTGAAAATCCCCTAATCGCCACACTCGTGCCTGTTCGGTTACACTGAGGGAGTATTTAGCATGGTCAATGCACCCTAACCAGCACGTCTTTCAGACTGTGGGAGGAAACCGGAACATCTGGAGGAAACCCACGCAGACACGGGGAGACGGTGCAGACTCCGCACAGACAGTGACCAAAGCCAGGAATCGAACCTGGGTCCCTGGCGCTGCGAGGCAGCAGCGCTAACCACTGTGCCGCCCAACTGGCCACAATAAACAGAGTCAGAAGACCCCAGTCCAACGCCGGCATCTCCACATCACAATAAACAGTCCAGGGCACTGAAATTCAGCAAAGTAAATGCTTGTGAGCAAGCATTGGGGGGGCAGGGGGTAAATGATATTGGGAAAATGGTGGTCGGCATTTCTCTGCTGTTTTTGCCCAGTTAGCTGCTGTCAGCATGGTGTGAATGCAGCAACCTCCATGTGCAGTGGCAGCAATTACCCCAGCATAGCTTAATTACAGGAATAGTGCAGGAAGATGCTGTTTGCAGCACTCCTGCTTCTGTGGGACTGGAGGCAGCTACAATGCAGCACGAAGCGCAGAGCTGGTACTGTGACAAAAACAAACATGTTAACATTCATGTGTGCCCATTGTGAGGATTAAGAGCAATTGCTCAGTTAGATTGGCGACTTTTCAGATTAATATATGCCATCGGATCCCTGCCGTACCAATTTGCCACGGTAATGTAAATTGGAGTGAGACCAGTTAAACAGAAACTGGTTGTTCTGCCAGAATAAGAAAGGCTGCTTTTCGAGCATGTGAGAGAGAGAGAGAGAGACAGGAGAGGGAGAGAAGGGAGAGGAGAGAGAGAGAGGAGAGGGAGAGAAAAGAGAGGAGAAAGAGGGAGAGAGCGGGAGGGGAGGGAGAATGGGTGAGAGAGGGAGTGAGATGCACACAGATCTACATTTTCAAAAATCTTGTTCTTGGTTTCCTGAAGGCACTGTCTCCTGTTGGTACAGCCGTGTTTGTGGGTTCACAATGTCGAGGGAGCAGTTGTACCTGAACTCTAACCCTGTTCACACAGGGGGTCAGGTCACTGAATTAGGAACTCGGCAAGGTTTCTTTTATCACCTTTTGCGGCACTGACTCCGTTCTGAGATCAGAGTAATCCCAGCAAGTTCAATACAAAGACAGGAATTGTACATGCGGCTGTCTAGCCAAAGCAGTTTAATCCGTGTACTGTACAGCCCTTCATCAGAAGCTCCTCAGAGGCAGCACAATCCAGCATCGAGACTCCATCAGAACCAGCACAGTCCCACATACAGACTCCATCAGAGCCTGAACAATCCCACAGAGACTCCATCAGAACCAGCACAATCCCACAGAGACTCCATCAGAGCCAGCACAATCCCACAGAGACTCCATCAGAGCCTGAACAATCCATCATCGAGACTCCATCAGAACCAGCACAATCCCACAGAGACTCCATCAGAGCCTGAACAATCCTACAGAGACTCCATCAGAACCAGCACAACCCCACATCGAGACTCCATCAGAACCAGCACAATCCCACAGAGACTCCATCAGAGGCAGCACAATCCCACATCGAGACTCCATCAGAACCAGCACAATCCCACAGAGACTCCATCAGAGTTCTACGTTATCCAGTTTCGAGATGTTAGCCACCGCCCTCCTCAGTGTTCAAGGCCCCCAAACACTCATTTCAGATTAATTAATGTTTCACTCGCACCTCTGTCAATTTGGTCTGTTGTATTCGCTGCTCTCAATCCAGTCTTCTCTACACTGGGGAGGAATAAACGCAGACAAGGTGACTGGTTTGTGGAACACCTTCGCTCCGTCTGCAAACACGACCCCGACCTTCCTGTCACTTGCCTTTTTAACTCAGCACCTTACTCTCACATCCACGTGTCCGTCCTTGACCTGCTGCGATGCTCTAGGTGAAGCCCAACACAAACTGGACTAGCAGCACCTCATCTTCCGATTGGGCTCATTACAGCCCTAAAAACTCACCATTGAGTTCTCCTCTGTCTTAACCTTTTTTCGTCCCAGCGTAACCCTCCCCTCCCCCACTGGGCCATCTGTTACTTGTTCTCAAGTTCTGTTTCCACTAAGCACTGACCTTTATTCTCCCATTAACACATTCTGATATCTTACCCTTATGGAACTACTAGCTCCTTCTCCTGCCATTAACATTGCCTCTGTCTCGTGACCTCGACATCTTTACAATCTCTCCCAACTCCCACCAAGCACCGACCTTCCACCCTGTTCCAGCTGCTACATTTCTATCTCTTTAGCTCTGAAGTCATACGGACTCGAAATGTTACCTCTGTTTTCTCTCTCCACAGATGCTGCCAGACCTGCTGAGTTTTTCTAGCACTTTCTGTTCGTCTTTGGAATTCTCTTCCCAAGAAAGTAATGGAGGCTGGGTCGTTGAATTTATTCAGGGCTGGATTGGCCAGATTTTTAATCTACAAGGGTGAGGGAAGCCGGGCGTGGAGTTGAGGTTGCAATCAGATCAGACATTATTGAATGGTGGAGCAGGCTCGAGCTACTAAATAGAACATAGAAAAGCTACAGCACAAACAGGCCCTTCGGCCCACAAGTTGCGCCGAACATGTCCCTACCTACTAGGCTTACCTATAACCCTCTATCTTACTAACTTCCATGAACTTATCCAAAAGTCTCTTAAAAGACCCGATCGAATCCGCCTCCACCACCACTACCGGCAGCCGATTCCACGCACCCACCACCCTCTGAGTGAAAAACTTACCCCTAACATCTCCTCTGTACCTACACCCCAGCACTCTAAACCTGTGACCTCTTGTGGCAACCATTTCAGCCCTGGGTAAAAGCCTCTGAGAATCAACTCTATCAATACCTCTCAACATCTTATTCACCTCTATCAGGTCGCCTCTTATCCTTCGTCTCTCCAAGGAGAAAAGACCTAGCTCGCTCAACCTATCCTCATAAGGCATGCCACCTAATCCAGGCAACATCCTTGTAAATCTCCTCTGCACCCTTTCCATGGCTTCCACATCCTTTCTGTAATGAGGCGACCAGAACTGGGCACAGTACTCCAGGTGGGGTCTGACCAAGGTCCTATACAGCTGCAGCATTATCTCCCGATTTCTAAACTCAATTCCTCTATTGATGAAGGCCAGTATTCCATACGCCTTCTTAACCACAGCCTCTACCTGCGACGTTGTTTTGAGCGTCCTATGAACCCGGACCCCAAGATCCTTCTGATCTTCCACACTGCCAAGCGTCTTACCCTTAATATTATATTCTTTCATCCTATTCGACCTGCTCTTATTTCCTATCTCATATTCTTAACATATTTCCAAGTTTTATTCCAGTTTTCTTGTATTTGTAAAAGAGGAAGGCTCACTACAATGTGGACTTTGACAGTTATTCTTTAGGTGAAAGCAACTCCTTATCGGTACCTCAGGGACAGGGCTGAGGCCTTGACACCTTCTGGGTGGGGACAACTATTAAACATGAGGATGGCCTAGTGGTATTATCGCTAGACTATTAATCCAGTAACTCAGCTAGCGTTCTGGGGACCCAGGTTCAAATCCTGCCACGGCAGACGGTGGAATTTGAATTCAATAAAAAAAAATCTGGAATTACGAATCTACCAACGATCATGAAACCATTGTCAATTGTCGGAAAAACCCATCTGGTTTATAAGGGGACTTTCACAGTAACTTCATTGCAGTGTTAATGTAAGCCTACTTGTGACACTAATAAATAAGCTTAAACCTAATGTCCTTTAGGGAAGGAAATATGCCGTCCTTACCTGGTCTGGCCGACATGTGACTCCAGACCCACAGCAATGTGGTAATAAGGATATTATTAAACTAGAAAGAGTGCAGAAAAGATTTACTAGGATGCTACCGGGACTTGATGGTTTGAGTTATAAAGGAGATGCTGGATAGATTGGGACTTTTTTCTCTGGAGTGTAGAAGGCTGAGGGGTGATCTTATAGAGGTCTATAAAATAATGAGGGGCATAGATTAGCTAGATAGTCAATATATTTTCCCAAAGGTAGGGGAGTCTAAAACTAGAAGGCATAGGTTTAAGATGAGGGGGAGAGATACAAAAGTGCCCAGAGGGGCAATTTTTTCACACAGAAGGTGCTGAGTGTCTGGAACAAGCTGCCAGAGGTAGGAGTAGAGGCGGGTACAATTTTGTCTTTTAAAAAGCATTTAGATAGTTACATGGGTAAGATGGGTATAGAGGGATATGGGCCAAATGCTGCAATTGGGATTAGCTTAGTGGTTTAAAAAAAAAGGGCGGCATGGACATGTTGGGCCGAAGGGCCTGTTTCCATGCCGTAAACCTTTATGACTCTATGACTCTCAACTGTCCTCTGAAATAATCTAGCAAGCCACTCAGTTGTATCAATCAGGAGCTCACCACCACCTTCTCAAGGACAACTAGGGATGGGCAATAAATGTTGTAAGAAGTCTCACAACACCAGGTTAAAGTCCAACAGGTTTATTTGGTAGCACATACCTAAACCGGGATGTTGGATTTATGTCACATTATCAGTAACCCCCACAGCTTCCCCCCATGTCTTGCAGAATCTCACTAGCTGTTCTGTCTGGAG
This sequence comes from Mustelus asterias, assembly GCF_964213995.1. Classification (NCBI taxonomy): domain Eukaryota; kingdom Metazoa; phylum Chordata; class Chondrichthyes; order Carcharhiniformes; family Triakidae; genus Mustelus; species Mustelus asterias. The sequence continues at coordinate 133,107,132 of NC_135808.1, read as the reverse complement.
ACAATACACATCTCTTTAACCTGTGTTGAATGCTCCCTCCACCCACATTGTCTGTACCTTTAAGACCTGGTTGGCTGTAGGGATTCGCATTCTAATCAGTATTCTGTAACTTGATTTCTGTGTCTGTGCACTGTTTGAGAGCACATTTCCACTCCATCTGACGAAGGAGCAGTGCTCCGAAAGCTTATGGTATTTGCTACCAAATAAACCTGTTGGACTTTAACCTGGTGTTGTGAGACTTCTTACTGTGTTTACCCCAGTCCAACGCCGGCATCTCCACATCAATAAATGTTGGCCAGCCAGCGACGCCCGTGTCCCACAAATGAATTTAAAAATGCACTGTGGGATGCCACAGGCACCAGAGACAAGGCCACAGGCCGAAGCTTCCATTTCAAATTGAGAATGAGAGAAACAGGATCTGTGACCTCCAATTAGAAAATGTATTTTATGAAAAACAGTTAGTGTTATAGGTCAGAGGGGGATGAGTAATGACTTGCACCATCTATCCAATACCTCGCCTAAATGGGTCTCAAATTCACAAAATTTAGACAGCTTGGAAACAGGTAAGATAATTAAAATTCTCAGCATTGATTCAGTTCAGATACAGAGAGAAAAACGTGCAAAAGCACTAAATCAAAATACTGCAGCTGTCAGTTGCATCGAAGCATAGAACAGAGGGACGGACCAGGCATCTGTACAAGGCCTTAATTAGGCCAGAGCTCACTGCATCTTGCACAGTTTTACAGCTGGTGGTAAAAGCAATCAACCGCACGTTCACTAGGATGGTTACCAGGGATAAATATCTTATCTAAGGATGGTTGGGTAGCACGCAGAAAACTGGGATTGAATATCCAAGACGATTTAAGTAGAAAAAAAATTGCTGCTTCAGAATGGAAGCCTTCCATTTGTGTTGTGACATTCTGGCCTGCGATCTTTGGCAAGGGAAGGTGGATTTGCTATCCAGCCCTGTCACCCATTAGGTATTGCCCAACACTCGAGGAGCAGCCATGATCAGTTCAAATACAATTACAATATCTTACATCAATGCATTTCTACAACTGCACTCAGTTCTCCAGATAGTGGGAGAGGGGGGGCAGAGGAAGAGAAAAAAATATTAGGATACAGAACATGAGTAATTTGAGTCATGATGTGTACCATGCATGCTTTCGTGTACCACGCACGCCTACTTAGGTGAGTGTGAGGGGGAGGAGCAACCTGGGGCTGATTATTCCCCAAAGCTTTCTACAGGTATGTCAGGAATAAACGAATGACTAGGGTAAGATTCGGGCCAGTCAAGGACAGTAGTGGGAAGTTGTGCGTGGAGCCTGAAGAGATAGGAGAGGCACTAAATGAATATTGTTCGTCAGTATTCACGCAGGAAAAAGACAATGTTGTCGAGGAGAATACTGAGATACAGGCTAATGGACTAGATGGGACTGAGGTTAATAAGGAGGAGGTGTTAGTAATTCTGGAAAGTGTGAAAATAGATAAGTCCCCTGGGCCGGATGGGATTTATCCTAGGATTCTCTGGGAGGCTAGGGAGGAGAGTGCAGAGCCTTTGGCTTTGGTCTTTAGGTCACCATTGCCTACAGGAATAGTGCCCGAAGATTGGAGGATAGCAAATATTGTCCCCTTGTTCAAGAAGGGAAGTAGAGACAACCCTGGTAATTATAGACCAGTGAGCCTTACTTCTGTTGTGGGCAAAGTTTTGGAAAGGATTATAAGAGATAGGATTTATAATCATCTAGAAAGGAATAATTTGATTAGGGATAGTCAAAACGGTTTTGTGAAGGGTAGGTGTGCCTCACAAACCTTATTGAGTTCTTTGAGAAGGTGATCAAAGAGGTTGATGAGGGTAAAGCAGTTGATGTGGTGTATATGGATTTCAGTAAAGCGTTTGATAAGGTTCCCCACGGTAAGCTATTGCAGAAGATATGGAGGCATGGGATTGAGGGTGATTTAGCGGTTTGGATCAGAAATTGGCTAGCTGTAAGAAGACAGAGGGTGGTGGTTGATGGGAAATGTTCATCCTGGAGTTCAGTTACTAGTGGTGTACCGAAAGGTTCTGTTTTGGGGCCACTGCCGTTTGTCATTTTTATAAATGACCTGGATGAGGGCGTAGAAGGATGGGTTAGTAAATTTGCGGATTACACTAAAGTCGGTGGAGTTGTGGACAGTGCGGAAGGTTGTTGCAGGTTACAGGGGAACATAGATAAGCTGCAGGGCTGGGCTGAGAGGTGGCAAATGGAGTTCAATGCGGAAAAGTGTGAGGTGATTCACTTTGGAAGGAGTAACAGGATTACAGAGTACTGGGCTAATGGTAAGATACTTGGTAGTGTGGATGAACAGAGAGATCTCGGTGTCCATGTGCATAGATCCCTGAAAGTTGGCACCCAGGTTGATAGGGTTGTTAAGAAGGCGTACGGAGTGTTAGCTTTTATTGGTAGAGGGATTGAGTTTCGGAGCCAGGAGGTCATGTTGCAGCTGTACAAAACTCTGGTGCGGCCGCACTTGGAGTATTGCGTACAGTTCTGGTCACCGCATTATAGGAAGGATGCGGAAGCATTGGAAAGGGTGCAGAGGAGATTTACTAGGATGTTGCCTGGTATGGTGGGAAGGTCTTGTGAGGAAAGGCTGAGGGACTTGAGGTTGTTGTCGTTAGAGAGAAGAAGATTAAGAGGTGACTTAATAGAGACATAAAGATGATCAGAGGATTAGATAGGGTGGATAGTGAGAGCCTTTTTCCTCAGATAGTGATAGCTAGCACGAGGGGACATAGCTTTAAATTGAGGGGTGAGAGATATAGGACAGATGTTAGAGGTAGGTTCTTTACTCAGAGAGTAGTAAGGGCGTGGAATGCCCTGCCTGCAGCAGTAGTGGACTCGCCAACATTAAGGGCATTTAAATGGTCATTGGATAAACATATGGATGATATTGGAATAGTGTAGGTTCGATGGGCTTTAGATTGGTTTCACTGGTCGGCGCAACATCGAGGCCGAAGGGCCTGTACTGCGCTGTAATGTTCTCCAACACTGGGGGTTACCTGACTGATTGCTCTGATTAAAGAGGAGCTCCATTATCATCGTATCAAACTATGGCACAAGGAAACTAGATGAAGCTTTGGTATTTTCTGGTCTAGAAATCTCTCTGCTTCTTCTTGTCACTAAGGTCGAGACCATCTATTGCGCTGTTGTTTCCCTCCCTTCTACTAACCCACCTCCTCTGAAGCTCGACCCTACCCTAGTCCTAAACTCGCATCGTTCTCCAGTCTACCCCACTCCTGACCTCCCCTCGAGTTCACCTTGACCACCTCCCGTTCCCTTGACCCTTTTCTCACTAAACAGACCACCCAATGTTCTCTTGGCTGTCCCCCCATTGGCCAATATCTATTCAGGTGCTGTCTCTAATCTTTAAATCTGTTGCCATCACCACTCTCAGCGTCCTTTCAAATTACCATCCCACCTCCAACTTCCCTTTGTTCTCCAAAGTCTTTGAATGTGTTGTCACCTTCCAAATCCGGGCCCCTCTTTCCCATGTCTGAACCAGGTTTCCACCCGTGCCAGAGAACCAAAGCAGAGTTATACAGCACAGAAGGCCCTTCGACCTATCAGGTCAGCACTGATATAACAACACGAAGCCCACTTTCCCGTACCTGGCCCATAACTTGAATGTTGTGACATTTCAAGTGCTCATCCACATACTTTTAAAAGGTTGTGAGGTTTCCCGCCTCTACCACCCTCCCAGACAGCGCACTCCAGACTCCCACCACCCTCTGAGTGAAAATACTTTCCCTCAAGTCCCCTTTAAACCTCTTGTCCCTCACCTTAAAACGATGTCCCCTCGTTACTGACTGTTCAACTAAAGGAAATAACTCATCAAATATATAAATAGGCAAACATTCCCTTATCATCCTTGACCTCTGACATGGTTCCCAAGACCATCCTCCTCCAACACCTCTCCACTGTCGCCCAGCTGATTGCTATCACACTCGGCAGGTGCTGGCCTTATTTATCCAGCGCTGGGCACAGAATCATCGTTATTTTTCTTTCCTCTCAAATGCCTTTATTTCTCTCTCCCCCCACCGGCCCGAGGATCGATCCTCAGATCCCTCGTGTTTCTCATCTACACGCTGTCCCTTGGCGACATTGCCTGAAAGCACAGTGTTAGTTTTCACATGTACATTGACAACACCCAGCTCTCTACCTCAGTGCCACCTCTCTTAGCTCCTGCACTGTTGCTAAGTTCTCAGCCGCATATCCAACATCCAAAATTGGATCAGCAAAAATCTCCTCCTATTAAATACCGAGAAGACTGAAATTGTTTTTCTTCACTTTCCCTAGAAAGCAACTCCATCCCTCTCCGTGGCAACTGCTTTAGAGGCGGAACCAGATTGCTCTCAACCTTGCTGCCTCAAGTCTGGGGGGAGACCTGGTCGACGTGTATAAAATTATGAGGGACATGGATAGGGTAGATGGGAAAATACTTTCCCCTGGGTAGAGGGGTTAATAATCAGGGGACATAGAGAGTTGCAGGACATGGAGAAAAACCTTTTTACCCAGAGGGTAGTGGGAATCTGGAACTCACTGCCTGAAAAGGTGGGAGAGGTGGGAACCCTCAAAACATTGAAAAAGCATTTAGATAAGCACTCGAAACACCGTAGCATACAAGGCTATGGACCAATGCTGGAAAATAGGATTAGAATAGATAGGTGCTTGATGGCCAGTGCAGACACAATGGGCCGAATGGCCTCTTTCCGCACCGTAATGCTCTATAACTCTAACTGATCCCAAGTTGAGCTTCCAACCAAACACTATTGCCCTCATTAAACCGCTTATTTCCATCTCCATAATGTCACTCAACCTCTGAAACCCCCATCCAAGCCTCTGTTTTACCTGTAGACTTGACAATTCCAATGCACTCCTGTCTCTCCCACATTCTATCCTCTGGTCTGGGAGCTTGAGGTTGCCCAACACTGCGCTGCCTGTGTTTTCATCCACAGAAAGTCTCTTTCCCCGATCAATCCCCGTGCTCGCTGACCCACATGGACAATGCATTCATTTTAACATTGGCACGCCTATTTTCAAATCCCTCCCAAGAACTTGCCAACCCCCATCCCTATCTCTGTAATTACTATAATTTCCTCCAATCTCACAATCCTCTGCACCCCTCTAATTCCGGCCTCTTGAGCATCCCTGATTTCAATCACTACACCATTGGGTGGCCCTGTCTTCGGCTGGCCTGGCCCCCATGTTCTGGAATGCCCTCGCTGCACCTTTTCACCTCATCTTCCTCATTTAAGACATTCCTTCGAACCTACCTCTGACTGAGCTCTTTGGTCATCTGATCCATCATCTCCTTATGTTGCCATGTCAAAATTATTTAATAATGCTCCTGTGAACTCTCAGGGGATGTTTTACTCAGAATCCTACAGTGCAGAAGAGGCCCTTCAGCCCATCGAGTCTGCACCGACATGTGAAAATCCCTGACCTGCCCACCTAATCCCACTTGCCAGCACTTGGCCCATAGCCTTGGATGTTATGACGTGCCAAGTACTCATCCAGGTACTTTTTCAAGGATGTGAGGCATCCCGCCTCCACCACCCTCCCAGGCAGTGCGTTCCAGACTGTCACCACCCTCTGGGTAAAAAGGTTTTTCCTCAAATCCCCTCTAAACCTCCCACTCCTCACTTTCAACTTGTGTTTCCCTTGTAACTGACCTTTCAACTAAGGGGAACAGCTGCTCTCTATCCACTCTGTCCATGCCCCTCATAATCTTGAACACCTCAATCAGGTCACCCCTCAGTCTTCTCTGCTCCAGAGAAAACAACCTAAGCCTATCCAACCTCTCTTTATAACTTAAATGTTCCATCCCAGGCAACATCCTGGTGAATCCACTCCTTTGCACCCCTTCCAGTGCGATCACATCCTTTCAAAATGCTAAATGAAAAAAAGTTTAAGTTTTTAAGTTTATTTATTACTAGTCACAGTAGGCGAACATCAACACTGCAATGAAGTGAAAATCCCCTAGTCGTTACAGTCCGTTCCAGACACAGTCCGTTCCAGACACAGTCCTGCACACAGACTCCACACAGACAGTGACCCAAGCTGGGAATCGAACCCGGGTCCTTGGCGCTGTGAGGCAGCGGTGCTAACCACTGTGCCAAAGTTGCTGTTGTTCGGGAATTTCAATCAGCATTTCCTCTCCAAGCTGCTAGCCAGTGATCTGGGTTAAAGGTTTATTTAAAATATTCATGCATGTGATCTGGGCGATGCCGGCTACACCAGCATTTGTTGCCCATTCCTAATTGCGCTCGAAAAGGGCAATGCGTGGATGCCCGAGAATGATAGAATTTGGGCTCAGATTGCGTCAGTCACAATCAAACCTGCTGCCAGTGGTCTACATTAGAAAGAGGAGGAGGCCATTCAGCCCCTCAAGTCTGTCCTGCCATTCAGTTAGATTGCACAGGACTGTATTTTGACTCCACCTGCCCACCTTGGTTCCGTAACCCTTAATAATCTTTCCTAAACAAAAACCTATCAATCTCAGTTTGAAATGTTTTGATCATTTCCTGGATTCACCAGCTTTGCAACAGAAAAAAATTCCAGGTTTCTACTATCCCTCATGTGAGTGCTTCAAGGTGGCACAGTGCTTAGCACTGCTGCCTCACAGCACTAGAGACCTGGGTTCGATTCCCGGCTTGGGTCACTGTCTGTGTGGAGTTTGCACCTTCTCCCTGTGTATGCGTGGGTTTCCTCCGGGCGCTCCGGTTTCTTCCCACATCCGAAAGACAAAGAACAAAGAAAATTACAGCACAGGAACAGGCCATTCGGCCCTCCAAGCCTGCACCGACCATGCTGCCCGACTTAACTAAAGCCCCCTACCTTTCCGGGGACCATATTCCTCTATTCCCATCCTATTCATGTAGTTGTCAAGACGCCCCTTAAAAGTCACTACCGTATCCGCTTCCACTACCTCCCCCGGCAACGAGTTCCAGGCACCCACCACTCTCTGTGTAAAAGATCTGCCTCGTACATCTCCTTTAAACCTTGCCCCTCGCACCTTAAACCTGTGCCCCCTAGTAATTGACTCTTCCACCCTGGGAAAAAGCTTCTGACTATCCACTCTGTCCATGCCTCTCATAATCTTGTAGACTTCTATCAGGTCTCCCCTTAACCACCGTCATTCCAATGAGAAGAAACCAAGTTTCTCCAATCTCTCCTCAAAACTAATGCCCTACATACCAGGCAATATCCTGGTAAATCTTTTCTGTACCCTCTCCAAAGGCGACCAGAATTGAACACTATATTCCGAGTGTGGCCTAACTAAGGTTGTATAAAGCTGCAGCATGACTTGCCAATTGTTAAACTCAATGCCCCGGCCGATGAAGGCAAGCATGCCATATGCCTTCTTGGCTACCTTCTCCACCTGCATTGCCACTTTCAGTGACCTGTGTACCTGTACACCCAGATCCCTCTGCCTATCAATATTCTTAAGGGTTCTGCCATTTACTGTATATTTCCTATCTGTATTAGACCTTCCAAAATGCATTACCTCACATTTGTGTGGGTTACGCTGATTGGCCATGCTAAATTGCCCCTGCTAAATTGCCCCTTAGCATCAAGGGGATTAGCAGGGTAAATATATGGGGTTACGGGATAGGACCTGGGTGGGACTTGGTGGGCCAAATGGCCTCCTTCTGCACTGTAGAGATGCAATGATTCTATGACATCACCTTCAAATGGGCCAGATCTAATTTAAGGTTACACATTGGGGTTTTAAGGTGCAAGATAAATGATTTAACACAAAACAAAAGGCTAAGCAACCATACACCAACTTGCAGGACAAAGCTTTTTAAAAAATAGAGCAAGAATAAATTTACAAAGGGCAGAAAATTGTGGCAAAAACAAACATAAATCAAGGACAGGCAACTCCAATATTATGAAAATGTTTAAACTAATCTATTTCCAATACTAACGCTGCCTATTTTCAGTAGATATGGCCAGGGATGAGTTGGTTACTCCACGCACATGACAACAAGTCTGTCTACATTTTATCCGCATCAGAAATTAAACTATTAACAGGAGACATACACTCCATGCTCGAAAAATACTCAGGCCCAATACACACCTCGGCACGAGAGGGCTTCAGATAACGGAGCATGGATTTATAATACAATCAGAGAGAGACACTCTGGAGGGCTAGGACTCAATTTAATTAGTGCCCCCTCCCCCTGAACCAAAATATTCCTGACAGCAGATCATGCATGCAAATTGCAACACTCACAGCAGCTCCAAGCACAAGCCTAAGCAAAAAAAAATGCAGACACGAATAAAAGCTAACTCAAAACAGTCACAACTGCCACAACATAGCAGTAAAGGAAAGCAGAGAGAGAGAGAGAGGAAGACTGCAGTAAATGCTACAAAAACACAGGCCACGAATGTCCATTATACAAAAATGCAGCAAAAACAAAATGAAAACAAGGAGGATTCCCATTGCTGGATCTTATTTCAGATTGAAACCTCACTTACACTCTGCAAAATGCTAGAATGTCAATATTGCTTGCAATGTAGATACAATAATGGACTAAATGTATGGATTTTTAAAAAAACTGGATATAAACAATTTTGGCCTATAACTGCAACCCATTACTGGCGACAGTGAATAAAAAATAAATAAATGCAATTAAAACAATGCCTCCCTCCAACCTGTCAGATGCCCTGAACACCTACCTTGTCTCAGTCCTACAGCTCTCCCTCCTGTCCAGCCAGCTGTCAATCAAGGGCACCTGGGCGGCGCGCTGCACTCTGGGAGTTGTAGTCCTGCTCCTCCTTTGGCCCAGAGTCACAGGCGCAGGAAAAGACTACAACTCCCAGCCTGCACCGCTCCAGCCCCCCCCTCCCCCCTCCATATAGCAATTGCAAAGGCTACACACGGCATTCATTTGGCTGCAAACATTCCTATTAAAAAGGTGTGAATTTTTAAAAAACCTTTCAAATGCACACTTTATTAGGTAAGATGGGGATCAAATCCTGGATCCGATCTAATGCACATCTGGATCTCAATATCCCTCAACATCTGCAGCAGGGAGGAATTCTGGAACTTGTAGTCCAAAGTCCTGCAGGTAGCAACTAGAGTGTGAGGTTAAAGCAACTCCTTCAAGAGGGTCAAGGGTGGCAGTGAAGATGATTTGCAAAGTGCTCCTGACCTTATCTTTAACTTGCTGACCTTGGATTGCAAAGCCACCCCCTCCACCCCCCAAAAAAAACAGAAGTTGGATTGTTTCTGGGGCAGGTTCTCTTGGGCCAAAATGTGGACCTGGAAATTGGCTCAGCAAAGTGGAGCTGCCACAAGATGAACCAAACCCCCAGTCACCAACCAAACACCCAGCACCCTGGACACAGGCAACCTCACAATGACTGTCTGGGCTACACTGTCTGCTCTTCCTGAATGCAATCTTATTATTGCGGCACGGTAGCACAGTGGGTTAGCACTGCTGCTTCACAGCTCCAGGGTCCCGAGTTCGATTCCCGGCTTGGGTCACTGTCCGTGTGGAGTTTGCACATTCTCCTCGTGTTTGCGTGGGTTTCCTCCGGGTGCTCCGGTTTCCTCCCACAGTCCAAAGATGTGCGGGTTAGGTTGATTGGCCAGGTTAAAATTGCCCCTGAGATGTGTAGGTTAGAGGGATTAGCGGGTAAATATGTGGGGGTAGGGCCTGGGTGGGATTGTGGTCGGTGCAGACTCGATGGGCCGAATGGCCTCCTTCTGCACTGTAGGGTTTCTATGATTTCTATGATTCTATGATTGCTGCAACTAGAAACATTCAATACAAATTTACACGTAAAATAGCCATTCTTCTAAATGAACATTTACATTTCCATATATACAGCATCTGGAGTTAATATGTTGTGTGCAGAATGTGACTAATTTTTTCAATTTCCAGTCCCTTTCACTGGCATCCGTCCCTCAGCAAGGGTCAAAATAGGGACAGTAACCCCCAACCAACCTATACACAACACAATCCCACAATCTTTCACACATACTCAAACAGACACACTCCCACCCCACACAGAGATATACACCCCCATTCCCATACACACACACACCCCCTCCACAGACACACTTTCCCCATTCCCATAGTGACACACACACACTCCCTCCACTTCCATTCACACACACATTCCCCCATTCCCATACAAAGACATGCACAGACACGCCCCCACACACACAGATACACACTTCCCCATTCCCATACCCAGACACAGATCCACTCTGACATATACACCCATACTGCCCCTCCACACAGATACATACATTCACACACACACACCCTCCCTGACACAAACACACCCAGAGAACTCCCCCACTTCCACACACATTCTCCCATTCCCATACAAAGACATGCACAGACACACTCCCCAGAGATAGAGACACACCCTCCCTGACATATACACCCATACTGCCCCTCCACACAGAGATACACACTCCCATTCTCTCAGACACATTTCCCCATTCCCATACACCCCCCTCAGACAAACTCTCCCATTCCCATAGTGACGCACACACACCTTCCCTGACATATACACCCACACATGCCCCTCCACACAGAGGTACACACCCCTCATTCCCATATGCACACACCCTGCCTGACACAAACACACCCAGAGACACTCCCCCACTTCCATACACAGACACACAGAGACATACTCCCCCACACAGACAGGCTCCCACCCTTCCTCCCCCCATATCCACCCCCACACACACTCCCCCCAGGGTAAGCAGTCACTCTCCCCGCGGTGGGACAACACAAAGGCAGCGGCAGCAGTTACAAACCGTGTGGCCGCCCAGGGGCCGGGCTGCAGCTCCGGCTGCCGGCGCTCTGGCCTCGTCGCGGCCGCGGGGCGGCGGCGGCAGCAGGTAGTGGGTGCCGGAGGCGCTCTGCAGCAGGCGGCCCCGGTGCACCTCCCGGCGGAGGGCGAGCTGGAGGCGGCCTTTGGCCAGCTTCCTGCCGGGGGGCTGGCAGCCGCTGATGTACTTCTCAATGTCCCGCAGGCTGACTCCGCTCCTGGCGGGGGGCAGAGCGGGCTCCCTGTCCCCGGGCTCCCGGTCCCCGGGCTGCTGCTGGCTCCGTCTCTGCAGCAGGAGGCTCTCCACCGCCTGCAGCAGCAGCCCGCTGCCGGCTCCCTGCACCTCGGAGCCGGCGGCGCTGCCGCAGCGCTTCCGCTGCTTGTTCTTGTACCACTTGGCCGCGTTGCGGTAGCTGTTGGAGCCTTTGTAAGCCACCTTGACCACCAGCTCGGCTCGGACCAGCTTCTCCAGCTGCTGCTGGGTCTCCGCCGGAGACAACCCGTGTCTGCGCTCGATCATCCGGCAGATCCGCTCCACGTCCGGCCGGGCTTTGCGGGAACGCAGAGAGTCAATGGTCTCCAAAATCCACTCTTTGTATTTTATCTCCATTTCCTAATGGGGAGGGAAACAAGAAACGCACACAAAAAAAAATAAAACCAACAGGACAACTTCTGCTCCAATACACACACACAAAAAGATTCCCCTTCCAAAACGTGTTGCTTCTCCCAAAAAAAGCAAACTGATTTATTATTTCTTTCCTCTCTCTTCCAAAATAACTCAAAAAAAGAGAGAAAGGCGGAAGATGAGTTGTACGCTTGCGTTATTTCCGACCCCCTTCCCAACCCCCAAGAAATTAATCCAAAGGGGGTTTTTTTTTGTCCCAAAAAAAGATTATTTCAATTCTTTTTTTAAAAAAACTGCGCCCCTTTTCCAAGCCCAGGGAACAATGGGCGCAGCGAGACTGACTTGGAAGGGAGAGAGAGAGAAAGGAGGGGGGAGTGAGAGAGAAATGTGCTTTTTCTTCCCCCTCATATCTATATATTATTAATTTCTGGTTTGCAAACTTGCAAAGCCTTTATTATTATCATTTCTCTCTCTTTCTCTTTCTAAAGTCTCCATTCCTGTTTTTTTTTGTTCCCTACCTCCCAAAATAAGAAGTAGCTGGTTAAATGAATGAAAGATGCAAACACGCACAAGCTGGATCCGCTGCGAGTGAGAATGAAGCGGCTCTCACAAAAAAGCGCAGCCAATTCTCGCTCTCTCTCTGTGGCAGAGACAGTGGAACCTCACCCACAGAGGCTGCAGCACGTTCAAATATCAGGGAAAAGAACCCCCCAACACATACAAATACATTTCATTCACCCACCCACCCCAGCTCCAAACAACCCCCTACAAAAATCCCCCTCCCTCCCTTCCTTCCCTGCCTCTCCTTCAGTGGAAAATTTGCAAACATTTTCCAGCTCTTTTCTTCCCTCCCAGTTTCATTTTTTTTGGGTGGGGGGAGTGGGTTTCAGATTTTCTAGCAAAGCTCTCCCCCTCCCTCCCCGCTCCTGTTAATGTAAAGCATCTCCCACTTTAATAATCTCCCCGTCTCATGCTTTTATTTTTCTCTCTCATTCTAGTTTTCACGCTGAAAATGCCGCTGCGATTTCCGCGCCGAGGGTTTTTTTTTGTAAAGCTAAAAGAGGGAGAGGTAAGGCTAGGGGTGGGTTTTTTTTTTGTTAAATTATTTTTTTTGCCTTTCTTTCTCAGCGGCTGAAGGAGCCGCAGTTTCGCAACCTTTCCCACTTACCTTCTTCATTGCAATGGGGGAAGATGTGAACTCAACTCTGTCTCTCTCTCTCTCTCTCTCCCCCAGCCTCAGTTTGTTGTGAAATCGAAACGTGTTTCACTCATTTCCGCCCTTGCCGGAGTCTCCATCCTGCAACCGCTGGTTATAGTTCAGTGCTTCGGGAAACCTGCACAAAATCAGTGTGTGTGATCACAGAATAAGGTGGTCACAGTTTTTAATAACGCAAGTATAAACTCAGTTCACAGGAGGGGGTTGCAGGAGGTGCGAAAGAACTCGTAATTGCAGAACTTGCAGGATGTACTCTGGGTGGGGGACTTCACTGTCCATCACCAAGAGTGGCCAGGGTAGCACCACTACTGACCCAAACTGGCCCAGTCCTGAAGGACTGTTTGCTGCTAGACTGGGACTGCCGCAGAGGGTGAGGGAACCAACCAGGGGAGAAACTTACTTGACCTAATCCTCACCAACCTGCCGGCTGCAGATGCATCTGTCCAGGACAGTATCGATAGGAGTGACCACCGCACAGTCCTTGTGGAGACAAAGTCCCATCTTCGCATTGAGGATAATCTCCATCATGTGTGGCACTATCACCATGATAAATGGGATAGACTTTGTACAGATCTAGTAGTTCCAGATTGGGCATCCATGAGGCTCTGTGGGCCATCAACAGCAGCAGAATCTGTAACTCCAGCACAATCTGTAACCTCATGGCCCGCCATATCCCCCACTCTACCATTACCAAGCCAGGGGTTAACCCTGGTTCAATGGAGAGTGCAGGAGGGCACGCCAGGAGCAGCACCAAGCATAAAATGAGGTGTCAACCTGGTGAAGCACAACACAACTTGCATGTCAAACAATGGGAGCAGCAAATGATAGATAGCCAAGTGATCCCACAAAAACACATCAGATCCAGTCGTAAATGACGGTGGAGGATTAAACAACTCACTGGAAGAGAAGCTCCACAAATATCTGCATCAAAAAAGGAGGAAGGCAGAAAGTAGGAAACTACAAACCAGTTAGTTTGACATCTGTTATTGGGAAATTGTTAGAATCCATTTTTAAGGAAGTAATAACAAGACATTTGGAAAGTCAAAACGCAATCCATCAGAGTCAGTGTGGTTTTATGAAAGGTAAGTGGTGTTTGACTAATTTGCTAGAGTTCTTTCAAGATGTAACAAAGCAAGTAGATAATGGGGATCCTATAGATATGGTATATCCGGACTTCAGGAAGGCACTAATACACATGAGGTTAGGGGTAATTTATTAGCTTGGATAGAAGACTGGCTAACTGACAGAAGGCAGAGAGTTGGGATAAATGGGTCTTTTTCTGGTTGGCAAGATGTAACTAGTGGAGTGCCACAGTGTTCGGTCCTCGGGCCCCAACTATTAACAATCTATATTTATGACTTGGATACAGGAATAGGAGGGCGGCACGGTAGCACAGTGGTTAGCACTGCTGCTTCACAGCTCCAGGGTCCTGGGTTCGATTCCCGGCTTGGGTCACTGTCTGTGTGGAGTTTGCACATTCTCCTCGTGTCTGCATGGGTTTCCTCTGGGTGCTCCGGTTTCCTCCCACAGTCCAAAGATGTGCGGGTTAGGTTGATTGGCCATACTAAAAATTGCCCCTTAGTGTCCTGGGATGCGTAGATTAGAGGGATTAGCGGGTAAAATATGTAGGGATATGGGGGTAGGGCCTGGGTGGGATTGTGGTCGGTGCAGACTCGATGGGCCGAATGGCCTCTTTCTGTACTGTAGGATTTCTATGATTTCTAGGTACTAAAGCCAACTTTGCAGATGATACTAAAGTTGTGATAAAGAAATAAGCAATTTCCAAATGGATATAGATAGATTCGGTGAGTGGGCCAAAATGCGGCAGATAAAGTTAAAGTTTATTCATTAGTCACAAGTAAGGCTTGAATTAACACTGCAATGAAGTTACTGTGAAATTCCCCTAGCTGCCACAGTCCGGCACCTGTTCAGGTCAATGCACCTAACCAGCACATCTTTCAGATTGTGGGAGGAAACCGGAGCACCCAGAGGAAACCCACACAGACACGGGGAGAATGTGCAAACACCACACAGACAGGGACCAGAGCCAGGAATTGAACCTGGGTTCCTGGTGCTGTGAGGTAGCAGTGCTAACCACTGTGCCACCATGTGGCAGATGGAGCTTAACGTCGACAAATGTGAGGAAATATTGTCAGGCAACCTATTATCTAAATGGAGAGAGACTTCACAGTGCTTTGGTGCAGAGGGATCTGGGTGTCCTCATGCATTAGTCCCAGAAAACTGGTATGCAGGTACAGCAGGTCATAAGGAAAGCAAATGGAATTTCAATATGTATATCTAAAAGAATAGAGTATAAAAATAAGAAAGTGTTACTACAACTGTGGCACAGTGGTTAGCACTGCTGCCTCACAGCGCCAGGGACCCAGGTTCAAATCCCAGCTTGGGTCACTGTCTGTGAGGAGTTTGCATGTATTCTCTGTATCTGCATGGTTTTCCTCCAGGTGCCCTGGTTTCCTCCCACAGTCCAAAGATTTGCGGGTTAGGTGGATTGGCCGTGCTAAATTGCCCCTTAGTGTCAGGAGGACTAGCATGGGATTATGGGGATAGGGTCTGCGTGAGATTGTGATCAGTGCAGACTTGATGGGCTGAATGGCCTCTGTCTATACTGTAGGATTCTATGAACTGTACAAGACATTAGTGAGAACGCATCTGTGTACAGTTTTTGTCCCCTTATTTGAAAAATGATGTAGTGGCACTAAAGGCAGTTCAGAGGAGGTTCACTAGAGGGCCTTGTCTTATGAAGAGAGATTGGGCAGTTTAGGCCTATATTCTCTCGAGTTTAGAAGAACGAGAGGAGATCTAATTGAGGTGTATAAGGTGATAAAAGGTATTGACAAAGTAGGTGGAGTCAGTTAGGGTGGCAAGGTGGCACAGTGGTTAGCACTGCTGCCTCACAGCGCCAGGGACCCAGGTTCGAATCCCGGCTTGGGTCACTGTCTGTGTGGAGTCTGCACGTTCTCCCTGTGTTTGCAGGAGTTTCCTCCGGGTGCTCTGGTTTCCACCCACAGTCCAAAGATGTCTGGGCTATGTGGATTGGCCATGCTGAATTGCCCCTTAGTGTCAGGGGGACTAGATAGGGTAAATGCATGGGGCTATGGGAATAGGGCCTGGGTGGGATTGTGGTCAGTGCAGACTCGATTGGCCAAATGGCCTCCTTCTGCACTGTAGGATTCTATGATTCTATTCTATGAGGATGTTTCTTCTTGTAGGGCAATCTAGAACAAAAGGTCATAGTTTTTGGATAAGGGGCGGCAGATTTAATGAGGATAAATTACTTCTCTCAAAGGGTCATGAGTCTGTGGAATTCACAACCCCTGAGTGCGGTGGATGCCGGAACATTGAGTTAATTTAAGGAGGAGATAGACAGATTTTTAAGTAGTAATGCGGTTGAATAGACAAGAAAGTGGAATTGAGACTGATACAAGATCAGCCATGATCATATTGAATGGCGGAGCAGGCTCGAGGGGCTCAATTTCTTTCTCCTGCTCCTAGTTCTTAAGTTCTTATGTATCCTCAGTGATGGAGGAGCCCAGCAGAGCAGTGCAAAATACAAGGATGAAGCATTTGTAACCAGCTTCAGCCAGAAGTGCCGAGTGGAGGACCCATCCAAGAGGTGACTTGATTGAAACATATGAGATCCTGAGCGGTATTGAGAGGGTACATGTGGAGAGAATGTTTCCTCTTGTCAGAGAATCTATAACCAAGGGCCATTGTTTAAAAGTAAGTGGTCGCCCATTTAATACAGGGATGAGAGATGAGAAATTTTAGTTAGAAAGGATTGTGAGTCTGTAGAACTCTCTTCCTCAAAGCGTGGTGGAAGCAGAGTCCTTGAATATTTTTAAGGCAGAGATAGATTAGAAGTACATAGATCCTTGATAAGCGGGGGGGGCGGGGACACATAGATCCTTGATAAGCGGGGGGGCGGGTGCGTTATCGAGGATAGGTGGGATCATGGAGTTGAGATTACAAGTTATCATCATTTGGGGGAGACGGTGGCGTAGTGGTATTGTCGCTAGACTACTAATCCAGAGCCCCAGGGTAATGCTCTGGATACTTAGGTTCGAATCCTACCACGGCAGATGGTGAAATTTGAATTCAATAAAAATCTGGAATTAAAAGTCTAATGATGACAATGAATCTATTGTAGTAAAATCCACCTGGTTCACGAATGTGCCAGGAATCTTTAATCTTTACCTGGTCTGGCCTATGTGTGACTCCAGATTCACAGCAATGTGGTTAACTCTTAAATGCCCTCAGGAATGGGCAATAAATGCTGGCCCAGCCGGCAACACCCACATCCCGTGACACCCACACCCCGTGAATGAATTAAAAACAACTTTTCCTCTGCAGAAAAAAAAGGAACATGTCCAGGCATTGTGTCTTTTCAAAAGCATGGGGGGAAACGGCTGGAATTCTCTGACCTTGCCTGCGGCTGGAATTCTCCAGTCCCGCTGCAGTGAATGGAGTTTTGGCTGAGCATCAAATTCTCACTGACAGCGGGGGTGGGGGAAACGAGATTCGAGAATTCCGACCCATAGTTCCCAGGTGAATTCACCATGGCAATGCCTCAACCAATCAGGGTTGATTTGCCAGCTAATCCGCATCCTTTTCTCATGCAGTATATATTGTTGCTTCTTTTGAAATTTGGTGTTCTTACATATGAACTGATGAGTGCAAGATGAAAAACTTTGACAGCAGGTCCCTTTTTTCAGCAATGCTCAAGTTCTGTACTACCAAGCAACTATTCATAGACATTACAAGGTGCAACAGGCTGATCAATGACTAATTAATTTAAATATTAACAAAGATTAAAGTACCAGAGATCACGGTGTGTAAGTCGATCTTTGATGCCTTCCAAAAAAAAAGGTCAACTTATACACTGAGTATAATATGTGATCCGCTGATGGTCATATCTTGAAATGTGAAAAGAAAACGTAACATTGGCAATTCGAATTAAATCAATGTGACGCATTTTATTGAATGAATTAATTTAACAAGCTTTCCTGAAACAACAATCAAGATGTTTTTAAAAGCCCGACCAGAGGATGACCGTCAGAGAGCCGCTCTCTCTGCTTTCTGCTTTTTTTTTCGAGCCCGGGTGCGCTCTGTCAGATTTTTTTCAAACTGCGCATGCGCAGTTCAGAGCTCCGATCGTTCCGCCAGCGCTAAGCCCCGCCCACTGCGCAGATCGGGCAAAACGCGTATGGACGCGCTGCAAAGAGGATTCCAGGCGCAGATCTATTTGACGCCCAGATTCGGCACTTAGGCTCAAAATGGTAAAATTCCCCCCATTGTCTGATTTCAAAAAGAAATTAGAGATAGCTCTTGGGGCTAAAGGGATCAAGGGATATGGAGGGGAAGGGGGGATCAGGATATTGAATTTAAGGATCAGTCATGACCAAAATGAATGGTGGAGCAGGCTCGAAGAGCCGAATGGCCTCCTCCTGCTTCTAGTTTCTATGTTTCTAAAATGGTCTTTTGGTTCACGTTGAGTAATCTTGGTCTTTTGCCGCAATGTGAGACATTTATGTTCTATAAGTTGGCTGCACAAACTAGCTGTTGCTCTGAAACCTTTGCTGGGCTCAGTGTTTGATTTCACCCATTTAAGTGTGTTGCATTTCTGGTGACAATGTGAGCACTCCAATGGTTTTCGAGGGCCCATTCTGATGCATGCTTCTCAAGGTCAGGCCAGTGCTTTGCGTTTGTCCTGTTGGTGCAGTTGGTTTGGGCATCTTCTTCAGGGCAAGTTTACATTTTATTGACCTAAAAGCAGAGACAAAATAGAAACATGAAAGATTTTTATATTTTGGAAGAATTGAGTTCAAATAATTGCTGAGGGCAGTCGAATCGAAGGCGATTGAATTGTTGTTGGCTGCTTCAAGAAGGCCTCTTGGAAACAGCTCTAGGCTGGGAGAGGCTGAAGTTTGAATCAACCATCAGATGAAGTGAGGAAAGTCTTGGGCTGCAAGAAAAAGTCTTGTTCGAAATGGATGGTGGATGCGGTGTTTTTGGATTTCCAAAAGGTGTTTGATAAGGTGCCTCACAAAAGGTTGCTGAAGAAGATTGGGTCACACGGAGTTGGGGGTAGGGTGTTAGCGTGGATTGGGGATTGGCTATCCGACAGGAAGCAGAAAGTCGGAATAAATAGGTGCTTTTCTGGTTGGCAGATGGTAACTAGTGACGTGCCGCAGGGATCGGTACTGGGGCCTCAACTATTTACCATTTATATAGACGACCTGGAGGAGGAGACTGAGTGTAGGGTAACAAAGTTTGCAGACGACACAAAGATAAGTGGAAAAGTGAATCGTGTGGAGGGCGTAGAAGGTCTGCAGAGAGATTTGGACAGGCTGAGTGAGTGGGCGAGGATCTGGCAGATGGAGTATAACGTTAACAAATGCGAGGTTATTCACTTTGGAGGAAATAATAGCAAATTGGATTATTATCTAAATGGAAAAAAATTTCCACATGCTACTGTGCAAAGGGACCTGGGGGTCCTTGTGCATGAGACGCAAAAACCCAGTCTGCAGGTGCAACAGGTGATCAAGAAGGCAAATGGGATGTTGGCCTATATCGCGAGGGGGTTAGAATATAAAAGCAGAGATGTCTTGCCGCATCTGTACAGGGCATTGGTGAGGCCGCAGCTGGAATACTGTGTGCAGTATTGGTCCCCTTATTTGCGGAAGGATATATTGCCCTTGGAGGGAGTGCAGAGAAGGTTCACCAGGTTGATACCGGAGATGAGGGGTGTTGATTATGAGGAGAGACTGAGCAGATTGGGTTTGTACTCGTTGGAATTTAGAAGGCTGAGGGGGGATCTTATAAGCCCTATAAGATAATGAAGGGGCTGGATAGGGTAGAGGTGGAGAGATTCTTTCCACTTAGAAAGGAAGCTAGAACTAGAGGGCACAACCTCAAAATAAAGGGGGGTCAGTTTAGGACAGAGTTGAGGAGGAACTTCTTCTCTCAGAGGGTGGTGAATCTCTGGAATTCTCTGCCCACTGAAGTGGTGGAGGCTACCTCGTTGAATATGTTTAAATGACGGATAGATGGATTCCTGATCGGTAAGGGAATTAGGGGTTATGGGGATCAGGCGGGTAAGTGGAACTGATCCACTTCAGATCAGCCATGATCTTATTGAATGGCGGGGCAGGCTCGAGGGGCTAGATGGCCTACTCCTGCTCCTATTTCTTATGTTCTTATGTTCTAAGATTTCTTGGATTTCCACAGCAGAGGGGAAGTGGGTTTCAGAAATCATGTGGGATATTGTATTAAAGTGACAGCAACTTTGTCTTGGGTAATATTACTGTTTTTTATTGTTAAATATCTATAAGGGAGTGTTACCTGGAAGGTGTTTACCTGTGGGTCTGACCAAGTAGGGAGTCTTTTGGGGGGGCGAATGTTTTATAAGACTAATCTTAAATGTGTAACTGTAATCTTGTGAGCTTAAGTTTTCATTTCTTCTTCTTAATAAACCTTTTGATTTTTAAAATCCCTGAAGTGTTCCTGGACCCCTTGCTGCTGAGTTTAGTACACTTTCTTCTCGTTCTCAGAATATCAAAAGAAAGGAATGGTCCATAAGCCAAGTTTCCCTCTGGGAATTGGTTGGCTCAGCAATTAATTTCTGCTGTGGACATAACAATAATAATAATAATAATAACCCTTTAATGAAGGAAATCTGCCATCCTTACCCGGTCTGGTCTATATGTGACTCCAGATCCACAACAATATGCGGTTGACTCTTAACTGCCCTCCGAAATGGTTGAACAAACCATTCAGTTGCAAGGGCAATTAGGGATGGGCAATAAGTGCTGGCCATGGCAGCGATGCCCACATTCCCTTGAAATAATGAATAAAATTGGGAATGGGAAAGATGACAGTCAGCCTTGAATGGTGGAGAAGGCTCAAGGACCTGTTGGTATGTTCCTGCTCCTACTTCTTTCTTATGTTTGCTTCATCCTATCCTATCATTCTTCTGTCCTCCCTCTCGGTGGGCAGGATTTTACGAATTCGCATGTCCTGAAACCGTAAAATCCCGCCCGAGGTCAACGGACCTTTCCATGATCTGCCCCTTGCCTACTACGATTCCCATGGCAGGCAGGGCGGTAAAATTCCAGCCAATATGTCTCAGTTGGCAGCACCCTCACCTCTGAGCCACAAGGTTCTGGGTTCAAGTCCTGCTCCAGGGCTTGAGCACAAATACCGAAGTTGTCACTCTAGTGCAGTACTGAGAGAGTGCTGCACAGTTGAAGGTGCTGTCTTTAGAACAAGACACTAAATTGAGGCCCTAGCTAATCTGGTGGATGTTAAAGA
Source organism: Mustelus asterias (assembly GCF_964213995.1). NCBI lineage: Eukaryota > Metazoa > Chordata > Chondrichthyes > Carcharhiniformes > Triakidae > Mustelus > Mustelus asterias. The sequence goes on along the minus strand of NC_135808.1, from coordinate 133,086,116 downwards.
TCCCGTGCCACTATTTCGGAAAAGAGTAGGAGAGTTCTCCACAGTGTCCTAATCAATATTTATCCCTCGATCAATGTCAGGGAAACAATGTATCTGGTCATTTGTTTGTAAGAATTTGCTAAATATCAATGGGCTGCCACATCTCCCACAATCCAACAGTGACTTCACTTCAAAAAAACCCTCATGGGATGGAAAACACTTTGAGATATCCAGTGGCTATATAAATCTTTCCTTTTTATCTTTCCTTGCGCTTATCTTTAAACAGATCTGTGCTATTTCACTCAACTCCTCTCTGTGTTGGTGAGTTAACCATTTTGTGAGTAAAGAAGGTTCTTCTGAATTCCTTTCTGGATTTATCATTGACTAACTCTTATTTATAATAATAAATTAAAGCAAAATACTGCAGATGCTGGCAACGTTAAATATTTCTAGTCCCTTGTTTTGGAGTTCCCTTCACAACTCAAAACAATTTAGAAGGGATTGAGAAGGTACTTTTGAGATTTTCAAGATATTGTGGGCGGGGTTTTCCGGCCACGCTCACCCCGAAACCGGAAAATCCTGCCCGAGTTCAATGGAACTTTCCATGGTCCGTCTCTCACCGGCTCCGATTCCCTTGGCAGGTGGAATGGGAAAATTCACCCCTCTGAGGAAGAGAAAATGCTTCCATCCATGCACAAAGGGCGGTAGATGTTTGGAACTCACTTCCACAAATGATAATCATTGAATTTAAAATAATAATTTTCAAACTGAAATTGATGGATTTTCATTAGCCAAAGGAATTAAAGAAATAAAGCGCAATGGCAGGTAAATGAAGTTAGGTCACATTGAATGGGGGAAACAGGTCAAAAGGCCATCTCCTAGTTCGACCCCAGCAGTTCAGGATCACACTAACCAGCGTTGTCCAAAACCAATCTCATGAAGGCTGATGTCTCCTGGGCCGATCAGACTTGTCGTAATGCTCCTTTTAGGAATAGCAGCATGTCATCACTAAAAAGGAAGTGTGTCACGCAATCCAGTTTTAGTTTCATTTTTGCTTCTAAGCGCAATGTAGAGCTCTGCTGCTAATGTCCTCAAGCTGTGCGCCTCTGTATAAATATCCCCCCAAGTCCCGAGTCTCAATAAATGAACCCACTGTAATAAGACTGCAGAGGCAGAAGTCCCTTCACCAAAATCCCTTTATTTACAAACTCTAACAGCAGTACACAGAGTGCTGGCAGTCAGCAGTCTACCTCCGGGGGTGTCAGAGGAACTGACACTCCGGATTAAGTACAAGGCAAAGACCCCCTGATTGGCCCATCAATTTGGATCCTTAATCAGGGAGCTTTTACTCCAATGGGCCAACCTCAATGGCCTGACTGAAGTTATTCCACCCACAACATACTTGCACAATTCCTAATGAGAGATTGATGCCTTTGTATCATTAAAACACATACAAGACTAATCAGACTCTAAGAACAATCAAATAAAGAGGCTGCCTCTGGATGTTTAGGTTCATAATCTCGTTTGCAAGGAGCAATGATCCACTCTTCCTGCCAGTACAGTTTGGGAATGATTGTGCAGCAACCACAAAGCAGATTCACATCATTTGCTGGATTGGTGTGGATGGGTGGAAACCAAGCTCATAGAATTCAGAGTTCCCGCCTCCAGATAGGAACTCAAATTATAACTGGACCTCTCCTCAATCTTAATTTTAGAGAAATAAGGTCACTTTCATATTGATTTGATTTGATTTATCATTGTCACATATATTAACATACAGTGAAAAGTATTGTTTCTTGCACGCAAAACCGACAAAGCATACCGTTCATAGAGAAGGAAATGAGAGAGTGCAGAATGTAGTGTTACAGTCATAGCTAGGGTGTAGAGAAAGATCAACTTAATGCAAGGTAGGTCCATTCAAAAGTCTGACAGCAGCAGGGAAGAAGCTGTTCTCGAATCGGTTGGTGCGTGACCTCAGACTTTTGTATCTTTTTCCCGATGGAAGAAGGTGGAAGAGAGTAAGTCCAGGATGTGTGGGGTCCTTAATTATGCTGGCTGCTTTGCCGAGGCAGCAGGAAGTGTAAACAGAGTCAATGGATGGGAGACTGGTTTGTGTGATGGATTGGGCTACATTCACAACCTTTTGTAGTTCCTTGCGGTCTTGCGACACAGGATTAACACCACCACCTGGAGGTCCGCCCAAGTAAATCACAAACCCTGACTTGGAAATATATCACCGTTCCTTCACTGCTACTGGATGAAAATCCTGGAACATTCTCCCTAACAGAACTGTGGATGTAACTGCACCACAATGACTGCAGTGGTTCAAGAAGAGAGCTCACCGCCGTCCTCTCAAGGGGCAATGAGGGATAGGCAATAAATGCGGGGCCTGGCCAGCGATGCCCGCATCCCATGAACAGTCACTGAAAACACGGCGGGGGGGGGGGACCGGGGACAATCTTACCGAAACAATTCTAAGTGCCGTACGAGCGCGAAAACGGGAAAGAATTGCGCCCATTTTTTGAGCGCGTTAAAAATCCAACCTTACCACACTCTGAGCAAAAACTGAAGCAAGATCAGTTTCCTACCAGCAGGGGGAGGGGCGGGGCCTCGGATCTCACTGGATATCCGGTGCCAGTAAGATCGCGAGAGGTGAGAAATTACCCAATTTTTCGCCTCTTGTGTGATCTTATCAGCTGGCTCCTCCCATCGACCGGCGGGTCAAGAAGGTAAGAATGCCCCCGGGATCTGTGAACTGCTGGAGGAATCTAGGATAACGATGTGAAAGTCTCAGATGGCCAGAGGCTCCAAAGGAAATTTCTGTTGGTTTATTGAGAGTGTGCGTTGTGCACTTTGTGGGTAGATTTGAAAAGACCAACATGGGCGGCACAGTCAATAAAGGACAAAGAACAAAGAAAATTACAGCACAGGAACAGGCCCTTCGGCCCTCCAAGCCTGCACCGACCATGCTGCCCGACTTAACTAAAACCCCCTACCCTTCCAGGGACCATATCCCTCTATTCCCATCCTATTCGTGTATTTGTCAAGACGCCCCTTAAAAGCCACTACCGTATCTGCTTCCACTACCTCCCCCGGCAGCGAGTTCCAGGCACCCACCACCCTCTGTGTAAAAAATCTGCCTCGTACATCTCCTTTAAACCTTGCCCCTTAATCTTATGCCCCTTAGTAATTGACTCTTCCACCTTGGGAAAAAGCTTCTGACTATCCACTCTGTCCCATGCCTCCCATAATCTTGTAGACAAGTGCAGACAGTGGTTAGCACTGCTGCCTCACAGCGCCAGGGACCTGGGTCCAATTCCCGGCTTGGGTCACTGCCTGCGCGGAGTCTGCCCATTCTTTGCCGTGTCTGCGTGGGTTTCCTCCGGGTGCTCCGGTTTCCTCCCACAGTCCAAAGATGTGCGGGCGGGTCAGGTTGATTGGACATGCTAAATTGCCCCTTAGCGTGGGGGGATTCGCAGGGTAAATACGTGGGGCTACAGGGATTGGGGCTGGGTGGGATTGTGGTCGGTGCAGACCCGCTGGGCCGAGTGGTCTCCTTCTGCACTGTAGGGATTCTATGATACTTTTCACAAAAGGGGAAATGCTGAGTTGCTCTTCTCTCCGCCTCTATAAGCGGACAGATCCATGGGCACAATCTCTTGGAGCTATGATTCATCCTCTCCGCTTGTGAGGTAGGACACACCTTTGGCCAGCAGTGAAATATGTATTTCCATTTTACACCCAGTCAGGTGGAACCCCCGACCTTGACACCACAGCCTGATCATTTTCTCACGCGCCATCAATCAGTGTCTTTCGGACGGTAACCAACGAGGAATTAATTTAATCCTCCGAATAGTCACGCAGTCAGCCATGGCGTGGTGCTGGCTAGCAGCCAGGAATCCCCTCATTATTGGGAGAGGAAGTGTGTGCTTTGTGGGAATGAGGAGAAGTGTCAAGGTTTCAGGAGTGCTAGCTAATTGGCCCAGAATGTGTGGTACTTGGGTCTAATAAAGTCCACAAGGATATCAGTGGGTCTGTTCCACCTGGGCTTTGGAAATCACTTTCAGAAATGGAGAGAAAGGGGCAGGAAGAAATTAGAAAGATGCAACCTTTTGTTCAGAGTTTAAGTCAGCTGCAGTAGAATTGAGAGTGGGAGGTGACAGGGGACAAGGCTAATTGAAAAAGGAAGCAAGTTCCAGTACGTTTCAGCCAAGAAGACTTAAAGGCACAGGCATCTCTTCAGAATTTATGTGTCAGCATGGATCAATTCGGTCGCACTTTCCTCTCTGAGGTACAGGGTCATGGGTACAAATGTCACTCCAGAACCTGAGCACAGAACTAAGCTGACAGTGCGGTACCGAGGGAGGTGCCATCTTTCAGATGAGACGTTAGACCAGTGCCCCATCTGCCCTCCCAGCTGGGGGTGAAAGATCCCCTGGCACCATATTCCAGCAAAAGCATTGGAGAGTTTCGTTGTTTCCCAGTCAACATTTACCCCAGGAGCAACATCATAAAAACAGATTCATTTTGACGGCACTGTGTGTGGGATCTTGCTATGCACACATTGACTGCCACGTCTCCTACATTACAGCTGTACCTTCACTTCACGCATAAATATGGGTGGCACAGCGGTTAGTGCCAGGGAGCCAGGTTTAATTCCGGTCTTGGGTGACTGTGTGGAGTCTGCAGGTGGGTTTCCTCCGACTGCTCCGGTTTCCTCCCACAGTCCAAAGATGTGCAGATTAGATGGATTGGCCATGCTAAATGAGTGGGGTTACAGGGATAGGGTGGGGGGGTTGGTTTTGGGTAAGATGCTCAGTCGGAGAGTGGGTGCAGACTCAATACGGTGAATGGGCCTCCTTCTGCACTGCAGGGATTCTATGATAACTCATTGGCCATAAAGCACTTTGAGATGCCTGGTGGCTGTAAAAGGTGCTATATGAATGTAGGTCTTTCTTTTTTTAAAGAAAATCCCTGATTGGATATCTTAGAGTGTTTTAATTTCTGTAGCTATTACGTGTGCGTGTTTGTGCTAGTTTGAAAATTGTATTTTGTTAGGGTGGAGGCAAGTGGGGAGTGCGGCGAGAAAACACAAGTTAACGTGGCTGATACAGCATTCAAATATTCAGAAACAGACAGAAAGCAGAAACAGTTTGGAAGAGAGAAGAAATAAGAGCGAGGTATTGCAGTGAGAAAGCTCAGTGTAGCAGGGAGAGAGGGTGATGGGAGAGAAAGCTTAAAGCCTCAGTGACTCAGCATCCTGGGAGGAGAGGACAATTCCAGATTTCTACCCTGAAACATCGAAACAGCAAGAGGCCATTCAGCCCTCGAACCTGTACCACCGTTCGATTCCATTGTCACTGCTCAAAATCCACCCGCCATAACCCTTAAAATCCTTACTCAGCGAAAATCTATCAATCCTTGTTCTGAAATTGTCAATCAAACTCTGGACTCAACAACCATTCACTGGGAAGTGTGTGGAGACTGGTTGGAGGATGTGATTCATGTTACATTAACACAAACTCTTCCCATCCAGCTGTAGTCTTCTGTGGGAAAACGAGGATATAGAGAAAGTTAAAAATATTCTGGAGAGCACAGAAATTGCAGATGGGAAGTTCGGATCCCAAATTACGGGAATGCAAAAGGGGAGACGATGCCCGAGTGGTATTATCGCTCGACTATGATCCAGAAACCCAGATAATATTCTGCGGACCTGGGTTCGAAGCCCGCCACAGCAGCTGGTGGAATTTGACTTCAATAAAAATTATCTGGAATTAAGAGTCTACTGATGACCATGAAACCATTGTCGATTGTCGGAAAAACCCATCTGGTTCATTAATGTCCTTTAGGGAAGGAAATCTGCCATCCTTACCTTGTCTGGCCTACATGTGACTCCAGAGCCACAGCAATGTGGTTGACTAAACTGCCCTCTGAAATGGCCTAGCAAGCCACTCAGTTGTAACAATCACTACAAAATCTCAACAAAGAAATGAAACCGGACGGACCTTCGCAGTCGCTGGGTCAAAATCCTGGAACTCCCTCCCTCACAGCATTGTGGGTCAACCCACAGAACATGGACTGCAGCGATTCAAGAGGGCAGCTCACCACCACCTTCTCAAAGGCACCTAGGGATGGGCAATAAACGCTGGCCAGCCAGCGACGCCCATGTCCCACGAATGAATAAAAAAAATTGCACTCACAGCCTAGAAATTACAGCTGCACTAAAACATTTAGTAAGGAAACCCCCAGGAGTAAAAAGCACGTCTGGCGAGAGCTTCACTTTCACTCCAATCTTCACATTGTAAGTTTCCAGAAAAAAAAATTAAATGAATTGAGTCGAAATAAAATCAGAAAATGCTAGAAAAACTCAGCATCTATGGAGAGAGAAACAGAGTTAATGGGACAGATTTTCCAGCCTCGGTCGTCCTGAAACCAGAGAATCCCACCCAAGGTCAACGGACCTTTCCATGCTCCACCCCTCGCCCGCTCCGATTCCCGTGGCAGGCAGGACGGTAAAATTCCGGCCAATATTTTGAGTCCAACATAACTTCTTCTTTGGAACTTCAATTAGTCATATTGGACTCGAAACTACAGCCAGAGTTCTCCGATCTCTGTCGCCTCGCCACTTCTGATGGCGAGAATGGAGAATTTGGCGCTCAGCCAAAACTTCATTCACTGCAGCAGGACCGGAGAATCCAAACCGCGGATGAGGTCAGAGAATTCTGGTTGTGACTAGGGCGGTTGATGGAGGAGAACCGGTGGATGCGGTGTTTTTGGATTTCCAAAAGGCGTTTAATAAGGTGCCCCATAAAAGGCTGCTGAAGAAGATAAGGGCACACGGAGTTGGGGGTAGTGTGTTAAAGTGGATTGGGGACTGGCTATCCGACAGGAAGCAAAGAGTCGGAATAAATGGGTGTTTTTCCGGTTGGAGGAAGGTAACTAGTGGCGTGCCGCAGGGATCGGTACTCAGGCCGCAACTATTTACCATTTATATAGATGATCTGGAGGAGGGGACGGAGTGTAGGGTAACGAAGTTTGCAGACGACACAAAGATAAGTGGAAAAGTGAATCGTGTGGAGGACGGAGAAGATCTGCAGAGAGATTTGGACAGGCTGAGTGAGTGGGCGAGGATATGGCAAATGGAGTATAACGTTGATAAATGCGAGGTTATACACTTTGGAGGAAATAATAACAAATGGGATTACTATCTCAATGGAAACAAATTAAAACATGCTACCGTGCAAAGGGACCTGGGGGTCCTTGTGCATGAGACGCAAAAGCCCAGTCTGCAGGTACAACAGGTGATCAAGAAGGCAAATGGGATGTTGGCCTATATCGCGAGGGGGATAGAATATAAAAGCAGGGATGTCTTGATGCACCTGTACAGGGCATTGGTGAGGCCGCAGCTGGAATACTGTGTGCAGTATTGGTCCCCTTATATGAGGAAGGATATATTGGCATTGGAGGGAGTGCAGAGAAGGTTCACCAGGTTGATACCGGAGATGAGGGGTTTGGATTATGAGGAGAGGCTGAGGAGATTGGGTTTGTACTCGTTGGAGTTTAGAAGGATGAGGGGGGATCTTATGGAGACTTATAAGATAATGCGGGGGCTGGATAGGGTGGAGGCGGAGAGATTCTTTCCACTTAGTAAGGAAGTTAAAACTAGAGGACACAGCCTCAAAATAAAGGGGGGTCGGTTTAAGACAGAGTTGAGGAGGAACTTCTTCTCCCAGAGGGTGGTGAATCTCTGGAATTCTCTGCCCACTGAGGTGGTGGAGGCTACCTCGCTGAATATGTTTAAAGCGCGGATGGATGGATTCCTGATCGGTAAGGGAATTAAGGGTTATGGGGATCAGGCGGGTAAGTGGTACTGATCCACGTCAGATCAGCCATGATCTTATTGAATGGCGGGGCAGGCTCGAGGGGCTAGATGGCCTACTCCTGCTCCTATTTCTTATGTTCTTATGTTAACTCTATTTTCTCTCTCCATATTCGCTGCCAGACCTGCTGAGTTTTTCCAGCACTTTCTGTTTTTATTTCAGATTTCCACCACCTGCAGTATTGTGCTTTTATTTTAATTGAATGAGTTCCTGTTTGAAGTTGTTCTGGGCAAAAGTTTTTCATTTCAAATGTTTCAGTCCATGATTACGGACAAACAATTTTAATCTTCCAACCAACGTGGTTTTCAGTGAGAAAATAAATGAATCCCTGGATGAGGTGTAGGACTGTAATGGAGTGTCATTGGAGTCATGCCAAAACTAAATGGAGTGAAATAAGGCTACTAAAATGTGATATTAAGGCAGAAATGGGCCTGGGTAGGCCTTTCCAAGTTCATTTTTAGCTGTGGAAATGAAAAATATTGGGAGCTCCGTGACTACATTACACCATTAATTCTATCCTACTGACAGAGTGAGTAACAATGGTCTAAGAATTTCATTCACATATTACTGGTTTAAATCTGTACAGGAAATGAGAGATAAAATAAACATTGAACAGTTAGAAACAGTAAAGATCATTTCTGAGACTAATTTAGGTGGTACCCTTAAAGTAAAGTTTATTTATTAGTCACAAGTAGGCTTACATTAACACTGCAATGAAGTTACTGTGAAAATCCCCTAGTCGCCACACTCTGGCGCCTGTTCGGGTTACACTGAGGGAGAATTTAGCACGGCCAATACACCTAACCGGCACATCTTTTGGACTGTGGGAGGAAACCGGAGCACCCGGAGGAAACCCAAGCAGACACAGGGGAGAACGTGCAAACTCCGCACAGACAGTGACCCAAGCCGGGAATCAGTGAGAGCTGTGAGGCAGCAGTGCTAAATCTGCCACTGTGTTGCTCCTTGCGTAGCCACTTAACACATTCTAATCAGTCGTACAAAACAATCGCTTCATCCCAAATGCAGAAAATACAAATGTTGCTAACTTGTGTTGGCATTTTGTATTTGCCCTCTGCAATTTTTGGAGGCTTGTTCTCTCCAGACACCCCAACATTACAGGCAGACAGAAATTGTAACCTTACAATGGCAGGACTGCGTCCAGCTACACACAGAACAAAGTGGTTCAGAATCTGCAATCAATTAGATGTACCCCAGGTCCAAATTTAGCTCTGAGTGATTTTGGCCTCCATTACCGAGACTTAGCTCTGACAGACGTGATGCGGCAAAAGTTAGTTGTTGCCACGGAAACGGCAAGTTAATAGAGTCAGCACTGACCCTTTTCTCCTTTAGTAGAAGTCTTGCCTAGGTCGATGAGAGTTGTGATCAGACAGTTGACCTCCCATTTTAACCCCATGGGCAGGTTAATTTTTCAACTTGCCCAACAGACTTCAACCGACCACAAACCATGCCCATGTGACCAGGCAGATGTCAAGTTTTGGTATTGAACAGAAAGATTTGGTTTACCTCAGAGTTTATCTTGCATCAGGAGTGAAAGGCTTTGGGAGCTGTGACATTGTCCAGAGTAAATTAAATTGAATCAAGTTAATCATTTTTAGTTTTGCGATTTAATGGGCCTTTGGTCGGTGATGTTGTTAAAACATTGACTATTTTTGATACCCACCTGCAGTGATCTAAAAGACAGGACAGACCAGAAACTCTCACCATCCTGCCATATTTGCTCATTTTCATTCTGAATCACTGCAAGGTTGACTGTTTCAACTTAAACTTATTCCTATTCCTACAGAGCATCAATGCGTTAATGTACCGGCCTCTCGGTATTGTTTCACATTTTCTAAACAATAAACAAGCTTGAAACAGAGTCTTAGATTACTCTCTGTAGCTGTACGCTCCACAGAGAAACAGGAGAAAGACCAAGATGAAACCAACTGAAACTTGAGGGAAAATATTGGTACAAGATTGGGTTGGATTCAATGTGACAAATAGCCCTTCAGTACCCCAACAATAAGGACACTCTTCATGTGTGAAGAGAGAGAGAGAGTGAGGTCCTAATTCTTTCGGGCTGAAGAGGTGTCCTGGTGATGGGAGGTGGTGGTGTAGTGGCATTGTCACTGGACTGGTAATCCAGAGACCCAGGCTAATGCTCTGGGAACCCGGGTTCGAATCCCACCGTGGCAGATGGTGGAATTTGAATTCAATAAAAATCTAGAATTAAAAGTCTAATGATGACCATGAAATCATTGTCAATTGTCGTTAAAAACCCATCTGGTTCATTAATGCCCTTTAGGGAAGGAAATATGACGTCCTTACATGGTCCGGCCTACATGTGACTCCAAACCCTCAGCAATGTGGTTGACTCTTAAATGCCCTCAGGAATGGACAATAAATACTGGCCCAGCCGGTGATGCCCACATCCTATGAACAAATAACAAAAAGGAGAGAAAGGAAATTTGGGTTGAACTCCGCTGTACTGAAATATCTGTCTTAACCCAGCCCCGACGGAGGGTTGTGCACCTTATTCCAGCCACCCTGTGCTCCCATTGCCAGAAGCTGAAGATGCAAATTTAATGCCTCCTGCATCCCACTGGCATCTTTCCATACATACATGCAAAGTAGGAGTAGGCCATTTGGCCCCTCAAGCCTACTCAAGTATTCAGTAGGAAACTGGCTGATCTGATGTGGCCTCAATACCATTTTGATACCCTTTGATTCTCTTGTTAGTCAAAGAACCTGTCTACCTCTGCCTTGGAACTATTCAATAACCCTGCCTCTACCATCTCTGGGGAAGAGAGTTCCACACACTCAACACATTGAGAAAAACACAATTCTCTTGCCTTAAACGGAAGATCCCTTTAGTTTTAAACTGTGTGCCCTGGTTCTAGTCTCTATGATGTGGAGATGCCAGCATTGGACTGGGGTAAGCACAGTAAGAAGTCTCACAACACCAGGTTAAAGTCCAACAGGTTTATTTGGTAACACAAGCTTTCGGAGTGTCGCTCCTTCTTCAGGTGAGTGAAGAGTTGTGTTCACAAACAGGGCATAAATAGACACAGACTCAATTTACAAGATAATGGTTGGAATGCGAGTCTTTACAGGTAATCACCTGTAATTAATTTACAGGTAATTAAATTACCTGTATTACCTCTCCCCTTCCCTATCCCTGTAACACCACACATTCATCATAGCTAATCCACCTGCCCTATACATCTAGGGACACTAAGGGGCAATTTACCATGGCCAATCCACCTAACCTGCACATCTTGGGACACTAATGGACAATTTACCATGGCCAATCACCTAACCTGCACATCTTTGGACTCTAAGGGACAATTTAGCACGGCCAATCCATCTAACCTACACATCTTTGGACTCTAAGAGACACTTTAGCATGGCCAATCCATCTAACCTACACATCTTTGGACTGTGGGAGGAAACCGGTGCACCCGGAGAGAACAAAGAACAAAGAACAGTACAGCACAGGAAACAGGCCCTTCGGCCCTCCAAGCCTGTGCCGCTCCTTGGTCCAACTAGACCAATCGTTTGTATCCCTCCATTCCCAGGCTGCTCATGTGACTATCCAGGTAAGTCTTAAATGATGTCAGCGTGCCTGCCTCCACCACCCTACTTGGCAGCGCATTCCAGGCCCCCACCACCCTCTGTGTAAAAAACGTCCCTCTGATATCTGAGTTATACTTCGCCCCTCTCAACTTGAGCCCATGACCCCTCGTGATCGTCACCTCCGACCTGGGAAAAAGCTTCCCACTGTTCACCCTATCTATACCCTTCATAATCTTGTACACCTCTATTAGATCTCCCCTCATTCTCCGTCTTTCCAAGGAGAACAACCCCAGTCTACCCAATCTCTCCTCATAGCTAAGACCCTCCATACCAGGCAACATCCTGGTAAACCTTCTCTGCACTCTCTCTAACGCCTCCACGTCCTTCTGGTAGTGCGGCGACCAGAACTGGACGCAGTACTCCAAATGTGGCCTAACCAGCGTTCTATACAGCTGCATCATCAGACTCCAGCTTTTATACTCTATACCCCGTCCTATAAAGGCAAGCATACCATATGCCTTCTTCACCACCTTCTCCACCTGTGTTGCCACCTTCAAGGATTTGTGGACTTGCACACCTAGGTCCCTCTGTGTTTCTATACTCCTGATGACTCTGCCATTTATTGTATAACTCCTCCCTACATTATTTCTTCCAAAATGCATCACTTCGCATTTATCCGGATTAAACTCCATCTGCCACCTCTCCGCCCAATTTTCCAGCCTATCTATATCCTGCTGTATTGCCCGACAATGCTCTTCGCTATCCGCAAGTCCAGAGTTCCATTTATCAATGGGATATTGCACAATATTTACACCATGAACTAATATGGAGGTACTCAGAAAGTAAGGAAACAGTACGTTAAGACACAAACCGAAGTCTTAAGGAATGTACTCACAAAGTAGGTTCTGGGTAACCTCCGAATTGCTTCTGGTTGGGTAAATGATGATTTATATTCAGGGAACATCAGAAATTGTGCTTTGTAGAGAATTCATGTTTGTTGATTGCCAGATAACACAAAGTTTACTGTAATTCCACCGGGTCTCTCAGATTTAACAGTTTTAGTGTATATTTTTTTAAATTACAGAATGTTTTGACAGGTGAATCGGAAAATACAACTTCCTGTGGCTGGGGAGTCAATAAGAGAGCAAAAGTGAGGATTGAGGCTGGAAGAGATTTATTTACAGAGTTGTTGAAGCATTGAATGTTTTGCCACAGGGTGAGAGCACTGTATCATTGTAAGGGAAATTGGATTTGAAACTGAGGACGAGATGTTGGGAGTGCGATACAGTGGGATCGCTTTCAGATTGCTCCAGATATAATTACTGAGGAGTTAAATGACTCCCCACCCCACCCCACCCCCGCCATGCAATCAACTTCCATTGTTTCACACAGACAGATGGGATCAAAAATGGACAAAAACAAAAAAAATAGTGTAATAACTTTGAGGGCAACTCATTGTGGCTTCAAAGTTAGAAAGGGTTTATTAGTGACAATATTATATATATGTGCGTACAAATAAGGGTCTGACAGAACTAAACACACGTCCACTCTCTTCTCCAACTCGATTTTCAAGTTTGCTGACGACACCACCATAGTGGGTCGGATCTCAAACAATGACGAGACAGAGTACAGGAATAGAACAGGAAAGCCACAGCACAAACAGGCCCTTCGGCCCACAGGTTGCGCCGATCACATCCCCACCTCTAGGCCTATCTATAGCCCTCAATCCCATTAAATCCCATGTACTCATCCAGAAGTCTCTTAAAAGACCCCAACGAGTTTGCCTCCACCACCACCGACGTCAGCCGATTCCACTCACCCACCACCCTCTGAGTGAAAAACTTACCCCTGACATCTCCTCTGTACCTACCCCCCAGCACCTTAAACCTGTGTCCTCTCGTAGCAACCATTTCAGCCCTTGGAAATAGCCTCTGAGAGTCTACCCTATCCAGACCTCTCAACATCTTGTAAACCTCTATCAGGTCACCTCTCATCCTTCGTCTCTCCAGGGAGAAGAGACCAAGCTCCCTCAACCTATCCTCATAGAATGAGATAGAGAATCTGGTGAACTGGTGCGGCAACAATAATCTATCCCTCAATGTCAACAAAATGAAGGAGATTGTCATCGACTTCAGGAAGCATAGGGGAGAACAGGCTCTTGTCTACATCAATGGGGATGAAGTAGAAAGGGTCAAGAGCTTCAAGTTTTTAGGTGTCCAGATCACCAACAACCTGTCCTGGTCCCCTCATGCCGACACTATTGATAAGAAAGCCACCAACACCTCTACTTGCTCAGAAAACTAAGAAAATTTGGCATGTCCGCTGCGACTCTCACCAACTTTTACAGATGCACCGTAGAAAGCATTCTTTCTGGTTGTATCACAGCTTGGTACGACTCCTGCTCTGTCCAAGACTGCAAGAAACTACAAAGGGTCGTGAATGAAGACCAGTCCATCATGCCAACCAGCCTCCCATCCATTGACACTGTTAACACTTCCCACTGTCTTGGAAAAGCAGCTAGCATAATCAAGGACCCCACGCACCCCGGACATTCTCTCTTCCACCTTCATCTGTCGGGAAAAAGATACAAAAGTCTGAGGTCATGTTCCAGCCGACTCAAGAACAGCTTCTTCCCTGCTGCCGTCAGACTTCTGAGTGGACCTACCTTATACTAAATTGATCTTTCTCTTCCCGTAACTATGACTGTAACACTACATTTTGCATTCTCTCATGCATGGTGTCATAGTGGTTAGCACTGCTGCCTCACAACGCTAGGGACCCGGGTTCAATTCCCGGCTTGGGTCACTGTCTGTGTGGAGTTTGCACATTCTCCCCGTGTCTGTGTGGGTTTCCTCCGGGTGCTGCAATTTTCTTCCACAGTCCAAAAATGTATGGGTTAGGTTGATTGGCCATGCTAAATTGCTCCTTAGTGTTAGGGGGATGTCAGGGGGTTTAGTAGGGTAAATGTGTGGGGTTGGGGGGGATAGGGCCTGGGTAGGATTGTTGTTGGTGCAGACTCGATGGGCCGAATGACTTCCTCCTGCACTGTAGGGATTCTATGATTCTTTACTTCTTGATGAATGGTATCCTTTGTCCACACGCAAGAAACAATACTTTTCACTGTAAATGCGAAATAATCCATTTTGGTAGGAATAACAGCAAAATGGACTATTACTTAAATGGTAAAAAATTGCAGCATGCTGCTGTGCAGAGGGACCTGGATGTCCTTGTGCAAGGATCTCAAGGACTTGGTTTGCAGGTGCAGCAGGTGATTAAGAAGGCAAATGCAATTTTGTCCTTCATTGCTAGAGGGATGGAGTTTAAAAACAGGGAGGTTATGTTGCAGCTGTATAAGGTGCTGGTGAGGCCACACCTGGAGTACTGTGTACAGTTTTGGTCTCCTTACTTGAGAAAGGATATACTGGCACTGGAGGGTGTGCAGAGGAGATTCACTAGGTTGATTCCAGAGTTGAGATGGTTGGCTAATGAGGACAGACTGAGTAGATTGGGACTATACTTTGTTATTGCAATGGAGAGGGATAGGGCCGGACGGCAGGGCAAGGCTTACAATTGGGGGAGAGGTAATTATGATGCGATTAGGCAAGAATTAGGGGGCATAAGATGGGAACAGAAACTGTCAGGGAAAGGCACTGATGAAAAGTGGAACTTTTTCAAGGAACAAATACTGGGTGTCCTTGATAGGTATTTTTCAAGGAACAAATACTGGGTGTCCTGTCAGGCAGGGAGGAAATGGCCGAGTGAGGGAACCGTGGTTCACAAAAGAGGTGGAATGTCTTGTGAAAAGGAAGAGGGAAGCTTATGTAGGGATGCGGAAACAAGGTTCAGATGGCTCGATTGAGGGTTACAAGTTAGCAAGGAATGAGCTGAAAAAGGGGCTGAGGAGAGCTAGGAGGGGACATGAGAAGTCCTTGGCGGGTCGGATCAAGGAAAACCCCAAGGCTTTTTACTCTTATGTGAGGAATAAAAGAATGACCAGGGTGAGGTTAGGGCCGGTCAAGGACAGTGGTGGGAACTTGTGTATGGAATCAGTAGAGATAGGCGAGGTGATGAATGAATACTTTTCTTCAGTGTTCACCAAGGAGAGGGGCCATGTTTTTCAGGAAGAGAAGGTGTTACAGGCTAATAGGCTGGAGGAAATAGATGTTCGGAGGGAGGATGTCCTGGCAGTTTTGAATAAACTGAAGGTCGATAAGTCCCCTGGGCCTGATGAAATGTATCCTAGGATTCTTTGGGAGGCGAGGGATGAGATTGCAGAGCCTTTGGCTTTGATCTTTGGGTCCTCGCTGTCCACGGGGATGGTGCCAGAGGACTGGAGAGTGGCAAATGTTGTTCCTCTGTTTAAGAAAGGGAATAGAAATGACCCTGGTAATTATAGACCGGTTAGTCTGACTTCGGTGGTTGGTAAATTGATGGAAAAGGTCCTTAGGGATGGGATTTACGACCATTTAGAAAGATGCGGATTAATCCGGGATAGTCAGCACGGATTTGTGAAGGGCAAATCGTGCCTCACAAATTTGATAGAATTTTTTGAGGAGGTAACTAGGTGTGTTGATGAAGGTAGGGCGGTTGATGTCATATACATGGATTTTAGCAAGGCGTTTGATAAGGTCCCCCATGGTCGGCTTATGATGAAAGTAAGGAGGTGTGGGATAGAGGGAAAGTTGGCCAATTGGATAGGTAACTGGCTATCTGATCGAAGACAGAGGGTGGTGGTGGATGGAAAATTTTCGGACTGGAGGCAGGTTGCTAGCGGAGTGCCGCAGGGATCGGTGCTTGGTCCTCTGCTCTTTGTGATTTTTATTAATGACTTAGAGGAGGGGGCTGAAGGGTGGATCAGTAAATTTGCTGATGACACCAAGATTGGTGGAGTAGTGGATGAGGTGGAGGGCTGTTGTAGGCTGCAAAGAGACATAGATAGGATGCAAAGCTGGGCTGAAAAATGGCAAATGGAGTTTAACCCTGATAAATGTGAGGTGATTCATTTTGGTAGGACTAATTTAAATGTGGATTACAGGGTCAAAGGTAGGGTTCTGAAGACTGTGGAGGAACAGAGAGATCTTGGGGTCCATATCCACAGATCTCTAAAGGTTGCCACTCAAGTGGATAGAGCTGTGAAGAAGGCATATAGTGTGTTAGCTTTTATTAACAGGGGGTTGGAGTTTAAGAGCCGTGGGGTTATGCTGCAACTGTACAGGACCTTGGTGAGACCGCATTTGGAATATTGCGTGCAGTTCTGGTCACCTCACTATAAGAAGGATGTGGAAGCGCTGGAAAGAGTGCAGAGGAGATTTACCAGGATGCTGCCTGGTTTGGAGTGTCGGTCTTATGAGGAAAGGTTGAGGGAGCTGGGGCTGTTCTCTCTGGAGCGGAGGAGATTGAGGGGAGACTTAATAGAGGTTTATAAAATGATGAAGGGGATAGATCGAGTGAACGTTCAAAGACTATTTCCTCGGGTGGATGGAGCTATTACAAGGGGGCATAACTATAGGGTTCATGGTGGGAGATATAGGAAGGATATCAGAGGTAGGTTCTTCACGCAGAGAGTGGTTGGGGTGTGGAATGGACTGCCTGCAGTGATAGTGGAGTCAGACACTTTAGGAACATTTAAGCGGTTATTGGATAGGCACATGGAGCACACCAGGATGGTAGGGAGTGGGATAGCTTGATCTTGGTTTCAGATGAAGGTCGGCACAACATCATGGGCCGAAGGGCCTGTTCTGTGCTGTAATGTTCTATGTTCTATGTTCTATGTATATACTCACTGCAATTTAGAAGAATGAAGGGGGTTCTTATAAAAACATATAAAATTATGAAGGGAATAGTTAAGAAAGAAGCAGCAATGTTGTTTCCACTGGCAGATGAAACTAGCACTTGGGGTCATGGCCTCAAAATAAGGGGGAGCAGATTTAGGACTGAGTTGAGGAGGAACTTCTTCACCCAAAGGGTTGTGAATCTGTGGAATTCCCTGCCCAGTGAAGCAGTTGAGGCTAGCTCATTGAATGGTTTTAAGGCAAGGAAAGATAGATTTTTGAACAGTAAAGGAATTAAGGGTTATGGTGAGCAGGCGGGTAAGTGAAGCTGAGTCCACGAAAAGATCAGCCATGATCTTATTGAATGGCAGAGCAGGCTCGAGGGGCCAGATGGCCTACTCCTGCTCCTAGTTCTTATGTTCTTATGTATCCCAATACATGTGACAATAATAAATCAAATCAAATCAAATCCCTGGCTTCAACTGAGGTTCCTCCCTGACCCGGGCCTTTGCACCCGATTGGCTTGGCTTTCCATGCAGTTGCTCCATATGCTCCAGCACAAACATGTGACCCTTGGGGCTTGCCCCCTTAAAGGGGCCATGCTACCACAACTATCCCAACAAGTAGGGGAGTATGATTGAGTCAAGGTTAGTGGCAAACATTTGAAGAGATCAATATTGTATCAGCGTCACCAAATAAAAGGGTTTCTTGCTAATCAGTCTTTTAGATAGAAATGACCATGTCCGTAGACCGTGGCTTTGTCAAAGTTTCCAATTTAAATGTAGGTACAAGCGATGAGAGAGGACAGGCCCATGTTACTACAGAAATTGATAGGAGGACAAAGAAAGAAATTTGTTAACACAAGTCACATAGTTTTGTCAACACCACAAGGGAAGGCCCAAAAAACATTGACAAACACCTGCGAAACATCTGTTAATAATGCTACACGCTGGTGCCAGTTAGCAATAGGAACACACAAACAGACAGCTATTCAAGGCTGTTCTTCTATTCAATTAGATCCTGGCTGATGTGTATCTCAATTCACTCACCTTGGCCGAAGCACTTAATACCTATAGAACCATAGAAAAGTTACAGTATAGAAGGCCATTTGGCCCATCTTGTCAATGCCAGCCCGAGTACTCCCCGGTGCTCTTTCTAATCAAACCTTCCTGCACCCGGCCCACAGCCCTATAGCTTACAGCTCTTATGGTGCAGATCCAGGTACTTTTTGATTTGATTTGTTTATTATTGTCACATTATTGTAACATTTAAGAAAAACTTGGACGGGTTCATGGATGAGAGGGGTGAGGAGGGATATGGTCCAAGTGCAGGTCAGTGGGACTAGGCAAAAAATGGTTCGGCACAGACAAGAAGGGCCAAAAGGCCTGTTTCTGAGCTGTAATTTTCTATGGTTCTATGGTCTATAGAACATAGAACATAGAACATTACAGCGCAGAACAGGCCCTTCGGCCCACGATGTTGCACCGACCAGTTAAAAAAAAAACTGTGACCCTCCAACCTAAACCAATTTCTTTTCGTCCATGAACCTATCTACGGATCTCTTAAACGCCCCCAAACTAGGCGCATTTACTACTGATGCTGGCAGGGCATTCCAATCCCTCACCACCCTCTGGGTAAAGAACCTACCCCTGACATCGGTTCTATAACTACCCCCCCTCAATTTAAAGCCATGCCCCCTCGTGCTGGATTTCTCCATCAGAGGAAAAAGGCTATCACTATCCACCCTATCTAAACCTCTAATCATCTTATATGTTTCAATAAGATCCCCTCTTAGCCGCCGCCTTTCCAGCGAAAACAATCCCAAATCCCTCAGCCTCTCCTCATAGGATCTCCCCTCCATACCAGGCAACATCCTGGTAAACCTCCTCTGCACCCTCTCCAAAGCCTCCACATCCTTCCTGTTATGTGGGGACCAGAACTGCACACAGTACTCCAAGTGCGGCCGCACCAGAGTTGTGTACAGTTGCAACATAACGCTACGACTCCTAAATTCAATCCCCCTACCAATAAACGCCAAGACACCATATGCCTTCTTAACAACCTTATCTACTTGATTCCCAACTTTCAGGGATCTATGCACACATACACCTAGATCCCTCTGCTCCTCCACACTATTCAAAGTCCTCCCGTTAGCCCTATACTCAACACATCTGTTATTCCTACCAAAGTGAATTACCTCACACTTCTCCGCACGGTATACTCATACACACTATGTATGAGTATACCGTGAAAAGTATCAATTCTTGCACGCTCTACAGACAAAAAATACCGTTCATAGAGAAGGAGAGAGTGCAGAATGTAGTATTACAGTCATAGCTATGGTGGAAAGAAAGATCAACTTAGTGTGAGGTAGGTCCATTCAAAGGTCTGACAGCAGCAGGGCAGAAGCTGTTCTTGAGTTGGTTGGTACATGACCTCAGACTTTTGTATCTTTTTCCCAACTCTTTTTAAAAGAGTTTAGGGTCTCTGCCTCCACCACCAACTCGGGCAGTGAATTCCAGACAATTCACAATTCCAGACAATTCACAATTATGAACAGAATTCCCACTCACCTGAAGAAGGGGCTTGGGGCTCTGAAAGCTTGTGTGGCTTTTGCTACCAAATAAACCTGTTGGACTTTAACCTGGTGTTGTTAAACTTCTTACTGTCTAGAATTCTCCACCAAGAGAAACAATTTTATCCTTTCCACCCTTGCCTAAGAAAAATCGATCGATCGTTCTCAGTTTTACATTTTTCATTGAAGTCCTCAGCCCTGGCAGAGTGTTTCAGATTCCCACTGCCCTTTGCATCAGGAAGTGCTTCTGACATCACCCCAGAATGGCCAGGCTCCTGTTCTAAGGTCATGACCCTGTACTTTGAACTCACCATCAAAGTAAAACTGTGATCATTGTGGATTGAAAAATAATGAATAGCAACGCTGCACTGATAAGAACAGGAAAATATAGACAGCGGCATTCCAAGACTGCGAACAGTATGCCCATTAGGGGGCGGCGATGGCCTAGTGGTATTATTGCTGGACTATTAATCCAGAAATCTCGGCTAATGTTCTGGGGACCCGGGTTCAAATCCCGCCACAGCAGATGGTGGAATTTGAATTCAATAAAAAACATCTGGAATTAAGAATCTACTGATGACCATGAAACCACTGCCGACTGTCAGAAAAACCCATTTGGTTCACTAATGCCCTTAAGGGAAGGAAACTTGCCGTCCTTACCCGGTCTGGCCTACATGTGACTCCAGAGCCACAGCAATGTGGCTGACTCTCAACTGCAATCCAAGGGCAACTAGGGATGGGCAATAAATGCTGGCCCAGCCAGCGACACCCATGTTCCACAAATGAATAAAAAAAGAAATTCCAATAATCAGAATCTGATCGTCTGTTTGACTGTCCGGGGAGAGTCTGCAAACATCAGTTTGAAGAGCGATGTCTTAAAGGGCAGGTTTCATTGCAACTTTCTCAGCAAATCTGACCGTACGCATGTTGTAGATGTACTTATCGAGGTAAGGTACAGAAGAACCACAAAGTAGGTTTCTTAACTTGAACAGTAGGAAACACTTTATTATCAGTGTGCACTGCCCCACAGTCAGGACCTGGACTCCTTAACGAAGTTCCACCTTGGGAGGAGCAAGCCCAACCTCAGAGTCACATGACCCACACCCTTAAAGGGGGAGTACTTGGTGCTGCTCTTGGCACTCTTCATTGAACCGGAGTTGATCCACTGGTTTGGTGGGAATGGTTGAGTTGGGGATATGCTGGGTCATGAGGTTACAGATTGTGCTGGAGTACAATTCTGCTGCTGTTGATGCCTCACAGGACCTCATGGATGCCCAGTCTTGAGTCGCTAGATCTGTTTGAAGTTTATCCCATTTAGCACGGTGATAGTGCCACACAACACGATGGTGAATATGAATGTGAAGATGGGATTTTGTCTCCACAAGGACTGTGCGATGGTCACTCCTACTGATATTGTCATGCACAAATGCATTTGCAACAGGCAGATTGGTGAGGATGAGATCAAGTGTGTTTTTCTTTCTTGGTTCCCTCATCACCTGCCGCAGACCCAGTCTGGCAGCGATGTCCTTCAGGACTTGGGCAGCTCAGTCAGTGGTGGCATTACAGAGCCACTCTTGGCGATGGACATTGAAGTCTCCCACCCACAATACGTTCTGCATGTTGCCACACTCGGTGCTTCTCCCAGGTTGTGTTCAACATGAATGAATACTGATTCATCAGCTCAGGGGGGGCACAGTAAATGGTAATCAGCAGAAAGTTTCCTTGGCCGTGTTTGACCTGGTGCCATGAAACTTCATGTGATCTGGAGTCAATGTTAAGGACTCCCTCTCAACTGTACTTCACTGTGCCACCCAGCTCTGGGTCTGCTCTTCCAGTGGGACAGGACATACCCAGGCTTGGTGAGGGTCGTGCCCGAGTCACTGTCTGTGAGGTGAGAGTCTGACTGTCAGTTAGGTAGCTCTCCCAATTCAGCCTCCACTTCCTGGCAGTGCATTCCAGACCCCAGCCACTGGCTGTGTGAAAAAGCTTTTTTCTCACATCACATTGCTTGTTTTTCAAATCACTTTAAATCTGTGCCCTCTCTTGATTCTTTTCCGAGCGGGGACAGTTTCTCCCCGTCTACTCTGTCCAGCCCCCTCGTGATTTTTGAACATCTCTATCAAATCTCCTCTTCGCCTCATTCTCTCCAAGGAAAACAGTCCCAACCTCTCCAATCTATCCTCATCACTGAAGTTTCTCATGGCTAGAACCATTCTTATGAACCCCTTCTGGACTCTCTCCAATGCGTTCACATTCTTCCTAGAGTGTGGTGCTCAGAACTGTTTTTATATCCTTCAGCAGTGTCCCAGCTGATTGTCCCTCACACTAACCCAAGGAAGTGAACAGTTACCCTATCTGAATTCTCTTCTCAGCTATGTGCTGTACTAAGTGGCTGAACATCACAACAGGACCAGGGCTGCTGTGAGGGCCACATTCAGACGACACTTAGAAAGTGAGGAGGTCAAGAATGAGGCTCTAATTTGATTTGATTTTGATTTGATTTATTATTGTCATATGTATTAACATAGTGAAAAGTATTGTTTCTTGCGCGCTATACAGACAAAGCATACCATTTATAGAGAAGGAAATGAGAGAGTGCAGAGTGTAGTGTTACATTCATAGCTAGGGTGTAGAGAAAGATCAACTTAATGCAAGGTAAGTCCATTCAAAAGTCTGACAGCAGCAGGGAAAAAGCTGTTCTTGAGTTGGTTGGTACGTGACCTCAGACTTTTGTATCTTTTTCCCAACGGAAGAAGGTGGAAGAGAGAATGTCCGGGGTGCGTGGGGTCCTTAATTATGCTGGCTGCTTTGCCGAGGCAGCGGGAAGTGTAGACAGAATTAATGGATGGGAGGCTGGTTTGCGTGATGGATTGGGCTACATTCACAACCTTTTGTAATTCCTTGCAGTCTTGGGCAGAGCAGGAGCCCATACCAAGCTGTGATACAACCAGAAAGAATGCTTTCTATGGTGCATCTGTAAAGGTTGGTGAGAGTCGTAGCTGACATGCCAAATTTCCTTCATCTTCTGAGAAAGTAGAGGCGCTGGTGGGCTTTCTTAACTATAGTGTCGGCATGGGGGGACCAGGACAGGTTGTTGGTGATCTGGACACCTAAAAACCTGAAGCTCTCGACCCTTTTTACTTTGTACCTGTTGATGTAGACAGAGACACGTTCTCCTTTACGCTTCCTGAAGTCGATGACAATCTCCTTCGTTTTGTTGACATTGAGGGAGAGATTATTGATAAACTGCACTGCTGGAGGTTGTGTCACATGAGTTGCCCCCATGCTCCAGCCATGAGTTGGCCAACCCATCCTTCCTTGTGACCCACCACCACACCAATGGGAAAGAAAGAACTCACTATCCAATTGAACGATGCCTGTCAAACAAACTCCATTTTTTTTGCCTACTTCCAATATTTCTTACAACTGCTTAAGAGAAAAGAAAATGACAAGAAAAACCCCCCAATTTTTTTTAATGTCTGGATAATATTTTGCCAGGATTGCACAGAGCTGTGTCAGGGAGATGAATCTTCAATTCCTGGAGGATTGGCACCCCTGGACTCCACATTCCAAGGCCTATGTCTCCCGGCAGGAAGAATAACCCCTCACTGATGTGGAGCGACTGTGATTGATAAAACACACCGGGAAGTCTCCCGTCTAAGTCAAGTTGCCTTTGTGGATTGCTGAATGACTAATTTATTCCTGAGTTTAATTGACTTGAAAATGATAAACTTACCATCAAGAAAGATCATCGCGCAGCTATGAAAACATCAGCAGTACAAGTTACTGGCGCTGGAATTTAAAATCGCTAGCGTTATTATTTTCCTCTACTTATCTCCATGCAGACCAAGACACCAGTCTTCACTCAGTTCCTGTTCAGTGACGCTAAAAATCTTTCAAAAATCTGTTCTGCTCTTTACGCACTGTAGAATTAAGTGCTGGGAATGTATTAATCATTCCTGCACCATACCATCAGAGAGGTTAAGGAACAGCACCAATTCCGTTTGTGCTGATTTAATGATTTCACCAGTGTGTTCAGAAATCATTTCAACAGCCTCCATATGAAGACTCTCAACACAAGGCCTTTCTATAAATAGCTGCAAATTCAACAGTGTCACATTACCAGAGAACAGAGAGAAATGTTTCCTCATCTCCTGAGCGCCCCTTGTCCCTTTATCTCCTGAAATCACTCAATCTGCCTGGGTTACTGACCTTGCCCTGTCTAGGAGGTTACTCTTCATGTGTGGACGGAGATTGTTAATGGGTTATTGTTCTCTGCTTTGCCCTCTGGGACAAAGTGAGATTCGGTCCCTTATCTTGTGTTCGCACACGTGCTTTCCGGTAGAGAGGTGGGGTGGAGTGGATCACTGGCTATAGGTCAGAGCAACAAATCAAGGTGATTTTTATTTCCTCTTCCAAGTCCAGAGTCATAGATTAATTAAGGTGCACCCCTCCCCCCTCACCCCCAACTGCTGCCTGGGCCAGATCAGCTAACTCAAAACTAGATATCTAACCTGTGACTTTCTTTTCAGTGCTACATTGGGCAGTGATTATCTAAGGTAGCATATGAGAGGAATGAACCACAATAGATGTGACTTACATTGAACATAATATAGAATCCCTACGGTGCAGAAGGAGGCCATTCGGCCATCAAGTCTGCACTGACTCTCCAACAGAGCAGCTTACCCAGGCCCTAACCCAGTAACCCACATACTTACCCTGCTATTCCTCTAACCTACACACTGTGGGACACATTAAGGCAATTTAGCACAGCCAATCCACCTAACCTGCACATGTTTGGATACTCAGGGGCAATTTAGCATGGTCGATCAGCCTAATCTGCACTCTTTGGAACGTGGGAGGAAACCGGAGCACCCGAAGGAATCCCACGCAGACATGGGGAGAAGGTGCAAACTCCACACAGACACCCGACGCTAGAATCGAACCCGGGTCCCTGACGCTGTGAGGCAACAGTGCTAACCACTGTGCCACCCAATCTATTGAGAACTAAATAGGACAACTTAATTTAACGTTGCAATTTTAAGATTGTCGACCTGCTTCATGTCGGTCACAATCAAAATTTGACACAGAAGCCACAAAGTGAATAGTGCAACGGGGAAAAGTTTAAGATGTTAAAGAAAGGATGATGCAGAGAGTTTCTGGGAAAGAATTGCAGAATTTAGTGAGCAGGTGTCTGAAGGGACGATTACTGACGGGGATGGGAATCAAGGATGCAGCAGAGCAGAATTGGCGGAAGGCTGTAGGGTTCCTCGGATTGGAAGTTGTCACAGAGATAGGAAAGAGCAAGGCCTTGAAATGGTGCGGAACCAGATGCACGCATAGAGAACATGGCTACCATTACTGGCTGACTCACAAAACGTGCATTGCAAAACATCAAACTGACTCTTAGGACCAAGCTCCTGGGGTACGGAGTTTGTGTTCTCAGCCTCTTGCTGTATGCGACTGAGAGACATGAGCAACAGCTGTCAAGAAAAGAAGCCCAACAATTTTCACGTTCGGTGTGTATGTGTCAGATTCTTGGCATCTCATGAAAGGACAAATTCATGCATATAACAGACCAGCTCTCAGAGGCTAATCCTCACACATGTAACAGTCCAGCTCTTAAAAAATAATCTCCATGTTGGCAGGATAGGAGATTTTATTTAAAATTAATTTATGGGATGTGGGCATCACTGGCTAGGCTAGGCTAACATTTATTGCCCAGCCCTAGTTGCCCTTCAGAACATGGTGGGTGAACTGTTATCTAGAACCACTGCAGATAGATGAATATCCATGGATTTTGTGTGTGGTGAGATGGGTGAAGACTGGGGTACAGTGGGATGCTCAACGCTAGGCTTCACGGATACTCGCAAGCGTGCCATGAATGTTGATTTTCACAACGGAGTGAAATGGCGATATGAACTGTGGGCCTGTGTGCGTCACCGTGATGATCGGAGGCTGCAGGGGACAGAAAACAGGCCCTAGTGCTGAAACCAATAACACACAATGACACCCAATAACTAGTCTAAAGGCAGAGCTTAAAGCAGAACCTGCTTCTCACGGATTGGTTGCATCAGCCATCAGCAAACAATGCAACATGAAGCTACTCGAACACATTTGCTGGATATCCGTCATCTCACACAGATGGAAAGGTGCCAACAATAACATGGAAATAAGGTGTGAGGTTGGGAGACCACCCCACTTAAATATGTCCAGATCTCTTTGTGAACCGTACAGCTAGAGCCATTTAAAGTAGCAGCAACTAAAAACAAATCAATAAGAACATAAGAACTCGGAACAGGAGTAGGCCATCTGGCCCCTCGAGCCTGCTCCGCCATTCAATTAGATCATAGCTGATCTTTTTGTGGATTCAGCTCCACTTACCCGCCCGCTCACCATAATCCTTTATTCCTTTAATATTCAAAAATCTTTCTATCCTTGCCTTAAAAACATTCAATGAGGTAGCCTCAACTGCTTCACTGGGCAGGGAATTCCAAAGATTCTCAACCCTTTGGGAGAAGAAGTTCCTCCTCAACTCAGTCCTAAGTATATCCTAAATTACACCTTGTTTCCAATATATACCCATGTTCCCTGAACTCACTAAGGCATCCCTTTTACCAAACAACATAACTCTATGGGGTGAATTTTACCGTCCTGCCCACCATGGCAATCGGAGCAGATGAGGGGCAGGATATGGAAAGGTCTGTTGACCTCGGGTGGGATTTTACGATTTTGGGATGAGTGCAGCTGTAAAATCCTGCCCTACAAGTCAAATCCAGCTCATAGTTACCACACAATACAGCTTAAATGACCAGGTCTGGGAAACCATCGTTTGCTAGTTCAGCGAAGGTACAAAACTATGTCTTTAAGAGGAGAATATCTGCAACCTGTCTTGGTTCTAATGCTAAATGCAACAGGCTTCTGTGTTTCTGATCATAGATGGGACTGGCCTCTTTGAAGATTTTGGCGCGTCTGGCTGTTGGATGTAAATTTAATCTCCTTCCCAAAGAGGGTGCTAGCAGTTATATTGTTTGATATACACTTTGAAATGCCACGCTGTGGTTACCTATCTCTCAAACTCATTGCCTTTAGAAGTTATCAATTTTGTATAGCCCTACTGACCTCTGAGAAACAATGTTTCTGATATGACAATTTGCACCTCAATTCTTCTAGACGCCTGCTTCAGTATTCCTCTAGACACCTGCTAATCATGTTACAGAATCAGAGAATACTATAGTGCAGAAGAGACCTTTCGGCCCATCGAGTCTGCACCGATGCATGAAATGTCCTGACCTGCCCACCCAATCCCACTTTCCAGCACTTGGCCCATTGCCCTGAATGTGCCAAGTACTCATCCAGGTACTTTTCAAAGGATGTGAGGCATCCCACCTCCACCACCCTCCCAGGCAGCACATTCCAGACTGTCACCACTCTCTGAGTAAAAAGGTTTTTCCTCTAGTCACCCCTAAATCTCCCACCCCTCACTTTTAACTTGTGCCCCTCATAACTGACCCTTCAACTAAGGGGAACAGCTGCTCCCTATCCACTCTGTCCATGCCCCTCATAACCTTGAACACCTCGATCAGGTCACCCCTCAGTCTTCTCTGCTCCAGAGAAAACAACCCAAGCCTATCCAAACTCTTCATTACTTAAATGCTCCATCCCAGGCAGCATCCTGGTAAATCTCCTTTGAACCCCTTCCAGTGCTTTCACGTCCTTCCTATAACGTGGTGACCAGAACTGCACACAGTGCTCCAGCTGTGGCCTCACCAAAGTTCTATACAACTCCATCAAGACCCCTCTGCTTTTGTAATCTATATCCAGATTGACAAAGGCGAGTGTGCCACATGCCTTTTTCACCACCCTATTAACCTGCCTTTCTGCCTTCAGAGATCTATGGACAAACACACCAAAGTCCCTTTGTTCTTCGGAACTTCCCGGTGTCAGACCTTTCATAGCATACTTCCTTGTTAAATTACTCCTTCTAAAGTGCATCACCTCCTATTTGACCATCTCATCTGTATCATCCTGTAACCCAAGACACTCACTGTTAACCACCCGGCCAATCTTTGTGTCATCGGCAAACATACTAATCCTACACCCCACATAGTCATCTATGTCATTTATGTAAATGCCGAACAATAGGGGGCCCAGCACGGATCCCTGTGGTGCGCCACTGGTCACTGGCCTCCAGTCACTAAAGCAGCCATCTGTCACCACCCTCTGTCTCCTACCGCTAAGCCAATTATGAATCCACCTTGTCAGATCATCCTGTATCCCATGTGCATTAGCCTTCTTAATAAGTCTCCGATGTGGGATTTTGTCGAAGGCTTTGGTGAATCTATGTAAACTACATCAACCGCACTATCCTCATCCACACATTTGGTTACATGCTCAAAAAATTCAATCAAGTTTGTTAGCCATGACCTCCCTCTGACAAAACCATGCTGATTATCCCTGATCAAACCTTGCCTCTCCAAAGAGAGATAGCTTTTCTCCTTCAGAATCTTCTCCAGTAATTTCCCAACCACAGATGTGAGACTCACTAGTCTGTAATTCCCTGGCTTGTCTCTACAACCTTTCATAAATAGTGGGACCTCATTAGCTGTTCTGTACCTGTCAGTTATTTTTGTTTGCATCTCCAGTTCACCATTACCCTCATTAAACTCCAAATTCCTAGCAATAAACCATTCTCCAAAGATACGGTGTTGCTCCAAAATTTTTCATGGGGCACTTCTGTCTTTCGAATGAATATAATTGTACCTCGGGATTTATCACAGCTCAGTGGACATAGAATATCACACACCTATCATCAGATCACTGAACTTTCATTAACAATAGTGATATTAATGCAAGGCATAAATAAGATTGTCACGGTTACTTTATTATTCATTCGTGGGACATGGGCGTCGCTGGCTGGCCAGCATTTATTGCCCATCTTTAGTTGCTCTCGAGGTGGTGGTGAGCTGCCTTCTTGACTCGCTGCAGTCCACGTGCTGTGGGTTGACCCACAATGCCATTAGGGAGGGAATTCCAGGATTTTGACCCAGAAACTGCGAAGGGACGGTGATATATTTCCAAGTCAGGACGATGAGTGGCTTGGAGGGGAACTTGCAGGTGGTGATGTTCCCGTGTATCTGCTGCCTTTGTCCTTCTAGATGGAAGTGGTCGTAGGTTTGAAAGGTGCCGTCTGAGGATCTTTGGTGAGTTGCTGCAGTGCAATACTCGAGAAACAAATACACGCTCAAGTATTTTCTCAGGATTTTGGTTAAACCTCAAATACATAAACATTTGGCCAGGTGAACAACTAATACTTGAAATATAGCAGCATCCATGACTCAGATAATTGCCAACTTGACTTCTTTCAAAGTCAAGAGCTTTGCAGTGAAGCTTGGTAAGGTACTTTACCACAGTTCCAGATGTCTCTAGTCAGCGACTGGTAGTGGTTTAAGCTGAGGATCTCATGTGAGGGGCAAGGTTGAGAAGGGGGGACCGTCGTGAATAACCTCAGCCGGTACGGGAATTGAACCTGCGCTGTTGGCATCGCTCTGCATCACGAACCAGCCATCCAGCTAACTGTGCTAAACTGACCCCCTTGGGGCTGGAGCTTGCTAATATTAGACTAAATCAATTTTTTGTAAAACACTGCAAACAACTCTTAGAATCAGCCTGCTTTATATCTCGCACCTTCCTCCAACAAAACCATTTGTACTGCACTCTTTTTAAGTTTATTTTATTTATTTTTTAGTGTCACAAGTAGGCTTACATTAACACTGCAATGAAGTTACTGTGAAAATCCCCCAGTCACCACACTCCGACACCTGTTCGGGTACACCGAGGGAGAATTCAGCATGGCCAATGCACCTAACCAGCATGTCTTTCAGACTGTGGGAGGAAACCGGAGCATCTGGAGGAAACCCACGCAGACACGGGGAGAACGTGTAAACTCCACACAAACATTGGCCCGAGGCCGGAATTGAACCCAGGCCCTTGGCGCTGAGAGGCAGCAGTGCTAACCACTGTGCCACCCATTAATATCTGATGTGTTTGAAATGGGGAAGAGATGGACAGTTATTCCCGGTTAAAGATCAGCTGTAAAATAAAGGCTAATTGCTTGAGCAAGTTCAGGGCAGAGGTCAATTTTATGATTAGACAAGATTCAGAAAAGGCTGGCTTAACAATGAACCTCATCTCATAGCAACTCCCCTGCAATTACCTTGACATGTAACAAAATCCCACAAACTGCAATTAGTTAAATGAACAGTCAACAGTTGGGTTGAGGGTGATTATTGTCCAGGGCACTTGTGACTATCTTGAGGTCAAACTGTTTACTTAGAAACATATGTACATGTTTGCAAGTCTATTTTTAAGCACTAATTGAAGTGAGAGACAGGTGGAAAATTCTCCACTGGTTGGTGTACTACCGAGCACAAAGGAAGATTGTTGTGCTCACCTCACCCTCAGGATATTGATGCAGGATTTCCTCAGGATTGTGGCCTAGGCCCGACCATCTGCAGCCGCTTCAAAGATAAGCTTCCCACTGTCAAGAAACAGTAGTTTTAAATAATTAATATTTGCCTTTGTGGGAATTAGAAATAGGGTAGAACTTTAAGTAAATTTAATTCTTTGTTTCTGTATTCGAAAGGGTTAATGACTTTAGTCTGGTTTAGACGCACGTGGCAATGAGTGCCTACAACGTGAAAGCAAACAGGGTTTTAAAGGAAAATTAGGTTGTTGCCTAGCAACCAGGGACCACCCTAGGAAGGAAGGAGCTTTTGAATTAGTTGCAAGCTACAACCAGAAGAAACTGGACAGCATAAGGGAGCTGCGGAAAGTAGACCTTCCAAAAGGAGAAACAAAAAATTCCCAAAAACCAGGGCGTGTGGATGAAAAGTATATCTCAGGAAGACAGTTAAATTAAAGGGACAAAGAACTAGAAATTAAACAAGGCCCTGTTCAGCTGAAGTATAAAAGCAGAGAAAGAACTCTAAGTTAAAGAGACAGCTCCAAGAATCAAATTTAAAGTCAGCTAGATGAGAAGTCAGACAGTCAAGGTAAATCAAAAGTTTGGTGACATCTTAATTTGAACACATGCACGAACATACAGCCTGTGAGGCAGTGATTCTATTTGCATAGCTGGGTACCTGAGAAAATGTGTGGATGCTTGATTGCATGTGGCAATTCAAGGCAGAAGAATATCAAAAGGAGAGATTGAAATCCTGGAGGTGGATCCTTGGTGAAGCCATCCAAGAGAAAGCTTTGTTTGTAGCACGATTTCAAGCTTGTTTTTTGAGAGTGGAATTTGGAAACACTGGTGTGGAAGTCAGTGAGAGACCAAATGGCTTAATGTGACAAGCATCTGGGGGGATTTGATGGAGAAATCCACAGAAGTTATATTGGGTGGCATTTGTCACTTGGTTTCAGAGTGTGGTGTGTCTGACCACATCTCACCTACTGGCTTACACGGACTGTGTACTTCCATGGGATGCCGACATCCCATGAAAGTAGCAACTCACTTGTAACCATGTTCCTCATCTCCAAGCCTGTCCCCATCAACAAGGCATAAGTCACAAGTGTGATGGGATACCTTTCACTTACCTGCAGGAATGCAGCTCCAACAACACAACACAAGAATCTCAATGCTACCCAAGATCAGCACCCCATGCAGCACCTTAAACATTCATACCAACTACAAGATACAGTGCAGAAACACAAACACACAGAGTCATTGAGGTTTACAGCATGTAAAGAGGCCCTTCAGCCCAACTTGTCCATGCCGCCTTTTTTTTAAAAACCCCTAAGCTAATCCCAATTGCCCACATTTGGCCCATATCCCTCTATACCTATCTTACCCATGTAACTGTCTAAATGCTTTTTAAAAGACAAAATTGTACCCGCCTTATTACTACCTCTGGCAGCTTGTTCCAGACACTCACCAACATGTGTGAAAAAATTGCCCTTTTGGACCCTTTTGTATCTCCCCCCTCTCACCTTAAACTATGCCCTCTAGTTTTAGACTCCCCTACCTTTGGGAAAAGATATTGACTATCTATCTGATCTGTGCCCCTCATTATTTTATAGACCTCTACAAGATCATCTCTCAGCCTTCTACGCTCCAGAGAAAAAAGTCTCAGTCTATCCAGCCTCTCCTTATAACTCAAACCATCAAGTCCCGGTAGCATCCTAGTAAATCTTTTCTGCACTCTTTCTGGTTTAATCATATCCTTATTATAGTAGAGTGACCAGAACTGTACACATTAAGTGTACCGTAAGTGTACTTGGATTTATATAGAACCTTTAATGGGGCAAAACGTCCTAAGGATTGATATAATATCATGATTGTTCTTTTTCTTGTTCGTAATTGATAAAAGTTCTTGCTAATTTTCTTACTATACATGTTAACTGTATACTTAAATAAACTTTGTTTGATAAAAGCTCCCTAGTGGGTCACTTGAATCAAACCTGAAGTGAAGCCGATCATGCTTATCCTAGCCAAATTCAAGATGCAAAACTTATGATCCAGGCAGACTTCATAAAACACTTTGGAGTTTCTCACCTGAATTATAACACTCAACACAGGGCGCCGACCAATGGGGCAGGTGCACCAGTCAGCCAATCAGAGCCTGATCAATCTGCACGGGCTCGATGAGCCTATCAGCAGATAATGCAGAGCAAAATTTGATTCTGATTGCTGAGTTTGAGAGAGCGGGAAGACACTGTTCTGAACCGTACAAACGGTTAACTTGAGGCACATGTGGGAGGAATGGAGAGAGGCGGCTAGCTGAGGAGGGAGAGGCAGGGGCTGCTGAGATCTCTGTGAAAGGCGACCCAGGGCTGAGGGCAGCAAGAACGAGGCACGAGGCGCTAAATCAAGCATTAGCCATGAGGATGTGACAAACGAGGCAGGGTCCTGCCTTGAATTCCCCCAGGTGAGCGAGAATGGGAGAGAGCAAGAGATTTGTGGGGGGGGGGGGGGGGGGGGGGGGGTGGTGGGAGACACCACAGGATGAGGTCAGCTACCAGGCAGAGCAACAGGCGAGTAGGCGACTTGACCCAGGGCTGAGGGCAGCCCAGCAACAGCAAGGAGCCAAAATCAAACCACCACGAGGTGGAGTCAGTCACTGAGAGCAGGTTTGTGACTCCATCCAGGGCAGGCCGGAAACTGGGTCAGGTGACACCTCAAACCAAGCCTCAGCCACGAGGAGATAACTAATGAGGTGGTAGGCTGTCTTAATGACCCCAACCGAGAGAGGCAAGTGAGACTGAGAATATGGGAGAGTGTGACGGGTGGCGGGAGACTGCAAGAAGATGGGGGGGGGGGGGGTGGGGGGGGGGGGTAGAGTGTGAAGGTGTGGCGGAGGAGAATGCGCGAGGGAATTAACTGGGGTTGCAGGCTTGCAGGGAGGGAGTGTGTGAGGGCCGGGTTGCATTACTGAGGGAGAGTTTGTGATGGGGTTGGGGGGTTCCATGGGGAAGGAGAATTTCTGAGGGGTGACTGGGCAGGAGAAGAGTAGAGTAAAAGATTGAACAGTTTAGGCCTATACTCTCTGGAATTTATCAAATAGAGGTATACAAGATGATAAAAGGTATGGCTAGATGTGGAGCAGATGCTTCCTCTTGTGGGGCATTCTAGGCCAAGAGGCCATAGTCTTAGGATAAGGCGTAACAAATTTAAAACAGAGTTGAGGAGAAACTACTTCTCCCAAAGGGCTGTGAATCTGTGGAATTCACTACCCCAAGGTGCGGTGGATGCTGGGACAGTGAGTAAATTTGAGGAGTTAGACAGATTTTTAATTGGTAATGGGTTGAAGGGTTATGGGGAGAAGGCAGGAAAATGGGGATGAGGAGCATATCAGCCATGATCGAATGGCGGAGCGGACCCAATGGGCCGAATGGCCTAATCCTGCTCCTATATCTTATGAACCTATGTAAGTGCTGTTTGAAATCCAGAATCTCAGCTTCATGATTAAAAGATTGATCCAATTCTTGCAGAACTGGAATTAAAACTGATAAAAATGTGGGATTGGCTGTGCAAACGGCCACTCTTTCAGACACTTCATTAAAATCAAAATCAGTCTCTTCAGCGAAATGAAGCAACACTAACAATCTGGCAGCCAAAAACACAGAAACTGGAAGGCGAGGCAAGAGGGTGAAGCGAGAAAAAAAGACAGTTTGTCATTTTAAAAAGCTCGAAGTATTGAACATTCATCCTGGTTTGAGGCCTTCTGTGGGGGCCAGGAATGAAGGTGAGCGTGAGTCCCACTAACTGTGATTCTGCCTCTGGTTCCAAATGCAAGATGGTTAAAAGCTCCTCCTAACACTTAAAAAGCCCTTAATCATAGAAAAACACGCCCAACCTTTCCTTCTCATCCTAATCTCATTTTTTAAAATGCCAGCGTTAATAAGCCAATAAAGTTACAAATCCTTGCAATGGAGTTAATTTCTGGATCAAACACACGGGACATTGATAACAGCTTAGGATGTCACTTCGCATTGTAAAACTGTAGTAAACAGGTGCCAATAAAAGCACCTACGATTTCACACAGTGTTGAAGTGTTCATACGGGCTAATTACTCAGGCAAAGTTTACAGTTTACAGTCATTAATTTCCTTCAGTATATCACAGCACTGGGGGGTGCGAATCTTTGTACTGGAATTAATAAATGCTCTTTTCTCCACCTTGATGAAATCTTTTGAAAGCACGTTGCACATTTTCTACAGTAAAATCCAATGTCAGCTTTTGTCAAACTCTGTGTGTTGTGTGATGATGCTTTGCGACTGGGTGGTTATTGCCTGGTGTGGCTCAGGTGTACCCCATGGCAGTCTCTGTGGAAGGCAGTGGGCTGAAGTGGTGCGGGCTGCACGAGTGTGTGTTTTGTTTGGATTCACTTAGTCATTAGGGCGGCACGGTGGCACAGTGGTTAGCACTGCTGCCTCACAGCTCCGGGGACCTGGGTTTAATTCCCGGCTTGGGTCAATGTGCAAACTCCACACAGACATTCTCCCCGTGTCTGTGTGGGTTTCCTCCAGATGCTCTGGTTTCCTCCCACAGTCCGAAGATGTGCGGGTTAGGTGCATTGGCCATGCTAAATTGATCCTTAGTGTCCCGGAACGTGTAGGTTAGAGGGATTAGCGGGGTAAATGTGTGGGGTTGTCGGGATAGGGCCTGGGGTGGGATTGTCATCAATGCAGACTCGATGGCCCCCTTCTGCACTGTAGGAATTCTATGATTCCATTTCTACCTGCCTTGTCCAGTGCCCTTCCAACTGTATGTGAAGGTGCCGGCGTTGGACTAGGGTGGGCACGGTAAGAAGTCTCACAATACTAGGTTAAAGTCCAACAAGTTTATTCGGAATCATGAGCTTCCAGATCGCTTTTTGGAGCAGCACTCCGAAAGCTCAGGATTCCAAATAAACCTGCTGGACTTTAACCTGGTGTTGTGAGGCTTCCAACAGTAAGCATCGAGGGGTATTGTTCACCAGCGACTGGTGTCTCAGTTGCCAATGAACACCGACTCCACACATTTCAAACAACTTTTCAAAAAAATTCAGGCTTAAAATCAAGCTCTCATTTTTTGATGCATCTTATTTCATACACTTTATACATGCAAAAGAAGCTGAAATTCAAAGAAACTTATGCCCTTTCTCTAGAGAGATGGTGGACCATTGGCTCATTCTGTGCTGTAGAGTTCTACAGCTTTATGGCATGTCAAATAATTCCAATGAGTCTGATTTTATAGCAATAACTAAACAAGGACAAGACCTTCCCCTGTTGTAAATGACGTGAAATTTTGTTCAAGTCTTACAGCCAAGCATGCTAACATGGGGCCTTATTGCTCTTGCCAAGGCTCTTTTATGTTGGCATTGGGGGGCAGTTGTGTTGCCAACTGCCAGAAGCATGCGTTTTCACACTGCTTTCTGTAAACTGAACACAAAATTGTCAGCATTTTCTGAGGTTAGTGGTTTGGAAGACTTGCTTTCACTGGGGCTTTCAGAGTGGAAGGTTCTGTCAGCTGCATATTGCAGCTGGCTGAGAGTGGTGTGCATTTGAAAACTGGCAGTGCATGCACCCCAATGGCACCAGTAAGAAGCATGTTTAATCCTTAATCATAGAATCATTGAAACCCTACAGTGCAGAAAGAGGCCATTTGGCCCATCGAGTCTGCACCAACCACTTAATTCTTTCATTACCTCTCATCTTCGTTTACTGCCAGAGCGGCACGGCGGTTAGCACTGCTGCCTCACAGCGCCAGGGACCCGGGTTCGATTCTGGCCTCGGGTGACTGTGTGGAGCTTGCATGTTTTCCCCCTGTCTGCGTGGGTTTCCTCCAGATGCTCCAGTTTCCTCCCACAGTCCAGAGATGTGCAGGTTAGATCGATTGACCCTTAGTGTCTAAAGATGTGCAGGTTAGGTAGATTGGCCAGGCTAAATTGTCCCTTGGCGTTCATAGATGTGCAGGGTTGGTGGATTGGCCATGGTAAATGCACGGGAATAGGGTAGAGGGGAAGGCCTGGATGGGATGCTGTTTGAGAGTCAGTGTAGACTCGATGGGCTGAATGGCCTCTTCCTGCACCATGGGGGTTGTATGGTCATCACTGACCGACTTAACTTGTACTTATGATTGCTGCAAGTGCTGCTATCAGTTAGTAGAGATCTTTCTACCCAATACGATACAATCCCAAAGGCAAGGTGCTGAAATTAAGTTGTGCAAATCATGCCAAAATCTGTCTAATGAAGTGCCTCTCATTGCTATGTTAATCAAACTGCTAATCAGCTGAATCATGAACAAAGGAATCTCATGAACAAATTTAGCAGTATCAGTGAGGTTCCGACCCAAAATAGTTCAATGATTGATGGGTTACGTGAAGGGTAGGGAGGACTATGCATCTTTTTGAATCTGCTCTCAAGCTGTGCTTACGTTACCCAGATACCAACAGTCAGATTTTGTACCAAAATGCATGAACCAAAGCCGGTGGTTAGGATAATAAAATACACAAAACCTCAGTAGGCAGATTCCTTGCTCCAAATGACATGTAAATATAATCATCCAGATTCCAGTGAGTAAAAGTCAGGCAACATACAATACTTTAGCATTCCACTTCTTTGACCAACTTTTTGATCATTTGTCTCAACATCTCATGTGGCTCCTTGCCAGATTTTGCTCGCTAGCATTCCCAACGTGCCTCGGGATGCTTTATTACGTTGAAGACGCTATGAAACCTAAATTGTGGTTGACAAGGTTAGATTCATTTAACTCCATGTTACATGATTTAAAGAACAGAAGATACAAAACTTTTGATACAGGAGTTTGAGATCAACTGAAATCGTGTTCAGACATTCTTCATGCCATCTTGTCTCCCTCCCAGCAGGGACAATAATTGGTTAAAAATTAGATTTTGAAAAGTTCCTTCCTTTGTTAAATGGGAGGGTACAGACCCCATCACTTATACAGCCTCATCGAGCACACCCAGCAGCTTATACTGAGCAAGTGTTGCTCACCAATTGCTGTAGCATCGGAGTCAAATGCAAAGGGACCAGGGTGGCACAGTGGTTAGCACTGCTGCCTCAGTGCCAGGGACCTGGGTTTGATTCCCAGATTGGGTCACTGTGTGGAGTTTGCACGTTCTCCCTGTGTCTGCGCAGGTTTCCTCCGAGTGTTCTGCTTTCCTCCCACACTCCAATGATGTGCGGGTTAGGTGGATTGGCCATGCTGAATTGCCCTAGTGTCAGGGGGACTAGCTAGGGTAAATGCATGGGGTTATGGGGATAGGGCCTGGGTGGGATTGTGGTCGGTGCAGACTTGGTGGGCCAAACGGCCTCCTTCTGCACTGTAGGTTGCGATGATTCTATTTTGGGCTGTTCAATACCTATCCTGTACGTACCAACTTAAATGAATGTGTTGACTTCAACCAGCCAAGTTTGTTTTATTCTTTCATGGAATGTGGGTGTCGTTGGCAAGGCCAGCATTTGTTGCCCATTCCCAATTGCCCTCAAGACGGTGGTGGTCAAGCAGTTTTCAAGACGACTGTGCTGGATTCAGCTAAAATTGTGTCTGCAAGCATTCCCATTCAGGTGCTTACATTTCATTAAGTATAATCGCCGTTCCTTCACAGTCGCTGGGTCAAAATCCTGGAATTCCCTCCCTAACGGTATTGTGGGTCAACCCACAGAATATGGACTGCAGCGATTCAGGGCGGCAGCTCACCATCACTTCTCAAGGGCAACTAGGGATGGGCAATAAATACTGGCCAGCCAGCGACACCCATGTCCCACAAATGAGTAAAAAAAATTAAAGCATGATCAACTTCGCAGCAAGATTTGCAGTTGCCGAATGGGTTTACTGCCTCAAGCATTTAAGTAAGCAAATTGTGATAATACCAACAAGGCTGTGACACGCAGCGAGGTCTGTAACCTAGAAAATAACCCACATCTTTCAAAACTTCCATTTGAACGTGAGCTGATTCTAAATCACATCTCAAGGCTTTTTCAATAAGTGGTTAGTGGCTTTCAAGCAGGGAAAACTGGTGCATATCTTTTGAGTAGCTGAATAAACTACTTTGAATCCTAAAAGAGAAACAATCATGCCCGCCAATAAATAGGCTACTCGTGTAGCACACTTGGCTTAAAAGCAAAGCGCTGGGAATATCCAGTGGATTTGACAGCATCTGTGGAGAAAGAATTAACATCGAGTTGAATATGATTCTTCAGTTCCGAGTCATATTCAATCGAGACATTAACTTGCTTCTCTCCCCAGACATCACCAGTTCTGCTGAGTTTTTGTTTTGTATTTCACATCTCCAGCATCTGTGGTATTTTGCTTTTATTTCGGCCTTTAATTTGTTGCCACTTCTCTTACAGGAATGTCTACTTTGTGAAGGAATTCCGTCCTTGCGTCTGACTGGACTTCCGTTTGTCGCTCATGTCGTTCTCCTTCATTACTTTCCATTTCCCTTCTGGGGGTTTGATAAGGCGTTTACCAAAACTCATTTTCACAGCCACATCTCCTTCAGCAGAAACTATCACTGGCTTCAGGTCTGAGGAAGTCACATTCAACTTGAAATGTAAACCGTTTCTCTCTCCACAGATGCTGCCAAACCTGACGTGATTTTCTAGCACGTTGTTTTTATTCTAGCATCCGCAGACTTTTGCTTTTATCTTTGTTCATTTGTCCGATGGACGCATTTTAGAACCAAATAAAAGTTACAGCGCAGGAAGAGGCCATTCAGTCCAAAAAATAAATTAGCTGCTCATTTTAATCCCATTTTCCAGCACCTGGTCTGTACTGTTGCATGTCACAGTACCTTATATCTTGAGCTTCAGCAGATAACCACACGTATTTAAGTGCAGGGGATTAAGCTTTCTTCCAAAAAAAGGTCATCTTGGGAGACATAGGAAAATTTGAATGAAGTTGCAGAACTCAATGATTTATTTGAATGGTGGAACAAGCGCGAGCGACTAAATGGTCTATTCCCATGTAACAGAAATATTATAGAATCCCTACAGTGCAGGAGGAGGCCATTCAGCCCATTGAGTGCGTACCAACTGTCCAAGAGCATTTTACCCAAATCCTATCCGTGTATCCCCATGTATTTACCCTGCTAATCCACCTAACCTACACATCTTTGGACACTAAGGGGCAATTTAGCATGGCCAATCCATCTAACCTACACATCTTTGGACTGTGGGAAGAAACCGGAGGAAACCCACACAGACACAGGGTGAACGTGAAAACTCCACACAGTCACCCAAGGATTGAACCCGGGTCCCTGGCACTGTGAGACAGCAGTGCTAACCACTGTGCTGCCCACAGCCTTGGCAGACTAGCCAGAGATCGTTGAACATTGACAGATACATAGAACCCTTGAGCTTGCTCCATCATTTAACTAGATAATGGCCAATCTTCTAACTCAACACCATTTTCCCCCACTATCTCCATATTCCTAAATATCATTGGTATCTGGAGATCGACATACTCAATGACTGAAACTGCTTGGAAACTATTTACCACTGTCACAGAGGGCAATGGACTGCCCTTTGACATTTGTCAGAAAGCAAACAACATCACTGTTCATAAATATCCCACCAGCTTGCACAGACAGTAATCAGTGTCAAGACTTGAAATTTCTTATTTGTATGAATCGTCATTCATTATGACACCAGGGAGAAAAAAGTAGCTCAACTGACCTCAAATCACGTGTCATTTACAGACAAGTAAGATCTTTTCACGAGGTCACATTGACAAGTGACCCTTCTCAAGTTCCCCATTGTCCCAGTTGTGAACGGCGAGTTGAGTGTTATAAATCCATTAAATGTCAGATGTGTAACATTAAAACCTGGTTCTGCATTAACCTGCTGAGGCGTACTGTGGGTTGTGATACATAAAAGGTTGTGAACTACTGTTTGCGAAGGTGAAAGTAAAGTAATTACCTGTATTGCAGCTTGTGTCCATCAGTCGGATGCGAATTTGCTCCAATCCAAAATAAATAACAGGTACACCATGTAATTTTTAAAAATGCCATTGGTCTCCACCTTATTCAAAGGGGACACCACATAAAGCAACATGGTATTAAACCCTTGACATTACCTCAGCACGCCCACACATTTGCTTATTAAACACAGGGCAAGCAAGCCTCCAGTGAAGAGTGTTTAACAAAAAGTTACCTTTTCAGAGGAAATTAGATACTTCTTCATCGATTAACAAGATGGCAAATACAACTCAGTACTAGGAGCTGACCAGAAAGTACAAAAGTTCTAAAGGCAAAGGAAAAATATTCCAAAATAAGTTGAAAACTTGTAAATAGCTAAATTATTCCATTCTGCCAGAGCTGGCACTGCAGCAAAGAGAGAACTTTGGTGCCACAAATGCTCATTTAGTCAAAGACCAACTTCAAGAGCAGCAAACTTCATCACCAACAACATGAGAAATTATAACTAGAGATTTAAAATCCCTTGCACTTCTGAAATTTTAGAAGAATTAACCATTATTAAATAGAATGCATGTTTTTATTTTGATATCTTCATTCTCAGAAATTGAATCCTACAGTGCAGGAGGCGGCCATTCGGTCCATCGAATCTGCACCAACTACAATCCCACCCAGGCCCTATCCTCATAACCCCATGCATTTACCCAAGCCAATCCCCCTGACACTAAGGGGCAATTTAGCATGGCCAAGCCACCTAACCCGCACATCTTTGGACTGTGGGAGAAAATTGGAGCACCCAGAGGAAACCCACGTAGACACGGGGAGAACGTGCAAACTTCCACACAGACAGTGACCCAAGCTGGGAATCCAACCCAGGTCCCTGGCGCTGAGGCAGCAGCGCTAAGCACTGTGCCACCGTGCTTCTACTCAGCATGTAGGTGCTGCTGGCGTGGCAACTAATGTCCTTCTTGCCATCTGATACCACTGTGGAGAATGTTAAGCCAGTTTAGAGGACAGTCAAAAGTCAATCCTGTTGATGGGGGAACCAAATCCCATACAGGACTGAATGGTTGAAAATGGCAGTGTCACATTTAAATCCATCCATGTCATTTGACATGAAATCCAGGGCCAAAGTCAAGGACGAGAAAGAGACTGAACAATTAAATATTAGGCTTTAACCTTGATACTTTTGAATTATAACACAAAGTGGTCGACACACAATCCTTGCATATAATTTTGAATCGTTGTTTCTGAATGCTGGTTCCAAATCCAGTTTATACTGAATTAGGTGATTGCAAATTGGACAGTGACAATAGGACTTGACTTAAAGAGAATGGGGAGGAAAAACGGATCAGTAGGTCTAGGTTCAGCTGAACTATCTGTCAAGGGTCTTTGCGGAAATAATGGCCACCGGGCCAAGGTACAGAGGGGCATCGACACACACACATACATACACACACTCTCATTAGTTAAGGAAGGTGGGACGATTGACAAAATAAAAGATTACCTTGTCGAACTATTTTCCAGTGATGGAAAGCACACAAATTTGTGAAAGACACATGTTAACACACTGAAGAAAATCCAGACTCGGGGAAATCAGTACCATGACAAATGTGCTCTCATGTCTATTTTTTCTGGATTATTCATAAACAGGGCCTTTACATGGTAATCTCCAATTATTTTAATACAAGTAGCAAATGGAAGCCGATGTAAACAGGCATCCACCTGCCGTGCACACCTTATTGATCAAAACTGACCCATGACATAAAAACATGTACCACCACACAAGGCGGCACATA
Source organism: Mustelus asterias (assembly GCF_964213995.1). Taxonomy (NCBI): domain Eukaryota; kingdom Metazoa; phylum Chordata; class Chondrichthyes; order Carcharhiniformes; family Triakidae; genus Mustelus; species Mustelus asterias. The sequence goes on along the minus strand of NC_135808.1, from coordinate 133,044,114 downwards.
CGTCACAAATAAAAACATGCTGATTTTAGAATTCTTCCCACGTACAAAGGGCTCCCAAAAAAGGCTGTAACACTTGAAACACAGCATCAGATTGTCAAAGCTTTAATAATACATAAGCCAGTCAGAAATGTGATCTTCAGCGTTTATTAAAACCTTAAAGTCCATAAACGACAACAAAGTTACTGTAGAATTTATCGCATACAGCTAGCATACAACAGCATGTCCTCAGTCTAAATGAAATACAAAAAGATTTTAACATTTTCATACAAAGGAACTTTTAAATTTATTAATGTGACCTTACATTTCTTTAGTTACATAAAATCTGCTACAGCAAAGTATCTTATACTTCCCTTGCACATACAGGTAAATACGGGTGGATGAAAAAACTGCTGTCGGTGTCAGCCTCATAATGGACATTGTTGTGCAAATGTTTTGACAGCCAAGACAACAAACAGAATGTTTGATATTACAGCTCATACTGGTAATGCAAATGTCTACAAAGGCCTTACTTCCATGAGTTCCCTTCAGGTTAAGAGGACATTGTGTCAATGTTTCTTTAGTGCTAACTCAAGCAAATACACTGGTTCTATGCCAAATCAAGTTGGTTTGTTAAAACTCATTGCTTTCCACTCCTGCATCTATTTGAACCAATCTGAATTCAGCCTGCTTCTGTACATAAGAAACCATTTCCATTTAAACCGTTAGAGAGGTTTATTTCATATACATACATAAATATATAAATATATATATATATATATATATATATATATATGCGCGAGAGAAAAAGTGTGCCATAAGTGTACAAATAAAACTAATCTGATTAAAATGAATTGCTTAAAAAAAATGTTAGCGTGTACAGATCCACTGAATCCATAACCCATGATTTAACAACACTGAAATACACGAGGAAAGTGCTTCAACTAGCACATGAAAGCACTAGCCCTTTCCTGTAGCAACAGATTATGTCATTATATGACAATGCATCTACCTAGTAGCTGAGCCTAACACCTGCAAACTCTAAGTTCTGTTCCCAGGGAGACAAACTTATATATATATATAAAAAAATGGTAGAGATAGTGGAAACATGGCAGTTGTTACCTGTGTTAAGTATTTTGCAATGCATGAAACAAAGCATTCTAAAAATTAATAGCCGGGAAAGCTAGTTATGGAGTGATTAATCTTTTAGCATTTGCCCAAACATCATTTCAGCATCACAACACTGTGCCTCGGAATCAAACACAATCCTGGCAGTGACCTTCCTTACTTTTGCAGCATCTTAAAACATAAACGGAGGACTGCAGCCCACAGCTTGCACAAATAGTGCACTTGTTCACTATGTTGTACACGACCAGCGACCGAATCCGTGCGCAAAACCATTTACCACGCCTTTTAGGATTCCCGAGGTCAAATCATTACGATTAAAACAATTTTGCGTCTCTATTCCCTGATAGTACCTGATGCTGCTTTCTTTTTTTTTAATCCTTTCGAAGTATTCCACCTGTAACAGGAATCCCTCCCTCCCCTGTTCATCGTTCTAAAAGGAACGCACATTGGAATTTGAGTTGCGCGGGAGGGCAACCCCACCAACTGGCTATGCTTTTGACATGCTGGGTGCAACACAGCTACAAATGATAGGGAGACAAAGCGAGTCTGAAGATTACCTGCTGGCAGCTTTACTCTGGTGGTGCTCAGTAGACTGCAGCATCTGGTGAATGGTAGGCCTGGATCCTTCCCAGATGAATACAAAAAAAAAAGACTCGGGAAGGGCAGCTGAATTTGATAGTACAGGAGTATTCAAGGCACAGGCTCTGCATACCCTGCTCCAACCATCCAATTAATTCTACTTCATTTTGGTCATGTCCAGGAGAACTTGCTTTTGTTCAGTCTATTTATAAATACACAGAGAACAAGTACGACTTCCAAAAAAAAAAATGCCAAAAATGCTGTCTAGGTTCTAGGAGTCTGATTCTTAATTTCTACAAGGTAAGGTGTTCTACAACTGTGACCTCTCAGACACGACAGACAGGAATTGTGGCTGGCGAACACTAGAAGCAACGTTCAGCTTTCACTTTGGGCTAAGTCACACCAAGTGCAAAAAAATCCTGAAACACTTGCTCTAACTTTACACTTAAACAAAATGTTTCACTCTCTGCAAACTGCCATTTTTAAAGGGGGGGAGAAAACAAACTACATGACACAAAGGCAACTGCTGGAGAACAAAGGAAGGAAGGAAACAATAAGAAAGTGGTCTAGTTTTTGTGTCATAGCACAGGTAGTGCTTTGCGTAAATGTGCCTGTGTATGAGGGCTGTGCTAACTGCACACATGAATTATGGCAAGAAGGATCTCAGCCTTGTGGAATGAAGAAACTAAGTAATTGTTTCAACGAATAAGATGGTTTCCGCTCCACCCCATCTGTTAGCAGAGTGCAAAGATCCCAATACAAGCCCTGACGGTCTCTTTCTCTCTAAAAATCAGCAAACTCTTTAGCACATTTTTCGGTTAAAGAGACACGGATGTCCTCCTCTTCATAGTCATCAAAATTGCTGGTGTCACCTGGGCCTCTGCACTTTGGTATGAATGGAGCTTCCACCTGAAAACAACATCAAAATGTAAGAGGGTGAGACAGAAAAAAAGTCATTGAAATGATATCTCTGGGGCAACAGTTCTACTGTTGAAGTTATTTGAAGGAGTTGCGTGCTGTGGATAAAGGGGAACCGGTGGATGCACTACACTTATTTCCAGAAGGAGTTTGATAAGGTACCTCATGAAAGGTTATTACAGAAGATAAAAGCTCATGGTGTAGGGAATAACATATTGGCGCGAACTGAAGATTGGCTAGCTAACGAAAAAAGGTAGGCATAAAAGGCTAATCACACAAACACAGCACAGGAGGGGGTGATTTACACACACATGCATGCGCACAAACACGCACGCACAAAGCGGCAAGAGGGAAATTTACATACATGCATGCACGCACGTCATAGACATACACACATGCACTCAAAGAGCGCTGGAGAGGGAAATTTCCTAACGTACGCACACACAAAGAGGAGTGGTGTGTCTCAAGGATCAGTGCTGGAGCCTCAACCGTTTTAATTTATAGAAATGATTTGGATGATAGGACCAATGGTATGGTTGCTAAATTTGCTAATGAAACAAAGATAGATAGGAAACTAAGGTCTAGGACATCCTACAAAAGGATATGGATAGGCAAAGGTGTAGCAAATGGAGTATGGCGTGGGAGAACGTGAGGATGTCCATTTTGGCTGGAGGAAGTTAAAAAAACATTTTATCTCATTGGCGAGAGATTGCAGAGCTCCGAGATGCAGTGGGGTCTGGTGTCCTCATGCAGGAAATGCAAAAGGTTAGTATGCATGGCGACAGCCATTCACCGATTCATTCCCCAGGGCAGTGCCTTGAACAATCAGTGTCCAGCTGCCTGGTTTAAATTTCAAACAATGCTCGGCAGTTATCTGTCAGTCACCATCAACTGGCGTATTCTCCATGGCAATGCCTCCACCAGAGTCCATTTGCCAACCAACCTGCATTCTCTTCGCCTACAGTACAAGTTGTAGCTTTCCCCTTGTATTTGAAGTATCCTGATGAGTGCAAGATGAATGTCATTGTGTGTATGTCATTGACATGCCCTTTTTTTCCAGCAATATTCAAGTTCTGTACTGCGAAATAGTTGAAACTCCTTCCACCTGACTCCAAACAATATGCCTCAATTACAGTGCACATCAGTGCAGTCATTGTGACCTTCATTTCCTGAACAAACTAGTGCGGCTACCTGGATTTTTGTAAGTTAAGGGCAGTTTTATTCTGTGGACTGGGACAGTCCAAAATCATTCCACAAAAAAATCATAACACCAGCCATGATAGACAAATCCTAGCAAGCAGAAAGGGAAGAAATCAAATGTGTTGTCGAGGTGGTCAGGCATTTCCCAACCTTCACTATGGCTCAGGTGGTGAACAAAATACCTAGAGGCTGCTTTTAGTTCTTTTAAATTTAGATTTGCAGATTTCTGCATTCAGGAACTGGCTCCCGGTACATGTTGTAAGATCGGTCTTCCATGGTGCGCACAATAAAACTGGACTTACAAAGTTACGTCATTGGATGCCAGACCACGGAATAAAGAGAAACACTGGGTGCCAGCTCCTGGACTCCAAATGCAGATACAAAAGCAGCTCGGGTTTGGGCAACTGAATTCAGAAAGTTCTTTGTGGAATCAGATCAAAAACAAGTAACCAACAATGAATCCAACAATGGTCCCTTTATTTGGGGAAAGATGTAGTGGCATTGGAGGCAGTTCAGAGGAGGTTCACCAGATTGATTCCAGAGATGAGAGGCACGTCGTATGAAGAGAGATTGAACAGTTTAGGCCGATACTCTCTGCAATTGAGAAGAATGAGGGGAGATCAAATTGAGGTCTACAAGATGATAAAAGGTACAGATAAGGCAGACGTGGAGCAGATGCTTCCTCTTGTGGGGCATTCTAGGACGAGAGGTCATTGTTTTAAATTTAATACCCCTTATCCTAAGACTGAGTTGAGGAGAAACTACTTCTCCCAAAGGGTTGTGAATCTGTGGAATTCGCAACCCCAAAGTGTGGTGGATGCTGGGACAGTGAGTAAATTTAAGGAGGAGTTAGACAGATTTTTAATTGGAAATGGGTTGAAGGGTTATGGGGAGAAGGCAGGAAAATGGGGATGAGGAGCATATCAGCCATGATCGAATGACGGAGCAGACTCGATGGGCTGAATGGCCTAATTCTGCTCCTATATCTTATGAACTTAAGTGTCAGATCTTCCACATGACAAATTTATGGTTCCCTCCAACTCCTGGAATTGTATTTCAACTGGCAGACGTCCCTAGTAAAATGTACTGTCCCTGCTAGTTAAGTGTTCAGTAAAAAATAATTATGGAGGCAGGGATAGACTAGATTCCCTGGAAGCTATTTATTATCCGTTACAGAAGGTGTGTAATCAAGAGGTGCGGGTGGGGTGGTGAGAGGAAGAAGTTCTCTTTTATGGAGCGAGTGGTAACGACTGGAGACACACTTCCTACGAGTGTGGTGAAAATTCATGATAACAAAACAGAAACCTGATCAGCACTTGCGGGAAACGAGCATGCAGGGCTCCAGGGGTCGAGTGGTGAATGGGACTGATTAGATTTGCTTTACAGAGAGCTGGCATGAACTCGATGGGCTGAAAAGCCACCTCCTGAGCTGCAATAACTTCATGACTGTTAATGCAGGACGATGTTTTTCATTGTGATAATGCCAAAAATGTGAATATTTATTGAAATACATCTATACAAAATCCTATAGCTGGTTCAGTTAGAGTCACTTTGGACGTTGCGCCATACAATGAACAGCCTGGTGCTGACCGGGGCAATGTGAGGTTGAGATTCCAATGGGAGGAAAAAGACTTGAACAGTTAAGTGGCCTTTCTTTTTCCATTGACTGGGGTGCTCTCATGCATTCCTGTTTTAGGTTTTCCTATTCAGTTTAGTTTCTCCTCTCATTGGACTTGAACTCACATCGCCCCAGTAAGAGACGGGTCGCATAATGAGAATCAACGTAAAATTCTTAACACTCACAAATATCTTTTGCTAAAATTTCTAACCCCAGTAAATAATTTCAAAACATCTACTTCCTTTTAAGGATAAGAACAAAGCACGCACCTTCCTCTGGTAAATGGCAATCCAATCCGTAGTGGCAAACCACTTGTGATTCTTAATGTCATTCACACCATTTTTCAGATTCCCATATCGTTTGGTCAGATCTACCTGAAGTAAGTTTCGCAGCAGGTCCTTCAGGTCTGAACTGAAGTGAGAAGGGAACCGTACCTGCAAAACAGTAACATGCCAGTCAGTCTTTTGAGGATTAAAGTTGAAACATGTTTAAGCAGCACTCCTCACAAAACACATCTTGGAATTGGAGATTGCCAGTTACATTGCATTTTTCTCTAATTCAGGGAATTCAACTTCCACACATCCCACAGTGGAAAATTCCAGCTGGGATGTGGTGCCCGTCAGAAATTTGCACCTTTGCGAAGTCAAACAACATTGCCTCGCTCCCAGTGTACAGTACAAGGATTGGTCCTGGGTGTGTCTTTAACTCTCCACCCATAGGTGGTAGCAGAGACTCCCTGCGTTAGAGAGTGCCAAAACACAACTTTACGCGAGTGCAGCATTCCAGCACTGACCTCACATCAGGACTTACACCACCAACAGGCAGCCAGCAGTACTGCGGGGCCTGAGATTCCAAAGTTTCTTCATATCTCAAAGCATTATTAATAGTCACTTGGGAAAATGCAGATTAAGGAAGAAAAGCCAGCACAGATTTGCTAAGGGAAAGTCATGTTTAACTAACTGGCTTGAGTATATTTTTAGGTAAAAAGAGGGGGCCAATGTGGTGTATGAGAGACTTCAAAAACAAACATGACTGGACGAGCGCGCGCGAGAGCGAGCGCTGAATGTCTCTGGCAAAGCTAGCATGGATAAGACAGAGCAAACGGCCTCCTTCTGTGCTGTCAGGATTCTATGATTTCAAATGAATTAATGTGAATTTACAAAAGTGTCAGCAGTTTGCACACAGCATGGTCCCACAAACAGAAAATGGCCAATGAATCTATTTAGATGGTGTTTCTTGAAGGATGAACACTAGGCCAGCCAGGGCACCAGGAAAATTTGCTTACTCTTTAAGTGGTGTCATGGGATCTTATGTCCTCTTGAACAGGGGAACGGGACTTGGTTTCAGACTTTATTTGAAAGACTATAACCTGGGACAATTGCACCAAATGCTCAGTAGCATCATGATGTTGAGCAGTGGGGTTGGATCCCACCGACATCTAAACCAGAGGCAACAGTGGAACCAAATGAGGTAAGCTGACTCGCTATGAACTCCAGTACTTTTTAAAAAGAAAACGGGTTTGACATTACATGGGAATTATGATCCACGAGTTTGAAACAGTTTTCAAAAAGGACCTGGAGAAGAAAAAGAAATAATTTTCTAAGCAAATCTCTTAAGCTGCTGAGACCATTAAGTTATAAAGTCATCATTGTCCCACATATAGCACGATGAATTAACTGATCTCAGTGGACAGGGAACAGTGGGTGCAGCAATCGGCAGGATTTGGGTGGAGGCACAAAGACAGGATGAATAAACTTTTTTTCCCCTCCACATGTAATCCTGACAGTGTGTTGATAACAACAGGTTAGTGTCTGTGAAGAGGAAGAAGCTTTCTTCACTTGAACACTTCCCAGTGGGAATCACTGAATAGACATTAGGCGTGGAAGTCCATTCTCCAATTATTGCATCCATTGCAGTATTCCCATCCAAAAACTCAGCATGCATAAGAGAACACCTCTAAAGTTTAACAATGGTGCTGCAGGTAAGGAAACCTCACCAACCCAACCTAACAAAACAAAGAATGGGAGAATTGCCTATTCAAATATGCACTCTTGGATAAAATTGTTAAAATGAACACATTTCACCTTTCCAGAGACAATCTTTTCGTAAATCTGTATTGGCTGGTCTGCGAAGAATGGAGGGTATCCAGCTGCCATTTCATAGATTAGAACACCCAGTGCCCACCAATCCACTGCTTTGTTATAGCCCTACAAATGAAAACATATACACATTGAGGTATACTGCACAAAGGGTGTAGTCCATTGCATCCATTTCATTTCACTCAAAGACAAGTTGGAACCTTGCTTTGAGTGTCTGACTTTGATTACCACACTGTGCCAGTTTCCTGTTTAAGTTACGGAAAATTATCAAGCAGAAAAACATATCATCTGAATGGAAACTTATAATGACTAAACCACACAGTCTTATCACATCGCTCAGGCATTTGTTCAAGTGCCTCACATACAACCCCTTTTGAAATTCATTGGCAGATATTTGGACAAGTTATAATGTTGTGCGACAACTTAAGAAACCTGCCTTTCAGACATCTCGAGTACTTCAAGGCCCACTCCCGCCTTGAGCCTACCTTGCTCAGAATAATCTCTGGAGCCAAGTATTCTGGAGTTCCACAAAGTGTCCAAGTTCTGCCCTTTACCCTTTTTGCGAAACCAAAATCTGTGACCTACAAAAATATTAGAGTAACACTAAATTAACTATTGAAACAAACTTCTCAGCGTGGTTTCTATTTTAGAAAGCTACATCAAAACAGGCACCAATCATAAAATACCAGGATCTTTGCACATTATAGACAAGGTTTTTGTGGGTGTTGTTGGAAAGCCTATCCCTAGCTACCTGAGGGCGTTAGGGGATACATATAAGCTAAGTGGATAGGGACAGCTTGCCCTCATTCTTGAAGGATACGAGTGAACCAGTTGCGATTACGATGATGATCTGGCAGCTTTTGTGGTTATCTTGTGCCAGCTCACTGATTGCCAGATAGTTATTCAATCTCCCAGCTTGCCACAGTGGACTTCTGGTCTAATACCATAACAGCTGGGCTGCTGCATTCATAGGTCTTACAGCAAATTAGAATGGGAAATGGAACAGGATCCTGAAGGCATTTGGTAACAATTCCTGAAATTGTACTCCAGCATGAGATGGTCCATTCAGGAAGGAAAGGGGGCCGGGGGGAGGGGGGCAGGGAGGAAAGAGCAAGTTGGTGCACAAATCACATTCCTAGGAAGACGTCGTAAAAATCTGTTTGAGGTTCAGACTTATGGAATTGATTTTGTTGCGCAGGACACATCACAAAAGAACACCGTCAGGCTGAGAGCAATTTTACTTTACGCTGAAATAATTGGTGCAATTAGCATCGGCTCAGGAATAAAAGCCAGAGTTCTAATTTAAATCAAACCTTTGATTTGAATAAAATCAGTCTTGTGGAACATCAAAAATGAGCAATTAAATATAACCTGTCTGAACTTCCACGGAGCAGTAATCAGAGCTGGACTGCCACTCGGCACCTAGTTTCCTACCTCAAAATCCTTTTGATACTTTGTGTAGTGCGGCGCTGAAGGTCTTCAGTCAAGGGTGGCAGAGTTGGGTGCAAGGAGGCCACACCCCTTTTTTTAAAGCACAAGCGGTCAGGGGTATGAATGTGCAGTTGGGGGATAGGGCGCACAGTTGTGGTGGGGGGTGTGTAGTCGGGCAGCAAGGTGGCACTAACTGCTGACCGCTGCCTCTCAGTGACAGGGACCCAGGTTTGAATCTCACACAGCTGTAGTTTAATATTTAACACATCAACCCTCTCGTTAGTTCTGATGAAGAGTCAAACGACTCGAAGCATGAACTCCGTGTGCTCAGCCTAGAGGTGCTGCTGAGTTTTTCCAGCATCCTCTGTTCTCGTTTCAGATTCCAGCATCCACAGTATTTTGCTTATTTAACTTGAAATCTCTATGTAAACAGTTGGTTATAACAATGCAGTTGCTCCCAGCCCCAACACAAAACTCTTGTGTTCATCAATAGATCGTGGACAATGCCCCAAATAAATGTTATGTTTTTTAAAAAGTTAATCTAAGTTACGGTTTCTTAGAAACCCGACAGTGCAGAAGGAGGCCATTCGGCCCATCGAGTCTGCACAGACAACAATCTCACTTAGGCCCTATACCCGTAATCCCATATATTTCCCCACTAATCCCTCTAACCTATGCATCCCGGGACACCAAGGGGTAATTTAGCATGCCCAATGCACCCTAACCCGCACATCTTTGGACTGTGGGAGGAAACTGGAGCACCCGGAGGGAACCCACGCAGACACGGGGAGAACGTGCGAACTCCACACAGACAGTGATCCAAGCCGGGAATTGAACCCAGGTCCCTGAAACTGAGAGGCAGCAGTGCTAACCAATCTGTCACCGTTCCGTCCCAAAGGTTGTGACCTTACTTCAGAGTCAGCAGATATTGCAAAACAAATTTCACACATTCTCAACTGAATGGATCTAATAAACTGCATAAAGATGGGTTCACTAAAAAAAATCTTTCCTTCAGGATGTTGGGAAGAGGGTAGTTCAGAGGCTGCTACAGTCAACCTGCAATGTGATCCCAACCAGAGACAATAAAACTAATTAGATTTTCACAAAGAAAATTACTGTAAGAAAAATAAGTTGCAATTGTGGAAAATACCAAATGGAAAGTCTGATTACCAAAACTATTTTCCCCACTTCTGCAACATGTTAAAGATTATCCAAGGTCACTTTGAATTTGCTGATTTGAGTTTTGAATTAATTACAAAACATTCAGAGATTGTACCTCGCTACATACCTGGATATACCCTTGCTGGTCAATTAAAAGGTTTTCAGGTTTCAGGTCTCTGTAGATGAGGTCTAGCGAATGGAGGTACTCAAAGGTCAGGACTATCTGAGCTGCGTAAAACCGGGCGTGAGGTTCACTACAAAGAAAGATGAGTTAGTTTAATGTATAATATTCAATAATTCACTGAACAGAAAAACCTAATATCGCAATTAGTCAGCGGATACCAAAAATGTTGTTCATGATTACACGCATCATTACATAAAGGTCAAAGCACTTGCAATCATCGACTACATTACAAAATTCACCAACCAAAGGAGTTGTAAATTTTAACAATTTTTCTGACTATGAGATTGATTTCACTTTAAATGCTTTTCACAGAATTGCACAAGTGTATGACAGGAGATGGCAATTCAGACACTTTTGATATAAACCTCTGCATTGTCAATATCCTCCTTTATGTAACAGGCAAACAATTCTGCATTTAATATTTTTTGGGTTCAGATGGATTAGTGTTCTTGAATGCCTCAAGAACAACCATTGTAAAGGGTCAAATATTAATAAGTGCGTAAGTGTTGACAATTCTGTTAAGAGTCATTATTTAAACTTCCGTTAAAGGTCTGCTTGACAGAACGTTAGGTCCCTTCTGTTTTTCTCCCCAAGTTTATTTATTACTGTCACAAGTGGGCTTACATTAACACTGCAATGAAGTTACTGGGAAAATCCTCTAGTCGCCACGCTCCGGCACCCGTTCGAGTACAGAGGGAGAATTTAGCATGGCCAATTCACCCAACCAGCATGTCTTTTGGACTGTGGGAGGAAACCGGAACACCCGGAGGAGACCCACACAGACATGGGGAGAACGAGCAGACTCTGCACCAACAGTGACCCAAGCTGGGAATCAAACCCGGATCTCTGGCGCCGTGAGTGCTAACCACTGTGCCACCATGACACCCTGGATAAAGAAGGGCTGATTGTGAAGACCAATTGTGAAGACTGTTTTAGCAAAAGTTTGGTGAGGATGCATTTCTTCCTGAAGCCCTCCCTCCATCAACCTGGACATCTGTAGCCAAACAGCAAATCTGCCACTTGAGTGACATCAATGCTTGAATACAAAAGCTCCTTTTGCTTCTCTATCACCCTATTCTGGCCTTGAAAGTGACAGATACAGAGCTCCTCCATGGAATTCAACAGTGAGCATTTACACTATGAATAGTTTGAAAATACCACCAGCACTTATAGCTCTTCAGTACTTAAGGGAATTGTAGCACTGTAAATAAAATCACACTACATAACCCCATAATTTTCCTAAACTCAAAGCACAGCCAAATTAATTGAGGATTCAATCTTCAACCTCTAAGACTGCACCATCAGAAGTCTTTTTTTAAACTCATTTCTTCATGGGATGTGGGTGTTGCTGGCTAGGCCAACACTTATTGCCCATCCCCAACTGCCCATGTAACGGTGGTGATGAGCCGCCTTCTTGATCCATAGAACATAGAACAGTACAGCACAGAACAGGCCCTTCGGCCCACGATGTTGTGCCGAGCTTTATCTGAAACCAAGATCAAGCTATCCCACTCCCTATCATCCTGGTGAGCTCCATGTGCCTATCCAATAACCGCTTAAATGTTCCTAAAGTGTCTGACTCCACTATCACTGCAGGCAGTCCATTCCACACCCCAACCACTCTCTGCGTAAAGAACCTACCTCTGATATCCTTCCTATATCTCCCACCACGAACCCTATAGTTATGTCCCCTTGTAATAGCTCCATCCACCCGAGGAAATAGTCTTTGAACGTTCACTCTATCTATCCCCTTCATCATTTTATAAACCTCTATTAAGTCTCCCCTCAGCCTCCTCCGCTCCAGAGAGAACAGCCCGAGCTCCCTCAACCTTTCCTCATAAGACCTACCCTCCAAACCAGGCAGCATCCTGGTAAATCTCCTCTGCACTCTTTCCAGCGCTTCCACATCCTTCTTATAGTGAGGTGACCAGAACTGCACACAATATTCCAAATGTGGTCTCACCAAGGTCCTGTACAGTTGCAGCATAAGCCCACGGCTCTTAAACTCCAACCCCCTGTTAATAAAAGCTAACACACTATAGGCCTTCTTCACAGCTCTATCCACTTGAGTGGCAACCTTTAGAGATCTGTGGATATGAACCCCAAGATCTCTCTGTTCCTCCACAGTCTTCAGAACCCTACCTTTGACCCTGCAATCCACGTGGTGTAGGTACTGTGACGATAGATGTTATTTTCTTAAATATTTTTTTGGAATATGGTGGTTTGGTAAAGAAGGCGGTGTGTCTGTATGGGTGTGTGTACATGATTTAATTAGGCTGGGGAAAGGTTAATAGCAACTGCTTGTCTGGGAGAGTTGAGAGATGAAAAGATAAAGGCTGTGATGAAATAGGGTGGGTTTTAAAATTTGCATAGGACAGACAGATTTGGCTTTTCAGCTGCTAAATTTTAAAGGGGTTTAAGGGACTCTTACAACTCAAAGTTTGCATAAGGGAAGGTTAGTAAATTTTATTTGACCAGAAAATAGAGGTAATAGGAAAACATGATATATTTTTATATTTTCAAAAGCAGAGTTCAAAGAGGTCTGGAGAACAATGGAATGGGAGATTAAAGGGAAAAAAAGAATATTTAAGGAAAGATAGCGGAGTTGTGGTGTGGTTATGTGGGGGGGGGGGCCTGAGACCAGCTCTGTGCTGAGGGGTGGTGTGAAATCTGAAGCAGCCATCCAGTGAGATCAGAAAAGTCTTGTTTCCAGAAAGCAGTTTGCTTTCTGAACTTTTCTTGGATTTCCCTGGCGCTGTGAGGCAGCAGCGCTAACCACTGTGCCACCATGAGGAATCATGCCACATACCTTAACTGAGGTAACAGCAGTTTTTGCCTTGGGTAACATTACTGGATTTTGTAGTCTGAGGATTTGCTGGCAAGTAGTTTAATTGTGGGTTTCAACCAAGTGGGGTTTTTCGGGGGATTTTTGTAAGGTGTAAATTTAATCTTGTGTGCTTACGTTATTTTTTCTTCTCGCTAATAAGTGTTAGAATTTTCGAAATTCCAGTAGTGTTCCTGGAATTCTATGCTTCTGGGGTCAGTAGTATTTTCTCCTAGTTTTCAAAGTACAACAAGTACAAATCTGGGATTTGGCATGCTCAGCAAATAACATCTGCTCTGCTTGTAACAGTACACCCACAGCACTGTTAGGAAGGGAGTTCCAGAGTTTGACCCAATTGACAGTGAAGCAATAGTGGTGTAGTTCCAAATTAGGATGGTGGACGACGTGGTGGGGTACTTGCAGATGGTGGTGCTTTCATGCATCTGTTGCTCACGTCCTAGGTGGTAGAAGTTGTGGGTTTGGAAGGTGCTGTTGGAGGAACCTTGGTGAGTAGTTGCAGCGCATTTTCTAGAGGACACACACTGCTGCCACTATCCTGATGGAAGGGAGTGAATGTTTAATGTGGTGGATAAGGTTTCAATTAGCTTTATCCTGAAAGATGTTGAACTTTTTGAATGTTGTTGGGGCTGCACTTATGCTGGCATTTGGAGAATATTCCATCACACTTCTGACTTGTGCTTTGTAGATGGTGGACAGGCTTTGGGGAGTCAGGCAGGGAGTTATTCTGAGCAGAATTTCCAGCCTCTGACATGCTCTTGTAGTCACAGTAGTTACAAGGTTGGTGCAGTTCTTTTTCTGGCCAATGATAGCATGTTAATAGTAGGATCTCAGTGATGATAGAAACTAAATTGTCTTGTAGGTTCAAACTTAATTAAGTTTATCAAGTTTTATTGCGTCCAGTATACTAACACCAAAACTTTTGTAAAGCAGTTTACTACCATCTGCTCCGTAGTTTACACAGAAAATTCTTCCCACAGGGTACTACTTGTACAGATTAGTAGAGTGCTGGCAATCAAAATAAATAAATTAAAGGTCATAAATTAATATACTAAACATTTATCCATATAACTTGGGTTATCAGACCAAAATGAGATGAACTAATTATTCCACACACTCCTCCCTCACAGTGGAGACTTAAAAAGCACATTTTTTTGGCCATTTTCAAAATCAAGATGATTCATCCATCAGGGCACATGATCTAAACCTTACCTGAACCTTCCGATTCTTCTAAGATGTGAAAACATTTCACCACCTGGCACATACTCCATCACCATATATAAATTAGAGTTGTCCTAAAACACATGAAAAAACATAGTTCATAAGCTAGGTAGTAGACATGAACACCAAGAGACAATTATTCCCACTTCTTAAATAGCAAGTGTCACAATAACATTTTGTATAAACATTTGCAATCTTAAACAGCATATAGGTTATACGAGTTTAACAATAGCACAAATAAATTGCAATAAATAACCAGAAACACCCACTAAGCTCAGGCAACAGCGTACAAAATCAGCGCCCATAATAGGAAGAGGACTGAGGAGCAGGAGTGGGTCATTCAGCCCTTTGAGCCAATTAATAAGATCAGGACTGATCTGCTTGTGGTCTCAACTCCACCTTCCAGGATAATCGAGGTAGACTGGGTACTTTTCAGGGTCTGATCTGGGTAGCCATTGTCTCGCAGGATGGCTTTGATGTGCCTTAGTTCAGCATCATGCTTGCATGCTCAGCAAACAGCTTGGACCCTATTTACGAGGTTGCAAATAAGGCCAATCTTATAGTGCATGGAACTATAGGAATCCCAATACGTATACTGACCAGCAAAGGCAGGCTTGTGGTGGATGGTAGTAGAGTACCACCTGACAAGATTTCTCAGTATTTCAAGGAAAGGGAGCTCATTTGACTTCATCGTTTCAAGGTGAATTTGAGCACAGGATGGAGCCCATTAAGCTGTGTAAGGAAATTCTTCCACGCAGCTGCAGATGCAAATATAGCAGCTATATCATCCACATATCAGAAATGTGCAAAGGGGTAGGAGGTTAAGTGTCATTCTATTGAAGACACGTTTCTGACCCAAGTTGAAGGCTGGCAGGCAACTGTGGACAGTTCCCCGGTTTCTCCCAGTACTGCTCTGCAGCAGGCTGACGTGAAATAGTGAAGTATGGTCGAATGATTTTCCTTTGCACCTGCTTGTTACTCCAATTTTATCGAGTGCTGCGTCAGATGGAGCACCCAGTAATCTTGGAGAGGCTCCAATGTAATGTCAGACAGTTTAGAATTCAAAAGCTAGCTTCATGGTCCATAACACATGCATAAGCTTAGCCTTTATTGCAAGAAATATCTCACTAGTACTCACTTTGACTTGGTTGAAAGAGGGACAGGACTGGCAGCTGAATATTCCAGGGTACAAGTGTTTTAGGCGAGACAGAGGAGGGGCCAAAAGAGGTGGGGGAGTAGCGGTATTAGTTGGAGAGCATATTACAGCGGTGCAGAGGGAGGACAATTCAGAGGGGTCGTGTAACGAGTCACTCTGGGTGGAGCTTAGAAACAGGAAAGGCGCAGTCACTATGTTGGGGGTGTACTACAGGCCCCCCAACAGCCCAAGGGAAGTGGAAGAATGGATATGTCAGGAGATACTGGATAGGTGCAGGAAATATAGGGTTGTTGTAGTGGGAGACTTCAATTTCCCTGGTATAGACTGGAAATCGCTGAGGGCAGGGACTCTGGATGGGGAGGAATTTGTAAAATGTGTACAGGAGGGTTCGTTGGAACAATATGTAGACAGCCCGACTAGAGAGGGGGCTATACTGGACCTGGTACTGGGGAATGAGCCCGGTCAGGTCTTCAAAGTTTTGGTCGGGGAACATGTGGCAAATAGTGACCACAATTCTGTTAGCTTTAGGATAGTGATGGAAAAGGATGAGTGGTGTCCCAAGGGTAAGGTGTTGGATTGGGGGAAGGCTAACTTTATTGGGATCAGGCAGAAATTGGCAGCTCTTGATTGGGAGAGGCTGTTTGAGGGTAAATCCACATCTGGTATGTGGCAGTCTTTTAAGGAACGGTTGTTAGGGCTACAGGACAAGCATGTGCCTGTAAAAAAGAAGGATAGGAAGGGTAGGATTAGAGAACCGTGGATAACCAGGGAAATTGAGGGACTGGTCAAAAAGAAAAGAGAGGTGTATGTTAGGTCCAAGCAGCTAAAAACGGAGGGAGCTCTGGAGGAGTACAAAGAAAGTAGGAAAGTACTCAAACGGGGAATTAGAAGAGCAAAAAGGGGTCACGAAATGTTCTTGGCAGACAGGATTAAGGAGAATCCCAAGGCATTTTATTCATACGTTAGGAACAAAAGGGTTGTTAGGGAAAAAAATCGGACCTCTCAGGGACAAAAGTGGGGACTTATGCTTGGAGCCCAAAGAAGTAGGGGAGATCCTAAATGAATACTTTGCGTCGGTATTCACAAAGGAGAGGGATGTGTTGACTGGGAGTGTCTCTGAGGGGAGTGTTGAACCGTTGGAGAAAATCTCCATTACAAAGGAGGAAGTGTTAGGTTTGTTAGAGAATATAAAGACTGACAAATCCCCAGGGCCTGATGGAATCTATCCAAGGCTGCTCAGGGAGACGAGAGGTGAAATCGTTGGGCCTCTGACGCAAATCTTTGTCTCGTCACTGGATGCAGGTGAGGTCCCAGAGGATTGGAGGATAGCCAATATGGTCCCGTTATTTAAGAAGGGTAGGAAGGATAACCCGGGTAATTATAGGCCGGTGAGCTTGACGTCCGTGGTGGGGAAGTTGTTGGAGAAGATTCTTAGAGATAGGATGTATGCGCATTTAGAAAGGAATAAACTCATTAACGATAGTCAGCATGGTTTTGTGAGAGGGAGGTCATGCCTCACTAACCTGGTGGTGTTTTTTGAAGAAGTGACCAAAATGGTTGACGAAGGAAGGGCCGTGGATGTTGTCTATATGGACTTTAGTAAAGCGTTTGACAAAGTCCCTCATGGTAGGCTAGTGAAAAAGGTTGGATCTCATGGGATAAAGGGGGAGGTGGCTAGATGGGTGGAGAACTGGCTTGGTCATAGAAGACAGAGGGTGGTAGTGGAAGGGTCTTTTTCCGGCTGGAGGCCTGTGACTAGTGGTGTACCGCAGGGATCTGTATTGGGACCTCTGCTGTTTGTGATTTATATAAATGATCTGGAAGAAGGAGTAACTGGGGTGATCAGTAAGTTTGCGGACGACACAAAACTGGCAGGACTTGCAGATAGTGAGGAACATTGTCAGAGGCTACAGAAGGATATAGATAGGCTGGAAATTTGGGCAAGGAAATGGCAGATGGAGTTCAATCCTGATAAATGCGAAGTGATGCATTTTGGTGGGAATAATGTAGGGAGGAGCTACACGATAAATGGAAGAACCATAAAGGGTGTAGAGACGCAGAGGGACCTGGGTGTGCAAGTCCACAGATCTTTGAAGGTGACGTCACAGGTGGAGAAGGTGGTGAAGAAGGCATATGGCATGCTTGCCTTTATAGGACGGGGCATAGAGTATAAAAGTTGGGGTCTGATGTTGCAGATGTATAGAACGTTGGTTCGGCCGCATTTGGAATACTGCGTCCAGTTCTGGTCGCCACACTACCAGAAGGACGTGGAGGCTTTGGAGAGAGTACAGAGGAGGTTTACCAGGATGTTGCCTGGTATGGAGGGGCTTGGTTATGAGGAGAGATTGGGGAAACTGGGGTTGTTCTCCTTGGAAAGACGGAGGATGAGGGGAGACTTAATAGAGGTGTATAAAATTATGAAAGGCATAGATAGGGTGAACGGTGGGAAGCTTTTCCCCGGGTCGGTGGTGACGTTCACGAGGGGTCATAGGTTCAAGGTGAAGGGGGGGAGGTTTAACACAGATATCAGAAGGACATATTTTACACAGAGGGTCGTGGGGGCCTGGAATGTGTTGCCGGGCAAGGTGGTGGAGGCGGACACACTGGGAACGTTTAAGACTTATCTAGACAGCTATATGAACGGAGTGGGAATGGAGGGATACAAAAGAGTGGTTTAGTTTGGACCAGGGAGCGGCGCGGGCTAATTGTTCTTTGTTTCTCGTTTCAAGGCTTCATTCTATGATCAACTTGCTGGTGCCAGGACAGAGCGAGACTGCGGATAGTTGGGAACCTGTCTCGGGGGCAGGGAATTCATATGGTGTTCGTGGAAGTGGAAATGAATAGGGTTGGGAAGCATTTTCCGATCAGGGCCAGTGTGATCTCCTGGACTCGTTTCGATCGCCTCAGGGGGTCGGAGAGGAATTTCCCAGATTTTTTTTTCCCCATATTGGCCCTGGGGTTTTCACTCTGGGTTTTCGCCTCTCCCTGGAGATCACATGGTCTGGAATGGGGGGGTGGGGGTGAGCTAATAGGTTGTGATGAACAAAGCATCGTAGCTGTGAGGGACAGCTCGGTGGATAGGATATTAGTATGTAGATAGGCTGGAAAATTGGGCGGGGATCCTGGATTCAGGATTCAATCCTGGACCGGGGAGCGGCGTGGGCTTGGAGGGCCGAAGGGCCTGTTCCTGTGCTGTATTGTTCTTTGTAGGGACTGCTGTCAATTTTTGAATGGAAATCCAAAAATTACGTGCCTTAAGGGGTTGCAGTGGTATAGGAAAGGAGTCACCTTTTAAGAGAATGAGTTGCGATTTTATAAAATGAAGGAAAGTGTACACTAAGTGGGGACAAACAAGAACTGCAGAAAATAAAATTCAACGTCCTGGAAATAATATCAGACACTCTGACAGATCAAGTCAACTGGTTTTAGGTATATCTGAGCAGGATGCAACAAAACTGCAGTGTGTTGAAAGAGGCAACGCACTCATGGCAGACCCTGGAACTCGAACAAATCATGGTGAAAGATTTCTCGAAGTTACATGGATTTCACTAACACCCATTTACAGCACAGGAGATGTCACCAATCCAATTGGAGGCTTTTTGGTGCATGCTCCTGAGTGCTGATGGGAACTGGGAATTAACAGACCAATCAACAAAGACAGACTTGGTACCAGTCAGCAACCTGGGGTTAAATTTTATCCAACCCAATGGGTACCCACTGAGAACATGGATTGCAGACACGTGCAGTCTTCAAAGTCTCAAGATGCTTCATGAACATAGAACATAGAAAAACTACAGCACAAACAGGCCCTTGGGCCCACAAGTTGCACCGGTCATGTCCCTACCTACCTAGGCCTATATATAGGCTTACCTATAACCCTCAATCCTATTAAGTCCCATCTTAAAAGACCCCATCGAGTTTGCCTCCACCACCATTGACGGCAGCCGATTCCACTCACCCACCACCCTCTGAGTGAAAAACTTACCCCTGACATCTCCTCTGTACCTACTCTCCAGCACCTTCAACCTGTGTCCTCTCATAGCAGCCATTTCAGCCCTGGGAAAAAGCCTCTGAGAATCCACCTGATCTATACCTCTCAACATCTTGTACACCTCTATCAGGTCACCTCTCATCCTTCGTTTCTCCAAGGAGAAAAGACCGAGCTCCCTCAACCTATCCTCATAAGGCATGCCACCCAATCCAGGCAACATCCTTGTAAATCTTCTCTGCACCCTTTCAATAATTTCTACATCCTTCCTGTAATGAGGCGACCAGAACTGAGCACAAGTGGGGTCTGACGAGGGTCTTATATAGCTGCATCATTATCTCCCGACTCCTAAACTCAATCCCTCAATTGATGAAGGCTAGCACACCATATGCCTTCTTAACCACCTCCTCTACCTGCAAGGCCGATTTAAGAGTCCTATCGACCCGGACCCCAAGGTTCTTCTGATCCTCTACACTGCTAAGAGTCTTACCCTTGATATTATACTCCTCCATCCCATTTGACCTGCCAAAATGGACCACTACACATTTATCCGGGTTGAAGTCCATCTGCCACTTCTCCGCCCAGTCTTGCATCCTATCTATGTCACGCTGCAGCTTCTGACATCCCTCCAAACTATCCACAACACCATCAACCTTCGTGTCGTCGGCAAACTTACCAACCCATCCCTCCACTTCCTCATCCAGGTCATTTATGAAAATGACAAACAGCAAGGGTCCCAGAACAGATCCCTGGGGCACTCCACTGGTGATCAACCTCCATTCAGAAAAAGACCCAACAACCACACTCTGCCTTCTGCAGGCAAGCCAGTTCTGGATCCACAAGGCAACAACCCCTTGGATCCCATGCCCTCTCACTTTCTCGAGAAGTCTTGCATGGGGGACCTTATCGAACGCCTTGCTGAACTCCATGTAAACCACATCTACCGCTTTTCCTTCGTCAACGTGTTTAGTCACATTTTCAAAGAACTCCACCAGGCTCATAAGGCACGATTTGCCTTTGACAAAGCCGTGCTGATTACTTTTGAGCATACTAAACTTCTCTAAAGGTTCATAAATCCTGTCCCTCAGGATCTTCAATATCGATGAAGCATGGTGAATATTGAAATTTTTAGCGTGGGACCATTTGGTGCGTTGGCAATGGTTGCCCATGGAACCAACCCACATCAGAAGAGGGGGACTCTGCCTGATCTTCTCAACATGGACCTGCATCCTTTGGTTCTGGGCAGACACATTTTCATTCATGGCATCGTAAGGAAATGCTAACGGCTATAAAGGCACAATTACATTTATCGGAATTTTAAAAACTGTATGAGACAAATCTGCACTGTCAACCACATTAAAAATCTGCCACAGTTGATGAATTTGGATACTGTGGACCAACAATGAAAATCACAAAAAATTATACATGTGTACTGAAGAAATGCTGAAAGTAATTGGAGTGAAAACCTTGAGAGGCCACACTAATTCTGAAGAGTAATTAGGGGATGGGCAACAAATGCCACCCTTGCCAGCAGCACTCATACCACATGAACAAATAAAAAAAAAAAGAGTGAACACTCATTTAACTAACGAGGAATAGGTAGATTGCCCTTGCAGTGGGTTAGTTTTCACATACTGCACAATAATGTGAAGGGTTACACTGGCAACATATCCAGTGTTATCAATGCACTGCCATTGGGGCATTTAGGCATTGATGCTTCTCTACTGCACAAAAAAAATTACCGGACAATGCTGGCATTAAGAACCATGTGGATGATGCCCGGAATAAATGAAATTATAAATGCAGCCACCTACTATAGAAAACACACCTTGCTGTACTGTTAAAACATAACTGGGCAAGTCATATCATGTCTTCCATAGAATGAACAATGCCATTTAATTCCACGCAAATTAACATGGTTTCAGTTTGCAAGAAGGTAACCGATCATTTATGAATTGTGTCACACATCAATTCATTTGGAATGCAACACCTTTATTCGGTTTCATCTGTACCTTATGCTGTTATTAAAGTACACTTCAAAACAGAAAGGAACTGAGTTGTGCATGAGAGGGATTAAGTTAATACCCTGTAAGCAACCGATCAAAGGGTAATAAAGGGATTGGTTAATGGTTATAGTCACAACCTGTATTGAAATGCAATTCACATACTTAGCAATGGAGGGGAGGCAATATGCAATAAAAGCAAATGCCTAAATTCTAAAGCCGTCATGAAGTATCAACAGTGGCAACACATTTGCTACATAACTGGAACAATACGTTTCCAGATATTTCATTAGAAATGCTTCAAATTCCAATAACGTAAAAAAATGAATGGTACAAGACTTTCGAATATCACACCATCCTCCACCCCATAGCATTTAAAATCAGGTTTCATACAATCGATTACAAGTTTACAACTCGACAGCAATAACCACATGGAGTTTCTTCAATTTATCACCTGGCAACCGGTGGGAAAACACTCCGTGTTGGCAGCGTAATTCCAAAGAACAATTTTATTTAACCCCTTTCAGCAAATTGCAGACTTGCAATTCTCCCAGATGAGCTGACTGATATCAACAGCAAAGATTAAAATTTTTTAAAAAAACTTAAGAGGAAAGAGAATGAGGGTAGATGTGCACCACTGTCCTTCTAAAGTCCGATATGAATATTTACCTTGAAGGAATACTCCAATTTCACCAGAAATGGGAAATTAACCGCCTGCAATATTCTCTTCTCATTGAGTGTGTGTTCGATTTGCTTCAGTTTGACAACCTAAAGAAAGATGACATTACTCAACACCGTTCCTGTTGAAGGGATCACCATGTTAATTTGTATAGCAATCTTTTACTTCATTGGAACAACATAGTTAAGTCTCAACAACTTAAACACCAAATCGAATTCAGGATAATGAGTGAATCTCAACTCAACAATCATTGTCTAACAATAAGAACTCTGCTTTAAATTTGATCTGCCTCCTTTAGGGCAGGAGAAGAGAAATGAGTCTTGTCAAATGAGTTCCAATTTGAGTCAAATTAGTATGAACAGATGATGAAAATGTGGTAAAGTTTAAAGTTCATTACTTTCTGCTTTCCTGCTGCTGCACAATGTTAAAAACAAGGCTCATCACACTATTCCATTCTAACTTACTCTTTCACAGGGCCTCAACACTGGAATTCTTACCTCTCAGTCTTCCCTTCCTTCTATAATCTACAGGCTTTTAAAAACGTGATCCTGGCATCACCTAACCACTGCGTGATGAGTTATCTCGTCTTCTCTACTACTCTTTTCAACTTTGGTTCCTGCATAGTGTCCTGCCCTATGGGCCCTGGCTTTTCACATTTCACCTAAGTTTCTCAATAAAAAAGACAAGAAATTAATAAGAATATTAAGCAGACAAACATTAATACTAAAGATACCAGATGGACAACGTGCACACAGCAGTCATTATTAAAGTTTTTTAAAAATCCCGTGTTGGTCACTCTTCACAAAAGTCACTGGAAGTGCTGAAGAGTGTCGGCACCTGCCGATTTTGCTGGTGGGAGATACTAAGCAGGAAGTCCCATTCCAGCAATTAGTGTTAGGAATTGCCTGTGTGGGAATGGGATTGACTGTGGCCACGATAGCTCCTATAAATTGATCCGGTATGTGAAAAAGGGGCAAAACTGGATGAGCATGAAAGGATTAATTTTGATTAGATCATCATCCCAGCATGTATTAGCACTTCCTGGCAACTGGAGGAAAACTAAAACTACATTCAGAACAGATATTTATAATAAGCTCAGCCCCGTGGCAAGATTTCACATGCAATAGAAAGTTTTAAGGAAAAGAATTCCACTTTTAGCCCAGCTAGAAACCACTGCAGTGAACCTAGCAGTCAGTAGTTGGGATGCTCTACACCAGGTCACAAAGTGCCTCCTCCTACTTTCCTTCCTTTGTCTTTAGAATGCTAGATAGTGCTAATCAGCCATTGCCAACAGGACAGGGCAAGGATAATGTTAGTAAAATCACCGTTCATTTTCTACAGATATATTTTTCCACTTTAATCCCTCTAGCATTAACAAACCTATTTATAAGAAAGCAAGTTGCATTCACCTTGATTAACGTGGAAATACTTGGTCTTTCACTGTAATAGTTTCACCCATGGTCTCCCCTGCTATCTCCCAATTTTATTGCTGCCGCTAGGCTTAAATAGCACATTGGTGCTGAGATACATACGGAAAATAGTTGTATTTGAGCAAAGTATTTTAAACGCACCAATATAATCAGCGTGTATTCCCTTAGTGTATCACCTCAAATTGCACTGGTTAAAATGGCAGGCTTACATCCAGCAGTATGATGAGTAAATGAAAATATCTTTTCCAGACATAATCCAAATTTGCAAGGACAAAAATGTGTGACTGCACAGTTAGGTGCTTCTCAGCAGAAAAACTTCACACACCCACCACTGCACTGTACTGAAAACAGCGACATCATTCCATTTCATAACTCGACTCTTAAGCCCACCTCTCAGAACGTAACTGTCCCTATATATAAATTGCAAGTGGAGATTTAGTTCAAGGTCTTGCTGCCACTGTTTGTTTGCAATTAAATGCTGTAATTCCCGATATCTGCTGTGCTTGAAAAGTGAGACACACCTTTCTGAAATTCCTTGTGTAAATATTCCTGTTGCTTGGATTTCTTTTTTTAGTGCCTGTGATTGAGATGTACAATTCAATCTCGAAATGTTAAACTCTAATCTGTTCTGTGCACTTTGGTATGCATTCACCATTTGTTTAATTGAGGCTACTGTTGTAAATCACACCAAATTATGCAATAAAATGGTCACCAGTATCTGAAAGAGGCATTTTCAGGGAGAATAATTCTTCATCAGTTCTGGCAATTGTCTTAATTTTTAAAACATAGTAAATCTACTCTGAATATCACTGATTTCTACATGTCACATTTGTATTTTTAATTTCTTCAGACAACTAGAACCATAAAGACATGCCTCAGATTTGAGATTGCAAATGTCTTTGATCTGCAAAACATAAAATATTTTAAAGGCACCAAACTCATAAAATTCAAGAGCATTCAATATTTGCAAAACAAGATCCTCAAAACACAATCGGTATTTGATTATCTATCCCTGATAAATGCAGTTAATCCCGACGAAGGTGATTTTATTCAGGAAAATTTTAAAAAAGTAAATTCCCATTTTAGATTCCCCCAGACAAATTTGTTCCACTTTAACATGGTGGATATAATGGGGTTGGTCAGTATTTCTGCGTTGGTGCTGTTCTTTCTGGGACCTAGGTGACACCAAGTGACCCAATCTACACCATTTTGGAGCGAGTACAAGGAAGCCAGTTACTTCTTAAAATCCTGCAATGCAATTTTGTGCGAAGATTATCACTCGCCACCCCCCTCCTGCCTCATGCCTCTTTCCCACTCACTGTTTCCATCACCCACCCTCCCTGATCCTCCCACTTGCAGCTTTCCAACTCCCTTTGCTCACATCCTCCCTCTTGTCATCCCTCTTCCAAGCACTTGGTCACAGTGAGGACTCAGGAGAGGAAAGCAGGTGAGTGGGAGGGTCGGCGAATGGAGGGTCATTGAGCAGGAAAAGAAAGCCAAGTAGAAAGAGCTAGCAAATTTATTTTAAAACTTTATTTTAAAAGTTACTTCATTAATAGCCCAATGGGACAGTGGTTAGCACTGTTGCCTCAGTGCCAGGGATCATGATTCGATTCTAGTGTTGGGTGACTGTCTGTGTGGAGTATGCACGCTCTCCCAGTATCTGTGTGGTTCCTCCGGGTGCTCCGGTTTCCTCCCCCTGTCCAGAGATGTGCAGATTAGGTGGATTGGCCATGCTAAATTGTCCCTCAAGTGTAGGTTAGTGGGATTAGCAGGGTAAATACATTGGGTTATAAGGCCTAGGTAAGATGCTCTGTTGGGGTGCAGTCTCGATGGGCCGAATGGCCTCCTTCTCCCGGGGATTCTATGTTGAACATCGGAATTTTGAAATGCAGGTTGTTTCAACATATGCTATTTCATTGCTATTTTTCTGAAAAAGGTCCTACAGAACCTTTTATAATGGTTTCAATGGGAAAATCTGATCTGGTTAACATTGTTTCACTTGAAGCTGCACTTCTCAGGAATACAACTCCAATGTAAGCAAGGAATCACTATTGTTCACAGCTGTTACGAATATAGAGATGATGTGGAGATGCCGGCGTTGGACTGGGATAAGCACAGTAAGAAGTCTCGCAACACCAGGTTAAAGTCCAACAGGTTTATTGGCAGCACTAGCTTTCGGAGTCTCAAGCTCCTTCATCAGGTGAGTGAGGACTTGTGTCCTCAACACAAGTCCTCACTCACCTGCTGAAAGAGCTTGAGACTCCGAAAGCTAGTGCTGCCAAATAAACCTGTTGGACTTTAACCTGGTGTTGTGAGACTTCTTACTACGAATATAGAGTTCATGGTTCATGTGTTTTAGTAAATAATTTTTGTTTCAAGAATTAAAGTGCAACTGTAGAAAATGGGATAGATGCAATTAAAGCAAGCTTAGGAATCCTTTACAACAAAAAGCCTGGGGCATATTGCCGTAAGAGGTTAACAGCAGGAAAGATAAAGTAATTAAAATGTCAGGCTTTAGAGATTGCCAGAATGCCACAAGAAATGGTAGTTCGAAAGGTGAACCCAAGTGTGTTTAATTCAGTCAGAATACAAGAGATAGAGCTATAAAGCAGATGGGGCTTACTTAGCTAAAGAGCTGGAGACGTCAAGCCTATAAAGCTTGCAATAATGGCAGTTCTGAGCGACTATTTTGGGAGGTAGAGCCAAATGCGTTTTAAAGCATTCAGTAAATGATGAAAGACTGTGAAATGCATTCACTTCATCAGATTGTAACTGAGGGATAACTAGCTGAAAGATTGTTTTGAGGACAGTCCAGAATAGGTCATCGCATTGTGGGGACGGGTGGAGCTTAGCGCGGTTCTGGGTTTCAATTCATGTTGGTGTTTGCAGAGTTAGTTACAGCTTAGAACTGGCATGTGCAGTTTGATAGGTCTGCACTGGAAACAGAGTTTAGAAAAACGTCATCAGTGATCATGCGGAATGCAGATGTGGCGTAATCTCAGTTAGAATCTTGAGAGTACAGTAAGTCGTCTCACAACACCAGGTTAAAGTCCAACAGGTTTATTTGGTATCACGAGCTTGAGTGAGTCTCATCTGATGAAGGAGCAGCACCCAAGAGCTCGTGACACCAAATAAACCTGTTGGACTTTAACCTGGTGTTGTGAGACTTCTTACTGTGCCCACCCTAGTCGAATGCCGGCATCTCCACATCAAAGAACCTTGTGAGGTAGTGGAAGCTGGATGGTTGACGAGTCTGAAGCTTATGGGTAAATGTACAGTGTTGCTCACAGTGTCTTATCACAAAGGAAAATAATCAGCTGCATTAGCTTGGAAGTACTGGAGAGTAACCAGAACAAAGCCATCTACAGTCAGGAGATGGTAAATGGTAGCCTTACCCCTGGGAATAGCTGAAGCTGAGAAGAATTCGCCAGAGGATACTTATGAGTGGTCCCTACAGATGCAAATAATTTTTAAGATTTGTGTGTCTTACAAGAGAATTCTTGAGGGCGAATGAAGTGGGCAGCACAGTGCTGTCTCAGCGCCAGGGACCCAGGTTTGATTCCCGGCTTGGGTCACTGTCTGTGTGGAGTTTGCATGTTCTCCCCGTGTCTGCATGGGTTTCCTCCGGGTGCTCCGGTTTCCCCCCACATCCAAAGATGAGTTAGGTGGATTGCCCATGCTAAATTGCCCCTTAGTGTCAGGGGGTCTAGCTAGGATAAATGCATGGGGTTATGGGGATAGGGCCTGGGTGGGATTGTGGTTGGTGCAGACTCAATGGGCCAAATGGCCTCCTTCTGCACTGTAGGATTCTATGATTCTATAAATCTGAGTGCATACAAACTATAGCACGAATTCAATCATATTCGCTTTGTTTAATTCTTTCGTATAAAGTTTTTTTTGGTTAAAAAGTGAAATCTTAGTTAAAATAAGATAATTGAATTTATTTTCAAAGTCCCTAACTGGATCATAATCCTGGATTCATAATATGACAAAGCATTGCTGCCTTCAGAGACCCACAATGTACCAGCTCTGTGCTCTCCTATAGGGCAAAGCTGGTTTTCTGTCTGCTGGCTTGTTTCCAGCTGGGGGTGGGGAAACGATGGGTGTGGGGAGCTAGATTAGTGAAGTTGCAGCTTGTGATTTTAACTGCATATTCTACTTGTTTCAGGGTTGTTCTGGGGTGGAGTCCATTCTGTTTCATCGCGGGGCGAATTCCACAACCTTGGGAGACCGAAGCATATAAACACTACTTGCTGAAACAAGCCGCAAGTTTTACTAGCAAATAATTCAAACAGCATCGATTCACAAAGTTAATTCAAAAGTGCTTAGTTTATAAATCTGAAGTTAATTGTTTGATATTGTCATACC
Source organism: Mustelus asterias (assembly GCF_964213995.1). Taxonomy (NCBI): domain Eukaryota; kingdom Metazoa; phylum Chordata; class Chondrichthyes; order Carcharhiniformes; family Triakidae; genus Mustelus; species Mustelus asterias. Next base: position 133,016,130 of record NC_135808.1, on the reverse strand, counting down.
GCGCATCTAAGACATCTGTGCTGGTTCAAACTTGAAAAGGAAATGGTCTTTGAAGCTTTGCTGTATTTCTGACGCATCTCCAGCTGACCTTTTCAGCATCACTCTGTGGTTAAAGTAGGCAAAAGGCCAAAAGCCAGAACTCTGAAAAAGCACTTCCGCATTAACTAATCAGTATCGTTTCTCCTTTGTGAAAATCAGTGGGACACACCAGTTTCCGAAAGGAATACTGCTCAGTACAGCAGGAACACAGCAAAGCTATCATACTGTTACCCAATTTGGTGCAAACAGATCTACAACCACATGTCCGTCAGAAAGAGTTTTCGCACTGACATGCTCAAAGTTGATGACTAGCATTTTAAAAACAGCCTCAATGTAATGTTATATCTCTGTGTTATTTAAGATGGGGTTGCATACTCACTTTCTGTTTATCCAGTATTTTCATGGCATAGTACTGGTCTGTGCCTTTATGTTTCACCAACATAACCCTCCCGAAAGAACCCGTTCCAAGTGTTTTTTGCCTTTCAAAATCATCTAGGCCTGCAGTGTTCTGAAAGATACAAAAGAGCAATTTTAGTGTTTTTTTCAGTGTTGATATCACTCCACACTGTAATTACCCTTCCACATCCACGCCACCCAGTCCAGGCCCTACTTGCAACTCTCACCAGGGACTGCCTTGTTGATCCTCCAAAAGTGCACTGGGGGAGGGGGGCGGAAGAGAAAAAAATAGAGGGGTGGGCAGCAGAGGCAGAGGAACAGAAAAGATACATGGCCCACTGCCAAAACACAACTTCGCCCAGATCATTACACCTCCACAATTTTCATCACAAGCCACTCTTGCTCACAAAGTCACTTAATTCCTTGCCGGAATATATAGTACTTTGCCAGAGAGTGTTGGTGCAGGCTTGATGGGACAAATGGCCTCCTTCCATACAGTCGGGATTCTATGATTTCTATAACTCACGGTGCATGAACCTTTACCTTTTCCTAGCATGTTATTCACATATAAACTCTCAGTGTTGTCATATATTTGTTTGCACAAGGCATCAGAAACGTATCTGATCCAGTCTCTGCCTGGTGTTCATAATTAGGAGAGGGGACCTCATTTAACATCTACATGCCATGCCAGTAGATGCAGCCAGGAATTGGATTGCTACTCTGCAGGACAATCAGAAAAGTAGTCTTGCCCAACACCCAAAAACAGTTCCAAGATGGCCTTCAAAACTTTTCCAATAGTGATCCCATCAGCAAAAAGAAACAATTTCTCCTCTCTAACCCAGGTGCATGAAGGTCGTTTTCGCACCCTCGCTACCATCCAGGTTAGCAAAGCTGTGTTGCATCTCAGTGTATGCAAAAATTAAAATCTCCTTCATGACAGCTTTGCCTTTGAACAAAGAACAAAGAAAATTACAGCACAAGAACAGGCCCTTTGGCCCTCCAAGCCTGCACCAAACTTTGCTGTATGTTTCTTTGCTCGCCATATTTGAGTGTACCAGTACTGACGGCACCTAATATATTCTGTATAAGATGCCAAATAAAGTTCCTTCTACTGCCAGCACTAATATTTTGAGTTTACATTCAGTATTCCTCAAGGTCTACAGGAGATTTTAATTTATTCTATTAGGGAGTAGTTCTGTGCTGTAGACTGTACTCTGTGGATCAACATCCATGAAGCAGCAGTGATCCCAAACTCAACTGTAGTGAAGAGAGTTTCATATCAAGTTGGAATTACATGCAGAATCCAGAAATCAAAAAATATAATTCTGATCTATGGTGCAAGCAGTCTCCTTCTCCGGTTTATTACTAGAAGATGACAGGATAATTTATACACGTTAGGATACAGAGGGCTAACACAAGAAAGCTAAGAGTTGCAAATGTGGCTTGGACTCCGGGCAGTGGTAAAAGCAGTCCTGCACTGTTTCAAGATGACAAGGTGCAAAATAAATTAACAGTACAGTCATAAAGTTATGAACACAGTAAACATCGCTCTTTCTAAACAGCTACCTTTGCAAATGGATTTCACCAGCTCTGCATTCAAACTAAACACAAACAACACCAGAAGCAACAAGGCAGAGGATATTCAAAATTTCATAGAAACCATGAACAAAATACATGAAGAAATGCCACTACAAAGCGATGATTAATTATCAATGATGGAATATTTTGATCACCAGTGCTTCAGGCAGTACGTATGGACTAAAACAATAAATCAGCGACTCTAATATCATAGAACATAGAACATAGAAAGCCACAGCACAAACAGGCCCTTCGGCCCACAAGTTGCGCCGATCACATCCCCACCTCTAGGCCTATCTATAGCCCTCAATCCCATTAAATCCCATGTACTCATCCAGAAGTCTCTTAAAAGACCCCAACGAGTTTGCCTCCACCACCACCGACGTCAGCCGATTCCACTCACCCACCACCCTCTGAGTGAAAAACTTACCTCTGACATCCCCCCTGTACCTACCCCCCAGCACCTTAAACCTGTGTCCTCTCGTAGCAACCATTTCAGCCCTTGGAAATAGCCTCTGAGAGTCCACCCTATCCAGACCCCTCAACATCTTGTAAACCTCTATCAGGTCACCTCTCATCCTTCGTCTCTCCAGGGAGAAGAGACCAAGCTCCCTCAACCTATCCTCATAAGGCATGCCCCCCAATCCAGGCAATATCAACATCACAACTTCAAAAAATCAGTATGAGTGGCTTTCAGAAGATTCCAGACCAACATATTTAAGTTCTAAAAGGGGCTTGAACCCACATTCACTGTGCCACCGCTAAGCCAAGCCAATTACAGCTACAGTGGCAGTAATTAGCTCACAGCACCATTCTAAGGGGGAAATATTCAGATTTCTGATCCTAATTGCTTTTGGTCCATTCTGCTGAAAACTAGGCAAGTGTGGGCACTGATCAATCACAGAGCTGGATTTGGCTTTGATGCTCTCATTTTGTGGATCAACCGATGCAAAGTGTGCTTTTGCCCAGGCATACATGAAAAAGTTACTTTAACAAGGCAGCAACTAATACAAGTGGAATGGCACCCCCCCCCCCACCCCCAGTGGAATGGCACCCCCTCCCCCGCAGCCAGTGGATTGGCACCCCTCCCCCCCAGCGGAATGGCACCCCCTCCCTCCCCCGCAGCCAGCGGAATGGCACCCCCTCCCTCCCCCGCAGCCAGTGGAATGGCACCCCCTCCCCCCCCGGCAGCCAGTGGAATGGCACCCCCTCCCCCCTCGCCCCGCAGCCAGTGGAATGGCACCACCCTCCCCCCAACCGCAGCCAGTGGAATGGCACCCCCCCCCCACCGCAGCCAGTGGAATGGCACCCCCCCCCCCCACCGCAGCCAGTGGAATGGCACCCCCCCCCCCCCCCCCCAACGGCTAGTGCAATGGCACCCCTCCTGCAGCCAGTGGAATGTTCCCCCCCGCCCCGGCAGCCAGTGGAATCACACCCCAACAACAATCAACATTGTCAGGGATCGAAGAGGAGGAATAAAAACTTTCGCATTGAAGGATTTGATAAATTAAAGTCATAACTCAATATTTTGAATTGGACTTTAAAAACCCAGATATTAATAAGAACATAAAAACTAGGAGCAGGAGTAGGCCATCTGGCCCCTCGAGCCTGCTCCGCCATACAAAAAGATCATGGCTGATCTTTTCTGGGACTCGGCTCCACTTACCCACCCGCTCACCATAACCCTTAGTTCCTTTACTGTTCAAAAATGTATCTATCCTTGCCTTAAAAACATTCAATGAGGTAGCCTCAACTGCTTCACTGGGCAGGGAACTCCACAGATTCACAACTCTTTGGGTGAAGAAGTTCCTCCTCAACTCAGTCCTAAATCTGCTTCCCCTTATTTTGAGGCTACGCCCCTTAGTTCTAGTTTCACCTCCCAGTGGAAACAACTTCCCTGCTTCTATCTTTTCTATTCCCTTCATAATATTATATTTTTCTATAAGATCTCCCCTCATTCTTCTGAATTCCAATGAGTATAGCCCCAGTCTACTCAGTCTCTCTTCATAAGCCAACCCTCTTAACTCTGGAATCAACCCAGTGAATCCCCTCTGCACCCCCTCCAGTGCCAGTACATCCTTTCTCAAGTAAGGAGACCAAAACTGTGCACAGTACTCCAGGTGTGGCCTCACCAGCACCTTATACAGCTGCAACATAACCTCGCTGTTTTTAAACTCCATTCCTCTAGCAATAAAGGACAAAATTCCATTTGCCTTCTTAATTACCTGCTGCATCTGCAAACCAACTCTTTGAGATTCCTGCACAAGGACATCCAGGGCCCTCTGCACAGCAGCATGCTGCAATTTTTTACCATTTCAATAATAGTCCATTTTGCTGTTATTCCTACCAAAATGGATGACCTCACATTTACCGACATTGTACTCCATCTGCCAGACCCTCGCCCACTCACTTAGACTATCTAGATCTCTTTGCAGACTTTCAGCGTCCTCTGCACACTTTGCTCTTCCACCCACCTTAGTGTCATCTGCCAGTTTTGACACACTACACTTGTTCCCCAACTCCAAATCATCTATGTAAATCATAAACAATTGCGGTCCCAACACTGATCTCTGAGGCACACCACTAGCCACTGATCGTCAACCAGAAAAACACCCATTTACCCCCACTCTTTGCTTTCTGTCAGTTAACCAATCCTCTATCCATGCTAATACATTACCCGTAACACCGTGCACCTTTATCTTATGTAGCAGTCTTTGGTGCGGCATCTTGTCAAATGCCTTCTGGAAATCCAGATACACCACATCCACAGGTTCCCCATTGTCCACTGCACATGTAATGTTCTCAAAGGATTCCACCAAATTAGTCAAACATGACCTTCCCTTCATGAACCCATGCTGTGTCTTACTAATGGGACAATTTATATCCAGATGTCTTGCTATTTCTTCCTTGATGATAGGGAAAATGCTTGAATCTACTACAGAAGTTAAGCTAACCGGCCTATAGTTACCTGCCTTTTGTCTACCTCCTTTTTTAAACAGTGGCGTCACATTTGCTGTTTTCCAATCTGTGGGAACCACCCAGCGAATTTTGGTAAATTACCACTAGTGCATTTGCTATTTCTCCCGCCATCTCTTTTAGTACCCTGGGATACATTCCATCAGGACCAGGAGGCTTGTCTACCTTTAGCCCCATTAATTTGCCCAACACTACCTCTTTCGTGATAATGATCGTTTCTAGGTTCTCACTTGCCATAGCCATCCTGTCGTCAACTTTTGGCATGTTACTTGTGTCTTCCACTGTGAAGACCAACACAAAATACCTGTTCAATGCCTCAGCCATTTTCTCATTTCCAGTTATTATATCCCCCTTCTCATCCTCTAAAGGACCAATATGTTTACTTTAGCCACTCTTTTTCGTTTTATATATTTGCAGAGCTAGTTTACTCTCATAATCCATCTTACTTTTCTTTATAGCTTTTTTTGTGGCTTTCTGCTGACCTTTAAAGATCTCCCAATCCTCTAGTTTCCCACTAATCTTTGCCACTTTGTATGCATTTTCTTACAATTTGATCCCCTCCTTTATTTCCTTAGGTATCCATGGCTGATTATCTCTTTTTCTACAGTCCTTTCTTATTACTGGTATATACTTTTGCTGAGCACTGTGAAAGATCGCATGATTAGATGTGAGCAAATGCCCTGACAAATCTGCTTGTATCGTACCCAAAGAAGAACTTAAACAGCTGTAAATTCTGATCCTGTTATTAACACAGGCCAATTGTTAAACTGAAGAAACCAAAGTAAAAACCTGACCATATTTTTGGTACTGATTTTAGTGGGTCACACAAGACAGGTCCCAAGGCCAATCCAGCTGCTGGGATATGTAATAAATACAATGGACGCACAATTTTTAATTCATTTGCTCAAGATGAAGAGTGCGCCTGATGATTGATGCTAGGGAAACAAGTGTTTGGTGTGAGCATCAATCACTTACAGGCAAGCTTATAGATAGTACTGTAGCCAGTTGCAAGTAAACTTGACCCCGTCACTTTGCTTTAGTCTCAGTCGAAAACTCCTTCCTGCATCACAGAATCATAGAAACCCTACAATGCAGAAGGAGGCCGTTTGGCCCATCGAGTCTGCACCGACCACAATCCCACCCAGGCCCTACCCCCATATCCCTACATATTTACCCGCTAATCCCTCTAACCTACGTATCTCAGGACACTAAGGGGCAATTTTTAGCATGGCCAATCAGGTAATATTTTCCATTATCTGTACTGCTGTCTCTTTATCCGGTGAGCAGAACTGCTTATTAAATGGCAGGGATGACAGATAAGAGGGCTGATATTGCCCCAAACTCACTTCATGTGTGAAGTGAGCTACTGCCGGAGATACCTTCATCCAAACATGATTGGAGAATGATTTGATCCCATGTCTTAAAGTGGAAGAATAGTGAATAACGTTGAAAGACCCAAAGCTCTCTCATTTCCCTCTCCCCTACAAGAATGGTCTTTGAAACCATCTGCACATTATCTTTCTGCATCAGTGATCTACAAGCATAGTAATCCAACACATACCTGTGGTGGACTTTCCCATTTTCTTAAGAAATCTTCTTTGGCTTTGGCTAAGAACTCTTTCACTATAAAACAAAGATAGATAATGTGGTTAAAACAAAATACTGGATCGGTGAGAAGCATGGTTTGTGAAGATGACATTAATTACATTATCAAGTGTATAAGTAGCACATCATTGCAAAAAATAAATATTTAAAATCAAACCTGCTTAAAGATTACAAGACATGTGAAACTACTTATACACAAGATATCAAACTACATTTTCCAATATTTCTGTTGCACAAATTTTAAGCTTCTCAGTGGAGTATTTTAATCAGAACTTGTAGCAATTGCTACTAGTTTGCAACACACAACTTAAAAAAAAGTAAAACAAAATCCAAAGCAGCAGCTAGGCAAGCAAGTTTTAATGTTAACAGCTACAAAGCAAATGGATTGGAAATGCAAAACGACCACAGGCAAAGACACACAATAGCTATGAAACAATGCAAACCAAAGCTGCTCATAGTCACAGAAGGCTGAATTTTTGACTTCTTTAAAATATTTGGAAAAAAAAGGTCAACTGGACCTCCGACTGATCTGTTCAAACTTTGACGCTGTCAATCAAATCACCATTTGGAAATGATCTGTTTTGGTCAAGAATCCTTACTTTTTGCTTGTACCAATTTCCTGAAAGAAAACTACTTTTATAATAATGACAATAAATATTTAGCGGAATATATATATTGATGCAATTTTTTTCCTGTGTGCGTATTTCTAAAATCAGAAGTTTACATGCTAATATGAGATCCTAAACTTTCCAAAAACTAGATGAATGATTTTCAAATATTAATATTAGATAAAATGCATCATGTAAATGAAAAACTGTTTTATGCTCCTCAATATCATTGCTTGTCTTCCATTTAATTCTAATTGCTATTATTTTCAAAGGACATTTCATTTGAAACTAATTGCGTCCTGTGCCACAATTTGAATTCTTTTCCCCCCGGAAAAAATTGACTTTCTGTGACTTTGGGCTTCTTATGAAATAACGCGCATACCAAAGGTCTCTACAGTTCATCAAAGGTTTTCAGGACAATTCACCCCAAGTAACCAAAGGGATGAGATGACGAGAAGAAAAGGAGAGAAAAAAGTTCATGAATTTAACCAGAGTAGAAAGGATGAAATACAGATACAACATATAGTACATTTCACACTACCAAAATTAAGACCATCATTTAAACTTTGTCTACACTTAAATTAGTAAAATCACCATAGCCAACAAGGGAGTGGAAAAAAAGTTCGTGAATGTAACATGAATAGGTAGAGAATAGAAGGATATGGACCACAGAGGCAAAAAGTTTAGAAAGTTGTGTGTCAGCACAGGCTTGGTTGGCTGGAGGGCCTGTTCCTGTGCTGTACTTTATTCTTGGCCAGAGTAGAATTGCGGAATACAATTCAACCTTCCCTAACTCGCGTTAATTAATTTCCGGTGAACTATCCTATTATGGTCCCTGAAAGGGAACTCCCTAGTTTTTAAGGGTTTTTTGCTTTTGTTTTTCTGCCCTTGATGTTCTCAGGGTAACAACCACCTCCACCTTATGAGTGGCTGGATGGCACATTGGCTGGCTAATTCAATTAACTCATTTAGCCAACAGTTGTGGTTGCTGCAAGGTGGAGGAATAAACCAGTTGCACTCCGAGGAAAAGAGAACCTGTGCTGCTGAAAAGTATCTGATCCTGAACAAATACATTTCAGGCTAGAAAATTTGCGTGCCCCACGTGTTCAAACCTGCAATTGCAAGGACGTGACACACAAGTGGAATGGCCTCAAATCTGAATCGGAAGAGTAACGGGGAGAAGTGGCCAGGTCAGTTAGAATAAAAGTCGTGTTGAGGTTACAAATTTACAGCTCTCCTGCCTCACCTATCACCCAGCTCTCAGAAGTTCCACCTAAAGGAGTGAACCAAATAAAGATGGCTCCACAGAGTTAATTCCCAGGAGAACATTTTTTCCACTCCTGCACTAAACAAATTACAAATGGAACTCCAGAAAAATAGCACCTGCACAAATAAACACAAAAATAAGATAACTTATACAACACCAAACACAAGACCTTTGCAGGGTACTTTCACGGCAGATTCAGCAGCAGAAGCAGACTGATACTTTAATTCACAGCGGTACAACAAATTTGAAATAGTTGTGTTGCATTTTCAATTTTTACATGCTGATCAAGGCAAAAGCGTGCATTTGCCTATGTCTCATTTTCTTTAACTTATCAAGCATAAATCTATATTTGGGTTCAGAGCAGGTTTTTTCCTAAAAAAATGAGTAGCCGCTTAGGACTGAACTGAAGTATTGCTGAAAAAGGAGAGACATGGCTTTTCATTTTGCACTCATCAGAACAGACACAAGAATACCAAATCTCAGAGGGAACAACAATTTACTGCAGGAGTTGGTCGGCAAGTGGATTCATTGATTGAGGGGTCACCACGGAGAATGCACCAGCGGACAGTTATCCCCACGCTTTCATTTAAGTCAAAAGGTAGGCTTACTCTGGTCACCCGTGCTTTTGTTTAATTTGAAAAAGGCACAATGCCTGGACACATGCTACTTAGAGGACAGGGCGCTGCATGTGAATATATGTAGCCACTCAAGTGTGAGCGAGCAGCAATGCAGCCCGATGACTATGTCAACCAGTGTCAACTTACTTTTAAAAAAATGTAAACAAAAGCTTGGGGGAATAATTGTTCCCTGGATGCTTTCTCCATGGCAAAACTCGCCAACCAATTAGTATCCTTTTCTCATGCAGTATAAATTGTTGTTCCTTTTGAAATCTGGTATTCTTGCATACGTCCTGATGTGTGCAAGACAAAAGCTTTAACAGCATGTCTCTTTTTTTCAGGAATACTCAAATTCAAAGTTTTCGTTCCATCAACTCTCCCTCCAAACAATGCACCACAGCTGTAAATGTGGTGAGATTTGTTTCGACAAGTGGAAGGATGCAAACATCAACTACACTTAAATTTAAATAATCACTAAAAAAAATATAGACACAATTGACTGAAGGTTTAACAATGAAAGGTATATATTTTTTAAATTATAAAACTAAGCAACATTGGAGTACATCAGCTGAAATAGAAATACATTCATTATACTGTATTAGAACATTTCAGGTAAAATATCAAAATCTTTGAATAGAAGTTTATGTATTTTGGGTCTGTGCATTTCAATAACCTGTTATTACCATTCATCACTTTTCTTTTGTACCATTTTTCATAGGGCAAACCCAGACACTGAATAAATTATCTGTAGAGTTGATGGCAAGTCAAATTAAATTCATTGGCTGAGTTGCGTGTTGAATTTTATGTAATTATCTGATTGCCTAATCAGGCTACCTGAGATGATCTTGCATTAAGAAAGCTTGGATATTCCTTGGGGCTGCTTGGTAAGCTATTCAAACATTTTTCCACTGGGTTTTCTGAACACACTAATCATTAATGTTGCAGCTATACAAGACCCTGGTCAGACCACACTTGGAGTACTGTGCTCAGTTCTGGTCGCCTCATTACAGGAAGGATGTGGAAGCCATAGAAAGGGTGCAGAGGAGATTTACAAGGATGTCGCCTGGGTTGGGGAGCATGCCTTATGAGGATAGGTTGAGTGAGCTCGGCCTTTTCTCCTTGGAGAGACAAAGGATGAGGGGTGACCTGATAGAGGTGTATAAGATGTTGAGGGGTATTGATCGAGTGGATAGTCAGAGGCTTTTTCCCACGGTTTAAATGGTTGCCACAAGAGGACACAGGTTTAAGGTGCTGGGGAGTAGGTACAGAGGAGATATCAGGGGTAAGTTTTTCACTCAGAGGGTGGTGAGTACGTGGAATGGGCTGCCAGCAACGGTGGTGGAGGCGGATTCGATAGGGTCTTTTAAGAGACTTTTAGATAAGTACATGGAATTTAGTAAGATAGAGGGTTATAGGTAAGCCTAGTAATCGCTAAGGTCGGGACATGTTCAGCACAACTTTGTGCGCTGAAGGGCCTGTATTGTGCTGTCGTTTTTCTATGTTTCTATTACAACATTGGTTAGGCTGTGATGTAGCTGGCATCCTCTGAAGATGGATGTTCAGCATTTGACTTCACATAATGTGATAACAGCATAGCTGCTCAGTCAAGATGCATTTGAGCAAGCATCTTGCAGTGACAATATTAAGCAACAGAAGATTTTGGAGGCGTTACAATTTGAAATGAAATCTTTTCTTGATGTTTTAAGCCTTTAGTCAACCAGCCAACAATGAAACTTGCATTTGCTTAGAGCTCAGTAACATGAAGCTATTGACGAAATACTGACAGTTCGACTTGACTAAGTTTTGTTTTGTTAAGGTTTAGAAATTGTCCTTGTGCTTCATGTTAACGGTTTACTTGATCATTTATATTTCTGACAACTTAGCCTCTTAATCTTTCTATGGAAGTACGTAAAGTCATAAGTTACAATTATCTAACTAAATGATAGGTTAGTAAAATCACAGGCTTGGCTCCTCATGCATGTTCTTTGAATGACATTATTCAATTATTCCCGCCACAGCGAAAAACCGCACCGACCTCCTCAGAAGACAAAGACGGGACACGGTGGACAGAGTACCCTTCGTCGTCCAGTACTTCCCCGGAGTGGAGAAGCTACGGCATCTCCTCCGGAGCCTTCAACATGTCATTGATGAAGACGAACATCTCGCCAAGGCCATCCCCACACCCCCACTTCTTGCCTTCAAACAACCACGCAACCTCAAACAGACCATTGTCCGCAGCAAACTACCCAGCCTTCAGGAGAACAGTGACCACGACACCACACAACCGTGCCACAGCAACCTCTGCAAGACGTGCCGGATCATCAACACGGATGCCATCATCTCACGTGAGAACACCATCTACCAGGTACATGGTACCTACTCTTGCAACTCGGCCAACGTTGTCTACCTGATACGCTGCAAGAAAGGATGTCCCGAGGCATGGTACATTGGGGAAACCATGCAGACGCTACGACAACGGATGAATGAACACCGCTCGACAATCACCAGACAAGACTGTTCTCTTCCTGTGGGGGAGCACTTCAGCAGTCACGGGCATTCAGCCTTGGATCTTCAGGTAAGCGTTCTCCAAGGCGGCCTTCACGACACACGACAGCGCAGAGTCACTGAGCAGAAACTGATAGCCAAGTTTCGCACACATGAGGACGGTCTAAACCGGGATGTTGGATTTATGTCACATTATCAGTAACCCCCGCAGCTTGACTCCTGGACTTGCACAATTTCACAAGCTGTACTGTCTGGAGACAATACACATCTCTTTAACCTGTGTTGAATGCTCCCTCCACCCACATTGTCTGTGCATTTAAGACCTGGCTGGCTGTAGAGATTTGCATTCTAATCAGCATTCTGTAATTTGATTTCTGTGTCTGTGCCCTGTTTGAGAACAGAGACCACTCCATCTGACGAAGGAGCATTGCTCCGAAAGCTTATGGTATTTGCTACCAAATAAACCTGTTGGACTTTAACCTGGTGTTGTGAGACTTCTTACTTCTCAAAAGAATCCATCCCTTCCCCCCCACTTCAAGAATATATCCATTTTCCTTTTCAAGGCGACAACTGTATCTGCTTCCATCATCCATTCAGGTTGCATTCCAAATCATTGCTACATTAAAAAAAACACCTAATTTCCCCTCCAGATACTTTAAAACTGTGTCCTTTGGTGACTGACCCCCTGGCCATTGGAATCATGTGTGCAAGATGTTTTTTATTTAGCAAAACCCATCATGATTATGCATCTCCAATATAACGTTAAAGAAAATATCTTTATAAGTTGTGCAGGTTAGGTTGATTGGCCATGAAGAATTGCTCCTTAGTGTCAGTGGGGTTATGGGGATAGGGTCTGGCTGGGATTAATGTCGGTGCAGATTCGATGGGCCGAACGGCCTCCTTCCACATTGCAGAGACTCTGTGATTCTAATAATTAAATTTAATGAGGTGGCCATATCTGAAAGTTGCTAATAATAGCAGACAGACAAACTCCTTTAAATCAGAAATGCACCAAAAACAGAATGCAAACCCCAAACCAGGAATGAAAGCTCAACATCTCTTCATAGCTTTCAATAGTCCACTTACTTTCACATTCATGCACTTGAGTTACTAAATCAGTGAAGATTGATGTGCTTTAAAAACACATTTGAATTTCCAGTGACTGACTGGAAGGTTCACACAAGGTTTCAAGTTTTAAGACTTTTATTGTAACAAACAAACTAAAAGCAACATTGCTTAAACACAATTCAGTAGGTAACTTATACTATAGAACGTTTTCCCCGATTAACTTTTAACATGTCCGACAATCCCAATCCAGGGATATACTTTACTCTGTCCCTTAAGTAGACATTTTATTCTCTTGGAATTCGTCCAATGTTATTTTGTGCTCCTGATGGCCTGTTTCATTCCCCCCCCCCCCCCCCCGTCCCAACAGGTAACCTCTACCCTAGGTCTGACTTCCACAATGAGGGTTACCCTGGACATTCTTCCCACTAGCCAAAACTAGGCAAATCTTGCAGTCTAATTTAAATCCTCACAAACTTGGGTCACACATTTAAGAAATATAAAACGCATGGGTAGCACAGTGGTTAGCACTGCTGCCTCAACGCCAGGGACCTGGGTTCAATTCCAGCCTTGGGTGACTATTTGTGCAGAGTTTGCACATTCTCCCCATGTCTGCGTGGGTTTCCCCCGGGTATTCCGGTTTCCTCCCACAGTCCAAAGACGTGTGGGTTGGGTTGACTGGGCATGCAAAATTGCCCCTTAATGTCAAGGGCACTAGCAGGACAAAAATGTAGGGCTTACAGGGATAGGGCCTGGGTGGGATTGTTGTCAGTGCAGGCTTGATGGGCTCAATGGCCTCCTTCCGCACTGTCGGGATTCTATGATTCCGTGAAAATTTTAAGATCTATTAATTTCTTCCTAATTATGATCTCTCCTTTTTGATTTGTGTCACAGATTTGACATTGAATTCACCCAGGCTTAATTCACCATCCTTTGCTCATCTAAAGACACCGTCAAAGAGGCAGTGGCAGCATCCACAACAGCATGTATAAGCACTGGAACTGGAGAGGCATTCCTTCAACTTCTCCTGCCAACAGTTGTTTGAGCATGCCCTCATGGTCAAGCTACTCTTGTTTCCCAGTCACTGATCTGGATATGTTCCTCTCGATGTGGAGATGCCTGCGTTGGACTGGGGTAAACACAGTAAGGAGTCGAACAACACCAAAAGTCCAACAGGTTTATTTGGTAGCAAAAGCCACTAGCTTTCGGAGCACTGCTCCTTCGTCAGGTGAGTGGGAGATCTGCTAACAAACAGGGCATATAAAGACACAAACTCAAGTTACAGAATAATGAATAATGATTGGAATGCGAGTCTTTACAGCTAATCAAGTCTTAAAGGTACAGACAATGTGAGTGGAGAGAGCATTTAGCACAGGTTAAAGGTATTATATATTCAGGTAAGCGTTCTCCAAGGCGGCCTTCACGACGCACGACAGCGCAGAGTCGCTGAGCAGAGACTGATAGTCAGGCTCCGCACACATGAGGAAGGCCTCACCCGGGATCTTGGGTTCATGTCACACTATCTGTAACCCCCACAACATGCCTGGACTTGCAAAATCTCACTGGCTGGAGACAATACACATCTCTAACCTGTGCTAAATGCTCTCTCCACTCACATTGTCTGTACCTTTAAGACTTGATTAGCTGTAAAGACTCACATTCCAATCATTATTCTAACTTGAGTTTGTGTCTTTATATGCCCTGTTTGCTGTTTGTTAGCAGATCTCCCACTCACCTGACGAAGGAGCAGCGCTCCGAAAGCTAGTGGCGTTTGCTACCAAATAAACCTGTTGGACTTTAACCTGGTGTTGTTAGACTCCTTACTGTATGTTCCTCTCAGCCAGCCATCAGGGCTTCAGCAACAAAATAAATCACAATTATAAACGCTTATGAGATGATTTGGATATGGTGCCTACCTTGTTAAAAGTATTTGTAAACTAATGGCAATTTACTCTGAAAATAAGGCTGACATTGGCATGAGAAAACGGATTCCTGGAACCAGGTGACTTAGTAAGCAATTGTGATGTGGTACCGAGCCACACAGACAAGGTGACACTTGATACTTTACTTATAGCTTACTGACCCAAGTCACAGTATTAGCGAAATAATGCAATATCATCCTGGAGCTAAGGAGGCAGGAAAAGACTGTAGGTAACTTTAATGCTAGTTATTATTCAGCAGCAACTCCTTCAAGGGAGGTGTCTCTCTCTGCTGGAAAAAGAATTTCTAGCGCTTTCAGTTTTCACTTTATTTAGTGCCAGTTTCATAATCTTACGGCACAATGAGAATTTATGTTTTTAAAAATTAAGAGAACTCTACATAGAACGATGCTGTGTGGGTGCCAACAAGGCCATCTCTAGCATCACAAACACACACCCCTGAACAATTTGGGGCCCTTTAACACTAGGTTGAAGTACTGCTTGTTCAAGGTGTGTCACAGTAATTGTACAGATGGGTGCAATTTGAATTGATGAATTAAGCAGAGATCAGAAGATTAAGGGATTGTTCTCTACAATAGTAGCACATCTATTTGAAAAGTGATAATGCTGGATATATTAAGCCGCAAACTTGACAATCAACTCCGGGAACAGAAAAATCACCTTTCAAATCTTGACACTATTTAATTTAAAAGCGGCACAGTAATATATTACTACAGATTGCTTGGGTGCCTAATTGATTTCTACTTAATACATCTTTTAAGAAGCATCTATACAATTTATTATGCTCCACTATAAAATCATTTCCACAATAACAGAAACAGAAAGTGCTGGAAAAACTCAGCAGGTCTGGCAGCATCTGAGGAGAGAAAACAGACTTAACATTGAGTCAGTATGATTCTTCTTCAGAGCTAAGGAGATGAAATAGTGATGGTTATAAATGTATAAGAGGGGGGTGTAGCAGCTGGAGCAGGGTGGAAGGTCAGTGATTGGTGGGAGCTAGGAGAGATTGCAACAAAGATGTGTAGGTCACGAGACAGAGGTAATGTTAATGGCAGGAGAAGGAGCTAGTAGTTACATTAAGATAAAATATCAGAATGTGTTAATGGGAGAAAAAAGGTCAGTGCTCAGTGGAAATAAAACTTTAGAACAAGTAACAGGTGGCCCAGTGGAGGGTTGCATTGGGACAAAAAATGCTTACATATAAAATAATAAAAAATGGTCACGGTGGAGGAGAAAGAGGCTGAAATTGTTGAACTCAATGTTGAGCCCCAAGGGATGTGATGTGTCTAATCTCAAGATGAGGTGTTGCGTCTTCAGTTTGCGTTGCACTTCACTTGTGCATTGCAACAGGCTAAGGACAGTCATGTGGGCACGAGAGCAAGATGCTGAGTTGAAATGGCAAGCGACAGGAAGATTGGGATCATGCTTGCGTGCTAAGTGAAGGTGTTCTGCAAAGCGGTCACCCGGTCCTGCTTAGTCTCCTCAAATGACCACCATATTGGGAGCAGTGAATACAGCAGACTAAATTGAAGGAGGTACAAGTGAAATGTCGCTTCACCTGAAACAGGTGCTTGTGGCCTTGAATGGTGAGGGACAAGGTGGTAAAGGGCAAGGGGTTACACCTGCTGCAATCGCAAAGGAAAGTGCATGGGAAAGAGAATAGTTGGGGGATGGAGGAGTGGACCAGAGTGTCACAGTCCCT
The DNA here is from genome assembly GCF_964213995.1 of Mustelus asterias. Taxonomy (NCBI): domain Eukaryota; kingdom Metazoa; phylum Chordata; class Chondrichthyes; order Carcharhiniformes; family Triakidae; genus Mustelus; species Mustelus asterias. The sequence continues at coordinate 132,999,832 of NC_135808.1, read as the reverse complement.
GCGGAATGCTGACGGGGGGGTTGGGGGTGGGGGGTGTTGTGGTGGCTAGAATTGGCAGAGGATGATCCTTTGAATACCTCTACAGCTGAGGGAGGAAGAGACAAAAGACTTCCTATTCCCACTCAAAGAATATTGGGTGGACAGATAAGCACAGGATCAGATTTGACTGTGACAGCCTCCATGATCAAAAAGCATGCTAACACACTGTCAACGTTCACGTGTGAAGTCAGTGACTCAAATAGGTCGCAATGACTGCAATATCAATAAGCAATCATATAACTGATCAATTCCTTATAAAACCACAAGTTTCCAGTGTAATTGACTGGTCTTGGTACATCCTCAGCCAAGAGAAAAGGGCCAAACTCTTCAAACCAAGACTGCCTGAATCTAAAACTACAAGTCCTTAAATGCAATTGTATTTCTCTAAGTGAGATTTATTAGTTGTGATACAGAGATAAATTGATACAGTTATACTGCAGGTACTCATAGAACCATTGCCGGATGGACTTTGATCTTTGTTCTGAGACAAATCCACACTCTGTATGTGAGCACTACTGAATACTAAGCCTACTTTTGCCAGACCATGGGTAAATTTAGCATCTGAAGCGCTGTTCTTGGAGAAGATATTCCCAAGATAGCAGAGCTTCTGAAACATGGTGCTGCTGCTGATTGCAACTATGTGGTCTTGGAATTTGTGGCCAGGGGTATGTTGTTACAAGATCTTTATCAGACTAATTGTAAAGCTGAAGTATTCTGAGGTTTAGGCAAGTGGTTAACAAGCAGCTGGATGTCCTCTGGAATAAGTGCTGTGTGAGCAGTCGTTGCTATAGTAATTCCTCATAAATTCTTTGTATTCCTCACACCATGCAAAAATAGCTAACTAGCACAAAGCCACGATGGCTTTGTTGAAACAAAAGGAGGCAAGGAACTACAAAAGGTCGTGAATGTAGCCCAATCCATCACGCAAACCAGCCTCCCATCCATTGATTCTGTCTACACTTCCCACTGCCTCGGCAAAGCAGCCAGCATAATTAAGGACCCCACACTCCCCGGACATACTCTCGTCCACCTTCTTCCATCGGGAAAAGATACAAAAGTCTGAGGTCACGTACCAACCGACTCACGAACAGCTTCTTCCCTGCTGCCATCAGATTTTGAATGGATCTACCTTGCATTAAATTGATCTTTCTCTACACCCTAGCTATGACTGTAACACTACATTCTGCATTCTTTCCTTTCCTTCTTTATGAACGGTATGCTTTGTCTGTATAGCGGGCAAGAAACAATACTTTTCACTGTATGTTAATACATGTGACAATAATAAATCAAATCAAACAAGGAATGCTCCTACACAATCTAATTGTAACTCAAGTGCATAAAACTCCATTTTATAAGGCAAGGATGTGTTAATAGATTTCATTTATGATTTTGGCACCTCACAACATTTTTTGATTAATTCCATCTGTTGCAAGAAGCAACTCCGATTCACAAAACCTAAAAACCAGGAAAAATAGAAGTCTCTCAGGTTGCAGTTTCCATTTCAATAACTTTTCTAGTGACCAGCATTAATACCTAATAGTTCTTTTGATTTCTCTGTAAACTGAAACCAGAGTAACTGAAAAGGCTGACCAGCTCAGTAATATCTCAGACCAAAAACATTCTTTCATAGTCAAACCACATTTTCCATGCCATGAATCAATGTACCATAGGAAGAGGCTTGTCAGTCATTAAACAAGTATCATTGAGTACCTTATCATAATTTACATACAAATGTCCTTTGTGGAAGAAATCTGCCATCTTTACCCAGTCTGGCCTACATGTGACTCCAGACCTAGGGCAATGTGGTTGACCTTAATTGCCTTCTGAAATGGCCTAGCAAACCAATTCAGGATGTGCAACAAATGTTGACTTTGCCAGCAATGCCCACACCCCATGAAAGAATAAAAAATTAAACTGCTGAAACATATCAGTATTCTAAACAGACTTTTTAATTCTAGATAAATATTTAAGGAAATTGTGAAGATCCAGACCTCAGTTGAGATTGCTTAGAGTCTCCAGTCAAGGTACTGATTGAAATAAGTGCTACCATCACCTTGGCATAAACTAGTGTAAAAAAAACTCTTTTTATAATCAGCTTTGTCAAAATGAAATAATACCAAAAGCTCCTTTTCAGTTACACTAATGAAATAACATAGGCATAAATACTTAAATGCAATTTAGCTAGGAAAAGTTATCCTTGGTATTCTTATTAAACAATATTTAAGCACGGTTTCAAATGTTGTTTATAATGCCTAAAGCCGTACTCACCCCCCATGCTCAATCACAGCCCTTCACAGATGCATACTTCTCCCAGAAACAATGGCTAAAGATCGACAAGGAAGGGCAAGATGCAAATGGGCAGCTAATTAGATTTTGGAAAGTCAAGTTCTATAACTGCCACCCTATGTTTTGGAAAGTATCTAAATGAATGCCATCATGAAGTAAAATTTGGTGCATTTCAATCTCACCATTCTTTAAGCTACCCAGATGATGATTTTCTTGGAGCTATGATTCCCAAGGCAAAAAGACTCGAGAATACCCTGGGGTCCCCAGGATACAGTGGAAGATTTTTCAAACATCAGGCATGGTGTTACCACAGCAACATCACTGATGATGGTTTATTCACCACAGGTGCTCTCTGATACTGTTCTTCTAAAAAATAATAGAAATTTACTGTATCCAGTAAATTCCAGTAAGGCAAACCCTTTGGAGGTGAGGGTTGGAGCAAACAAATCGGAATCTTTTCAATCAAACCTTAATTTTCCCACTGTTCTTTCTGACAGGACTTGAATACCAGCACCAAAGTAGCATTATGTGGTCTTATTGCCCAATTCGATTACATTCTCATTACTGATACAAAATAAGATGCATTTACAAAAATACACAAGACTCCGAAGGGTGTACACAACAAGCTTTGTTACTTATCATTACAAAATCGTGTGTGTTATTTGTCATGACCATAAAATGAATTAGATTATTGATGCAGATTTTGGTCCAGTGTAAGAAACCTGATGCAGTATATGGGAGTTTAGCCTCCTACTTCACCAGGCTCCATCATCTTTCTTTTCCATTTGTGATGGCACTATGCCTTTAAGAGATGTATTTGATCAAGTTTCTTGTACGGGTCTAGTTAAAATTGAGCTATTTTTTTTACACAGTGCTAACTTATCTGGGCAACAGGCAGCTCAAATATTGAGAATGCGGGATAATGACTGATCTTAGCGAATGTTGTGTTTGCCTAAACAGTGTTAATGCGTTTATGATTCTTTAGGTTTCCCTTTGGGATTTCAGGGTCAGGCCCATAAGGAAATAGGACATCTTTACATGCAGCAACATGGCATACATCCTGTCAAATAAAAATGTCCTCTTCAGTGTCACGTTTGTCTTGGTTGGGTGCAGTCTCTCACAAATCAGATCAAATTATGGGTTTGATGTTCACTATAAACTCAAATACAAAACCTACGCTAGCATTTAATGCAGTATTGAGGGAATGCGCTATTGTTGCTGTGATCCTGTGATATAAATTTAAACAGACCTCCTGCTGCTATTTAATTGGGTGTAAAATATCCTGTGGCAATAGCAGAAGAGCAGGCAGCCATCCCAGTGTCTTGGTCAACATTCCTCCCTCAACCTACAATATCAAAGCCAATTCATTGGTCATTTACCCAATTTGCTGAGGTTGGGATTAGCAATTCTGTGCTCAAATTGGCTCTGATGTTTGATAATATAGCAGGTTACTTCACTTCAAAGCACGAGCAGCAAAGTGCTTTGCAATATCCTGAGGGAAGGCACAATTTTTAAAAAAACCATTTCTTTATGCTATTTCACTATGAAAAGTAGTTAAGCTTAATTCAAAGGATTTATTTTGGAGGATGACAGGAAACTAAGATCTGTGGGTCTGTGGCCGTTTTTTCTAACTCGTACCAAGGCCATCCATTGTGGGCCACACTGTACACCTTTGGCCAATATTAACCAGGCTATCATAAGCACTCCTCCCAAGTATCACCTTGTGCTGCAGTTCCATTTATACGACAGGTTTATTTATAGCATAGACGTGTTCCTTACATTTCCTGTTCACAAAACCGTACTTCCTATTTTCATATGTGTGAGCGACAAGTCTGCATAAATTATCTACTAAATGGTGTACTGAACAACCTTCCGTTGCTAATGAGGGCTTCTGAGAAACTTAGAAGTGCTATCAAACAGAGCAGTCAGAAATTCTAACTCAAGTCTCGGGGATTTTCACAGTAACTTCATGGCAGTGTTAATTTAAGCCGACTTGTCACACTAATAAACTTTTAAATTCATCTAACATGGTCAGTAGTGGTTTGGAGGCTAAAGGCAATGTTTTCGCTCTCAGCCTCAGGGCGATTAGTAATTCTGCTCCCAATCCTAACTAGCACCACCTGTGTCTATGAAGAGATCAACTAATTCAAAAAAACATTATGCGCCAAACACAAATTTCAACACTGTGAAAGTTGTACAAAAAAAGAATTGGCCTGTAAAACTCCAAAAGACATTTATTTTAATGCCAGTCATGTCCAAAATTACTGAAATGAGTTCACTTGTTCAGCTCAATCACACTGACCGTGCTTGGTTGAATTAATACGACAACATTTGGGATTACGCACGGCTGACTATTTTGTGGACACCCCAAATCAATGTCCTCTGTTATAGAATGGTTCCAGCACCACTCCCTTTTCATTTGCGTATAAACAATCTGTTTATAATCAGATCGTGGAAGTTCAACTATCCTGATGACAGAGTCTTGATTACCCAAATTAGTGACATTTCCAGCCTGGAATCCACGCTCACCTCTGTCCGAAATGGTATCTACAGTGAAGCACCATCAAGAGCATCTCCTCCGACTCTGGTTTACAGTCATTTGAGTTAATGTGAGGTATTTTCATCTTAAATAAACAATGACTCAAATAGGATGCTCAGTTTACTCAGGCACCAACCTCAACATTAATAACTGACAAAAATCTACTGAACATTGTTGAGAAAGTTACAATCTGAAAATCGAATTACTAAACGTTCTAGCATAACTGTGGAGCAAATATTTCCACTTTACATATGTGCTCTCAGGCTTTTGTTACTCAGGTGTATTCCCATATGGGCTTGCTCCCCACATATTAAACTGACAGATACTCATCCAAGTACCACAATGCATTGTATGTAAGGCACATCCAACCCTACGCCCCTCCAAGGTTACCATCCCTATGCAATAACTCCTAGACATTTTTATTGACTAGACCCAGGGAAAAAATTAACAGTCATTCAGACAAATTATGTTGTCAATTCACACTGATTTATTCCATCCACCATGGCTCTCTTCTAGATATACCACATGTTCAAGTTCTTGACTCCTTAGACTTGTCAGCTCTTGTTCAATTGTAGGAACATTTCACGCAGTCATATTCAAATTAAAACTAGTTATGGAAAATAGCCATTCCCTGATTCATTCCCCATGGCAATACCTTGACCAACCAAAGTCACCTGTCTGGTTTGAATTTGAACAAAAGCTTGGCAATTAACTATTCCCTGGTGCATTCTCCATGGCAACGCCTCTACCAGGGTCCATTTGCCAACCAATCAGCATCTTCTTCTCATGCATTATAAATTGTTGTTTGCTTTGAAATTTGGTATTCTTGCAAATCTGTCTTGATGAGTGCAAAATGGAAAGCTTCAACAGCATGTCTCTTTTTCAATAATATTCGAATACGTAGTCAATTAACGTTTATTTGTCTGCTAACTCGTGTTTGTTGAGTAACAAGGTCACAACTGAAAGCAGGTCTGGTGAAAAGGGGAACAGCCATTGAGTAATATCTCAATTTATTTTAAAATTAATAGGATTTTACTTGAATTTGAATGTTGCCATCTTCAAACCTAAGCAGTTAAATGCACATCCAGCTCTGATGAAGGGTCATCCAGACGCAAAACATTGGCTGGACTCTCTCTCCACAGATGCTGTCAGACCTACTGAGTTTCTTCTGAGCATTTTTTGTTTTTGTTTCAGACTCCAGCACCCGCAGTATTTTGCCTTTATCCTGGATGCATGTCTTTCTGCACAATCAACAATCCCTGCTGATATTTTTTCACACTATGCTGCATTAGTATCCAAACCAAAGGTTTTTTTTAAATTATCACACTTTTCAGATCAATAGATACACTGACTGGCAGATTTTACCGAGTTGCGAAAATGGCTTAACCAGTACAATTTGGTTTTTAGCTTTACTAAAAAGATTCCACTGCCAAGATTTTTAAAATAGAATTATGTTGATAGTAGCAAGAGTAGTCGTGCTAATGCATAACAAAGCATACCTTTTTAACATGGATTTAATTTTTGCACAAGATTTAAATCCTAAATTTGTATTTACTTTATCAATACAAAATAATCTTGTTTTAGTGACATTACATGCATTTATATGGGACCTTATATGTGGAAAAACGATCCAAAGCAACTCAGTGGCGCACACCACAGTGGCACACAAAGAGAATAGTTAAATTTATTTATTAAGTTTAGTCACAAGTAAAGCTTACACTAACACTGCAATGAAGTTACTGTGAAATTGGATGAACAAAGAAACTGAGGGGGGTGTTGGCAATCAAATATAAATACTAAATGCTGGAAATACGCAACATGTCAGGCAGAGTCTGTGGAATAAAAAACAAAATTAATGCTTCATTCGGGTCACAGATCTAAAATACTAAACTGTTGTTTGCTCCACAGATGCTGCCTGACGTGCTGAGTATTTTCAACATTTCAAATTTGCATTTTAGACTAGAAAATTGAGTTTTGAGGAGGGTCCTAAGGGCTGATAGGGAAGTGCCCCTCAAGGCAATTAAAAGACACGTGGCAATCCAACATTTCACAATGGAAAACCAGAGTGATAGATCCAAAAAATAACAAGGAAAATTGCATGTTGCATTCTGCAAAATATCTAATTAAATCAGCTTTACATTTCACACTCAGCACGTCAATTTCAAATTACTGGTGACAAATAATACACAAATTAACAGAGCACGTCTGTTCAACGGTTCACTGCTTTTGGTCCGAATAAACAATAGGGCCAAACAGACTAGAAAGTCCCAAGTTCAACTCTTGTGCGTACTAAGTTAATTGATCTAATTTGGGACAGACATAGATACATTTGTTGGCTCATTGATTTTGCAGGGGCAAATTGGTCAGCATTCTCAATCTCTGCCAGAAGTGTATGTGGAGATGACTTGAGGAACAAAGATTGGGAATGATATAAAAAAATACTGTTGATAACACACTGCCGTGGATGGGATCAGAGTGGTCACGTGGGCAACTCGTTATCAAAGGGGTGATAACGAGTAAGTGCCAGAAATCAGTGAATCATTTCCCAGTAACAATCTCCTGTCGTCAAGAGAATTGGTCAAGTGGAGAAAACTACCTTCTGCAAGAACTAAAAATAAGTCTACACCTCCCAAATTTTACCCAGCAAAAAAAAAGATTATCGTCCACAGGCTAACACATGCTGCTTCTTTGATTTGATTAGATTTGATTTGTTACCTGTGTTAGTATACAGCGAAAAGTATTGTTTCTTGCACGCTGTACAGACAAAGCATACTGTACATAGGAGAGAGTGCAGAATGTGTTACAGTCATGGCTAGGGTGTAAAGAACAATTTAATGCAAGGTAGGTCCATTCAAAAGTCTGATAGCAGCAGGGAAGTAGTTGTTCTCGAGTTGGTTGGTATATGACTTTTGTATCTTTTTCCCGACAGAAGATGATGGAAGAGAGTATGTCCAGAGTGCATGGGGTCCTTGATTATGCTGGCTGCTTTTCCAAGGCAGCGGGAAATGTAGACAGAGTCAATGGATGGGAGGTTGGTTTGTGTGATGGACTGGGTTTTGTTCACGACCCTTTGTGGTTTCTTGCGGTCTTGGACAGATCAGGAGCTTTACCAAGCTGTGATATAACCAGAACGAATGCTTTCTATGGTGCACGTGTAAAAGTTGGTGAGAGTTGTAGCAGACATGCCAAATTTTCTTAGCCTCCTGAGAAAGTAGAGGTGTTGATGGGCTTTCTTAACTATAGCGTAGGCATTGAGGGACCAGGACAGGTTGTTGGTGATCTGGACACCTAGAAACTTGAAGCTCTTGACCATTTCCACTTCGTCCCCGTTGATGTAGACAAAGACATGTCGCCCACTATGCTTCCTGAAGTCGATGACTATCTCCTGCATTTTGTTGACATTGAAGGAGAGATTGTCATCGCACTAGCTCACCAGATTCTCTCTTAACTGTACTTCGTCTCATCATTGTTTGAGATTTGACCCACGACAGTGGTGTCATCAGCAAACTTGAAAATGGAGTTGGAGCGGAATTTGGCCACACAGTCTTAGGTGTATCAGGAGTATAGTAAGGGGCTGAGGACACAGCCTTGTGGGGTACCGGTGTTGATACCGCAGAGGTGTTCTTGCCTATCTTTACTGATGGCGCTCTGTGGGTTAGGAAGCCTAGGATCTAGTTGCAGAGAGAGGAGCTGAGTCCCAGCCCATGGAGTCTGGAAATGGGTTTTGTAGGAGTTTGTAGCTTCTGGTTCAAATCACAGGAACCTTGTTGCTTTATAAGCTACAGGTTACAATGAGTGCTTAATGTATGGAATTCTCCGTCCCAAATCATTATACATTCTGGAATGGAGGAGAACAAATTGGCAGTTTTGTTTAAGCGCTGTTTAAAATCCTACAAGCATACAGTTCCACAAGTGCCAAAAGCCAGTAACTTGCACAAATGTCCATTTCTTTGTGTGTAGGCAGCAAGCGTTGGAAGCCTATTTTGACTTGTCAGGTGCAATTGAGCAGAGTCTGATCCCGATTTCACTCCATGTCCACCATGCACTTCTCCGTTAGACTGGTCCAGATTCTACAGTCAAAGAAAGCTGCCTGCAAAGATCCAGCAACTCCTGTGTTGCGGATTTCTCCTTTCCTGGGGTCAGTTTGAATCTGGTGCCACGTGAAGGGTTAAGTTTAAAGTTTATTTATTAGTGTGACAAGTAGCCTTACATTAACACTGCAAAGCTGCTACTGTGAAAATCCCCTAGTTGCCACACCCCGGCACCTGTTCGGGTACACTGAGGGAGAATTTAGCATGGCCAATGCACCTAACCAGCACATCTTTCAGATTGTGGGGGGAAACCGGAGCTCCCGGAAGAAACCCACGCAGACACGGGGAGAATATGCAGACTTCGCGCAGACAGTGACCCAAGCAGAGAATTGAACCTGGGTCCCTGGCGCTGTGAGGCAGCAGTACTAACCACTATGCCATTGTAGTAAATGCACAGATTACCCGCCAATCCTAATTAACTTCCATACAGAAAATATACGATTGGGATATACACATGGAATCGAGGTAAAAGATATGTTAAAAAATTGAGTTATTGACATTCCACAAATATGAAATTAGCTTTTCAACGCTGTGAGGCTGCTCCATGGCAGTTCTGACTTAGGACATCACAAAAATCAAGTTATACCCCATTCAACAAGGTGCAATGTTTTTACAGCAAGATTAACAGCGTAGAAAGGCAAGATCGTATCAGTTCAGTGATTTCTAAGTGATCAGACTAGGGGGAAGGTGGAATTTCAACAGCACACCCAATGGGGAAGTGTCTGATGGCAATTTTTGGATTTCAGCGTTTAACTGCACATTTCAACTCCAAAAAGTGCTGTCAGTTTCAGAAGAATAATCACTGCAAACATCCTCAGTTTTGCCATCACTGTTATTGCCAGACCCTGGTTGCCAGCAGCATGAACTTAGGCTAAATTTCATCACTGTCACCGTCCACCCACAAAACTCGAAGAAAGCTTAATCACAACCTCAAATACTGCCCTCTGACCAAACACAAACCAGCATTTTAGTGATCACAACAGAATGCCATATACCGCAGACATCAGGAAGTGTAAAAAAAGTTACAAGATAACTGGGTCCACCTGCAATCTATTCTTTCCACACCTGATCACATTCAGGCTGCTGTTTAAACTCTACCAATTTGACACTTAAAAGGAGTATCTCCATTCCTCCAACATATCTCCGTACATTTTAAACTGATGGGTCATTGGAATGCTTGTCCCAAGTACATTCCAGTAATTTCATAAATCATGACTCTTTTTAAAACTAAAAATACACTTTGTTGCAATGCTGCACTAAATCAATGCTGGAGTACCCTGGCATTTCACCGTGGGAATGATTTCTCCTGCTTGCCATAAGCAGCAACATCGTAAACAAATGTAAGAATATTTTCCATTACAGTTTTGTTAACAGTACTGAACTGACCAGAGAATTTAGAATTTAAAAATGTCTTTTCACTTTTGTTCATATCACTACACAGTGAAAAGGAAGATATTCATATATTCCAGAATGGTTTCTCAGTGAATGCTTTGAAGTCACAAATCCTCTTTTCTCAGCTGCACTCAGTGGTAGAACTGTTGTTTCCAAGTCAGGAGGTTTGTGGGTTCAAGTCTCAATGCAGGAGCGAACAGTCCAGGCTGACTCTCCGGAAACATACTGAGGTGGCTTCTTTCATGTTCACCATATGACAAAGTTAAAAAGCCTACTGACATTCGAGATATTGCTCGAGAAATATGAGGCACAACATAAAGTCATTTTGTTTTGCTATACTCAAGAGAAAATCCATTAGCCACACCCAAGTAGCAACATCAATATCAACATTCAGCAAATCACCAAGTAACCAGCACCATCAACAGAAATGGTCTTCATTAGGTTTAAGAACGTAATTCTTTTCCAAGAAATAATCTTTAAAAGTCCATTAAAGCATCACTGACTATCTTGAAATTTGTCAGAAAGTCAGATGTCCATAGAGGATCTTCTCCATGGGGAACATATACGAACATTCATTAGAAGTAAAGAACTTACATTTTACGTAAAGCTTTCAAATTCTTAGTGTATTACAAAACACTTCACTACAATAAATTACTTTTGAAGTACAGTTGTCGTTAAGCAAACATGGCAGTCAATTTGCACACAAAATTCTACACACAGCAACAACAACAAATGACCAGTTGGTCTGTTTTTGATTGTGCTGAACAATACATTTAGCAAGGACATTGATAAATCCACAACATTTCTTTAAAAGATCGCCAAAATATCCTTTACATCAATCTTGAAAAGGCAAGTGGGTCCTTGGTATAACGTTCCATCTTAAAGGTAGCACCTCCAACAATGCAAAACTCCCTTGGTACATTACATAAAATGTTAGATAGAAAATGTGTTCAATTTTCTGCCTCAAAGACGCCAGAACTGAGCCAAACTGACACTTTGGTTCTTCAATCTTGTCCTTTTGTGCAACCTTCACCACTATTGGTGGAAAACTCTTCAATCACCCTGACCTCACTTTTTAAAATTACTACCCTTTGCTATCTTCTCTCTACGTGCCTTAAAACCCAGCTTTTAGAACAAACTTTTGATCACATTCAGTGCCTGTTTCTGTTTAGTTTTTGTGAAACTTCTTGGGAAGTTTCTTTTCCCACTTTGAACATGCTATGTAAACACAAGCAGTTGCTGTTGTGCCTTTCATCCATCCCTTGAGATGGGTGTTCTTCCGTTCCCATGATTGACCCTCCCAGTTTTACCCTGCTTTAATCAGTCAGTTGCTTAGTACGTAGCACACAAATTCTGAGTCTCGGGATTTTTCTGTTTAACCTCTTCACGTTGGGATAGTAATTCCAGTGTTTCTGCTTTGCTTTCTTAGCCCTGAGTGATTCGAAGCACCCTGCTCAATTACTGGGCACCTGACCAGATGCACTTTGACTACTTTGAACAGCTGGACTATCTTCATGTGTGATCACCCATCTATATTTACAAAATGCAACAAATCACTTTGGGATCAAAGACAAGAAAAGGTGGAATATGGCTGTTTTGTTTTAAACTACATCGCGGTACCAAAAAAAATTGTTAAATTAACTGTATACCAGTCAGATCAGAGTTAACAATCATGGACTTGGTCAGGCTGTGAAAAACTACAAGGTTAGTGTCCAACTTCTTTGTAATAACCGATTAAATGCAAGTACTGATTTAACTTTACATTTCTTGGAAAAAAATGTAACCTTAAAAGTTCTTCAGCTCAACACTAATTCTGAATTTAATATTTAGCACTAGGGACATAGAGGAAGAAATTTTAGGTGCTCTTAAAATATATTTCCAAAACCAAAACAAATATGAAACATTCTCCAAAGGTAGCATATTGTTGCACCTTCCTCCCCATCTCCTCACACACTATGTAAATCCCTGAAGCAGTTAAGTGGTTGAGTGAACTTCCCTCGAACCAAAAATATTAGCAGAACTATTGTGCATTAACCCCACTGAAGATTGAAAAGCCAGGTTCCACCAACATCACAGCAGCTGTTTCCCCATTGAAATTAATGCAAAATAAAATTTTATGCTCCCATGTTGGAGGTGTTTAGAAATGTACTTTGTTCATGAGGTGCCCTACAGGAGGCTAAGATGTTGCAGACTTTGTTATTTCTTGTCATGCTGCTTGAGGGATAAGTGTTGACCTACCCTCCTCTTGTTCAAATGATGCAATGATATCTTTTGGGTAGATGATTCCTAAGAAAGAGGAACCTAAAGAAATATTGGCAGAAGCAGAGATAGGAGAGGCTGTGAAAATTGAAAGGAAGGATATACTGGAGAGATTGGCTATGGTTATGGTAGATAAGTCACCTGGTCTGGATGGCTAACATCCCAGGTTGCTAAAGGCAAGAACTTGGGGTTACGGGGACAAGGCTTGGGTAGGCTCCTCTGTCAGAGAGTCGGTGCAGAATCAATTGGCCAAATGGCCTCATGCTGGATTGTTGGGATTCTACGATGAAATAGTGAAAGATCCTTCTCAGATATGGAGTAGGTGTCAGAGGATTGGAGTGTGGCAAATGTGACACCTTATTCAAGAAAAGGTGCAAGAATAGTCCTTGTAACTACAGGTAAGCTAGTTTAACATCACTGGCGGGTAATGTTTTAGAATCTAGGGAACAAAATCAGTAGGAACTTGGAGAGTTTAGTTAGTCAAAGAGAACCATGATGGATTTGTAAAAGGAAGATCATGCTTGACTGATTTGCTTTAATGAAGTAACAGAAGGAAGAAGGGAATGCAGCAGATGCTGTTGATATGGGTTTTAAGAAAGCATTTGACAAAATACCACATAAAAGGATGATTACCAAAATTAAGGCTTATGATATAGGATTGCCAGTGCTCAATTGGATATAAAATTAGTTTAACTAGCAAGCAACGTTAGGTGTTTTCCAGACTGGAGAGTGCTAGGCAGTCGTGATTCTCCAAGGGCGAGTGCTAGGATCACTGATTTTTTTCCAATATAAATGACTTGGATCTTGACATACTGAGCATAATCTCAAAATTTGATAACAAACATGGAGTGGCAGTGACATTATGGTCCACGGTGCCAGTGTCGGCTACTCAATACACTAAGGATCTGATCCGAGATGCGTTCGTGGCGGGAATCGGCTCATCCTATATTCGCCTGCGGCTGCTAGAGCAAGGTAACTTGGACCTTGCTAAGACGGTAGAATTGGCTGATGCGATGATACAAATTGTCTACAACAGGACCGTAGATAGGTTAGCAAAATGGGCAAACAAATGGCAGATGGAATTAAATACGGGGAAATGTGAAGTGATGCATTTGGCAAAAGTGATAGGGAAAGGCAATATAGACTTCATGGCACAATTCTGAAGTGTGTGCAGAAACAGAGGAACCTGGGCATGCATGCGCATCAACCTTTGAAGATAGCAGTAGATATTGAGAATGTGGTTGCAAAGCACATGGAATCTTGGGCTTTATAAACATAGGTACCACGTACGAAACAGGGAAGTTATGCTACACCTTCATAAAGCTCTGGTTAGGCTCCAAATATAGTATTGTGCCCAGTTCTTGTCAACACACCCTAGGAAAGGTGTGAAGGTCCTTGAGAGGGTGCAGAGGTGATTTACCAGAATGGTTCCAGTGATGAAGGAGTTGAAGTCACAAGGCCATGTTGGAAAGGCTTGGAGTTGGTGTCTTAATGCAAAGAAGATGGAGAGGAGATTTGACAGAGGTGTAAAAGATATGACAGGCTTAGATAAGCTGGATGAGGAAAAACTTTCCCATTCGCTAACAATACAAGAGCGAGGTGATACTGATAGAAGATCTTGGGTAAGAGATACAAGAGGAATGAGGGAAGGATTTTTTTTTGACAGAGTGGTAATGACCTGCCCACAAGGATGATGAAGTGAAAACAATCAGTAATTGCACAAGGAAATTGGATGGGCATTTGCAGGGAAGCAAGGATCGAATGGGGCAATGGGATTGACTGGATTGCTCCGCGGGGAGCCAACATCAACTTAATGGGACGAATGGTCTCCTTCTGTGTCATAAATGACTGTCCAACAGAGGACATCTCCACATCACAACAGAGGACAAACAGGGTCCCGGCTTAATAACTCATAAAAAAAAAACACCGACTGCGCAGCATTCCTTTGGTACTGCACTAGAGCGTTCATCAGCCTAAATCTGTGTGCTGGAGTCCCAGAGTGGGACTTGAACCTGTAAGCCTTCTGACTTGAATCCATAGCCTCCTGACACAGCGGCAAGTGTGCTCCCAACTAAGCCAAGACTGACACGGGAGAGGAAACAGTTTACCGACTTTTGTGATGCTTCTCACTGATGATCAGCCTCCCAATTATCAAACGTACTTGTATCTCGTCAAAACGGACATACTGCAATGGCTAAGACTAAGAGGAGAAGAGACTAAAATTGGAGGCAGGGCAAGGGAATAGTTATTAGGAGAAAATGGGCTTTGAGAGATTTCTAGTGTAGATACTGTTCCTTCCCCGTCAGGATAAATCTATTGAGTTTAGTACAGTAAAATTGTTCTGAATAACTGCTCACAAAACAAATCCAGAGGATAATTTAGCAAGAATGAGATTTAGCTACTGCTAGGTGGCATATATCTGGCAAATCTTAAACAAAAATAAAACAGTGGACTGAAATGTACAGTAAACTTACTACAATCATCCCAAATGAGAGTGTATCCAGAGACCAGGACACCTTCAATTTCCACAGGCAGACTTTGCTCATGAGCAGCAACCTTTGGTTGTCTGTGCAAAATTCTGTTCGCTAAGACTTCCAGTTTAACCAGAGCTGAAGAGGTTTTTGAGGATTCTGGCCCTGTGAACTGGTAACCGATTAGATCCTTTTGTTGGGCCATCTACTGCCTTGGGTCACATTAAATACTCTTATAGTAATTAAAGTGTGTTGCAAACATGTAGCACACTGATCTTCTTGAGAGTAGCTAGGGTCTGTAGGTTGAGCAAACTTCCTGTTTGCAACCAAAAAAAAGGCTGCCACCCCAATCAGCAGTTTGACCACGGATTGTGAGCTACTACTGCAGTTTCCTGTCGACATGAAACAGCACATTTCACAATCTTCAATTTCAAGATCATTTGAAAACCAGTAATTTTACAGAATGTTAATATTTTTTAATTTTAAAACTATTCTTGATAATCTTATCCTGTGCAGTTCAAATGCTTTTTAAAAAAAAAGTCAGCTCAAATGTGGAGAAGTTTAAACAAAAATAGTATTTCCTGTAAGCAAGCCTGTGAGAAACCACAAAACTCTCAAAATACTTGAGAAACATTCATAGCCCACATATTTTCACTAGTCAAAGGTTGTAAACTGCTAGGTTTTTTTTGCCAATATTCTCCTCTCCAAAGGCACTGACTCCTGGATGTGTGCTTCTGTAACCTTTCGTGCTTTTCCCAATCTTAATGTGACCCTGTGGGGACTGGATCAGCAGGGGGCTTCAAAGCAGAACCCAATCCTAGCTTAATCTGAGACTTCCAGCATGCAGGTGAAAGTGGAGGTCACTGGAAAGTAATGTGCACCAAGAACCCTGGCTGCTTTCACTCAGATAAATTGATGTCTATGTATGTCATAAATTGCCTCTCTTTGCAGGGGCTGCCTACTCTGTGCAGCTCCAACAAACTTTTGTTTAATTTCAGCAATAGCCCCTTTTTTTTGTTAAGGAGAGACTGTTCGGTAAGAATGAATTAACTCCTCTGCCATTCATTGTCCCCTTGCTCGCTGACATACACTCACTCCGACATAACCTCGCACCCCCCCTCCCCATAAATACCTCTGTAATCTCTCATACTCCCACTACCACGAGATATCTGCACTTGTCTAATTCTGGCCCCGAACATCCCTCTGTTTACATCAACCTGTCATTCAGTTTCCTAGGCCCTCAGCTCTGGAATTCCCTCTCTAAAGCTCAGTCTTTCTTTCCTCCTTTAAGACACAGTTTAAAACCCACCCTGGACTAAGCTTTTGGCCACCTGCCCTAATACTGCTTTACTTGACTGTCGAGTTTTTCTTTATTAAATTCCTGAAGCATCTTAGGACATTTCATTATGTTAAGAGTTCCACATCAATGCAAGTGGTTGCTGGATTTGTTGGGAACAAGGAGATGGCAGAAAACAAATACTATACTTTATCACAGCTGTGTCCCAAATAATTAAACTTCCCTTAAAAGCAATATAGGATGAAATGGGAAAACAGATTATATTGCTGCACTGAAAAACCAGGCCAGCACAGGGCGAGACACATCTTGAAAAAAAACATGCAGCCTATTACTTGAAGCAAAACAATGTAACCTCCCCTTCCTTGCTTTACATAATACTTGTAAAGGATATATTTAGTTCCTTTACCACAAGTGTAAAGGCAACATGGAACTCAATAGCTTTGCAAAAAAAGTGAAACTTCAAAGTGCTTGCATTTAAATCGTACCGTGTGCGCCATCAGGTGATCCCAAACTACTTCACACACCTACTGCATAGAGTGCTCCAACAAATACTCTGTAAACGAATTAGAACTGTCCACACACATAAGCCTGTGTTTAATTTAGTTTGGCCGGAAAAGCCTGAAGTGGACAAACATTCCTATGACTTTTTCCACAGGTTAGGTGTGCAATCCACCTGTGTTGTCGGAAGATGATGAAAATTAGGCCTCTTGTTAGCTGCATGCAGTCATTCTATAACAATTTCCACAATGGGAAATATATTTTGATTTTTAAAAAAAATGTAATGTATTTTGTATCGCTTGAGTGGGGGTGTAGGAGGGTTGCGCAAGGTGTTAATTATTTTTAAACGGTGGACCGTCTCGAGCACACAGTTGAATTATTATCTGAGCTGCGGCCAGAGAACAGGGGCTTATCTTGAAGTTAGTCTGCGTAGCTAAAAGGCCCATTCTAACATAATTATGCTTCAGATTTAGGGTTACTTAGTTTATTGGATTGCAGATAATCGACATACATAGGTACTACCCTACCAAGAAAGGAGCGATGTAGCCTTTCTGGTATTGTGTATTAGAGCCAGTTGAATTCTCATTGATTCTGCTATCTAAACTGTCCAAGGAAGCATTTGAATGCATGTCGGAATGTTTTTGTATAACTACATACCCTTTTTTCTGTTGCTTTTAACAGACGGAGCAAATTTCACAGCCAATGTGTGATTTGCATTTCCTCTTCTCTGATTTGATCCTGCCATAGAACTTACTGCAGGGGTGGGTTTTCTTTTAAGCCAGAATTAGTTCAGATTGAGGCCACAGTGAGTTTAAACTGGCACGCCAGCCCAGCAAATGAGCAAACTGGAAGGTATGCTGCTGATTTTTGGCACACACATAAAACTTCAGTGATGGATTCACAGCGGAAAACAGGCTAGATGAGTGCAAGGCCCACTGCTGACATCTGTGATCCTGTGAATTTCATGGATATTATGAGGTTTCAAATTAAATGCAGAGCATTACATAGAATTCGCAGCAGAGAAGCAGGTCATTTGGCCCAACCAGTCCATACAGCGTTCATGCTCCAATCCTTTCTCATCTAACTACCAGTAGCATTGTTTCCACTCATTGGCTTATCTTATTTGCCCTGAAATAATAGGGATGCTGAGCAAATCCTGAGAATATCTGAAGTGGTGCAAGTTGAGAAAATCATAGAAATCATAGAAACCAATATAAGTGCAGAAAGAGGCCATTTGGCCCATCGAGTCTGCACCGACCACAATCCCACCCAAGCCCTACCCCCATATCCCTACATATGTATCCACTAATCCCTCTAACCTACGCATCTCAGGACACTAAGGGTAATTTTAGCATGGCCAATCAACCTAACCCGCACATCTTTGGCCTGTGGGAGGAAACCGGAGCACCCGGAGGAAACCCACGCAGACACGAGGAGAATGTGCAAACTCCACACACACAGACAATCAAGAGGCAATGGGTGGGGAGTGGCATCAGGAGATTTAAGCACAAGAATGCCAAACCTTTCTATGGTTTCTATGAAGTTTTAAACTGGAGATGTGGTAAATCAGCAAGGACAAGGGTGAAGAAGTCTGCAGGATATGTTACAGCAGAGTAAAATATTTAATGAACTAAAGTCCAACTAAAGAACAAAGATGTGGAGGAACAGAGAGATCTTGGACTTCATATCCACTGATCTCTGAAGGTTGCCACTCAAGTGGATAGAGCCGTGAAGGAGGCCTATATTGTGTTAGCGTTTATTAACAGGGGGTTTGAGTTTAAGAGCCATGGGGTTATGCTGCAACTATACAGGACCTTTGAGAGACCATATTTGGAATATTGTGTGCAGTTCTGGTCGCCTCACTATGGGAAGGATGTGGAAGCATTGGAGGGAGTGCAGAGGAGATTTACCAGGATGCTGCCTGGTTTGGAGGGTAGGTCTTATGAGGAAAAGTGGAGGGTGATGGGGCTTTTCTCTTTGGAGCGGAGGAGGGTGAGGGGCGACTTAATAGAGGTTTATAAGATGATGAGGGGGATAGATAGAGTGGACGTTCAGAGACTATTTCCTCGGCTGGATGTAACTGTTACGATGGGGCATAACTATAAGGTTCATAGTGGGAGATATAGGAAGGATGTCCGAGGTAGATTTTTTACTCAGAGTGGTTGGGGTGTGGAATGGACTGCCTGCTGTGATAGTGGAGTCGGACACTTGGAACTTTCAAGCGGTTATTGGATAGGTTTGTGGAGCACACCAGGATGATAGGGAGTGGGATAGCTTGATCTTGGTTTCAGACAAAGCTCAGCATAACATCGAGGGCTGAAGGGCCTGTACTGTGCTGTACTGTTCTATGACCAAAGCCTAAATGTGAGTATCAACGACAGGTGGATTGCAGTAAGACAGAGATAGCTGATGTTTTGGAAGTGGAATAAGTGCTTTTTGCGATGGAGAGTATATGGGAGCTCAGTTTTGAGTCAACTTTTAAAAGCAAAGTTTAAAGTAAAGTTTATTTATTGGTCACAAGTAAGGCTTACATTAACACTGCGATGAAGTTGCTGTGAAATTCCCCTAGTCGCCACACTCCCTGGCACTGTGAGACAGCAGTGCTAACCACTGTGCCACCATGTCACCCCTACAGAGATTGTACAAAGATTGAGAAGAATCCGATCCAGCCTGAGACACTGTTCAAAATGCATGCAAGAGGACAGTTCAAGCCTGCGCTACAACTCTCAACAACATCCGTGCAAGTAGGGAGATAAACAGTTAAGATTCCTCACAAATGGTCCTTAAACTTGGTGCATATGAATGCCTTGGGAGGATAAGAATAGAAGCTCATCCACAAGGCAATCACCCGTCTACATTCACACAAGAACAACTACCTCAAAGAACCAGAAGACTTCTGCCACCTATAGACCCATACATGTACACCAGATATCACTAGAAGGCTTGAGAAAAGAGGGTTATGTTGGGGAGCCTCTCTTTTAAAAGTAATACTTAAATTGAATACTGGAAATCTTCAAAAGCGATCAAGTAAAGTAGATTCACAAAATTAAAATCTCTTTTAAAAAATATAGTCTCATTTTTATGGTACATTAGCCTTCTTTCACCACATTTATCCAATACCACTAAATACAACAGGACTCCTGTTTGCTTCCTAGCATTCTTAATTCTAATTGTTCCCAGCCATGACATTGTTTGCTTCTTCCCCATAGAAACAAAGTCTCGAGGTTTCAACAACTCTTTTTATTACAATCCAGCGGGTGATGCGTTATGATGTTTCACTAAGGAATGGAGAATGGTTGACAGCTTTTGAGTGTTTCCTTGCATCCAGATGTATTACAATAAATACTTTTGCCGTTTTACTGCCTAGTATCATGACTAACAAGATTACATTACACAATTATTTATATGTCTGAGAAGAAAGTATCCAACTTTTTTTAAAAACTGAGACAAAACCCTTAACACTTCCACTTTCCACATGCAGAATACCATTGTCTTGTTCTTTGGACTTCATTTACCATTATTTAGAATTATATGCAGCACAGTTTGTTCAGCCTGTGGTGCAATGCTTTTTAAAAAAAACTAACTCTTACTAATTCACCCTCTTGCTGCTCTTGCTATTTGGTAAACTATAATAGTTATTGCTTCTGATTTCCCCTCATTCTCTCTTAGCTTTCAATAATGTAAGAAGAGAGAATGTCGTATGAAGAGAGATTGAACAGTTTAGGACTACACTCTCTGGAATTTAGAAGAATGAGGGGAGATGAAATTGAGGTATACATGATAAAAGGTATGGATAAAGTATACGTGGAGCAGATGCTTCTGCTGGTGGGGCATTCTAGGATAACAGGTCATTGTCTTAGGATAAAGGATAGCTAATTTAAAACAGAGTTGAGGAGAAACTACTTCTCAAAAGAGTCGTGAATCAGTGGAATTCGCTACCCCAAAGTGCGGTGGATGCTGGGATAGTGAGTAAATTTGAGGAGTTAAACAGATTTTTAACTGGTAATGGGTTGAAGGGTTATGGGGAGAAGGCAGGAAAATGGGGATGAGGAGCATAGCCATCATGATCAAATGGTGGAGCAAACTCAATGGGCCGAATGGCCTAATTCTGCTCCTATAACTTATGAACTTATGAATGTAGTAACATTTAATTTCAAACAAAAGGGCTTCGATCCATCCACTCTGCCACTCCAAAGTTTGTGCATTTTGAACTGCAAAAATTTCATTTGTTGACAAGAACCCATGTAGCTCCTTCATGCTGCCCACTAGAGTTTGCTTTACAGTACTCAGTTTATGCATTTGGAACAGATGCTGCAGGTTTTCCAAGTTTCTCCAATTTTAGATTGGTGCTTCAGCTTTTTACATTAATAACACAGCTGCAGTCAAAATGACGCCCTGTTAAATAATTTGTTAATATCATCCTATGCAGCAGCAAAATGGAAAACAGAATGCAGCAGGGCCACCTAGAGCCCTGGATGAATACATGCCTTCCTGGGCCTGGCACAAGTTTTAGGAGATAGTGGAATATAGCAATGAGTCAGGAAGTAATTAAAAGACAATTAACTACAATTGACCTCTGTTATAATTGAAAGTTATATTTAAATATCTGAACAAAAATTAAATAAATACAGTTTAATTTTGATAAAGGTGACAGTAGCACAGTGGGTAGCACTACTGCCTCACAGCACCAGGACTCAGGTTCGATTCCAGCCTCGGGTGACTGTGGGGAGTTTTCACATCCTTTCCGTTTCTGCGTGGTTTCCTCCCACACTCCAAAGATGTGTGGGTTAGGCTGATTGGCCATGCTAAATTGCCCCTTAGTGTCAAGGGGACTAGCTGGATAAACGTAGGGTTACGTTGAGGGGGCCTGGTTGAGATTGTTGTCGATGCAGACTCAATGGACCAACTGGCCTCCTCCTGCATGATAGGGGTTTTGTGATTGGCAATATAAACCAAATGGTGCAAATTTACAGGGGGTGAAGGAACACACATCCAGGATTTCACAAACAAATCTGAAAATCGCAGGTCAAGTTGATAAGATTGTGACAAAAACAAAACTACTTGGGATCTGTGGCTGTATAAATTGATGGAGTGCAAAAAAAAATTATATTAAAACTTTATACATTACTGATTTGGCCTCAGCTGGAATGTTATGCTCAATTAAAAGGTGCCAAAAAGCTGTTGGAGACGCTGCAGAGGATATGTACTAGAAAGGTTCCAGGAATAAGGGGCTTCAGTTACGTGGAAAGACTACAGAGGTTGTGATTGTGCTTAGAAAAGGTTATGGAGAGATTTTGACAGGGTGGTGGCACCAGATTCAATGGTAACTTCCCAAAGCAAACTGGATGATTACTTGAAAAGGAAAATAGTGTGAAAGAGCCAGCCTCCCAGCAGTAGGCCTCGAAGTATTAGGCACGCAGCAGCTTTACAGCACAAAGGAGGCCATTCGGCTCACTGAGTATGCACTGGCTCTCTGAAAACATTCTACCCAACCCACTCCCCCCCTGCCTTATTCCTGTAACCTTATTGTTTCCTTCCAGATAGCAATCCAATTCCCTTTTGAATACCTCGATTAAACCTGCCTTCACCACCCTCTCAAAGTTAATTCCAGACTCTAACCACCCGCCGGGTGAAAATATTCTCCTCTCCTCACATCACATTACACAGCTACACCGAAATATTTAAAACAAGTCTCCTACGAGCAGTTTGAAAGCCTTTCCCTCCCCTTCCCCTACCACCCCACTACCACTAAAGCCACAAGCAAGCAGGGCGAATGTCATATCTTCTTTAAATGTTAACACCTGACTTAAACTCACCCGTTTTGAAGGGTTAAATTATTTCCAGCAACTTATGATCAGCATTTGGTAAAGCAGAATTAAAGTGGCTCCCTGCTGGAGCACTTCCGCAGAATTGGAAGTGCTCCATCACCAGAAGTACTGTGGCAAGGACAGGCAAATATCAAAGAAGGCTTTCTTTTTAAATTGTGTACTGGGTGAGGGGTTCCTATAGGTGGGAGTGCATTTGACCACTGAAATGTCACTCCACATGACCAAGAACCTTCATCAAAAACTTGCAGCAGATTCACTTCTCAGGAATAAGCATTAAAAGCCATGTCCACTCTTGCTGAGTTCACCTATTTCGCTGTATGTCTTTCGATATGGCGATCTTTCACATCCATGATTAATTGCCAATACCACTCCAAATTCTAGTTATTTTCTAGCAATGTTTTGATGGAGGATGCCAATTTATAAGAATGAAACATTCACTTTTGGCATCCATCAGTATGAAGAACTCAAACAAGAAGATTTAAAAGAAAACTTGATAGACAATCGTAACAAAAGGTGGATATTACTGACTTGGACATTTGGTTAAGAGTGGAAGATTGGCACCACTTCAAAACTTTTACAAGAATTTTAGTGGAGTGGGACAAAATCTTTTCCAAAATAGAGGACTGGGAAAAATGGTTGGCTAGATTTAATATTCTGCACCAGTTTAAAATGAAGAAAAAAAAGTAAGCAAGCATGTAAAGCAAACACATGTAAAGTGTTCATCGCAACAGATTTAAAATATGATCAGGACAAGTGGGTTAAGTGCCAAATATCAAACTACCCTAAGCAACAAATGAAATATTTTTATCTTTTAAATCAGCTTTCTGGAATCTGATGTTTATTTTGTTAACTCCTGATTACGCCTGCTTTACACCAGTCTGAATGCCATGTGATCACTTTACAAGTGTTTGCTTTACATAGTCACTTTTACATACATACTTTGTGCTAAAACCATAACTTCCAGGACAGTATTTTAAAATAGGGATACTGCATTATTTGGACAACCAGTTTATGGGAGGAGTTTATGGGAGGACTTTATGGGAGGAGTTTAAGATCGAGGAAGCAAACCTGGATTTCTTTTAAAAAGGGCCATGAAGGTCATGCAGGGCTGTCAATAAGCATAGCTTTTCTAGGAAATCACGTAACCTCAGCTAGCTGACCAGCTTGGCCTTTGGAAGGTGAGGGGGGGGGTTCCTGTTTGCATTGCAGTTACTTTAATTGATGACGGGGGGGGGGTACTGTTTAATGACAAAGACCTAGTGATTTACTGGAAGCCACCGCGCAGAGATGAGCTTTAAGCTGTGAGTTTTTTCTTTTAAAACTCAGTTGGGAATGAACTGTGAAAGTGAAAAGTTGCCCAAGTCGCATGATCTTTGCCTTGTCTGAAGTAAGTGGTTATCAGTATCCAGCAAGGAATCCTCAGCTCAGTGGGACGCATCTGCCTTTGGAAACGGGAGAGGCACGTTTGATCAGGCTATATTTTCCTCAACATTCGAAACTCCATCAGCAAAAACCTCCAGGCATCTACTTGGGCTCATGATCGGTCTTCATACAAGGGAGTTCCAGATCGACAGTATGAATCATTGAAAATTTCATCTTTCTTTTATAAAGTTTTTGCAGTGATGCAAATCTATTTGTTCTTCTTGTCTGTGTGTTTGTGCGCGTGCATGCTTTAAAGAGATAGTTATACTTTCACACTGCAGGTTGTGTGTTAACCAGTTCTTGCAACTCATTTTAAAGAAGTTTTGTTTTATAATAAATCAATGAGTTTATTGAAAGAAACTTGGTTAAAGTCTCGTTTATTCTGGGTTTAACAATGGTGTAGATAAACGAGTGGCTATTCTGGAGAAGGAATTAAACGTATGGTGCAATCTGTGGGAAACGGGGCTAGATAAACTCCTCCCATACCAGTTGTAACAAAATATTTACTATTTATCAAATCAAAACCTTTATAAAAGTGAGGAGGAGTGGAAGAGACTGAGCAGAAAATATATAAATATTAAACCAGAATTAGGCATGAGAGAATTTCAAACAATTACATCATGTCATTTGATTTTTTTTTAGTGAATAAGTGCGAGCACTTCAAAGACTTTATTTAACTTTACGAAAGTAGAAAATAAATCTTAGGCACAGGAAAAAGGCGTCCATTTTCATTGATCAACTCCAGCTATTCATGTTATATTTCATTTGGCAAAAGCAAAGTACTGCACATATTGGAAATTAAAAATAAAAATAGAAATCAAACATGCGGAAATACTCAGCAAGTCAAACAGCATCTGTGGAGAGAAACAGAGTTAATGCTTGGTATGGCTCCTGCTCTGTCCAAGACCGCAGGAAACTACAAAGGATTGTGAATGTAGCCCAATCCATCACGCAAACCAGCCTCCCACCCATTGACTCTGTCTACACTTCCCGCTGCCTCGGAAAAGCAGCCAGCATAATCAAGGACCCCATGCACCCTGGACATTCTCTCTTCCACCTTCTTCTGTCGGGGAAAAGATACAAAAGTCTGAGCTGAAGAACAACTTCTTTCCTGCTGCCATCAGACTTTTAAATGGACCTACCTCGCACTAAGTTGACAATTCTCTACACCCTAGCTATGACTGTAACACTACATTCTGCACTCTCTCCTTTCCTTCTCTATGGACGGTATGCTTTGTATGGCGTGCAAGAAACAATACTTCTCACTGTATACATGTGACAATAAATCAAATATTTCAGGCTAATGATCCTTTCAGAACCACTGACATGAAATGTTTGAACCTTTTCACTGCATAGATGCTGCCTGATCTGTTGAGTATTTCTAACATTTTCTGGTTCTATTTTATACTTTACTTTGCTCTATCCACACAAGCTGTTCCTTGAGCTCACACTTGCACTATGTGATCAGGAAATTCATACAAGTCTATGAAAAAATAATGAATCATGAAACGGACTGTTTTAAACCAGAAGCTTGAATATTCAGAAGGAAACCAAAGCCTTATTAACCACTTCTTAACCCCATTGGCCACCTTTGATGGTTTGTTTTTGTTTCATGTACCCCAGGTCCCACTGCTCCTACATCCCCTTTAGAATTGCCCATTTGATTTACATTGTCTTTCCTGGTTCTTGTTACCAAAATAAAACACTTTATACCTTCTAAATTTTTTAAAGCTCCATCCTTAAAGTTACAAAGCCAATGCTCAGAGTGCACCAGGCAAACCCAAATCCCATTCCTTGCTTGCTCCAAGAAACAAATTCAACATCCAAATGCATCCAATTCATACTCTCTACAAGAGAGAGAAACAAGATCCAAGCTGACAAGATAAGGCATTGGCACCCATCTTGAGCTTCATCTGACATTTGATCTTAGCTAAAAAAGCCAAGAAGCTTTATACTGCTCTGTTTTAATCAGGTCTGCCACTTGCTTGCCCATTCCACCACCCTGTCATAGTTCACAATACTTCTAAATTTTGGGGTCATCTGTAAATTTTGAAATTGTGCTCTGCAGTCCCAACTGCTGGCTTCCAGGTTCTCAAATCTCCTTTCAACTCAATCAGCCAGAGAGGCAGTATGAACATTGGTGTTTTTATAATGCAAATCATGAACCACAAGCTTTGGAGTACAACAGGTACTATGTATTCAAGCAGATTTTCTCTAGGAGTTACCAATTGCAGTGCACTGTTTCAAACAAATCTTTGATACGCTCGTGGAGCATCTTTATTATCTCCTTTTCTTCCACCAACCAACTCTTCATAAAGCAGTTGCTTTAACAACTGCTGCTAACAGTCCAAAGATGTGCAGGTTAGGTGGATTGGTGTCAGGGGGACTAGCTATGGTTATGGGGGACAGAACCTGGGTGGGATTGTGGTTGGTGTAGATTCAATGGGCTGAATGGCCTCCTTCTGCACTGTAGGATTCTATGAACATTAATACTAAGTGTAGGCTCACTGCATGACTGATGAGATTTTCTAGATGGTAGCGGTTGTGGATTTGGAAGGTGCAGTCTTTGTGAATTCCTGTAGTTCACCTTGAGAGTTGATGGTGGAGAAAGTAAATGTTTAAGATGGTGGATGAGGTGCCAATCAAGCAGGCTGCTTTGTCCTGGATGGTGCCGAGCTTCTTGACTGTTGTTGCAGCGGCACTCATCCAGGCAAGGGGAGATTATTCAACCACACTTGCGACTTGCACCTGTGGGTAGTGGACAGGCTTTGGGTGAATCAGGGGGTGAGTTACTCCCCATAACCCCTGACCTGCCCTAGTTGTCTACTGTTAACATGGCTTCAGTTTCTGGTCGATGGTAATGGTAATGCCATTGAATGTTAAGTGGTGATGGCGAGATTGCCTCTTGTTGGAGATGGTCATTGCCTGGCACTGGTGTGGCAAGAATATTACTTACCCTTTTGTCAACCCAAGCTTAGATATTGTCCAGGTCTTGTTAGATATGGACTGCTTCAGTATCTGAAGAATTGTGAATGGTGCTGAACGTTGTGTAATCATCCTCGAAAATCTCCACTTCTGACCTTATAATGGCAGGAAGGTTATTGATGAAACAGCTGAAGGTGGTCAGACTGAGTGGGGACGACCGTGACCAACTCCTGCAGTTGTGTCCGGAACGGAGATGATTGACTTCTACCAATCACAACTACCTTCCTTTATGTGACGTATGATTGCAACCAGTGGAGAGTTTTCCCACTGACTCCAGTTTTTCTAGGGCTCCTCAATGCCATACTCCATCAAATAATGCCTTGATGTCAAAGGCAGTCATTCTCACCTCTGGAGTTTGAACGAAGGCTGTAATAATGTCAGATGCTGAATGACCCTGGAAGAATGCAACAGTAAACGAGGTTAAGCGAGTGCTTCTTGATAGCACTGTTGTTGACCGCTTCCATCACTTTACTGATGAAAACAGACACTGAAGTAGTGATTAGCTGGTTAGATTTGCCTGGCTTTGTGTACAGGACATATCTGGGCAATTTTCCCTGTTGCTGGGGAGATGACCATGTTGTAGCTGTACTGGAACAGCTTGGCCAAGGGTGCGGCAAGTCCTCGAGCAGTACTGTTGTCAGAATATTATTAGGGCCAGAGCCTTTGCAGTATCCAGTGCCTTCAGCCATTTCTTGACATTACATGGAGTGAACTGAATTGGCTTAAGACTGGCACCTGATGATGCTTGGGACCAGAGGAGGCCGAGATGGAGCATCCACTCTGGCTGAAGTTTGTTGCGAATGTTTCAGCCTTATCGTTTGCACTGATGTGCTAGGCTCCCCCATCATTGAGGGTGGGGATATTTGTGGAGACTCCTCCAGTGAATTGTTTAATTGTCCACCACCATTCATGACTGGATGTCGTAGGATTACAGCACTGAGATCTGATCTGCTGCTCGTCACTTAGCTCTGTCTATCGCTTGCTGCTTATGCCGTTTGGCATACTGGTAGAGCAATGTTGTTGCTTCACCAGGTTGACACCACTTTGAGGTGTGTTAGATGCTGCGCCTGGCATGCACTCCTACAATCTTCAATGAACCTGGGTTGATTTTCTGGCTTGGTGGTAATGGCAGACTGGGGCATATGCTGGACCAAGAGGGCACGGATGATAGTTGAGCTCTATTCTGCTGAAGAACCTCATGGTTGCCCAATCTTGAGTTGCTAGATCTGTGCAAAATCTATCCAGTTTAGCCTGGTGGTACTGTCACACAACATGATGGAGGGTATCCTCAGTGTGAAGACGGGAACTTAATTTCCATAAGGGCTCTATAGTGGTCACTCCTACCATAACTGTCATAGACCGACACATCTGTTGTGTGCAGATGAGGTCACATGTTGGATATGTTGCCATTAGGAGTTGAGGGCTCCCTCCTGACTGTAGACCAGTGTGCTGCCACCTCTGTTGGGTTTTGCCCTGGTGTGATAGTGATGGTGATGGGATATTATTTAAGGTATGATTCCATGACTATGACAATGTCAGGCTGCTGTTTGACTGGTCGGAGACAGTTCTCTCAACCTTTACATAAGTTCCCAGATGCTAGTAAAGAGGACATTGCAGGGTCACCAGGGATAAGTTTGGTGTCATTTTCAATGCCTAGGTCAAATCTAATCGTGCAGACCAGAGAATGACTAGACAATTTCAGATTTTTACTGTATTTAAATTCCACCATCTGCCATGGTGGAATTATGAGAGCATTACTCTGGGTCTATAGATTACTAGTCCAGTGACATTACCACTCTACCACCGCCCCCAATATACCTCAGAAGGTTGTGGGATTGGATGAGATTGCAGAAATGGGAAAGGGCAAGTCCATGGATCAATTTGAAAGCAAAGGGGAGAATTTTAAAATCAAGACATTGACCTACATCTGCTCCTGTTCAAGCAATGAACACGGGTAACACAGGAAAGAGACTTGTTGCGAGTTAAGACGTAGACAGCAGAACTTTGGATGATATCAAGTTTACAGAGGGTGGAGAGTAGGAGATCAGGTAGGAATGTGCTGGAACAGTCAAGTCTGGAAGTGAAGAAATGGATAAGGTCTTCAGCAGCAGAGGAGCTGAGACAGTAGCAAAACTGTGGGGTATTGCTGAGGTGGTTATAGACGGTCATGTAGGTGACACCAATGTGAGCCAAGAATCTCATCTCTGGGTCAAGTTTGACACCAAGATTGCGAATAGACTAGTTTAATCTCACAGGAATTGAGTCAGTTGCCAGGGAACAAAGTCTGATTGGGACCGAAAACCAATAGCTTCAGTCTCGCCAATACTTAATAGCAGTAAATTTCTGCTCATCCAATCCTGGATGTGGGATAAGCAATCTAATAATTTAGCAAGAGTGGAGAAGTGGAGGAGTAGAACTGGGTGTTGTTAATGTATATGTGAGAACGAACATCATGCCTTCAGGTGTTATCAAAGAGCAGCATGTAGATCAGAAATAGGGGAGGGCAAGTAAAGGCAGATGCAGAACATGCATTTAGATTCTGGGTGTTAGTTTCCAGATGTTAAGCGAAAGGCCCAGCCAAGGAGTCCTTGGCTTGTTACCAACCAAGATGGAGATGGTTCATTCAAGAAGGTACCCAATACAGTGAGGAAGGCATCAAATACACAGACTCCATGAGGGACTCGCAAAAGTGAAATTGAGGCATTTGAGGGAGTACACACACACACATCCAAGCAATCCATCTATCCAACCCTTCAAGAACCACCTGCCCCGCATGCGGCGCAATCTGCAGATCTCGCACTGGATTTACCAGCCACCTCGGAGCCCATTGACCAGAGTGGAAGCAAATCAGCCCTTAATACAAGGGACTGTCCAAGAAGACAATTTGTTTATTACCTCAGACATGCCCTCTCATGCATAAATCCCCTTTCTGGTCCCTAATCACCCAGGTCTCAAAATCCCTGAAACACTTTGTCCTGACGAACTTACCTGTAACACCACTGCTCTCCCCAAGGGTTTTGAATATGTTGACATCTTCCTGCTACTTTCCCAGCTTAGAACTTACGAAGCTGGAGTTTTATGGTGTCAAAAGCATTACATAAATGCAAGTTGCTCTTGTTGTCATTTAAATAAGGATCTCTGTGAAAGTTTGCTTGCCTCAGATACACTGTATTTGATGTTCACCATGATATTGATGCCAGGCCTAAAAATGCACCGTTTTTGTACAGCTGGCTCAATCAACCAGAGTTGAAGCCATTATTTAATCTCATCCCCTTCAGGTGGGTAGCAGCTAACCACATTCCTGCTTCCATCAGAGTGACCATGCTTAGATCCAGCGTTGTGGCTCGCTGATGCCTCATGCAGTACAGGAACAGGAAGCTTTGTCGTTACAGCACTGAACTGGCAACTCAGGCGTAAGATTTTAAATTTCAGAGTGGCAAGTTGTGAAACTGAAGTCAATAAAACTACAATAGAGAATGCTGGAAACACTCAGCAGGGCTGGCAGCAACTGTAAGGAGAGAAAGCAGAGTTAACGTCCAGCTCATCAGAGCCGAAAAGAGGGAGAAATGTGTTCGATATCAAAGTGTAGCTGGGAGAATTTGCAACAAAGGTGTAGCAACTTTAGAAACAAAAGACATATGGCGGGAGGGGGAGCATTTGCATTGAGACAATACATGCCTGGGATATTTTTAAAAAGGGAGGGGTTTAAGACGGAGGAGAAAGATCACAATCTAAAATTCTTGTACTCAATGTTGAGTCCTGAGGACTCTAACTTGCCTAATCGGTTTGTGTTGGGCGTCACTGGAACATTGCTGTAGGCCAAGGATGGAAATGTGGACACAAGAGCCACGTGCTGAGTTAATATGGCAAGCAACAAGGTCAGGGTTATGCTTGCGGACTGAACAAAGGTGTTCTACAAAGCAGTCACCCAGCCTGCTTTTGGTCTCCCCAGTGTCGAGGAGATTGGATTGGGTGCAGCAAACACAATAGACCAAACTGAAGGAACTTAATCTGTAAGGAGTGTTTGGGGCTTTGAATGTTTAAAGTAAAGATTATTTATTAGTCACGAGTAGGTTTACATTAACACTGCAATGAAGTTACTGTGAAAATCCCCAAGTCGCCACACTCCAGCACCTGTTCGGGTACACTGAGGGAGAATTTAGCATAGCCAATCCACCTAACCAGCACGTCTTTCAGACTGTGGGGGGGAAACCGGAGATCCCGGAGGAAGGAAGTTGGTAAAAGGGCAGATGTTGCACCTTCTATGATTGGAAGGTAAGGTGCCGTGGGAAGGGTATGGGGAGTTGGGCGATGGAGAAGAGGACTAGGGTGCTATGGAGGGATGGGGCAGCTCCCTCCAGCAATTCAACCTAATTGCAGCACCCTAACACTTGCTGGTATACTGACATCAGTCAGTGACATTGGGAGAAATCGCCTTGCTTGGACCAAATGACCTGCTTACTTACGGCATGAGCTTTTCTGTGGCCAATTTCTGAGTTGGCTGACAAGGATTAAAATTTTACTGCTGAATGGAAGGCATCCAAAACCAGCATATTTGGCAGCAACAGAGACAAACGTTCCATGTCACTGTACAGCTTTTGAATCCAGGTGCTGACTTTAAACTCGGAGAGCCCAATAGAACGATGCCAAATAAGGATTGCCTTAAAAGCCTCTTTTACACCAACACTTCTTTCGGGCAGATTCCATGAGTCAATTCCCAGCATTTAGATGTCAAAATCCATCTCCCTCATCCCAATGGCATAAATATAAAGGTTTTCTTTCTGGTCTACAATTCTGGCACTGTATAAGGAAACTGCACTCAGTGTTAAGCCTGCTCAGCCAGCCCACAATGCTCCTGAAATCCAAAGTGAACAAGTGGCGTATTAAAAAATTACTTCTCTATTCCTTACAACAACTTGCATTTATAGAGCGCATGGGGAACTAGAGGAGTAATTAAACAGAAATGGGTATCCAAGTGACATAAGGAGGTATCAGGACGAGTAATAAATAGCCTGATGAAAAATATAGGTTTTAAAGAGGGTCCTTAGAGAGAAAACGCCAGAGGTTGCAATAGCTTTCTTACATTGGGCTCCAGTGTCATGGACTATCTCCATAAAGTAACCTGCAAGTTCAGACCACCTCAATTTTTCAAACTGGGCATACATTCACATGACCTGTGTCCCCATGAGACAACATAAGTCACTGAAGACAAACCTGCATGTGCAGCAAACTATTAGGAAAGCTAATGGCATGCTAGCCTTTATCACAAGAGGATCTGAGTACAGGAATTGTGAAGTCTCACTTCAGTTGTATAGAAGCTTGGGCTAAACAGCACCTGGAGTAGTGCATGCAGTTTTGGTCCCCTTACCTCAGTGAGGATATCATTGCCATAGGGAGAGTACAACAAAGGTTCACCAGACTTGTTGCAGTGATTTAGGACTGTCTTATGGAGAGAGTTTGGGCAAACTGGGCATGTATTCTCTAGAATTTAGAAGAGTGACAGGAGATCTCATTGAAACCTACAAAATACTTAAAGGAATAGACAGGGTAGATGTAGGTAAGATGCTATCCTTGGTTGGGGAGTCGAGAACCAGGGGACTCAATTTTATAATTTCTTTACACAGAGGTATGCAAATCTTTGGAATTCTCTACCCCAGAGAGCTGTGGAAGCTCTCATTGCGTATGTTTAAAGCAGAGATTGACAGATTTCTGATTAACAAAGAAGGGTTATGGGGATAGCAGGAGTAATGTAGGGTCCAATCAGTCATGATCGCAATAAATGGCAGAGCAGGCTAGACAGGATGGATGGCCTACTCCTGTCCCCATGTTGCTAACTGTGGAAAGCTGGACTCGTGAGACAAATATTTTTAAACAGATAAGCAAGAGAAGTCTATTCCAGAAGTGTGAATTTATATCAACAGGTGGCCACATTGTCATGACAGGTTTTCTGGAGCGTCAACATTTAAACACAAGCTACTTTTACACTGAACAAGACTCGTGCTGGTAACAGCACCTTCTGATGCGTGGTCAGCTGCAACACAAATGTAAACTTTCGCGTATTTTCTAAGATGGAAAAGATCCATTTGCCACTGGCTGACAGACTGTGCCAGAATTTGGCACTACGAACATGGCTCTTGGCTTCATATAAAGGCAGCCACACACCTACGATTACAGAGTGCCAAGAAGGACATGGCTAAATGAGCCAATTTGGATTGCTGTTTTACAGTGAAATGCTGCACTCAAAATAGTTCCTGATCAATGAAGCATCTTCACTTCAGCAAGTCTGACTGAAATGAAACAGCGCTTCAAGGCCAGGGACTTATTTAGTGTCATTTTCTTCAAGCTTTCAACTGTAGTTGGTCGTCTTCTTGAGGGATTTAATAGATTAGCTGGATTCCTTGATGTGGCAAGTTGGAGATTGAAACACGTTCTTTGGGTAGGCAATGAAACAATCTCCTCTTGTTCCATACTTTATGTTCTTATACATCACCACTCCCTCTGAACACTTTATCAGACAGTACAAGGTATTTAGCTTTGCCAGGTTCTTTCCCTCCAATAAATTTACACAACTGGAAAAAATAATAGGAAAGCCCCAGAGGCAGATTGGGAAGAAGCCTTTGAACCAGGTATAATCATGGGAATTTTATAAAGATTATTGAGTGTGATATTATTGTTCCCATGCTGGCCATGAGGTAGAGTCCAGATTATATAATTCCTTGTTAAAAATACTGACTGCATTTCAGAAGAATTGTATTTTTAACAGCAGTGAGGTCCCAGAGGAAGACTTCCTAGGGAAGGTAAACATCCGCTCATGTGGGGTTTTTGAATCCTCTCCAAACTGTTACTCCTTGGGCCCTAACCTGCTGACGGTGACCCCTGCCTGCTGCGGGTTCCTGGCAGTGTGCCAGTCAACAATGTAAGGCGCTGGTGACATCGGCGGGACTGGAAGATCCTGCCGTAGGCCAATGGCGAGCTGCCTCCACTACTGGAGAGGGGGGGGGGGTGGATATCCTGCCCAATATAAACGCAAAATAAAAATACAGGCACTGGAAACACTCAGGTGGTTGGGCAGCATCTATGGAGGAAGGAACACAGTTAACCGCAATTTTCAGGTAATCAGAACTGGAAAATAAACAATCAATTCTTTAAATTGGCCTGATAGAAATTACATGAGGGCACCAAACAAGGTTAGAAAAATGAAAGATTAACCCCTGAAAGAACATTATGGGAAAACCAGGTCAACCAGTGATGTAGTGTAAAATTAATTCTACTAAGATAATTGAGAAGAATTTAGCAGGACATATTTAAGTCAACATTAAGGGCAGTTCCAAAATAGTTGGAGCTCACATCATACAGCACAATAATAGAACAGATTGTACACGATTGGGCAAATTTGCAAAGTGAGGTCTTTTTACAGTATTTTACATAGCTTTAAAAAACATGAGCATATAAAAACAATCTTCAAGTTTAAAAATGATTACTGGCAATGGTCTACATGCCCATCTAAATGACCGTTTCCATCTGACAAAGTTTTCAGACAAGTTTTGATCTGAAGCTATATGATTCTGAGTGTAATTGGATTTAATGTACATTTGTTCCTCTGCAAGCTATCCTAAATAGGAGCCAGTATACAGTCTATAAACAAGGTGACCATTCATTTCACTTGCCACTCAATTTTGTAGTTATACACTTTTTCCTCAAGTCTGATGATTTCCTCAGCTTTAGTTAACGATGTATAGTCCTCTCATTAGAATTGTTCTTCATAACAATAATATACTCATTCTGAACATTCAAAAATATCCCCTTAAATTAAACACATTAAGAAACCATTTATCTCAGAAAAGGTCTATGAACTTCTCATCCAGGTAATGACTGCCAAGCTGATTTTTTCAGTTTACGTGAAGATTAAAATCACACAATTATTGACACCCAATATTTATCATTTTGCCTTTTTGTTATCTTTGCAACATATAGTCTTGAATGTTGGTTCATTTTTAGGTTTTTTTTCCTCTCTCTCCCTTCCTGCCATTCACTGGTACCATTTCCCACGTTAGTATTTTGCTCTTTTACCTTGATTCTCTCCTGGATTTGCAACACCGACCCAAGCTTGATCCCTCTCTCCCTCCTCAGATTGCCACCTTGAAGGTTCGGTTTCTTATTTTGGTGCCTTGCTCATCATAGTAATTATGCAGAACCTCTTTCCTTATCCTGCCATGTCACTGGTACCTACGTGGACCATAGCAACTTGATTCTTCCTCCTTCCAGTTCCTCTCCAGCCCTGAACAGATGTCCTAAATCCTGGCATCAGGCAAACAACACAGCCGTCTGGGCCCTTGCCCTTTGTTGCAGTGTCAATCCGCCTCACTATACTGCCCCGTAACAGCACTACATTCCTGTTTGTTCCCCCTCCCCCGCTTGAATGGCTTCCTGTACCATGATGCCACGACCAGTCTGTTCATTCATCTTGCAGACCTCGCTTTTGTCCACACAAGTTTTGAGCACCTCAAACCTCTTTAATAATTGCAAACTCTGAGGCCCCTCCACTCTTGTTACTTTGGTTCCTTTACCTGCTTCACTCAAGGTCACATCTTGCTGTCCCTGACTGCTGGTATTTCTCCCCTTCCCTTATGTCACATATTGTCTGCAGTTCATGCTCCAGATCCGGAATTCCTCTGGATGCTTACACATTCTGCAGATGTGTTTGCCCTGGATCACCCACGTGTCCAAAAGCTCCCACAAAAGTGTATAACTGCAAAATTGAGTGGCAAGTGAAATGAATGGTTGCCTCGTTTTTAAACTGTATACTGTGGGCAGCAAGGTAGCACAGTGGTTAGCACTGCTGCTTCACAGCTCCAGGGACCTGGGTTCGATTCCCGGCTTGGGTCACTGTCTGTGTGGAGTTTGCACATTCTCCTTGTGTCTGCATGGGTTTCCTCCGGGTGCTCCGGTTTCCTCCCACATCCAAAGATGTGCGGGTTAGGTTGATTGGCCATGCTAAAATTGCCCCTTAGTGTCCTAAGATGCGCAGGTTATGATTCTATGATTCATTCCACAGCTTCAACATAAGTTACATTTAGTTAATTTAAGTTCAGAATAATTCCTATGTATACTGCAATTTATTGTGTTTATTAAGTGCTGGCAAAGATTATATGTTGCTCAAGTATACAGGCATGTGTTTTAGGTATATATTTTAATTATTTTAGCAATTTTACTTTATTTTAAGATGGAGTTGTTATCGATAGACATACAGTAACTCGTGTGTGCAAACTTGGCTATTAACACACTGTCCCCTAGGCCAAGCACTTCCCAGCTAATCAACTTCCTAGTTTCCTGTGGTCACAGCTGTTTCTTTCCCACTCAGTTTCTTCAGCAACTGAGATGGCGCGCTCCTGACTCCCAACTCTGCTCCTCTCCAATTCAAGTTCCAGCTAGGTTTGGTAACTTTATTCTTCACCTAGCCATATTAGAAACATAGAAAACTACAGCACAAAACAGGCCCTACGGCCCCATAAGTTGTGCCGAACATATCCCTACCTTTTAGGCCTACCTATAACCCTCCATCCTATTAAGTCCCATGTACTCATCCAGGGGCCTCTTAAAAGACCCTATTGAGTTTGCCTCCACCACCACTGACGGCAGCCGATTCCACTCGCCCTATTCTTTTTACCTGGGATGCTTGTTTTGAACAATATGTGCGCACAACGGAAAACGTTCCATTCTTCAGCCTTCATCACAACATTCACAGGAAAAATTAAGAAATGATTTAAGACTTTACAGATATCTAACCCGGTTAAAATTATACAAGGTTAGCTTTTAACACTTTGGCACTAATAGCATGCATTCGTAAATAATTACCTAGACTTTGATTTAAATTGCATGGCCTCTATCTTCATTGGTATATTATAATCTATTTTTGTAAGATCACTTAAACCGTAGTTGTAAATTGTTTTGACTTGCAGGTTATATTCAATGCTAATTGTTAACCTATGTTAAGAATGGAATGGACTGGGACAAGAATGCAGAATATATTAATTCAGGATAAATGCTTAAATCCAATTATACTATACACATTTACAAAAAAACTGTAGGATAAGAAACTGCTAAAGCCACAGGCTATCTGAAAATTGTGTTTCCATCTCTGTTGCTCCAGAGGTGACATACAGATTTTTGGATACAGAGCAATGGAGTGGTTTAGGCGCTGAAATTCATTGCTACACAAAACAAGTTACGACCTTAATTCACCTTTTCGATTTGTGTGCCAAAGTACAGAGCAGTAACAACTGGAAATACATGTTGCAACCTTACAAAAAAATGGCCATCTTACGAGTTGATTTCAATCAACTGGGACTAGGGACATGCTCAATCTTACAGTTCAAAAATTACAATCAATATCCTTCCATAAGATATCAGATCGAGGCTACAAAAGAACTGCCCTTTTCCGGAGCATTTTAAGTTATTCATTTGGTTCAGCAACAAAGCCAGGAGACTGTAGTTGAATATGGAGGTTATCACTACATGGGTGAGGCTTTCAGCGGATGACCTGAGTTAGGAGCATTGGCCTCAGCTGACAATGTTAAAAGATGCGAAAGGAGGTGGTATTTGCGAAGGAGAAGATACAGCATTGTGAACTCAGCTGAGGGTCAAATAAGACTATAGTTCCAAGCAATGCCAGTGGTCAGAGAGAGGCTCAAGTCGGAGGCAAGAGAAGTTTACAGCTTTAAACGCTTGGACTTCATTCAGAAAGGCTCGGGTGAAATCGTCATGAAACACTTCTCTGCTTGGGTAGCAATAAATAAATCCTAATTGCCAGAAAGGTTATGAGAGATAATTGTGATAAGTTAGTAGCTAAGATTATAAATGCTGATTTGTTTCCTTTGTAAAATGGGAGGGAATATTGACTGGTGCTTTGCATTTCATGAAAGGAGGGAGGTGAACTCACTGACATGAACAGCAGCAAATAATGAACATTTTTCATTAAAACACAGTTGAAATGTAATCACAGGCTAGGTATTATTGCCGCAGTATATGGTTAAGAATATTCAGCAGAGTATCATGCTTATGAACATATTTTTGAACAGTTTAACAGACTAGAGCTTCCTGCAATAATGAGTTAAAAACTATTTAAATTAACTTGGCAACACCTCCACTTTCCGACCATTAGAGGTCACCTTGTCCGTTCAGTGTGGATAGCTGCAGTGTTCAAAAGAGTTTGGTTGATAACCCTTAACCGCACCACGCAAGAATCCACAAAACTGTTATAAATGTATATTTTTTGAAGGCCATGATTGATTCTTCATGCAAATATTAAAGTAAAAGTTTATTTATTAGTCACAAGTAAGGCTTACATTAACACCGCAATGAAATTACTGTGAAATTCCCCGAGTCGCCACACTCCGGCGCCTGTTCGGGTCAATGCACCCGAACCAGCACGTCTTTCAGAATGTGGGAGGAAACCAGAGCACCCAGAGGAAACCCACGCAGACACGGGGAGAACGTGCAGACTCCACACAGACAGCGAACCAAGCCAGGAATCAAACCTGGGTCCCTGGCACTGTGAGGCAGCAGTGCTAAGCACTGTGTCACCGTGCTGCCCATGGTACAGCACATGCTAGAATTTTCTGTAATAAAGAATACACAAAACGCCATGCGTGCTGTAAATGATTCATCAAGAGGTCTAGATAACCCTTTGGTTGTTTAACAATATTGCCTGACCCTGGCTAAGTTGTGCCCTTGAAAGAAAATGTTAAACCATACCCATCCATGCTGTTAGACAATAATGTTTGGGAATGGTTGTATTCCATCTGCCGTATTTTATTTAGTGCAAGGATGACTGAAAGTGATCATAGATTTTGAAGCGATGTACTGCTGTACTTAACAGCGACTGAATAGGAAATTTTATTTCCCTACTTTTTGAAGAGACAGTGGAAAACTCAATTGATTGTGACAACTTTGAAAACAATAGTTCACACTGAAACAGAGTGGTTGAAAGATGATGCACTATTGATAAGAATTCACAGTGACAGATTACATTTGCAATTATGAATTCCTACTTGAAGGCTAGTTTTACAAAACTGACAGGCAAATAAAAGACCAGCAGATCCATCAATTCTGAATTTCCACAATCACATACAGGCAACAAGTCCAATAACCAATTACAATTCTCAACTAAATTCAGTATGCCGTAACATTAGTCTTCAGACAGCTGCAGCAATATTTAACTGGTTTTATATAAAGATCAGACTGTGCTTTTTGATCAAAACCAATAGCAGTATTGCTCTCTCTGCCTCTGCTTGTAGCTACTTCTTATAGAATTGCTGTCATGGTATATCACACTTGTCTGTCTTGTGCTATCCTCACACATGTACTGTAGCTTGTCTGCAACTGCTCTAAGACATCCGTCATCCAACTACACCTAGATTAACTCCTCATTCTGCCCTGCACTTTGCCCTTCAGAATGGCACTGGTGCATTCAAGTAAAATAAATTTGTTCCAGTTCTGAAGTTATCATAGAATCATAGAAACCCTACAGTGCAGAAAGAGGCCATTTGGCCCATTGAGTCTGCACTGACCACAATCCCACCCAGGCCCTATCCCCATATCCCTACATATTTACCCACTAATCCCTCTAACCTACGCATCTCAGGACACTAGGGGCAATTTTAGCATGGCCAATCAACCTAACCCGCACATCTTTGGACTGTGGGAGGAATCCGGAGTACCCGGGGGAAACCCATGCAGACACGAAGAGAATGTGCAAACTCCACACAGACAGTGACCCAAGCCGGGAATCGAACCCAGGTCCCTGGAGCTGTGAAGCAGCAGCGCTAACCACTGTGCTACCATGCCGCCCAAAATATATCCGACTCAAAATTTTAATTCGGTTTCATCTCTCCACAGACGCTGCCAGACCTGAGGATTCCCTGCACACACTCTTTACACTTTAAATGATTTGTTCCATTGCACAGATTTATTTGATTGGAGGTATATTTGTATATCAACACTTACAATGTTTAAATTTTTGTATCTGATCCTGATTTTCTATGGTTAAGTGCAAGCAAGTACAACATATTGTTTGTCTGATAAATTGCATGCAAGAGTGTTAAGAATTGGATTCGATCTCTAAGGTGCTAAAAGCAGACGCTCAAAATGGAATTGGTCCAAAATCTGGGACTTTGCTCAGAACAAAAAGGGCTGCTTCCACTCTGCTCAAGAGACCTGAAATGCTGAAAGAAAAAGAGCCTTATGAACTGAAGAAACTGACTTAACTTGTGATATCAGAAACTA
Source organism: Mustelus asterias (assembly GCF_964213995.1). Lineage (NCBI taxonomy): Eukaryota > Metazoa > Chordata > Chondrichthyes > Carcharhiniformes > Triakidae > Mustelus > Mustelus asterias. Next base: position 132,959,441 of record NC_135808.1, on the reverse strand, counting down.
GAATCACTTCAATTATTTCCTCATTTGCGGAAGGATATATTGGCCTTGGAGGGAGTACAGAGAAGGTTCACCAGGTTGATACCGGAGATGAGGGGGTTAGCTTATGAGGAGAGATCGAGTAGATTGGGCCTGTACTCGTTGGAGTTTAGAAGGCCAAGGGGAGATCTTATAGAGACATATAAGATAATGAAGGGGCTAGATAGGGTAGAGGCAGAGAGATTCTTTCTACTTAGAAAGGAAACAAGAACTAGAGGACATAGCCTCAAAATAAGGGGGAGTCAGTTTAGGACAGTTGAGGAGGAACTTCTTCTCTCAGAGGGTAGTGAATCTCTGGAATTCTCTGCCCATTGAAGCAGTGGAGGCTACCTCGTTAAATATGTTTAAGTCACAGGTAGATAGATTTCTGATCAATAAGGAAATTAAGGGTTATGGGGAGCGGGCAGGTAAGTGGAACTGAACCCACTATCGGATCAGCCATGATCTTATTGAATGGCGGGGCCGGCTCGAGGGGCTAGATGGCCTACTCCTGCTCCTATTTCTTATGTTCTTAATTAAACTGCCAATAAAATAGCACCACCAAGGGTAATGGATTGACTTTAAACTTTCTCATACTTCTCATTTTGTTATTTTGTGTGTTTGAAATGATCAAAACATTATAAACTATCTGCACATCACACAATACGCTTCAGATTGTAACCCTGTAATCTCTGTTGCGATACACCCCTTTCTGAAGGAACATTGGTAGTAAAGCAGGATCCTGCATTAAATCGTTGAGCGGACCATTACAAGCAACCGTTATGTATTGGTTATGTATCTCTGAAAGAGTTGAGCATAAGGTACACACTCCTGACCATTGGGCCACAGTCTACTTGTATTAATAAATTATACTATTCCGGAGGAAGGTCATTTATAAAAACCCAGGGATGTAGCTGTAATTATTTTGGCTTGGCAGAGCAAAAAACTATTGAATTATTAAAGTTAAGCAACTTTAAAGTGTTTCTAAATATAACTCACATTAGCATTAAGCGGAGGCTACCTCGCATCTCACACTCTTTTGGATTTTAACTCTACTGGCATACCTTAAATCGCAAGCCTGAAGTATCCCTCTTGTAAAAATCGAAGTCACTTCCATATGCACAAGGGTTTTTGTCTTGCATGTTCAGTAGTGTACAATAATTAAATTGGGAGCAGCTGATTGATTGCCTCCTCATTCTTCCTTGACAGAGCCCTGCACTCAGTTTACAACAACATTCAAAAGCAAAGTTGCTTCCACATTGTCCTGGTGGTTATCTCTCGTCTCTGCTGAGCGGTTTTCAAACAGCTGGTGGCAGTATTACAATAAATGTGCCTTATTTGCTCAGGTTGACAGGTCCATTTTTTTCTCATCTGCCCTTTGCAAATACAGCATAAACACCAGTTGCTCGAGAGCCACACAAACAGCTCAAACTATAGATATCGGAAAAATAAATTCAAAGTACAATGCTGGAAAAATAATCCAATTTCTAAGCACCAGATCTTCCATTTCATATACAATATCACTCATCTCTGCTTGCTCAAAAACAAATCAGACATTTCATAAAGTGCAGCTATTCATAGAAATCATAGAAACCCTACAGTGCAGAAGGAGGCCATTCGGCCCATCGAGTCTGCACCGACCACAATCCCACCCAGGCCCTACCCCCACATATTTTACCCACTAATCCCACTAACCTACGCATCCCAGGACTCTAAGGGGCAATTTTTTTTAACCTGGCCAATCAACCTAACCCGCACATCTTTGGACTGTGGGAGGAAACCGGAGCACCCGGAGGAAACCCACGCAGACACGAGGAGAATGTGCAAACTCCACACAGACAGTGACCCGAGCCGGGAATCGAACCCGGGACCTTGGAGCTGTGAAGCAGCAGTGCTAACCACTGTGCTACCGTGCCGCCCATTAAAATGCTCTTTTCCGAATTGCAGTTTAAAATTCAGGAAAACCCCACCAGAGGCTACAGATGTTAAGCAGGCAATCAGCTCAGACACACAACCCAAATCATCGCAGGTCCAAATGTAAGTATTTCTGTTGTCCAGGGTGATGGCGGCTGCACTACAAATAACCCCAAATACTCCTAAGTTTAGAATAGAGGAAGAAAGCAAGTGCACACTCTTGACTGCTGCCTAGCAACCGCGCTTGAAACACACAATTTTATGTTGGGAAGGAAAATGTGCAGGCTCAGCTGTGTCACCACCTGTGATCAAAGCGCCTGATAATATAGAAAAATGGTCCAGGTGGTTCAGAGAAGCCTAATCGGGTAAAAATGGGTGCTGAGGCAGCCATTGGGAGGGGTGAGCAAAATCATCAAGAAAGGAGTTTTGGTTTTGGAGGGCCTGCAAGGAGGAAAGGAAAGAGGCAGAGGGATTTTAGGAGGGAATTCCATAACATGTGAGCTGAGGATTAAAAGCTGACAAAGGACACAGAAAGACAGAGTCAGAGCAATGAAGAATGGTGCCAGGCTAAAGGGGCCACACTATTTTTTGTAGCCCTGGAAGTAGTCACAAATATGGAGAGGGTTAGGCCATTAGGCAGACAGGAATTCAAAACTGGAGGCACTAAGCTAGACTGTAAGACAGTTTAAAGTTTAAAAGTTTATTCATTAGCATCAAAAGTAGGCTTACATTAACACTGCAATGAAGTTGCTGTGAAAATCCCCTAGTTGCCACACTCCTGCGCCTGTTCGGGTACACCGAGGGAGAATTTAGCACTTAACCAGCAAGTCTTTTGGACTGTAGGAGGAAACCAGAGCACCCGGAGGAAACCCATACAGAGATGATGTGCAATAGGGACTTGCAACAGGATAGGATAATGGCAGCAAGCATTGGGTAAGCTGAAGTTTAATAAGGAATGAGGTGGCAGGTTGTTCAGGGTAACAATGTATTGGTATCATTCGTGTCACCCCACCAAACTTGTTTTTTTAAATTAATTTACGGGATGTGGACATTGCTGGCTAGGCCAGCATTTATTGCTCATCCCCAACTGCCCTCGAGAAGCCATGATCTGGAGATGGTGTTGGACTGGGGTGGGCAAAGCAAGTCATCTCACAACACCAGGTTAAAGTCCAACAGGTTTATTTGGAATCACGAGCTTGTAGGTGATTCCAAATAAATCTGTTGGACTTTTACCCTGGTGTTGTGAGATTTCTTACTGTCCCCTTGAGAAGGTGGTGAGTTTTCTTCTTCAACCTCGGCAGACCAAATGGTGTAGGTACACCTACCTACAGCGCTGCTTTTTTTAAAATTCATTCGTGGGACATGGGTGTCTCTGGCTGGCCAGCATTTATTGCCCTTCCCAGTTGCCCTTGAGAAGGTGGTGAATCACTGCAGTCGATGTTGCAGAATTTTAATGTGGAGATGCCGGCGTTGGACTGGGGTAAACACAGTATGAGTTTTAACACCACCAGGTTAAAGTCCAACAGGTTTATTTGGTAGCAAATGGCATTAGCTTTCGGAGCGCTGCTCCTTCAAAGGAGCAGTGCTCCGAAAGCTAATGCCATTTGCTACCAAATAAACCTGCTGGACTTTAACCTGGTGGTGTTAAAACGCTTGCAGAATTTTAACCCAGCCACAGTGAAGAAACAGCGATATATTTCCAAGTCAGGATGGTGCGAGACTTCGAGGCAAACTTGCGGCTGGTGGTGTTCCAGTGCATCTGCTGCCCTTATACTTCTAGATGGTAGCTGTCATGGGGTTGGAAGCTGCTGCCCAAAGAACCTTGGCATCTTGGAGATGGATTTTCAATGGTAGATGATTGATTGTCTGTAGGAGTGGTGCCAGTCAAGCAAACTGCTTTTTCCTGGACAGTATTGGAAGTTGGAGATGGCACTCATCCAGGTAAGTTAAGAGCATTGCATCACACTCCTGATTTGTGCCTTGTAGATGGTGGAGAGGCTTCAGTGATCAGGTGGTGAGCTACTCCCCACAGGATTCCTAGTTTCTGACCTGCTCTTGTAGCCACTGTATTTTAATTTGTCTGTAATACACAATTGCATTACCATCTCTGAATCCCCCACAATCTGCACCTGGAGATTACAATTGACCAGAAACTGAACTGCACCAGTCATATAAATACTGCAGCTAAAAAGCAGGTCAGAGGTTTGGAAATCTGTGCTGACTCACCTTTTGACTCCCAAAGCCTGTCCACCATCTGCAAGGGACAAGTCAGGAGTGTAATAGGATGAATGCAGCTCCTAAAACTCATGAAACACATGAAACACAACACCATCCAGGAAAAAGCCCACTTGATTGGCACCCAATCCACCACTTTCAACATTCACCCTCTCCACCACTGATGCACGGAGGCAGCAATGTGTACCGTCTACAAGATGCAGTGCAGCATCTCACCAAGGCTCCTTTGACAGCATCTTCCAAACCCATGACCTCCATCAGCTCAAAGGAAAAGGGCAGCAGATGAATGGGAATGACACTACCTACAAGTATCCCTCCAAGCCATACATCACCCTGACTTGGAATTATATCACCATTTCACTGTTGCTGGGTCAAAATTCTGGAACTTCATCCCTGTTGGAAGGAGCAGCGCTCCAAAAGCTAATGGTATTTGCTCCCAAATAAACCTGTTGGACTTTAACCTGGTGTTGTTAAAACTCTTACTGTGTACTTTCATAACATGGACCACAAGACCATAAGAAATAAGAACAGGAGTAGGCCATTCAGCCCCTTGACCCTGCTCCGACATTCAGTAGGATCACGGACTGCAACAGTTCAAAGCAGCAGCTCACGACCACCTTTTCAAGGGAATTATGGATGGGCAACAAATGCTGGCAACACCCATATCCCATGGAAAAAAAAATCATCCTGCTACAATGCCTATTCCCTCAGTCAGTTCCTTCTCAATCATCAAAATGTCAGCCAAAAACAATTTCCCTTCACTGATGTTCTGGATAAAGCTAAAGTACAAATTAGTGAAGAACTTGTCTAAAATATCTCAAATGCCAAGGGTAGTAAAAGAATGAGACTGGATAACAATGCGAGGAGATATTGGATTTCAAACATTGAAATAAAGGCAGTGCATATACATAAAACTAGGCTTCCTACTTGGCAACAAGGAAAAAGGATTTCTGAGGTGCCACACCGTGGGTTACTTACCAATGCAAATTTACAAGATGTTGCCTGATTGAAGTCCAACATGGAAGAGAGATAACCACAAATGCCTGTGGTGATGTCACAGCACGTCATGTGATTAATCACAGAGATGCTTTACAATAGTTTATTTTTTTATTAGTGTCACAAGTAAATTTACATTAACACTGCAATGAAGTTACTGTGAAAATCCCCTAGTCGCCACACTCTGGCTCCTGTTTGGGTACACTGAGGGAAAATTTAGCATGGCCAATGTACCTAACCAGTACGTCTTTCGGACTGGAGGAGGAAACCAACGCAGACACAGGGAGAACGTGCAAACTCCACACAGTGACCCAAGCCGGGAATTGAACCCGGGTGCCTGGCGCTGTGAGGCAGCAGTGTTAACCACTATGCCACCCCATACATCTCAGAACTAGGCAGCACAAGGAGCCATTCAGTTCATGTGATGTGATGATTCTCAAAGATCTATCCAATTATTCCAATTTCCCGGCCTATTCCCATAATCCTACAAATATTTCCCTTCAAGTATTATGGTAATGCATGGGCGGCACACTGGTTAACACCGCTGCCTCACAGCACCAGGGACCCGGGTTCAATTCCCGGCTTGGGTCACTGTCTGTATGGAGTCTGCAAGTTTTTCCCGTGTCTGAGTGGGTTTCCTCCGGGTGCTCCGGTTTCCTCCCACAGTCCAAAGATGTGCAGCTTAGATGCATTGGCCACGCTAAATTCTCCCTCAGTGTACCCGAACAGGCGACGGAATGTGGCGACTAGGGGATTTACATAGTAACTTCATTGCAGTGTTAATGTAAACCTACTTGTGACTAATAAACTTTATCCAATTCTCTTTTGAAAGTTACTACCCAATCAGTTTCTCCCATTCTGACAGCGAATTCCAGAAAATGAAAACTAGTGGCATTAAAAAAATTCTTCTCATCGCTGCTTCTTTTGCCAATTATCTTAAATTTGTATGACCATTATTATTTGTTACTGACTCTTCTACCACTGCAAAATATTTCTCTATTTATTCTGTCCAAATGCTTTAAGATGTTGAATGCCTCTTAAATTTTGATCTCCAGCGTTCTAAGAGCAGCCCAGTTTTTCTTCCCTCTCCATGCAACTGAAGTCCAACATCTTTGGTGCGGTCTAGCAAATCTCCTCTATACCCTCACTAACACCTTGACATCCTTTCTAAAGTGCCATGCCCAGAACTGCACTCAATATTGCAGCTGGGATGAAAAAACTGATTTAAAGATTTGTACACCTTTGCTGCTTTTTGTATTTTAATCCTCTTAATGCCAAGGAACCCATATGTTTATTTTTTACAAAACAGGCTCCACCTATCCTGCCACTTTCAAAGATTTATATACCAAGCTCTGGCATCCCCTTTAAAATTGTACCAAGCAGTTTGTATTGCCTCTCATTCTTCCAATTGAAGCACATTTCTTCACACTTTTATGCATTAAGTTGCATCGGTCCATTTCAATCCTGTGTGCCCTACCTACTGTGATGCTATTATTTCACCTATGGCCCTCAGCAAAGCTGCTTTTCCATCCATCTCAGAGCGTTCATTAAAAGCCCACCCACTTATTGCAAGAAGCAATATTAATGATCACTTGCCATTTCAATTCACCACCTTGCTCACATTGCTGTCCTCGGCTGACTGCAATGTTCCAGTTAAGTCCAATACAAGCTTCAGGAACAGCACCTCATCTTCCAATTAGGCACTAAACAGCTTTCTAGAATCAAGTTCAGACCATACATTTTGTCCTCCATTTTGAAACCCCACCCTTCCCAAGCCAGTTTTTATTTTGTTCTTATGTTTTAGCTTTCAGACAAAGTTTTCTTTATTCTGCTATTAACGTCTATCCTCAACCAATGCTTTTTGTTTCTTTGATGTAGAGATGCCGGCATTGGACTGGGGTAAGCACAGCAAGAAGTCTCACAACACCAGGTTAAACTCCAGCAGGTTTATTTGGTAGCACTAGCTCTGAGTGTTGCTCCTTCTTCATCTGAAGAAGGAGCAACCTGAAGAAGCAACACTCCGAAAGCTTGTGCTACCAAATAAACCTGTTGGACTTTAACCTGGTGTAGTGAGACTTCTTATATTTTGTTTCTTTACCATGGCTATTACCATTTTCTTCACCTTTTGTTCCATGACATCTTGTTGTCCAACCACTCCGACCTCTAAACTATACCGGACCTTCCCTTCCCCCCAGCCTTTCTAGCTCCCGGTTCTGCTCTTCCAATTCCAAAGAGGAAGCATATTGGACTCAAAACATTAACTTGGTTTCTCTCTCCAACATAGTGACCACCTGTCCCTTTATTTCATTGGACTGTCCCACATACGAGTCAACTATCCCATGTGAGGTACTCAACCAATTAGGCACTGGTTGAGGACACTGCTTGTCCCATCATACGGACCTTTAAAGTACAGACTTCCATGGCAGGCTGTCCTTTCAATTTCTCCACTAGGTCATCTTGCTCTCCACAGATGCTGAGTTTGTCCAGCACTTTGTTTTTATTTCAGATCTCCAGCATCTGCAGTATTTTGCTCTTATTTCAATATTTATTGCTCTCCAGCGAACGTGGTGTTGCAGGCACAGCCCATCATTGCCTACTGCACCGTGTTAAGTACTTTCTGGGTATAGCTCCTAAGCAAACACTATCTGGGGATAATAATTGGGCAGAGAAGACCACTCGTGCTTCAATCGGATTTTTCATGGCAGGGTCTGTAGGTAAACTACTAGTGGTGCAGGAGCCTGCCCTACCGTTGCCATGCAAAGCAGGCCCCTCACCCTGAACTCTGGGACAATGAAGCAATCAGATGTCCCGGGTAATCTCTCCATTTAGATCAGAATCTGAGACCAATATCTTTCATGTCCATTTATACCAGCATGTCTTTGGAATCCATAATCTGAACACCACCAGACCTTACTTGGAATTATTATCCTCAGGTGTCAGAATTGACTCAGCCACATTGGAAGCATAAAAATAGACAGATTTAATCCTTTCTAAATTACAGTCATTATAAAGGCACAAAGCATATTCAAAGGCAACCAGAAGTTTTTTTTAAACTCTATCCTTAAAGTTACAAAGCCAATGTTCAGAGTGGATTGGGCAAACCCAAATCCATCTCCTTGCGTGCTCTGACAAAACAAATTCAAAATCCAATTGAATCCAATTCATGGTCCCCACAAGAGACAAATAAGATCCAAACTGACAGGATAAAGCACTGCACCCCACCTTGGGCTTGATTTGACATTTACTCTTAGCCAAAAGGCCACGAAGTGATAAATTTTCACTCCACATCACCCTGGACTGAGGATGTGCAAAGCTGATTTTACACTACAACTTTGGGACTAAGGGAAACACCATTGCTGCTGGAATGCCAAAACCAGCTCAAAACTTCCTCCGCCCTGGTTTCAATATTTTACACCAAACTTTCCAAAAACAACTAATCCTAATGACTGAAGTGTTCCCCTGAATAACAGTCAAATGAGGTGTCATCTCAAAAAGAGATAAATCAATCTTTGCAGATTACCTAAACATCTGCTCAAGTTAACCTACTGTGGAAAGCTGTGCTGGTAGAGTCTGGGGGCCAAAAACACTGTTCTCATACCAAATCTTTCAACGGCCTTTAGCAGGGCTAACAATACCATGTGATCTAGACTTTTATTAAAGATGATTTATAATATAAAAAGACATTTTTGGACAACAATGTGGAAAATTCCAAGTCTAGATTTATGATAACGGAAGTTATCGAGACCTTGCATTCTATTTGCACTGTTGATTGAAATAGTGCTGAGACCAGGAAGGGGATACTTATCAACTGGGGAGGCAGTGGCGTAGTGGTATTGTCACTCGACTAGCAACCCAGCGACACTGGGCAAGATCTGAGGACCCAGGTTCAAATCCCACACAGCAGATAGTTAAGTTAAAGTTTATTAGTCACAAGTAAGGCTTACATTAACACTGCAATGAAGTTACTGTGAAATTTCCCCAGTCACCACATTCTGGCACCTGTTCGGGTCAATGCACCTAACCAGCACGACTTTCAGACTGTGGGAGGAAACCCACGCAGACACAGGGAGAACATGCAAACTCCACACAGACAGTGACCCAAGCCGGGAATCGAACATAGGTCCCTGGTGCTGCAAGGCAGCAGTGCTAACCACTGTGCCACCCACAGTTAGTATCCGATAAAAGAAAATCTGGAATTACAACCCCAATGATGATCATGAAACCACTGTTGATGGTTGTTAAAAACCCATCTGGTTCACTAATTTTCTTTAGGGTATGAAATCCACTGACCTTACCCGGTCTGGCCTACATGTGACCTCCAGACCCACAACAATGTGGTTTACTCAAATACTCTCTGAAAATGGAGGAAGGTTAGGCATAGGCAATAAATGCTGGCCTAGCCAGCAATGCCCAACTCCCGTAAATGAAAAAAGAAAACTAGTTTGTGAAAATTAAGTAGCTATTCCCTTTGCTTGCCACAACTCAAAATTGGCTATTTGCATCCCAGAAATAACAGTCTCACTTTCTCATTCACTGCTTTGTGATAATGTGATTTGGGACTACCTTGCCCCACACAGCATAGCTTGATTTAAAATTCTCATTCTTGTTTTCAAATCCTTCCATAGCCTGTTCCTTCCTCTCTCTGTAATCTCAAACAGCCCCATAACCTTCCAAGACATCTGCGCTTGTTTAATTTGAGCCTCTTGAGCATCCCCAAATTTAGTTGTTCTCCCATTTAGGGACTGCGCCTGTCTAGGCTTCAACCTCTCCATCTCACTTTCCTCCTTTAAGACATTCCTTAAAACCTACCTCTTTGACCAAAGATTTTGGTCATACCGCCTCGTGTGGTTTGTCACAATTTGTTTTATACAACCCTGTACATTCATTTGGAGCACCAGTGGGCTGAATTGCTACCCCATGACAGTTCTATGATTTGAAGTGTCTTGGGATCTTTGATTATGTTAAATACAGATATAAATATAAACTGTTACTGCTTTCAGCAGCCACCTTAGATTTGATTTATTATTGCCACATGTATTAACACACAGTGAAAAGTATTGCTTCTTGCTAGCTATACAGATAAAACATACCGTTCATAGAGAAGGAAACGAGAGAGTGCAGAATGTAGTGTTACAGCCATAGCTAGAGTGTAGAGAAAGATCAACTTAATGCAAGGTAAGTCCATTCAAAACTCTTACAGCAGAAAGGAAGAAGCTGTTCTTGTGTCGGTTGGTACGTGACCTCAGACTTATGTATCTTTTTCCCGACGGAAGATGGTGGGAGAGAGAATGTCCGGGGTGCGTGGGGTCCTTAATTATGCTGGCTGCTTTGCCGTGGCAGCGGGAAGTGTAGATAGATTCAATGGATGGGAGGCAGGTTTGCGTGATGGATTGGGCTACATTCACGACCTTTTGTAATTCCTTGCGGTCTTGGGTAGAGCAGGAGCCATACTAAACTGTGATACAACCAGAAAGAATGCTTCTATGGTGCATCTGTAAAAGTTGGATGAGAGTCATAGCTGACATGCCAAATTTCCTTAGGCTTCTGAGAAAGTAGAGGCATTGGTGGGCTTTCTTAGCTATAGTGTCGACATGGGGGGACCAGGGCAGGTTGGTGGTGATCTGGACACCTAAAAACTTGAAGCTCTCGACCCTTTCTATTGCATCCCTATTGATGTAGACAAGTGGCATGTTCTCCTTTATGCTTCCTGAAGTCGATGACAATCTCCTTTGTTTTGTGGACATTGAGGGAGAGATTATTGTTCCCACACTAGTTCACCAGATTCTCTATCTCATTCCTGTACTCTGTCTCGTCATTGTTTGAGATCGGACCCACTACGGTGGTGTCATCAGCAAACTTGAAAATCAAATTGGAGGGGAATTTGGCCGCACTGTCATAGGTGTACAAGGAGTATAATATGGGGTTGAGAACACAGCCTTTTGGGGCACCGGTGTTGAGGATTAGCGTGGAGGTGCTGCCTATCCTTACTGATTGTGGTCTGTGAGTTAGGAAGTTCAGGATCCAGTCGCAGAGGGAGGTGCTGAGGTCCAGGACACGGAGTTTGGAGATGAACTTTGTGGGAATAATCGTGTTGAAGGCTGAGCTGTAGTCAATAAATAGGAGTCCAACATAGGTGTCCTTGTTATCTAGGTCTTCAGGGTTGAGTGCCTTGGACCCAAAGTTTGCAAATAATACCTTGAAATGGATATTACAGAACAATCCAGTTCTAGTATGCAGAAATAGTCACAGGCCACAGAAGGACAATGTTTGCTGGTAATGTAAAATATTCTGTAATCTAGATATAATGGAAAAATAATTAAACAAGCAAGCAAGCCTAAAGATTAGTAACCAGCATGCTAATGTTGCCTAAAATCCATTTAAAAATAGTTCCCATTTAAAATAAAGGGATACAGCATAATTAAGCTACAAATTAGAAGGCTTGGAGAAAGTGCAAGGAAAACCAAAATGTCTGCATGTGGTATATTGAGCTGTAAAATATTGATGATTTCCAAACCATGCTGTGTTTCTTCACACTATCCCACTGTGTGGAGCTTCCACCTCAGATTAGCTTCAACTGTGCCAGGAGAATCCGAGCTGACCAAGAAAATGCCGAAATGTAAAACTGCTAAAGTCCAACTGCAATGCCAAACACAAAATAAAATATATGTGCCAAATGGGCAGTACGGTGGCCCAGTGGTTAGCACTGCTGCCTCACAGCGCCAGGGACCCAGGTTCAATTCCAGCCTCGGGTCACTGTCTGTGTGTGGGGTTTGCACATTCTCCCGTACCTGCATGGGTTTCCTCTGGGTGCGCCGGTTTCTTCCCACAGTCCAAAGATGTGCGGGTTAGGTTGATTGGCCATGCTAAATTGACCCTAGTGTCAGGGGGATTAGCAGGATAAGTGTGGGGGTTATGGGAATAGGTTCTGGGTGGGATTGTGGTCGGTACAGACTCGATGGGCCGAATGGCCTCCTTTTGCACTGTAGGGAATCTATGATTCTATGATCTGAATTTTCCATAAAGGTTACAACAATCACCCATTGTCAGCAATGTCCATTACCACAAAAGGAGCAGTAAAATCCCATGCAAATCAGGCTCCTTTATTCTGAAAACTTTTTTTAAATGCTGACCTCTTACAGTTGGGGAAATTCAAACATCTTGCGCATAAAAACAGGCAGGATTCAAGGAAAATAAAAGTAACTTTATAGATAACTTTGCCCTCATGGTGGCCTGCCAATTACTGATACAATAATTCTCCTTCAAAATTTCTGTTCCTGCAAGCCACTTGCACGCACTTCCTCATCCACATCCCCAGTAATATCAATGTTGAAATCAAGACTCATTGCGTAATCTCCCACTCGGAATGTCTTTTCTCCAGCTCTCAAAAACTAACGAATTTACCTTCCTTGTTCTTCCCCCCACTATTGTCAGGTTTCTCAAACCCAAGCTCGGCATCGCCTTATCAGAGCTCGACTGTCCTTTGTGTTTCAGAAAGTATTCCAGCCTTAGCCCTACCTCTTGTTTCCTGAAGTTAAACTTGGAATCACTCCTATTGTCTTCAGGCCAACAACTGAATTTGCATTGCAACATATGCTACTGTAAGCTTAGCCTGGCTTGAAGTTGGAGGAGTGCACACAGCTGGAAGCAATGGGTGTCCATAGAAGGCATCTGCCACTTCCATTCAAAGTAAACATCGAAATAGCACTGGTCATAAATGTTACCATATTTTTCTTGGTCTGCAATTTTCTCTTAAGCTGAATTTCTGCTCCAATTTTTTTAACATTAAGCCTATTTGGAGTTACCAACTGCATAATTTATCAGCACTTAAGCGATAAAAGTCCTCAGAAATTAAAGTATCATACAACTGTAAAACAACAACTATAAGACAATTCAACAGAAATAAGTTTCAAAAACTATACTTGAAACTTAAGATATCCTTTAGCAGTTGGCCAATAGTGTTAAACAGGCAGCAAGCTACTCATGATTCACTGCCGTGAGAGTTTAAAACTGTACAAAGGTGGTGCAGAATGAAGCAAGGGCATCAATACACCCATTGAATTGTATGAAAATTATTTTGCATAATTTCTCCAAGTTACTGCACCATTTTAAACAAAGACATCTTTCAACAGATGTACTATAATACAGAGTATATTGAATCGGTCACAGGGGAGAGAAAACAAACAGCTGGATTCTGAAACAGAAAATGCTGGAAAAACTCCGCAAGTCTGACAGCATCTGTGGAGAGAACTGAACTCGCGTTTCAAATCTGGATGATTCTTCATTTATGCCATTACAACCTTCATACGCCATTTCAGACAAGATTTTGGGGTGGCACAGTGGTTAGCACTGCTGCCTCACAGCGCCAAGGACCCAGGTTCAATTCCAGCTTCGGGTCACTGCCTGTGTGGAGTCTGCACACTCTCCCCGTGTCTGCGTGGGTTTCCTCTGGGTGCTCTGGTTTCCTCCCAAAGTCCAAAGATGTGCGGGTTAGGTTGATTGACATGTTAAATTGACCCTAGTGTCAGGGGATTAGTAGGGCAAATGTGAGCCTGGGTGGGATTCTGGTTGGTGCAGACTCGATGGGCTGAATGGCCTCCTTCTGCACTGTAAAGATTCGATTTTATTTTCATTAAATTTATAAGACCATAAGACCATAAGACATAGGAGCGGAAGTAAGGCCATTCGGCCCATCGAGTCCACTCCACCATTCAATCATGGTTGATTTCAACTCCATTTACCCGCTCTCTCCCCATAGCCCTTAATTCTTCGAGAAATCAAGAATTTATCAATTTATCAATTTCTGTCTTGAAGACGCTCAACGTCTCGGCCTCCACAGCCCTCTGTGGCAATGAATTCCACAGACCCACCACTCTCTGGCTGAAGAAATTTCTCCTCATCTCTGTTCTAAAGTGACTCCCTTTTATTCTAAGGCTGTGCCCCCGTGTCCTAGTCTCCCCTGTTAATGGAAACAACTTCCCTACGTCCATCCTATCTAAGCCGTTCATTATCTTGTAAGTTTCTATCAGATCTCCCCTCAACCTCCTAAACTCCAATGAATATAATCCCACGATCCTCAGACGTTCATCGTATGTCAGGCCTACCATTCCTGGGATCATCCGTGTGAATCTCCGCTGGACCCGCTCCAGTGCCAGTATGTCCTTATATTTTCTATCATCATGCCAAGATGTCAAAAAAACTTTTTTTTAAGCGTGGACAAAAAGCGTGACTGAAGCCATGACTGGCCACGACTCTCACAAAAGGAATTTCTCACCTTCAGAAAGCTTTGAGGCAAAACCCTGGCCAATAGGAGATGAACTATCTGCAAGGAGAAAGGACCCTGAAACCTCTGGTAAACTTAATGGTTGAAACATCAACCATCTCAAGAATTCAGAGCAGGAATATACATCCTTTATTCAAACCACAGTGAAGAAGTGGGAGTTTTGTCATATGACCCCCAAGCTGTTAGAACCAATACTATTGCCATTTCAAATTAAGCCTGCCATCTTCCATCAACAAAACAGCAGCAGAACTACAACTCTGCCCTGGCCCTCATCTACACTATTTTCATTGAAGCATCTGAACTTCTGTACCAGACCGAACCATCTCTACGTGCTCCGCCCATCGTGGAAGTCAGTGCTCTTGGAAAAGTGGATTACCACTTCTGATTCTAGACTCTGGGCTCACAGGAAACAGTATTTCCGGGTGCTCAGCTTTCCTTCCACAGTCCAAAAATATGCAGGTTAGGTGGATTGGCCGTGGTAAATGCGCAGGGTTATAGGGATAGGGTGGGCCTGGGTGAGGCGGTTCAGACTTGATGGGCCAAATGGCCTCCTTCTGCATTGTAGGGATACTATGGTTCTAGAGATGCAGGTAGAAAAGGCTATAAAAGCACCTTAGCCACGTGCAAAATGTGTTCAGCTCAGGATCAGAGAAAATGCAAAAACAAAGTTCCACTGAACTTAGCCTGATACCTTAGGGGTGGTACTGTTATCTTAGTTGGCTAGACATGTGGTTCAAAATAATGCCAGTTGTGCGTTCCATTTCTGTTCCATCTGTGTCACACTTGGAGCTTAGTACCTCGCCCTGCCTGGAGAAATTGACAGCAACTATTGAACAATTGAGGAAGCTGCCCGGAGAAACACCAGCATTTGATAAACAGGAGGGAACCAAGGATCAAGCAATGAGTCACACCAAATAAACTTGTACCGCTCCAAAAGAAAGTCGGAAGGGTTGTGCTGAGACATTTATGGACAGAATCAAACAAGTTCTACATTATCTTCTTCATAGGTCACAATGTTCCCAAGTTTCATTTTATCTGCAAATTTTGAAATTGTGCCCTGTGTTACAGGACAATTTCAAAATTTGTGGATGATACGAAGCTTGGAAGCATTGCAAACTAAAGGGAAGATAGCGTAGAGCATCAAAAGGACATAGACACATTAGTGGAATGGGCAGACAAGTGGCAGATGAAGTTCAATGTAGGGGAATATGAAACAATTATTTATTTTGGTAGGAAGAACATGGAAAGACAATATAAAAGGTACGATTCTAAAGGAGATGCAGCGGCAGAGAATTTCGGTGAATATGTTCATAGATCACTGAAGGTGGTGGAGGATGTTGAAAAAGCATACAGGATCCTGGGCTTTATAATAGCGGCTAGAGTACATGAGGAAGATGATGTTGAGCTTGTACAAGACACTGGTTCAGCCTCAGCTGGAGTATTGCATCCTGTTCTGGGCACTTTGCGAAGGATGTGATGGCACTGGAGAGCGTGCAGAAAAGGTTAATGAGAATGTTTCCAGGGATGAGGAACTTCAGTTCTGAAGATAGTTTGGAGAAGAAAACTGCAGAGATTTGAGAGATTTTCAAAATCGTGAGGGGGTCTGAACAGAACAGATAGGGAGAAACTGTACCCACTTGTGAGAGGATCAAGAAGAGAGCACATATTTAAAGTAATTTGCAAAAGAAGCAATGGTGACACGAGGAAAAGCTTTATTCACACACCAAGTGGTTAAGGTCTGGAATGCGCTGCCTGACAGTTTGGTGGACAGGGGTTCAATTGAGGCATTCAAAAAGGAATTAGATTATTTGAAAAGGAAGGACATGCAGGGTAATAGGGAGACGACAGGGGAATGACACTCGGTGAATTTTTAAGCTGGAGAGCCAGTGCAGGCATGATCGGTCAGGTCAACTGGCCTCCTTCTGCACTGTACTAATTCTCTGATCATTTCCATTGTAACCACATAGCCAATAAAAATAATTAAATAAGTGCAGTTCATGCTGTTAAAAAATCTACAAAAATGCATAAGAAGCTTCCAAACAGCTCAGTCTTAACCCTATTGCACACTGGTTATCAAGAGTTTTTTGAAAATTGTTTCTATGGATTAATCAGTTAAGTGATTCATTTTGATCTTGAGGTTTAGCTGAGTTTGGGGGTTTTACCCATCGCTTTCAAAAGGGATAATCTATTTTTTCAGGATATAGCTGAATATACCGCTTTGTCGTGGTGTTATTAGCATTTACGGCTGCCTTTCACATGTGTGAAAAAACAGATAACTAGAATCAGTAAGCAACTTGCAGTTTTCTGCCTATTGTGCAGCTGCGACTGCGTAGTTAAGGACTCAACCTCTCAGGAGTTGGGCATGGTGCTAGATGCACAGGACCAATTGAAAAGAAAACATTCGGTTCACACAGTTACTTGTTTCTCTGATCCGCTTACCTCGACCAAGTAGTGTCCATTCTGGGAGGGATGGTTAGATATATTTCACAAAGGAGAAGCAAATGAAAATGAATTGGAAAGGACTCTGCGAAATGCAGAAATACATCATCCTCGACTATTGTGCTCAACACAAGTTTCTCATTGGTTGCGACATACTGAGCAGTATACAATAAACTGTCTCAATACATTTTAAATTCAACTCGTTAACAAATCATTTTGAATGTTAGCAAAGACCCTGTTGTGAATGTGATTTTATCAATATAAAGAGCTTATCCTGCAACATGTAGTGAAATAAATCAATATCACAGCTGTTCACAACGCATGGTGGAATACGAATTTTGTTTAAGGTTCTCGATTTGACCGCAGGAGTTGTCTCTCAACTTACATTCTAACTAAAAATAAAAGATTTAGCAACTTCAATCATTCTAACTCTGTATCACACTTAGAAGTACATCCCAAAAGATGAGGTGTGAAAAATTGACACACAGCAGTTTGAGGCAGTTATCATCTCACTTTGAAAGTGTTTTACTGTTTCTGAAATCCAGAACTTGCAAGCCTCTCATTTTCATATCTCGCTTTCTGCACGTGCTTCCCTCTTTTTCTCTAACTTCAGCCCACAAACCGTGCTGTTATTGCTGATGCTGTCGACTGTCCTTTTTAAACAGCACCAACAATGTGAAAGTTTCTCTCCAATGTGTTTCTGTGGGTATGCTTATTATTCATGAGTGCTGCCGTGTGTGAATTTATACTAACCTCTTCCTCTGGTGAATGTAGATTTTAGTACATGTTCCTTTGTCTATGTTACCTTGCTCTACTGATAGCTTAGAACAAATAAAATGAAGTCCTCCTATTTAATCAGTTTCTTCTCTTTTCAACATCATGTTCACATTGGAGCAGTATTTTTCTTTTCATTATTTTGCAGTATTAAGAGACAATTCAACATTAATGTTTCATCCACTAAGACAACACGATTGAGAAATAGATTAACATAAGAACATAAGAAATAGGAGCAGGAGTAGGCCATCTAGCCCCTCGAGCCTGCCCCGCCATTCAATAAGATCATGGCTGATCTGAAGTGGATCAGTTCCACTTACCCGCCTGATCCCTATAACCCCTAATTCCCTTACCGATCAGGAATCCATCTATCTGTGATTTAAACATATTCAACGAGGTAGCCTCCACCACTTCAGTGGGCAGAGAATTCCAGAGATTCACCACCCTCTGAGAGAAGAAGTTCCTCCTCAACTCTGTCCTAAACTGACCCCCCTTTATTTTGAGGCTGTGCCCTCTAGTTCTAGCTTCCTTTCTAAGTGGAAAGAATCTCTCCACCTCTACCCTATCCAGCCCCTTCATTATCTTATAGGTCTCGATAAGATTCCCCCCTCCGCCTTCTAAATTCCAATGAGTACAAATCCAATCTGCTCAGTCTCTCCTCATAATCAACACCCCTCATCTCTGGTATCAACCTGGTGAACCTTCTCTGCACTCCCTCCAAGGCCAATATATCCTTCCGCAAATAAGGGGACCAATACTGCATACAGATTCTACTCACTTCTGAAAGAAAGACAACATTCATTTATCTAGGCTCCCAAAGCTCTTCACGATCAATAACAGAATCATAGAATCAGTGCAGTAGGAGGCCATTCAGCCCATTGAGTCTGCACCAACCACAATCCCATCCAGGCCCTATCCCCATAACCCCATGCATTCACCCTAGCCAGTCCCCTGACACTAAGGGACAATTTAGCATGATCAATCCACCTAACCATCACGCCTTTCGGACTGTGGGAGGAAACCAGAGCACCCAGAGGAAACCCACGCAGACACAGGAAGAATGTGCAAACTCCACACAGAGTGACCCAAGCCGGAAATCAAACCTGGGTCCCCGGCGCTGTGAGGCAGCACTGCTAACCCCTTTGCCACCGTGCTGCCCCATACAGTGCAGTTCTTGCTGTAGAAAAATATATCAACCAATTTACACCAAGCAAGCAAATGAGATAAGTGACCAGATAAACTGCTTAACTTGTGTTGGTTGAGGAATAAGTATATGTCAGCATACCAGGAAAATCTTGTGTCATCTACTTCAAATAGTAGAACAGGATCTTTGATTTGATTTGTCACTTGTATTAGTATACAGTGAAAAGTGTTGTTTCTTGGGTGCTTTACAGACAAAGCATACTGTTCATAGAGAAGGAAAGGAGAGTGTGCAGAATGTAGTGTTACAGTCATAGCTAGGGTGTAGAGAAAGATCAACCTAATACAAGGTAGGTCCATTCAAAAGTCTGATGGCAGTAGGGAAGAAGTTGTTTTTGAGTCAGTTGGTACGTGACCTCACAGTTTTGCATCTTTCTCCCTATGGAAGGCGGAGGAAGAGAGTATGTCCGGGGTGCGTGGGGTCCTTGATTCTGCTGGCTGCTTTTCCAAGGCAGTGGGGAAGTGTAGACAGAGTCAATGGATGGGAGGCAGGTTTGCATGATGCACTGGGCTTCATTCACAACCCTTTGTAGTTTCCAGACTCGCTAAGGGTGGGCATTGTCACGGTTGGGGCATCTCAGCACCTTCTGATCTGGAGACAAGGGTTCATATCCCAGCACAGCAGCTGGTAGAATTTAAATTCAATCAATAAATCTTTTGAAAAAGTTAGTCTCAGTAATGGTGACAACAGTGGTCAGTCCTGCCAGCTGGACAATTGACTGTGGTGGGAACCTGGAACACTCTGCCTGAAAGGATGTTAGAGGCAGGAACCTGCAAACATTTAAGCATTTGGAGGAGCACTTGAGACATAGATTGGGACCTGGGAAATGGGATTAGGATGGCTGGCACAGACATGATGTGCCAAAAGGCCTCTTTCTGTGCTGTATGACTATGGCTTCCAACTAAGAGATTAAATTGGTCATTCATTACTGGAGACTAATTTGTGGGATCTTGCTGTATAGACATTGGCAGGTGTATTTTCCTACAAATTTCATTGCACTGAACAATCATTTATGAAACGTTTTGGGATTTCTCCAAAAGACGCAAAAATAAATCATGTAAATGCAAAACTTTCTGCCTCACTATTGCTATTATTGCTCGTTATCTCTGCTGAAGATGATGATTATACGAGTGCCAAAGTGAAAGTGAACCCAACTGCAAAGTTCCCTGTGGTCAAATAGCCAGCCAAAACGTGATCTGACCACATGAGAAATTGCCACTTGCACCAAAAGGGTTGATAGTTCCCATGGAACTGTAAGCAAAGCACGTGTCACTCTGCCTTTGGAAAAAGGAGAAAATAGGAATATTTGCAGGAAGATGTCTCGTCTGAAGTGCTTTTTATGCTATTTGTTTTGAAACTGTTCAAGCAATATTCTTCTCTTTGTTGTGCTTTATCCTGCACCAAATATATTATACTCTACACGTCAGAGAAAACAGGCATTCTGCCTACTGGATTGTGGCAGTGCTTCTGGATGGTGCTCAAGAGCTGACTCACTTTCCTGCAGGAAGCAATTTGCCTCTGCTCAGTATCTCCCCTGAAGGCCTACCCTAACACACACAACTCACTTCAGAGGAGCCTGAAGACAAAAGTATTTTACTGGAACGCCAAAACAGTCGAACAAAAGTTCAAAGATGCAAATACTGGAAAACTAAAACAAGAGCAGCAAAATGTTGGTAACACCCAGAAGGTCAATCGATATCTTAAATGTTTATGGACCTGCTAACAGCTTCCAAAATGTTCTTATCGTTCCAGGTTGAGGACAGTTGCTCTGGGAATCAGAAATTCTTTTATCCTATGTTTTTTTAAAACACTTTCATTAATTAGTCGGAAAAATATGGGGATTGGGTGGTGGGGAGGAGAAAGGAGCTATTTGACTAAGCATGGCAGTTGGAAGGAGGTCACATGATGCACGAGTAGGCAACGCTGTAGGCCACACGTCATGTCACAATCAAACAATCTCTGCAGTGAAGCCAACTTAATTCTCCGCAGAATTCCCAGTCTCTGACCTGCTCTTGTACCCATGGTATTTTTACGGCTGGTCCAGTTTAGTCATAACCTTCAGGCACAAAAGTCATCTTGCAGTTCACTTAGTTCTCCCTTGTTGCTCGGCTCCTTTTCCCCCCGTAACGTGGCGATGGTAAGTTTTTTTTTCTGCAATAGTATTTATTCAACACTGACTCCAGATTAACCTCACTTAAGTGCATTTTCTGGGGTCCTTCAATTAGAAGCATGGTTGACTGCTGAAAATAACTGCCCAAGGGCCAGTCTTTCAGGCTCCAGGTCAGCTGCACTCGCATACAAGGCAGAAATGCAGTTTTCATCACTAGCTCGTACACACCTCCTCCTAATAGTAACCGAAAGCCATTAATACAATGTGAACAAGTGGGCACTCTCAATTCTATGCAGTTATTTCTGCGGCTGCAAATCCAAAGTACATGATGTAAACAGTCCCAATTCAGAGTATCACCTTCACTGTAAAACCACATACTCTGGAAGCTGCCTTGCATTATAGAAGGTGCCAGATGCCATGCAGATGACGACTTGACTGCAACTCTAAACCAGCTGCCTTAGTCACCATCTCATAGGCCAAGACATCGCTTCCAGAGATTTAATGCTTCAATCCTTTACAAGTTTACAAATTATATTTTAGAATTCTTGTTCCCAGACATCCTCACCTACATTGTCACATTATATCTTCCACAAATGTTATATTCTACAGCCATTGTTCTCAAATCAATAATAGCACTGGTGAGATGGCGCCTACAGAACTATGTACAGGTTTGGTCTCCTTACGAAGGAGGGATATTATTGCACTGGAAGGAGTCCAGAGAAGGTTCACTTGGGACGAGGGGGTTGTCTTATGAGGAAAGATTGAGCAAGTCGGGCCTATGCTCATTAGAGATGAGAAGGGATTTTATTGAAACATAAAAGATTCTTAAGGGGCTTGACGGGGCAGATGATGAGAAAGTGTTACCCCTTGTGGGAGAACTAGGAGGCACAGTTCAAAAATAAAACTGAGATGAAGTTCTCAGAGGGTTGTTGTCAGTCTTTGGAATTCTTTTCCACATTGAATATATTCGGGTGGAGCTCCAAATATTTTTGATCTACAAAGGAGCCACTGACTATATTGGAGGAGGGGGATGTAAGCAGACAGGGAAGTGGAGGTGGGTTACAATCTGATCAGCCATGACCTTACTTTAATGGTGGAACATGCGCCAGGGCTGAATTGTTGACTCTAGCCCCAAATTCCTTTGATCTTAGCATACTTCGAAATAGTCATTTATCAGTGCAATTTTAATCTCAGGGGCATTTGAAAACATTATCTTAGATGCCATATGTCTCACACTGTAAAATATTTATTTAAGCACTCCTTTCCCAGAATATTCATGTGTTCTGGAGAAGCGCGCAGGTTGACAAAGTGTGGTGGAAAATTGGTGATCAGAGGCATACCTTGTGTTCAGTTGGAGAGACAGGCCTCATCTTGACAGAATAAGTGGTGCATGCAGCTATCATATGAACACTGAAGCTGCTGCAGCATTCAAACATTATTTTCCAAGATTCTTCAAATATACCTTTCCCCCAAGAACAGAATAATCTCAAAATCCAGAATAAAATAATGACAGCAAATACACAATTTGTCAAATTTCTCAATCTGATTATGCAAAGCAACATGTCTAAGGCCACAAATGGTGATGAGGGGTAGAGAAAGGGGAATGTTATCACATTTATTCTTTCCATTAGTTTTTGAATCTATGCCAATCAATACTGCAAATGGTGCTACAAAGCATTCTCTTTCACTAAACTTTTTCTGGGAAAAACACATTCTGCAAAAAAAAAAAATCCTCAAGACTACTGGAATTGTGCGATATTATGTTATCCTTATGCTAATTGTCTTAGTGCTAAAATGTCCAACATTTTAAAAACCTTGGTGATAGTCTTATCAGTAAAGGTAGTTCTCACCAAAGCTTTTATCAGAATCCGAAACTACCAATGACCAAGGTCAGACACCTCATCGAACAAGAATTTACCATTTGTAGCCTTTTAATGCGATTGGGTTTACAGTACATATTCTGATCAATATGACTTTTTCTACTGAACCTTTACTCAGTTTAAGCAGGTGATCTGCAATTCATACGTTCCTGTATTTTCACATTCTACATTTCCAAAGCTTCTACTTTTCTAAAAGAAATCACAAGTGGTGGATTTGCACAAAAGAGTGTTGGATATTCAAGGGTATTTGAAAATGTAACAATATGCATCTAAATAGCACCTTTAAGAACATAAGAACATAAGAAATAGGAGCAGGAGTAGGCCATCTAGCCCCTCGAGCCTGCCCCGCCATTCAATAAGATCATGGCTGATCTGACGTGGATCAGTACCACTTACCCGCCTGATCCCCATAACCCTTAATTCCCTTACCGATCAGGAATCCATCCATCCGCGCTTTAAACATATTCAGCGAGGTAGCCTCCACCACTTCAGTGGGCAGAGAATTCCAGAGATTCACCACCCTCTGGGAGAAGAAGTTCCTCCTCAACTCTGTCTTAAACCGACCCCCCTTTATTTTGAGGCTGTGTCCTCTAGTTTTAACTTCCTTACTAAGTGGAAAGAATCTCTCCGCCTCCACCCTATCCAGCCCCCGCATTATCTTATAAGTCTCCATAAGATCCCCCCTCATCCTTCTAAACTCCAACGAGTACAAACCCAATCTCCTCAGCCTCTCCTCATAATCCAAACCCCTCATCTCCGGTATCAACCTGGTGAACCTTCTCTGCACTCCCTCCAATGCCAATATATCCTTCCTCATATAAGAGGACCAATACTGCACACAGTATTCCAGCTGCGGCCTCACCAATGCCCTGTACAGGTGCATCAAGACATCCCTGCTTTTATATTCTATCCCCCTCGCAATATAGGCCAACATCCCATTTGCCTTCTTGATCACCTGTTGTACCTGCAGACTGGGCTTTTGCGTCTCATGCACAAGGACCCCCAGGTCCCTTTGCACGGTAGCATGTTTTAATTTGTTTCCATTGAGATAGTAATCCCATTTGTTATTATTTCCTCCAAAGTTTAATATAGTAAAATGTTCTTTTATTACAGGAATGGAATTCTTTGGAATTACATAATTGTAAAAAAGCAAACATATGGTTCTCCCAGCAACTGAGCTGATTACAGTGGAAAGAAGATAACACAAGACATGTATCCCCATGTTGGACCATTGGTGTTCCTAGAGTTAAAGGCAGGGTGCTACAATTAGTCCAGACATCCCCTTAGTTATTGGAAACAAACAAGGAATCAGCAATTCTGCTCCTGATCATTAGCCATTAGTTCATTGGGGAAATGTTAGGAGACATACCTAGCACAAAGAATGATAGTTGCGGTTGTTGGAGGTCAATCATTTCAGTCCCAGAATATGGTTGCAGTAATTCTTCAGGGCAGTGCCCTAGGCCCAACCATCTTCAGCTGCTTCAGCTAAATGACCTGCCCTTCATCATCAGTTGTCAGAAGTGAGGAAGTTCGCTGATGACTGCACCGTGTTTAGCATAATTTGCAACTCCTTAGATACTGAAGCAACCCATGTCCACATGTAGCAAGGCCTAGAAACATTCAGGCTGGGACTGTTCAATAGCAGGCAGCATACGTGCCACACAAGTGGCAGGCATTGACGATCTCCAATTAGAGAGAATCCAACCATCTTCCTGTGACGTTCAATGGTATTACCGTTGCCAAATACCCCACTGTCAACATCCTAAGAGGCACCATTGACCAGAGACTGAAGTGGGCCAGTCATATAATTACGGTGCCTACAAGAGTAGATCAGAGGTTGGGAATTTTGTGGTGTGCAACTCAGTTTTTGAATCCACAAAGCCTGTTCACCATTTACAAGGCACAAGTCAGGAGTGTGATGGAATAGTCTCCACTTGCATAGGTGAGTGCAGCTCTGACAACACACAAAGCTCAATATCACCCAGGGCAAAGCATCCCACTTAATTGGCACCCCTTCCACCACCTTGAACACTCACTCCCTCCACCACCAATGCATAGTGACAGTAGTGTGTACTATTTACAAGAAGCAGTGCAGCAACTCACCAAGGTTTCTTCGACAACACCTCCCAAACACACGACCTCTGCCAGCAAGAAGGACAAGGGTTGTAAATGGATGCAAACACCACCACCTGCAAGTTCCCCTCCAAGTCGCACACAATCCTGACTTGGAAATATATCGCTATTGCTGGGTTAAAATCCTGGAACTCCCTAACTGCACTGAGCTTGTACCTGCACCACAGGAACTGCAGCAGTTCAAGGTGCCAGCTCACCATCACCTTCTCAAGGGCAACTAGGGTTCGGCAATAAATGCTGCACCAGTCAGCGATGTCCACTTGTAATGAAATATTTTTTAAAAATGAGAGAATGTTGATTGGTGGGCTCCTCATGTAAAGCACCATCATAGCAGAATAGCCTGCCAACACCCACACTCTATACATACAAACACACGCATTAGAATGTGGCAAGGCACAGAAGGCAGAACTATATCCTGGCAAGGAGTCGGTGCCTTGAGGGCAGAGGAAAAAAGAAATCTGCAGCAAAAAGAAAAACAACAGATATGGCCAAACAGCCTGCGAAGGATATTGGCATGGTTGCCCCAAAAATATGACTTTTTTCCCCCGACAAACCTTGTATTTCATAAAACAAAGCTGAATGCCACTTCGAGTTCCGTCCCAATGAATTACAAACTATCACTCCAAATAGAATATCATACTGAAAAGCCAGAGGCCATGGTTTCTACTCAGACATGTCAACTGGGTACTCGTAGCAAAATGTAAGTGGCTATGTGGGAAGCTAAAATAATCCTGCTTGTCACTACAGACAGAAAACCTAGACCCACCCGGTCAGTTTACCTCCCAGTCCTGAAAGAAACCCAGGATTCGCAGCAAAACAGCAAATAAATAAACTGACAGTTTTCACTAAAAAGGTCACTGAAGCCCCTTGCATCCAATGATAAAACAGAAGTGGCCACTTCTTTTTAATCGTGACAGTTTGAACAGCATAACTGCTTACGTCCATTTCTGCCGCAGACTAGCAAAGAAACTTCTTGCTCAACATGCAGTTAGTTCCCTAGCAACTAGCAAAAAACAACAAGTTCAAATGCTTCAACTTCTGAACTCAAAATGTACAAGATTGCAGATGTACAATTTATTTAAAACACTAGTAGTAAATAAAACAGGACAAAATCCACTATTAAGGTGGGCTTATTGGAATTCCTGAAATGGAAGATCCACCAATTATAAACGCTGGAAAATTTCAAACTGTTGAAGAATGCAAAGAATCCCACTTCAAGCCTACTCTTGAACTGACCAAAGGATTCTTTTTCCAAGCAGTGTAAGAAGCGACAAAAACATAAAAATGTGCACTTAAATTTAAGTCATTAAGAAATTGAGATGCAAGGCTGCCCAGTGACATTTATTCTTGGCACGGATGTACAACGGTGAGTGACCTTGTAAAGCCCATATATATAAAGCCCATATGATCCAGATTTAATGTATAACCGATTGTACTAATTTCTCATACAAAGTTGCCCCCCTCCTTTTCAATCAGGACTGAATGCATCACGGTACGTCCCAGAAAAATCAGAGCAGAAAGCAATGAAGTAAACAAAGCTTTTACACGCTGTTGGTAAAATCAGCTGAGGGGTGGTGGTTAAAAGAACTTGCAACCAGTGTTCATCAACTGACCGGGGAGAGGGGGAAAGCAGCTCAAACGAGGATTACATGTCTGAAACTTCAGTAATCCTGACCTTCTCTTTCAAACATGCAGACCTGCTATCTTTATTTCTGGTCTGCTATCTTTATTTTGTGATTGCTATACTGCTGGAGAAAGAAAACGTTATCTGTGGAAACTTGCCAACATGAACTGACTAATAAAGATGTAGATACTCCACAGCCATGTTTTCTGTGGGACAGGAAAAAACGTATTATTTTCTTCCATTTGACCAAGCGAAGATAATAGCATAAAATATATGGATAAAGGATGATATATTTTATTCAACTGTTTTGCATTGTGCTTTGTTTTTAAAAAAATAGCTTTTCACCTGTTTTAGGTTCTCAAGTGAATCAAATTAAAGTGATATTGAAGAGTCTGACTGTTTACTCCAAGATGTAGAGAAGCTGAGAAAAATAACAAGGCAATCCAGGGCTTTGGACACAGGCAAATGGCAACATGGCCACCAATCATGGAGCAATTAAAATCAGGGATGCGCAAGAGGCCAGAATTTGGTGATGCAGTTACCTCAGCAGAGTGAGGGGGGGGGGGGGGGGGGGGGGGGGGGCTGAAATAGAAGGGAGGAATGAGAGGCAACCTTATTGAGACATGTAGGATTCGAGCTGACAGGGTAGGTTGTTTCCCCTTGTGGGAGAGTCTGGGGCCAGAGGGCATAATCTCAGAATAAAGGATTACCCATTTAAAACAGAGATGAGGAAGAATTTCTTCACTCAGAGGGTAGTGAATCTGTGAAATTCTTTACCACAGAGGGCTGTAGAGGTTGGATCATTAAGTGTGTTCAAGGCTGAGTTCAGGCTCAACTAGACAGATTTTTAATCAGTAAGGGAATCAAGGGTTATGAGCATAAAGTGGGAAAGCGAAGTTGAGGATTATAACAGATCAGCCAAGATCTCATCAAATGGCAGAGCAGACTCAATGGGCCGAGTGGCCTATTTCTGTTCCTACGTCTTATGGTATTATGGGCTAAGGCCATGGAGGGATTTGAAAATAAGAGAATTTTAAAATTCATCCATTGCTTGACTGAGAGCCACTGAGCACAGGGGTAATAACAGAACAGGATCTGGTGAAAGTCTGGGGTGATGGTGGCATAGTGGTACTGTAACCGGACTAACCCAGAGACACAACCTGGGGACTTGGGTTCAAGGCCCACCACAAGCAGCTGATGGAATTTGAATTCAATAAATTAAAACCTGGAATTAAAAGCTGCTCCCAGAAATGGTGACTGTGAAACTATTCAAGAGTAAAAGGATGAGATGTGAAGGCATAGGACTATTCAAGAGTAAAAGGCATAGGACTATTCAAGAGTAAAAGGATGAGATGTGAAGGCATAGGACCCTTAAAAGGTGAAGGGGGAAAAGTTTGTGCGGAACCGTTAGAAATGGCGGAGGTGCTTAATGAATACTTTACCTCGGTATTCACGGTGGAAAGGGATCTGGGTGGTTGTACTGCTGGATTGCGGAGGACAGAAAGGATCGAGCATGTGGACATAAAGAAAGAGGATGTGTTGGAACTATTGAATGGCATCAAGGTTGGTAAGTCGCCGGGACCGGATGGGATGTACCCCAGGTTACTGTGGGAGGCGAGGGAGGAGATTGCGGAGCCTTTGGCGATGATCTTTGCATCGTCGATGGAGACGGGAGAGGTTCCGGAGGATTGGAGGATTGCGGATGTGGTCCCTATATTCAAGAAAGGGAACAGGGACAGCCCGGGAAATTACCGACCGGTGAGTCTAACCTCAGTGGTTGGTAAGTTGATGGAGAGGATCCTGAGAGACAGGATTTATGATCATCTAGAGAAGTTTAGTATGATCAAAAGTAGTCAGCACGGCTTTGTCAGGGGCAGGTCGTGCCTTACGAGCCTGGTTGAGTTCTTTGAAAATGTGACCAAGCACATTGACGAAGGAAGAGCGGTGGATGTGGTCTATATGGACTTCAGCAAAGCGTTCGATAAGGTCCCCCATGCAAGACTTCTTGAGAAAGTGAGAGGGCATGGGATCCAAGAGGCTGTTGCCTTGTGGATCCAGAACTGGCTTGCCTGCAGAAGGCAGAGAGTGGCTGTGGAGGGGTCTTTCTCTGCATGGAGGTCAGTGACCAGTGGAGTGCCCCAGGGATCTGTTCTGGGACCCTTGCTGTTTGTCATTTTCATAAATGACCTGGATGAGGAAGTGGAGGGATGGGTTGGTAAGTTTGCTGACGACACCAAGGTAGGTGGTGTTGTGGATAGTTTGGAGGGATGTCAGAAGTTGCAGCGAGACATAGATAGAATGCAAGACTGGGCGGAGAAGTGGCAGATGGACTTCAACCCGGATAAGTGTGTAGTGATCCATTTTGGCAGATCCAATGGGATGGAGCAGCAGTATAAAATGAAGGGTACCATTCTTAGCAGTGTAGAGGATCAGAAGGACCTTGGGGTCCGGGTCCATAGGACTCTTAAATCGGCCTCGCAGGTGGAGGATGCGGTCAAGAAGGCGTATGGCGTACTAGCCTTCATTAATCGAGGGATTGAGTTTAGGAGTCGGGAGATAATGCTGCAGCTTTATAGGACCCTGGTTAGACCCCACTTGGAGTACTGCGCGCAGTTCTGGTCACCTCATTACAGGAAAGATGTTGAAGCCATTGAAAGGGTGCAGAGGAGATTTACAAGGATGTTGCCTGGATTGGGGGGCATGCCTTATGAGGATAGGTTGAGGGAGCTTGGTCTCTTCTCCCTGGAGAGACGAAGGATGAGAGGTGACCTGATAGAGGTTTACAAGATGTTGAGGGGTCTGGATAGGGTGGACTCTCAGAGGCTATTTCCAAGGGCTGAAATGGTTGCTACGAGAGGACACAGGTTTAAGGTGCTGGGGGGTAGGTACAGGGGGGATGTCAGGGGTAAGTTTTTCACTCAGAGGGTGGTGGGTGAGTGGAATCGGCTGACGTCGGTGGTGGTGGAGGCAAACTCGTTGGGGTCTTTTAAGAGACTTCTGGATGAGTACATGGGATTTAATGGGATTGAGGGCTATAGATAGGCCTAGAGGTGGGGATGTGATCGGCGCAACTTGTGGGCCGAAGGGCCTGTTTGTGCTGTGACTTTCTATGTTCTATGTTCTATTCATTATTGTAAATACCTTTCTGGTTTACTAATGCCCTATAGGGAAGGAAATCTACCATCTTTAACCTAGTCTGGCCCACAGGTGACCACCAGTTGACCCTTAACTGGCCTATAAAATGGCATAGCAAACCACTCATTTCAAGGACAATTGGAGATAGCAAAATCAGCATTTGTTGCCTAACAGCACAGTCAACACATGAAAAAAATAAGACAGGCCGCTGTTTCAAATGGCAATGTTTACAGAGGTCAGAATGTGGGAAACCAGGCACAAGTAAGGTACTAGTGAATGCTGGAGCAGCATATGACACAGGTAAAGTCAGGCAATGTTATAAAGGTGGAAACAAGTGGTCTTAGTGAGGGCGTGAACGTGTTGGAAGTGAGATCGCAAATATGACACCAAGGTTTAGTCTCACTCATGCTGCCGCTAGGGAGGGGGATTTATTTTTTTTATTCAGTCAAGGGGTGTGTGTGTCACTGACTCAGCTTGCATTTACTACCCATCTCTAATTGCAATTAAGAGTCAACCACATTGCTGTGGCTCTGGAGTCACGTAGGCCAGACCAGGTATGGATGGCAGATTTCCTTCCCTGAAGGACATTCGCGAACCAGATGGGATTTTACAAAAATCAACAATGGTTGCACAGTCATTATTAAACTTTCAATTTCAGATTAGTATTGAATTCAAATTTCACCATCTCCAGTAGTGGAATTTGAAGCTGGCTTCGCAGTGCATTGCCCTGGATCTTTGGATTACTATGCCACCACCTCCCCTTGAATTAAGTTATTAACCAGGGAATGGAGTTCGGAACTGGACCTGAAACAATGTTTCAGGCTTAGTTTTCCCAATAATCAGATAGAGTCTGATAATTTAGCAATAGTACAGGAAGAGTGTAATGGTGTTGATGTAGAATTGAGAGATGTTAACATATACATGTAAACTAATGCTATGCTTTCACATGATGTCACCAAGGGACATCATGTAGGACAAAAAGAGGACAAGGATATATCCTTGAGGGAACCAGACAGTGTGGAATTGTGAAAAGAAGCCATTTCAAGTGATCCTCTGGCAACAACGAGATAGACAAGGATGGAACCAGATTAGAGTAGTCCCACCCAGCTGGGCGACAGTGGAAACTGAGTCCAATAGTATGGTCAACCACATCAAAGGACAGACAGATCAAGAAAGAGGAGAAAGAATAGGCTGTGTCACAGTCACATGGCTAAAGATGACACGATCGCCAATTGTTACACAAACAACACAGAAGCACCATACTCCCATAAATAGTTGGCAGTGGTGGATAAAGCAAAACAAGTGTGAAAAGCCATTTATATTTAAACTACTCTAATTCTTTTTTTGTTTGTCCAAAGGGTGCAGACATCGCTGGCTAGGCCACCCCTAATTGACCTCAAGTGGTGGTGGGTTGCTTCTTAAACTGCTGCAGTTTATTTGGTCTAAGTACACCCATACTGGAGTTAGCGGGGAAGTTCCAGTATTTTGATGCAGGGACAGTCAAGGAATAGCACTAAGTCAGGATATGCGGGGTCGTGTTCCATGCACCTCCTAACCTAGTCCTTCTCGGGAGTAGAAGTCATGGGTTTGGAAGGTACTATCCAAGTTGCCTTGGTGAGTTTCTGCAGTGCATCTTGTGGGCAGTACACACAGCTGCTGCTATGCTTTGCTGGTGGAGGGAGTGAATATTTAAGGTGGTGAATGGGATGCCAACCAAGCGGGCTTTGTCTGGGATGGGATGAGCTTCGAGTGTTTGTTGGAGTGTACTCATTCAGGCAAGTGGAGAGTATTCCATCACACTCCTGATTTGTGCCTTGTAGATGGTTGACAAGCTTTGGGAAGCCAGGAGGTGAGTTACTTGGCTCAGTATTCCCAGACTTTGATTTGCTCTTGTAGCCATAGTATTTATTTGGGCTAGTCTAGTTCAGTTTCTAGTCAACAGTAACCTCAGGACATTGACAGTCTGGGATTCAATGATGATACGACTATTGAATGTTAAGGTGAGATGGTTAGATTCTCTCTTGTTGAAGACAGACATTGTCTGGCACTTGTGTGTGGTGTGATTATTATTGCCAATTCCCAGCCCAAGCCCAAATGTTGTCAAAGTCTTGCTGTATTTGGACATAGAGTGATTGGAAGGCAGGAAACCGAGTCACTGGATTGAGGACATGCAAGCAATTTCTGTGGTGCAGTTGCAATTCCAGAATTTAAAAGATGGAACTTGCCTTTATCATACCTCAAATACCCCAAGATGCTGAACATATTATAAACTACATTTTGCCCACAAGATGAAGTGCAAAAATGGGAGACATTTTGCTCACAGCAAGATCCCACAATCACAAAAAGATGAATGACTGGGAAAGGGAGCGAAAGAGCTTTCATTCACATAGCATCTCAGGACATCATAGTCAACGAAGTGGCCAAACAGAGAGCCTGCAGTAAAACAGGATGGCCATGTGAGTTGACCAGTTAATCCAATTTTATTTTTGGTGGCATTGGCGGAGATGAATTTCTGCCTGAACACAAGAATTCTCCCGATCCTTGCCAAATTACGCCACAGAATCTTTTACACCCACGTTAACAGACAAACTGGGCAACGGTTTGACATGTAAAACATAAACACCTCTAACAATCCAGTACTGCTTCTGTGTTTAACAAGTGTCAATGAGGTTATGTGCTGCAGCCCTGAAAGGTGCAAACTCAAGAGCCAGTGCTACCAGCTGATCCAAGTTTACACTGCGGCTCAATTGACTTATACTGCAAAAAATAATCTTTAATACGCCGCTTTTTGAGAACGATGAGAATCAAGTCATTGTCACAGGTCTACAGCACAGAAAAGGCCATTCGGCCCAACCTTTAATGATAGCTTTTTTTAAAAAATGCAATGGCCCATTCATCTGAATAATAGTCGGTTTTTTTTTAAAGCTTTCAAATGCTACAATTAATAGCATTCACTGGCTCATATTAAACACCATCTGGAGAAACCCATCATCATGCAACAGAAGCTTTTGCAATAATACACTGGCAGAACTCTGATTTGTATTGTTGCAGCTTTAGACACAAAAGTCAGCTCTATCTGCTCTGAGAGCACTGTCACTGCAGAGCTTTACTTTCCAGCTGCTACACACAATAATCCTGGCCCACTATCAATCTAAATTAGAACTAGTCAGAGACAAAACAAGAAAAAGTTAAAGCAGATTGAGAATAATCATGCAGAAAAGTTGCTTAATGCATTACCTAGTTACTTCATTTAGAACTCTACCATAAGGAGGGGCTGAGGAGAACAGTTTTAATGTGTTTAAATGGAAGCTACCTATAAGCAATGGAGAAAGGAATAGCAGATTACACTGACAGGGTTAGACACAGAGGGATGAGGGGAGGCTCATATGGAGCATAAACACTAGCGTACAACAGTTCAGCTGGAATAGCTCATTCATGTATATTCTTTGTAGTCAATATGCAAGAGTCACAAGTCTACCAGCCCCTGAAAAGGAAGTCGCAAAAAGTACACTGTAGCAGCAATGTGGATAGAACAACTGACCAATAACCTACAAATCAAATATTAGCACGAAGCATGCACACTGTCAATTAGAAGAGAAACCCAGAGCAATTACGTCAAACCTTTTAAAGCTTATAATTATCCTTATCCTCTGACGGATGTCTGATGACAAGTCCCCATGTTCAATGACAAATAGGAGACCAAATAGACCTTGGAAACAGCACAGATTATCAGAGTATGAGAGGGGTTCAGTACTGTAACTGCAATATTTTGATACATTAGCTCGTTAAATTGGCTGGATTATGTCTGGATGGGGTTTTTTTTAAAAAACGCATTTCTCAGGGAAAGGACAGCACGAGCATATTTTTGACAGCACCTCCTGAAGAAATGGTTGGAGAAAACTTATCAACAGGTGCTAAAAGCCACACCGCAGGCAGCTAATTTCTGCAGGGCAATTAATTTTCCACTGCCGAGACTCACTGCTGCAGCTTTCCACACATGACATTTCTGATCTGAACTTGCTAAGTGATAGGTAGTAGTTTAACCATTAATACAAAGCAACATAGTTACTGTATTTAATCTGGATTTCATTTACAGTAAAACTGTTTTTCCCCGGTATTTATATCTAAACCCATAGTACAATGAATAGGATATCCGTTTGAACCTGAATTCTAAATTTGATTATAAATATTTATTGACTACCCTCTCAGTAAGTCAACCAAGACGACAAGATCACTGTGCATTTTAATCCAATAAGGAATGTGAAATGGACAAATATACCACTGAAAAATATATTAGATTGTACAAATTAGTGTCAAATATACGAGGTATCTTGCATGGAATGAATTGGTCCTTTTTAATACCATTTTAAAAAACCAGCTGGAAATTCCAGTGTCAGAAACTACAGGGGGGAAATAAACAAATGTTCTCTTGTTGCCCACTAATTACGGTTTAACTTATTAAATAATTTGGAAATCGCCATTCGATTTCAAGTTTGAAAATACTACTCGGGTATAAAAGTTGGTCAAAGGTCTGAAACAGGTCAAACACTTTAAAAGTTTATCTTGGACTCAACCGAGTTTAGCAATATTTCATAAAATCTGCAAATGCATAAGTAAGTCTCCAAATTCCACATAAATAGATTCCCAATAAAGAATAATGTAGCGGAAGCTGCATTCAAAAATGTTTGTGTTGTGTGCAAATTGAAGACAAACTAGAAAAATATGAAATGTTGCCTGGAAAGAATTTAGTTTTCATCAAGAGGTTCATAGGGTTTTTCATTCTTTTATAGGACGTGGGTGTCGCTGGCTGGACCAGCATTTATTGCCCTAGCTGCCCTTCAGAATGTGGTGGTGAGCGGCCTTCTTGAGCTGCTGCAATGCCTGAGGTATAAGTACACCCACAGCGCTGTTAGGGAAGGAATTCCAGGATTTTGACCCAATGACAGCGAAGAAACGACAATATATTTCCAAGACAGAATGCTGAGTGACTTGGAGGGGAACCTCCAAGTGATGTCCCCATGTGTGTGCTGCTCTTGTCCTTCTAGATGGAAATGAGTTTGGAAGGTGCTGCCTAAGGAACCTTGGTGAGTTCCTGTAGTGCATCTTGAAGATGGTACACACGTCAGGCACTGTTCATCAGTGGTGGAGGGATTGAGTATCTGTGGAAGGGGTAACAATCAAGTGGGCTGCTTTGTCCTAGATGTCGAACTTGAGTGTTGTTGGAGTTGGACCCAGGCAAGTAGAGGTTATTCCACCACACTGCTGACTTGTGCCTTGTCGATTGTGAACAGGCTATAGGGGGTCAGGAAGTGAGTTACTTGCTGCAGGAAGAAATGAGAGTAGGTCATTCGGTCCATCAAACTGCTCTGCCATTCAATAATCTGACTGTGACCTTATTTGCCTTACTGGTTCTGGAATTCACTGCCTGCAAGGATGGTAGAGGCAGAAACCCTAAACGCATTTAAAACGTATTTGGATTTGCACTCAAGATGCCTGAACTTGCAAGGCCATGGACCAAGAGCTGGTAGTTGGGATCAGGCTAACCAATTCTTTTTACTTGCAAGGTCACAATGAACCCAATGGCCATCTCCAATGCCATTACTTTTCTGTGCTTCCGATGCGCACAGGTTCATAGTCATCTGTTTTGTGTCAACGAGTTTTAGTTTACTGTTCCTGAGGAAACCTGGAATTCCCACCCTTGTGGATTCAATCAAAATATGTCCATATAGAGTCATTTTCAGTACGCTAGACAATTATTTTCCCAAAATTACACACAAGTTCTTTTGTTCTGGACAGAAGTTTAAAATTCTGTGGCTCTTTCAAAACTGTTAGAAACATTTTCTTCAAATATTTCTGTCTTTTGCACTGATTACAAGTAATACATTACTGGTTGCTAAATGTTAAGTGGGATTACAGATAAGTGATGTCATTCTATAGAATTTCTCTAGTCCAATAGATAATAAAACATTTCAACAGAAAAAAAACACCAGTTCTCACCGTGTATAGCTCAGTTCCAAACCCCTACAGTATTGGACCATGCAATTTTCAAAAAATCTTCCATAACCAAGATGCCTTGCTAATACAATAATGAAGAATGCAAGATCCCCGGGCCGAGGTAGAAGAATTATTGAAGATTAAATCTTAGAGTGTGGAGTGAGAAATATTCTAATTAGACAATTTCCCTTTCGAGATCCAACACCGGATCAGTGGTGCCAGCTCAGCCCTCCGGCAGAGAGTGTTTGATAACAAAAACCTCCGTAAGTCAACAGAAATAGTAGCATACAAAGTAAATTACTGCGGATGCTGGAATCTGAAACCGAAAGAGAAAATGCTGGAAAATCTCAGGTCTGGCAGCATCCGTAAGAAGAGCTCTTTTCTCTCCTTACTATTGCTGCCAGACCTGCTGAGATTTTCCAGCATTTTCTCATTTGGTTTCAGAAATAGTAGCATACAAAGCAGCTGATATCACTACACTTGTGTTGTCTTACTTTCCTTGAGCAGTCCCTCTGGATTGAGGATGATTTGTTTCCATTGTGATTCAATGGGTTCTGAGATCAATCCAAGGTGAGGTCTGCAGACTCTGCCACAAGTGGGACATGTGGAGCTTGGAAGGATTGGGTAGATCGGCTTATCTTTTGGAGGTAAAAGCAAATTATTGTGGATGCTGGAACCAGAAAGGCTTGTGTACTCTCCAATACCTCAACTTTGTCACTGCACGTGCCCGAAGTCTCTCGCTGTGCTTGGTGTTTACCCAAATGAATCTTCTCTATTTTGGTCAGTCACAAGCCAGGGTCTCCAATGAGTCAGCTGGCATCTCTGCCCTCTTCAGGGATCCTCCTAGAAAATGGTCCATGTTTTCCAGGATCATGCTAATGATCTTAATCAGCGAGGGAAACGTGGGGGATGTTTTGCTGTGGAGGTTGGCTGGAAAAGGACCTTCATTTTCCTGGTGATCAGTGAAAGATCAATTTCATTGCAGTGCTAATGTAAGCCTTGTGACTAATAAATAAACTTTAAACTTTTTTGTCATTATGGAGATGGAAATCGACAATGACTGGAGCTCAGTTTCTGAGCGAGTGCACACAGAAACGTCCTCTGCATTCTGATGCTCGATGACTCTGGATTTAAGGAGGTGAACGCTGAATAGTTTATTTTCTGTTCTGTAGATTACCTCTAAGCATGTGGGTAATTGACTGGAGATAAAGCGCAAAGGGTTGGTGCAATGACAGCCCTGCTTGTCTCAGTTTTCACTGAGACAAGGTTTATGGTGGCAAGTGGTTAGCACTGCTGCCTCACAGCATCAGAAACCCCAGGTTCAATTCCCACCTTGGGTGACCGCCTGTGTGGAGGTCGCAAGTTCTTGCATGTCTGCTTGGGTTTTCTCCGGGTGCTCTGGTTTCCTCCTACAGTCCAAAGTTGTGCAGGTTAGGTGGATTGGCCAAGCTAAATGTGTGGGTTTACGGGGATAATGCAGGAGAGTGGGCCTAGGTTAAGGTGCTCTTTCAGAGAGTTAGTGCAGACATCATGGAACAAATGGCCTACTTTTGCACTAGAGTGATTCAATGGTTCTATTATGGTGAGATGAGTATGGTGACAAATTTCAGGAGGTTGTTGAGGAATTAGTGCAATAGGATTTGTCTCCCATCATTAATATAGCAATCAGTGTCCCAGAGAATCCCAGCATGCGCTCTCCTTCCCAGATGAAGAACATGAGATTGTGCAGTCAAGCCAGGAGTGTACCTCCAATGTGTTTCAGAATTCTGCTCCAGGGGCTTTGCTGCTTTTCAGCTTCACTTTAGACATTCATGGGCTGGGTACTGAGGAATGGAGTTGAGGACATTCGAGTCAAAGACAGAGTCTTGATGAAGAAATTCTTCAAAATGCTCTTTCCAATGAGCGTTGACTGCCTCCGTGGCCTTGATGAGCATCCCTCCATACCTGGTAGGGTGGGCCTATGAATACTTGGGCCATAAGCGACCTTGAAAGTGGTCAAGAAACCTCATATGCACTGGCATCCATAGGTTGTTGAATCATCCACATTCTTTCTACCCACTATTTGTTCGTTATGTCATGGGTTTTACACTGTACTGCTGCCTTTAGCCTTCTGTAGAACTGCTGCTGTTTTCTTGCCATGGTAAAGTTTCCTGTCAATGAAAGCTTTATGCGTATGCTCGATTAGGTGCTGTATCTCTTTTTTGTCAAACCTGTCACAGTGTTTCCTGGTGGAGAGACCATTCTTCGCAGGTAGACTTTTAAGTAAATAAGAAACTATGGACAGCAGGGCCATCTGTTGGTCTCCTTCCCTCTCCCTGATTCTAAGCGTGGGTGCATTCTAATACAAACTTCAAGTGAATGTTAAGCAGCCTGATGGCTCAAACACCATCCCCCGCTGGCCTATTTTATGAGCTCTATCAAAGAGCTGCAGAAAACCTGGTTGTGGATTTTCAATCGGGCTTCAAATTGCTAAACCTGACTGGACATCTAACCATGATACGACACTGTAGTACATTGGAACAACTTCCTGATCTGCAGCCTTTGCAAACACCTAGATATACATCATCTTTTAAGTTTGGCTTTTGTAGTGCATTGAGACCTGGGCTGTATGTCAATGATACATACGAGCATTCTGTCAGCAATGCCTCAGCCGCACCTTCTGGATTCAGTGACAAGACCGAACAAATGCTGGAGGGTGAAAGCATTCAGGCAAAACTCCTGCAAAATCAACTCTGAAGGACTGGACAAGAGGAAGACACTCTGAAGCGCTCCTTAAAGAGCGGCAGCATTGAGCTTCATTACTGGGAAGAGTTTGCTCGCAACCATGCAGAATGGCGACAATTGTCCATCACGTTTCATTGCACTGAGCCATAACACCTCAATAATGAGGCAGAGCGGCGACAGAGAAGGAAAGAAGAGGTGGTAAATCCTGCACTCCAAATCTCACTACATGGGACATCCTGACCCATGTTACCAAAGATGTGTGGATCAAGAATCAATCTGTTCTGTAACATGAAGAAACAAGACAAAAAACTCAACCGGAGTAGATGTCATTTTCAAATTAAGAGACAGCCAATGTCTCTAATAAGCAGCACTTCCCTCTCTCCCCCCATAACTTTCCATTCAAGTCATGTTAAAGTCTCATTCAGAGGAAACATTCTTATTTTTAGCAGTTTCATTATCCCCCCCTTGATAATGACTTGCATTTTAGAATCCATGGTTCATCAGACAATCTCCACAGAGTGGCAGCAATGCTAGCTGTGAACACAGTATGATGACAGTATGAAGTCAGGACATAATTTACCAAATAGAAGACTTTTTCATTTTATTGGAAAATAAATACTTTTAAAATTCCACCCCCTCTCCCCCACACATTCTTTTCCTCGTGTAAGGAGATGGCGGCTTAGTGTCAACATTACTAGATCAATAATCCAGAGGCCCACTTTTGGGCAATTAGAATTGAAAGCACTCTGGCCTGCATGTGACTGCAGGCCCACAGCAATATAGAGTTATAGAAGTTTACAGCATGGAAATAGGCCCTTCAGCCCAACTTGTCCATGCCGCCTTTTTTTTTTAAAAACACCTAAGCTAATCACAATTGCCCACATTTGGCCCATATCCCTCTATACCCATCGTACCCATGTAACCTAAATGTATCTAAATGCTTTTTAAAAGATAAAATTGTACCCGCCTCCACTAGTACCTCTGGCAGCTTGTTCCAGACACTCACCACCCTCTGTGAAAAAATTGCCACTCTGGACACTTTTGTATCTCTCCCCTCTCACCTTAAACCTATGCCCTCTAGTTTTAGACTCCCTTACCTTTGGGAAAAGATATTGACTATCTAGCTGATCTGTGCCCCTCATTATTTTATAGACCTCTATAAGATCACCCCTCAGCCTCCTACATTCCAGAGAAAAAAGTCCTAGTCTATCCAGCCTCTCCTTATAACCCAATTCATCAAGTCCTGGTAGCATCCTAGTAAATCTTTTCTGCGCTCTTTCTAGTTTTATAATATCCTTTCTATAATAGGGTGACCAGAATTGCACACAGTATTCCAAGTGTGGCCTTACCAATGTCTTGTACAACTTCAACAAGACATTCCAACTCCTGTATTCAGTGTTCTGACCGATGAAACCAAGCATGCCGAATGCCTTCTTCACCACTCTGTCCAGCTGTGACTCCACTTTCAAGGAGCTATGAACGTGTACCCCTAGATCTCTTTGTTCTGTAACTCTCTCCAATACCCTATCATTAACTGAATATGGTTGATTCTCAACTGCCCTCTGAAATGGCCTAGCAAGCCACTCAGTTCAAGGGCAATTCTGGATAGACAACAAATGCTAGGCTTGTCAGTGACAACCAGATCTCATGGAAGAATAAAGAAAGATGGGTAAATGTCTGTGGCTCCGATGTCACTGCAAAAATAGAGTTGGAAGCACCCCCAAACATCAGAGAATAAAACTTTGTCTTTGTTCTCCAAACAGATCAGAGATGACACAAGTCTGGCAAGTGAGACAAAAAAAAGTCACTCTGGTTCAGTTGGTTGCATTTTAGCCCCTGACTCGCTATTGTTTCAAGTTCCATACCAGGACTTGAGCACATAAATCTGGGCACTGTCAGAAGGGCCATCTTTCAGATGGCATGTTAAATCAAAGCCCCTCCTGTCCTCTTAGATAGACAGAAAAGATTGCATGGCACTTATTTCAAATGGTCGATATTTATCCCTCACAATATCACAGGGACAACAGGCTATCAGGTCATATTATACCGTTGTTTATAGGAGTTTGCTTTGAACAAATTCACTGCCATGTTTCTTAAGTTACAATAGTGATAATACAGAATTTTCATAGTCGTAAAGTGTTTTGAGGCATCAGGTGATCATAAGCACCATAAATATGCAAGTCTTTCTTTCAAAGGTAATACATAATCTGAAAATAAAGGGTAGTATCAGATCCCAGATTGCAAAGTGGTAGGAGACACACCTTCTGGGCAACATGGCCGATTATTGTCCTGTAAATTCCTGTACAATATGGTTCTCCACCTTCATCACAAGTTATCAAGAAATGAAAATACATTGGGATTGAAAATCCTATTCTTAAAAAAATTCAGCTGTTCGAATGCCTTTTCCCACATAAAAGTACACAAAAACCTTAACAGGAACAAGCCTCCCGGACTACCTTGATCCACTACAGTTTGCCTACCGCCGCAACAGGTCCACAGCAGACAACATCTCCCTAACCCTGCACTCAATCCTGGAACACCTAGATAACAAGGACACCTATGTCAGACTCCTATTTATTGACTACACCTCAGCCTTCAACACCATTATTCCCATGAAATTCATCTCCAAACTCTGTGGCCTGGGCCTCGGTACCTCCCTCTGCGACTGGATCCTGAATTTCCTAACTCACAGACCACAATCAGGCACAATCACAATAGGCAACAACACTTTCTCAACAATCATCCTCAACACTGGTGCCCCACAAGGCTGTGTTCTCAGCCCCTTACTATACTAGTTATACACCTATGACTGTGTGGCCAAATTCCCCTCCAGTTCGATTTTCAAGTTTGCTGATGACACCACCGTAGTGGGTCAGATCTCAAACAATGACGAGACAGAGTACAGGAATGAGATAGAGAATCTGGTGAACTGGTGCGGCAACAATAATCTCTCCCTCAATGTCAACAAAACGAAGGAGATTGTCATCGACTTCAGGAAGCATAAAGGAGAACATGTCCCTGTCTACCTCAATGGGGATGAAGTAGAAAGGGTCGAGAGCTTCAAGTTTTTAGGTGTCCAGATCATCAACAACCTGTCCTGGTCCCCCCATGCCGACACTATAGTTAAGAATGCCCACCAACGCCTCTACTTTCTCAGAAGATGAAGGAAATCTGGCATGTCAGCTACGACTCTCACCAACTTTTACAGATGCACCATAGAAAGCATTCTTTCCAGTTGTATCACAGCTTGGTATGGCTCCTGCTCTGCCCAAGACTGCAAGGAACTACAAACGGCCGTGAATGT
This sequence comes from Mustelus asterias, assembly GCF_964213995.1. Taxonomy (NCBI): domain Eukaryota; kingdom Metazoa; phylum Chordata; class Chondrichthyes; order Carcharhiniformes; family Triakidae; genus Mustelus; species Mustelus asterias. The sequence goes on along the minus strand of NC_135808.1, from coordinate 132,917,683 downwards.
AGCCCAATCCATCGCGCAAACCAGCCTCCCATCCATTGACTCTGTCTACACTTCCCGCTACCTCGGCAAAGCAGCCAGCATAATTAAGGACCCCATGCACCCCAGACATTCTCTCTTCCACCTCCTTCCGTTGGGAAAAGGATACAAAAGTCTGAGGTCACATACCAACTGACTCAAGAACAGCTTCTTCCCTGCTGCTGTCAGACTTTTGAATGGACCTACCTCGCACTAAGTTGATCTTTCTCTACATTCTAGCTATGACTGTAACACCACATTCTGCACTCTCTCGTTTCCTTCTCTATGAATGGTATGCTCTGTCTGTATCGTGCACAAGAAACAATACTTTTCACTATGTTAATACATGTGACAATAATAAATCAAATCAACTTTGGTCTATTAATTTGGAAGTTTCTACAAACTTTGCAATTATTAGTCCACAGAGCCACTCTCCAAATTGTCATGACATAACATTAAATTCTGTAATTATAATCACATAATGTTGCATAACATCTGTTCCAAATCCTATACAACAATAAGCAATTGATGCCAGAAAAATGATGCTGCCACAGAACACAGTTAACCTCCCAGAACACATAGTTAGCATGTCTCAGTAGTTCATGGCCAACATTACAACTTCTGAACTGTAGTATTTCACTGGTTCCATTTCACAATTACTGTAACGTAAACAAATGGAGTACTCTCACATCCTCCCTTAATGGGAGTTTTATTATTCTTAAGCCCAAGTTAATGGCATTTCATCTAGAAATCTGAGCCATAGAATTTCTAATAACAGCCAATTCCGTACTTGGCAACTTGGTTACCAGGAATTTCAACTTGTGCTCAGTCATCAATATAAAACCCCTGGGATTCTATACTCTCTATTTGTGTTGAGGCAGAATATCAATATATTTTGCCTAGTTTACTAAGGTTTGCACTCCTACAATTCTACTGCTTCCACATATTCTGCCATCTAATTTTCTCCTTTACTGAAGCTGATGATTTATTCTTTAGGAGTGCCAATAGGGCTCCAGCACATTTTTTTATTTATTCGCTCCCTTGTGGGACATGAGCATCACTGGCTGGGCTAGCATTTATTTGCCCATTCCTAGTTGCCCTTGGAGGGCAGTTGAGAGTCAACCACATCGCTGTGACTCTGGAGTCACATGCAGACTGGAGACACGGCAGATTTCCTTCCCCAGAGGATATTAAGTAACCACATGGGTTTTTCTGGCAATCGACAATGGTTTTGTGGTCATCAGCAGATTCTTAATTCCAGATACTTTTTACTGAATACAAATTCCCCCATCTGCAAATCCGGGTCGCCAGAATATCTGAGTTTCTGGATTAATAATCTAGTGATAATACCACTGGGCCATCACCCAAATAGCCATTCAGCACACATGACCTCAGACAGGCAGTGCGTGTTTGCTATATAGACTACATAGGGCTTCATAGTCAAGTCCACTAATCCTACCTGATGTTAGATGGGAGTTATGAAAAATGATCAGGCGGAGGAAGCCTGGCTTATTTCAATCCCCAGGCTACTCCATCCCACAGCCACCAACTGCAGCACCCGCTGACCACTGACCTGACTGATCCCAATTTATTGAACAAAATCTGGAAATTGAACAATGGGTTTTATAGTCTGTATACGACTTAGTAACATCTGCTTTTACAAATGGGGCATTCAAGGAGCCCCAAATACTACTCAAATTATTTGTTGGGACCAAAATATAACATAATTGGGGAATCTTTCACCCAAATATTGTTTTGTTATATTCATGAGTACTATACTGTATTTCTGTTAGGTCAATAAAGATTATACCACATACTCTATTTTGATTCTTGTCTCTTGACAACTTAATGGTGTACAAAATGTATTTTCATAAAAGAAGATATAATGATTTAGCATACTTTAAGGTTCCTGGTATGCTTAAGGATAAAGTGAAATATTTAAAAACCACAAAACAGCATGACTGAAGCATAAATCCAATAGTCAATACATGCAGTAACTGAATATATGCAGGTCTGATGAAAGGTCATCAACGTGAAAGATTAACTCTTTCCTTCTCCAGAGATGCTGCCAGACCTGTCGAGTGTTTCTAGTGTTTTGTGTTTTCGTGCTTCTGAATGTGAAATTTTAATGAACACAATGACTAGCTTATTGGTACATAGGCTTTTAGTGCCTTTATTATTAAAATATTAATGGAATTCCCTTTCCAAACCTCTCCACTTTTTTATTGTAAGATGCACCTCAAAATCTAGCTGTTGAGCCAAGTTTTTGGTCACCTACCCCAAGAGCTCCTTGAGAGATTTGGTGTCAAATGCTGCTTTAAGCCACTCTAAAGAAGTGCCTTTGGATGTTTTATGTTGAAGGCATATTAATGAATACAAGTTGTTGCAGTTGAAAACACTATTTTGCTAACATTAATATTTCACATCCTTCTAGCAGGGCAGTCTTCAATTCCTGAGTCCATTTTAATGGCATTTCACTCAGAAATTGCAATCATAGATTAATTCTAGAAAGCCAATTTTGCATTTGTAATTCAGTTAGCATGAATTCAAACCGCTGTACACTGTAACCATTAAAACCCACATGGGGGTTAGTTTCTCCTGCATTGTTAATAGTGCTTTATCATGACTTTCAAACCTTGCTTAAATATACCACTTCACTTGAAAACAATTAAATGTCCCAAAGTACTTTCCTGAGTTGAAAGTGACAATGGGAAGAGAGAGAGATTGGGAACACGAGAAGAGTCTTCGCCAAAGCAGTAGCTTTCGAGTAGATCTTTGAAAGCCAATGAGATATCAAGATGGAACAATTAAGTGTTAAACATGATTTGGGTCCTCAATGAAGCACTTAAATGATGAAATTTATATGTACTTCAGTGGCTGTAATGTAGAAATGGTGTATCGGTTTGTAATTTAAATATAGTTTTATTTCGACTTTACCCTACTTTTACTATCACACCCACCACTTCCCTGTTATCTGCTGAATTTGTTACATGATTGGTACATGTTTGCTTGTTTTTAAACTGACTTCTTAATCTATACATGAAATTTAATTTACACTGGAATTCAGCCTTCAAGGTGCAAACGTGTTTCTTGAATAAAATATAATTGGTAAATATTATGTGAATAAATTAATGAAGCAAGTTTTCCCAAGCACACTAAGAACATAACAGGAGGAGGCAGAGAACTGGCTCCTTGAGGATCATGTCTGATCTGATTATGACCTTAAACGTCCATAACCCTTGACTGCCTTGTCAATGAAGTCTGGTTAACTCAGCTTTGAACATAATCAATGACCCAGCGTCCACTGCTCACTGAGGAACAGAATTCCAACGATTAACGACCCTCATACAAAAAATTCCTCTTCATCACAGTCTTAAATGGGAGACCCCTTATTTTGAAACTATGCCTCCTAGTTATAGCTTCCTCACATCTTTTCAGCATCTACCCAGTCAACCCTCTTCAGAATCTTATAAGTTAGGTACGTAGGCCGCTCAAAGACTGGCAGATCATTTCAACAGCATTTCCCAGCCGCTGCTCGAAATGGGCAAGGTACAGACTGCACCCAACCAATTCATGCTTACAAAACCCAAAACAGTGTCTAATATTAGATGTGTGTGTGTGTTTGGACAGCATTTGCTAATAATCCTTAGTGTGCTACGAATTACACTGACAACCAATTTAAGATCGTCAGTTGGACTCTGAGTGCAGTGCATGCATTTGTACTGGAAGATATATAAATTAATACACAAATCCCTGTTCTTTGCAGACAGAAAGAACAGGTACACACATTGCACCCGTTTCAGCTAAACAAAATAAGTGACAGCCATTCACTGATTCATTCTCCAGGGCAATACTTTGACCAATCAAGGATCAAATTTCAAACAATGTCTGGCAATTATCAGTCATCGTCACCTGGTGCATTCACCATGGCAACGCCTCTAACAATCAGTCTACTTGCCAAACAAACTCTCTTATATGGTATAAATTGTTGTTTTCACCTTATACCAGGCAGTTTTGCAAAATATCCTGATGAATGCAAAACAAAAAGCTTTGGCATGGATCGTTTTTCAATCCTTAAATGTTTCAATAAGATCACACCTCATTCTTCTAAATTGCAATGAGTAGAAGCCCAATCTGTTCAATCATTCCTTCAACCTATGAAGTCAATCTAGCAAATCTTCTCTGAACTGCTCCAAAGTAAGTATACCCTTCCTTAAGGAGACTAAAACTGTATGAACTTACCATAGTAAGAAGTCTCACAACACCAGGTTAAAGTCCAACAGGTTTATTTGGCAGCATAGCTTTCGGAGCCTCAAGCTCCTTCATCAGGTGAAGTCTTACCTGATGAAGGAGCTTGAGGCTCCGAACGCTAGTGCTGCCAAATAAACCTGTTGGACTTTAACCTGGTGTTGTGAGACTTCTTACTGTGCTTACCCCAGTCCAACGCCGGCATCTCCAAATCATGACCTTACCATTGCCATGGACAGCTGTAGCAAGACTTTCCTACTCTTATAATCCATTGCCTTTGCAATGAAGGCCAGTAAAGGCAGTAATCTGTTTCTATCACTGTTTGGTCAGAGAGAGAGGTGAGACCAGGATATCAAAAAATTGCATTATTGATATGCCAGGAAAAAAAGTTAAGCATGTGCAACACTGACCTTTAATCTGAGCTCCTTGGTTCAAATGAGACCCAGACTGATATGAAATTCCTTTCTCCTATCGCCTCACACCATGAACTCTAACAGCACTCATGAACCTTTTAAGTGCCAATTCAATGTTAAGCCTACAGGGCAATCTCCCTATTGCTGCCTCCTTGTTTACACATGACATTTCCAGCAGTCAAAAGCCGAGACACCAAAATCCCGTGTCTGAAACAGCCAAAATGTGATGTGATAAACCCTTTCATTTAATTTCCTTGCTTTAAACTGGGTCCAAGCACCTCAAATTACTATCTATACAAATATGCTGATCTGGAAATAGAATTTTATCAAGATTAAATTAAAAATATACAATTGAACAAGTTGGGCCTTTATCCACTGCAGTATAGAAGGAGAGGTGACCTTATTGAAACATGCAAAATCCTGAGGCGACTCAACAGGGTGGATACTGAGAGGATGTTTCCTCTTGCGGAAGAAAATGTAAAAATAAGAGGTCTCCCTTCCAAAACTGAGTTGAGCAGAATTTTTTCCTCAACAGTCAGTGGAATTCTCTTCCCCAGAAAGCAGTGAAGCCTGGGTCATTGAATGCAGTCAAGGTTGAGTTAGACAGATGTTGATTGACAAGGGAGTCAAGGGTTATGAGGGTGCAGCCACGATCAGATCAGCCATGATCTTATCAAATGGCAGTGCAGGCTCGAAGCGTCAAATGACCCATTCAGAACCATACAGTACAGAATAGACTGGTCAGCCCATCGAGTCTGCACTAAAACCAAACTAAATCTACACTAATCCCACTTTCCAGAACTTGGCCCTGTTGAATATTATGATATTTCAAGTACTCATCCATATACTTTTTAAAAGGTTGAGGTTTCCTGCCTTTACCACCCTCCCAGGTAGTGCATTCCAGAGTCCGACCACCCTCTGGGCAGAAAATATTTTCCTCAAATCCCCTCGGAACCTCCTGCCCTTCTTCTTAAGATTATGCCCTCTCGTTTCTGACCCTTCTATCAAGGGGAACAACTGCTTCCTACCCATACCCCTCATAATCTTATATTATCTCAATCAGGTCCCCCCTCCAGCCTTCTCTGCTCCAAAGAAAACAATGATGTGGAGATGCCGGCGTTGGACTGGGGTGAACACAGTAAGAGTTTTAACAACACCAGGTTAAAGTCCAACAGGTTTATTTGGTAGCAAATACCATAAGCTTTCGGAGCACTGCTCCTTCGTCAGATGGCATGGAAATGTGCTCTCAAACAGTGCACAGAGACACAAAATCAAGTTACAGAATACTGATTAGAATGCGAATCCCTACAACCAGCCAGGTCTTAAAGATACAGACAATGTGGGTGGAGGGAGCATTAAGCACAGCTTAAAGAGATGTGTATTGTCTCCAGACAGGACAGCCTGCAAGTCCAAGAAAACAACCCAAACCTATCCAGCTCCTCTTCATAGCTCAAATGCTTCATTCCCTGCAACATCCTGGTGAATCTCCTCTGCACCCTCTCAAGTGCAATCACACCCTTCTCAAAGTGGGACAACCAGAACTGCACACAATATTCCAGCTGTGGCTTAACCAAAGTTTTGTACAGCTCCAACATAAACACTACAAAATACTCCTGCTCACAAGTTCTACCTTCTTATGAAATGGAAGGAGGTTTGAGGTTAAAAATAGTCTTCAGGTCAATTCAGTCCCCTCTTCTAAATTTGATTGTTTTCTTCTGGCTGATGCATCAAGTCTTTCTGCCAATTGTTTTTTTTAAACTAGAGTCATTAGGTGGTGCTATTAAAGGAGAACAATAAATAGACAATAAGGCAGATGAAGCAACTCCATGCCCACAAACTGGCCCCTCAAACTAGAGGTTCCTCCAGTTGGGTAACAGAGGCAAAAATGCATCAATAGACAATGGGCACAGAGAAAGACTGAGTTTGGAAAATGCTCAAGTCGGGAGACCCGATGACATAAATGTGTGAAAGCCTAACTCATCCTGGTTGGTCTTCAGAAGCAACTCAATCATTTACATACCAGTAAATGGCACAACATAAAAGATGACATTCCAGTATGTTCATCTGACAACTAAGCCCCATTAGCTGCACCAATTAGAATGCCATAAGTCACATTTGACATTGTTGTCTGCACCTGTTAACAGCTATGGGTTATAAACTAGAGCTCCGAAAGCTTGTGTGGCTTTTGCTACCAAATAAACCTGTTGGACTTTAACCTGGTGTTGTTAAACTTCTTACTGTTATAAACTAGATGCAGAGTTGTGCTATTGAACAGCTAAGATGCTATGTGGGGCTAGGACAGAGCATGGCACTAGTTAGTTGTGGTGTCAGGTTTACCACACACTGCTTGCTTCCAGTGATGCTGCAAGATAAACATTTGAGGTTGGCAATTCTCTTTCTAGTCCTCTTACAGAGTACCACCTCAAACTCAATAATCAGATAATCTACTGGGATACACAGTCATTTGCCCACCAAGTCATAACCTCCTTACTAAGTCATAACCTCCTTACTAAGTCATAACCTCCTTACTAACATCTTAATTGCTTACCATTTTCCAGCATGACAAAAACTGTTTATGGATGGAAAAGTCTTTCAAAGGATTTAAGATTTCTCTCACTGTCTGCTATAGGGGATGATCCCTATTACTCCCATTTACAACTCCTCCAGACCAATGGTTTCCAAACTTTTTTCAGACGACCCACTTTAAGCAAATGATTCACCCAATGACCCAATAAACTTGCAGACTGTTGACTGGAGGTCTTGGCACTCTGTACATAGCTAGTGTTAGTGCTGCTCTGCCCTTTGGCACCAATTGCAGGTACAGAGCATCCTGACCTGTTTATTGCCTCTTGTGGGTCATACTGCATAGTGAATATGTATTTCATTTACCCAGAGAAAAATGGTACGGGTTTTGACAAAAATCAATTTTGGCGACCCATTTTTAACATCCCACAACCCAACAGAGGGTCATGACCTCACTGAAAGCCAATGCTCTGAATCCATTTTTTGTGTCTTTACTTGTTCCATAACTATCTTCTTTTGGTTATTTTGCCATCATATCTTTTCTGGCACTCATTTATTCTCCCCCCACCCCACTTTCCCTGCCTCTTGCTGAAAGTCTAACTTTTCCAGTTTTGTCAAAAGGCCTTGACTTAAAACATTAATTCTGCATCTTTATCCACAGATGCTGTCTGACTTGGTGAGTATTTAACATTTTTTTCTGATTTCCGGCAGAGTATTTTGCTTTTGATCTATTTAGCACTTGAGCATTCTACGTTTCCAGTAACAAGGGTATATTTTTGATAGATGAGCCGTTCTCATTAAATGAATGGGAATGTACAAGGTGATGGATTTGCTATCAAAAAGTTGCATCCAATTGATCTGTGCTGTCCTCCGAAAAAGGCCTTACTCACCTCCTAGTGGTGAGTCACAGCAGAAGTTAAACAAATATATGAAACTACTCTCCACTGGCAAATCTCTCACTCTGAAAGATGGTGCATAAAGGAGAATATAAAAAAGGATTTTAAAGTAGGAAACAACTTAGCTTGGTGCTCAAGTGTAAAGTTCACATACTTTGGAAGATTACTCACAATCCTTGGTAATGAAATGCAACTGGGTATACCATCTACATGAATTACACCTGGGATGAAATAATGTACTAACTTAGAAAGATTACAGGGGATAGTGTTTGAAAGAATCTTCAGAGCAACTTATCGGATCACTCGATTTGCAAATCTGAAGATTCTCATTAACTTCTGTTATTCCCATAGCCTTCAATGAATAGTATCCTTAGAAAGTCTTGGATCACACATGGAACTGAGCAGAGATATGGCACATGGATTTTGATCTTCAGTGCAAGGTAATACACATTGGAAGAGCTAACAGCAAACATGCGTGTTAATATGAAAACACTTATTTTAAGATTTAGAGGATAAAAAGAATTGGGGAGCAATTAATCAGGTCTTGAAAGCACCTGGTGCTTTCTACCTGTAAAAAAGCAGTGTTTAAGGTAAACAGCACCAGCAGTATCTTCCTGAGATGAGGATTACCAGACTGTATATACATGGCGCAGAGGCTAATGACAAGACCAATTCTAAAGAATGCTTTGTGACTTTGGGCACTATTTCAAAAGAGATACCACTTTATTAGAAAGCGTGCTGCAGAGGTGATTCCAGGCTAACGGTGTCATGTTATGAAGAAGGATTCAAGCAACTAAACTTTCTTTTCCATTGAAGAAAATGGAGGGAAACCATGACATGAAAGCAATCAATAAGGTTTACGTGAAGTAAAACATGGCCGATGCGCCAAAGTCTACAGGACAAGTACAAACTTCAAAAGACTCGAACAAGATCAAAAATTCAAAACAAGAAATACTGAGGATAGTGGACAAAGATTGTTAAATGGCTCTTTTCAGCCAGTTTAACAATCGAAAAAGGGCACAGATTAAAGTGCAGAATTGCAGGTTACTACTTGATTTTTCTCAAACTTGGAATAATCGTACGCAGGTGGATTGATTAGCACTTTTCTTTTTAACTTCTGATTTCAATCTCCAGGAATCTTCCTGCGAGTGTTCCTGGCTGCTACAACTTCCAGAAATTGATTAGACGTGTAAATGGGGTTTCTGCCAAAATTACAGCGACCAATCAGGAAAACGTCAAAGGAAATTCCCACCGTATGTTCCTACAATTAAAAATTACCAATGAGTTCAGTTTAGATGAATGCACCGACCCTGCAGTATTATGGCACTTTGTGTCACCCAGGACTAACATATCTATCATTCATTTAGCCATGCTAAGATTAGTTTTGATCTATATCGCTCTTTAAACCCATACATGCATGTACCAAATTGTGATTCAATATATAAATGCAAGTTCATAGAATCCTACAGTGCAGAAGGAGGCCATTCAGCCCATCGAGTGTGCATCGAACACAATCCCACCCAGACCCGATCTCTGGCTAGTCCCCCTGATACTAAGAGGCAATTTAGTGTGGCCAATCAACCTAACCCGCACATCTTTGGACTGTGGGAGGAAACCGGAGCACCCGGAGGAAACCCACACAGACACGGGGAGAATGTGCAAACTCCACACAGACAGTGACTCAAGCCGGGAATTGATCCCGGGTCCCTGGCACCGTGAGGCAGCAATGCTAACCACTGTGCCACCGTGCCGTCCGTTAGGTAGAGTACCAGATCGCTGAAGTGATAAACAGGAATTGCATCTCTCTTCCCCATGCCCCACCTAATGTTCAATGCAAACTTGCTGCCTTCAATGTATTAGTTCTGTAAGAGTGCAGTGTCCAGCGGCAGTAGTTTTATTTTGCTTTCACTGCATTGTTCGTCACACCAACAGAAATTGAAATGACCACCAACAGCCAGCATGCACCATGTGTTGGCTGCATGATAATATCCTCAGAAACAGATCAATGGCTAAGCCAGAATTACTGCAAGTTTAACTGTGCTATTTTCAGTCAGCCATCATAAGTCAGGCAGTAAATACCCGGCAAAATAATACTCGCTTAAAAATAAATTTAAAAGCAAACATTCTCTCAAAAGGCTGTTAATGTATAAATATCACTGAAATTCAAACTAGTTGTCATTTTTAATAATTTAACAGGAGGGCATGAATTACAATTGGGACTTTTTTTGATAACTCATGAAACATCCCAAATTCAGAATTTTGCAGAAATGCCACAAAGCGTATTCGGTAATTAATCAATAAACAAAGCTGACACACAAAGTTCACTGAACCTCCGATCTCAACAATAAAATGAGTTACTGCGCAACATTTCAAAGATCACAGCCATTCACCAAAATACCAAGACCAATGTTGCAAAACCATATTCTGAAAATAGGTCACCGCTTTTCACAGCAAAGCTTTTGCCTCTGGAATCAGATTACTCCACAGATAACATGTAGCAAAAGGAAACTCTGAAAATGTTGTATCACAATCGCTCTAAAAATGGTACATGAAACATTTTATTGTTCAAGACAAATATCGTGCCCAGGTTAGGGGGATTGGCCGTAGTAAATGCACGGGGTTACAGGGAAACAGCAGAGTGGAGGGCCTGGGTGAGATGCTCTTTCAGTGAGTTGGTGCAGACTTGATGGGCTCAATGGCCTCTTTATGCACTGTCGGGATTCTACGGTTCTATTCTACGGTATAGCCCCTTTATTGCATGAAAACATACTACATAACCAGAGCAGTCGAATACCCCATTAGAGGCAACAATCAAAGTTATGAATTGCCAGTCAGAACAAAAAGTTTCAGGTAAAAGCATTGTTCACAAGACCACACTTTGTACATGGCTATTACCACCTCAAACAATTTGTGCACTTTGCAAATGACTGCCGACTTCCGAGCTGTCTGCAGAAGTTGACAAAAATAGATTAACAGCAGCAAGCTAACTGACTTGTACAATTAAGCAATACAAGTACAATGAGCACAAAAATGTTACTGTGGATTTGTAAAAGGTATATAGCAACAATTAATAACTTGGGACAGGCTTTTAAAATTATACCTGCACAACAACTAGGTGGGGAGGGGAAAGAGAGGGAGCGAGAGAGGTGACAAACTGCAGTACTTGTGCATCTTAAAAAGAGCATTTTTTGCCACCGAGTAAGGTGGGGGTTACGGTTAGGAAAGGATGCCAGTTCACAAGAACAATGCTAAGCAAAAACTCAACCTTAGAAAACACCCCAACTAGTTTCTTCAAACAAGAAAACAAAAAGCAGTTTCCACAACCTGGGGGCATATTAAAAAAAGGGACATACTAGAGGAGACACAGTAATGAGGAGACACAGTAAAGAGTAAAGAGGAGACACAGCAAAGAGACATATTACAGAAGTCCAGGGAGGTACAGATGGTGGGAACCAATAGCTGTTGGTACTGTTAGTTTTGGGTCAGACATACACATGTTTATATGTTGAGCATTGTGTGCACTGGGGCACTAGGCCCAGATTGAATGAATGAGCCTGAGGCCGCCCAGCCAGCCTCCCCCCCCCCCCTTGCCTCTCCCCCATTGCACACTCACCGCTCTCGATCTCGTTGCCTTTTTTGGCTGTCGCAGCGTTTCCCATCCTTCGGAAGACACTGAGGAGACTCAGTAGTTGAAGCTTTGTCCTGTGCTGGCTGTGGCCTGGGTATTGAGCTGCTCTCTGGCCCCCCTCCTCCTCCTCCTCCCCCTCCCCCTTTCCTCCCTCCCTCCCTCCCTCTCTCCTCAGGAAGAGTCACAAACACACACACTCTCTCCGGGAGGAGGCGCCGCTCGGGCTGACACACACACAGCGGGATTTTACTCTCGGATTACGATCAGCCCCCTCTCGGCATGTATGGGCTGTTGTTGCTGTAGTCCCTCCGCCTGCACCGTCTCCTCTCTCTCTCTCTCGCTCGGTCTCTCCGGCGGCGGCAACGTCCACTTCAGCAGCCCGCAACCCAACTTGATGCCGGAAATGACGAACAAACCAGCGCGCATACACTCTTGCTAGCTTTTTCCTCCTCACCGCTCTCCGTGCGTGCGTGCGTGCCCGACGGCGTGACATCAGGGAAGCGGCGCTGCAATGACGTCATATGGAGCGAGAGAGAACGGGCTGCGGAATGTGCGTGCTTGACGTCATAACGTCAGAGGAGAGAGAGAGAGAGGGACCACCGCGGAGCATTGGGCCCGACGTCATGACGTCTTGAGGGAGAGAGGAGAGTGCGTCTCCGAGCTGTATTAGCGCTCTGAAGTTACTGTGGGGGAGGGGCGGGGCGGGGCGGGGGAGGGGGCGGGGCCGTCCCTGAGTGGGAGAGGGGGCGGGGCGGTCCCTGGGCAGTGGGGGAGGGAACGGCGGTTGACCGGCAACCCCGTGACCGTAGGCGTGCGCTCGGGAAAAGGGGCGGAGACTTATGGCCGCCCAGCAGCGGGTTAGGTTGCGCCATTCACTGCACCGTGCCACCAAACTTGCTTCCCTCTCCAAACAAACCTCATTATTTATAGTGAAAGGAAAGGTCACTGTGGATGTGAGCAGGTCCAATGGTTTGCAGCGGGGTGGTATTATCTGAGGGGAGGCTGCTGGAGGCTTTTATCTAAGGGGTGTTTATTGATTTTGGCGGGGTTGTTGTTGTTTTGGGCCGGGCCGGTGTGAAGTGAATCTGGAACTATTTTGTACGGCGGCGTAGGGAGATGCGGGCTGGGAGCCGCATCACTGTGTTGTTTCCACGTTAACGGGCGGCGCCGGCACTACTTTGGACGCTTCACCGCCCCAGCTGGTGTCGTGGAGCGGCTTCCGGTCTCCCAGCCTGGTGGTGGGCCCCACCAGTTACTGTTAAAGCTGATCCAGATAGCACCCTGCCTCTTACACACTCCAGCATCTATAGGCTTATTTTACTGCTTATTTTTTAAATGGTGCCTCTACACACAACTAACCTCAGGCATACAGTAGTCATAGCACAGAAAGAAGCCATTTGTCCCATCAAACTGGTGCAGGTTCTCTGTAAATCTCTCCCCTTCAGGTGTTTACCAGTTCGATTTTCAAATCCACGATCCAATCTGCCTACGCCACACTACCCAATAGTCCAGGGTGGCACAGTGGTTAGCACTGCTGCCTCACAGTGCCAGAGACCCGAGTTCAATTCCTGGCTCGGGTCACTGTGGAGTTTGCACGTTCCCCCAGTGTCTGCGTGGGTTTCCTCCGGGTGCTCCAGTTTCCTCCCACAGTCCAAAGATGTGCGGGTTAGGTTGTTTGGCCATGCTAAAATTGCCCTTAGTGTCAGGGAGACGAGCTAGGTAAAGGCATGGGGTTGTGGGGATAGGGCCTGGGTGGGATTGTGGTCGGTGTGGACTCGATGGGCCGAATGGCCTCCTTCTGCACGACAGGATTCTACAGCTCTATTCCAGATCCTAACCATTCACTGTATGGAAAGGGTTTTCCTTGTGTCGTCTCTTGTGATTTTAACCACTCCATGTTGGCACTCCATGTCTTCAGTTGCCTGGGCTCCAAGCTCTGGAATTCCCTACCTATACCTCTCTGCCTCTCTATCTCGCTTTCTGCCTTTAAGACATTCCTTAGAACTATTTCTTTAACCAAACCTCTGGTCATCTGACCTAATGTGTCTTGACATCATTTTGTTTTATTAGTACCTTGGGGCATTTTATTACATTAAAGATGCTCTGTAAATATAATCAGTTATTTTGTCAATCACCTTGAATTAGTATCCCCATGGTTCTCAATCCTTTCGATCAATGGGAACAGTTTCCATCCTGTCTAGATCCTCATGATTTTGAATTTCTGTTTTAAATCACTTCTCAACCAACTCCAGAAAGACGGACTCGAACTGAAATGGGCTGAAACATTAAGTGTTTTTAAAATTTGAAATGCTGGAGAACTTGCACCTTTTGCAACCTCAGGACATGCCAAAACACTTTACAACCAATGAAATATTTTTCAAGTGGAGTGGTTGTTGTACAGTAGAAAACTTGGCTGTCAATCTGCAGAGCAAGCTCCCACAAATTGCAATGTGTAAATGACCAGAAATGTTTTATTTGGTGATGTTGATTGAGGAATAAATATTGGTCAAGACACAGGAGAAATTCCCCCTGCCGCTCCTCAAAGTATTTACCGTGGGAGAGATCTTTTGCATTCATTTGAGGGGGCAGGTGGGGCCTCGGTTTATTGTCTCATCTGAAAGACGGCACCTCTGTCAGTGCTCATCCTCTCAGTACTGTGCTGGAAAGTCAGCTAAAACACAGAAAAGATGGATAATGCTTTCACACGGTTTATCAGAACCTTCAAACCCTTCTGTAATTTTCATAAATCTGAAAAATATATTTCCAGTGATTCTGTTTCTATTTTAATTATTCCTTGCTCTCATCTCCTGGGGTTAATCTGTTTTTCTATTCTGCAACATTTACTTTGGACATGTCTAGAGCGATCACTTCCTAGTTCTTTGTGGACCAAACTGGTGCACTGGGTGCAGATAAAAATTGAAGATCAATGTTCCAGGAGGATCTATAGGGAAGTGGCCAGTTAAAAGTCGATGTTAAAAGGCAGCTGCCTTTGTCTTTTATCAAACTGTTATAGACGATTGTTGCTAACCATTTTTGTTCTGCTTTTATTAATTTTACTTATTAATTATTTGTTGGGTGTCAATTCCCTGAGATTCTAGCAGCTAGAAGCAGCAAAAGAACATATTCTGGTTAAATTAAGCTTCTTTGATCATCTCTGTTAAACTGTAGGGCACTGGCTTTCAAAAGTACTTGTGTGTTGAAACCTGCGACAGGTGCATGCCAATGTGCTCTGTGGTCAGGAAGCTGTGGTGACTAAGAAGTGTCCATTAGTTTCCGGCTGGAGGATAGAAGTGCAGATCAGAAGGACCCAGCTTTTTAATTTGACGTCTATTTTGAAGAAACGTGTGGCATTAAGAATGTGACGTCTGTTTGAGTGAAACCATTTTGCCTGGTTTTCCCTGCAGGACTCCCAAGTTTTTCAGCCATATTCGAAGGGAAATGGGGTTGGGTGTGTAAAGTTATTCGAGAAAGAATGCGGAAAAGACAGACAGAAATTATTAAATCATAGAATCCTACAGTGCAGAAGGAGGCCATTAGGTCCATCGAGTCTGCACCGACCACAATCCCACACAGGCCCCACCCCCATAACCCCATGCATTCACCCTAGCTCGTCCTCCTGACACTAAGGGGCAATTTAGCAAGGCCAATCCACCTAACCCACACATCTTTGGACTGTGGGAGGAAACCGGAGTACCCGGAGGAAACCCTCGCAGACCCGGGGAGAACATGCAGACTCCACACAGACAGTGACCCAAGCCGGGATTTAAACACAGGACCCTGGCGCTGTGAGGCAGCAATGCTAACCACTGTGCCACCCGAAAGGGTGAGGAACTTCAGTTACATAGACAGATTGGAGGGATTTTCCTTGGAGAGCAGGGGCATGAGAAGTCTTGGCAAATTAGATAGAGCCTGTCCCCATTGGTGGAGGAATGAAGGATACAAGGGCACAGATTTCATGCAGCAGATGGTTGGGATCTGGAGTGCATTGCCTGAGAGAGATGGAGGCAGGTTCAATTCAGGCACTGAAGTGGGAATTGAATTTTTATTTGAATAGAATCAAAGAATCCCTACAGTGCAGAAGGAGGCCATTTGGCCCATCGAGTCTGCATCGACCACAATCCCACCCAGGCCCTAACCCCAAAGCCCATACATTTACTCCAGCTAGTCCCCTGACACTGAGGGGAAATTTAGCATGGCCAATCCACCTAACCCGCATATCCTTGGACTGTGAGCACCCAGAGGAAACCCACGCAGGCAAGGGGAGAATGTGCAAACTCCACACAGACAGTGACCCAAGCCAAGAATCGAACCCGGGTCCACTGTGAGGCAGCAGTGGTAACCATTGTGCCACCATACTGCAAAAAGGAAGAATATGCTGGTCCATGGGGTACACACTAGGTAAATTACTCCTTCAGAAGAGGATGAGCGCAGACATGATGGGCCAGATGGCCTGCTCCTCTGCTGTAATCATCCTATGAATTGCTACAACTTCTACAAGCGCTGGCGTAATCTGGGGATTCTGAAAGCCATTGTCTGCTACCGAGAAGTGGGCAGTGCCATCATTGGAGGAAACATGTCTTAATAGTATACAGCACAGGTAAAATAATGTGATGGTAAGACAACTAATACTCAAAAAAATCAGAAATCTATCAATTTAATGCCCACTCAGACTCAAGAAGAAGCAAGACATGGGGATGTCAAAAGCAAAAAGATGTTTGAAATCTAAAATAATACTGGGGCGGCAATGGTTAGCACTGCTGCCTCACAGCGCCAGGGACCCAGGTTCAATTCTGGCCTTGGGTAACTGTGTGTGCGGAATCTGTATGTTCTCCCTGTGTCTGCGTGGGTTTCCTCCGGGTGCTCCGGTTTCCTCCCACAGACCAAAGATGTGCAGGTTAGGTTGATTGGCCATGCTGAATTGCCCCTTAGTGTCAGGGAGATTAACAGGATAAATGTGTGGGGTTGCAGGGAGGGGGCCTGGGTGGGATTGTTGCCGCTGCAGGCTCAATGGGCTAAATGGCCTCTTTCTGGACTGTAGGATTCTTTGATTCTGTGCTCGTTCTGATGAAAGGTCGCTTGACCTGAAATTGATGGATGCTATGCAGACAAAGCATTCTGTACATAGAGAAGGAAAGGAGAGAGTGCAGAATGTAGTGTTACAGTCATAGCTAGGGTGTAGAGAAAGATCAAGATGCTTGAAAGATTCAAGTGTTGCGGTTGTGACTATTCCCTTTGACATCTTGTTCCATTGTGGGGTTGGCCTTGGAAAGAAATATTGTTGATACATTGTCTTGGAAACAAATGCTCTTTGTAGTTTGCGTGTGATGACTACTTCATATTTTGTCATTGACGGAGGACACCAGATACCTGTTTTTGTCGATTCCCACCAGCCCATTCCGTATTTTGTAGAATTTTTCAGTCTGTTTCCCTCCCTCCTTCGCTGCAGTGATTCCCGTTTCAAATCCTTGATCAGGGATGTGAGACTGGTGTGTGTCCCAGATCGATTCATGCAGAAACCTGTAGCATGTCTTTGGATTGCTTCAATCTTATTGATAACGTGTGCCGGATAAGTTTAATCATTTCTGCCATTCTCATATACTCATGACAATTTTTTTCTATTGCCCCGGGTCTCTTGTATTTATGAAGCTTCCTGAATCAACTTTTACACATTTGCTGGAAGAACTGCTAATCATAATATCAGTTAAAAAAGACCTGTCAATTGCTGACTCCCTGCTCTCCAGAAGTCCATCGCTTTGCTAACTCCCATTTCTTCTCAAAAAGAAAGAGTTGCATTTATGTAGTGCCATTCATGTCCATTTGGACATCCCAAAGTGCTTTTGAAGTGTAATCACTGTTGTAGCCGATGTAATTTGACAGCTAATTTGCACACAGCAAACTTCCACACATACAAAGAACAAAGAACAGTACAGCACAGGAAACAGGCCCTTCGGCCCTCCAAGCCTGCGCCGCTCCTTGGTCCAACTAGACCAATCGTTTGTATCCCTCCATTCCCAGGCTGTTCATGTGACTATCCAGGTAAGTCTTAAACGATGTCAGCGTGCCTGCCTCCAGCACCCTACTTGGCAGCGCATTCCAGGCCCCCACCACCCTCTGTGTAAAAAACATCCCTCTGATATCTGAGTTATACTTCGCCCCTCTCACCTTGAGCCCGTGACCCTTCGTGATCGTCACCTCCGACCTGGGAAAAAGCTTCCCACTGTTCACCCTATCTATACCCTTCATAATCTTGTGCACCTCTATTAGATCCCCCCTCATTCTCCGTCTTTCCAGGGAGAACAACCCCAGTTTACCCAATCTCTCCTCATAGCTAAGACCCTCCATACCAGGCAACATCCTGGTAAACCTTCTCTGCACTCTCTCTAACGCCTCCACGTCCTTCTGGTAGTGCGGCAACCAGAACTGGACGCAGTACTCCAAATGTGGCCTAACCAGCGTTCTATACAGCTGCATCATCAGACTCCAGCTTTTATACTCTGTACCCCGTCCTATAAAGGCAAGCATACCATATGCCTTCTTCACCACCTTCTCCACCTGTGTTGCCACCTTCAAGGATTTGTGGACTTGCACACCTAGGTCCCTCTGTGTTTCTATACTCCTGATGACTCTGCCATTTATTGTATAACTCCTCCCTACATTATTTCTTCCAAAATGCATCACTTCGCATTTATCCGGATTAAACTCCATCTGCCACCTCTCCGCCCAATTTTCCAGCCTATCTATATCCTGCTGTATTGCCCGACAATGCTCTTCGCTATCCGCAAGTCCAGCCATCTTCGTGTCATCCGCAAACTTGGGGATTACACCAGTTACACCTTCTTCCAAATCATTTATATATATCACAAATGGCAGAGGTCCCAGTACAGAGCCCTGCGGAACACCACTGGTGTGGAGACAATACACATCTTTTTAGCCTGTCTTGATGCTCTCTCCACTCCCATTGTTTTGTTTCTTAAAGACTGGATTAGTTGTAAGTATTCGCATTCCAACCATTATTCATGTAAATTGAGTCTGTGTCTTTATAAGTTCTGTTTGTGAACAGAATTCCCACTCACCTGAAGAAGGGGCTCAGAGCCTCGAAAGCTTGTGTGGCTTTTGCTACCAAATAAACCTGTTGGACTTTAACCTGGTGTTGTTAAACTTCTTACTGTGAACACCACTGGTCACAGACCTCCAGCCGGAAAAAGACCCTTCGACCACTACCCTCTGTCTCCTATGGCCAAGCCAGTTCTCCACCCATCTAGCCACTTCTCCTTGTATCCCATGAGCCTTAACCTTCTTAACCAACCTGCCATGTGGGACTTTGTCAAATGCCTTACTGAAATCCATATAGACAACATCCACGGCCCTTCCTTCATCAACCGTTTTTGTCACTTCCTCAAAAAACTCCACCAAATTTGTAAGGCACGACCTCCCTCTTACAAAACCATGCTGTCTGTCACTAATGAGATTGTTCCGTTCTAAATGCACATACATCCTGTCTCTAAGAATCCTCTCCAACAACTTCCCTACCACGGACGTCAAGCTCACCGGCCTATAATTTCCTGGGTTATCCCTGCTACCCGTCTTAAACAATGGGACCACATTCGCTGTCCTCCAATCCTCAGGGACCTCACCCGTGTCCAAAGAAGCGACAAAGATTTCCGTCAGAGGCCCAGCAATTTCATATCTCGTCTCCCTGAGCAGTCGAGGATAGATGCCATCAGGCCCTGGGGCTTTGTCAGTTTTAATGTTCCCTAGAAAAACCTAACACTTCCTCTCTTATAATGGAGATTTTCTCTAACGGGTCAACACCTCCCTCCGAGACACTCCCGGTTAACACGCCCCTCTCCTTCGTGAATACCGATGCAAAGTATTCATTTAGGATCTCCCCTATTCCCTTGGGGAGCAATACAGCAATGTGATGCCGACCAGATCATTGAGGGATAAGTATTGGCTCGGACAATAAATCCCCAACTCTTCATAGAAGTAGTGGGACTTGATGGTTTGAGTTATAAGGAGAGGCTGGATAGAATGAGACTTTTCTCTGGAGCGTAGGAGGCTTACGGGTGATCTTATAGAGGCCAATAAAATAATGAGGGGCATAGATCAGCTAGATAGTCAACATCTTGTCCCAAAGGTAGGGGAGCCTAAAACTAGAGGGCATAGGTTTAAGGTAAGAGGGGAGAGATACAAAAGGGTCCAGAGGGGAAAGTTTTTCATACACAGGGTGGTGAATGTATGGAATGAGCTGCCAGAGGTAGTAGGAGTCGGGTACAATTTTGTCTTTTAAAAAGCATTTAGAGTTACATGGGTAAGATGGGTATAGAGGGATATGGGCCAAATGTTGGCAATTGGGATTAGCTTAGTGGTTGAAAAAAAGGGCGGCATGGACAAGTTGGACCAAAGGGCTTGTTTCCGTGCTGTAAACCTCTATGACTCTAGTACCACGGGCATAGTATTGTCCACTTGAGGGGAATGGTTGGTGTTCAGTTTGGCATCTCACCCAGAAGACGGTAGTGCTACAGTGGAATGTTAGCCTTGATTTTCTGCTCTCGTCCTGGAGTGGGTCTTGCAGGTAAAATCTTGTGCTTTGGAAGCAATAGATAGAGCCAAAGCTAACACATGCTTGATCAGTTCTCTCTAACTTTTCACCCTGATTGTTAACCACTCTCAGATTGAAGGCTAACCCATATAACCAAAGCTTTCCTCAGCCTCTAATCTTATCTCTTGATCTGCATGAAGAAACTTGCTGCATTGCTCAATTCTGTCTGAACATTCTGATTGTTAATACTTTCAGATATTTTCTTAGGTACAGTGATGCTGGTCACCCTAAAAAAGCTCCTAGTGTTTTACATTCATGCACTGCCCAATATTTATCACACAATGATCGAAGGCTTTAGGACCTCCTTATAATTCTTAGAATCATAGAATCCCTACAGTGCAGAACAGGCCATTCAGCGTGTGTTGAATAGGATCTATTGAATGGTACCTGGGATGAGGGACATGGTAAGACTGGAGAAGCTGGGGTTTTTCTCCTTGGAGCTCAGAAGTTAAGAGGAGATGTTCAAAATTGCGAGGGATTACGAGAATAAATAAGGAGAATCTGTTTCCAATATCGAAACAATCACTATCCAGGGACAAGCAGACACACACTTCTTCAATCTTTCCAAAAGGAAGACTATAGAACAACGAAAACAAGGCTAGAAATGGATCAGTAAACTTCTTCACCCCATAGATGGACCTGCATTTGTAATCAAATCTCCCGGTAATGTAACTGCATACAGAACATGACTCAAGAACCTGTAAAATAATAGAAAACATGGCATATTATTGGGTTTACCTAGGGTGACCCATTCTCATGGAGGAGATGAAGGAACAGCCTGCTGTGGGGGTCCATGTGAGTGGGCATTAGGGGTACTGCCAAGCTGGGGGGAGGGGGGGGTTGTGGTGGGAGTATGCAAACAGGAGGACATCACCTGCTGAGCATCCAGGAAATGTAATGCTCCACATTATGGGACATCAACTTATTGGCACCATACATTGGGAGGGAGACGATGGCCTAGTGGTATTATCACTAGTCTATTAATTCAGAAATTCAAGTAATGTTCTGGGGACCCGGGTTCAAATCTCGCCACAGCAGATGGTGAAATTTGAATTCAATAAAAAATATCTGGAATTAAGAATCTACTAACGACTGTGAAACCATTGCCGATTGTTGGAAAAAACCCATCTGGTTCACTAATGTCCTTTAGGAAAGGAAATCTGCCATCCTTACCTGGGTCTGGCCTACATGTGACTCCAGAGCCACAGCAATGTGGTTGACTCTCAACTGCCCTCAGGCAACTAGGGATGGGCAATAAATGCTGGCCAGCCAGTGACACCCATGTCCCATGAATGAATTTTTAAAAATACAGGGACCGATACAATGGCCTCAAACACGGGACAATCTGTAAAATAAGAGATGGCTAGTCATCCTGAGTTTACCTCACATTCAGGTCGACGATCTTCCTGACTCAGACTTGCTGTAACATTGCAATGTACAAGGTCTTCTTGCTCCTACAGAATTCTGTTTCAAATCTAGCTGGCTGACTGGCGGCCCATCAATTTCTCTACATCTCTTGCCCTGTTCTCTTCCTGCATTCAAAGGAACTAGAAGGCTGGTACCTGGAACTCCTTCACCATTCAGTGATTTATCAGCTGACACATCAACCAAAGCGATTACCCTTCTGCTAAGAGTATGTTCTCAACTGGCATGTCATACTCATCTAGTGTGAATAAGATAATTGCCATCGTAATAGCGTGTCAATGCCTCATTAGGTTATCTGAGATGAGATAAATGTTACCGCAACCTCTGCATTTGACACCTCAAACCATCCTCTGTCTCAGCATCTTTAGTTTGTGCTTTATGTTAAAAAGTAACCCTTGCACAATTCATTCTTAAATCCCTTCCCTGGAAAAAGATAATCAGGCATTTGGAACTGAATGACTGCCCAATCTCAGGATCACAATAAAACTTTGGATCTGGTGATAGGCCTTTCCCATCCTAGTTGGTGGCACAGTGGTTAGCACTGTTGCCTCACAGTGCTTGAGACCCAGGTTCGATTCTGGCCTTGGCCGACTGTCTGTGTGGCGTTTCTCCCCGGGTATGATTCTCCCGGGAGAAACGGCTTAGATAGGATGGACGTAGGGAAGTTGTTTCCATTAGCAGGGGAGACTAGGACGCGGGGGCACAGCCTTAGAATAAAAGGGAGTCACTTTAGAACAGAGATGAGGAGAAATTTCTTCAGCCAGAGAGTGGTGGGTCTGTGGAATTCATTGCCACAGAGGGCTGTGGAGGCCGAGACGTTGAGCGTCTTCAAGACAGAAATTGATAAATTCTTGATTTCTCGAGGAATTAAGGGCTATGGGGAGAGAGCGGGTAAATGGAGTTGAAATCAACCATGATTGAATGGTGGAGTGGACTCGATGGGCCGAATGGCCTTACTTCCGCTCCTATGTCTTATGGTCCCCAGAAAAGGTCGAAGCGTTGAATTCACGTAAAAACTGGAGTAAATCCTGATTTTTTTTTCCCAGCGGGATTTTCAAAACGAATCTCCCATGCTTTGTGCACTGCAGAGTGCCCTGGCATGCATCATGTGAAAAATCTTTGGGCAGGGCCTATAGAGAGGCCGGCAGCATAGTGCTGAGCGAGCCACTGCGCATGCGCCGATCTGTCAACACCGAGATCAGCATATGCGCAGTTAGCCCTGTCTACCGGCTTCCCGATTGCTGGTCAAGCCCCACGATCTCTGGACCGCTGCCCTTCCAACGGCCCAATCACTGGTCCCCTGGACATGTGCTGGCCAGCCAGCCTAGCGTACTCCACCCCCTCCCCCCCCCCCCCCCCCCCCCCCCCGCCCCGCCCTGCCCCCCACCAGCCCCACCCCCACATAAAATTTGGATTTTCGTTTCTTCATTTATGGAAGGTGGGTGTCACTGGCTAGGCCCAGCATTTTATCGTCCATCCCTGATTGCCTTTGAGAAGGTGGTGATGGACTGCCTTCTTCTACCGCTGCAGTCTGTGTGATGTAGGTACACCCATGGTGCTGTTAGGGAGGGAATTCCAGGATTTTGACCCAGCGATAGTGAAGGAATGGAGATATATTTTCAAGTGAAAATGGAGTATGGCTCAGTGTTACCATGGCCGGAATTTTGCACTCTGCTCCAGTAGGTTCTGAGGTGGTGAGGGGAGTATGAACTGCATGGACGGCATTCCCTCTGAAATCCCACTTGCCCTGATCCAAATTAAGTCGCTGTTTAATTGCCACTCAAGGTTCTTTCCAGCCCAGCTGCAATTGTTCGGTTGACAGGCACCAGTTCGATCAGAGCGCCAAAAAGAAAAGATTCTCACCCTTCCTTGGGGAGGAAATGAGGCAGCTGTGGGGGGCATCTCAATCAGAAGGCCCCTTCTGATTTGGGGAACTCCTCCCCTCAGGGACCTGGGAGCTCTGCCTCCCCCACCAGCCTATCCCCGACACAAAGATTGCCTCCAACCCCCGAAAGCATCCCCTACACTTCTGCCACTGGTACTGACCTGAAGTGTGGCCCCAGGACTTAGGCCCAGGCATGGTGCTGCTGTACCTCTTCTGACCAGTTCAGCGCTGTGTTTGGAAGTGCTGGAGAACTGTCAGACAATGAGATTGGGTGACAGTTCTCCAGGATGGGACTCGTCGCATCTGCTGCCAGTCAACGCTCAATTGGGTGTGAAACGGCTGTGGGCGTGTTCTCAGGATGGTGAACAATCGTGTGACTGCTCACCTTGTCCTTCTTGATGGTAGCAGTCATGGATCTAGACAATGCTGTCTAAGGAACCTTGGTGAGTTCCTGTAGAGCACCTTGTAGATAATACACTGCCGCCACTGTGCGTCGGTGATGGAGGGACTGAATGATTGCAGATAGGATGCCAGTCAAGTGGGCTGCTTTGTCCTGGATGGTCTCAAGCTTCTTGAGGTTGTTGGAGATGGTGGGTAAGTCCAGATCTAGGGCGCACTGTTTTAAAATTCGGGGTCACTCTTAAAGGTCAGAAATGGCATTGGAGGCAGTTCAGAGGAGGTTCACTAGATTGATTCCAGAGATGAGGGGTTTGTCGTATGAAGAGAGATTGAACAGTTTAGACTTATACTCTTTGGAATTTAGAAGAATGAGGGGAGATCAAATTGAGATATATAAGATAATAAAAGATATGGATAAAGTAGACGTGGAGCGGATGCTTCCGCTGGTGGGGCATTCTAGGACGAGAGGTCATAGTCTTAGGATAAGGGGCAGCAAATTTAAAACAGAGTTGAGGAGAAACTCCTTCTCCCAAAGCATTGTGAATCTGTGGAATTTGCTACCCCAGAGTGCAGTGGATGCTGGGACAGTGAGTAAATTTAAGGAGGAGTTAGACAGATTTTTATTTGGTAATGGGTTGATGGGTTATGGGGAGAAGGCAGGAAAATGGGGACGAGGAGCATATCAGCCATGATCGAATGGCGGAGCAGACCCAATGGGCCAAATGGCCTAATTCTGCTCCTATATCCTATATACCTATGAACTATAAGATGAGGAGAAATATTTTATCCCAGAGTGTTGTGTGACTTTGGAACTCTCTGCCCCAGTAGGCAGTGGAAGTGAGGTCATTGAATATTTTTAAGGTGGAGGTAGATGGTTCCTCGTTAGCTAAGGGAATCAGAGGTTACCAGGGGTAGATGGGAATGTAGAACTCGAAAAATAAACAGACCAGCCATGATCTTATTGAATGGTGGAGCAGACTTGAGGGGCCAAATGACCTGTTTCAGCTCTTATTTTGTATGTTTATTCATTGAGACAAGTGGAGAGAATTTGGGGCGGCATGGTAGCACAGTGGTTAGTGCTGCTGCCTCACAGCGCCAGGGACCCGGGTTCAATTCCAGCCTCGGGTCACTGTCTGTGTGGAGTTTGTACATTCTCCCCATGTCTGCGTGGGTTTCCTCTGGGTGCTCCAGTTTCCTCCCACAGTCCAAAGATGTGCGGGTTAGGTTGATTGACCATGCTAAATTAACCCTAGTGTCAGGGGATTAGCAGGGTAAATATGTGGGGTTATGGGAATAGAGCCTGGGTGGGATTGTGATCAGTGTAGACTCGATGGGCCGAATGGCCTCCTTCTGCTCTGTAGGGATTCAATTATTCTATGAGAATTCCATCATACACCTGACTGTGCCTTGCAGATAGTGAACAGACTTTGGAGAGTAAACTTTGATACCAAAATAAGTTGAAAATGACCTGTTGAAAATCAGAAGCTGATTTAAAATTAAATTTAGAAAACGATTGATAATATGCAACAAACAAAAATTCTGTCTTTTTTTATTCATTTGTGGGACATGGGCGTCGCTGGCTGTGCAGCATTTATTGATGCGCCACAACGAAAAACCGCACCGACCTCCTCAGAAGACAAATACGGGACACAGTTCACAGAGTACCCTTCATCGTCCAATACTTTCCCGGAGCGGAGAAGCTACGACATCTCCTCCGGAGCCTTCAACATGTCATTGATGAAGACGAACATCTCGCCAAGGCCATCCCCACACCTCCACTTCTTGCCTTCAAACAACCGCACAACCTCAAACAGACCATTGTCGGCAGCAAACTACCCAGCCTTCAGGAGAACAGTGACCACGACACCACACAACCCTGCCACAGCAACCTCTGCAAGACGTGCCGGATCATCGACACAGATGCCACATCTCACGTGAGAACACCATCCACCAAGTACACGGTACGTACTCTTGCAACTCAGCCAACATTGTCTACCTGATACGCTGCAGGAAAGGATTTCCTGAGGCCTGGCACATTGGGGAAACCATGCAGACGCTACGACAACAGATGAATGAACACCGCTCGACAATCACCAGGCAAGACTGTTCTCTTCCTGTTGGGGGACACTTCAGCAGTCATGGGCATTCGGCCTCTGATCTTTGGGTAAGCGTTCTCCAAGGCGGCCTTCACGACACATGACAGCGCAGAGTCGCTGAACAGAGACTGATAGCCAAGTTCCGCACACATGAGGACGGCCTCAACCGGGATCTTGGGTTCATGTCACACTATCTGTAACCCCCACGACTTGCCTGGACTTGCAAAATCTCACTAACTGTTCTGTCTGGAGACAATACACATCTCTTTAACCTGTGCTTAACGCTCTCTCCACTCACATTGTCAGTACCTTTAAGACTTGATTACCTGTAAAGACTCGCATTCCAATCATTATTTTGTAAATTGAGTTTGTGTCTCTGTATGCCCTGTTTGTGAACAGAACTCCCACTCACCTGATGAAGGGGCAGCGCTCCGAAAGCTTGTGTGGCTTTTGCTACCAAATAAACCTGTTGGACTTTAACCTGGTGTGGTGAGACTTCTTACAGCATTTATTGCCCATCCCTAATTGAGAGTCAACCACATTGCTGTGGTTCTGGAGTCACATGTAGACCAGATCAGGTAAGGACAGCAGATTTCCTTCCCTAAAGGACATTAGTGAATGAGATGGGTTTTTCCGACAATCGACAATGGTTTCATGGTCATCAGTAGATTCTTAATTCCAGATATTTTTATTTGAATTCAAATTCCACCATCTGCCGTGGTGGGATTCGAACCCAGGTCCCCAGAGCATTAGTTGAGTTTCTAGATTAATATCCACTGATGGCCACTAGGCCATTGCCTCCCCCCATATGTCCTTTTATATGTCCTTTTCCACCAATATTTTTAAAGTTGTCAAAATATTTTTAAGCCATGAAGTAGAACTTGAAGCCATCAGGGCGGCATGGTGGCATATTATCTCATTCACAGCACCAGGGCCCCGGGCTTGATTCTGGCCCTGGATGTGGAGCTTGCACGTTCTCCCTGTGTCTGCGTGGGTTTCCTCCGGGTGCTCCGGTTTCCTCTCACAGTCCAAAGATGTGCAGATTAGGTGGAAGGGCCATGGTAAATTTTCCCTTAGTGTCCACGATGTGTGGGTTAGGGGGATTAGCGGGGTAAGTACTTGGGGTTACGAGGATAGGGCCTGGGTAAGATGCCCTGTGGAGAGTTGTGCAGACTCGATGGGCCGATTGGCCTCCTTCTGCATTGTTGGGATTCTATTATTCCATTCCCTGCTCTGTTCCTGACTGGTGACACATCAGGGACACGTCAAAGAAATCAAAGAAATGCCTATTATCTAAATAATGGAGAATTTCATCGGAACTTACGAAGCTTCGCTACCGGTTATCTGGTCCTCATACTGTAAGATAATGCTGAGGTGCAGCTGCTGGAATTTCTGGAATAGACTTGGAGACGGCATGGTGGTTAGCACTGCTGCCTCACAGTGCCAGGGACCTGGGTTCAATTCCGGCCTTGGGTCACTGTCTGTGTGGAGTGTCCATGTTCTCCCCGTGTCCGCATGGGTTTCCTCCGGGTGTTCTGGTTTCCTTCTACAATCTAAAGATGTGTGGGTTAGGTTGATTGGCCATGATAAATTGACCTTAGTTTCAAGGGACTAGTAGGGTAAATAGGTGGGGTTACGGGAATAGGGCTTGGGTGGGATATGGTCAGTGCAGACTCCTTGGGCTGAATGGCCTCCTTCTGCACTGTAGGGATTCTATGATTCTATGATCAAGCTTAGTTGCCAGTTTTTACTCTGTTGCTCTTCCGATCAGTCTTTTGGGATACCACATTGCAAGACTTGTATTGATAGAGCTTCTCACAACCTCAGGACACCTGCAAATGCTTTCCATCAAGTTGAATCGTTTGAATTGTTGTAATGTAGGAAACACAGCAGAGTTGCACAAACGATAATGCAATCATGACCAGTTAACGTTTTATTTTCGAGATGTTGGTTGAAGGATAAAATTGAACAGGACACCAGTGAGAAATCCCCTGTTCTACTTCAAAAGAATACCACGAGCTCATGCAAAAGATCACACCTCAGTACTGCACTGAAGAGTCAGATTAGACTTTGTACCCAAGCCTTTGGAGCGCGGGTTGAACCCACAACCTGACTCACAGGCGAGAGTGAGGCACGGCTGACAGCTAAAGACTAAAACCACAGCGAGATTGTGGTTTACGTGCATTGCAGCAGCAGCAGCAAGAGTAAAGATCTTACCCAACCTGCTAGCTGGTTCATCCCTCGGCCTACAATCTGATTGCAATGAGGGTTGAACAGCGGAAAGATCAGCACCAGCTCAGCCCTGAATGTTATTTTACACACAGGCTAGTAACTAATTGCTGCCTCTTTTGAAACTTTTTACAAGCTCACTTTCTCTCCTTTCCCTAGATGATTTTGAGGGTCGATTCATTCATTTTTATTCATGTTGGGTATCATGGGCAAGGCCAACATTGGTTGCATTGAGTGGTTTACTAGGCCAGCCCAGAGGATGGTAAATTCTCTTCCCTATAGGGCATCAGTGGACTAAATGGGGTTTCGCAACAATAGTTGTCATGGTCACCATCGCTGAGATTTTTATTGATTAAGATGCCACCAGCTGCCATGGGAGGATTTGAACCCAAGTTCCTAAAGCATTATCCTGGGCTTCTGGATGGCAAGTCCAATCATGTTATCATTACTCTATCATCTCCTGTTGGAATGTATTTACTGTAATCCAACGTGGCCTTAATTGTCACATTATGTCATTCACGTTTTTAATAGATACATCTTTTATTTCTCTATTTGTTCCATTACCATATTCCCTTTGGCACCATGCACCCTTTTGCCATTTAATCTCTCCTGCCCTGCGCTCTATCACACTTCCCCTTTTCCCTTTGTTCTTTACCTATCTCTCCCCCATTCCCATCCTCTTTCACTTGCTCCAAAGCCTGTTACATTTCTAACTTTCCCAGTTCTGATGAGAGGTTATCGACCTGTTAGTCGCTCTCTCCACAGATGCTGCCACCTTCCCAAAGGCAATTAGGGATGGACGAGGAATGCTGGCCTAGTTATTGAAGGCTATATCCCTTTAATGAATGCAGATACAATAGCAACGTTTAAGAAACATTTTATTAAATACATGAATAGGCAGGGAATAGAGGGATATGGACCGCAGAGAGTCAAAATTTAGAAAGGTGTCACAATTAACCAAAGATCCTTAGACAACATGACCACTTCCATCTGGAAGGACAAGGGCAGCAGATACATGGGAACACCACCACCTGCAAGTTCCCCTCCAAGCCACTCACTGTCCTGACTTGGAAATATATCGCCGTTCCTTCATAGTCGCTGGGTCAAAATCCTGGAATTTCCCTCCCCAATGGCATTTTGCGTCAACCCACAGCACATGGACTGCAGCGATTCAAGAAAGCAGCTCACCACCACCTTCTCAAGGGGCAACTAGGGATGGGCAATAAATGCTGATCAGCCAGCGACGCCCATGTCCCACAAATTGAATTTAAAAAAACATGTCGGCTCAGGCTTGGTGGGCCGAAGGGCCTGTTCTTGTGTTGTACCATTCTTTGTTCGTTATAAAAAACAATAAAACGCTTTGCGATTCTTCTGAGGGAAGTGATATGACGCTATATAAATCCACATCTTTCCTTTATTTGAGAAAACCAAACAACTTGTTCACTACTCTGAATATCTGCCTGTTGGAGAGTCAATGTCACCTCCAGCTCTAATGCTATGTTTTCTAAAAATTAAAATGGCCAAAATACGACATTGTGAAGTCCAGCATATCGACAGTATTGTCACTAGGCTCATGTTGAATAATGGCACTCAATACAATGTTGGAAAAATCACACTCAAACTGGCAGCCTTTAAAGTTCAATGATGCTCTTAATTCTCACACTAAATTTCTCCCACCCTGCCTTTAACAGTGGCAGTCCTATGATCACCACTGCTTTACTCTAGTGTTATGCAAATAAAAATACTATCATCAGGGACAACCAGCCAATCATTGTGCCCCAGCCTTCCTGGACATGGTGTGTTTTGAAATTTCTATGGTTTTCTCTTAGAATCATAGAATCATACAGTGCGGAAGAGGCCCTTCAGCCCATCGAGTCTGCACCGACATGTGTGAAACGCCTGACCTCCCACCTAATCCCATCTGCCAGCGCTTGGCCCATAGCCTTGAATGTTATGATGTGCCAAGTGCTATTCCAGATACTTTTTAAAGGGTGTGAGGCAATTCATCTCCACCACCCTCCCAGGCAGCGCATTCCAGGCCGTCACCACCCTCTGGGTAAAAAGGTTTTTCCTCACAACCCGCCTAAAGCCCCTGCCCCTCACCTTGAACTTGTGTCTCCTCGAGACTGACCCTTCAACTCAGGGAAACAGCTGCTCCTTATCCACCCTGTCCATGCCCCTCATAATCTTGAACACCTCAATCAGGTCGCCCTTCAGCTTTCTCTGCTCCAACAAAAACAACCCAAGCCTGTCCAGCCTCTCTTCATAACTTAAATGTTGCATCCCAGGCAGCATCCTGGTGAATCTCTTTTTTTAAATTAATTAATTCATGGGACATGACCGTCGCTGGCTAGCCAGCATTTATTGCCCATCCCTAGTTGCCCTTGGCTAGGCCATTTCAGAGGGCAGTTGAGAGTCAACCACATTGCTTTGGCTCTGTAGGCCAGACCAAATAAGGATGGCAGATTTCCTTCCCTAAAGGACATTAGTGAACCAGATGGGTTTCTCCGTCTATCGACAATGGTTTTGTGGTCATCAGTAGATTCCTAATTCCAGATATTTTTTATTGACTTCAAATTCCAACTGCCATGGCGGGATTCGAAACCAGGCCCCCAGAACCGTAGCTGAGTTTCTGGATTAATAGTCTAGTAATAATACTATGAGGCTTTTGCACCCCTTCCAGTGCAACCACATCCTTTCTGATCTGGCGACCAGAACTGCACACAATACCCTAGCCGTAGCCTCACCAAAGATTTACACAACTCCACTGTAGCGGGTCAGATCTCAAACAATGATGAGATGGAGTACAGGAAAGAGATAGAGAATCGAGTGAAATGTTGTGACAACAATAATCTCTTCCTCAATGTCAGTAAAAGGAAGGAGATAGTTATCGACTTCAGGAAGCATAGTGGAAGACATGCTCCTGTCTACATATGGAGATGCCGGCGTTGGACTGGGGTAAACACAGTAAGAAGTTTAACAACACCAGTTTAAAGTCCAACAGGTTTATTTGGTAGCAAAAGCCACACAAGCTTTCGGAGCTCTTAGCCCCTTCTTCAGGTGAGTGGGAATTCTGTTCACAAACAGAGCTTATAAAGACACAGACTCAAATTACATGAATAATGGTTGGAATGCGAATACTTACAACTAATCAAGTCTTTAAGAAACAAAACAATGTGAGTGGAGAGAGCATCAAGACAGGCTAAAAAGATGTGTATTGTCTCCAGACAAGACAGCCAGTGAAACTCTGCAGGTCCACGCAACTGTGGGAGTTACAAATAGTGTGACATGAACCCAATATCCCGGTTGAGGCCATCCTCGTGTGTGCGGAACTTGGCTATCAGTTTCTGCTCAGCGACTCTGCACTGTCGTGTGTCGCGAAGGCCGCCTTGGAGAACGCTTACCCGAATATCAGAGGCCGAATGCCCGTGACCGCTGAAGTGCTCCCCAACAGGAAGAGAACAGTCTTGCCTGGTGATTGTCGAGGGGTGTTCATTCATCCGTTGTCGCAGCGTCTGCATAGTTTCCCCAATGTACCATGCCTCGGGACATCCTTTCTTGCAGCGTATCAGGTAGACAACGTTGTCTACCTGATACGCTGCAAGAAAGGATGTCCCGAGGCATGGTACATTGGGGAAACTATGCAGACGCTGCGACAACGGATGAATGAACACCCCTCGACAATCACCAGGCAAGACTGTTCTCTTCCTGTTGGGGAGCACTTCAGCGGTCACGGGCATTCGGCCTCTGATATTCGGGTAAGTGTTCTCCAAGGCGGCCTTCGCGACACACGACAGCGCAGAGTCGCTGAGCAGAAACTGATTGCCAAGTTCCGCACACACGAGGACGGCCTCAACCGGGATATTGGGTTCATGTCACACTATTTGTAACTCCCACAGTTGCGTGGACCTGCAGAGTTTCACTGGCTGTCTTGTCTGGAGACAATACACATCTTTTTAGCCTGTCTTGATGCTCTCTCCACTCACATTGTTTCGTTTCTTAAAGACTTGATTAGTTGTAAGTATTCGCATTCCAACCATTATTCATGTAATTTGAGTCTGTGTCTTTATAAGCTCTGTTTGTGAACAGAATTCTCACTCACCTGAAGAAGGGGCTAAGAGCTCCGAAAGCTTGTGTGGCTTTTGCTACCAAATAAACCTGTTGGACTTTAACCTGGTGTTGTTAAACATCTTCCTGTCTACATAAACAGGGATGAAGTGGAAATGGTCGAGAGCTTCAAATTTCTATGTGTCCAGATCACCAATAACCTGTCCTGGTTCCTCCATGCCGACACTATAGCTAAGAAAACCCACCATTGCCTTTACTTTCTCAGGAAGCTACGGCTCTCACTAACTTTTACAGATGCTCAGTAGAAAGCATCTTTTCTGGTTGTATCATAGCTTGGTATGGCTCCTGCTCCGACCAAGACCACAAGAAACTACAAAGGGTTGTGAACGTAGCCCAGTCCATAACACAAATCAGCCTCCCATCCATTGACTCCATCTACATTTCCTGCTGCTCGGCAGCATAATCAAGGACCCCATGTACCCCGGACATTCTTTCTTCCACCTTCTTCTGTCAGGAAAAAGATACAAAAGTTTGAGATTATGTACCAACTGACTCAAGAACAGCTTCTTCCCTGCTGCCATCAGACTTTTGAATGGACCTATCTTATATTAAGTTGCTCTTTCTTTACACCAAAGAAGAACAAAGAACAAAGAACAGTACAGCACAGGAAACAGGCCCTTCGGCCCTCCAAGCCTGTGCCGCTCCTTGGTCCAACTAGACCAATCGTTTGTATCCCTCCATTCCCAGGCTGCTCATGTGACTATCCAGGTAAGTCTTAAACGATGTCAGCGTGCCTGCCTCCACCACCCTACTTGGCAGCGCATTCCAGGCCCCCACCACCCTCTGTGTAAAAAACATCCCTCTAATATCTGAGTTATACTTCGCCCCTCTCACCTTGAGCCCGTGACCCCTCGTGAACGTCACTTCTGATCTGGGAAAAAGCTTCCCACCGTTCACCCTATCTATCCCCTTCATAATCTTGTACACCTCTATTAGATCTCCGCTCATTCTCCGTCTTTCCAGGGAGAACAACCCCAGTTTACCCAATCTCTCCTCATAGCTAAGACCCTCCATACCAGGCAACATCCTGGTAAACCTTCTCTGCACGCTCTCTAACGCCTCCACGTCCTTCTGGTAGTGCGGCGACCAGAACTGGACGCAGTACTCCAAATGTGGCCTAACCAGCGTTCTATACAGCTGCATCATCAGACTCCAGCTTTTATACTCTATACCCCGTCCTATAAAGGCAAGCATACCATATGCCTTCTTCACCACCTTCTCCACCTGTGTTGCCACCTTCAAGGATTTGTGGACTTGCACACCTAGGTCCCTCTGTGTTTCTATACTCCTGATGACTCTGCCATTTATTGTATAACTCCTCCCTACATTATTTCTTCCAAAATGCATCACTTCGCATTTATCCGGATTAAACTCTATCTGCCACCTCTCCGCCCAATTTTCCAGCCTATCCATATCCTGCTGTATTGCCCGACAATGCTCTTTGCTATCCGCAAGTCCAGCCATCTTCGTGTCATCCGCAAACTTGCTGAATGCACCAGTTACACCTTCTTCCAAATCATTTATATATATCACAAATAGCAGAGGTCCCAGTACAGAGCCCTGCGGAACACCACTGGTCACAGACCTCCAGCCGGAAAAAGACCCTTCGACCACTACCCTCTGTCTCCTCTGGCCAAGCCAGTTCTCCACCCATCTAGCCACTTCTCCTTGTATCCCATGAGCCTTAACCTTCTTAACCAACCTGCCATGTGGGACTTTGTCAAATGCCTTACTGAAATCCATATAGACGACATCCACGGCCCTTCCTTCATCAACCGTTTTTGTCACTTCCTCAAAAAACTCCACCAAATTTGTAAGACACGACCTCCCTCTTACAAAACCATGCTGTCTGTCACTAATGAGATTGTTCTGTCCCTATCTATGACTGTAACATTACATTATGCACCCTCTCCTTTCCTTCTCTCCTATCTACTTTATGAACGTTATGCTTTGTCTATATAACGCACAAGAAACAATACTTTTCACTGTATACACATACATGTGACAGTACTAAATCAGACCAGTTCAAATCAATGACTTTCCTGCTTTTGTAATCTATGTCTTGATTGGTAAAGGCAAGTGTCCCATATGCCTTTTTCATCACTCTACTAACATGCCCTTCAGTCTTCAGCGATCTGTGGATCAAGGTCCCTTTGTTCCACATAACTTCCTAGTGACATACCATTCATTGAATAATTTCTTGTTCAATTACTCCTTCCAAAGTGTATCACTTCACACATTTCAGGGTTAAATTCCATCTGCCACTTATCTGCCCATTTAACCATCCTGTCCATATCTTCTTGTAGCCCAAGACACTCAGCCTCAGTGTTAACCACCCAATGGAATCTATTTTGCCAGAGCTAAGAAACAGAAAAGATGCAATGATATTGCCCAGTGTAGTCTATAGGCCACCAACTAGTGTGAAAGACGTAGATCGTAGAGGAACAAATTTGCAAGGAAATTACAGAGAAGAGCGAGAATTATAATGATAAACTTCCATTATCTAAATATAGACTGGGATGGCGGTTGTGTAAAGGGCGGAGGGGGCGAGAGTTCCTAAAATATATTCGGAAGAATTTCCTGCAACAGTATGTTTCCTGCCCAACACGAAAGGAGGCGCCATTAGATCTGGTTCTTGGGCATGAGGTGGGCTAAGTGGATCAAGTGTCAGTGGGGGAACATTTAGGGGACAGTGATCGTTGAATCATAAAGTTTAGGTTGGCTATGGAAAAGGTCAAGGAACATTCTAGAGTAAGACTAATTAACTGGGGAAAAGGCAATGAGGTAAGAATGGACCTGACCCAGATAAATCGGAATTTAAAAAAAAATTCATTCATAGGACATGGGTGTCACTGACTGGCCAGCTTTTATTGCCCATTGCTCGTTGCCCTTTGAGGGGAGTTGAGAGTCAACCACATTGCTGTGGCTCTGGAGTCGCATGTAGGCCAGACCAGGTAAGGACGGCACGTTTCCTTCCCTTAAGGGCATTAGTGAACATGATGGGTTTTTCCGACAATCAACAATGGTTTCATGGTCATCAGTAGATTCTTAATTCCAGATATTTTTTATTGAATTCAAATTCCACCAGATGCCGTGGTGGGATTGGAACCTGGGTCCCCAGAACATTAGCTGAGTTTCTAGGTTAGTAGTCTAGCGATAATACCACTAGGCCATCCCCTCCCACAGAATCAAAGGTTGACAGGTAGAACGCCCCTCCAACTGTGCTGCACTCCTTCAGCCGAGTTTATG
Source organism: Mustelus asterias (assembly GCF_964213995.1). Lineage (NCBI taxonomy): Eukaryota > Metazoa > Chordata > Chondrichthyes > Carcharhiniformes > Triakidae > Mustelus > Mustelus asterias. The sequence continues at coordinate 132,881,947 of NC_135808.1, read as the reverse complement.
TGTTCAAGGTTATGGAGTAGGATTTAAACCTATAACTTCCTGACTCAGAAACAAGAGGACTGGCACTGAGCTGAGGCCAAGAAACAATATTATTTCAACACGCAACACTGATATTGCCTGCAATTCAGAATTCGACTAAAATGTACCAGAGTGTTATAAATTACACACTATTTAATAAATGAACAATGCTAATGAGAATTTCCACACCTGTAGCCCAGAATATGATGCTGATCTTCACAAATACTGCATATACTTGTGTAAAAGTTGAATTTCTGAGACCAGTTCTCTAGGTCAACAATCATGCGGTTGACTTTAACACAGGCAATGTTTTCAAGGGAGTGGCACGCATGTGGGCGACACGGTGGCACAGTGGTTAGCACTGCTGCCTCATAGCGCCAGGGGCCCGGTTCGATTCCCGGCTTGGGTCACTGTCTGTGCGGAGGCTGCACTTTCTCCCCGTGTCTGCATGGGTTTCCTTCCGGGTGCTCCGGTTTCCTCCCACAGTCTGAAAGATGTGCTGCTTAGAGGCATTGGTCATGCTAAATTCTCCCTCAGTGTACCTGAACAGGCACCGGAGTGTGGCAACTAGGGGAATTTTCACAGTAACTTCATTGCAGTGTTAATGTAAGCCTACTTGTGACACTAATAAATAAACTTTATGTTTGAGTTGGGCATTGGATGAAATCGGAAAAAGACTGTCACCATAGAATAAAGTAAAATCTGACAACTACAAAAGATTCATATTTATTTCCTAACATTATTTTATAACATTACAATTGGTATATGTTTCCAATTAATTATCCAACATTTAATCATTGTATGAGATTACAAACTACATACCGTTCATCCAGCACAGTATAAATATATAACAAATTGGCTGCAACACTTCACGTTTAAAAACCTTGGAAATCTTTGGGCTTTGATCTCAGAAATCTCATGAGATTGACTTTAACACGACCATGTACAGTCATTGCAAATCTCTATCCATGGAAATCTAACATAGGGTTTTGACACCTTTTGAAACTTAGCAAAACAAAATCCTCACAGACATGAACACTTTAAAAATTAATACCCTGATTCTTTCCTTGAAGTGGAGCCAATCATTTTAATTGGGTTTAGGGGAACTCTATTTTTAAATTTTAAAAAACTCCTTTCATGAGATGTGGGGCATCATTGGAGAAGCCAGCATTTGTTGCCCATCCCTAATTTCCCCTTGAACTGAGTGTATCCCTCGGCCATTTCAGAGGGCAGTTCAAGAGTCAACTACTTTGTTGTGGATCTGGAGTCACATATAGGCCAGACCAGGTAAGGATGGCAGATTTCCTTCCCTAAACATAGAAGATAGGAGCAGAAGGAGGCCATTTGGCCCATCGAGCCAGCCCCACCATTCATCATCACGATCATGAAGATCGTCCAACTCAATAGCCCAATCCTGCTTTCTCCCTATAGCCTTTGATCCCATTTGTCCCAAGTGCTATATCCAGCCACCTCTTGAATAAATTTAATGTTTTGACATCAACTACTTCCTGTGGTAATGAATTCCACAGGCTCACCACTCTTTGGGTGAAGAAATGTCTCCTCATCCCCATCCTAAATGGTCTACCTTGAATCCTCAGAATGTGACCCCTGGTTCTGGACTCCCCCACCATCGGGAACATCCTCCCTGCATCTACCCTGTCTAGTCCTGTTCAAATTTTATAAGTCTCTACAAGGACATTAGTGAACCAAATTTATGACAATCAATGAGACTAGCTTTCAATCGCCAATTTTTATTAATGGAATTTAAATTCCACCAGCTACCGTGGTGGGATTTGAACCGTGTCTCTGGCACATTAGCCTGGCCTGTGGTCTAGTGCGGCCTTCGCGACACACGACAGCGCAGAGTCGCTGAGCAGAAACTGATAGCCAAGTTCCGCACACACTAGGACGGCCTCAACCGGGATATTGGGTTCATGTCACACTATTTGTAACTCCCACAGTTGCGTGGACCTGCAGAGTTTCACTGGCTGTCTTGTCTGGAGACAATACACATCTTTTTAGCCTGTCTTGATGCTCTCTCCGCTCCCATTGTTTTGTTTCTTAAAGACTTGATTAGTTGTAAGTATTCGCATTCTAACCATTATTCATGTAAATTGAGTCTGTGTCTTTATAAGCTCTGTTTGTGAACAGAATTCCCACTCACCTGAAGAAGGGGCTTAGAGCTCCGAAAGCTTGTGTGGCTTTTGCTACCAAATAAACCTGTTGGACTTTAACCTGGTGTTGTTAAACTTCTTACTGTGTTTACCCCAGTCCAACGCCGGCATCTCCACATCATGACTGTGGTCTAGTGACATTGCCACTACATCACTGTCTTCCCCTAAACAATTGATTAAAAGTTGGCCCAAGTCTTTCCAGATCCCATAGTGAAATAAATCAATTTTAGTTACGTAAAATATTCCAAACTTACCAGTAACATTTTAAAAATTCTCATTGTGCGTAAAGCTATATTCATTTTGAATTTACTTTGTTGCCATTGTCATCCATCATGCTCCTTGAAGATATTGGTCATTGTGTCAGAGTGATCTGTGGTGTTGACAGCATTCCTGTCAGCAAATGACTAGTATTTAGGGTCACATTGGAAGCTGACATTCTAGCGCAGTACCGAGGGAATGCAGCATTGATGGAGGTGCCACAAAACTGAGACCCTGTTTGCCTGTTACAAAGAACAAAGAAAAGTACAGCACAGAAACAGGCCCTTCGGCCCTCCAAGCCTGTGCCGATCACGATGCCCTAACTAAACGAAAGATAAACCTTCTGCCCTTACTCAGTCCGTATCCCTCTATTCTCTCCCTGTTCATGTCCCCATCCAGATGCCTCTTAAATGTTGCTAATGTGCCTGCTTCCACCACATCCTCTGACAGTGCGTTCCAGGCACCCACCACTCTCTGTGTGAAAAATTTGCCCTGCACATCTCCCTTAAACTTTCCCCCTCTCTCCTTGAACCTGTGCCCCTTTGTAAATGACACTTGCACCCAAGGGAACAAGGCTCCAGCTAAGCCTCTCATAATTTTGAAGGCCTCTATCAGGAATCCCCTCAGCCTCCGTCTTTACAGTGAAAACAATCCTAGTTTATCCAACCTCTCCTCATAGCCAATGCCCTCAAGTCCAGGCAACATCCTGGTGAATCTTATTTGTGGCTCAGGTAAAAATTCCATGACACAATTCAGAGAAGATGGGGCGGCATGGTGGCACAGTGATTAGCACTGCTGCTTCACAGCACCAGGGATCCGGGTTTGATTCCCGGCTTGGGTTGCTGTCTGTGTGGCGTTTGCGTGTTCTCCTCATGTCTGTATGGGTTTCCTTTGGGTGCTCCGGTTTCCTCCCACAGTCCGAAAGACGTGCTGGTTAGGTGCGTTGGGCATGCTAAATTCTCCCTCAGTGTACCCAAACAGGTGCCGAAGCGTGGCGGCTAGGGGAATTTCACAGTAACTTCATTGCCGTGTTAATGTAAGCCTTACTTGTGACTAATAAATAAACTTTACTTTTACTTTAGATAAAAGGGGAATAATTTACAGGTCTATGGGAAAGCTGGGACTAATTGGATAGCTCATTCAAAGAGTTGGTACAGGCGTGATGGGCTGAATGGCCACTTTCTGCTTTGTAAGATTCAATCAGAGCAGAAGGTCCTGCTGGTATTCTGAATGAGATTCCTTATTCAACTAATGCAGCAACGAGCAGACTAATTGACAATTGATCTCATTCTGAACCACCTTGTACATAAGTGGCTGTTTGTTTTCCTACATAGCAGGCTACTTACATTTCAAAGTAATTCATTGTATATGATGCACTTTGAGCTGTTCCTAAGCGACTGTATTAAAGCAAGTCCTTCTTTCTTTCTCAAGCTGCACTGCCTTTACATGTCATCATTATTTCCTCTAATTGGCCAGTCTTTATGTCAGCCTTAGCAGCTTATTAAACACTGGCAGTCCCAGCTAACCCAATGTCATCTTTCTGGTGACATTCACATACATCTATTTTACAGGAGGAGCTTTGCTAATTAACACTTGGGACAAAAACTCACTCTCTACCAAGCCCTGTTTCCTATTACAGTACCTCCGCTGCCTTGGTCAGGTTATTTATCTCAGTATATATTGGGTTGCTAATTCTGGAGATATTCCTGGAGGATTCATCACATGTTTAAAAAGATATTCGTTCATGAGATCCGGGTGTGGAAAGGTTCAGCATGTAGGCCAGACAAGAATGGCAGATTTGATTCCCAAAGGGCATTAGTGAACCAGTGAACCACTGTAGTGGGTCGGGTCTCAAACAATGACGAGACAGAGTACAGGAATGAGATAGAGAATCTGGTGAACTGGTGCAACATCAATAATCTCTCCCTCAATGTCAACAAAACGAAGGAGATTGTCATCGGCTTCAGGAAGCGTAGTGGAGAACATTCACCTATCTACATCAACGGGGACAAAGTAGAAATGGTCGAAACCTTCAAGCTTTTAGGTATCCAGATCACCAACAACCTGTCCTGGTCCCCCCATGCCGACACTATAGTTAAGAAAGCCCCCCAACGCCTCTACTTTCTCAGAAGACTAAAGAAATTTGGCATGTCAGCTACGACTCTCACCAACTTTTACAGATGCACCATAGAAAGCATTCTTTCTGGTTGTACCACAACTTGGTATGGCTCCTGCTCTGCCCAAGGCCGCAAGGAACTACAAAAGGTCATGAATGTAGCCCAATCCATCATGCAAACCAACTTCCCATTCATTGACTTCCCACTGCCTTGGCAAAGCAGCCAGCATAATTAAGGACCGCAAGCACCCCGGACATTCTCTCTTCCACCTTCTTCCGTTGGGAAAAAGATACAAACGTCTGAAGTCACGTACCAACTGACTCAAGAACAGCTTCTTCCCTGCTGGCATCAGACTTTTGAATGGACTTATCTTGCATTAAGTTGATATTTCTCTACATCCTAGCTATGACTGTAACACTACATTCTGCACTCTCTCGTTTCCTTCTCTATGAAGGGTATGCTTTGTCTGTGTAGCGCGCAAGAAACAATACTTTTCACTGTATATTAATACATGTGACAATAATAAATCAAATCAAAATCAAAAGGGTTTTTATAACAATGGTTTTTGGACCGTTAATACCAGATGTTTTATCGAGTTTAAATTTCTCCCATCTGCCATGGTGGGATTTGAATCCAAAACCATTACCCTGGATTACTAGTCCATTGACAATACCACTGTGCCAGTGCCTCCCTATGACTTCTTACCTCAACCTATCCACTCCCACAGACCTCACATTGGTCTATCCTTTAGATGCTCTCTCCTCCCAGGACCAATTGCAAAGGGAAGAGACACTCTGGGCAGGAATTTCACGATGTGGAGATGCCGGCGTTGGACTGGGGTAAACACAGTAAGAGTTTTAACAACACCAGGGTAAAGTCCAACAGGTTTATTTGGTAGCAAATGTGTCCTGTCTGGAGTCAATACACATCTGTTTAACCTGTGCTTAATGCTCCTTCCACTCACATTGTCTGTATCTTTAAGACCTGGTTGGCTGGAGAGATTCGCATTCTAATTAGTATTCTGTAACTTGATTTTGTGTCTCTGTGCCCTGTTTGAGAGCAGATTTCCACTCCATCTGACGAAGGAGCAGTGGTCCGAAAGCTAATGGCATTTGCTACCAAATAAACCTGTTGGACTTTAACCTGGTGTTGTTAAAACTCTTACAGGAATTTCACCCCAGCATTGGGTGGATCTGTCATTTCATGGGGGTAATTTATTAAGATCGTTAAAAGGCCAACTAAGGCCAAAGACTGGAGACAACAGGAGGTGACCTCCTGGAAGCAGACCACTTACCAGGTGACCCGTGCTCTAGGATGCTAATGACGGATCTCCTCCTCACATCCTCCCCCCACCCCACTGTCTTCTTGGCCACAGTCTGGCCTGGCAGAGGGACCAATGATGGCTTGGCAGTTGTGGTAATTATTTTTTTCAAAAGTTTTAAAAGTGTTAAGAAATTGCGTCAAGATGGAGGTGTCCTCTTTCCCTCTTCTCGGCAGTTTCAGAAAGCAACTTCTTCCATATCGAAGAGCCTCTTACTGCCCTCCCACCAGCTTCGCAAGCCTGCCCGCCATCCTCAATTGGACACCATAGTCAACCCTCCAGCCTCCAATTGGACAATTCAGGTAAAATCGAGGTTGGTTTACTGTTCCCAACACAGAGGGGGTCAGGGCTTCCATTTGACCGCAATCTTGGAGCCTTAACCCAAAACTCAACATCTCGCCTCTTATTCCCCAGTGGGATTAATCTTGATTGCTAGTCAGTGGAAGCGTTCAAAGTAAATTTTTAAAAATCTACAATTTTCACTTAATCTCCCTGTTGGCGGGGTAACTGAGGTGACCGGTACTGCCTAAAGTTTAGACAATACAAGACTCCTGAGGCGGGTATCTCTGTCCAAAGACGTAGCTTTATTTAAACCAGCGGCTGCCAGGAGACCATCAGAGGGTCAGGACAGCTCTGAGATAGAGCTGCCAGACCTCTCCGATGAGATCTGACGTATACAATTCAAGATGTGGAGATGCCGGTGTTGGACTGGGGTAAGCACAGTAAGAAGTCTCACAACACCAGGTTAAAGTCCAACAGGTTTATTTGGTAGCACAATTATAGTTTGTTCTTACCGACCATTCCTGCCTTTTAGTAGCTTTAAATCAATCATCCTCTGGATTCACAAATCAACAATAATACCTGTCAATTACTTTAGCCAATTGCATCCCACCTCCCAGCATAACGGTACTTTATTAGTCCGTGAAATCCCAAGGCTAACTCCTGTCTTGGCTGACCCCACTCCCCGGTTACCTCGTAGTCTAAGATGCTCAGCCCAGAATTCAAATAAACATTTTCATGGGTTCCCTTAAAAGTCACTGTCTAACCAGACTAACTCATAACACCACGTCTGAGCACTAGTCCATCTCTTCCGGACAGTGAATAAACCCTCTTCATGAAATATGATTAAGTGTTCGAAACGTTCTTTCCAACTGAAACTTTAACTGATAATTCTTGCACATTTCCAAGGTTCAATTATTCCCTCAAAATATGGCTTCATCCTAATGTCTTTTTACCATGACGCCTAGCAATAAATTGCTTTTGGCCAAAGCGAACAATATTCCTTAAAATCAATAATACATTCAAAATATCAGCATATGTGTTTTACAATCATGATCACTCATTTTAATCAATTACTGCATCTCATTAATGTAAATTGCTTCATTTAACTGAATGCTGCTAGTTCTGTCAGTGCCCTAATGTCCAATGGTTCAAAAATCTTACCCCATTAAGAGTTCCACTTTCACTTCCCATGGGGTTTTCTCCCTGGTTGTTTGCAGAAATGGCTGAGAGATTAATCTACAATTTTTGGAGATTTCAGAGGGTTGGCCAAGCTAAGTACAAACTGGGAATCAAACCTGTGACCTTTTGACATACACATCACTATTACCATATTTGGGGAACATGTTACCTATAAAAGGGCTGTCAGTTCTAAGATGTTATTCCCTGAGCACATGGACATCTTTAACATTTATTTTATTGTTCTGGTCAGTAAATTGATTCACCCTTTATCCCATCATTGGTTAAACGTCAGTCCTATCCACCTTTCTAATTGGCTACTTTCTAATATTGTTACTGACCGTACATTAGATATTACTCCCTGATTACATGCCACCAAAAATAAATTTATAACAATACTTTCCCCAAGAAAGGGGAATCAGCGGCCCGCCTAGCCCTCTATATCAAACTCCAGTGCCCAAAATGTTCAGTAAACAATCACAAATTTATTCACATGTGTTGTTCCAGAAGCTCCCTACCTCCACCGACAATAGATGGATTCCTGTCATTCCTTCCACTCCATTATCCCAACTAAACAACTAACCCCCAAATCATAGAACCCTACAATGCAAATGGAGGCCATTCGACCCATCGGGTCTGCACAGATTGTCTCACAGAACATCTTACCCAGGCCCTATCCCCGTAGCCCCATTAATCCACCTAAGCTACACACCTTGGGACACTAAGGAACATTTTAGCTTGGCCAATCAACCTAACCCTCACATCTTTGGACTATAGGAGGAAATATTTGCAAGTCTGCATATAAGGCCTTGATATTAACATACTATTCACAAGATGCACTGCAGTAATTCTCCAAGCCTCTGTCAACAGCGTCACTCAAACCTGCAACCTTTACCACCTAAACCAACAAGAATAGCAGATACCTGGGAACACCACCACACAGAGTTTCCCCTTCAAGCCACTCAGCATCCTGACTTGGAAATATATCACCGTTCCTTCACTGTTGCTGGGTCAAAATCCTGGAACTCCCTTCCTAACAGCACTGTGGATGTACCTACATCACGTGGACTGCTGCGGTTCAAGAAGGCAGCTCACCACCACCTTCTCAAGGGCAACCAGGGTTAGTCAACAAATACTGGCCAGTCAGCGACGCCAATAGTCTGAGGGAGAATTTAAAAAAACATAATGGTGGACACAGGAGTCCAGAGATAAAAGGCTATAATTGCCAGAAGACCCCACCCTCAGATTGTCCTCCAACATTTTGGTCAGGAAAAGGGTAAAGAACTGAATGGAAAAGGGGGGAAGTGAGTGAAGGAAGGTAAAGAGGAGAAATGGAAAACAGAAAAGGCGAATCAAATGCAAGAAAGAAACTTCCATCAGAGGGAGGAATTTGCGGGGTCTTGGGGAATGGGAGTGATTGATTAGCTCATTCAAAGAGCTAGCACCAGCATGATGGGCTGAATGGCCTCTTTCGCTGTTTGAAATCCTCTGAAAAATTGTGAGGAAAGTGAAACCAGTGAAAGGACACGACTGCAAAGAGACGATAAGGAAGAGAGAATTCAACCAAAAGACAGGAAGGGAGAGGAAGACAATGTGACGGTTTCAGAGGAAAACAGTTACAGAAGCAGAGAGAAAAGGAGAAGTGACAAGGGCAAAAATAGAAGTGATGAAACAAGAGATAAATGGAAGTTGAAAAGAGAAGGAATTTTTTTGCAGGCTTTCTGGCATCAATGACTTCAGGGTGACATTAGAGACAATGAGAATATTTCTGTCCAATAAAATGTAAGAAGCAATGATCTCATCAATTATAATGAGTGCCAGAATAAGAGACTTCCTTTAACAAACCTACTCCTGACTTTATTTATTTATACTAACAACTGGGAGAAAGTGGCTGAGAAAAGTAATTTTTAAACATTTGTTCATTCACAGGATGTGGGTGTGGCTGGCTAGGTCAGTACTTATTTCCCATCCCTAATTGAGAAGACAAGAATACAAGAAATAGGAGCAAGAATAGGGCGGCACAGTGGCACACTGGTTAGCACTGCTGCCTCACAGCGCCAGGGATCAAGGTTCAATTCCCGGTTTGGGTCACTGTCTGTGTGGAGTTTGCACATTTGCCCCGTGTCTGCGTGGGTTTCCTCCGGGTGCCCCGGTTTCCTCCCACAGTCCAAAGATGTGCAGGTTAGGTTGATTGGCCATGCTAAATTGACCCTAGCTTCGGGGGGGATTGTTGTCGGTGCAGGCTTGATGGGCCAAATGGCCTCCTTCTGTACTGTGGGGATTCTACACCATATGGCCATAGAGTGAGCTCCATCATTTGACAAGATCTTGGGTTTCTATTCCAATTCCCCTCCTGCTCCCCATATCCCTTAATTCCCCGAGAGGCAAAAATCTGAGTATCCTAGAAGGTGGTGATGAGCTGTCTTCTTGAACCGCTGCAGTCTATGTGGGGTAGGTACACCCACAGTGCTGTTCGGGAGAGAATTCCAGGATTTTGATTCAGAACAGTGAAGGAACGTGGTGTTAAGGGGATAGGGCCTGGGTGGTATGTTCTGTTGGAGAGTCAGTGCAGGCTCGATGGGCCGAATGGCCTCCTTCTGCACTGTAGGGATTCTATGAATCTTTGATGAATCAAAATCTTCAGTGGAGTGGCTGCACAATCAAATAGCGGTATATTATGGAACTAAATTTTATGTCAATATACTTGAATGTAAAATACAAGTTTGCAGCACCCAGAAATATCAGTGCTCAGAAAGAAGTGGTTTTAATTCATGCAGGAGCAAAGTACTGCAGATGCTGGAAAGCTGAAATAAAAACAGAACATGTTGGAAGTACCCGGCAGGCCTGGCAGTATCTGTGGCAAAGAGAAACAAAATTAATGGGTGGGACTTTATGGCCTCGCTTGTCCTGAAACCGGATATTATCCGCCCCTCGTCCGTTCTGATTCCCGTGGTGGGTGGGGCGGTAAAACTCTGGCGAATGGACGAATTCTCCCGCCGCGCGCTCTCCAAGACCGGAAACTCCTGCCCAAGCTCAACGGACCTTTAAATAGTCCACCAATATTTCTGTGCGCCCGCGAAGATTCCCACAGCAGGCGAGGCCAGAAAATCACTCCCAATGTTTCAGGTCACGGTGGCCCAGCGGTTAGCACTGCTGCCTCACAGCACCAGGGACCCGAGTTCGATTCCCAGGGGCACGGTGGCACAGCGGTTAGCACTGCTGCCTCACAGCACCAGGGACCCGGGTTCGATTCCTGGCTTGGGTCACTGTCTGTGCGGAGTCTGCACGTTCTCCCCGTGTCTGCGTGGGTTTCCTCCGGGTGCTCCAGTTTCCTCCCACAGTCCGAAAGGTGTGCTGTTTAGGGTGCATTGGCCACGCTAAATTCTCCCTCAGTGTACCCGAGCAGCGTGGGGATTTTCACAGTAACTTCATTGCAGCGTTAATGTTAGCTTACTTGTGACACTAATAAACAAACTTTAAAACTTTAGATCAATGACCTTTCCTCAGAAACGTTTGCACAGGTGCTGCCTGACCTTCCGAGTTTTCCCAACATTTTCCAGTTTCAAATCATGCTGTATTAGTGATATTTTAATTCTGTTCCTTTGCTATTTAGCAAACACACTAACCAGTTTTTAAATGGCTTCACATTAAAATAGTGTCCAGGAGGATTTTATCTGAATATCAATATAGAACCAGTCCTGATTAAATGTTACAGATCTGCAACACGGCACTAGATTTTCGCAGAATCGGGGGGATGCTGTGGACCTATAAAAATGGCAGACAGATTGATTAAGAGATTCTCATCTCCAGAACGTCATTCTCCACTGACCTCGAGTGGGATCTTACGAGCGTCAGGCAGGCGAGGCGGTAAAATTCCGGTATGCATTCCTGATGTTGCTGGCTACATTGTGAAGGTAATTTTCTCCCAGGCACCTGTAATTTTTGTGGAGTCGCGCCAGTTTCTCAAGAACACTTGGCTCATGGACTCAGAAGTGTTGTGACCATATTCTGGATGTGGGGATCTTTTGAAAGATAACCAAAATGGCCTTATTCATGCCCTCCCCATATCAACTCATGCCCCCATCCCCCTCCAATGCCTCTGCATACCCCCCGTGCCATCCAATGCCTTAATAGTAACATGCCCTATGGTAACATTAGCATGTGTGGAAAAGTTGAAAATAAACACTCATTTGTAACTTTTTAAAAAATCTGTTGCTATTACAACCTTATAAAAGTGTCAATCAATCAGACCGTTGAAGTATGAAAAGCACTTGACACCTCTTAATGTTGCATAAATAAACATTGTGACACGGACAAAATAGATCTAAGGAAAAAATAATTGTCTGTGTTCTCAGCCAAGCATTGATAATGAGGCTGGGCAGAGATCCCAGACTTCCATTAGCCTGTTTAAACAGGTGTGCATGAGGTAAAACATTGCTTGATTGACAACTTCCTTTGCTTAGATTTATTTTGCCCTGGCTGAAGGCTCATTTGCTCAAGATAAGGAGTTGTCAAGTGCTTATAGTTTCTGCTATTAAATATCTAGTTAATTAACACTTTTATAGGGTTGTAGTCACAGCAATTCTTCTAGCAGAGAAAGACGCAGCACACTCCCAACTTATCATTTATTACAGATTGACTACCTCAAATCCAGCAACCTAACAACTGGCGGTATCTGAAAATTGAACCTTTTTTTCCCCTCACTCCAGTGAAACTTGACCCCACTCACTCTCGCTAGGAGAAGCTTGGGGGGTTTCCCATCCTGATTAGCCTCGCACGCCTGCAATTTCCTGTGCTCCGGCAAACCTCGACTCCAAGGTTCAGATATTTTTCCCAAAAGCCAGCAATTTCCGAAATCCGGCGCAGACTCGGTCCCGAGGTTGTCTGATTTGAGATACAAACCTCTGAGGGATTACGGATATCAGAAATACATAACAGCTGATGCTAAATTTCTGTAATGAATAATTGAAAAGGTCCAGGACAAAAGTTTGTTATTAAAGAGAACTTTCTCGTGATAGAAGGGACAGGCATGGTGGGCTGAATGGTCTCTTTCTGTGCTGTATCATTCTCTGAAAAAGAGTGAAATCTTTCCCGCTGGATAATTTGAGGAAACAGTGCAAGTCAGAAAACAAATTGTGAAAATGGGGATCTTCACCTCCTTCTCCATATTTTGTTTGAATGAGAGTAGCATTATACTCAAATTCAAAGATATGACAAATAAAATGGTGAGAAGGAAATGGGGCAAATTGTAAATAAAACATTCACTGTGTGAAATATCAGACTGATTTCTGGAATGAAGGGTGGTACGGTGGCACAGTGGTTAGCACTGCTGCCTCACAGCGCCAGGGACTTGAATTTGATTCCTGGCTTGGGTCACTGTCTGTGTGGAGTTTGCACGTTCTCCCCGCGTCTGCGTGGGTTTCCTCCGGATGCTCCGGTTTCCTCCCACAGTCTGAAAGACGTGCTGGTTAGGTGCAGTGACCCAAACAGGCGCCGGAGTGTGGTGACTGGGGGAATTTCACAGTAACTTCATTGCAATGTTAATGTAAGCCTTACTTGTGACTAATAAATAAACTTTAAAAAAAACTTTACTTTAAAGGGGTTTGCCTTATGAGGAAAGGTTAGCCATTGGGATTTGGAAGAATGTGGACTTGATGGTTTGAGTTATAAGGAGAGGCTGGATAGATTGGGAGGCTTAGGAGGTGATCTTATAGAGGTCTATAAATAATGAGGGCCATAGATTGGCTAGATAGTCAATATCGTTTCCCAAAGGTAGGGGAGTCTAAAATTAGAGGGATAGATTTAAGATGAGAGAGGAGAGATACAAAAGGGTCCAGAGGGGTAATTTTTTCACACAGAGGGTGGTGAGTGTATGGAATGAGTTCCAGAGGTAGTAGTAGAGGCAGGTACAATTTTATCTTTTAAAAAGCATTTAGACAGTTACACACATAAGATGGATGTAGAGGGATATGGGCCAAATGTGGGCAAACTGGGACTAGCTTCGTGGTAAAAAAAAGGGTGGCGTGGACAAATTGGGCTAAAGGGCCTGTTTCCATGCTGTAAACCTCTATGACTCTATGAAGTGATCACATTGAGACATACAAGACTCTCAAGGGACTTGACATTGTTGATGCTGAGAGGATGTTTCCCCTCTCAGGTGAATCTAGAACTTGGGAGACACAGAATGAAAATAAAGGGGGTCTTCAGGATGCTGAAAGTCTGCAAAGGGATATAGATAGTCTAAGTGAGCGGGCGAGGGTCTGGCAGATGGAATACAATGTTGGTAAATGTGAGGTCATCCATTTTGGTAGGAATAACAGCAAAATGGACTATTATTGAAATGGTAAAAAATTGCAGCATGCTGCTGTGCAGAGGGACCTGGGTGTCCTTGAGCAGGAATCTCAAGGAGTTGGTTTGCAGGTGCAGCAGGCAATTAAGAAGGCAAATGGAATTTTGTCCTTCATTGCTAGAGGAATGGAGTTTAAAAACAGTGAGGCCATGTTGCAGCTGCATAAGGTGCTGATGAGGTCACACCTGGAGTCCTGTGTACAGTTTTGGTCTCCTTACTTGAGAAAGGATATACTGGCACTGGAGGGGGTGCAGAGGAGATTCACTCGGTTGATTCCAGAGTTGAGAGGGTTGGTTTATGAGGAGAGACTGAGTAGACTGGGGCTATACTCATTGGAATTCAGAAGAATGAGGGGAGATCTTATAGAAACATATAAGATTATGAAGGGAATAGATAAGATAGAAGCAGGGAAGTTGTTTCCACTGGGAGGTGAAACTAGAACTAGGGAGCATGGCCTCAAAATAAGGGGGAGCAGATTTAGGACTGAGTTGAGGAGGAACTTCTTCACTCAAAAGGTTGTGAATCTGTGGAATTCCCTGCCCAGTGAAGCAGTTGAGGCTACCTCATTGAATGTTTTCAAGGCAAGGATAGATAAAGTTTTGAACAGTAAAGGAATTAAGAGTTATGGTGAGCGGGCGGTAAGTGGAGCTGAGTCCACAAAAAGATCAGCCATGATCTTATTGAATGGTGGAGCAGGCTCGAGGGGCCAGATAGCCTATTCCTGCTCCTAGTTCTTATGTTCTTATATTCTTATGTTCTCCCATTGAAGATTGAGGTGAGGAAGGATTTCGTCTCTCAGAGGGTGACAACTCTTTGCAATGTTCTCCCGCAGAGATAGCCGCAAATATATCCACTGGGTCACTGAAGATATTCCATGCTGAGTTCAACAAATTTGAATCAGTGAGGACGTTTCTGAATATTTTAAGGCAGAGATGGATAGATTCTTGATGGACAAGTGGGTGAAAGGTCATCAGCGGGAGACGGGAATGTGGAGCTGAGGTTAGAATCAGATTAGCAATGATCTTGTTGAACAGTGGAGCAAGCTGGAGGGGCCGAATGGCCTACCCCTGTTCACAATTCCTCTGTTCACATATTTGTAATTCCCAGCAGCCTATTGGTATTTTGTAGAACATGCTTAGTCTGTTTTCCTTTGATGTAGTGACTCCCATTCCAAATCTTTGATCAATAATGTGACATTGGTGTATTCCCCGTCCTGATTTGTGCAACTCGCTTCAGATTGCTCCATTCTTGTTTATATCATCAGATCATGGAATCCCTACAATGCAGAAGGAGGCCATTCGGCCCATCGAGTCTGCACCAACTACAGTCCCACCCAGGCCCTATTCCTGTAAACCCACGCATTTATCCTGCTAATCCCCTGACACCAGGGTCAAATTAGTATGGCCAATCAACCCAACCCGCACATTTTTGGACTGTGGTAGGAAACTCACGCAGACACGGGGAGAATGTGCAAACTCCACACAGACAAAGACCCGAGGCCAGTATTGAACCCGGGTTCCTGGTGCTGTGAGGCAGCCGTGCTAACCATTGTGCCACCATTGTGCCCCATATATCTCTCGCCATATCAGGGTTCAACTGACAATTTACTCCAGGATTGGCTGAACAACTGTTTGGTAAGCCATTACTCTGATATTTTTGTTGCAAAGCCGAAGATTACTCCGGAGAAATCCAGGAATTCTGTTTGCTTTGGATGCTATCTGCCAAATGTGGCATTTCCATTGTGTTTTAAACACACTCGCCCCATCCCCACACTCCCCCCCCCCCCCCCCCCCACCCCCCGCCTCCCCAGCATGGTTAGAATCATGGAATTGGAAAGATTTAAGGCCCATCGTGTCCACCCCCCATCCTCCCCCACCGCGGCACCCTCCACCACCAATGCCCCCTCTCCCCCAACAGGGCCATCTGTCACTTGTTCCTTAGTTCTACTTTCACTGAGCACTAATCTTTATTCTCCTATTAACACATTCTGTCCTCTTACCTTTATGTCACTATCATTACCCTCCCCCTCATCTTCCTGTGCCCCCCATGCACCACAGGACCATCTGTTACTCGAGTGCAGTTAGCAAAGAGTAAGTTAAACTCTGTAAAATATCCAGCCTGTCAATCAAAGGCAGAATATTGATAAACATTGCGGTTTGGAACACTGGCAGCCATCGAGATCCATTCAACCGTGAAGGGATAGAAAAACAAACAAGAATTGTTGCTGGTGGCTAAGTAATCCATACCTGTCAGTCAAACCACTCCAAAGGAGCAGACACCAGATGCTAACCTTCCAATGTCAAAAGGGTACCCCCCAGTGAAAGTGACTATCAAAGCACTTCAATGGGCTTTCACAGCAGTTGTGGGCAATGAGAGAAAGCAAGGGGATGTCCCGGGAATCCCTGACAGGTAATTTTATAAGAACACTTTAAAGAGTGTGTTTAGCATCTGGGCCAATCTCTATTGTGGACGGAGTGCTGTGCTGATCTTGAAGGCTTCCAAATGTCTACCCACGGACAGCAAAGTGACCAGGGCACTTCAAAGGTTTTAAGTGACAGAGGCAATAATGAATATCTTACCCCAGAATGGTGTCTGAATTCACCACCCTGAAAGTGAACAATGCATTTCCCAGGGCAACAAGGTCAAGTGCAGCCACGAGACCCCCATCCTGGGGAAGGGTCCTGAGGTCAAATACTCCCCCCACCCCAAACCCCCCCCCCCTTTGGGGGGGCACTGTCTCTGCAGCTTGGCAGTGACAGAAGGGCACATGGGCACTGCACTTACATCCCAGCCCCCCCTAGGGTTACAAGGTGTGAGGTCAGGCTAGGTTGCTCGGTTGGCACTGAGGAGAGTCTGGAGGGGAGTCCATGGGGAGTTCTGGGGAGGGGGAGGGGGCACAGTGGTTCGCATTGCTGCCTCACAGCGCCAGGGAGACGGGTTCAATTCCAGCCTTGGGTGAATATGAGTGTGGAGTTTGCACGTTCTCCCTGTGTCTGCATGGGTTTCCTCAGGGTGCTCCGGTTTCCTCCCACAATCCAAAGATGTACGGGTTAGGTGGATTGGTTATGTTAAATGCACAGGGTAACGGGGATGGGTGGGAGTATGGGCCTTAGGTAGAATGCTCTGTGAGAGAGTTGGTGCAGATTTTATGGGCTGAATGGCCTCTTTCTGCACAGTAGGGATTTTATGGATGCCATGGGGTCCAGACCGTGGGCCTGAGGGTGGTCCTGAGGCAGGGCTTGAGGGGACCACATCTGGGAGTATCTTTCTTGTGTGGGGGTGGTTGCTGAGGCCTCTGGCTGGGATGGGGGTGTGGGGAAGCTAGCCCTCTGTACTGAGGGGTTGGGTGTGTTCCCTTGTCAGTGGGGGTCACCATGTCCATTGTCAGGGGACAGGACTTGCCTGTCAGTGCGGAGATTGCGGAGCCCTTTAAAAAGGTCACCCCGATCTCTGTAAAGCTGGGCTGGCTAGCGTGATTTGCGATTTGAATATGTAAACAGTCTAACGGTGACAGATGCTGCTGTGATGCTAGTGTACCTTTAAGAAATGTTTTTAAAAAATTATATTCTCTGCAGTTTGTAAGCTGGCCTTTTGGTTTCATTGTGGCATCAGCTGTCTGTTAGAATTTCCTTTATTGTTGCTTCAATGGTTTAAATGGGGTTTTGTTTATTTTTACTCTGGGCCTCAGATACTTTCTGGGATCACTTATGACCCTGCATAGAAAGGGGGCAGATTGATTGACAAGACAAAGTCAGGTGGTTCCCAGAAAAATTTTCAGTTTTAGTTTAGAAGGGAGGTGATAAATGTGAGGTGATTCATTTTGGTAGGACTAATTTAAATGTGGATTACAGGGTCAAAGGTAGGGTTCTGAAGACTGTGGAGGAACAGAAAGATCTTGGGGTCCATATCCACAGATCTCTAAAGGTTGCCACTCAAGTGGATAGAGCTGTGAAGAAGGCCTATAGTGTGTTAGCTTTTATTAACAGGGGGTTGGAGTTTAAGAGCCGTGGGGTTATGCTGCAACTGTACAGGACCTTGGTGAGACCACATTTGGAATATTGTGTGCAGTTCTGGTCACCTCACTATAAGAAGGATGTGGAAGCGCTGGAAAGAGTGCAGAGGAGATTTACCAGGATGCTGCCTGGTTTGGAGGGTAGGTCTTATGAGGAAAGGTTGAGGGAGCTAGGGCTGTTCTCTCTGGAGCGGAGGAGGCTGAGGGGAGACTTAATAGAGGTTTATAAAATGATGAAGGGGATAGATAGAGTGAACGTTCAAAGACTATTTCCTCGGGTGGATGGAGCTATTACAAGGGGGCATAACTATAGGGTTCATGGTGGGAGATATAGGAAGGATATCAGAGGTAGGTTCTTTACGCAGAGAGTGGTTGGGGTGTGGAATGGACTGCCTGCAGTGATAGTGGAGTCAGACACTTTAGGAACATTTAAGTGGTTATTGGATAGGCACATGGAGCACACCAGGATGATCGGGAGTGGGATAGTTTGAGGGGTGAGAGATATAGGACAGATGTTAGAGGTAGGTTCTTTACTCGGAGAGTAGTAAGGGCGTGGAATGCCCTGCCTGCAGCAGTGGTGGACTCGTCAATGTTGAGAGCGTTCAAGTGGTTATTGGATAAACATATGGATGACATTGGAATAGTGTAGATTAGAGGGGCTTTAGATTGGTACCACTGGTCGGCGCAACATCGAGGGCCGAAGGGCCTGTACTGCGCTGGAATGTTCTATGTTCTATGTTCTATCTTGGTTTCAGATAAAGCTCGGCGCAACATCGAGGGCTGAAGGGCCTGTTCTGTGCTGTACTGTTCTATGTTCTATGTTCTTAAGGGGGTGGACAGCAGATAGAAAAGCAATGTTTTTCTCTCTCCTTGGTGTTGGAAATTTTGCTGTCAGCTGGTAGAAAGTTTCCTGGTCTCCCTGGAGTAGAAATCTGCTGTTGGTATTTGGCCTGCCGAGAGTCTCTCTCTCTCTCTCCCTGGTGTTTTGAGAAGCTGTTCTGACTTCAAGCTGCTCTGTGTCTATATCCAGGCGGCTGCTGGAAGTTACAAGGCCGGGAAGCCAGAGTTTCAATTCTCCACCCGATGGACTAAGTTCCAGCGTCACGTGAGCATTCGTGTTAAACCTGTGGCCAGGGTTTTGTTGATGGGATTTGTTTGGTTGGAACAGTGTTTAGCTGTTAAAAGTTATACAATATCATGATTGTTATTTTCTTGTTTGTAATTGGTAAAAGCTATTGCTAATTTTCTTTCTATACATATTAACTGTATACTTAAATAAACTTTGTTTGATAAAGGCTCCCTGGTGGGTCATTTGAATCATACCTGAAGCGACGCATCTCATGCTTATCCTCGCCAAATTCAAATATGATCCAGGCGGGCTTCATAAAACACTTTGGAGTGTCTGACCTGAATTGTAACATTGCTGACATCAATGGGGAACACTCCAGTTTTTCTGCTGATGGGAGCAATGAGAGTACAATGGGAGAATTGCACCCTAGATCAAAGCTCTGTGGTCCTTCTACATCCAGCCATGAATAGTGGTGGACAATTAAACAACTGAGATGGGTTTTGGCCGATTCACAGACGGTGGGGAATTTGCGGCGTGGCCAGAGAGATGGAGCCGGTGGGTGGGTAGATAGGGAAGCTTCATAAGCACCCTTAGGGGACCTGAAAGCAGCACAGGATGCTAAGGACCCCGCGTTTGGATCTCTGGGGCAGCAGCTGCTCCGTGTCACTTCCCTCGGTCACAAACCCGGTGTAACGGTTGCCATCTTTACCGGGGCAGTGTGCAGCAATGCGCGTGCGCAATGCTCCTGTCAGCAGGAGGAGGGAATGATACGAACCCTGGACTGACCTGAATTTTGGAAACTCCTTTTACAGAGGGTGAGAAGGTGAGGATTTACGCCCTAAAAATTCAAACCAAGGGAATCGTTTGTCTCTTCTGAATTTATGTCTTTGATTAACAGTGATGAGGGCGGCACAGTGCTCAGCACTGCTGCCTCACAGCGCCAGGGACCTGGGTTCAATTCCCGGCTTGGGTCACTGTGTGGAGTTTGCACATTCTTACCCACATGCTGCGTGGGTTTCCTCCGGATGTTCCGATTTCCTCTCAGTCCAACAATGTGTGGGTTAGGTGGATTGGCCATGATAAATTGACCCTAGCATCAGGGAATTAGAGTCATAGAGTCATAGAGGTTTACAGCATGGAAACAGGCCCTTCGGCCCAACCTGTCCATGCCGCCTTTTTAAAAAAAAACCCTAAGCTAATCCCAATTGCCCGCATTTGGCCCATATCCCTCTATACCCATCGTATCCATGTAACTGTCTAAATGCTTTTTAAAGATAAAATTGTACCCGCCTCTACTCCTACCTCTGGCAGCTTGTTCCAGACACTCACCACCCTCTGTGTGAACAAATTGCCCCTCTGGACACTTTTGTATCTCTCCCTTCTCACCTTAAACCTATGCCCTCTAGTTTTAGACTGATGCACTATCAATCAAGCTAAGACTAGTTGTGAGCAAGACAAATAGGCTTTTATTAACAAGAACTTGGAGCCATCCCTGTCGGAGATCTGGTCTGTACTAAAGGGTAGGGGGAGGAGCCATCGCCTTTATCTCCGGACCAGGGGGAGGAGCCTTGGGCGGAGCCGACAGGGATGTGCCACATGTACAGGTAATAATAGATACTAACTAACAGTGGTTTACCACAACAGATAACAGTGGTTTTCCACATAGACTCCCCTACCTTTGGGAAAAGATATTGACTATCTACCTTGTCTATGCCCCTCATTATTTTATAGACCTCTATAAGGTTACCCCTCAGCCTCCTACGCTCCAGAGAAAAAAGTCCCAGCCTATTCAGCCTCTCCTTATAACTCAATCCATCAAGTCCCAGTAGCATC